>NC_137117.1:35722810-37075310 GCF_949357685.1 Gobio gobio | reverse complement strand
TGGAGGAGGCGCGGCTTCCACTGCCCCTCCACCTAAACAGCTGTATGGACGACCACCTTAGCCTCCTCCACTCGCCTCCGCCTTCCTCGAGCAAGCACCGGGGCAACAACCTCGTGAATCACGGATACACCGAGAACGAGCAGGACACCATGACAATTGTTGCTTGCGACAACATGCTGGAGGAGTCGGCGGCGCTGCCCGGGCACCAGTCGCTGGAGCGCTACGAGCCGGACCACGAGTGTTGCGAGAGAGTGGTCATCAATATCTCGGGCTTGCGATTCGAGACACAGCTCAAAACCCTCTCCCAGTTCCCAGAGACTCTGCTCGGCGACCCCAAGAAAAGAATGCGCTACTTTGACCCCCTCAGAAACGAGTATTTCTTTGACAGGAATCGCCCGAGCTTCGATGCCATTTTGTATTACTACCAGTCAGGGGGGCGCATACGGAGACCCGTCAACGTCCCCATTGACATCTTCTCCGAAGAGATACGCTTCTATGAGCTCGGGGAGGAGGCTATGGAGAAATTCAGAGAGGATGAGGGCTTTATAAAGGAGGAAGAGCGCCCTTTGCCCACCAATGAGTTTCAGCGACAGGTGTGGTTGCTGTTTGAGTACCCGGAGAGCTCGGGTCCGGCCAGGGGCATTGCGATCGTCTCGGTGCTGGTCATTTTGATATCAATCGTTATCTTTTGTCTGGAGACACTGCCCGAGTTTCGGGACGACAAAGACCCGACGACGGTCGCTCCGCTTGTGAACGGAACTCTCCCTTACTTCACGAGCCCCTTCTCTGACCCGTTCTTTGTCGTCGAGACCCTGTGCATCATCTGGTTCTCTTTCGAACTGCTCGTCCGCTTCTTCGCGTGCCCGAGCAAAGCCACGTTCTCCAAGAACATCATGAACATCATTGACATTGTGGCCATCATACCCTATTTTATCACTTTGGGGACAGAGCTCGCAGAAAGGCAGGGCAACGGCCAGCAGGCCATGTCCTTGGCCATTCTCCGGGTCATCAGACTAGTCCGCGTGTTCCGGATATTCAAACTCTCGCGGCACTCCAAAGGGCTCCAGATTCTGGGGCAAACGCTCAAAGCCAGCATGCGCGAGCTGGGCTTGTTGATCTTTTTTCTCTTCATCGGTGTAATCCTTTTCTCGAGCGCCGTCTACTTCGCCGAGGCGGACGATCCCGACTCGGGCTTCAGCAGCATCCCTGATGCGTTCTGGTGGGCGGTGGTAACCATGACGACCGTGGGATACGGCGACATGCACCCAGTCACCATAGGGGGCAAAATCGTCGGCTCCCTGTGCGCGATCGCGGGCGTGTTAACTATCGCTCTGCCAGTGCCAGTCATCGTGTCCAACTTCAACTACTTTTACCACAGAGAGACTGAGGGAGAGGAGCAGGCGCAGTACCTCCACATCGGCAGCTGTCAGCCTCTGACCTCCGACGAGGAGCTGAAGAAGACGCGCAGCACGTCGTCGCTCAGCAAGTCGGAGTACATGGTCATTGAGGAGGGCATCAACAGCGCGTTCAAGCAGCCCAACTTCCCCGCTCAGAACAACCAGAACTGCGTGAACATTAAAAAGATGTTCACGGACGTCTAGGCTCCTAGACGCGTGTCGGTGCGCGATATGGCAACGCTGTAGGTTAATGTCATGACAGTCAAGCGCTCAGTGTGTCGCCCTCCATTTCCAGGACGCAGAGGAAATGGTTACGTGATGTTTAACGCGCCAGTCCCATGCAGTGTTACCTGTGCGATTGAACCATTGTACTGTGAGGAGAAAGCCCCGCTTTCAATCTATTAGCTGTCTATAGGGTACATCCATTCATATAGGCAATATGTGTGTGGCAAGCTAACTTCACATTTAATCCTTAAACTAGTTTTTGTTTTTCGTTTTAGTAGTATACACTAGTAGTATATTACTAGTAGGCCTAATACGTTCAAGTATTCCCTCATATCCTACCAGTGATTATTCTGAAAATGTTTGACATTGAATTATATTGGGTTAATCGATCAACTAGTCACATTATTTTATCTTTAACGATACTTAATACGTTCTGACAAGTTTAAGACGCATAGTGATGTGCAGTAAAAAAATGGTAACACTTTATTAATTTATTTATTGTTATGTTACATGTACTTACTATAGTAATAACAGTAAATTATGCATAATTAAATGCAACCCTCAACCAAATCCTAATCCTTCCATAACCCTATAGTAAGTAGCCTACACATAGTTAATTATTATTACTGAGTAGGTAAATTACTCTGTAACAATGACACCTTAAAATAAATTGTAACCCAAAAAATGTTACTAACTATTGGGATAGATATCAGTGCCTCATAAATAAGTATTAGTATCTAATAAATAAGAACTAGAAGTGCCAGCAACAATCATTGGAAGTGAATAGTTAATGAATTATTGGTTACACTTTATTTTAATGTGACATATAGTTACATTGTACTTAATCAGATAATTACTTAGTGCATCATTTACTGTTATTACTACAGTAAGTACATGTAGTAACATGTAACTATGTCACCTTCTGGAAGCAATCAAGTTACTTGGTGACTACTAGCAAAATAATAAGAATTAGTATCTAATGAATAGTTTACTGGTGAAGCTGACAATATACTATTAAAGGGACAGGTCACCCAAAAATGAAAATTCTGTCATCATTTACTAAGGGTTTAAGTTGTTCCAAACCTATATTCTTGAAAACAAAAGAAGATATTTTGAAGTATATGGGAACTAAACAGTTCATGGACCCCATTGACTTTAATAGTAGGGGGAAAATACTACTATGGAAGTCAGTGGGGTCCATCAACTGTTTGGTTACCGACATTCTTCAAAATATCTTCTTTTGTGTTCACCAGAAGAAAGACATTCATACAGGTTTGAAACAATTGAGGGTGCGTAAATAATGACAGAATGTTAATTTTTGGGTGAACTATTCCTTTAAATTACTTACTACAATGTAAAAAAATACTGCCTTAAATTTTTAGGTACAATCAACTAGGCTATTTAAGTAATTTCAACTTAAAGCTGCAGTCGTAACTTTTTGCGCTCTAGCGGTTAATAAACAGAACTGCACACGTCTTGCGGAAGAACATTGTAGCCGGAGCTACTTCTCTCTGTTTATGTCTATGGCGAGTCACGCAGGGACTGTGCTCCTCCGCCGCGGTTCCTACCAGACCGGTCTGAAATAGTCCCAATATAAACACTTATTTTAAGTGTACCATAATAATTCAGGGTAAGACAAAAACACGGTTTGGAAAATGGATTCATGTTGTACATTCTCATTATATCATTTTGATTAATCTTGAACACAAAAATAGTTACGGACAGCAGCTTTAAATTAAACTGACTTAAAAAAAAAGAGTTGAATCTTGTAAAAGTTAAAAGTTAAAGTAATGTACAAATATATGACCAACTTATCGGTCCATTTTTACATTGTAGTTTTACAAAAAAAATATGTTAAATAAAAAATAAAAACTAGCTTAAGGAAAAAATGTTAATGCGGCTTGCCACAAAATCAGTATATCGTCAGTGACAAGTTATTAGCTATTCTATTCAAATGCACTCATTGCATCGCATAGTCTACTTTGACATTACATTGCTGGAAACTTAGTCCAGTGTATTCGCACCAGAATAGGGAGGGAAGCGCTTATTATAGCTAATGAAAGAAGATTTAAAGGTATTGTGTATTTTCTTACATACTTGACAAGTGTTGCTCAGATAACATATCACTTGTTGGAATAAGTGTCTTATTTTGTGTGCTTCTATTGTGTTGTCGTCTCGTCAAGAGCCCGTTCCATACCACCCAGTGAAAGATGCAGCTAAATGTGAACTTTTTCTCCGTTTATGCTATTATCCGCGCGCATCTAAGAATTCTAAATTGTTATCATGCTAGCTCAAAATCCAGAGACTAATGTGAACCGATCATCACTGAAGTTCAAGACGGGAGGGAGGGGAAAGATCAGAGACTGAACGCGCTTTCGACTGGATATTCTAATCACGTTGGAGTGATGCAGTCTCCATAGCGACGCTAGGTTCCCCAGTAACCCGCTATTGTTGCCATGGCATCTTTTTTTTCCCTTTTTTTTTGCTTTCCTCAGTAATCCGCCAGAATGTTTTGAAATCTGGCTGAAGATTCGCTATCCTGCTGGATTTTGTAAACTGGTGAAAACTGGCCACAACAACACCACGATCAATCCTTAACTGTACTGGAGTATCTTCAAAAGACCCACACTCTGGGATGATAAAGTGCAATACATGTGAATGTTTCATCACTGAATCAGACGAAACACTGTCCAACAGGCACAGACCGAAGTCAAACACGATGGGTGTGAAGCAGAGCGCCTGCGATACACTGATCCTTCACAAGGGGCTGCTGCATCTACGCCAAACGCCAAACGAGTCTCGCATAGGACAAGAAACAGGTGAATAGGCCTACATCCATTATTATTATTATGCATATTAACTAATAATGTGCATGTCATAATTCAAAGGCTAAATGCTTATACTTTTCTGATGGTTTGTTTGTTCCTGCTTGTACGAGTTTAGTTTTGTCTTGCATTTCATTTTTTTAAAGTATAAGACAACAAGATACTAAATGCAAAGCTAGTGAGGCCATTAGTTAAGATATATGCATTACATACACATTGCCTTTTAAATACTATTTTATAGAAATATGGTCAACCCTGCCCCACCTAAGCTCACCTTGAGGTGACATTGATTTGAAAAGTGTGTGTCGTCAGTGCTGCCACCTTGTGGCTCAGAATATTACAGTGGCCTTAATGCCCTTTCCATTCAGATCATCTGTTTAATATTTAAATAGCTAAAATAAATGAGTGCTGCATTTAACATAAATGTTTGTAAATATATAATGTGTGTACATTATATATATATATATATATATATATATATATATATATATATATATATATATATATATATATATATATATATATATATATATATATATATATATATATATTACACAAACTTTTATGTTTGATGCAATTAATCGCCATTAATTTGACAGCACTAAAATATTTATATATAATATATGTGTGTGTGTGCGTGAGTGTGTGTGTGTGTGTGAAGACTTCAGAGTCCATCTGGTCATTTTTATGTTTTTAATTTTACTCTTACCTTTTCATTACTATTAAAGTGAAATTACTGAACCTAAACATAGGAGTTAATTTAAAAGAAAAATGTTGGATGGACGGATCAGGCATAATATTATGACGACAGGTGAAGTGAATAACACTGATTATCTCTTCATCACGGCACCTGTTAGTGGGTGGGATATATTAGGCAGCAAGTGAACATCTTGTCCTCGTGTTAGAAGAAGGAAAAATGGGCAAGCGTAAGGATTTGAGCGAGTCTGACAAGGGCCGAATTGTGATGGCTAGACGACTGGGTCAGAGCATCTCCAAAACTGCAGCTCTTGTGGGCTGTTCCCGGTCTGCAGTGGTCAGTCTCTATCAAAAGTGCTCCAAGGAAGGAACAGTGGCGAACCGGTGACAGGGTCATGGGCGGCCGAGGCTCATTGATGCACGTGGGGAGCGAAGGCTGGCCCGTGTGGTCCGATCAAACAGACGAGCTACTGGAGCTCAAATTGCTCAAGAAGTTAATGCTGGTTCTGATAGAAAGGTGTCAGAATACACAGAGCATCTCAGTTTGTTGTGTTTGGGGCGGCACAGCCACAGACCAGTCAGGGTGCCCATGCTGACCCCTGTCCACCGCCGAAAGAGCCAACAGTGGCACATGAGCATCAGAACTGGACCACGGAGCAATGGAAGAAGGTGGCCTGGTCTGAATAATCACGTTTTCTTTTACATCACGTGGATGGCCGGGTGTGTGGCTTTCCTGGGGAACACATGGCACCAGGTGCACTATGGGAAGAAGGCAAGCCGGCGGAGGCAGTGATGCTTTGGGCAATGTTCTGCTGGGAAACCTTGGGTCCTGCCATCCATGTGGATGTTACTTTGACACGTACCACCTACCTAAGCATTGCTGCAGACCATGTCTAAACGGTATTCCCTGGTTGCTGTGGCTCTTTCAGCAGATAATGCGCCGCCATAAAGCAAAATGGTTCAGGAATGGTTTAAGGAGCACAACAACGAGTTTGAGGTGTTGACTTGGCCTCCAAATTCCCCAGATTTCAATCCAATCGAGCATCTGTGGGATGTGCTGAACAAACAAGTCCGATACATGGAGGCCCCACCTCGCAACTTACAGGACTTAAATGATCTGCTGCTAAGATATTGGTTCCAGATACCACAGCACACTTTCAGGGGTCTAGTGGAGTCCATGCCTCGACGGGTCAGGGCTGTTTTGGCAGCAAACGGGGGACCAACACAATATTATAACATTATAGGTCATAATGCCTGATAGTTTATGTGTGTGTGTGTGTGTGTGTGTGTGTGTGTGTGTGTGTGTGTGTGTGTGTGTGTGTGTGTGTGTGTGTGTGTGTGTGTGTGTGTGTGTGTGTGTGTGTGTGTGTGTGTGTGTGTGTGTGTGTGTGTGTGTGTGTGTGTTTGTGTGTGTGTGTGTGTGTGTGTGTAATATTAGGAAATAATATATTATAATAAACATTTATAATTATAGGCTATATTAAAAAAATATGAAAAAGGTTTTAGAAACCTTGTTTAATCCTTTTGAAATACTTTTGTGTGAAACTCAAAGTAAAAAAATACAAATAGCATAAGATGTTGCATTTATCAGTTCAGATATCTCGTTACACGAAATCGGTCAGTCAGCCTGGAACATTTCTGTTCAGTCTATTGAGTCTCCAAAGTGCAAAGTCATCAGATTCAAATATCTGACACTTTCTGTGCTAACATGAAGAGTTCAACAAATACAACAAAAGCTTGCGAGGCCCAGACTCTGGACTTCATTTATGGCCCAGAACAATTGCGTTTTAATGCAGAGAGACGCGGAAAGCGCTATCCATCTGATCTTCTGCAACATTGCGCACGTCATTGCAAGGAATCTAGGACAAGCTGTGTTTCTTGGGGAGCGTTAGAGAGCTCTTCTGCACGGCTGCATCCACAAGCAGCTCCTGTCTGACTTTCTCTTTAGTGGTAATTTGAGCCAATCTCATGCTGTCTGCACACACTTTCCCCTCTTCTGTGGACATGAAAGTGTCCTGTGTGACTCTCCTGTTCCACTAGTTTAGCCTCAGAGACATTTCTGTGCTTTTAAAAGACTTTGCTGTTTTCGCCTTCCATGTTGCATAATAGACCTAAATGAAAGTCCTCCTCGTGGACCACATTCAGGACGAACGAGATCCATTTTCTGTTTTTAGGACAGGCCCAGCGACCGTGAAGGAACAATGTGCTGAGTTCAGTTCACACTCCATTATGGACACAGTTTGGATGTTGCCAAACAGGACTTTTAACATTGCGTCATAATAACACGTGTGATTAGGATGGTTTTTCTGAATTCTGCTACAGACGTGAATGATGCCTCAAATCATGTTACAATTCAAGTGATAGACGTACAGATTTGCCTCCATGGTAAAATGCTGTAGACAAACACTGAAAGAAGGACCAGAGACATGTTGTTTTGACCAGGGTGATCAGGTGATTACTTACTGACCCATCTAAAAATGTCCAAGCAACCGTCCAGAACACCCCCGCATTGGGTCATTTTATGTTAGTTTCCTTATTTGGGTCAGTTTTGGCTGGTTTTTAACTGGTAGAATGTGACTTTATATCACAGTTGCAACTTTATTTCTAATAATTATGACTTTATATCTCACAATGTGACTATGATATATTTTAAAATACAAAATCACATTGTGAGCTTTGTAAATTAAACATTATTATGCTTATGATTATGATTATGATTATTAATATAGTATTATTACTACTACTACTACATGTCAGAATGTGACTTTTATCTCTCGGTTGCTAATTCATATCTCACAATGCGACTATTATTTTCTGAAGTATACAATTACATTGTGATCTTTATAAATAAAACATTATTATAATTATTAATAATAAATGTGATTATATCTCACATTTGTGTTATATCTTACAAGTGTAGATGTAACTTTTATTTCTGACAATTTCAACTTTGCTTTCTTATAATTGTGATTTTAAATCTCACAAAGTCACTATATTATATTCTAAAATATAAAATCACTTTGTGGACTTTATAAATAATTTCTTTATTATTAGTAGTAGTAGTAGTATTAGTATTGATATTAATATTATTAATACATTTATGATTGTGACTATACCTCACAATGTGACTGATATTCTAAACTATAAAATCAATGTGGACTTTAAATAAAATATTATTATTAATATTATTATATTACTACTACTACTACTACTACTACTATTGTTATTATTACATTTCCCTATTATATTCTGAAAAATAATATAACTTTGTGGACTTTATAAATAAAACATTATTATTATTACTACTACTACTATTATTGTTATTGACATTTCCGAATGTGACTTTATATCTCACTATTATATTCTGAAATATAAAATCACTTTGTGGGCAATTTACCATTTATAAATAAAACACTCTTATTCTTATTATACAGATATTTTACAAACATTTTACAGAATTGTATTTTATTTCTGTTTATTTCTGTTTATTTCTCACAATGGCCGCTTTATTTATATTTTCAACTCTTTTATTCATTTTTTTTATATAATTGAGACTTTATTGTTTCTGACAGTTGTGGCGATGTTTGCATTTTTGTTTAGAAAATGTACCAGGATCCGTGTTTTCAAATATCAGTGACGATCTTGCCTGATTACTACAAACACTCGTCTTTTTTTTTTTTTCTACATTTTTCATACAGTCCTGTTTCTCTTTCCATTCTTGCACAGCAGTGAGGAAGGAGAAGGACGTGGATGAAGCTTTAACGGAGGCCGGATTGCCTGTGTGGACCCCAGCTTGCCAAACGTAGGGGCTCGTGGACTGTTCCCCTCTCCTCCACATTTGTGGAAGGAGGTGCCTTCAAAAAAAAAAAAACCCTTCAGCCTCCGGGCACTGATTCCCCCCACACTCCCCGGCTAGACTGACCCGCCGCACCACTTGCCTTTTCTGTGTTCAGTATTCTGTCTCTTTACCAAAAGAAGATGGACTCCTGTGTTCATGTGCCGTTTCTGCTGCTAAATGTAAGATTCTTAACTCCACATAAGTGCTCCTACACAGCCCTTGCTCCACCGCCGTAGCCCAGCAGTGTGGAGGGCTGTGCTAGTTACGCTAGCTCCATCAGCTGTCATGTTTCGTCAGGCTGTGATGTCGTCTTTGACGTTGCTGTATAAACCGATAGTCATAAACGTGATGCCTCCTTGTCATTTTTGAGTGGTGTTGGTAACTTGTGGCTTTCCCTGGTCCCATCTGTTCGTGTGTCACTTCACATGCCAACATATATCACTCTAATGGCCATTATTTACATGTGGAATCCCTTTTCGTCATATCGCATTCATCACGCAAAGGCTGTTGTGTTGATGCAATGTTCTAACTATTGCATCAAGGACAATTAAGCAATAAGGCACTGTACAAGAGGCCGTGCTATATTGTGAATATAGTGTTTTTAGGGGCCGTTCCTCCGCAGGACACATTCTTGTATTCTGTCTGTGCTATTTTTAAATCGTTGGTCTGTTTGTGTGAATGTTGCGGATGGATGATTTTGGCAGGTAGGCCTAGATGCTGCTATTAGATACGGTGACGCATGGAAGCCAATTTAGAGTAATTGTGACTCACAAATGTATGAAAGCTTGTTTCTACCACTGAATAAAATATAAAAAAGGTCATTGCAACTTTTGATCTCACAATTCTGGCTTTTTTTCTCAGAGTTGTATAATATAAAGTCGCAATTGCATTATAAAGTCAAAATTGCGTGATATAAACTCGCAACTGCCTTATAAGGTCAGAATTGCGTGATATAAACTCGTAATTGTGATAAACTCACAATTGCGATATCAAGTCAGAATTGTGTGGTATAAGCTTGCAATTGTTATAAAGTCAGAATTGCGTGATATAATCTTGCAATTGCGTTATAATGTCAGAATTGCGTGATATAAACCAGTAATTGCGATAAACTCACAATTGCGTTATAAAGTCAGAATTGCGTGATATAAGCTTGCAATTGCGATAAACTCACAGTTACGTTATAAATTCAGAATTGCATGATATAAACTAGTAATTGCGATAAACTCACAATTGCGTTATAAATTCAGAATTGCGTGATATAAGCTTGCAATTGCGATAAACCCGCAATTACGTTATAAATTCAGAATTGTGTGATATAAGCTCGCAATTGCGTTATAAAGTCAGAATTGCATGATATAAACTCGTAATTGCGATAAACTCTCAATTGCGATTTCAAGTCAGAATTGCGTGATATAAACTTGTAATTGCGATAAACTCTCAATTGCGATTTCAAGTCAGAATTGCGTGATATAAGCTCGCAATTGCGATAAACTCACAATTGTGTTATAAAATCAGAATTGCGTGATATAAACTCGTAATTGCGATAAACTCTCAATTGCGATTTAAAGTCAGAATTGCGTGATATAAGCTTGCAATTGCGTTATAAAGTCAGAATTGTGTGATATAAACTCGCAATTGTGTTATGAAGTCAGAATTGCGTGATATAAAATCGTAATTGCAATAAACTCTCAATTGCGTTATAAATTCAGAATTGCGTGATATAAAATCGTAATTGCGATAAACTCTCAATTGCGTTATAAATTCAGAATTGCGTGATATAAACTCGCAATTGCGATAAACTCACAATTTCGTTATGAAGTCATAATTGAGTTATATAAACTCGCAATTGCTTTAAATTCTCAATTGCATTATAAAGTCAGAATTGCATGATATATTTTACTTTTTATTCCGTGGCGGAAACAAGCTTCCATACAAATGCATCTTTATATTCACAATTGTGAATATCACAATGATATTGTGACTATATCACAAAAACAGCTTTATATTTTTACATTTTACTACATTTTTATATCTTGCAATTGTGAGTTAATTTCTCACAATGTGACTTATATTTCACAGTGGTAAATTATTTTTTTTTAATGATTTTATGACTATCACAATTTATTTCTCATAATTTTTCAACTGTATTTATTTTATTCTGAGGCAGACAGTGCAAAGTTAGCTTTGTAGTCTAACAAAATATTTTTGTAAGCAATGTAAATATTTAATTAAAAAATAGTACAGTAGATGTTTTAGCACTTCAAGTGTGAAATTGATATTTTTCCTTCTCTGCGTCACAGTCTGTGTTCGTTGGTAGTGATGGGCTTGAAACTGTGCATTATTATAGTGTGCAACAGTCGGGTTACGGAGGTAAAAACTCCAAACTAATTTTCTAAAGAGGGAAATAGATTTTCGGTGATAACATATAAACCTTCAAAGACAGCCGTACTGTGGGCTACGAGGTTGTTAATTGATGGTATTGCATTATGTCAGCTTATTTAGCTTATATAAAGCTAAATAAATTATTTCAGCTTATATAAAGTAATCATATTCAATAGCAGAATTTGCGGTGAAAAACGACATTAACCATGATGCTGTGAAGCAAATTACACCAATCAGAGGGCTGAAACAAACAAAACAAGCAAAAATAGCTAACTCCACCCACTCCCAGGCTCCCTAGGCTCTCAAAATACTTAAATTTGCAGTATTTCATCTCAGCATTTTAGTCCGATTTCCAAAAGCGTAAAAAAAAAAATTTTGTTTACCTCAAATCAAAGTTTGTGATGTAATGATTCACCTCTTTAGCTTAACAAAGGCTTAAAAAATCCCCATGGGAAAAACGAATGGGAAAAAAATACTTCCTTTAAAGTAAAAAATACTACCCTTATTCAGCGGCACTGTAATGGAAGTGCCACATTTCTTAATGAGTATTATTGCGTTCATAGAGCGAACCTTTCACTGATTGTTAATAATTTGCATAAAGCGTCATGGGGTGTGAAAGCTCAGTGTGTGAAAGCTCCTCGTGCATGCCGTGCCTGCAACCTCTTTAACTCTGACATTATTCATAATACAGCACAGCTAAGTGCCTTATTGCTTTTGTAAAACAGTTACATCATAATAAAAATAATAAGGGCATAATGTTTCTTTAAAGCTTTTTATCAACAAATTAATCGCATGCCATCTTCCTGCTACTGCCAGTGAACAGGTGTTTGTGTCATGACAGTTGCTATTGACCAATCCGCACCCAGGACTTGAAATATCAGTTTATAATGAATTTCTAAAACAATATCCCCCGAAAAATCCCATTGTAAAGGAACACTGATACCCTAAAATGAAAATCATGTGATTAAAAAAACAAAAGGGGGAAAAAATATGAAGCTACAGTACTTTTTGTACTATTTCTTTTTCAGTGTTTTATAGTTCAATGTGCCTTTGAAAAAGCCTGGCGTAACTGCAGTGGCCCAGTTGCATGAC
This sequence comes from Gobio gobio, assembly GCF_949357685.1. Taxonomy (NCBI): domain Eukaryota; kingdom Metazoa; phylum Chordata; class Actinopteri; order Cypriniformes; family Gobionidae; genus Gobio; species Gobio gobio. The sequence continues at coordinate 37,062,855 of NC_137117.1, read as the reverse complement.
CTTCAATACTGCAGAGAATCTTTTAGTCCAAGTGAAAGAAAAAGGATAGTTTGAGAGTGCACACATAGCTCCAACGCGTTGTTCTGTTTAGCTCTGCTTTATTTCATTTTGATGGGAATTTAGCTGTCCTATAGTGAAACAGTGTTAATGTGAAACGAGGGGCTCCACCCGTACACATGCCACTGCAGGATATGAGTCACCAGTACTAAATACAGAGGCTCAGTGATTACGCTATACATTTATGTGAGGTTATTTTAAAATATTAGGTTAAAATTCCCTTTATGAGCCAAGGAGTGTTATGTCTTTCATTAAGATGATTCTTTGTGAAGCCCAGAGCGTCACAAAAATTCAACCACAAAAATGAACATTTTGTCATCATTTATCATGTTGAATGACTTTATTTCTTCTGTGGAACAAAAAAGGATAAACTTAGAAGAATGAGCTGTGAATGTGACTGTAAATGTGTTCATCAACTTCACACAAAGCCAGTGGACATCAACTTGTATTTTTACGTTGTTGCTGTGCTTAAAGGGATAGTTCACCCACAAATGAAAATTCTGTCATCATTTACTCACCCTCAAGTTGTTCCAAACCTGTATGATTTTAATTCTTCTGCTGAACAGACCATCTTCTTTCTTCAACAGACCATTAATTGCTTTCCCATCATCTGTTTTGGTTAGGCAAGGCAAGGCAAGGCAAGTTTATTTGTTTAGCACATTTCATACACAGTGGCAATTCAAAGTGCTTTACACAGAAATGAAATAAAAATATTTGTAAGTGAATTAAAACAGTTATAATAGGCATGAAAAGAAATAAAAAATAAAGATGAAAACCCCTATTTGTGGTGGAAGAAAAAGGAGAGTCAGGTTTACTTTGGGTCTTCCCCATATTGGCTGTCTGCTTCTGTGGTTTTTAACCGGCTCACAGCACGGCCTCCTCGCCCACGTGATTTCTCAAAATTCTCAAAATTTCAGTCACGTTGCATTTACCACAGAATCAGTCATCCACCTATGGTTTATCCACCCCACTTATTTATCGCTCCCCGTCTCTCAACATCTTCCACCCAGATAGCCATAACAAAAGAAAAATATTGAAAGATAAAAATAAAGAGTATAATTAAAACTAAAAATAAAAACAGGGTTAAATTGAAACATAAATTAAAATGCATGCAGTTCGGACAAAGCACGTACAGTGGCATAGCTCATTCAGTAAATGCACAGTTAAACAGATGTGTTTTGAGTCTGGATTTGAAAGTGGCTACTGTTGGAGCACATCTGATCTGTTCAGGAAGCTGGTTCCAGCTACGGCTGGCATAATAGCTAAAAGCAGACTCTCCTTGCTTTGAGTGAACCCTTGGTATTTCTAACTGACTTGATCCTGATGATCTGAGTGATATTTTGAGTTTGTATTTAATCAGCATATCTGTAATGTATTTAGGTCCTAGGTCATTGAGTGATTTATATACAAGTAATAGCACTTTAAAATTTATCCTAAATGTAATTGGAAGCCAGTGTAAAGACCTGAGGACTGGTGTGATATGGTCATATTTTCTGGTTTCCTATATCCTTCAAAATATCTTCTTTTGTGTCCAGCAGAAGAAATACATTCACACAGGCATGGAACAATTCGAGGGTGAGTTGCTAAATGTTGACAGAATTCTCTTTAAGGACATTTTTCAAGCATCAGAGTATATTTATTTTTGGGAAAACTTTTACTTTTACTTCACTACATCCAAAGCATAATGTCGTACTTTTTACTCCACCTACATTTCTTAAAAACATCCCGCTTTTGGTCGGCATTACTGGGAACGCCCACAAAATCATCATATCCGCTTATGCCGTGGGGGAAACCAATCCATTAGAATGAATGCACGTAGACCTTGTTAGATGCTTTATATTTACTCTTCGTAATGATTACGATTTATTTTTGCTTGGTGCAGTGACGAAAAGTTGCCATGTGATGTTTTGCACACTTAGCAAGTTAAAAAACACTGATCTGAAGTTTTATTCTGCTAAATAAACAGACAGAGCCGTTCGTCAATTCCGAAAGCCTTTGCAATACGTCCACTATAATTAAACATTTGCACTACATGATGCTGGTATTTTTGTAAAGATTAAAAAAGAGATTTCATTAATTGCAATGGCAAAAGTTTGTTTGCCAATAAAGTCATACTTGTCACGGGACTCGAACTGCGTCAGAAATGCAGTCAATTTATCGTTAAAGCAGTTTTCCACGATGAGTGATCATTTAGCCACATAATGCGTTAGTTTATTAAAGTATAAAACATTCAAAAGTCTTCTTTATTTCATGATGCGAAGGGCTGGGCTCATGCTTGTGCTTCAAGCTTACAAGCTGATACTGTACATTTACTCGTAAAAATGCAGCTGCTCCCACAAATATTACACAACATAATAGCTTGGCTACTTCATAAATCACCTAGTCTTTTGATGAAGATGGTTGCTATTAATGTCAAGTCCAAATGTGCTTTGTAATATGTGGAAATAAATTTTTGCATGGCTGTACTAACAAGAAAAACAAATAAATGAAACAGATAAAGCTACATGCATGCAAACTGATGGATAAACTTTATCTAAACCTGTGTCATTGATGCCAGACTCATCATATAACTGGATGTTAGGCTTTTGACAAAATGTTTTTCAAACGTGGCACTGCGGTAAATTAACGTTTGACATTTCATGTTTCTATTCTAGCCCAAACATACTCATACATAAACAAACGACTTTTGCATTGCGCACGGCATATTCAGAAAAATATAAATGTCATAGCACAAGCCACGTTATGATCCTTTTAAAACGTTAAATGTCTGTATTACACTCAAAAAATAACTCTTTGTATGGACATAAAAAAATCATGGAAAGTATTTCCACATGATTAACTTGCTTTATTTCAGCATTATGCAATTCTGTTATTCCAATTTGAAGTACTTATGTTGGGTCAACTTAATTTATTAAGGTTGATTCAACTTATTTACTATGGTTAGGCACAGCTTAATTTAATAGTGTCAGCCCAACTAATTTGCAATGTTTTGGACCAACTAATTTATTTAGGTTAGCCTAACAAAAGTGCTTAAAGCTGAAAGAAAGCCATTTAATCACATGATAATTACATTAAGATTTAATTACATTAATTCAAAGAATAGCTTTTGAAAGCATTTACAAAAACCTTTTACAAGATTGTATTGGCTAGCCAGAAGATGGTTTTGTTACATCCATGGCATGCCCAGAGTAGTTTTTTATTATCAAAAGCTTTTAATAGTTATTAGTAGGTCCTCACCCCAAGCACATGCTCTACACTTCACCACAATGGTAACCTCCAAAAACACTAACATAACACAAACTTTTCAATACCAACATAACAAAACATTAAACATTAAAAAGTCTCTCAATTTTCTCATCTTGTTAAAAATGCATCAAATTGCACTTCATTTAAACATTTAATCTCCGAATTCAGCTCCTTTGCAAAGTATGATGGGAAGTGAAAGTCTTATTTCTTTGGGTTACTGATTGAAACATGTTATTTCAAAATGAAAACATCAAGTTATGTCAAAGAGTAACGTTTTTAAGTCAGTTTAACATGAATCAATTACATTTGAACCAGAAACCTAATATAATGGTGTTAAATCAAGATGAATTGCTTAAATAAAGTGAACAGCATCATAAATCATTTTTTTGAGTGTACATACTTTTAATCCATTAAATTCTGGAACACTGAATTAACATCTTAATCGAAAGACTGGGTGAATTATGAAGTAGGCATGTCGTACCTATATGGGGGTCGGCGGAGTAGCATGTATTTTGATGAGAAAATGACACCTCTGGCCATTGATTCCGTTGGATCTTTATCAGTCACAGATACTGTACAATCTGACCCAATACGGCTCAGTTTTTCTATAGATCTTGCTCTGTCGAGTGGCAAAAGTGATTCTACACAGGCCAAACTGGGTTAACCCCATCCATTTACATTGCGGGGGAATGGACTTTTTGTTTTTCCCCCACGCCGACTCCGCCCCCACGTCACACCCTCAGCTATGACACGACGCCGACCAAGTCTATGCAAACTTTTTTGGAGACAGGCCTATGGGGGGGATAAAAAGGTGTAAAATGCTGTAATTGGCCCTCTTCCTGCCCGATTTGCGTAGAACTTCACGAAATTGGATGAGCATATGCGTCACATGATTCTAAAAAAGCATGGAAACTGTTATGGGCATCGGGCCATAGCTGACGCTTTAACTGTTATAAAGGTGAAAAAAAGCTTTAAAAACCATGTATTTCCTTAGTAAACTGCCTTTACTGTCTCTAAGTGGTATTTTCCATCTATGATCTAAGTGCTTGATCATGATCATGCTTGCTAAATACCCTTGCTAAATACGCCTTTTTACGCGTATGCTTAAAGGCTTAAAACGCTTGAACCCCGATAATCGCTGCTGTAAAAACAAAACATAACGTTATAATAAGGCCAATGAATGCCCAAGCATCTTCCCTGCTGCCGTAGCAGATTCAGATGATATAAAACTAGTAGGCCTATGTTTGCGTTGTGTTCCTTTTAAATTGTTAACACATTTTGCCCTGTTTGACGTCTGTTTTATATTATAGTTTATATTTGTTAACACACACGCACACATAGTAGATTTTGTTATTGTCACATCTTTGCACACTTGAATTATTAGCAGTAGTAGCCTAGTGTGACAAGTTTTGATAATAAAATAAAACGTTTTCTGCAGATCGACAAGTGTCTGCATAAGCTTCCTTACTGACAAGCTACTTTACAATCCATAATAATTCATAATCATGTCAGACTGAGCTGTATAAGCTCTATCTGTGGGTCTACATTAAGTCGATATGACTTAAGAAGATTTGGAATGAAGCATTTGCTACTGTTTTGGTTCTTTTGGGGTCTTTTTTGAAGGTTAATATCCACATTCATTTAAGCGTATTCAAGAGCAACTAGTACATTCTTCAAAATATCTCCTTTTGTGTTCCACGGACACAGGGTTAGACCCACATGAGAGGGAGTTAATCTATTAAATCGGCAAAATATATTAAGCATTCCTCAGGGGCTTTTGTCCCAAATGTGCATTTCTCATGCAATAGCAGAACATAACTGCTGACCTTCCGAAATGTATAGATCATGATGTGTTTTTCTGTTGTAGATGCTCTGAAAGAGCTGAATCCATGCTTATTCTACAGTTTTTTTATTATTTATATATATTTTTTTTTCATCACGTGTTATTCTAGAGATGCAAACATATTGTGTTTTCATCATAAGGTTCACTGCCGTTTCAAGGTCAGGGCTTGGTAAGGTTTTTGAAAGAAGTCCCTTCAAAGGTACAATAAAAACAATAAGATTGTGAAATATTATTACAATTCAAAATAACTGTTTTCTAGTTTAATATTGTAAAAGGCAATGTATCCCTATGATCAAAGCTGAATTTTCAGTGTCACATGATCCTTCCGAAATCATATGATTTGCTGCTCAAGAAACATTTCTTATTGCTGTCAGTGTTGAAAACAGTTTAACATTTTGCTTCATGCTTCATATTTTGGTGAAAAGTATCATATATACTCACCTAAAGGATTATTAGGAACACATACTAATACTGTGTTTGACACCCTTTCGCCTTCAGAACTGCCTTAATTCTACGTGGCATTGATTCAACAAGGTGCTGAAAGCATTCTTTAGAAATGTTGGCCCATATTGATAGGATAGCATCTTGCAGTTGATGGAGATTTGTGGGATGCACATCCAGGGCACGAAGCTCCCGTTCCACCACATCCCAAAGATGCTCTATTGGGTTGAGATCTGGGGACTGTGGGGGCCATTTTAGTCCAGTGAACTCATTGTCATGTTCAAGAAACCAATTTAAAATTATTCGAGCTTTGTGACATGGTGCATTATCCTGCTGGAAGTAGCCATCAGAGGATGGGTACATGGTGGTCATAAAGGGATGGACATGGTCAGAAACAATGCTCAAGTAGGCCGTGGCATTTAAACGATCCCCAATTGGCACTAAGGGGCCTAAAGTGTGCCAAGAAAACATCCCCCACATCATTACACCACCACCAGCAGCCTGCACAGTGGTAACAAGGCATGATGGATCCATGTTCTCATTCTGTTTACGCCAAATTCTGACTCTACCATCTGAATGTCTCAACAGAAATCGAGACTCATCAGACCAGGCAACATTTTTCCAGTCTTCAACTGTCCAATTTTGGTGAGCTTGTGCAAATTGTAGCCTCTTTTTCCTATTTGTAGTGGAGATGAGTGGTACCCGGTGGGGTCTTCTGCTGTTGTAGCCCATCCGCCTCAAGGTTGTGCGTGTTGTGGCTTCACAAATGCTTTGCTGCAAACCTCGGTTGTAACGAGTGGTTATTTCAGTCAAAGTTGCTCTTCTATCAGCTTGAATCAGTCGGCCCATTCTCCTCTGACCTCTAGCATCAACAAGGCATTTTCGGCCACAGGACTGCCGCATACTGGATGTTTTTCCCTTTTCACACCATTCTTTGTAAACCCTAGAAATGGTTGTGCGTGAAAATCCCAGTAACTGAGCAGATTGTGAAATACTCAGACCGGCCCGTCTGGCACCAACAACCATGCCACGCTCAAAATTGCTTAAATCACCTTTCTTTCCCATTCTGACATTCAGTTTGGAGTTCAGGAGATCGTCTTGACCAGGACCACACCCCTAAATGCATTGAAGCAACTGCCATGTGATTGGTTGATTACATAATTGCATTAATGAGAAATTGAACAGGTGTTCCTAATAATCCTTTAGGTGAGTGTATATAATATATATATATATATATATATATATATATATATATATATATATATATATATATATATATATATATATATATATATATATATATATTTTTTTTTTTTTTTTTTTTTTTTTTTTTTCAGGATTCTTTGATGAATCAAAAGTTCAAAAGAAAACGTTTGAGCATAGTGTAGTTCAATTTCCTTTATGTTCCCAATCCCATCCTGAAAGCTTGTCTGAAGTGTTAATTTCCCCCCTATGTGATATTGAAGATCAAATTTGTTGTCACAGTCTAGGGAATGGAAGACCTGACTAAAGTTGATGCCGCTTGAGTGGTTAGTTTCTATGGCTGTCGTGTTGTGGCCACAGATGGGCTGGATTGTCACCATTTTGAAGAGGGAGTTGAAGGGAAATGCTGTCACACTGTGACCAGATGGAGTCCCTCTATATCTCTCGGTTGTATAGTAGGTGTTTTCTTTTTAATGATTAGCTTCTAATAACCAAACCTACGTTTGTTACCATCCGAGGGTTGGTTACATAAATGCTAATTTGTGTGCAATTCACGCCCACCATATCACCACCAAACTAAAGTCAGTCAGTCATTTTCTTTGCTAGTGTATGTGAGTTAATCTGCCTTCACTGGTTATTTACTCCAGTGGGTCTGAAAGCCCACACCTGCTCCCATAACACACTTCATCCATCATTTCACACACACACACACACACACACACACACACACACACACACACACACACACACACACACACACACACACACACACACACACACACACACACACACACACACACACACACACACACACACACACTAATACACACTCCCATAAATCCCCTTATGGACTCCTAACTGACTCAAAGCAGATGGTCTTCTGCATGTCCATCCCACACTGCCGGCTTCTCTCATGCCAGGATGCCATACTTTAGGGAATGTTCCAGGATCCTACTGAGAACGGATTAGATTCGAGCTGAGGGGGTTTTCCTTTGTCCTCCAGACCTGGCTCTACCTTTTTCCATTGCATGGTCCATTGCACAGAAGTCCCCAGAGGTCTTTACAACAGGACATAGTCTTATGGCCCATATCCCAGAGTTCACTGGGAATCCTGTTGAAAATAACAGCATATGCTGGTTAGGTATGTTTTGAAGCATGGCTGGTTTGAGTTGGTTTATGCTGGTCCTTAGTTAGTTATGACCAATGTTTTCCCTCAACAGGGAAGACATGCAGCATTTTATGAAATCTTGGCCTGGTAATTTTTGATTGGATGTTATTTGATTTTCAACCTTATGATAATTCAGAATATGTTTGTTTGTGCTGCAAACATGACCGATTCTTCAAATCATACAGCTTTTTTTGAGGAAATGTGTGCAGGTGCACTTCACCGGGTGCTCAGAGCTCATGTATCCCGCCGAGAGCTGCCTTTCCTCGCTAGACCTTCTGGCGTTTGCTGTCCCTGATGTCTCTTTAGTGGTTAAACATGAGATATAATTCGTCTTGTGTAGATCTAACGGGCGATCTTTGGTCTCATGAATCTATCATTTGTTCCCTGGCAAATCGTTTTGGCTGAGGGCAAAGTGAAGTTTCATAACTTTATATATTTAGGCTATTTAACTTTACCGTTGTACTCTAAAATGTAAACAAAAAGAGGCAGGGTTGTTGTATATTTCGTTTTGTTATAAATATACATGCAGTGAATGTAATCAATGTACGCATTGCCTGAAACACATTTGTGTGGCTATTATATGTTTAAAAATTGTTTAAATGTTTTTTATAACATATTTTGTTTTATTGTAGCCTAAAAGGAACATACAGAGATAACCGGAGTGAGAGCGAGCTGAGTGGCGCTATCAAGAACGCTGCTGTTCCATTTGCAGAATCATCAGACTTGTGTCCACCCATCCTCGGGAGTTTGAGTTCTTGGCAAGTCTGAACTACCAAGGACGCAAGTCCGAAGTTTGCATGCTTGGTACTGAGAAACGGCCATATAAAGAGGACCTCTTTGGGCTGATCGTGTGTGGAAAAGGAACAATATAGCAACACAAAGAAAGTAAGAAAAATACCTGCATGAGGGAGAGGAAGACGAGTACCAGGACAAGGGAGAGGAGTGGGACAAGGGCAAGGAAAAGGAAGGCCTGGATTAGGACAAGGTAGAGGGAGAGGAGTTAGAATGCGTAGTGGCGCTCAAAGAAGGGCTAGAGCTAAGGTAACTGATGAAATAAGAACTACTATCATAGACCATGCTATAGACCACGTTTATCAGAGGCTTGTGAGTCAGTACAGCCAAATCTCAGCCCAGGACACAGTGGCATCCATTGTCCAGATTTTTAGAGACACATTTACAGGTAGGATATTGTATAATGGCTTCTCTTACTGCAGAGTGTAAATAATTTGACCATGTTTTACAGTGACTGTATGCCTCCGGTCTCTAATATGTAACTGTGTTTTGTCTCTCTAAGGATTCAACGTCTACCTCCCTCAGGGGGCAGAGGAAAGCTCCTAAATGAAGAACAGGAACTTGCTGACTTGGTGATTGCTGACAATGAAATAAAACTGAAGGACATCCAGAGTTGTAGAGGACAACCTTGTCTTTGGGAACATTACAGCAATCAGCATAAAATAATTTTCTCGGACTAGCTAAACACATAGTCCGAATGAAATAATTTTTTATTATAAAAACTATTTTATGAATAGTAAAACTATTTTATGAACCTCATTTACCAATGAGGTTCATTCTCGTGTTACGCAGCACGTTTGAGCTTCTGCAAGAGCCAATAGAGACAGAGTGACACGCGTCATAATCTGAAGACCACGCCCACCGGAGGGGAAAACAATTGAACGCTCTCCATTGACTTTGCATTGCGTGAGGCTGCCTCCTTGTCATTTCGGACTTATAACAAAAAACAAAACAATGTCTAAAAGCGGATATGTGACAAAGTGTACAGCAAACAAGCAAAACCAAACCCAGAATCAAAAACCCAGAAGTTTTTATAGGCTGTAAACCAAAAAAAAACCACAAAAGTGTATACAGGCCATTGAGACAGAGCACGACACGTATTACACTGAGAACTACACCCACTAGAGGGGAACGTAATCAGCCACAGGAAATATAATATATAAAACTGACATTTGGATATTTGACTTAACAGTGACAAAATGTTTACTGCACACATAGGCATACTGAGTGTCAGGATCCCAAAATGTACCCATTCTTCCTGCTGAAGCGAAACATTTTACTGCCTTTATCCACTTTTGTCTCCTTAAACGCTCGTTTTTTTTTTGGGTCGACAGCTTATAAAAACTTCTTTCTGTGTTTTTTAGCTTGTTTGCTGTACACTTTGTCACATCGCAGCTTTTAGACATTGTTCTGTTTTTTGTTATAAGTCCGAAAATGACAAGGAGGCAGCCTCACGCAATACAAAGTCAATAGAGAGCGTTGGATTGTTTTGTATTCCCCCCCCCCCCCGTGTGTGTTACGCAGCACGTTTGAGCTTCCTCAAAAGGTTTGTTGTTGCGCGTCAAGAATGGTTCGGTTGAGCTTCTGTTAATGTTCGTTGATCAATATTCTGTGAATAAAAGCCTAAATTGAATCTGTTCATCAAAGTAATCAAGTCTCTTCAGAGAATTTGGACTAAACTGTACAATTCATGATTATTTCTAAGATTTCTTTATCAACTTTTTGAATTGTCAAAGTAGTAGTTGCGTAGAATGTCAATGGAGAACAGAAAGGTCTCAAATTTCATCAGAAAGATCTTTAATTGTGTTCTGACGATGAGAGAAAGTCTTACGGGTTTGGAACGACATGAGGGAGAGTAATTTGAGTGAACTATTCCTTTGAGTGGGCAAAAAAAAGCACTCTTAAGTTCAACTAACTGCATTTAAGTTCTCAGTGGTCAAAAAGATGCTTTCTATTAATTTGCCATTTTTATACATATTTAATTTCATATATAATTTCAAACAATTAGATTTTTTTTGTTTGTTCTTTCATCTGGTCTGACTTTACATCTGCCAGCACACATTTCTGGCCCAGTTTGCTGTAGCTTGCTTGCTGTGCACCATCCCTAAATTATTCTTATTTGACCTAGAGCACAGCACGGAGGAAAGGTACATCTTAATAGCGTGCCAGAGGTGATACGAATGCTCTCTGTCGCTATGGCAGGTGTGCTCTTTCCTCACAGTGTCCTCAGGGGTGCAAGTACAGCCCAAGAGAGAGAGAGAAAGAGCTTTGATGAGTGTCAGAGCATTAGAAAAAGTGACTATAAGTCCTGGGACAACAGAGAAAGCAAATGAGCCCAATGACCTTGATGTGTCAACTGCATTGATGTGTTCACTCCCACGAATTCAGGCAGAAAAACAGCTGGTGTGCATATGCATATAAACGTGTGTCATCATCGCTGTTTGCAGTGTATCGAATATGCATCTAATCACGGACCTCCTGAAAGCCGAATTGATCTGACCAGTCAATGTATTTGTCCATTCCAGCAAAACCTCTACAGGTAATGAGCAGGAGACCATGTATGGATTTTTCCACTCACTGGAATAGGAGGGAAGTGATCTCTCGCCTAAAATCAATAGGAATTATCCATTCAGTGCAAAATATGACACTGTGTTGTCTGTAGGCTATTGGAACCCATTCCTGTTGAAAATGCATGATGGCGGGGGAGGCCTGGAGTTACCGCCCACCTCCCATAAACATTAGCAGGGCAGACGTGTAACTAAAAATATCAGAAGGGCACCTTCAAGAGAGTTACTGTCAGGCAGCATGGAGGAAGTGATGTCACAATATGCAAACCAATTATGTTGCGCAGATATTATCTCACAGGGAGATTCTCCGCTAACAAGTTTCCCATCCCCATCTGTGTGCCGTTTCCATTACTCCTCTCAAATTAGACTACCATATCGCTAACTTTGACAAACAGCCAGAGCCTATTCGCCATTGTTTATCTTGGAAATGAAGAGCAAAAGTGGAGCCATTTTGGGTTATTTAAAATAGTAGAGATATGACTATAATTTAGAGGCTATTTTAGGAAATGGTGTCACTGTATAATAAATTATTAAAAAAACGACTTGTACACGTCTACTTTAAAATACTGTATAAACATATCTTGTGGGGAAATGTGTTGGTCCCTTAAGGAAAAGAGGAAAAGAGCTTAGGCCTATAATAGTTTGTTGAAAATGTAAAAATGAAGAAAGTTTTGTGTTTAAGAGTAGGGTTAGTGTAAGGGGTAGAATATACAGTTTGTACAGTATACAAATCTGTACATGGAAAAAAACATGGAAACCCAACGAGTGTGTGTGTGTGTGTGTGTGTGTGTGTGTGTGTGTGTGTGTGTGTTGGTTTTGGTGTATTACAAGGACATTTCACCAGTTTACACACCAGCATTATAAGGACATTTGGGATTATAAGGACCTAGGACATGTCCTTGTAATTCAAACAGCGTGAAATCATCTCTATGAACCTCAGGAACATCCTCCTGCTTTTTTATTGAATGTCCCTTTAAGTAGGTATACCAGTTTTCTGGTGTGTTTGTGTGTATCTCATCACTCCGCCTATCGGCGGGATCTGCCACTGCTAGCGTACACACATTTACACGATAATGGGCGTTGACGGTTTGAAAATGGCGCGCGGTTGTCTGATTGGTTAAAGACGCGCAGGCGCATTATTGAGATCCTACCGGAGTGTGAACGTCATAGCGGCCCTGTCAAACAGCAGCCTAGTAGGTAAGTACATTACGTTTATATGTTTTATATAGTGATTCATATAAATTAGTCATATCTATGTGTTTGTCTGCACTTAGTTTTCGGTTGGCAGACTTTAATATATATATTTACACAGTCGAGCGCGAGTCTCATCATGGTAATGTTAACGTTACCCCGGAAACTGAATAACGCATGTATTTATTAATGAAAAGTTATAATTATTAAGAATAAGTATTAACAATTATTAATAATCTTCCCATCATTGAGGAATTCAGCTGTTTATAAAGCCTCAGATTGCCTTGAATGTGCGTTGTGACAGGATTAAATGAGCTTTATAATCATTACATATTCAAATGCATTTAAAAGCAAAAATTAATCTCATCAGGTAACTTAAAGTTAAAGTATTCTGAATGTCTGCAAATGTTAATTCGACATCTTTTGATGAAATTGTGACAGAGTATAATTATTGTGATGCAAATCTTCCCTAAAATAATCTTTGGGCAGCTTTACACTCCATTAGTCTACATTTTAAACATATTTAATAATCCAAAAGTTATGTAATAAAGTTATGTCATGTAATATTTAATGTCTGACTTTTTACTTGAACCTAGGTTAAATATAGAATTGATCTTTCTAATTATTAATATATTGACTGTTACAGTACAATTTAACCTGTCAAATTTAGCATATTAACTTAAGATAATAATTAAACACGTTTAAGGCTGGAATATCAGAATAAAAAAACAAAAAGGAATAAAAGAATATTATCTTTACTACATTTTTTGTTTTGTTAGCATAATAAACTAATATATGGATTAAAAGTGGAAAGTGAAAATTGATATGGACTCATTTAGAGGTACTTTCAAGCCTGCTCATGTAAAATAAGCTGTCATGTGAAACAGGAAATTAATTGTACTTATTTATAATCATCGGTCAGTCTTAATAATACAGCAGCACATAGAATAGCATTATGTTTTACTCATAATGGTGCTGATGAATTAGAAATCTTGTGCATTCAAAGAAAATAGGTTACTTTTGCATTGCGAAATAAGGTGGATAGACACTGTATGGATGTGTATCATATTAGATTTATGTATTTGCTAATATTTTTATGCTGTTTTTTTATTCTGTTTAAAATACTATGCCTTTAATTCTGCAGCCAGATGAAATGGACGACGCAGACCTAAGCCTGTGCGAGACGCAGAAGACCACATTAACTCAAGACCTGACGAGCCACACCTCGAGCAGCCGGATATCCACAGATTTAAAGGTACACCACATACATCTGTCCTGTTTTATAATGTCAGAGGACAACACAATAGTGCATTTGAAGACATGTACCATCACACGTATGTGATGAGAGCGTTCAGAGCGTCACGTGATAAACTGCCAAAGGACAAGGAGGGCTGTGCGATATATCACGATCTTAGATTGTGAACTATTATATCCACGTTCTGCCTTGTAGAGAGATCGTTGCACTTCTGGCACCACCGTCCCAACATACTGTCAAACATGATGCACGTTCACATAGGGCTGGACGATTAATCGAAAAGTAATCGACTAATTTAGAACCTCTAACCGACGTAATTTTGCCATTTCGGTTTTAGTCACGTGACTCTGCCCCGTCAGTCACATCAAGTGCAGTTTGCAGGCACACGGAAAGATGCAGGAGCAGTTATCTTTGTTTATAGATGCTCAGTATTACTATGGTAATTGCATGTTTTACACAGTTTATACAGGGAAGTTAATCGCCGCTCTTATATGCGCTGATACACACACACAGACGGCGCGAGTGCCCCGAAGCCAGATCACTTTCACTTGCGTCCTCACAAGCTTGTCATTTGTATTTGTTTTAAGCCCTGCCAGTTTGAACACTGAAGCGTTTTTAGACCATCAGATGCGTATTATGTTGAACTAACGCCTGATATATTGTGACACACGAACACTGAGACAGAAGCTCGCACATCCCGTGAAGATCGCGCAGAGAGCAGCAGAAACGCAGTGTCAACGCCGTCCCGTGATTCATCACTAAAGTAGCTTGGATACCGTTATGGTATAGATTTGTCTACCTTTTGAAGTAAGTACAAACCACTGCTTCATAATTAATAATACGGTATGACTAATTCACACACACAATCACTGTCTCATTAATGCATTAAGATAAATGTAATGTAGGCCTGTGTGTTAATTTATCTGTATCTGGTGTACAACAAGCAGAAATCTGCCCCATAGACCAGAACTGCTGAAAGTGAACCGTTTCCTTCAAGTATTTTAAAATCACAAAGAAATGCACTTTCATTAGAAAAAAAATGTCCCACCTTTAATAGTAGAAAATATTTACAGTACAAACCTTATCAGTGAACTATAAGGGCAAAAAAGGAAAGCAAAAAAAAAAGAAGAGCAAAATAATCGTTCGTTAATCGTAATCGAGGTAAAATGTTCATTTCATCAAGATTTTTATTTTTGGTCAAATCGTTACAGCCCTACGTTCACACATGTTTTGCAGCGCAGCGATAGAGTGGCATCGCAATCTTCGCCATCATGAAAGCTTATGTTTGCATGCGTTTTAAAGCCTTGCCAGATAAACTTTATATTTACACGCTGATCTAACATACACTTTTCTGAGCGTGTACACTTAAGGCGACGTTCACACTACGAGCCTTGGTGCTCTATAGACCCATTTCACATTTCCAGGTTTCTCCGAGCGGAAGTCGTCATAGTTGGGTTAAATATTATAGCTGTGAATGAGAGAATACATTAAATATTTTTTTGTGTGCCGATTTACTCAAATAGCAAAAGAAAAACGCCACAATGGTGATTTCACAACTTTCAAAAAGAGGGAAAAAATAGAGTGAGTATCATATTAGATTTGTGTATTTGCAAATATTTGTATGCTTTTTTTTATTCTGTTTAAAATACTATGCCTTTAATTCTGCAGCCAGATGAAATGGACGACGCAGACCTAAGCCTGTGCGAGACGCAGAAGACCACATTAACTCAAGACCTGACGAGCCACACCTCGAGCAGCCGTATATCCACAGATTTAAAGGTACACCACATACATCTGTCCTGTTTTATAATGTCAGAGGACAACACAATAGTGCATTTGAAGACATGTACCATCACACATATGTGATGAGATGTTAAGATGTTAATTTAAAATTAAGATGTTAATTTTCACCATCACTCCCATAGACGCTGTATTAGTAACACCCTCACAGCAGCGGTAACTTGTTTTTGTCATTTTATGCAAAAGCAATAAAATACAAAGTATTAGTGTTATAAATGTATATATATTTTTAAAAATGAAATTACAAAAAACGTTGCAGGATTTACGATATTGATGACCGTTGAAACGCGTCATCACAGTCTGTGCTCAGATCAGATTTTTTAGTACAGCTATTCACATTGTTGTTTTAAATGTAGCCAATATCAGATTCCAGTGCCAATAATTAGGGGTGTAACGATTCACTCGTTTTCTCGATGCATCGATTACAAATCGATCTTGAAACATGTATTTTTGAATCGTGCTGCGTCATCCACACCTTCACAGCTCGCCTTCACAGACACACACTGTTTTCTTTACCGCCTTCACTGGATTGGGCTTGCTCTCTGTCCGTCGCTCATTGTTAGAGCAGCCCACGTTCTCCTCAGGACGGCCACTGCCATCACATGAGCAGATGACAGCTCTCTGTACGTAGCTCATTGACACGTGTCATGCTGCGTTCACACCAAACGCGAATAGAGCGTCAATGAATGCATTCGCGCGTCCGCAGCGAATTGGACGCGCGTAGAAATCGAGAGCTGGATGCGAAATTGACACGCGTTCAAGGCACTCATAAAATATGAAATATGTCATAAAACACCACTCTGCCTCTTTTCATTTTCATTAAAAATATATATTAAGCATTAATAGCCACACAAATGTGGTCCAGGTAACTCCTACATTATCTTCACTGCATGTATATTTAAATATCCTTAAAATATAAAGTTATGAAACTTCTCTTTGCCCTCAGTCAAAACGATTTGGCAGACAACAAATTATAGATTCATGACACCAAAGATCGCCCGTTAGATCTACACAAGATGCACCACTACAGGACATCAGAGCCAGCGGCAGACGCCAGAAGGACTGGCCGAGGAAAGGCTGCTCTCGCTGGGGTTAATGAGCGCTGAGCGCCGCTGATCCACTGGAGCTCACAACTCCAAAAACACAAGATTTTTTTTTTTAAATAGGCGCTCTCTTTATAAATAAACCACAGATTTGAGCTTTAAACAACTACATTGTCACCTGAAAAAGTCTTAAAACTAAATTTTGTGACACAATAGTAGTATTTTTAAATTATGCAGGGTTTCTGAACACGTCACTTTACCACATGACCGCAGCGAGCAGGCTCCTGATTGGTTAACGTGCCGCGAATTGACGCCAAAGTTCAAATTTTTCAACTCGGGCGTCAGACGCGAATTCGCTTCAAACGCTTGAATGCACAAAAGCACCATTCGCGTGTAACGCGCTAGCAGATACAGATCACGAGCAAATGACAGCTCTCTGTCGAGACAGGAATAGTTCTGAGTCAAACCGCTCAAGCCATTGTCAACTGCAAAGTCGTCACTGCGGTCACTACTGTTGAAATAAAACGCTTTCATTGCGTGAAAACGTCACTGTTATTTTATATAAAATATAAGCTGTGCGTTTTATCCATCAATCAGATAAAGTGGCCTCTGATAATAGCAACAGTAGACACCGGCGCACTCTTTCACAATCATCAGAAGGAGAATGACCCGTATAAAGAGAACAAAGAGGGCTTTTCTGTCTATTCCGTGAAGAAAAGTTAGTTTAGGATTAGTTAGAAAAGGGCATGATATTTTGAGTTTTAGCAGATCTTGTTCTTTTCTTGCTCCGTTTTCCTTATTTGTAATATCCGTAAAACAAGCCTTGTTCATATTTTCAAAATAAGGTTGATACAATCCACACCCTGTTTGCCAGAAGCAAGTTCACAACAGGTATTGTGTCGTTTTGTAAGATACATTAGTGTTTAAGCCAGATGAATTTTTAATATTATGTTTATTTATTGTACATCTGAAAAGTATAAAGTTGATAGAGATTTGATGTAGAGTCAAGCGCTGTGTGAACCTGAAAACACACTGCATTGTGAGGACAGACAGGTTTACTAGGACACTGTAGTGTATTAGTTATAGAGGAAACACTGGGGCATGAGTGTGTGAACCTGAAAACACACTGCATTGTGAGGACAGACAGGTTTACTAGGACACTGTAGTGTATTAGTTATAGAGGAAACACACGACATGAGTGTGTGAACCTGAAAACACACTGCATTATGAGGACAGACAGGTTTACTAGGACACTGTAGTGTATTAGTTATAGAGGAAACACTGGGGCATGAGTGTGTGAACCTGAAAACACACTGTATTGTGAGGACAGACAGGTTTACTAGGACACTGTAGTGTATTAGTTATAGAGGAAACACTGGGGCATGAGTGTGTGAACCTGAAAACACACTGCATTGTGAGGACAGACAGGTTTACTAGGACACTGTAGTGTATTAGTTATAGAGGAAACACTGGGGCATGAGTGTGTGAACCTGAAAACACACTGCATTGTGAGGACAGACAGGTTTACTAGGACACTGTAGTGTATTAGTTATAGAGGAAACACACGACATGAGTGTGTGAACCTGAAAACACACTGCATTATGAGGACAGACAGGTTTACTAGGACAGGGGTTTTCAAACTTTTTGTGTGTGTGGGCCACTATTTGTAATCAAAAAAATTTGTGGACCACCTCATAATACACATAATAAAATATGTCTACACACAGTCCTACCTGAATTATTCCGCACCTCTAAATAGGCTTACTAGCACTAAAACTATAACTAGTCATCACATCAGTACAACAGGCTTGTTAAAAGAAAGTTTACTGCACACAACGGCTGCCACATATTTAATTTATTTATTCTGGCTCATAGATGCATCCGACTCACTGTCAATCTCTTCATTTTTTGTAACTTCTGCCTCTGTCTCTTTTCTCTTCAAAGAACCTGTTGCTATCCACCGATCCATAACGGCACTGAACTTGAACGCCACTAGCCTATTTTAGTAATCACACAATAACTTGACAATTTAATACAAATGTTATATCAATATAGGCCTACATCTTTTTTTTACTTTTTATTTTTTTATGGGAATTTCCTGGTAAAATTATGGTAAAAAAATATTATTTTATTTTATTTTGCCTTTCCACGGACCACCTGCAGTACCCTCACGGACCACTAGTGGTCCACGGACCACAGTTTGGGAATGACTGTACTAGGACACTGTAGTGTATTAGTTATAGAGGAAACACTGGGGCATGAGTGTGTGAACCTGAAAACACACTGCATTGTGAGGACAGACAGGTTTACTAGGACACTGTAGTGTATTAGTTATAGAGGAAACACTGGGGCATGAGTGTGTGAACCTGAAAACACACTGCATTATGAGGACAGACAGGTTTACTAGGACACTGTAGTGTATTAGTTATAGAGGAAACACTGGGGCATGAGTGTGTGAACCTGAAAACACACTGCATTGTGAGGACAGACAGGTTTACTAGGACACTGTAGTGTATTAGTTATAGAGGAAACACTGGGGCATGAGTGTGTGAACCTGAAAACACACTGCATTGTGAGGACAGACAGGTTTACTAGGACACTGTAGTGTATTAGTTATAGAGGAAACACTGGGGCATGAGTGTGTGAACCTGAAAACACACTGCATTGTGAGGACAGACAGGTTTACTAGGACACTGTAGTGTATTAGTTATAGAGGAAACACACGACATGAGTGTGTGAACCTGAAAACACACTGCATTGTGAGGACAGACAGGTTTACTAGGACACTGTAGTGTATTAGTTATAGAGGAAACACTGGGGCATGAGTGTGTGAACCTGAAAACACACTGCATTATGAGGACAGACAGGTTTACTAGGACACTGTAGTGTATTAGTTATAGAGGAAACACTGGGGCATGAGTGTGTGAACCTGAAAACACACTGCATTGTGAGGACAGACAGGTTTACTAGGACACTGTAGTGTATTAGTTATAGAGGAAACACACGACATGAGTGTGTGAACCTGAAAACACACTGCATTGTGAGGACAGACAGGTTTACTAGGACACTGTAGTGTATTAGTTATAGAGGAAACACTGGGGCATGAGTGTGTGAACCTGAAAACACACTGCATTATGAGGACAGACAGGTTTACTAGGACACTGTAGTGTATTAGTTATAGAGGAAACACTGGGACATGAGTGTGTGAACCTGAAAACACACTGCATTGTGAGGACAGACAGGTTTACTAGGACACTGTAGTGTATTAGTTATAGAGGAAACACACGACATGAGTGTGTGAACCTGAAAACACACTGCATTATGAGGACAGACAGGTTTACTAGGACACTGTAGTGTATTAGTTATAGAGGAAACACTGGGGCATGAGTGTGTGAACCTGAAAACACACTGCATTGTGAGGACAGACAGGTTTACTAGGACACTGTAGTGTATTAGTTATAGAGGAAACACTGGGGCATGAGTGTGTGAACCTGAAAACACACTGTATTGTGAGGACAGACAGGTTTACTAGGACACTGTAGTGTATTAGTTATAGAGGAAACACTGGGGCATGAGTGTGTGAACCTGAAAACACACTGCATTGTGAGGACAGACAGGTTTACTAGGACACTGTAGTGTATTAGTTATAGAGGAAACACTGGGGCATGAGTGTGTGAACCTGAAAACACACTGCATTGTGAGGACAGACAGGTTTACTAGGACACTGTAGTGTATTAGTTATAGAGGAAACACACGACATGAGTGTGTGAACCTGAAAACACACTGCATTGTGAGGACAGACAGGTTTACTAGGACACTGTAGTGTATTAGTTATAGAGGAAACACTGGGGCATGAGTGTGTGAACCTGAAAACACACTGCATTATGAGGACAGACAGGTTTACTAGGACACTGTAGTGTATTAGTTATAGAGGAAACACTGGGGCATGAGTGTGTGAACCTGAAAACACACTGCATTGTGAGGACAGACAGGTTTACTAGGACACTGTAGTGTATTAGTTATAGAGGAAACACACGACATGAGTGTGTGAACCTGAAAACACACTGCATTGTGAGGACAGACAGGTTTACTAGGACACTGTAGTGTATTAGTTATAGAGGAAACACTGGGGCATGAGTGTGTGAACCTGAAAACACACTGCATTATGAGGACAGACAGGTTTACTAGGACACTGTAGTGTATTAGTTATAGAGGAAACACACGACATGAGTGTGTGAACCTGAAAACACACTGCATTGTGAGGACAGACAGGTTTACTAGGACACTGTAGTGTATTAGTTATAGAGGAAACACACGACATGAGTGTGTGAACCTGAAAACACACTGCATTATGAGGACAGACAGGTTTACTAGGACACTGTAGTGTATTAGTTATAGAGGAAACACTGGGGCATGAGTGTGTGAAACTGAAAACACACTGCATTGTGAGGACAGACAGGTTTACTAGGACACTGTAGTGTATTAGTTATAGAGGAAACACACGACATGAGTGTGTGAACCTGAAAACACACTGCATTATGAGGACAGACAGGTTTACTAGGACACTGTAGTGTATTAGTTATAGAGGAAACACACGACATGAGTGTGTGAACCTGAAAACACACTGCATTATGAGGACAGACAGGTTTACTAGGACACTGTAGTGTATTAGTTATAGAGGAAACACTGGGACATGAGTGTGTGAACCTGAAAACACACTGCATTGTGAGGACAGACAGGTTTACTAGGACACTGTAGTGTATTAGTTATAGAGGGAACAGAATGCCTTCAGAGTAACCCATGTTTATTCAGTTTGTTTCCAAAAACTACATGTCTAGGTTTAGTCTTATTTTGCAGCTTCTTGAGCTCCAGCGAGTGTCTTACAGCCGTGTTTCTTTTCATCCTCTCCTCTACAGATGAACACAGATGTTGCCTCCACTGAGATATTTACACCCTGTTTGCCAGAAGCAAGTTCAGAACAGGTATTGTGTCGTTTTGTAAGATACATTAGTGTTTAAGCCAGTTTGTTTTTTAATATTTTATTTAGTACAGTATCTGAACACTGGACTTTTGGTTAAATTTTGCAATTAATCCGCTAATCACATGTTCTGAACTGTGGGTCATTTATCAACAGTGCGTAGAAAAGGTTCTATATTTTGTCCTACGAATGAAATTTAGAATGGGCCTAAGTACAATAAAATCTGTATTTATCAAACATGCGCACCACAGTTCTTACGCACATGAGTAAGCACTCAATGTTGATAAATCCCACATGTGCAATTCTTGTTCACGGTCATAAGCATTCGGAAACGCCTCCAATCAACCATATATGGGGACAACACTCCCTTTAAAAATCACGTGATTGTGTTTTTTCCTCACTGCAATTGTGGCGAAGAAGAGGAACTTCACAAACACAGAAGGAGTTGCGCAACGACGTTTAACAACAACAAATTTGCATCACAAATGATTTGCATGTTAACAGAATGAAACCCTTTTCTATTTACATCATCAAATTCATTGGTGATGGGGCTTTTATGGCGATAGCATGAAAGCCCCATTTTATTCCAGCTTTTTGAGGATTTCGGTAAGGGAACTGGATGTAGGTTGGGTCCAAGGAAATAAATTACATTTGTCACAGCTGTCTTTTATAGGGTTTGACAAAAATTACACATCTTGTTTAAAACTACAAAAATTAGACATTGAGTGTTTTATAATGAAAGGAAACAGGACATATGTGATCTGCTTAATGCAAACTGTCTTAAATGCTTTTTATGTGTAGTGTCGCTGTTCTAGCACTAGATTCTCAGCGTAAGCGTGCTCAGAGGTGTGCTTATATTTACACACATTTCTACGTCCAAGTTCAAGTTGTTAGATCCCACACTTTGCGTGAAACTGTTCTTTTACGCACTCACTACGCACAGATCTGTGTGTACGCACCATTGATAAATGAGGGCCCTGGTCTGTGCGATCACAGATTACTGCAGGGTGACTATGACAGAAGATTGTCAAACCCAGTTTGAATGCAGTGATTGGATAACATTATACTGTAGAAAAAAATTGTCTATTCTTATGATTCCTGAAATAATTAAATTATGCTGCAAATATTACTAATAAAATGTAATAATTTATTTAAATGTTACACATCAATCTTTTTATTTTTATCTGACTGTCAGCTAATAAATGTGTGCTGATGGTTCGAGTACTGTTGTTTGACATCGGGCAGCTCATGATCCGGTGTTTTCAGCTGCGTTCACAGTAAATGAGCTGTTCTGAAATGCTGTATCATGAGCTGCACGTGTGTAAATAAACTCAGCGCTGCGTAGGGCTGGCCGATAAAACGATAACGATATGTATCACGATAGATACGTAACCAATATCAATAAAAATGCGTTCGATAAAACGTTCGATAATTTTTTTTTCTTTGTCGGAAGAAACCA
Source organism: Gobio gobio (assembly GCF_949357685.1). Classification (NCBI taxonomy): domain Eukaryota; kingdom Metazoa; phylum Chordata; class Actinopteri; order Cypriniformes; family Gobionidae; genus Gobio; species Gobio gobio. Next base: position 37,039,812 of record NC_137117.1, on the reverse strand, counting down.
GAGGTTGAGAAGCAAGTTTGGTTGCATGAACAAAGGCACTCGCTCTCTGGTAACCTAGCAACGTAGGGCGTGCCCCGCTAACAGCCAATCATGTAACAGTATCCTGTCTGGTTGCGGCATATCGTTGTCTCGTGTTGGACTCATCAGTAACAGAACCGGCGGGGAGTGATAAGTGGAAAATGAGGGCCGCAGCGAGCGAGGAAATTGTTGATAAAACAGGAGAACAAGTCAGCTCGCTAGTATGGCAGTTTTTTAGATTTTATAAGTCTGAACATTTTTTAAATATTAAACATTTCACACTGCAATGCTTTCTTGTTTTTAGTGATGGAAGTGCTGAACATCGTGGGAGCATCGACTGATATGAAGAAAAAGCAGAAGTGGCTGCTGTGATTGGGCATTTTGTTTCATCTGACATGCATTAACTATAGTTGATGTTTCAGATATCTGCATCTGTGGCAAGATAACCAAAACGTATTGTTGTTCACATTGACTGTTTTAAAGCTCTTCAAAATATTAAATTCAAAACATTAACATGGTTAAAACTTGTGACTTTATTTTAATAACTTGCTCAACTGCTTATTTGCCACCTCTCAGAAGCCTCTTTAATGAAGGGGAGGTATTGTTTCTTTAGAACCCGCGAGGATGTTTCAGTAAAACTTGCAAAGACGATCCGGAGGCAGTCATGCTTCTAATCCAACCACTGTAGCACTACTACAGTATCACTCTAATGGTTTGAATATTTCAAAGTAATATTTCACCCAAAAATATAATTTACTCTCCCTCATGTCGTTCCAAACCCATTAGACTTTCATTCATCTTTAGCACACAAATGAAGATATGTTTTATGAAATCTGAGAGATTTCTGTCCTTCCATTGAAAGTCTGTTCAACCAAAACTCTGAGGCTTCAAAACGTTCATAAAGAGATGGTCAAATAAATCTATATGAATGGAGAGGGTTAATCCAGTCTTCTGATGAGACACCAGGGGTGTCTAAAGTCGGTCCTGAAGGGCCACTGTCCTGTCCTGCAGAGTACAGCTCCAACCCCTATCAAACACAGCTAAATCAGCTCATCAAGGCATACAGAAGCTTCCGGGCAGGAGTGTTGAGGCAAGATGGAGCTGAACTCTGCAGGACAGTGGCCCTCCAGGACCGAGTTTGGACACCCCTGCTCTGTGCTAAAGCAGCTGTAGCTGGTGTCATCTCCTCATTCTGACATTAAAGGCTTCACTTTCAGTCGAGCATGGTATGATCACTCTACATGACACCCAGTGTAATCAACAAAGATTCCCAGACTGCACGTGTGGCAGCGGCAGAAGGCATGCTTCATGACACTACACTCTGTGATGTTGGTATGGGTGCAGTCTTCTCTTTTCTCTCTGTAAAGATTTGATAGTGCGCTGGTTATGTGACCCATTAGCTGGACATGTTTGTGATGGGGAGCACTATTACTACTGTCAGTGAGAGTAACCCAGCTGCTAACTCGGCAGGGAGTGACCCAAAACCTAGTCGTCATAGTGAAAACCACCCAACAAAAAGGACTGAATCCAGCATAGAGGTGCTGGTCATATATAATTAGAATATCATCAAAAAGTTTATTTATTTCACTAATTCCATTCAAAAAGTGAAACTTGTCTATTATATTCATTAATTACACACAGACTGATATATTTCAAATAAATCCCAAATTCAGTATCTCAGAAAATTTGAATATTACTTAAGACCAATACAAATCTCGGCCAACTGAAAAGTATGAACATGAAAAGTATGAGCATGTCCAGCACTCAATCCTTAGCTGAGGCTGGTTTAGCCTGAATTACTGCAGCAATGCGGCGTGGCATGAGGAGATCAGTCTGTGGCACTGCTCAGGTGTTATGAGAACCCAGGTTGCTTTGATAGTGGCCTTCAGCTCTTCTACATTGTTGGGTCTGGCATATCGCATCTTCCTCTTCACAAAACCCCATAGATTTTCTATGGGGTTAAGGTCAGGCGAGTTTGCTGGCCAATTAAGAACAGGGATACCATGGTTCTTAAACCAGGCACTGGTTGCTTTGGCACTGTGTGCTGGTCCCAGTCCTGCTGGAAAATGAAATCCGCATCTCCATAAAAGTTGGTCAGCAGCAGGAAGCATGAAGTGCTCTAAAACTTCCTGGTATACGGCTGCGTTGACCTTTGACCTCAGAAAACACAGTGGACCAACACCAGCAGATGACATGGCACCCCAAACCATCACTGACTGTAGAAACTTTACACTGGAGCTCCAGCAGTGTGGATTGTGTGCCTCTCCTCTCTTCCTCCAGACTCTGGACCCTGATTGACTTCATCAGAGAACATAACTTTGGCCACTCAGCAGCTCCAGTCCTTTTTGTCTTTAGCCCAGGCGAGACGCTTCTGACGCTGTCTGTTGGTCAAGAGTGCGACAGCTGAAACCCATGTCTGTCATACGTCTGGTTCTTGAAGCACTGACTCCAGCTCCAGTCCACTCTTTGTGAATCTCCCCCACATTTTTGAATGGGTTTTGTTTCCCAATCCTCTTCAGGGTGCGGTTATCCCTATTGCTTGTACACTTTTTTCTACCACACTATCTTTTCCTTCCCTTCGCCTCTCTATTAATGTGCTTGGACACAGAGCTCTGAGAACAGCCAGCCTCTTTTGCAATGACCTTTTGTGTCTTGCCCTCCTTGTGTGTCAATGGTTGTCTTCTGGACAGCTGTCAGGTCAGCTTCTTCCCCATGATTGTGTCGCCTACAGAACTAGACTGAGAGACCATTTAAAGGCCTTTGCAGGTGTTTTGAGTTCATCAGCTGATTAGAGTGTGTCTTCAATATTCAACCTTTTCACAATATTCTAATTTTCTGAGATTCTGAATTTGGGATTTCCCTTAGTTGTCAGTTATAATCATCAACATTAAAATAAATAAACATTTGAAATATATCAGTCTGTGTGTAATGAATGAATAAAATATACACGTTTCACTTTTTGAATGGAATTAGTGAAATAAATAAACTTTTTGATGATATTCTAATTATTTGACCAGCACTTTATAATATAATCCAAACAATAAACCTTAAAGCTAAAGGTCTGTTTTGGTTTCATGGGTGATATCAGAGTACAAACCTTTCTGGCTTCGTTTTTGTGTAGTTATAATTAACGTTCATGTCAAAGACATCTCACAGTCCCAGTAAACCCATCTGTCTTTGCAGTGCAGTGTGTAGTCATGTTTCGTTGTATATGCTAATGAACTGTGATGTCATTGTGACATCACATAGTCCTTGTAAACCCTTTGTCCTCATAATCCTGGTTTTTGTCTTCTAGGACACACGTCCTTGTAAGTCAGCAAAAAATCAGGGTGCCATGTATCATGTTTTATAAAGTTTAAATAAATAATAAAGTTTGTGTTTTGAACCCAGGATTTTTGTAAAGCATTTCCATTTTTATTTGAAAGCTCTAGCATTAAAGGAAGTCATAGTCCCCCTAAACCACCTTTTTTTCTGGTTTGAAGAAATTGTCCTTATAAGTCATGCTAACCTGTATGTGTGTGTGTGTTCGTGTGTGTGTTTGTGTGTGTGTGTGTGTGTGTGTGTGTGTGTGTGTATCTGTGTGTGTGGGGGTGTCTGTGTGTCTTTGTGACTGTCTTTGTGTGTGTGTGTGTGTGTGTGTGTGTGTGTGTGTGTGTGTGTGTGTGTGTGTGTGTGTGTGTGTGTGTGTGTGTGTGTGTGTGTGTGTGTGTGTGTGTCTGTGTGTGTGTGTGTGTGTGTGTGTGTGTCTGTCTCTCTCCGTGTGTGTGTGTGTGTGTGTGTGTGTGTGTCTGTCTCTCTCTGTGTGTGTGTGTGTGTGTGTGTGTGTGTGTGTGTGTGTGTGTGTGTGTGTGTGTGTGTGTGTGTGTGTGTGTGTCTCTCTCTCTCTCTCTCTGTGTGTGTGTGGGCATGTTTTTGTGAAATATCAGGACACAAATGTGTATAATTACCCCCCCCCCCCCCCTGTGTCTGTGTGTGTGTGTGTGTGTGTCTCTCTCTCTCTCTCTCTCTCTCTCTCTCTCTCTCTCTCTGTGTGTGTGTGTGTGTGTGTGTGGGCATGTTTTTGTGAAATATCAGGACATAAATGTGTATAATGACATGGGTATGACATGGGTATTACAAAAAGAGGGTGAAATATGAGGACGTTCCCCATGTCCTCACTTTTCAAAATGCTTATAAATCACAGAACAAGGTTTTTTTCACAGAAAGTGAACTGCACAGTCTCCTGTGAGGGTTAGGTTTAGGGGCAGGGGCAGTGTGTGTGTGTGTGTAGGGGCAGTGTAAGGGGATAGAAAATACGGTTTGTACGGTATAAAAACCATTACGCCTATGGAATGTCCTCACATTTCACAAAAACAAACATGTGTGTGTGTGTGTGTGTGTGTGTGTGTGTGTGTGTGTGTGTGTGTGTGTGTGTGTGTGTGTGTGTGTGTGTGTGTGTGTGTGTGTGTGTGTGTGTGTGTGTGTGTGTGTGTGTGTGTGTGTGTGTGTGTGTTGTGTGTGGGTGTCTGTGTGTGTGGGTGTCTGTGTGTGTGTGTGTGTACCTGGTATTTCCTATGGGGAACAAATGACCCCACAATGATAGAAATAATAGTAATTTTTTACCTTTACTTTTTTTGGTCCCATGAGGAAAACAGCTTTTTCAAGTTTTTTGAAAATGTAAAAATGCAGAAGTTTTCTGTGATGGGTAGGTTTAGGTTTAGGTTTATGATAATATAATATACAGTTTGTACAGTATAAAAATTATTCTGTCTATGGAAAGTCCCCATAAAACATGGAAACACAACATTAAGTTAAAGCTAGTCTGAGTCATTGTGTACTGCAGTCTCCAGCTCTGGTTGCTACGGTGAAGCATCAAGGTCTCCTGAGCAAATCAGTCCCAGCTCGAAAGGGCGCGATCACAAGATCACTGCCATATTGCTCTTGCACACACACACACACACACGCTGCCACAATGCACAAATATACACATATGCAATCCCTTCAAAATATTACAAACAGTTGAATCAATGATATTTTTGTTTTGGTGTATGAAATTGAATAGGACTGCACGAAGCAATATTAAAACCTCCCAACATTATTAAGATGTTTAATTGAATATAACAACAAAATTGTGTAGGGGGGACAGGAGCATATAATAAAGTTACATTTTAATGAATCAGTTGAACTGTATCTGTTCTCAGGATAGTATTATGTATTAATATGTGGTTGTGGCAAGATAAATTACAATGTATGTAGGTCAAAGTAATGGTTTTATATTTGAATTTTTTTATTGCAGTTTGGACGGTTTTACTCTTGCCAATCAAATGCTTGGTCTTGGTGATTTTTAAATGTTTCTGAAAGAAGTCTCTTGTTCACCAAGGCTGCATCTATTTGAACAAAATGACAGTAAAACAGTAGTAATGTGAAATATTATTGTAATTTAAAACAACTGTTTTCTATGTGACTATATAGTAAAATGTCAATGTTGAAAACGTCTCGGTTACGTATGTAACCCTCGTTCCCTGAGGAGGGAACGGAGACGTACGTTAGTGACTAACGAATGGGGGTTTCGCTTAGAAGCCAATCATCTTCTTCGTATTCAACAGCGCCCAATGGCAGTGCCAATGCCATGGGCATGCGGAATTTGCATGCGTAACTCCGCCCCACCTCGTGGGTATATCAGGAAGTACGCTGGCAACATCGCATTATGTTACTGCTGCAGGAGCCAAGACTGAACTCCGCGTTCCAGGCAGCACAGCTGACGTGGCAAAGGAAACGTACGTCTCCGTTCCCTCCTCAGGAAACGAGGGTTACATACGTAACCGAGACGTTCCCTTTCGTTCAGTCACTACGACGTACGTTAGTGACTAACGAATGGGGGATCCTATACAACAACGCCACTCGGCTGTCATCCAGTGCCCTGCGTAAGTGTGAGACCCGCCACTTAAGGCCGTAGGACTCCCACTTAACACAGGATTACCAAGGTACACTGGGAAGCATATCCCAGTGAGGGAATGCCAAGATGCCTACCCGTGGGGAGGACTTAGAGAATACACATATGACCCGCTAAGGGCTGCATATGGAAGATCTCTAGGGTACCAGCCGAAGGTGGATTTTTAACCCTAGGGGTGGCAGGGACTTGCCAAGGGAAAGACACCTGCTCGCTGAGGAGGCTTACGGTGGAAATACTCGTGTGGGGGTCGCCGGAGGGGAACCATGCACACGGAGCACCTGGCCGGACATGAGGGTCTGGGCTCGAAAGGGCAGACTGAACTGATGTCGGCGTAAGCAGTGCTGGAGGAGCTCAGGGCTCTCGGGGAGCTCACCTGAGGAAAATATCGCACGTATCCAGTCCTGGGAGTGGAATGGCGAGCAAGCGAAGACACCTGAGCCTGGTCCATTACCGGCCACCCGTAGGGGCGAGTACATAGTCGGACACTGGCTCCACTCGGAGATTGTAGAATCTGGTGAATGTGTTGGGTGTCGCCCAGCCTGCAGCTCTGCAGATGTCTGTTAGCGAGGCGCCATGCGCTAGAGCCCAAGAGGAGGCCACACTCCGGGTGGAGTGTGCCCTCACACCAAGGGGACATGGTCGGCCTTGCTGCTGGTACGCCAAAACAATAGTGTCCACTATCCAGTGAGACAACCTCTGCTTTGAGAGAGCACTTCCCTTCCGCTCTCCACCATAACAGACAAAGAGCTGGTCTGAGGTCCTGAAACACTGCGTCATGTCTACGTAGGCGCGGAGAGCGCGTACTGGACAGAGCAATGCCAAGGCTGGGTCTGCCTCCTCCAAAGGCAGCGCTTGCAGGTTCACCACCTGATCTCGGAACGGAGTGGTAGGAACCTTGGGCACATATCCGGGCCGGGGTCTCAGGATCACGTGAGAGTTAGCCGGCCCGAACTCAAGGCACGCTTCGTCAACCGAAAATGCTTGCAGGTCCCCGACCCTCTTAAGCGAGGCCAATGCGGTCAGCAGAGCCGTCTTCATAGACAAGAACTTAATCTCGGCCGACCGCAAAGGCTCAAAGGGAGGCCTCTGCAGAGCACTTAAGACTACTGAGAGGTCCCAAGAGGGAACGAGAGGAGAGCGAGGAGGAACCTGATGATCAGGTCGTGCTGACTTACCTTTTTGTCCCCCAGGAGATCGTGGTAGGCAGATATTGCGGCCACGTACACTTTAAGGGTGGAGGGAGACAGCCTTCGCTCCACCCCCTCCTGGAGAAACGATAGCACGGACCCGATCGGGCATTTCCAGGGGTCTTCTTGGCGGGAAGAGCACCATGTGACGAAGAGGTTCCACTTCAACGCATAGAGACGTCGTGTAGACTCAGCTCTAGCGGAAGTGATGGTAGCGACCACCGCAGGTGGAAGGCTACTCAAACCTACCGTGTCCCGTCCAGAAGCCACACGTGGAGCTTCCAGAACGCTGGACGCAGGTGCCAAAAGGTGCCCCGTCTCTGAGTAAGGAGGTCCGGTCTCAGAGGAATAGGCCAGGGAGGGGCTGTCGCAAGGAGTAAGAGTTCTGGGAACCAGGTCTGGCCGTGCCAAAGCGGGGCGACCAAAATGACCTGCTCCTTGTCCTCCCTGATCTTGCACAGTACCCGTGCAAGAAGGCTCACTGGGGGAAACGCATACTTGTGTAGCCCTGACGGCCAGCTGTGCGCCAGTGCATCCGTGCCGAGGGTGCCCTCGGTCAGGGAATAATACAGGGAGCAATGGGAAGAGTCCTGGGAGGCAAACAGATCTACCTGTGCGTCGCCGAACCGTTCCCATATCAGCTGGACCGTCTGGGGGTGGAGTCTCCACTCTCCGGGGAGAGGCTGAAACCGTGAGAGCTCGTCGGCTGCACAGTTCAGGTCTCCAGGGATGTGGACAGCACGAAGGGACCTCAGGCGCTTCTGACTCCACAAAACGAGATGGCGGGCGAGTTGAGACATACGGTGGGAGCGTAGACCGCCCTGGTGGTTGATGTACGCTACTACGGCCGTGTTGTCTGTCCTGACTAGCACATGTTGACCCCTCAGCAACGCTCGGAAGCGGTGCAGGGCGAACCGTACTGCCAGTAACTCGAGGCAATTGACATGCAGAAGGCGCTGGGGTCCTGTCCAGGAGCCCGCGGCTGCTTGTCCATTGCACATGGCACCCCAGCCCGTGGATGATGCATCTGTTGTCACAACAACATGCCTGGAAGCTCGTTCTAAGGACACTCCGGTCCGTAGAAAACTGAGGTTCGACCACGGGGTGAGTGTCTTTAAGCAGGCCTGAGTCACTTGTACCCGGAGCGTGCCAGACCGCCATGCCCATCTCTGGACTCGATCGTGTAGCCAGTGCTGAAGCGGTCTCATATGAAGCAATCCGAGGGGCGTTACCTTGGCTGCAGATGCCATATGCCCCAGGAGCCTCTGAAACAGTTTCAGTGGAACCGCACTCTTGCCCTCGAGTTGTCGAAGGGAAGTCAGCAGAGACTGCGCGCGCTCGCTCGAAAGCTGCGCGCACATGGCGACCGAGTCGATATCCATACCGAGAAAAGAGATCCTCTTTGCGGGGCAAAGTTTGCTCTTCTCCCAGTTGACCCGAAGGCCCAGACGGGCTAGGTGATGGAGCACCAAATCTCTGTGTCCGCAAACCTGCTCTCGAGAGTGACCCAGTATGAGCCAGTCGTCGAGGTAGTTCAGGATGCGAACCCCGTGCTGCCGAAGGGGCGCAAGGGCTGCCTCGGCAATCTTCGTAAAGACGCGAGGGGACAGAGATAGCCCGAATGGTAGAACTGCGTACTGATATGCCCGCCCCTCGAAAGCAAACCGTAGGAACGGTCTGTGTCGAGGCAAAATGGAGACATGGAAGTAGGCGTCCTTCAGGTCGATCGCTGCAAACCAATCGTGTGGACGAACGCATTCGAAAAGGCGTTTCGCTGTCAACATCTTGAACGGAAACCGGTGAAGGTAACGGTTCAAGACGCGCAGGTCCAGGATTGGCCGTAGCCCACCGGTCTTTTTGGGTACAATGAAGTACGGGCTGTAAAACCCGCAATTCATCTCGGCTGGAGGGACAGGTTCGATCGCACCCTTCGCCAGTAGGGTGGCAATCTCCGCTCGCATGACGGGGGCGTTGGCCCCGATCATGGTGGAACGGACTCCCCGGAAGCAGGGAGGAACCTGCGCGAACTGAATCGCGTAGCCGCGCCTGACGGTCCGCTCGACCCAGCGGGACAGCCCTGGAAGCTGAAGCCAGACATCCAGAAACTGCACCAGCGGGGTCATACGGTGTACAGACGTACCCGGTGTGGGCTTGCAGCGATGCAGCGTCACCGGCCCGGACATGGGAGGCTGTGGGGCGTCCCGGTGCGGGGGCACGGTTGACAGCTGCGTCCTGACAGAGGAGACCAGGGAAGGACGCACGTTCCACTGGGGTCTGCTCTGCCAGGAGGCTGGCGACAGAGTGGGATGCGAGTGGCGGGACCCGTGGGTGGCGCGCACCGTCATCACCGGACTCTGAGGGCTCAGGGATGGGCTGCTGCTTGGACCGGGTGGGAGGGGCGGGAGCCTTAGGAGGGCGTCCTCGGCGTGGAGCAGACTGAGGCGACTGTGCCGGCGGCTGGGTGGAGGCAGCAGCTGGCCGCCGGGGCAGTACGTGTTTTATAGCCTCAGTCTGCTTCTGGGCGATTGAGAACTGTTGGGCGAAGTCCTCAACCGCCCCGCCGAAGAGGCCAGCCTGGGATATGGGGGCATCGAGGAACCGGGTCCGCTCGGTGTCCTGCATATCGGCCAGGTTCAGCCATAAGTGACGCTCCTGGACCACATTTGTGGACATCACTTGACCCAGGGAGCGTGCGGTCACCTTCGTCGCCCGGAGAGCGAGGTCGGTGGCGGCACACAGCTCATTTAAGAGCCCCGGATCAACTCCACCCTCGTGCATGTCCTTGAGGATCCTGGCCTGGTAGACCTGGAGGATCGCCATGGCATGCAGCGAAGCGGCAGCCTGCCCCGTGGCTCTGTGCGATTTCGACACCAAGGTTGATGTGAACCGACAGGCTTTGGAGGGGTGCTTAGGATCACCACGCCAGGTTGAAGCGCTCTGAGGACACAGTTGCATCGCAACAGAACGTTCAACTGGAGGGATCCCAGTGTACCCTTTAGCTGCCGCCCCATCGAGGACGGAGAAGGCGGAGGAAGCCACCGAATGGTCGCGGGAAGACAACGGGGACTTCCAGGACCGCGTGAGTTCCTCATGCAGCTCGGGAAAGAAAGGTATTGAGGGCGGGGACTGACGGTTGTCAGTGTGGGCCCCCAAAAACCAATCATCGAGCCTTGAACGTTCGGGACAGGGCGGAGGGTTCCACTCTATCCCTAAGCTCGCGGCTGCCCGAGACAACATGGCTGTCAGCTCTGGATCTGACTCGGGCAATGCTGCCACGCCCGAAGGCGGCAGCACAGCCGAGTCATCATCTCCAGAGGACTCGAGCCCACCTTGTGATGCGGTGATCGACATCGCATCCTCCTCCGGAGCGGCAAACGAGATGCGCGGGGGGGCCGGAGCCGGCCCCGCGATCTGCGTCTGAACGCTCGCGGGTTGCAATGTGCAAGACGGGGGTGTGGCCCGAGGCATGAGCGTCGGGGCTTTGTTCCACACCGTAACCGTCAAGTCACCCTGACCACCAGCCGAAGTACTGGGCCTCTGGGACTCAGTAGATCGGGGTGTGGTAGAGGGGACTCTCACTTCAGTACGAAGGTCATGGAGTCTTGACCGCAACACTGCGATGGTCATGTTCCCGCAGTGAGAACATGACGCATCCACGAACGCTGCTGAAAGCCCAAACATACCAGATAGTGTTCGTGCCCATCAGAGGAGGAAAGCAAACGACCACACCCAGAAGTACACGGACGAGACATCCTGAAAAGGACGCGTCACGTGTAAGCTCTTTTATGAGAGGAAAGCCTCGCAGAGAACGCCGAAGCGCCCAGGGACCACACACCAGCTGTCTAGCGGACCACTGCGCAGATCAGCAGGCAGGCAGTATGATGATCACTGGAACGCGCCGTAACACCAACGCCTCTGGAAAGCTGCTTGTCTCGAAAGCTGTCGAAGACTCAGATCAGGCTTGTAGGAGTGAAGAGATCCTCTTGGCTCCAAAGCAGAAACATAATGCGATGTTGCCAGCGTACTTCCTGATATACCCACGAGGTGGGGCGGAGTTACGCATGCAAATTCCGCATGCCCATGGCATTGGCACTGCCATTGGGCGCTGTTGAATACGAAGAAGATGATTGGCTTCTAAGCGAAACCCCCATTCGTTAGTCACTAACGTACGTCGTAGTGACTGAACGAAAGGGAACAGTTGTTTGTGGAAACCATTTAGTAACATTATAAATGTCTTTTCTGTCAATAAATAATGTGCCCTTGCATTGTATATTTTATCCTATTTTATTAGGCTTTCAACTTAATTTTTTCAAATATAATAGTTTCTTCTATAATCGTTGTCAATTAACATCAGGTAACCATTGTGACAACAATCAATATTTCATGTCAACGACTTAAACAAGAAATGTACCTTACCTGAGAAAAATCCACTGGAGTAAAAATGAACCCTGGTCTTAGAAATTCTGATCATTGACAATTACCGTAGTGGCATACAGTCATAAATATACAGTCACAGTATCATAAAACCAATAAAGAAGAACACATGAAGTTATAAACCTTAATTAAGACTGTCAAGCTGATACAATGCAAACTCTTTTGTTAGTCTGGTTGTTTTGGAGAAAGGGGCTGCATTTGAAATGCTTTATTCATAAATAATTAGTACCAACAGGGAGGTCTGCAGACGGCCCTTAAGAGTGTGTTAAGATGTATAGGCTGTATCTGTAGCTGTGGAGATGGAAGGCCATGAGTAGGGAGACATGGCTGGACTTCAAATATCTTTCTCCAAATAAACAAAAATATATGGCTTGAAAGGGACCATGAAGTGACCGAATCCATTGAGTATTAACTTTCAGTCAGGTCCACTTAAGTCAAAAACACCGTAGACAAACTTTAAGTCAACTTTTTATTGGCATATTTTGCAAAAGTTACATTTGGCGATATGGCTCTGTTCTAAATTCCCCATCCTTTACATGAGCTTCATGAAAAGCCAAGACGGGTAACAGCAGCAGCTTCTGGGGACAACCTCCCATTTTTAAACTGGGAGAGTAGCGTAAATCCCCCATTGAGAACAGAGCATGATCAGTGACAACAGAATGACAGTGATTAAGTTAAACACAGTTTAAGGAGGAGCTGGGGAGGAGGTGGGTTGCAAAGCAGCGTGCAGTGGAAGCAGCCGAGCAGGCAGACTGAACTGAAGCTGCGCTTAAGTAAGACGCCCTGTTTGAGAGACGCCAATTGAGTGCATAGGAATCGGATCAGCTGATATGGGCGGGGTTGGAATTTTTCCAATCAGCTGATAGCGGAGCTCGACTACATGGCCTGCCTGAACTAACGCAGAATGCTTGATTTAGTCGTTTTGTTAAAATAATCTGTTTGGATTGAACCGAAACCTCATGCTGAAATCATCATTTCCAGCAGTGTTGGGGAAGCTACTCTGAAACTGTAGTTGGGGAAGCTAAACATAAGTTAAAGTAGGTAAAGCTACAATATGTAATTTTTTGCCGTTAGAGGTCACTTATTCAAAACAAAGGCGTAGTTTGATGATGCCTTGATTTTGCTGTGCTTTAATTATGCCGCAGACGAACGGTTCTTCTTTTTTTTGGCTGAAGAAAGAAAGACATGAACATCTTGGATGAGATGGGGGTGAGTAAACTATCAGGAAACCTTTAAAGTGTGCTGCGTAATGCACTGACATGCATTTATGGAATATACTTTATAAAATACACGTTTCAATAGAAATTATATTAAAGTATGTGTCACATATTTAAAATAAATTTGTCATTGCACTTTTGTAGCCATTCAGTACATTTAAAATATATATATTATAAAAGTAGTATTAAATAATACATCTATAAAGCATGACAAAAGATTATTAAAACAAGATGGTTTAAAGGGGTGGTAAACCACGATTTCACTATTCTAACTTTAGCTAACGTGTAATGTTGCTGATTGAGCATAAACAACATCTGCAAAGTTACAACGTTCAAAGTTTAAAGCAAAGGGAGATATTTGCTTTTAAAGAAATCAGTTTCTAAGAACTACAGCAAACGGCCAGTAGGCGACTACACACATTCCTCCAGGGTTGGTGACATCAACAGGCTCAATATTTACATAAACCCCTCCTCCGAGAATATTAAATAAGGGGGGGTGAGGCCATTTTGTATCGCGGCGCTGTTGTGGTATAGTTAGGCTGGAGTGTTGTTGCCGCGATGCCGAGGAAACGCTGTTATTTTCATCCGGATTGCAGGTCTGGGGTACTTGCTCTGTTCAGCCTTCCTTGGGACGGGGGTGCGTTGCAGAGCGTTTAACATACAGCATGTTGCACGTGTGTTTGAGTCAGCGGGGAATCAGGCGCGCGCAGGGCTCCCTGCAGCACATCTAACAGAGGAAAACATCCACCGTCTTCGCGATTTCAATGCCAGATTTGCACAACGTCAGCTGCGTGAAAAAAACACTGCCGGTGCGTGGATGCACAACGCGCGCGCTGCACATTTCACGGAGGACAACACAAACTTCCACAAACTTCGCGAGTTCAATACAGGATATGCACAACGGCTTGTCCTGAAAGCTGGATTTACAAACAGAAGCTGTTTACGGGCCACAACCTGTAAGTCTGATTTATTTTTCATCGATGTGTTTTCCTGTAATAGGTTGTAGCAAGGAAGTAAACAGATGACAACACTGTTCTGCAAACCAGTCTGTTAAATGCTCATTCATACTTAACGTTATCCGACGAACACCTAACATTACAAACACTAACGTTAAAATCTCAACAGCGAACCTGACATTAGTGTAAATGATTCTTTGATTAGAGCTTTTATGTATTGTTTATCTACAGGCATGCTAAACATGGTTCTGTGTGTGATTTGGCTAACTTACTAGTTAAAGCCAGTGCTTAGTGTTCGTTTTGGGTTAGTTCTTGCGACAGATATTTGGCTATAATCGTTCTAAAAATACAAAAGTTAAAGTGCCATTCAGTAGCGATTATAGATCCGCAGTCTTTACTCTTGAGGACTGAACAGGTTCTGCTCGATCATCTTCACTGAGAGAGATGTTCTGGGTCTGATTCGGGCTCATATGGTTTTATTGACGCCGTTGTTTCTAATACTACCAAAGCACAGTCTACCGGTAAGGTAAGGGGCGTGACGTTTCCGACAAACGTGCACTAGGCGGTTAGCGAATCACAACACACTGGGCCAGCTAACCAATCTGAGCCCACTGCGTATTTTTGAGGGACTGGCTTCATACAACCCGGAAAGCATCAGACCGTTTTACAAGGAGGGACAGAGCAGTGTAGAATAAAGGTCAAATATATGAAAAATAAGGCAATTTTTTTTAAACGAAGCATGAACACATGTTACAGTGCACCCCACAAACACAGTCAAGCCTTCAAAAGAATGTGTTTTACCACCCCTTTAAAATATACTTTAAAGTAAAACTTTTCATTTGATTTTATGACAAAGTTCCCTTTTTAAAATAATACATAATAATAATTAAAACCGCTTAGCTCTCAGGACAACACAATGAACTGTTTCTTTAACAGTTGGAGGTTGTTTCACATTTCAACCTTGTCAAATCAGCCAGTCACCATAAACCCTAATCTCCTCATCTCCTTTTTCAAACATCTAATACCCACTTTCATCAAAACATCATCACATCAGTCCAGCAGTATCAATAAGGCTACATTTTTGGCTCAGTTCATCAGATGGTGTTTATTTTGCTGGTTTAGTAAACATCCAGTGGCAATCTCTCTGCTTGTTCGTGCAGGTACACACAGTTCATCCTCTCTCTCTCTCTCTCTCTCTCTCTCTCTCTCTCTCTCTCTCTGTCTCTCTCTCTCTCTGTCTCTCTCTGGTACAAACAGGGCAACAGCCCCCTGAGAGACTTCAGCACCTCCCTAATGTACCCATCGCAACTTCACGCTGCCTATTTCTCATTTCACATTATAAATGAACAGACATATTCAGGTCTTCCAACCGCCAGGCGTCTGTGAGAATTATCACAGGTTTCTGGCAAGTCTGAAATGGATTTGTGTGCAAAAGAATACAATATTATTTTTATGTAAGCTGTTATGATTAAATATTGAGAGTGAATGCATATGCCAGATTCAGAATGCTATTCATTGCCAGCTGTTTGGCATTGCCATTGCAAACTGTTATTCAAAAGTCTTTTGTCTCAATGTTTTATATCAAAGCTTGAAACCCAGTCTTTAGAGCTGACAGACTGTGAGCGACTGGAGAAGCAGAGATAGATGGACTCATTAGTGACTCAGGCAAGTATGAGGGAAAAAGTGCTGTTGGTTATGCTTTGGACATCATTATTCACACGTTAAAAGCTCACTGTTAAACCGAATAAGTTGGCAAAACTAAAAAAAAAAAATATTTTAATTAATGTAAAGTTTAAGTAAGCAGAACTTGCAGATTTTTATTTTGTAATCATACATTTTAACTGCTCTGAATTTGAAATATTTGAGTATGCAAATTCATATATTTAACCTGAAAACATATCATATAATCAAACATTTTTAGAAGTGGAAACTTGACTAGCTTTAACTAGCTAATTCAATAAATGCTATCTTGCTAATTGGTCACACAATGCTTTGATAGCATTAGCATAGCATAGCACTTGCTGAATGAGGACAGCAATATAATACATTTAACATCTGTTCTCAAACTAAACTCATGCTCCTCTCGTGACTGTGATGGAAACCCTACAAAATAAACCAACATAACAGAAACTCTTCTAAACTAGCACAACAAAACATTAAACACACTGTAAGCCCTAACGCTCAAAATAATTGTTTGAGTAGGGCAAACTCAAATTAAACAAATTAGTTCAATCAAAATAACTTTTATGAGTATTTAGAACTTTCTTTTTCACTCAAAAGGGACAGAAAATGTCAAAATTAAGTGTTATATTGGGGGAGATTTAGTAGTGTGTAATGTTTTGTTATGCTAGTTTAGAAGAGTTTCTGTTATGTTGGTTTCTGTAGGGTTTCCATCACGGTAATGAGTGCATGAGCTTAGTTTGAGAACAGATTTATGTGAAATGTTTTATATTTCTGTCCTCATTCAGCAAGTGCTATGTTATGCTAATGCTATCAAAGCATTTTGTGACCAATTAGCAAGGTGGCATTTATTGAATTAGCTAGTTAAAGCTAATCAAGTTTCCACTGCTAAAAATGTGAGATTACATTATATTTTTAAGTTAAATGTACACATTAGCTTACTCAAATATTTAAAGTTCAGAGCAATTAAAATGTATGATTACAAATGACAAAATCTACAAGTTCTGCTTAATTACATTTTAAATCCCTTAACTTAAAACATTTGAAGCAACTGCCTCATTTTTTTTTTTTTAGAGTTTTGCCAACTTATTTGGGTTTCCAGTGTATTTACAGTGTACTAAATCTCCCACTTAGCGTTGATCTTGCACAAAAAAACATATATATAACAATTAATGTAGGCATTTACTGTCCCTTTTGAGTGTCATGCAAAGCATGCTGGGAAAATAGAAATCCCAGCCCAGTTTCAGTTAAATTTAAGTTGGTCTAAATTAAAAGAAACAAGTTCATAAAACTCAAACAATGAAACAATCCAGAGTACTTAAAATGTGTCAGTTTTGAGAACTCAAAAGAAAAAGAAAGTTCTAAATACTCATAAAAGTCTAATTTGTATAATTTGAGTTGGCTCTACTCAAACCAATTAATTATTTTGAGCGTTAAGGTTAAGAGAAATACGTAGTTTTTCTTCCAAGCAGCTGATTGGTTCTCTTAAGGCCGGGACACACCAAGCCGTTTTTGAACGTCGGTCGTCTTAGTTTTTCGCTGTGTACCGCACCGTTGGCTCTAGTCAGACGCGGCCTGGGGTTTCAGCATGTTGCATCAGCGTTGGGCCGTCAGTGAGAGAGAGAACTCTGATTGGCTGTTCAGCTTAGCTAAAGAGTCAGTGCTCGAGAATAAAAGCAAAAGTGATGAAAACAAGCAAAGAAGTCACGACGGCACAGACAGAAGGCTGTTATAATTTTACATCATCTTACCTGAACTTTCAAATCCACAGATATTCTCACAATAACATGAGCCGATTGAAATTAATTTAGTGATCAGCGTGATTGATATTCAAAAAGCAAGCAATGCTTTTTTATGGTTTGTATATCTGCAATCCTAGATTTGGTTTCGCCTTTTTGAATGACAAAAATAGACTATTGATACCTGCTAAAATAGATGGATTCTATTAAAAGCAGGCGCAGAAAGCACAAGCTAGTTGACAGTCGCCTTTAGTCCTTTCAGTGTGTTCAAGTGCAGATTTTTTGCCGTGACGCTGCTGACGAGAGTTGACAACACAGTCAGCTTTTCTCACCGCTAGTATTTGACAACGGCTTGGTGTGTCCTGGGCTTTAAAGCTGACTGATTTGGCCAATCGGTCTGTTTGTTCTATTTGTTTTGGTCCCAAACCAGCTTAACTTTTCCTAGCCCTTCACCTTCCCCAGCACCACCTGCCTAGGTCTGCTTTGTGGTTCTCCCTACGTCCCTTACAGCAGCTCACATTCTATTCCTTGTCTCCAGAAGTGCAAGGTGTCAGGATCTCAGAGACTTAGGTTAGGTAAACAATCCTAAAAAATTACCCCCACTAAATAAGAATCACAAGCTGAAGTGTTGTAAAATACATGAAGAAGGTTTTTTTTATAGGCTTTATGGACAGATATGTTGAGAATGACTCTTGAAGGACCAGCACCACATCCTCTAGTACCAAAATTCATCTTCCAGAATCTGGCAGTAAGTTTTGGGAGTTCATTTTAGTCCATCCTGAAGTCCGTTTTGCTGAGATGGACTAAAAATGAACTCCTAAAATGTACTGCCAGATTCTGGAAGATGAATTTTGGTACTAGAGGATGTGGTGCTGGTCCTTCAAGAGTCACTCTCAACCTATCTGTCCATAAAGCCTATAAAAAAACAGTCTTCATGTATTCGCAACACTTCTTCATGTATTTTACAACACTTCAGCTTGTGATTCTTATCTAGTGGGGGTCATTTTTTAGGATTCTTTACCTAACTGAAGTCTCTGAGATCCTGACACCTTGCACTTCTGGAGACTCCAGGTAGGTTGCAGCTCTGGAAAATGGTGGCACTGGAGACTAAAGGGTTCCTGATGGTTTCACACTTAATTCTTCACCTTAATTCTTCATTCTTTTGCAGTTAACAGGTGTCTTTTCTCCGCCACATGTTTTTTTCTGACCCTGCTGACCCAACGAGCATTTCACTGTCCAATGGTCATGCCTTCACTGCAATGTCTAGTGTTGCATTAGTATTGCATCCTTCTCATGGGCATTTCATAATTTTTGACTTTTCAGTCTGAGTTAAATCTCTTTTTTGGCTCAATTTATCTGTAAAAGAAAACATGCCTAATAATTCGCACACCTGAATATAAGGTGTTTTTCATTTCCAGCCTTCATGAACAATTATATATCAATTATACATTATTAAATACTAAATTAATAGTAGTTATTAGGATTGGAATAGGTCAAATGTGCCTGGAAAAAAAATATGATCAGAAAATCAACGTGCCTAATAATTCTGCACACAGTGTATATACTGCAGAGGTCTATAAATAGATTTTTACATTTTCAAAAGAAAATGTGAGCAGTGGGCAAATGTTGCTGCTACAGTGCAAGGGATTTATGGTTGGTTAACAGTGCATGTGATCTCTAAGTTGTTCTTAATTATTTTACTATGTTGATATGCAGTTGCTATAGGCCATTTGTTTGCAGACGTCACAGTTACGTCATTTGCAGCTGCGCGTGCATTGTGGTGGCAGAAAAACAGTGGTAACAAGTGAAGGAAAATGAGGAAAATCCACGGAATAAGAGAAAAAAAAACACATCTTGTTGCGCCTTTGGATGTCTTCATATGTATAGAGTACCGTTGTTGAAGACGCTCTGTGACTGAAATCTGCAATGATTAGTCTACTATTAAAGCATGGATTGGGTGTAAACAATAGATCAGAGGGGCATAATAGCTTTACAGTTACAGCATGAAATAATATTTCAACCTGTAATGTTTTTTACATAGGTAAACAAATATTTTAAGGCCTATCAATTCTTACTTTTTTTGCAATTACGAGTTGATATCACAATTCTGGGGAATATAAAAACCCACAATTCTAAGGGGGAAAAGACAGAATATAGAGTTTATTTTCTGATATTTCTTCTTAGAATTGTGAGCTATAAACTCAGAAATGCTATTATGTTTACATAGCGAATGCACTCACGCCCATCTGTTCGCCCTCAATACCAGGTCTGCTTATTACACACACAGCGACGTGCAGCAACACACAAACATTTTTAAATATTAAAAACAAAAGGATTCCCCTCTGGAGAAGCGTTCAGTCTTTCCACTCGCAAATTCCTCCATGTAAATAGCAAATCCTAGCCTGACAAGTCAGACCCATAATCAAGATGTTGGGTCTGGGAACACACCATTGGCAGGGTTCAGTCCGAGGGGCGGGATAAACGGTTGTCTTTCAAATTCCCTCTG
This sequence comes from Gobio gobio, assembly GCF_949357685.1. Classification (NCBI taxonomy): domain Eukaryota; kingdom Metazoa; phylum Chordata; class Actinopteri; order Cypriniformes; family Gobionidae; genus Gobio; species Gobio gobio. Next base: position 37,020,143 of record NC_137117.1, on the reverse strand, counting down.
CACGCAATAGGATAGCGCTACAACCAACCAGACCGCTATCAGTGGTGACAACAATCACAAGCGGGTTGTTGTGTTTTCCCCCGAGCGGAGCTAGTTGATAGATTAAACTTTTGCCGTATCCGGTTGGCAAAACTCAGAACACATCTTGTTTTTTTAAGAATGACTTCAGTGCCGTAACGTTCTTTGTTAGCAGGGATTTCACACGGAACCGTCACAACTCTGCCGTCATTATGTTAAGCCCGCCCAACGACTCTATACACGCTGTGATTGGCCTGACTAGAGTTTGTTTTTTCAAGCTCACAAGTTTACGGATAGTTGCTAGATGACCCTGGCTGCAAATTATATTTTGCGTCCAGATCTCTAGGCTAAGCGAATCCGCCAATGCGCAAACACAACTGGCTTTTAAAGGGAATGAGACTCTGGTTTATTTACCCGAAGTTTAAAAGTACGATTAAAAACGATACAGACCCCGTCAGGCTATGGCAGACGTGTCATTCAACCTATTGTAAGTCGATGTATCATCACAAGAGTCTTGAAAATATATTATGAAGGTTGAAAAGTTACCTAGTGCTGCTTTAAATATTACATGCGTATCAGTGATGCGCGGGTTGATCCAAAATGAGCGGGTGCCCGCGGCCACCCGCGGTTACCCGCGGTTACGAGTCATCCAAAAATATTTTTAATGATATTCGGGTCACGGTCGGTCGGATCGTCAATAAATCCTTATTTACATTTTGAATGTTGAGCGTTATTAACTTTTGAATAAATGCTGACGCGGGACAAAATGCCCGATTTCCCAAAACGTTGAACTGAGCAATGCCATTGTACCATTTTAATAGGCTACTTTTAAACGCATTTAAAGTCAGTTTTATGTATTTTCTGAGAGGGGGCGGGATTTTTGTTGGGAAAGTCGGGGGAGAGACGCACACTTCGATTAGACTGGATAAACACATGCAGCATCTTAATTGTTAAGAAAATTAAACGAAATAAATGAATAAATCAAGCCTGTATTACATAACACTAGGCTATATCATACAGCATTCAGAAAAATAACAGTTTGCGCTCCTAAGGGCTTTCACACTTTTCCAAATGTTTTCCAAATGTGGGCTGATGAATTCTTCAAGCCGGGTCGAAACATAAACATCGCGTTCATCAATAATATGCATCTGGAGCTGAAATGGAAAATGATGGGCCGCCGCAAGAACTTCCTGCTCTCGCTGCTGCACCTCTGAGCACACCACGTCAGGGCCTGAAACATTTTCTCAATGGCCCAATGAGCTACGATGAGCATTTACTACTTTTAAAAAATGCGGGTCAGGAAGCGGGTCGGGTACAATATTTTCTTCTTTTTTTTTTGCGGTCCGAGTTGCGGGCGGGTTAGTTGAAAACGTCGGTCGGGTGCGGGTTGTTTATACATTGACCCGCGCATCACTGATGCGTATATATTTCAAATAAAGCAAATACTGGAAATTAACAGTTTAGTTTTAAATATTACATTGGATTATATTCACATTTATCGATAGTATTTTCGTGTATTATTTTAGAAAATTATATAAAATACTGTATAAAAATGATGTGATATTTATTATAGACAATTATATTAAATAGAGTAAAAGCAATGTGCAATAAATAGCAGCTTTATAGTGTAAAATAATAATATTAAATAGTACATAGGCCTACATGATATTTTCCAATAAATAAATATTTTGAATAAAAGGTGTTTTACTCTGATAAAACTCGCAGTGATGCCTTCGACTGGTGTAGTGAGGGACCAGCAGCTGTATTAGCGCAGAGGAGGCGCGTCCCCTTTAATTTGCCCACGCTGAATAGCGGTAAGGAGTGGTGTTGAGCAGCTGAGCTCACTGACTGTAGTCCCTTTTGGATGCGCAGCAGTGCCCAACTGCAGCCTAAAACGCTCGCTCTTACAAAATAATTATGAGTAAAAGACGAAAAGTTGGACTTTGACATGAAACGTCCTGCTCGCGCCGCGCCACTCCCTACAATGAACGAGGAGAACACAAGTAAGCGCACGAGGAATCCATGTGCATATTTCGATGGATATTTTGCATCTTGAAAACAACTCGGGAAGGTTGACTTATTTTTTTTAATGCATGCTTTAATGCATTAATGCCTTGAGTCAGACGAATGCGTGAATGCCTTTAGCACAGTAATGCATGGGCATGCTTTGATCATCATCCAGGAACCTATTGCTGCTGAAGCATGTCACTGCAGACACCTCGCGCTTATTGCTTGAAGGGGTTAAAACACTGATCACAGCCGGTGTGATGTGTTTTTCATGGGTGCATGAGCCTGGAATCTGAATATGTGTCCTGTAATCAAAAAACGTTGTTTTGGGGGCAATTGGATAACACCTTAAAAAGGGACGCGGTCTTTGCGCAAAGGAAAACCCCCCAAACAAACAGCCAAATTATGACTGAGAACATCTGAAACGTGATGCTCTATGGATTTTTGCCCTTAAGATGAGCACGTTTGCTCAACAACAAGATGTTGCCACTCCTCAGAGCATCATTTTGGCCATCAAACGCGAGTGGCCACACGTATTCAGGCAAATCTCCCCAGTCTCTTATGTTAAATGTTCCTATCGTGTGTAATGTGAGCATGTTTGAGGCGACGCCCAACGCAAACAGCTCCCCTGTTTCTTTGCAGATCTCTGTATTGAGTCGAGACAACACTGTGAGGACACAGGGGGCGTCAGGTTTTGCTGACCGTAGCATCTTTGGACCGTTTCAATGGGAAGCTCTTTGCCATTAACACCTTCTTGAGGGAGTCCCCTTCGCTTTGCCTCCGCGAATTTCTTTGAGGCGCGCTGTATGTTTCCCGTTTGTCCTGAAGGCGTTCACGGGTGGATATATTCGAGTTCGGCGCAGCAGATCTGGCGCAGCGGGCGGGAGCAACACCAGGAACGTTGCAGTACCTGTAATGAATGGCTGCTGAAAGACACACACTGACCCTGGCAACGAGACGTTTTATTAGTTCTGCCGGTGTCATGTAAACATAATCATTTAGCAAATGATTTCTCCGGCGCTTTGGGGACTCTTGATGCTTGCAGGTAAGCTTTCGTAACCTCCCATTTGCTCATTGCAGTTATAGCCTGTTGTCTGTGGATATGGAGCTGACTTCAAGTGTTTATTTTTATTTTATTTGAATAACACTCAAGCTATATGAAAATGTTTAATTAGACACGCACACATTAATGCAATGGATGAACAAGAAGAAGAAAAAAGAAAAGAAAAGAAAAAACACACTTAAACCAGCCTAAAATGGATTGCTGGTCTTGGACGCTCAGCCTGTTCAAGTCAGGCTATATTTGATTATTTTAGAGTACTTTAACCAGCTGGCCTACCTGCTAAACCAGCTTAAAACCGCTAAGACCAGCCTAGGCTAGCACACTGTTCGAGGCTGGTTTAAGCACTAGGGACACTGTGTGTGGTTAGACGCACACGAATATTCCAATACTGATCAGAATATTTTAATATTTCCATTATGTAAGCATCATGTGCACACTATTAACCAATATACTGGTTATACATCTGGAATAAGCTTGTATCCAACTCTCCACCATAAGTGAACATTGATTCATGCATGCATGTATAACTTTTTTTGGGGCAATCTGATCTTCCTAATTCACCACACAGTCTACAATTACTAAAACATGTAATAAATTGCAGGATAATCAATAGTATTTTTGGAAATTACTATAATTTGTAATTTTTGGGGGATAATTTGCTCATGTATACTGCGATAGCTGTGAAGCATGTAAATTTATTTTTCAGAACCTTAATCGGAAAATGCATGTAAATGTGTTCATATTGTTGATATGGTATTGAGTGTTTTTTAGGGCTTAACATATATTTACCTATTTAACGAAGGTAGACTAGACAGTGTTGCATTTCTTCAACTTTTCTACCTCAAGCAGCCTTGCTGTCTTGGCGAAATGCATTTGGGGAGGTTTTGGAATATTCAATTATGATTTAAGTGCACTCAGGCTGTTATTAGATTTACAGTGCATAATTGAATCCTAAGAGGAATGATACAGTCTTTCCATGGCAAGTATTGATCTAGATAAAAGCAAATACAATGTGTAAAGTGGTCAGGCTACTCCTTCGTATGATTGATAGATGTTTTTAGATGCCCTGGTTTTCTAGAGCCACACTTTCCCCTGGTTTTACAGACAAGGCTTAAAGCTACACTGTGTGATATTTTCTCCCATCTAGCGGTGAAAATGTATATGACCATCCAAGGAATATTAGTTTCTGTTCCTCTCAATTCCGATTTCGTTTTAACTCCTACGGTGGCTGATTTAGTCCAAGATTAACATGGCTTCCAGTTCGACCTCGTCCACATTCGACACGGTGCCATCGAGTGTTAAAAAGCGAAAGGCGAAGCTTGAATTTACGGGTATGTCCCTCTTTGGCTAATGTACTTTCAAGATGGAGGGGCAACATGGCGACCCGCATTTGAACCCCTCACCCGTATGCATTTTCATTGGCATATTATAAACTTACGAGAATACTTTATTACTTGAAATAAGTAAATATACATTAATGAGCACATATATTTTTGAAAGAACTAAGTGTTTTTAGCTAAAAAAAAAACTTTAAAAAGTTACACAGTGTAGCTTTAAATTAGTCCCAGACTAAAACGCATGTTGGATCAACTTGCACTGTCATATCCGAAAATGTCAATGCCATTGTTTTGTCTCAAGATGCACACCAGCAATGTTTTTGTTTTTTTCAAAGGCACATTTATAAAAGCTACATAACTGTCAGAATTAACTAAGACTTAATCTAAACCCTGTCTGTGAAACCAAGCCTATGTGTGTTTCCTTGGGTTCTTGTGCAGGGCTTTGATATCACTTCACTTTCATTTCAGATTTGATAGTGTTTGAGTACCTTGCTAATTTAGTTCAAAGACAAAATTATTATTTTCTGCATTGTCTTGGAAAAACGAGGAATCCACATAATCCCACAGTAGAGTAGAACGAATGCATATTAAATCAACTCAGTGAGCAAGTTTTAAAGAAGGCTTGTTTGGCTCAAGTAATCTTCTTTTCTGCTTTATATTTCTTTCAGTGTTTCCCGGGTTCTAATGCAAGAGGGTGGTGCTAACGAGTGAAAAGAAGCCCAGAATTTCCCCGCTCCTTTCCCCACAAACTTTTAGAGGCAACACCGTCGCATCCTGACCACAGACTGCAGGTTGCATTAATTCACAGAATGACTGTTGCGACGGGCGACCCAGTCGATGAAGCCGCAGCTCACCCGGGTCAGCCACAGGACACGTACGACCCGGAACCGGACCATGAGTGCTGCGAAAGGGTGGTCATTAACATCTCTGGCCTGCGCTTTGAAACGCAGCTCAAAACTCTGTCTCAGTTCCCAGAGACATTGCTCGGGGACCCCAAAAAGAGAATGCGCTATTTTGACCCTCTGAGGAACGAGTACTTTTTTGACAGGAACCGGCCAAGTTTCGATGCCATTCTCTATTACTACCAGTCGGGCGGAAGACTGCGGAGGCCTGTGAATGTGACTTTGGATATTTTTTCTGAGGAGATACGTTTTTACGAGCTCGGGGAAGAAGCCATTGAGATGTTCAGGGAGGATGAAGGATTTATTAAGGAAGAGGAGAAACTCCTGCCGGAAAACGAGTTTCAGAGGCAGGTATGGCTGCTCTTTGAGTATCCTGAAAGTTCAGGGCCTGCCCGGATTATTGCCATCATTTCAGTCATGGTCATTCTCATATCTATAGTCAGTTTTTGCCTGGAGACTCTTCCGATTTTTCGCAGTGATGAAATGGAGAAGCACAAAGCATACGATACCAACTCCAACTCAACAATTACCCACACCTCCTCCTACTTTACTGACCCTTTCTTCATCTTGGAGACTCTTTGCATCATATGGTTCTCCTTTGAGTTCCTGGTGCGGTTCTTTGCATGTCCCAGCAAAGCTGGCTTCTTTGTCAATATAATGAACATCATTGATATTGTGGCTATAATACCTTACTTTATCACCTTGGGCACGGAGCTAGCAGAGAAGCCAGAGGATGGTCAGCAAGGGCAGCAAGCCATGTCACTTGCCATTTTGAGGGTCATCAGATTGGTACGAGTCTTCAGGATCTTCAAACTTTCTCGTCATTCGAAAGGGCTGCAGATTCTCGGCCAAACGCTCAAGGCCAGCATGAGGGAGCTTGGGCTGCTTATCTTCTTTCTCTTCATCGGAGTCATCCTCTTTTCAAGTGCCGTCTACTTTGCAGAAGCGGATGAGCCCGACTCACAGTTTATAAGCATCCCTGATGCCTTCTGGTGGGCAGTGGTTTCAATGACAACAGTAGGGTACGGTGACATGGTTCCAACTACCATCGGAGGCAAAATTGTGGGATCCCTGTGCGCTATCGCTGGTGTGCTGACCATTGCCTTGCCCGTGCCGGTCATAGTCTCAAACTTCAACTACTTCTACCATCGAGAGACAGAAGGCGAGGAACAGGCCCAGTACCTTAACGTGACCAGCGTTCCCAAGATAGACTCATCAGAGGACCTGAAAAAGAGCCGCAGCGGCTCAACCATGAGCAAGTCTGACTACATGGAAATTCAAGAGGCTGTTAACAACAGCAACGAGGACTTTCGAGATGAGAACATCAAGACTGGCAACTGCACACTAACCAACACTAACTATGTTAACATCACCAAAATGCTTACAGATGTATAACCGCTTTGAACTGCCTTTGACCAGAAGGTGAGATAAATAAGGGGTGTGCAACCCCAGTTTTGAAGGCTCCACACGCCTCATGGAAAAGTTTCAAGACGGGAGATTTGAAATGTGTCCATTTGAGTGAAGGATCAGTGAAGAAGACCTGTCCATCATTCCATCTCCATTCCCTCTCGCAAGTTCTGGGAAACCTGATTGGTGGGGGACGTTGTTTTGCATTCTTGTGTTCAGTGTCTGCATGGAGTTTGTCTATCCTGTGTGACTGTGCTAGTAGTCAGTCTGCTTGCAACAGTAGCCAATCGTAGCCTAACCAGTAGATACAAGCGTAGCATAGAGGGACCAATTCCTGACTCCCATTTCCCCATTCACTGCCAACCCGAGGACCCCTTGAGTCTTTTTTGGGTGTATTTGTACCTGGGAAGAACAAGAATGTTGTCACTCCAAATTGATTAGTGGCATATAAAAACATGGAGGAGATGACATATTCGTGAAGAATCCCCATGGAGGATATATTTCTCTGTGAACGCACAAACGCTGCCTGTCCTGCCAGCCGCAACAGCGTACCACGTGCGGTACCTACATTTTTTTACATTCCACCTTGTGACGAAGAAATACATGCATAACCCACTCTGGAGGCCTGGAAGATGGGTTATGTGGCCCCGTTTTTCCCTCTGTCGCTGCCAGCATACTAGGATCTCAGTGTGCCCCGTGTTCGAGTAAACAGACCTGAAAGTTTAAAGTTGCCCTTTTTTCCATCGTCGTCATTCCACTATACTGCATGAACATCTGCCCTCCATTGCATCATTTCTGTCAGTCACTTACTTTTCCCAGCATTGTAAGCTTCCAAGCATTCCATGTGTATGAGAAATGTCTTTTGTAATGAAGATCTACCCCTACAAGCGCCTGATGGGGGGTTGCAGGAGTGTAGATGTTTAACTGTGACATTGCAGCCAACAACAGCAAAACACTAGCTCACTCAAGTCAGGTCACCAAAGATGAAGTTCACTGCCGCTATTTATTGCATTTTAATGTTGTTTTTACATTTTAGTGCCATTTCATGGTGCATCCTGCTCATAATATGATGCTGGAGAATTTCGATAAAACTTGTATGAAAATGATGCTTCCTTGAATAGCTTTTGTAAGAGATAGGAACTACTTTACTACATTTGTGGTGCATGTCTGTACACATTCCTTGTAGCATGCATGTCGTGAGAATGATACTTATACAACTAGAAATAAGTATTCATATCTTTATCAATATAAATATTTTTCTCTGTGAGATTAACAGTATGTGCAATATTATAAATGCTTGTTTTTTTTTTTAAGGTAAAGATTTTGCAAATACTTTTCTATGTTAGTAGGCTAATACATTGGTTGGGGAGTAATAGCCCACTTTCAGGGTCGAATAAGGTTGTTAATTTCCGTTTGGTTTAATTAAGCAAGGGAGAGTGAGATGCACCAAGTAAAATGAGCATTGCAAAGCACCACATTTGGATATGGGGGAGATCTAACGTTAAAAAATCTCAATCTCTGATTTAATAACAAGGGATTCTGATGATGTTTGTCCCATTAAATGTTGGTCGGTTTGTTTGTGACACGTCTAGTCTGTAGCCTGTTCTCATAACTAAAGATGGTTTACTTAGTATTGCCTTTTGCCTTAAAGACCTCATGAAATCAAACTTGGACTTTTGCCGTTTTTATGTATATTAAGATATATTTCAAATTTTCAGCCTTTCTGAGAAAATGTCTTAAATAAAAATGTCTTAAATTTGGCAAATACTCTTAAATAAAAATGTCTTAAATTTGGCAAATACTCTCTAGAATGAGAACGTCCTCCCTAATGTTATAGCAACAAACAAATTTATATATATATATATATATATATATATATATATATATATATATATATATATATATATATATATATATATATATATGTATATATATATATATATATATATATATATATATATATATGTATATATACACACACACACACACACACACATATTAGTGCTGTCAATCGAAAAAAAAAAACCAAATTAATCACATTTTTCTGAAATGAATCGCAGGTTTTTTATATTTTTATATTATAATAATTTCAGTTGCTGTCCAAATGAATGTAGAAACTAATTAAATACAGTATATTTTAAATATTTGTTGTAGTGGCATCTTTTTATGAATGAAGGCCAGTATCACTGATACTAATACTGCTACTGATGTGATTAAAATGACTTAATTTAAGTGAACTTAAGACAATCTTCACATAAACTCATTATAATAAACGTCATATTTACCTGTGGCCTTCATACCTGTCTAACTTTTAGGAAATATACAGAAATGTATAATAAAGTTATTAAACAGTCTGCACTACATAAATAATAAATTAATTATAAAGTTATCCTTATTAAAGCTACAATTTTCTCTGTTACATTTGTTCTTTGATTGACATTAATGACAGACACCACAGCAACTGGTTTATTAGGCTACTGTCACTTTAAGAGCTGCCCGAACATGACGCGGATCTGATGCACTGTCACGCGCGTCTCATTTTCTCAACTCTTTAAGGTCATTCAAGACGTTATTTAACTCATTTAAGATGCACTTATGAGAATACGCGACAAAACAGACATTTTGGCACAATTCTGTGTGTTATTGTTCGTACAAGCACAAAAGAGAACTCGATTCTGGCGCGATGTCTGTGCGTGCGATACTGGCACGCGTCTTTCTGTGTGTCACATGTGTGTCACATAGACAGGACATTCACAGTAAGAGCGTTCTCTTTTGTCTTGTTGCGCTTGAATGGTTTAAAAGCATTTGCATGAATAAGAGCGTGATCATATAATGTAATGCAGACAAAATGGATGCTGCGTTAATCGCTTACATTAACAGTAATTTTGACAGCACTAATATATAATTTACTTTTACTTATATACTTTTTCTTCTTTTCTTTTATTAACCCACTTGTCTTTAGTCATAGCATTGTTTTTGTGAAACTATTTCATGGGGTCTTTAAAGTGGCAAATAACAGCAGAAAACCTCAGGACCTATGCAATTTATAGATTAGAAGTACAGAATCTCTGTGTAATTAAACCGAACATACCCTACAACCCCAGTTTAAACATGTTCAAATGCCCAAGGTTTTTCTCAGAATTAGATTCACTCCACTGCCAAACTACTTGGCAGATCTCCCTGCCACTATGTTTGCTGTTATGCTGGCCTAATGAGATGTAGACCTCCTGCCATCGAAGCTAAACAAATTCTCTTTGAAAACTTAGCTTCTTAGTCACTGCCATTTCCAAGAACATGGTGTCCCATAGCTTCAGCAAGTAAGGGATGCCTGAACCCATGCTAAGCCATGTTACCTTCTTTCACCAGTTTTAGCAAGTTTTTAGTGGCTAAAGCAGAGATTGATAACATCGTATTGCAGAAGTGTCTCACAGACTTGGAAAATTGAGTGACATACTGCAGCCATTACTTTTATGTTCAGCTTTAATGGATGTGCTGCATTTCTTTAGCTGCTTTTCCACCGTCAGGCCAATCGGTTCTAAGATTGGAACGGAAGCCTGGTTCGACACAACACGATTACAGTCGTTCTGGGCCCATTCTCATCATGGTTGTCTAATTGTGCCGAACCGTGCTGGTAGAATGTGTGTTGTGATGAAATTGTTAAATGATATCCGTACTTGCCTGCTCAGATCGGCATGGAATGGAATGGTTAAGCAATGAGAATGTTTTGGCCTGACAGTGGAAAAGCACCTTTTGTCTCTTGAAAAGACAGTACACATTATGGTTTGTGTTCAGAATATGACAACATCCTTGTTACATCCTTGCAAATCTACGGAGCCGCTAAAGGGACATGGTGATGAAAAAAGTGGAAAATGAAACCATATCCATACGGGCTGGCCCAGATCGGCACGGAATGGAATGGTAAAGCAAAGAGAACAGTTTGGCCCGACGTTAGCAAAACTTTTTTTTTTCGGATAAAAGCAACCTTTTTGCGAAAATGCAAAAAAAGACAACAGAAATTTTTCACCCCATCCAATTTTTATTCCACCACCATGTCCCTTTAGGAGCTTTTTAACTTAGTCAACATGAAACTGTCCACAAACCGTTTTACTTGTGGAATTCGAGTTTTCTCAGAGAAATTCGATATTTGACAAGAAAAAATGGTGGGGCTTGAAATCAGTTGATTAGAGCAAGTTAAGGCTGATTTATACTTCGACATCGGACCTACGCCATAGCCTCTATGCCATAGATTAAACGTAACTGAGACGTTCCCTTTCAGTCGCTCACCTTTTGACGTTACGTTGGAATTGAACTGACGAATTGGGGATTGCTAATTCCCAATTCGTCGGTTCAGTTCTGACGTAACGTCTCCATTCCCTCCTTCAGGGAATGAGGGTTACATTGTAACCGAGACGTTCCCTTTCAGACGCTCATGTTCGACGTTACATCAGAACTGAACCAACTAATTGTGGATCGCTAAGTCCCAATTCGTCGGTTCAGTTCCGATGTAACGTCGAACGTGAGCAACTGAAAGAAAACGAGACAAATTCCCAATTTGTCAGTTCAGTTCCGGCATAACATCTCCATTCCCTCCTTCAGACGTAACTGAGACGTTCCCTTTCAGTCGCTCAAGTTTGACGTTACGTCGGAACTGAACCGATGAATTGGGGATTGCTAAGTCCCAATTTGTCGTAGCGTCGAAGGTGAGAAACTGAAAGCGAACGAAACAAATTACCAATTTGTCGGTTCAGTTCTGGCATAACGTCTCCATTCCCTCCTTTAGACGTAACTGAGACATTCCCTTTCAGTCGCTCAAGTTCGACGACACGTCGGAACTGAACCGATGAATTGGGGATCGCTAAGTCCCAATTCATTGGTTGAGTTCTGACGTAACGTTGAACGTGAGAGACTGAAAGGGAACCAAACAAATCCCCAATTCGTTGGTTCAGTTCCGGCATAACGTCTCCATTCCCTCCTTCAGGGAACGAAGGTTACATAAGTAACTGGGATGTTCCCTTTCAGTCGCTCAACTTTGACGTTACGTTGGAACTGAACAGATGAATTGGGGATCGCTAAGTCCCAATTCGTCACTTCAGTTCCGACGTAACGTCGAACGTGAGCAACTGAAAGGGAATGAGACGAATTCCCAATTTGTAAGTTCAGTTCCGGCATAACATCTCCATTCCCTCCTTCAGACGTAACCAAGACGTTCCCTTTCAGTCGCTCAAGTTCGACGACACGTCGGAACTGAAGCAATTAATTGGGGATCACTAAGTCCTAATTCATTGGTTCGGTTCTGACGTAACGTTGAACGTGAGAGACTAAAAGGGAACCAAACAAATCCCCAATTCGTTGGTTCAGTTCCGGCATAACGTCTCCATTCACTCCTTCAGGGAACGAAGGTTACATAAGTAACCGAGACGTTCCCTTTCAGTCGCTCAACTTCGACGTTACGTTGGAACTGAACCGGTGAATTGGGGATCGCTAAGTCCCAATTCGTCGGTTCAGTTCCGACGTAATGTCGAACGTGAGAGACTGAAAGGGAACGAGACAAATTCCCAATTTGTCAGTTCAGTTCCGGCATAACGTCTCCATTCCCTCCTTCAGACGCAACTGAGACATTCCCTTTCAATCGCTCATTTTTCAGTCGTTACATTTTTGGTGAGATGCATGTCAGGCTATGACGTAGCAGAAGTATAAATCAGCCTTAAGAGGGATTTGTGACACCAAAAGGTTGTTGACTTATTTTTTGTAGTTTTAAGGCGTTTATTCATACATAAAATTATTTGCCTCCATTACATTATCAACTTTACATAGTTTAGAATCAAACTGGATTTTTTCATCCTCTCATATTTACCTTCACTGATACTGCCACGTCCTATGACTTAATTGAGGATACTTGTTTATTGCATTTCTTAATGTTTTTATTTTTATTTTTATCGTGTGTTGTTGAATGCATGCAGAAGTCCTTTTATAATGTTTGTCCATGCAAATGATGGTATGCATCATGTCTGTCCATGCAAATGATGGTATGCAGTAATTGGACAAGCCCGTTTACACTGTCAGGGCTACAAATCATCTCCGTCCATTGAGACAAAGGAATCCTCAAGATGTTGTAATTTTAGTAAGCGTTTACTAGAAAAATGCGTTTAACTGATGCTCTCAAAGTATCATATTTAATAGCATCTCCATAGCTGCCTCGTTTTGTCTGAATTTGTGAATACATTGTTTTTAATATGTTCATTCTGACATTTGGTCTGTACATTTGTAATACTCTAGAGATTTCGGATACTTTTAAAGCCTATATATGAACAGCTTTGTGACGATACTTTCCAAGAATCCGCTGCTTTCATTGTTGTCTTAACAAAAGCTATAGCTTTATAAAACACCTGCGCCATGTACCGCAGTTTCTTAATAGTGGAGAATTCACAGCTGCAATTATATCCTTTAAACCTTATCCAAATGTATTGTAGTATTGGTATACTTCATGTACGTTAAGCACAAACACTGGGAAAAAAATGAACCTCTAACTGTAATTATCATAGAAGCTTTGCCTATTGATTACTGCAGTATATAAATGTATCAGCAATCAAATCAAGCCTTTATATCTAATCAATATTCAACTGAATGTCATTACAGGCTTTGCTGTTCACACTCAGGCATGTTTTATGGAGAGAAAACATATGCCCTCATTTGTACATGCAATATGGATATACAGTGTATATATAGATATGGATGGATGGATGAATGAACAAAGATAGATGAACAGACCAAGATTAAGGTGATTCAGATAAAGAACATAACAGAGGTCTTGGGATGGATGGAGGTAGGACCTCTGAACTAGCATCTCATCTTGTTTTGAAGTGAAAGCTAGGCCTTGTTTACACTGTGCGTTTGTACAATTTGCTTTCCAAATCCACTTATTTATTTGTTTTTGGACTGACTGTCTATGCTATGATGTTGCAAGTGATTAGATCTTTTGGTTAACACGGTGTACTCAATATCCAGTGTATCGACATTGATCACTATCATAACGGCTTAAGCATTAGCATGATGCTAAGCTACTGCAACTGAGACACATGGGGTGTATTTTACTCATTCAGTGCACTCATTCACATGTAGTATTGCTGATGCCACATAGGTCACTACATGTTAAAAAGTGAGCGAAAATGGGTGACTTATAATACAACTAGAGACATTGTGCATTGTCGGTGACGTTATATACACGCTAAGCCCTGAATTACAAAAACACAACACTGAAATCCAATATAGGCTACCCTTGTGAAAATGAAGTGTGCTTAATTGTATTGAATGTGCACTTGTAGTGTACTTCAAATCTTAAAAGTATATTTGGTTACACTTTATTTTTAAGGTGTCATTGTTACAGTGTAATTATATATTTAAGTACTGAGTAATAATAATTAACAACATGTACTTACTATAGGGTTATGGTACGATTAGGGTTTGGTTGAGGGTTAGTTGCATGTAATTATGCATCATTTACTGTTATTACTATGGTAAGTACATATGTAACAAGGACACTGTAAAATAAAGTGTTACCGTATATTTTTACAAAACTGCAGATATTGTAACTTAAATATGAATGAAATAACTGGCCATTTAAGTGTGATAAAATTTCACCATTGTTGTTCTTTTAAAAAGTGCACTTTGTAATAATGTCACGTTAAAGGATTTACTTTAAAGTACATTTTAAATCATTATGTTTTAATAATCCATTGTCGTGGTTTGAAGAAGTGCACTTATTTTGATGTGTTGACTAACATACTAAAGTACATGTAAAGTATTGTTTATAATTGTATCTGTAGTGTGTTATTTGATGTTACATTAATATATTTTAAATGTGCTAAATTGCAGTTTCATCATTACAAACATATATTTAAATTCATGACTCAAGTTAATATTTTAATTATACTTTAACCATATTTCAAAGACAATATAAGTAATTATGAAATTGCACATAAGGATGTACCTAAGTCCTACTTAAGCACTCTTAAGTTCAACTAATTGCATTTATTATACATTTAAACATACAGTAAATACATTTAAATATAAATAACGTGTCCGAGTTAAGTTTGCACTTAAGTATATTATTTCTGCACTCTTTTTATAAGTATGCTTAAGTGCACTTCTTTTTCACAAGAGTACCACATTTCCAAATTTCAGACCACCTGTGAATGTGGGTTCGATTAAGTTTGCACATCGGATATACTGGAAAAATCTAATTTTTGCTGCCTGTGTGAACAAGGCCTTATAGAAGTATGAATGGCAAACCTTTGACTGCTTGTAAAAGCTCATGTTATCTTTCTATGTAATAGCTCAACTCTCTCCACTCTCTGTGGAAATACTCTTGATGTCAACGGGTTGACAGATAATGAACTGTGCACATCAGTGGATGAGATTTTTGGTGTTGGTCTGCATGTGTCTATGTGTATATGTGACATTGTCCCCACATTGTCATCCAGGAGGCCTAATCTTTCATTTCTTGTACAGAGCCTTGGTTTTCTAGGATAAAGAAGAAGAAAAAAAAAAAAACTTGAACTAAACACAATAACACAACAAAGAGAAGAGATGGAGGACTCGGTACATTCTCTGGATGTGATAAATATCATGCACTTTACAAGGACCACTGGACGCTAACGCTAAACCTAAAAGACAATCTTGGAAAGAGAACAAGAGATGCGTCTTTTCCTTCCAAAAGATTATAACTGTAAAGAGATCTATATATAATGATTATGAGGATGAGTATAAATCATGATAAGCCTACAACGACTCCTGATTATTTCTGTGTCACTTCAATTATGGGATGTTGGTCGATTTATTCATGATACTATTGGTTGCTTTCATTAATCTTCTCTTACCTAATTGCCATATGTGACCCTGGAGCACAAAACCAGTCATAAGTCACACGGGTATATTTCTGGCAATAGCCAACAATACATTGTATGGGTCAATTTTTCTTTTATGCCAAAAAATCATTAGGATATTAAGTAAAGATCAAGTTCCATGAAGATATTTTGTAAATTTCCTGCCGTAAATATATCAAAAATGTATTATTAGTAGTAACATGCATTGCTAAGGACTTAATTTGGACAACTTTAAAGGGGATTTTCTCATTTTCTTGCTAAAGGCCTGTTCAAGAACAATATAACGATAGCTATATTAGCAGACGATATCGTTCTGTTTATTGTAAGCGCACGTTGTGGTTTTATTTTCTACCACCTTAAATGCTCCAGCTGTTAAAGCAGGACGGATTCTGATTGGCTGACTTTTATAATTCATCAGCTGCACTGTCAGAGAAAAATTTACCTTTAGGGGTACAACAGCTTGTCACCTGGGCAGTACCCTTAAAAGGTACAACTTTGTACCCTTTTCACCCTTAAAAGTTGCATATCAGTTCCTTAGAGTATGTATCTTAAGGTACTACTATGAACATTTTAGGTGTAAAAAAGGTACAAAGATGTTCTTTTAAGGGTACTGCCCAAGCTGTTCTACCCCTAAAGATACAATTTGTGCACATTTTATTCTGAGAGTGTGGAAAAAAGTCACTCTGGAATTGATTTCAAGGATATATTGCCATTATTGTTATAGTTGGTCTGGACTTTGCTATTTGCTTTTGCTATAATGATTTTTAGAACTACATCTTTATCATTACCTCGGTGTGAAGGGCCTTAAGACTTTTACGTTTTGAAAAGCCAGTGTTCTCTTTGCTGTTCACAAGGCCATTGTACATCTTTCTGTTGCTATTGAGCTCTAGCGAGCAGAACGAGCTGCCTGAATGCATTGTGTTGTGTTCCTAAGTGAAGCAAAATGCACTCTGTGTTGCACTGAGAAAGCAAAGTCATCTATTTATAATCCACTCCTTATGGGCCGATAGATAACCAGTGGGAGAGCAAACATTTCCAGCGTCCCGTGACAGGCTAAGATCGCACCTTTCACCAGCCGTTCACCAAGCTGCCCAACACTATTACCTCCCCACTGTCGCAACCTCAGGTGTTTTCTTCTGCTTCAGATGCCTCTGTTCTCTTTTGTTGTTTGTGAGAAGGGGCGACAGACTATCTGAGAGGAGATAGCATGAAGTAGACAGGAGTTCTGGCAGCTGATGGCTATTGATCCAAACAAAGCCATCTGACAGAATCTGAAAGTCTCTTTCAGAGCCAATAGAAAAAAACAGCGATCATTACTTCTGGTCCAAACATATTTTAGTTATATTAAAGTGATTTCACCTCCCTTTAAATTTTTTTCTTTACAAAGTATGATATTGTGGTTAGTTGAATTTATTCACATTTAGCATTACTTTCTTTTCTCCACTGTCCTATCAAAACAGCAAACCATTTTCACCTAACTAAAACATTACTGTAAAACATACAATATCTAAAATATGAACAATTGATAAAAATGTTGGACATGAACATGTCCTGTTTGATACTAGAGTGAAGAAAATAAGGCTAGATTTGCTTGTGAAAAAGAAGTGTGCTTCATTTTATTGAATGTATATTTTAAGCTATAAAGTGCATCAATTGCTTAGGTTAAAAAAAACTGTAGAAATAAAAGTTCACAGCCTAATTTTCATGACAGTTGTTTTAATAATCATCTGTCATGCTTTAAAGAGCAATTATTACACTTATGCTTTAAATAATACTTGTTGACTAACATACTAAAGCACATGTAAAGTACTTGATTATATACTGTAATTTGAACTGTAGTGCACTGTATAAAAATATTTAAAAAGTAAGTTACCTGGTTGCCTTAAAATTTTGAGTTCATTGAAATTAAAAATTTGAGTTAATACAATGAACATTTGAGAATCGACATCACCCTTTATTCAAATATTATTAAAAGATTTTGTAAGCATATTGCGTAATTGTGTGTTTTATTTGTAATAATGCAGTGAAACGTGCCAAATTGTGCTTTTTCATGATTTATCATAAAAAAAAAAATTTATTTATGTGGTTCAGATACAATAATATTTTGAGTTTCTATTTATTAAACCAATTTACTTCGTTGTATTAACTCAATTTTGTAATTTCATTGAACTCAACATTTTAAGGCAACCAGGTTACTTACTTTTTTAAGTTAACCCAACTATTTTTTTATAGTGTGTGTTATTTGATGTTACATTATATATTTTAAACACTAAATGGCAACTTCATCATTACAAATTGTAATTACAAATATATTTAAATACATGACAACATTTTTTGATAGAAATGGCATTAGCGTATACTGTAAATACCATATGGGCCTAATATAAAGTTTACTCTTAAAAAAGTGATCAATTGACTTAACTTAAAGAAAACTAACCATGCAAAATTGAAAAAAATAAGTTATATTGTCAAGTTTTTTCCATTACGTATGAAGTTTTAATTAATTAATAATTTTAAGGCAACGGGTTTCCTCACTTTTTTAAGTTAAGTCATCTGATCACTTTTTTGTATAAAATTTCAAATACAATAGAAGTAATTATAAAAGTCCCACTTAAGTGGGTCAGAAACACTCTAAAATTCAGCTAATTTAATTTAAATGTTAAACTGTAATACATATTAACTCAATCACAATTAACATGACATTAAGTGTCCAAAAACATTACGTTCAGTTCAAACTTAAGTATATTATTTTAAAGCGTACTATTTTCATAATAACTCTTTTTAAAAGTGTGCACTTTCTTTTTCACAAGGCTTCTTAAGTTAGTTTTACAAGGGTAGATGGAGTAATGTAATTTTACCACAGGACGTCTGCAATATTAATGGCCACTTTGCACAGGATAAGAAACCTCAGTAAAACTAGCAGAAGTGGGAGGGGTAACTCGATTTACGCACCACCGCCGTCATCTCCCTGTCGTCATGTGCGTATTAAGTTGTTTCCTGATATCATGTGCGCAAACACATATAATCTATATATAACAGTTAGGTCCGGTCAAACGATTTATTCATTACATTAATTAAATTCTGACAAGTGTTTTCAAACTTTTTAAAAAATTATTTTAATTTACCCCACCTCTAATCAAACTGATCCCATTCGAATAGGGCTTAAAACTATATCAATGATCTTCAAATAGGCCATATTTAACTCTTACCACTTTCTCATTCAGATTTAAACTGCAACTCATAAGCTAATAAAGTACCAACTAATTCACCACTAGTTGTACCATAGAGAGACATTCACTGATGAACCCCGACTGCTGTTCTGTAACTACTTGCATTTGGCCTGGGAAAGTAGGACAGGGAACTGCTGGGAAGAGTCCACTGGGATATGTAGCTTTACAGCTAGATTAATATACAGCATGACGGAGGGAAGCAGAGCCGGGTGCGGGGAGAGCAGGTAGTTTCCTGACGCCGTGCTAATAGTAATTTATCATCTCATGTTCCTTATTAGCGGAGCAAAGAAACCTGCTAGTACTGTACACTCTCAGAAAAAAGGGTACAAATGCTGTCACTGGGGCGGTACCTTTTCAAAAGGTAAACTTGTGTTACTAGCTTTTGTACCTTTTTTGTACAGACTGAAAAGTGAGTTAGTTATTGTATATGAAAGAGATGACTTGGACATAGCTAATTACAGTCAATGTTGTTAATGTTAAAGGATTAGTTCACTTCAAAATGAAAATTCCCTGAAATTTTACTCACCCCCATCTCATCCAAGATGTTCATGTCTTTCTTTCTTCAGTCGAAAAGAAATTAAGGTTTTTGAGGATTCCAGGATTTTTCTCCACATAATGGTAAATGGACTGCATTTATATAGCACTTTCAACAGACCCACGTCCATCCAAAGCACTTTACATATTGCCACACATTCACCCATTCATACACCGATGGCGGTGTCAGCCATGCAAGGCACCATCCAGCTCGTCGGGAGCAGCTGGGGTTAGGTGTCTTGCTCATGGACACCTCGACACTTGGTCAGGTGGAAGTTTTTCGGTACTGGGTCGGTACTTCCACCTACACCACACGTGACCTTTCTAACGCGATGACGTCAGTGAAGAAGAACAATACAGAAGTCCCACATTTGAGGTTTAAAAGTATATAAATGTTTATTTTTTTTAGAAAATGACTGATGGTTTTGCTAGATAAGACCCTATTCCTAAGCTGGCATTGTGCAGAGCCTCTGAAGCCCTTTGAAACTGCATTGACTTGGACCGTTGGTTGCAATTTGAAATACGTTATATGGAGAAAAATCCTGGAATGTTTTCCTCAAAAAACGTAATTTTATTTTCAACTTAAGGAAAGAAAGACATGAACATCCTGGATGAGATGGGGGTGAGTAAATTATCTGGAAATTTTCATTTTGAAGTGAACTAATCTTTTAACTAAAACGATTGTTAACTGAGTAATAAAGTTGAAATAGAATATTATAAATAAATTACTAAGGGCAGCAAACGGACTCTTCAGTGCTGGTCCACTCCCATGAAGCACTGCTAATAACACAAGAGTCGGCTGTAAAATGTGTGCGTGCTGTCCTGATTATGCCTCCACTTTAGAGGTACTGGAGACACAAAACCTGCATGTGACCTTAAGGGATCAGATATCACAAACCATGCAGCTGCTCAAGACTATTCCAGGTCTTGTACTGATGAGGAAGTGCAGAGACCACGAAGGATCGATACAGCGCTGGGTTAATGGTAATTGATAAAAGCTCTGGCCTTACTCCCTTTTTACCTCCAGTCAAGTCACCTTTATTTATTTAGCGCTTTATCCAATAGAGAATGATGTCATCATCCAGTTCAGTTCATTCCACACAGTGTAAAACATATATTTTCATTTATGACAACTTTTTATCATTTGTCAAATCAATGGTTCAGATAACATAAACCAATCTCCTTTGTTGTATTAACTAAAATGTTTAATTTCAATGAACTCAACCGGGTAACTTGCTTTTTTAAGTTAAACCAAAAATATTTTTTAACAGTGTAGCGTCAGTACAGTCTGATCAATAATATTGTTGAATATTAAGTGTCTCCAACTAAGCAAGTCAGAGGCGACGGTGGCAAGGAACCCAAACTCCATCAGGAGACAGAATGGGGGAAAAAAAACCTTGGGAGAAACCAAGCTCAGTCGGGGGGCCAGTTCTCCTCTGGCCAGTCACAATTCAGATCAGGATTGGTAGCATTTAAATATTCATCCATTTGGCAGACACTTTTATCCTAAGCGACTTACATTGCATTCAAGGTACACATTTTACATGATCGATGATCGATTCATCACAACAGTATGGAGCCGAAGCTGGTCATGGGGTCTGTGCGGAGGGCCTGTCTGTTTCTTGTGGTCTCTGCTGATGATCTGTGCCGATGGCTCTCATGACGACGATGCCTTCACAGGGGATTGTCTAGGAGACACGGCCTCTGCTGACATAAGCCGCGTTTCCACCGCAGGAACTTTCCCCAGGAACTAGGGACTTTGGGGTGGTACTCGATGTGTTTCGACCGCAGGAAACGGGGTCTAAATGAAGTTCCGGGTAAATATTTCCCCCTCCAAACGGCCCTGCTCCCGAGATAGTACTTTTTCAAAGTTCAGGACCTTTCGGGGGTGGGCCTTGGGCGCTGAACATGCTGATTGGTTGAGCTCACGCAGTATTTTATTTCAACCGGCATTTTTCAAAGTCTTGCGGGGTTCGTTCAGTCAGTCTTGCTCTTTCTGTCCGATGGCGCGCGTTGTCAATGACCGTAATAGCTGATTATAACATACGTTGTCTTATTTTAAATCTAGCTTTCAGAATACGCTTTAGTATCAGTGCTCGTCTCTTTTCCACCGTTTTCTTAATTACATCTTTAGTAAACCAATACATAACTAGCAAAAGCAGGGTTGCTTGCATCTCCTCCTTACTTGTTATTGTTGCAGGCAGTGTCGCGCAAAAATGATTCCTGTCCGTTGCTGACTAGGAGGAGCAGTTGCGCGCAGTCCTATGTGCGCAGGGAAGATGTTTTAGGTTGGGGGTGCTGTGTTTTTTGATGGGGGGGGGGGGGGGGGTTACAGGAAATACAAATTGACGCAAAAAACTGCCTACCTTACCAGAGCATGTAAGCAACCGCCCACCGGTAAAATGACGTGCGCTCAAATCCCGCTCCGATATGACATTTCTCTGTAGCCTACTATAGGCCTACTTGTAGCCAGTGTTGGGTAAGTTACTCTAAAAAAGTTAGGAATTACTAGTTAATAATTACATCTTCAATAGTGTAATTTGATTAGCCTACTGTAGCTACAAATTACTCTCTCCAAAATGAATTTAATTACTTATTACTAACTAGGCTACTTCCCAAATCTATATCAACCTCGACTGCGATTCAAGGATAGACTTGAAACGGTTCTTTTAATTCATTAAAATAAATAATATAAAACTACATCAATTATTCTGACCAAAGTATTACAAATGTAAGAAGGATAAAACATGCATTTTAAAGTTAGACTTTAAATGTTGATGTTAATTCCATTATTGTGTTATATGTAATTGTATTTAGTATTTAGTTCAATTACTTCAGAAGTAGCCTATAACTGTAATTAAATTACAGAAAAAATAATCCCTTTTCTTTACTTTTTCAAGGGAAAATTACAGTAACTAATTACTTAGTTACTAGTTACACCCAACACTGCTTGTAGCCATTAAAACACGTATTTAGTTTCAGTTTAAA
Source organism: Gobio gobio (assembly GCF_949357685.1). Classification (NCBI taxonomy): domain Eukaryota; kingdom Metazoa; phylum Chordata; class Actinopteri; order Cypriniformes; family Gobionidae; genus Gobio; species Gobio gobio. Next base: position 36,997,775 of record NC_137117.1, on the reverse strand, counting down.
TATTATAATGTTATTTTTTTATTAAATGTAGGCTACGTTGAAAAGTGAACAGGACACATAAGATGCATAGCCTTTATCAGAAGACGGGGGTCTTCAATAAGTTAAATAATACTTTGTTTTGTTGAAAGCCTTACATTGAATTTCGTTTTGTATACATTGTATCTTAATTTTAATAAATATTTGATCAACCAAATTGCCCGGATTTAACAAATAATAAGCAAATAGCCTATAACAGACAATGACATGGAGGCGGCGCGCTGCGTGAACAACGGCTTAAATGAACAACTAGCCTACTAGAAAAAGAAAAAAGAAAAAAGAAAAAAAACCTTAGTCTGGGGCAGCCCAATTTCAGATAGGCCTATATTTGATCAAGAATGTCACAAAGGGAGTTCTGGGTTGAGCGCGCGGTGCTGAGCGGAATGAGCTTCAGAAATCAACGGAATCTCCAGAAAGGCGCTCTCCACTGGAGGAAATATTACCGCTCTTTCTATACGCACACACCGCAACGGTCACAATATGACCTCATGTAGGCTATGTTTTAAAAACATAATTCAACATATAAATAATACTTTTTAATGGGCCACTTAAAATGTTTATTACAAATAAATGATTAAATCCTAAAAATGAATAAATGTAAATGAACAAAAATGTGCATTGCAATCCTTTGAAACCAGGCGGTGCTGCAGCACCCTCAGCACCCCCACTTCCCGCGCCCCTGTCCTACGATGCAAGGTTTCCCGGTTCTGGTTGACCTAATTTATGCAGCATAACAATCCTTTCAATTGACGTCTATAAAAAATGATAATGTGCTGCAGGGTTTGGAATTACATTTTTCACTCACTTGCCAATTTGTCTACTCAATTTTGAAGTTACCGGCCATTCAGAACTTCTACTAGCCAAAAATAGAAAAAAAAGGGCTCCCGTGCATGCGTCGTGGTGCTCCCGTGAACAGCATCGGCTGCCGTAAATCTCGAAAGCGCTGCACTATTTACAACGGAAACTGCGTAGGAGACTGCCACCGAACTGATGAAACCTTTGTTATGACAAACTACAGTCTGCTGCTGTAAACCAACTGAAATAAAGGTTTGGGGCAGTGCTCGAAGTGGGGCTGTACTCACCGGTGCGCAGTACCGGCACCTCTACATTTTACTCTTAAGCGTACCTGTGTAACCCCTCCTGTTCAAACCGCCCGCTCCAAGCGGGACGATCTAACAAGGAGGCTAAAGGCTGCAACCTCTAGCGTCAGTCTCTAGAGCGTCTCTTGAGATCAGAGGAGTGAGGTTTATTCACACAGCGACTACTAGCTGGCCTCTGTTACACCTGCACCTTTTCTTGCGTACCGCTACTTCTAGACTTTATAACACACGCCCAAATGTTTAATTAAGTGGCGCGCGAATCACTGTAGGTGCATTCACCATCGCACTCCAAAAGTGTTAAGCCTTGTTTATACTTTCGCCTGGCTCCGCAGCACAAGTGTCCGCTGACTGCGGCACTGCGCCTTGTCCGCTTGGCACGACGGCAAGCAAAAATGGAGTCTCGCGCTTTCAACGCGCACGACCGCCCACTTGCCGCTCTTGTGGATATGTCGAGTATAAACAAAGATTTGCCGAGCCGTTTCTATGCGACGCTGATGATAAAATGTGCATCCCATTTGAATTCTATTGAGAATTAAGTAAAAAACTACGGAGAAAGTCGAACATGATCTAAAACAGCCACTAAAATGACTGATGAAAAGAGGGGAAGCATCATCCTGCATGCTTTTTAAACTCCTGATGACCACATTTACTAGAATGTATCACGTTCCATTGTATTTATTGTAGTAATTTTGACTAGTTGTAGAATTTATAATAGATAATCAGTTAAGGGAATAGATTTTTCGCTAAAGATGTATATTACACCTGTGGCATGTTGTAGCTATAGTTTCTAATTGTGTTGCTATTTGATTAGTAAAAAGAAAGAGAAAAGTTAACATTGGCCTGCATGGCTAATGAGGAGCTGTCAATGGTCTTGCTTTGTAAATAAACCCTTTTTGTAACAAATGATATAGTTGAAACATATCGTGAAACATTATTTCAATTTAACGCTCTGGACCCTAATTTTGTGGCTGACATGTTCTGACATTTGTGTGTTTTTTTTCAGTTGCTTTAAAGCATATTAATGGCTAACGTCTGTATACACTGTATTCAGCACAAACAGGGCTACAGTAATATGTGAGCAACATGTAATAAAAGTTTGTAGTCTGAAGAAAATAATGTTTATGCATAGTTTTTGAAAAAACAAAAATGTTAAGTCACTGAAATAAGGCCATACAACACACTTTAAACATTTTACACAAGGCTTTTCAGAACGGGATGTTGTTACCTAGAGTATTTTCTTCAAAGCAATGTGAAAACCAATTTGATCACTCATTCATACAAAACAATATAGACATTTAACTTTTGTAAGACACTTATTGTCAGAATGGCTGTATGCGGGGAGGGTGTGGATCATCATGAATAATGCTGTTTTCTACTGTATGCACATATTTTTTTTAATGTATTTATTCCTGTGATCAAAGCTGAATTTCCAGCATCATTACTCCAGTCTTCAGTGTCACATGATTCTTCAGAAATCATTCTAATATATATGATTTGATGTGCAAAAAAACTTGTCTCGTCAATGTTGAATGTTATTTTTGTGGAAACTATAATGCATGTTTTTTAAGGAATCATTAATAAATGGAATGTTCAAAAGAGCAGCATTTATTTGAAATATAAATCTTTGTAACATTATAAAATACTTTTGATCAATTAAATCACCCTGGCTGAATTAATTTATCACTAGGAAGCCGGGCTGCTACTAGTGTGTCTCACAAACCGAAAATCTCTGACTGTTCTGCAATTTAGTCAGGAATAGTAGGCCTATTTTAACCTTTAGTTAAATATGATTGTCATTTTTATTTCTTATACATGGTATTTGTATTTCTTATGCATATGTTGTGATCATTCTATCACAATTGTAATACCTTTTCTATGTAAAGCACTTTGAATGATCCTTGTGTATGAAATGTGCTATATAAATAAACTTGCCTTGCCTATTTAAAAGAAAAATCTCACAGACACCAAACAACAGCGCTGTATCATTCACACTTTTACAAAGAAAACTTTTGCTAAGCACAAGTTTGAAGAGAAATAGCAGACATGCAGACCAAAGTAGAGAGTGCTTCAGCCAGAGGGGAAATTGCTAGAATAAAAAAGTCATTGACTGCTAATGGTCACTCAGCACAACATCATCCACTTCAGCTCTAATATGCATCTGAGAGCTCATTGAGGAGGAGAAGAGAGAGAAATGCAGAACACACCTCATAATGAATTGAATTAGACATGATGGATTGTGTTGCTCCATTGTAAAAGAATGGTCTGCTTTGAGAAGATACACTGTATCAATATCCTTCCAGACAAACGCTGAGGCTGAGAAAGGTGGGGGCCGAAGAACATGGTTTGAGTCATTGCAGAAAATATGCATGTCATACAGGTTTGGTCAATCCCTGAAAATCACACCCTGAAAACTGGCAAAGATGGGAAGAATAAGAAAGAAAAATAGAGAGCAAGTCATCACAGAAGAGAGTATGCTGCTGTAAAATATTCATGGTGGTGGGATATTTTAAGACCCCTCCTGTCTGCTGGGATGAGATGAGAATAAATGAAATGAAGTGTCGTCATACACTATAAATCAAGACCTCCTCTTGAGAGCCATACCAAACATTTGTTGTGAAAATCTGTGTTTATTCTTTGTAAATACCATTGATGCAGTGACATTGCAGCAGACCATAGCCAGAATATTCAATTCAACAATACTGTTATAGGCTATATATATATATATATATATATATATATATATATATATATATATATATATATATATATATATATATATATATATATATATATATATATATATATATATATATATATATGGTGCTTCATAAAATCTATTATGGGCTCCCATCATGGGATCATTTCATGGATTTAGTTTTAATTAATTAATTGATTTAATTTATTTTTTTAAATGATATCACTTAAAAATGGCCCATTATATATATATATCACTAGGCCAAGGCTCATTGATGCATGTGGGGAGCAAAGGCTGGCCCGTGTGGTCGGATCAAACAGACGAGCTACTGAGCAATTACTGAGCTAGCTCAAATTGCTCAAGAAGTTAATGCTGGTTCTTATAGAAAGGTGTCAGAATACACAGAGCATCTCAGTTTGTTGCTTATCCAATCGAGCATCTGTGGGATGTGCTGAACAAACAAGTCCGATCCATGGAGGCCCCACCTCGAAACTTACAGGACTTAAAGGATCTGCTGCTGACATCTTGGTGCCAGATATCACAGCACACCTTCAGGGGTCAAGTGGAAACCATGCCTCGACGGGTCAGGGCTGATTTGACAGCAAAAGGGGGACCAACACAATATTAGGAAGGTGATTAGCAACGTTAGTGTCGGCCCAGATCTGGCCAACATCTGGTCCCAGATGTGGGCCGAGACTATGCTGCTGTCTGGGAATGCATTCAACAACATATAGTCTATAACAACATTGACCTTCGTATTCTTTTGAAAACACTTTTATAATATTATATTCTGACCACTTAAAATATGTCCTCCTGCACACAGTTCAACACAGTTTGCTCTGACACTGACCATGGGAAACATCTAAACCTTTTTTCTCCGATCGAATTGACAATAAAGTACAAATGGATTTTTGCATCAGAACCTCTTGTTTAAAATATGGTCCTAAACCAACATTTCATCTTAACATGAGTTCACTCACTTTGAAAAATGTGAAGGTGTCATGGCATTAAGAATCATATCATGCATGTCCCTAGTCTTTATGTGGTAGTGCTGCTCAGAGTGAAATTGTGCACACGTCAAATGCAGGATTTCATACTGAGGCCTTTGATTAATGACGTGTTTTCAGCTGCAGCATCTCCCAGTGGCCGGCAGGGGGCGTGGGGTCCATAGAGGAAGCAGGACTCAAGTGCGCTACAGAAAGCAAAGAGGAGAGTCTGATGGAAATTAAAAAGTGAATGAAGTAAATTGATTAAGACTTTTTTTTCATACATGAAGTGAAAAACAACAGCACATTTTGCTTTTATTCACAACGGGGCTAGTTATCACATTTGTATTGTAGTAAATAAGCTTTTTGTAGTATACAATCATTTCCACAGTATTGCTATAATACAATTTAACCCATTGACATTTTAGCATGGCACAGCAATATTAGGCTGTAGGGATAATCTGTTCAGCAAAATAATTTATTATTTAAATAATAAGGTGTCAGCTGACACGTTTGGTACCACAGCACATCTGCCAGTTTCTGATTTGTCCTGCCCTTATCATCCCTTAGTCAAGCTTACAGATCACACACTAAAACACTGATGTTCTGCTGGAATCCAGGATGAAAACAAACTTCACCAACAACGATGGAAACTCCGTTTACACACTTTACATTCTAATGACCGCGCAAGACACCTGCCATCGTTTACTTTACGACGACTTTCTCGCTCTTGTTTTGGCGAGTCTTTCATTGTTTTACGCGCGTCTCGAGGTCTTCTGCGCGTCACCGTTGTTGCACGGGCGCGCGCTGGCAGCAACACATCACTGCACCTCACACAGGTAATGTCAGCATTTACACCTGAACAAAACCTTTCAGCTTTGAGCCAGATTTCATCTAGCTGTTACTAGTGTAACAAGAACTGAATGTAAACTGTATGCATTTGTCGCAGAGGTGTGTGAAGAACAGTATAACAGCTCACACGGAACGGTTTTTAGAACTTCATCTAACGTTCCGTGACGATAATAGAATGTTCGTTCAAAGTGATCTGGTCTTCAGTAACGTTCTCAAGACGGTATTTACAAATAGTTTTTTATTAAATGTTTTAGTTATAGGCCTACTGTTCAAACCAAGTAGAGTTTGGGTGCATCTTTAAAAAATATCATTATGATTATTGCAGGTATGACTACAGTTCACACCCCCATGCCACTCCATAGGCTATACTTTTATGACTTTTCTCCTGTGAAATACAAAGTTATCAAAATATTATCTTTTCCATAAAATACATTATATACTTAATATATTTTAAAAAAAATACACATTTTAGGTCAGCTTGTTCCTCTCCGTTTGCTCAGGCCACATATTACACTTAATAAAACTGTAGGTTTTAGTGTTTTGATTTTTCTTTTTTTTTCTTTGGTCAAGTCTTATAGGGCAACAAGTCAGCCAGTGCCACCACTGGATCACCCTTAAAAAAAGAAACAGAAAAAAAACTATCTCTGAATTAAAATATGCCTGTCTATGAACTTGAGACACATGTCTTGTGTGTGTGTGTGTGTGTGTGTGTGTGTATATATATATATATATATATATATATATATATATATATATATATGGGCCTATTTAACAATTGTTGCAGTCTAGCCAGTTATATGAACTGAAAATAAGTTGTCTGTGACATTATTTGTTTCTGGAGAGATGCAACTATTCTGTAAAACTATTTTGTAGTTGAGCCAATTCAAAAAATGTTGTCCATTGGAAACAGAAGTTCTTAAGAATTAGTTTTCAGCCTCATAAACTCAAATAAATCACTAATCTTATTTCTGACCAACAGTGAATATTTTGTATTAATATTTTACCAGCAAAACTTTGTTTCAGCAGATCAGACATTCTGAAATTTACATTACGGGGAAAAAGTATTTTGACACACGCAGACATCAATAATCAGCATATGAATCTCAACAATGGTGCCATGCTTCATGCCGCAATGCATGCTGAGAGCCAACATAGTATTAAAATCATGGCTCCCAGCATGCATTGCGGCATGAAGCATGTCACCATTGTTGAGATTCATATGCTGATTCTTGATGTCTGTGTGTGTGTCTAAAAAAATTCTCACAATGTATTTAAAAATCTAAATTCAGAATGCCTGATCTGCTGCAAAAAAAATTATTGTTGGTAAATTTAATATATTATTCACAAATAATCCCTTTTGATCAGGAATAAAAGTTGTAAACTATACTCCTTCATAATGCTGTTATCTAGATCACCTGATCTCTTTTGATTATGGCTTTCTTTGCAACAAAGTATGTGTTTATGTAAACACTGTTACTAAGACTTCAAACTCACATAAAATGCCAAGTCAAACTGCGCAACTCAAGGAAACGCTCATCACCAAAATGGTGACCAAACATTTTCAATAAAAATTCAACATCTAAACCTGTTTATTCTGAATAAGGACTTCTGTTTCCAATGGACACAAATTGTTGAACTGGCTCAACTACAAAAGATTTGTTACAGAATAGTTGCATGTCTCCAGAAAACAAATAATGTCACGTTGACTCAACTAAACGTTTTGTGTGTGTGTGTCACAGACAACATATTTTCAGTTCATATAACTGTTATTTACAAAAGTTGAGTCAAGAAAAAGCTAGGGGAAATTAGTACTAAGATTTTTTTTTGTTGTACGAGATTTTTTAAAGTGTGGATTTTTGCTGAACCAACACAAAATCAGTCATTTCAACTTTTTAGGGGCCAAGCACCGAAGCGATATCTCCACAACGCTTTATCGTATTCAAACCAAACTTGGTACATGTCATCACAATCATGACCTGAGGCAACATGCAGCATTTCGGCGCAGCGCCACCTAGTAGTCCGGAGATACAAAAAATGGCTATTTTTGCTTATAACTTCTGAACCGTTTGTCCAAAAATCATAAAAGATTTGGGACAGAGTAGACTGATATCCAATTTGACCATATTGACCATTTTGGCTGTCGGCCATTTTGAATTATGTGCTAAATGCTGTATTTTATGAACTCATGAATGGATTATTACGAAACTTGGTTTGGTTCATCACCACGATGCCCCAAAGGAGCCCAAGAAGTTTCGAAACACCGCCACCTAGTCGAGAATTTCTTTTTTCAAATGCTTATAACTTTGGGTGTGGTTGACTTATTTTCCTGAGAGTCATCTCGTTAGACTCCTGAATCGTTGCCGAGTCCAACGATACCAGACTTGACAGGTTTCAGTGTGCGGTTTGTGCAGCTTTGTAATTTAACTCTTAAAAAACGTTAGCTGATATCTTCGAAACCGCTAGTCCGATCGAGACGAAACCAGCGTCAGAAGTTCGGAAACATAAGCCGATAGCTGTAAGTTAATGCCCAAATGTCAAAATCTTAATAGTTAAGAAATCCAATCAAAGTCAGGTGTCAACAATTTTTTACGTGTTTTTTCACATAAATGTCTATAACTCCAAAACGAAATTAGATATTTTCACCAAAATTGACACACACCTTTATGGGCTCACTCCAAGGACACATAAAAAAATGGTGGGATTGTGCCTCTTGGTGGCGCTATAATAGAACAAAACATAAAATTCCACTTGACTACAATGGAGTATTATGATATAAAATGGTAATGCTATACTTTTACGAATGCATTGTTGTATCATTACAACACTTGGCATGTGTCATCAGCACCATGCTGAAGGTACTTAAAAGGTTTCGAGACAGCGCCACCATGTGGCCCATACTTATAACGATAAGGCCTCTTGAGGCTATATCTCTGCAATGACATATTGACACCAAACTTTGCATGTGCCATTGTTCCCTTATTCTGACCACACCAAATCAATTTCGTAACTGTGCCACCTATTGGTCGAAAGTGATAAACAATTAAATAATTATTATTGACTGACATTTTACTTAAAATTATCTTAATATGTCTTTAATGGCTCATTGTTGCAGTTAGTCTGACACTCTCAGTCATTATTGTCTTCTTTTCGTTTGGCCCCGACAATTGCTGCTTGCAGCTATATTTTCAAGTTGTGGTTTTTACAGTATATATGTAAGTTTGTGGTATCGATCGCTTTTTTATTGCCAATGTGAACAGCACTGACGAAATTTTAAAAAATGTGAATGTGTAGACTTATTTTTATGTGAAAGACTCGTTTTTCCCGGGAAAATCAAAAGGATGTGACATTTACGCACGCTCCGGAGAGCCTTTCTTCCGTTCAATGACACATGAAACGAATGCTTATGCATTTTTAAGGATAATGCAAAAAGAACCATTCTGTAATGTAATGTCAATGTGTCATGCAAAGAAAACTGATTAATTCAATGAGTCCAATATAGTACCAGATCTATAATGTATAATCTTTAGCAGGAATGCCCATTTCGGCTCCTGGAGATCTTCCTACCTGCAGAGTTCAGATCCAACACTGATCCAACACACCTGTATGTTATTATCAAGTGCTTTATCAGTGTTGGAGCTGGACTTTGCTGCTAGGTAGATCTTCAGAAACAAGATTGGGCAGTTCGGCTAACTTGACAAATAAATTACTGTTGTACAGTAGAATTTAGATACGTCCCATTACAATTTTTCTTCATGTTTTAATTTTAACCATATAAAGCTCAGTGGTGCAGCACTTTGTTTGACTTAAAAAAAAAATATTAAAAGATAAATTAAATTAATGTCTTATGTCTTCATTTGATTACCAGAAAATACATAACACATAATTTGTGAGAAATCTTTTCATAGAAATGAAATTAAAAAGAGAAAATAATAATATGGTTGTTTTTATGAATTAAATTAAGTACCTAGTTGCCTACTATTTACTAGTAAATATTACAGCATACAAACATCACAGACAATGGCAGACAGCGACCAGGGCAGCTCTGGCATAATGTCAATAACGCTTTTATAAATGACTTACATGTTCTTTACAGTTATTTATGTAAACATCCCAAAAGTACAGAAAAAAGGTACCGTTGGGTACCGGTACCGAATTTCAGGTACCGTTAAAATGTGAATGGTACCCAACCCTAGTCCCATAATACATGTCGTCTCTCCATCATTGTCTGATTTCAGTTTGAACATAAAAGTCTGAACAGCTTATAAATCATACAGAATGAGTTTTGAAAATGTAAAAATACAGAAAGTTTTGTGTGACGGGTAGGGTTAGTGTAAGGGGAGAGAATATATAGTTTGTACAGTATAAAAACCATTATGTCTATGGAGAGTCTCCGCAAAGATAGTGAACCAGACAAGTGTGTGTGTGTGCGCGCACATAGCGTACCACGTACCATTCTGATGAAGTAAAAAAATAAGAAATATTAGCTCATATTGACTGAAGATATCCAGAGGGTTGTAAAAAATACTTAGATAAGGCTATTGAACATAGATGTAGTGCACACATGTCAACCTTTAGTGCACTCATGTCGACCTTTTGTGACAATATGGCCCTAAATGTCACTGTAATGTTTGAAGATGAAGATGATTAGAAGATATAACAATAACACTGCGAAAACAGTGTGCACAAGCACAGACAATACTGGACACAGGCCAGAACACAAGCAGGAACTAAATACATTGAGATGATTAACACAAAGACAAAACAGCTGTGATGATCGTTAGTGTTCATGTTGACTGATGAGTGGCGGGAATACGGAACAAAGGAACACATGTGATGACTGAAAACCAAAACAAACAGAACATGACTGTGACATAACGCCCCCTCCCGGTAGGTGCGTCCTTGCGCCGTGGAGACAAGGAGGATGAGGGGATGGTCAAGGGCTTATCAAGGAGGATGGTGAAGGGATGGCACAGACTGGCAGGAGGAGGTTCTGGAGGTAGACGGATGACGGGGAGGAGGTCCAACAAAAAGGAGGTGAGGAAAGTGGGAGGATCCATGCGATGTGGCCTTGAACAGGGACATGCGGATGGAGACCCAGGCCCCAGCCCGGAGTGTGCTCCAAGGCGGCGTAACAGGAGGGAGGAGCCATGGTGGAGTGATGTACGACGTCACCTTGGGGACGACTGGAAGCGATGGAGGGGAACCCCACTATGCAGACGGAGAGCCGATGGGGTGGAGAAAGATCGTAGACCTCGGCGGCCGCAACTGAGCCGAAACGATGACCCCCTGAGGTGGAAGCAGGGATGCGGAGGACAGAGGTGGAGCTGGAACGATCGAGGGCGGAGGCGAAGCCTGAGGGAAGGCGGAGCTTGCCGAAAGGGTGGAGGGCTGGAGAGTAGCGAATGGCCCGCAAGTCCGCAGCAGAGGCATGGCGATGTCTGACCCAGGTGGAACCAACGTACTGAGGGAGCCCTGCGATGCCGAATGGCTGATGGTCCACGCTGGAGCCGAGGGAGGATGGAGTGAAGGCGCTGGAGCCAGGATGACAGGTTGAGGTGGAGCGGAGCACTCAGATGCTTGAGGTGGCGCCACGGGCTTCAGACATCAAGCACAGACAATACCGGACACAGGATAGAACACAAGCAGGAACTAAATACATTGAAATGATTAACACAATGATAAAACATCTGTGATGATCGTTAGTGTTCATGGTGACTGATGAGTGGGGGGAATACGGAACAAAGGAACACATGTGATGACTGAAAACCAAAACAAACAGAACATAACTTTGACATAACACCCCCTCCCGGTAGGCGTGTCCTCGCGCCGTGGAGACAAGGAGGATGAGGGGATGGTCGAGGGATGGTTAAGAAGGATGGTGAAGGGATGGCACAGACTGGCAGGAGGAGGTTCTGGAGGTAGATGGACGACCGGGAGGAGGTCCAACAAAAAGGTCCAAGGAGGTGAAGAAAGTGGGAGGATCCAAGGGATGGCCTTGAACAGGGACATGCAGCCCCAGCCCGGAGTGTGCTCCAAGGCGGCATCCCAGGAGGGAGGAGCCATGGTGGAGTGAGGTACGACGTCACCTTGGGGACGACTGGAAGCGATGGAGGGGAAGCCCACCGTGCAGACGGAGAGCCGATGGGGTGGAGAGACATTGTAGACCTCGGCGGCCGTGACTGAGCCATAACGATGACCCCCTGAGGTGGAAGCAGGGATGCGGAGGACAGAGGTGCAGCTGGAACGATAGAGGGTGGAGGCGAAGCCTGAGGGAAGGCGGAGCTTACCGAAGGCGTGGGGGGCTGGAGAGTAGCGAATGGCCCGCAAGTCCACAGCAGAGGCATGGCGATGTCTGACCCAGGTGGAGCCGACGTACCGAGGGAGCCCTGCGATGCTGAATGGCTGATGGTCCACGCTGAAGGCGCAGGAGCCAGGGTGACAGGTTGAGGTTTAGCGGGGCACTCAGAGACTGGAGGCGGCGCCACGGGCTTCAGACATCCAGGTGGCGATGGCTCCCAGCGGGTCCGAGGTGAAGCTGAGGGACTGATGGGAGGTAGCGATGACTAGATGATAGGAGTGGCTGAGTGCTGAAGAGGAGACTGATGAACAAAGAGACTGATGACAGAAATTTGCTCCATGATGGCAGTTTGAAGAGGTGGTGGGAGAGGGAGGCTTGGTGGGGTTAACAAGACTGAAGAAGATGATTCAGATTCTAGACAAGATGAAGGGACGCAGGAAATTCTGTCTTACCGCTGGAAAGTCCATGGTGCACGCAGGGGTGAAAACAGTGTGCACAAGCATAGACAATACCGGACACAGGACAGAACACAAGCAGGAACTAAATACATTGAGATGATTAACACAAAGATAAAACATCTGTGATGATCGTTAGTGTTCATGGTGACTGATGAGTGGCAGGAATACGGAACAAAGGAACACATGTGATGACTGAAAACCAAAACAAACAGAACATGACTGTGACAGTCACTCTGTCCCTTTTTTCAAAGAAAAAGGAAGTTCAAAAGCTTCAATGAAATGGTAACAATGTAAATATGTAAACAAAAAAAGGTTTTAATGTTAAAAAAACTGAATACGTGTACATATAATGTCATGTCATTTTTGGACAACAAATAATACAAATACTATCCAGCATGGAGTGCATGATGAACGGTGGATGTTGGCACAGCTTGGGCAGAGAGTGCTGGTGAGAGGAGAGCTCATCCTTCTGCCCTCCTGCTCACAGTGAAGGACCTTCTGTGTCAGTCGTAGGCGTTGACGGGCTGGCGTGACCATCAGAGACTGTGTGTGTAGACACTAATGCCCTTGTTAAGCAGTGAACAGATGGGTGCGCAGCAGGGGCAGGGTATTTTTAAAGTACATTTTGGAAGGGTTAGCCTTAGCTGATGATTTTTGATTTTGTGACCTTTGCAGGTCACTTTACGGATTCTTCCAACAGGCATAGACGGAAAGACTTTGTACTGTATATTATCCCAGCATATTTTGCAATGGCATATGCGTCTTTCATTGTGCTTACATTTGCTCATGTTGTTGATAACTGGCTCCGTGAGTGTTTTTGGTTCAACAGTTAAAGTGTACAATTTCTGTAAAGGTATTAGTTGATGTTGGCATGCAAACACGTTTGTTTTATCAAGCTGAGCCAGTTTTCAGTGCCAATCCCTTGCCCTCCCTCTTATTTATTTCCTCTGTGCAGTGCAATAATCCCTTCATCATGATGTACAAAACTAAAAATGGAAGCTCAAGATTTCTGTCATGTTTTGACACAAAAAGAAAAAAAATACCAATAGCCATTTATAATATAGTTAATCAAACTAGTTACTTAGCTCTCGTGAGTTTCTGACCTTGTACACGTGTTCATGAGCTTGAAGTGGTAGCGGAGAAGTAACATCTGTGTGGCTGGGCTCAGCACTTATCTAATGGTTTGTTGGGCCTTGTTTGCAGATGTGATTCAGCAACTAAATCAGGCTGGAACAGCTGCCACACAAGGGCAGATCATGACCCCACCAGCGCTCACAGGCCACACAGACACCAGGCGTTCACAGAGATCCAAGCTGTGTCTATCAGTGGTGTGTGAGAGACTGAAATGAGAAGGCAGAAAAGTGCCCTCTGGCTTTGATTTTTAGCAGCTCATTGAGAACACAATGAGCTCAAGGAAGGCAAAAATATTATATTATGGTTAAACTGGAGAGATTTGCTCCGCATAAAACCATTAAGCACTATGCTAGTAGACTAAACTGCTAGCTTGCTATCTGAAGGCTTTCCAAAAAAACAACAATAACAAAGAAAAGGAAATGTTTAATTTGGCCATCTTTAGATTCTGTAACATCAACCTTATTTTTCAGTGCTAAAGTCATTTCCTGTTTGAGACTGTACTGTACAGTAATGAACTAAGTGCAGTAAACGGTCAAACTGTGCTTCCAACCAGTGCGTTTATGTTTACGATAAAACGGAATGTCTATTTACACCAAGTGTAAATATCCAGCATGGATGGCAAAGGCTGTTTTCACTAACTCCGCCCACCATTGTCTGATTGAACCGCACAAAATAACAAAAGAAACCAGTTTGATAACAGGATCAGTGGTGTGGAGAGTAAGGCGGGATGCGTTTGCTTTTGACTTGACTGACACAAGTTTGAATTCCCCTTTTTCCGAACTCATTTTTCTCCCTTTCCCATCACATTTCATCTCGTAGAGGCATTTATTTATGTACCCAGCAAGCAATAGCAGTTATTTCACCATCTTGGTTAACTATAGACCTAATAAAGTCCGCAGGGGCGTCAGACTGGGCGTAAAACCAGTACTGATTACCAGGGACCCAAGGGGAAGAGAGGGCCCTTGAAAAGTCTGGGAAAGATTTTATTTTACCTGGATATTTTAATTTCCTAATTAAATTTCCTAATGAATGTCAGATGAAATGTAAAGTTAGTGTATTGGCTGAATAACTTGATTGATTGACTACATTTTGTATACAAAAAAGTAAAGACTATCTAAGGTCCCACCCCTTGCTAATGCGCCAAATGGTTTAGTCCATCTGCACGCATGCATTTTACTGTATTAATGCTAGTTAGTTGAGCATCTGGTGGAGCTCAAACTTCTGCTGTAGAAATGTCTTTCTCAAAGAAAGCCAAATCAGGCCACCAACAAAGAAAGGAAAGACAGGAAAAGGAAAGAAAACAAAATGAGGGGAAACAATTGGTAATTGACTTCTTTTCAAAGAAAGGTGATCGCAAACTAGAACACGAAATCTATAGTGCTAAAATCTATAGTGCTGAATATCTCCGCGATCGTTAGTGATAAAAATGAACTGAGACAACCCATTGTTGACAAGTCCCCCCTCCCCCAATAATTAGAAATGGCCAAACTGTCTAAACTCTCAACTCTATTCTTTCCGGTGAAATCACAAAACAAAATGTGTCCATGCTCTTAACATACAATCATTGAACATCTTTGTTCAATGAAAAATTTCAATGAAAAAAAAAATATATATATGAGGGCGGATTAGAACCTGTAACCTTCGACACGGTTTACAAAAAAGGTTCTATATGGCACAAAAATGGTTCTTGGCTCGTAATCATAGGGGAACCTTTTTAAGTGCTATACACTCACCTAAAGGATTATTAGGAACACCATACTAATACTGTGTTTGACCTACTTTCGCCTTCAGAACTGCCTTAATTCTACGTGGCATTGATTCAACAAGATGCTGAAAGCATTCTTTAGAAATGTTGGCCCATATTGATAGGATAGCATCTTGCAGTTGATGGAGATTTGTGGGATGCACATCCAGGGCACAAAGCTCCCGTTCCACCACATCCCAAAGATGCTCTATTGGGTTAAGATCTGGTGACTGTGGGGGCCATTTTAGTACAGTGAACTCTTTGTCATGTTCAAGAAACCAATTTGAAATGATTTGAGCTTTGTGACATGGTGCATTATCCTGCTGGAAGTAGCCATCAGAGGATGGGTACATGGTGGTCATAAAGGGATGGACATGGTCAGAAACAATGCTCAGGTAGGCCGTGGCATTTAAACAATGCCCAATTGGCACTAAGGGGCCTAAAGTGTGCCAAGAAAACATCCCCCACATCATTACACCACCACCACCAGCCTGCACAGTGGTAACAAGGCATGATAGATCCATGTTCTCATTCTGTTTACGCCAAATTCTGACTCTACCATCTGAATGTCTCAACAGAAATCGAGACTCATCAGACCAAGCAACATTTTTCCAGTCTTCAACTGTCCAATTTTGGTGAGCTCATGCAAATTGTAGCCTCTTTTTCCTATTTGTGGTGGAGATGAGTGGTACCCGGTGGGGTCTTCTGCTGTTGTAGCCCATCCGCCTCAAGGTTGTGCGTGTTGTGGCTTCACAAATGCTTTGCTGCATACCTCAGTTGTAACGATGGTTATTTCAGTCAAAGTTGCTCTTCTATCAGCTTGAATCAGTCGGCCCATTCTCCTCTGACCTCTAGTATCAACAAGGCATTTTCACCCAAAGGACTGCCGCATACTGGATGTTTTTCCCTTTTCACACCATTCTTTGTAAAACCTAGAAATGGTTGTGCGTGAAAATCCCAGTAACTGTGCAGATTGTGAAATACTCAGACCGGCCCGTCTGGCACCAACAACCATGCCACGCTCAAAATTGCTTAAATCACCTTTCTTTCCCATTCTGACATTCGGTTTGGAGTTCAGGAGATTGTCTTGACCAGGACCACACCCCTAAATGCATCGAAGCAACTGCCATGTGATTGGTTGATTAGATAATTTAATTAATGAGAAATTAAACAGGTGTTCCTAATAATCCTTTAGGTGAGTGTATAGCACCAATTTTGGTGCTTCAGTGGTTCTTCAGCGGTTCTTCAGAGGTGCTATATAGCACCTTAGTCAAATAACTGGTGAAGAACCTCTGAAGTCTCAAAAACCTTTAAACGTACGTTTTTAAGATTACATATGATCTTTATATTCTCATGCGATTGTAAAGACTGTGAATCTATCCCTCACAACCTCATTTTCATCTGCTTAAAATGAATGATGTTTTCTACCCTGACTAAGCCTATAATCGATCTACTGCTTGCAGTTCACAGTTTCTCATTGTTTTATGTAACTAGTGATAGGAGAAACAAAGCTTTTTAAAACTGTGAATCATTCTCAACACACCACAGACTGGCGACACCTGCTGGTCATAATGGTGTAAAACTGACCCGAGATCAGTTAAAGCCGTTAGACACTCATGTTCATGGGTTCACCAGATCAACACCATCACCATCACGTGTTTTGAAATTTGGGGATTTTAAAATGTTTCGAAACCAAGGATTGAAAAATCACATGACATTGATTCAAGGTTAGGGATTGATTAGCTCCAAACCACTGGTTAGAAAGAAATAAGTTGTAAATGTTTCAAAGCTTCTTTTTTCTTGGTTGCCAGAACTCTCCACTGCAGTATTTGATTCTTTTAGGGTGCTTTATAAACCCATATGGCTGCTGATGGCCAGTGGATTTATATGCGACTCTGTGCACACTAGAGTGCGTGACCCAAAGGGACAGGCTGTTAATTTGGTCTCTGGCATCTCTATGTCTGAGGGCTTTCTCGTCTCTGCAAATCTAAGAAACTGTGCCAAAGAGAATCCCCAAGCACCACTGGCCAAAATGCACAGTATTGCAATCCTTTCCCGGCCTTATCCATACAGGCAAAGTCACTGAGTTTTAAGATTGTCTCTGAGTAAAAAATGATGTTGTGTTTTACAGTAAAATTGCTAGGAATAGCAAAAACCGAGTCAATTACAAAAACATGTTGTATTGGTCTCTGAGGAACAGCATGGATTTTATTCACATTCTTTAGGAAGTAAAAATAGACTTCAAATGTTCTGTTTCCTTTCAGCAGCCCAGTAGCTGAAATTTGTTCCCATGGATTGAACTCGGGAAAACTCGGGAAGAGAGAATGAAATGAAATAAATAAATAAATATGACTGCTTGCCTGGTAATGGAATATTCAAATATTTTTAGGTTGTATTCGTACTGATGCACAAACTATGACGTAGAGGAGGGTGAAAACATAAACCTCTCTCAGTGTGTGACTAAAAACAACACAGGCACCGGATACTTTGAGAAGCTCATGGGAAACTAGCCTGGTCCTACCAGACTCTCGTACATTTCATTTGTACTGAGAGTCTGGCCACTCTCCATTGAAAAGCATTAACTTGAAGGCGGGAAACTCTGCCCAGAGCCACTCTGGATCTGCCATAACCAATCGCTAACATTTGGTCGTGACATATGTCATCTCAATAGCGCAAGACATCAACGTCATTGTTCTCAGCCACTCCCTTTGTTCGCTGATTGGACCGGTAAAATTTGATCGGAGAAAACCAGAAAACCAGTCTCTTTCAATCAATATCACACATAATGTGTAAATTTGTACCGTTGAAATGTATGTCATATAGATAAAGTGCAGTCTTGATCATTTTCAATCATTGTCATTTAAATCGTAGCCATAGTTTACTTCTGAAAATACTGTCAGAGACACTGTTATATTGACAACATGACTAAGCATTTTGACTAAGCATCTTGTTTGTGAACAATGACACAACGACTTGTCATTCTCATGGCACTGATATGTTCTTTGACATAAATATTTAGCCTACCTTTGAGAGATGAACTAAGGATTTTGAGCAAGTTACAGGCTTTTGCAGGAAATGGTGGCTTTTTGTGGTGCTGCTTGTGCGAATTGTTTTGAGAAATGCACTTACTGGTTTGCAAATCTTGAGGATGATCTGGGAAATGTTCCAAAGTGACTGAGAAAAACTGCAAAACGGGAAAAAAAGGAATAAATCATCATGAAATTTTGACACGTTGGTTTGACAAACCTTGACGGTGACAGGCCTTGGATGGATAGATGGATGGACGAGTCTAATAGAACCTTTTTTCTAACTGGCTCGTTTTGCATTTAATGACTGGAACTAATGCCTAGTGTTTTTAGGGGTAAGACTATTCAACAGAGAACCAGTATAATTTTGATCAACATGACATTAGCGATTGATAATGTAAGGAACAGCTTACACTTGTACATAATAAATTGCATGAATGTACCAAAGCACTTGCAATCAAAAGAATGAGAAATTGCGTTTATGATGTGCACAAGTGACTAGGTGATGTGGAGGTTGAACAAGTAGTTTTGATAATTTCAATTGTGATCTTAGAAATGCACCAAAGCAACTGAGAAAAACTGTAATTAATATTAATCAGGTAATTTTTCAGATTTCATATTACTTGAGGACGATTGAACCCTCCTCTCGTTTTAAGTATAAGCAACCTTATTTGGTCGCTATTCTGATGTACTTCTAGTGGGCATTAAATAGTGCTTTTAGGATTATTTTTTATAGGCACAGACATATAATGTCCTGATGTCCCTCCGTAAATTCCTTTTAGGTCATAGTGGACACTTCCTATTAAAGGGAAATCCTGCTCCAGAGCTGTTGCTATCTTTAAAATCATGCACTACAGACATGTTATGGGTCTTTCTTATCAGGGAGTGATGGACTAGTCATCTATTGTGAGGAAGCTTCTGGATCCTGATTATAGATTGATGTTTTGGAGCCATGCCCACTATAATTGAGCCATGTGGCGCTAATGTTCAGTTGAGCGAGATGATCCTCAGCTTATGTCACTGATCTGCCTCTGCCACATTAATCCTCTTAATAGAACCATCCTGATTCCCAACCAAACCCAAAATCACCTGCTGTAGATCGGGGGTAACCCAATGCAACCACCATGCACATTTTGTTTGCTCCGCTTAGTGGCTCAATGTGGCTACAACAAATGTAGACATTTAGAAAATGTTTTATTTTATGCTATATTTGATGTATTTATCCATTTATTTTTTCCGAACACGTAGCAACCGAAAATATAATGTACTGTTTAAAATGATTTTCTTTGCATTTTCAGTAGAATCTTTTACAGAATACAAAATGAATGTTTTTGATGACTATGCTGTTAAACTGCGTCTACCTCATGGAATGGTTATAATCACATTCCCCTCAAGTCTTCAATCTATTAATAACACAGACAAAATTGTTCAAAGGACAAATGGCATTCTTTGGGATTTACGTGCTTAGCCTTTAAAATGGCTTTTGACTTTCATATTAATTTCCTTTTGAGTGACAGAGATTGATTGAGGAATTGTAAGCATGCTTGTTATGGAAACATTCTGCTTGTGATGTGCAGTTAAAAGGGTAATTTTCCTTGATCTTCTGACGTATAAGAGGTCATTTTAAAAACGATAGAGATGCCTCTGAGGATTACAAGACGTGTAAGTGACAAGTTGGAAAAACACAGTCTTTGCATTGCCTTCCTTGTGATCCTAACATTAAAGGCAGATTAGGATGATCTGTTCCAGAATTTATTTTTGTTATGCTGGTTGAAAGTCTCTTCACATCCTGATAGCAATCACTAAGTTAAGTGGTCTAAATGTATTTATATGTTTATATAGTATATTGTCTGTGGAAGGCGTAGGACCATAAAATCCAATTATTGCATTTGGTCTGATGTCCCACCTGCCTGTCAACATACTGTATGTATTTCCATACCTCCATAAACCTCTGCACACCTGCTCGCGCAGACATCACACGTCATCAGCTCATTTCATGCTATGAGTTAGACAGACGTCAGTCACCGAGCACTGCAACTAAAACAGCAGCCGCCTTTTACAGTTCCTCCTAAACCAAAACAATGAGCTTATGCTGCGTTCACGCAGTAACTACTGTAATTTGGAAGAAATACTAGAGCCATGCATGGGCCTCAAATCTAGGCCCTGGCCCGAGACGCTCAGGACCAAGCCCGGCCTGTGTCCGGCAGCTTTTCAGAACTCTCAGGTTTGTTGGGACGAGTACACTATGAAGATGCACTTTTGGAGTAGGCTTAGCGACAAGCTGCTCCAAATAATGCTTGTGGGGAATGACAACTGCTCATTATTTGAATACATCGAGTATGCCCTGTGTGTGGCTGGTTCTCCACTTATTGTAGAGGAGGAAGCCCGCTCCGAACCAGCTATGCTTGCCCCAACCCTGTCTGCCCAAAATCCTCCAGTGGACCTCACAAAGCCAAATCCAGAGCCCAGCCTGCTATCAACCCCAGGCATGGACATTAATCCAAAGCCCAATGTAGACTGGGAGCTCATGCCTGCCGTAATGAATGAAACAGAACCTGAGACAAGGACAGGGCCTACCATCGTCCCAGAGCCCGAGCCCCAATGTGAGTCTGACCAGGTGCGAGAGTCGGCACCACCGTGTATCGAAGTGGGACTTTTGGTGGGATACGAGGAAATGGAAACCCCAACCACAATCCTGCCACTGTGGGTGAGCTCTGTGCAATATAATTATTATGAGGAATTGGATATGGGCATTCTGCTGAATCTCCAGTCCCCTCCCAGCACAAAGTTTTCTGTGTTGTCATCGCCACCGCTAGTCCCGCCCAGCTCGAAATCTTCGGTGTCTTCATCGCTGGTCCTGTCCAGCATAAATTTTGTTTCGTCACCCTGTATCAAGTCTTTGTCATTGATCCCACCCAGCCTCCCTCTCCCACATCATGATTCAGCAGGTCCGTCAGCCCCCTCGACTTCTCCTCTATCACCATTCTGTTGTATGGATAAACCTCAGGTCTTCTGGTCTCCAGTGTTGCTCAGGCAAGAGGATCCCCCGGCTCCGCTGACCCCGTCACTCCATCTGGGTCCGTTGACCTGTCGCCTCCACCTTGGCTTCTCCCTCCCCCAGCTCCACCAGATACCATCGTCCTTAAGGCTCCACCGGGTTCTCTCCACCATGGCTCCTCCCTCCGTCGACACCACCGTGGGCTTTCATCCTAGCTGTGCTCTGGATCACGACCTGGCTACTCCTCCTATCCTCGCCTTCCTGGCTCCTCCCACCATAATCACCTCCTCGGTTTCTCCTTCTGGCATTGGTTCCTGTCCCCCTGTCCTTCACCAGCCCCTCGCTACCTCATGAACCACCTCCTAAGTCATACTATCGTGCAAGACTACACCTTCCCGGGGGTGGGCGTTCTGTCACAATTACTTTAATTTCATTTTCAAGGACTTTTAGTTTGCTCATCTTTTGTGTCCCATTGTTCCCACCAGTTATTAGTCTCCTTGGTTACTCATTAATTAGATCTCACCTTTTAGAATTCAGTTTGTCATCTTGTATATTTAGGCCCCTCTGTTCCTTTGACCGGTATTGTGGTGTTTGTGCATGGCAAGCTATTTTGTTTGTATTTCAACACTCTTGAAGTAATCTTCTATTTGAATGAAATCATCTATCTTGTTCATCCTGAGGCAAAACGTTACAATTGGGAGTAACAGTATTTTTACCATACTGTGTCACTATTGATTTGTCTGTTATAGATCATTTGATATGTATTTATACTGTAGTGCCACAGTCAAACTGAATGGTTGTGATAGTTGTAATTTGCTGTTCTTTCATTTGCGTCGGCATTTATGGGGTTAATGCGTTAGATTATTATCGGATACAGAAGACAGAGTGTAGAGAACACTTCTTTTGTTATTACTTTGATCAAAGCCATTCACTGTAATCCTGAATAAAAGCTTCAGTGAAGCGACATCTTAATAGCTTATTACTTCTAAATTAGGATGGTTTTTATGTAAAAATCTTGATAACATTTTAAGTGGACCTCAGAGAACATCATAAAATGAAAAAGAAAAATGCAGTTCTTGACCCTTTTAGGCTTTGTGGAAATGAGCACCTGTTTAACAACCTGTCACAAAGAGATGGACCATCTTTGACACTGCATTTTAAAGGACCTGGTTTAAAAGTGTAATATAAGTCACTGTTTGCTTTAATGACCAGACAGAGAGAAATTGATGAAAGCATGTGTTGTTTGGACAGCAGCCCACAAGTCATTTATCATGTCACATTACAGCTGCTCTGGTCAATGTGTAATTAATCTCTCTTAACAAGAACAGACCAGACGTGGATAGTTACAGCAGGGTGCTTTTAGTCTTTTATGGATTCTCATTTTCAATATGTATTTGCTTAGGTGTATTAAATATAGTCATGAATAGTCAAGTTAATAGCATTTTTTCCTTTGAATACTTCACTGAGTGGTTGCTAGGGTGTTGCTAAGCAGTTGCTAAAGTGTTTTGAGGGGTTGCTAGGTGGATGCATTCTGAATGGTTGCAGGGGGGGGGGGGGGTTGCTAGATAGTTGCTCATTTGTTCTGCAGGAGATGCTAGGTGGTTGATATGATTTTCTGGTTGGCTGCAAGGCAGTTGCTTGGTAAATGCTAGGGTATTCTTGGTGGTTGCTAAGTGGTTAATAAAGTGTTATAAGTGGGTCCTGGGGCATTGCTGGAATGTTCTAGGCCAGGGATGCTTAATCCTGTTCCTGGAGACCTTTCTGCGTTCAGCTCCAAGCCTATCAAACACACCTGAACCCGATAATTAAGATCTTCTGAAACACTTGATAATTACAGACAGGTAATCTCTTGAAGTCGGTAGATCTCCATGAACAAAATTGGGCATTCCTGTTCTATGCTATAATTACATAGACAAATATATACAAATAGATAGAAAAATAAATAGCAGACAGACAGACAAGATGGATGGATGAACGGACGGACGGACGGACGGACGGACGGACGGACGGACGGACGGACAGACAGACAGACAGACAGACAGACAGACAGATAGATAGATAGATAGATAGATAGATAGATAGATAGATAGATAGATAGATAGATAGATAGATAGATAGATAGATAGATAGATGGATGGATGGATGGATGGATGGATGGATGGATGGATGGATGGATGGATGGATGGATGGATGGATGGATGGATGGATGGATGGATGGATGGATGGATGGATGGATGGATGGATGGATGGATGGATGGACGGACAGACAGATAGATAGATAGATCAACAGACAGACAGACAGACAGACAGATAGATAGATAGATAGATAGATAGATAGATAGATAGATAGATAGATAGATAGATAGATAGATAGATAGATAGATAGATAGATAGATAGATAGATAGATAGATAGATAGATAGATAGATAGATAGATAGATAGATAGATAGACAGACAGACAGACAGACAGACAGACCTATAGATGAATGGACGGACGGACGGACGGACGGACGGACAGACAGATAGATAGATAGATAGATAGATAGATAGATAGATAGATAGATAGATAGATAGATAGATAGATAGATAGATAGATAGATAGATAGATAGATAGATAGATAGATAGATAGATAGATAGATAGATAGATAGATAGATAGATAGTCAAGTCAAGTCAAGTCAACTTTATTTATATAGCGCTTTTAACAATGCAGATTGTTTCAAAGCAGCTTTACAGTGTTAAACAGGAAAATAATGCAGCATAATTTTATTCAGCCGTCTAGCCATTCTGGAGAAAAAATGTCATCAGTTCATTTCAGTTATCATACAGTGACAGTGTGGGCTTTAGATCAGTAATTAGAGCAGTAATTTAGTTTATATGGTTAATTTAGTTTAATAATTAGATTTCTTTCGATATTTAGTTGAAAAATTTTGAAAAATTTTGTATCCCCAACTGAGCACGCCAAGCCAGAGGCAACAGTGGCAAGGAAGATAGATAGATAGATAGATAGATAGATAGATAGATAGATAGATAGATAGATAGATAGATAGATAGATAGATAGATAGATAGATAGATAGATAGATAGATAGATAGATAGATAGATAGATAGATAGATAGATAGATAGATAGATAGATAGATAGATAGATAGATAGATGATAGATAGACAGATTCCGTTTCACAACAGAAAAAAGCTTTGACATCTGATGCCAGCCACAAATCGGTTCCTTAAATCTGCAGATCGAATGATAGCACTCTGTCATTTCAGTGTCCTCCACCTGTCTGTTGATGATGGAGTTGATCTGTAAGTGTGGAGGGTGAGTCGGCGAGCCGTTGAGTTGTAGTGATCTTTAAATAAGCAGGCTCAGGATTGATGTAATATGTAACCGATCGGTCTGGCGGGTATTGATGCTGGATGATGCAAGGCTCTAGTCAGGTATATTCACCCATGGTTGATCTACGCTCATCAAATGGGTCTGGGCTGCCATCGGTTAGGCGGTGTGTCGCGATGAATATAAAATCTATCGCATGACAGTTAACAGCTGTTTTACAAGGGCGATCAGACGTCTCTCCCTGTAAAAGGTGAGAAGGTGAGCCGCTGACGAGAGATTGGTTACAGCGGTGGCTATATGGACCTCTATTAAAGTTTGATACTTAAAAATCGGACTTTATTTTACTGTTGTGTGATAGCTAATTCTTCTCTCTTGTGTTTGTGTGCTTTTTT
Source organism: Gobio gobio (assembly GCF_949357685.1). Classification (NCBI taxonomy): domain Eukaryota; kingdom Metazoa; phylum Chordata; class Actinopteri; order Cypriniformes; family Gobionidae; genus Gobio; species Gobio gobio. Next base: position 36,972,726 of record NC_137117.1, on the reverse strand, counting down.
TTGTTATTCTATGCGCATGGTGTATCCAAACAAATGTGTGTGTGAGTTTGTGTGCTTGCGTGCGTGTGTGTGCGTAGTTGTTTGCGTAGTGTCAGCTCTAGTTTCTTGGCAGCATAAGGTTACCCAATGCTGACTTTAATAGATTAAGCCACTCTGAACCCAAATGTAGAACAAGCAACAGGCAGAAACAACAGCCGGACAGGAGACCCCTCTCTCTTGAGAGGTAGGCCTGTATCTGTGTGTGTGTGTGTGTGTGTGCGCGTGTGTGTGTGCGGGCATGTGCGTGTGTGTGCATGTTCAGTTAAAAAAATGAGTATTAGGCAACATCTGTTCAGACACCCTGTTAAGGAAGGGAATGTTGATTAGGGTAATTTTGTTCTGAATCATCTGTAATTTCAGTGTTTTGTAAATGTGAATGTTGGTTTTAATATGCTCTGCTATCATACATTTTGAAGTGTGAACAATTAATTTGTCAGATTACTGTTTAGAACAAAAATAGGCTTTTATTAATTTTCTTTCAAAATATTTTGAAACTTTTTTGTATTAATACAGGGTTAAATACGACCTAGATATGTCGCGTGAGATTCACTTGCATGATATAATATTTAATTTGTTAATTATTTATTTTAAGAATTCGTAAGAGTGTTGTCAAAAAGATCCATATAGTCAATATAAAGAACCCTATACAGTGATAAATGGTTCTTAATATGAAGAGGGTTCTTTGCTTAACTTAAGATTAATTTGAAGATTTTAGAGTGTAGCGATAAATTACAGAATATTACAAAACTAAAATATAGAATAGGGTCATATTTGTTTTTATTTACTTCCATGATTTTCATATCATGTGAAACATCAAAAAAGAAAGATTAAAAAATAAAATAAAATATCTAGCTGATTGTAAAAGATCTTAGTTTCTAAAGACGGTTTGTTTTCATATGCGAGCACAATGTAAAAAATTATATGATCAATACGTTATGACATACATGATTATGATTTTTATGAGTTATGATTTTTACATTGCTTTAACTCATCGAAATAAGCAATTTTCAACTTCATAAATGTTCAAGTTTTACAAGATTCAACAATTTTTTAAAGTCAGTTTAATGTAATTTATGTTGAAATGACTTAAACATATAGTTGATTGTACTTAATTTAAGACAGCAACGTTTTTACAGTGATCTCTGATAACGTAAGCTTCTTGTAAATGTTCTTATCCAGCATCAGTCACTTGTCTTAATAACATTTTCTTTTCTCTTCTTATTTTTTCTTTGTGTGCTTGTATTTTTTCCAAATATATTGGGTCACACTTTAGATTAGGGTCCAATTTTCACTATTAACTAACTATTAACTGTGACCTTTGCCTCAAAAAACTCCTAATTACTGCTTATTAATAATTATTAAGGTAGTTGTTAAGTTTAGGTATTGGGTAGGGTTAAGGGATGTAGAATATGATCATGCAGAATAAGGCATTAATATGTGCTTTATAAGTACTAATAAACAGCCAATATCCTAGTAATATGCATGATAATAATCAACTAGTTCATAGTGAGAATTGGACCCTAAAGTGTTACCAAAATATATCCTGCTATATCAGTGTTTTTCACCCAGTATAACGTCAGCCTCTCTCTCTCTTTCTTGCTCTATCTCTCTCCGTGACGCACATGTTCTCTGTTTTCTGGTCAGTGGCAGCTGAGCAGGATGACTCATTTTTGGCATCTTTAATTAAACATCTGTCCGCGGCTCTCAAACCACAGCTCCTACATAAGATTCACCCTGAGAATGCAGGACATTTAGAAATCTCTAATACCTGTACTGTACATGCATGAAATCCGGTTACACTTTATTTTCAATAGTCCACTTTAGCCATTCTACTGACTGTAAGTGACTTTGCAGCTACATGTCAACTAACCCGAAACCTAACAGTCTACTAATACTCTAATGAGAGTTAGTTGACATTTAGTTGAAAAGCTACTTATAGTTAGTCGAGTGTCTAAAGTAGACCATTTCAATCTTGTTGTCCTCGTTTCAATGTAATTATACATTTAAGTACCGAGTAATATAAATTAACTATGCACTTGCTATAGGGTTAGTGTTAGATTAAGTTTGGCCTAGGGTTAGTTACATGTAATTATGCATAATGTATAGTTATTACTATAGTAACTACATGTACCATGTGTAACAAGGACACTGCAAAATAATGTGTTATCTAAAACCCTTAACTTGTAGCCAAATTTTTTTTATTTTTAATTCAGTATTATTAGCGCATTGCTCTGTGGAAGCTAATGTGTTCGAAGTGGTTGCTTTTAAGTGATTTCTAGGATGGTTTCTAGGGTGTTAACCAAGTCAAAATAGATCCATCCTAAGACTCTTAGTTCATTTCTGATAGGTGGTCTCTAAATTGAATTCAGATCCCTCCTTCAATGCAAGCAAGTCACTTAGAAACGTACTAGCAGAACGTAGATTTGAGGTATTTATATCTGTGGTTCAAATGTGTGGGATGTGTTATGCACTGACGTTTATTACCGACAGGCTGAGGAGTTTTGAGAAAAATAAATTGTGAAATGTGAGCAATAATAATAGTGCATGCACCACTAATAATCATTTTGATTTTGCTAAGATGTTGTCTTTGTATTAAATTGAAATGTCCTTGGTTTAAAACAGCGATAAATACTGGCCTGTTACTAATGACTTGTACAGCTTGGCTGAAGGCACGGCAACATTTCCTCTGAACCCAATGCAGGCCAGTGGAATAGTAAGTGAATTAGATGAGGGGCGATTGTTTTTCCCCACAGTCTTGGCCTTTACTGGGCTGACAGTTTCTCTTTCTCTCTCGGCTTCCTTCGCTCTCGACTTCTCTTTCGGCAGCTCTCTTATTCTCCCACACCGCCTCACAGGCCAGGACTCTGGTGTCAAGTGTTTGACAGGGGTTACATTTTAGCTGAGGTGATGTCCGGCTGACTGTTGTGTCAGAGGTGTGTCACCATAGATACGGGAAACGTCACATTAAGAACAGCAGGGAACCCGTCCAAATGTCTGGGCAAATGTACGAAACTCGAGTTTGTGACAGCCAGAGGAAATGGGAATGCAAAGAAGCTTCGCAACCTTTAGCATTTGAGTGTTAATATGAATGGGTGACCAGCTCACATTTACCCCTAAATCAAAAAAAATTATTAAAAAAAGGAAATTATATTTTGCATAAAGCTTGTTTTAGGACTGCATTGTTTAATTATCATGCACAAACATTCTTGATAATCAAGCTTTCCAAATTCATGTAATATGGAATATGTCCCGTTATTTTTAATAGTGTTTTTCTGAAATTATTGTTTAATAAAAATGTTATTATTTATTTAAATTGCATTAAACATTACAAGAAATACTGACATTGGTGTATAAATACTTTTGGTCCCACTTTGTATTAGGTCTCCTTTAACTACTATGTACTTACATTCAAATTAATAATTGGATACATTGTGTACATTTCAGTTCAATTCACATTTATTTGTATAGCGCTTTTCACAATACATACACTATATTGCCAAAAGTATTGGGACACCCCTCCAAATCATTGAATTCAGGTGTTCCAATCATTTCCAGGGCCACAGGTGTTTAAAAAATCAAGCACTAGGCATGCAGACGCTTCTACAAACATTTGTGAATGTGCATCTAAGCCTTACATCACCTAGTGCAATGCCAAGCATGGGATGCAGTGGGGTAAAGCACGCCGTCACTGGACTCTAGAGCAGAGGAGACGTGTTTTCTGGAGTGACCAATCACGCTTCTCTGTCTGGTAATCCGATGGACGAGTCTGGGTTTGGCGGTTGCCAGGAGAACGGTACTTGCCTGACTGCATTGTGCCAAGTGTAAAGTTTGGTGGAGGGGGGATTATGGTGTTGGTTTGTTTTTCAGGGGTTGGGCTTGGCCCCTTAGTTCCAGTAAAAAGAACTCTTAATGCTTCAGCATACCAAGACATTTTGGACCATTTCATGCTCCCAAATTTGTGGGGACAGTTTGGGGACGGCCCCTTCCTGTTCCAACATGACTGCACCAGTGCACAAAGCAAGGTCCATAAAGACATGGATGAGGGAGTTTGGTGTGGAGGAACTTGACTGTCCTGCACAGAGTCCTGAGCTCAACCCGATAAAACACCTTTGGGATGAATTAGAGCGGAGACTGTGCGCTTCTAGAAGAATGATCAAAAATGTCCCATAAACACACTCCTAAACCTTGTGGAAAGCCAGAAGAGTTGAAGCTGTTATAGCTGCAAAGGGTGGGCCAACTCCATATTGAACCCTACGAATTAGGAGATTGGGATGTCATCAAAGTTCATGTGCATGCAAAGGCAGGCGTCCCAAAACTTTTGGCAATATAGTGTATTATTTCAAAGCAGCTTTACAGAAAATGCATGTGTGTCAAGTTATGTATTTCCGAAATGTGCATATACAAATCACACAGTTAGCTAACAATGTATTAATTTAAGGCAGAGACAATGAGCTCATTGAAGCAATGAATGCATGTTATTAACAAATCATAAGGATATATAGAACATTTAATATTGTGCATGTGAACATCTGAAGTCTTCATAAGAGGCTGGATCCAAACTGGAGCTGACATACTCTCTAGTTACCTCAGGATGGGCGTCCCGAGATGAATAATTAGCGTAGCTGCTGTTTGTAACATCAAGCAAAGATGATCATGTGCATTTGATCTGATATAACTGGAGTACAAGGTTATGAAATGCATTATGTAAATGCTTGGCTAAAGAGATGCGTCTTTAGTCTAGATTTAAACTGGGAGAGTGATGCCCCAAATGTTATCAGGAAGGCTATTCCAGAGTTTAGGAGCCAACTGTCAAAACGCTCTCCCTCCTTTAGTGGACCAGAGTCTTGTGATCTTAAAGAGCGTGATGGCTTGTGGGGTGACAGACGATAAGTTAAATACACATGAACTAAATCATTTAGGGCCTTATAGGTCAGTAGCAGTACTTTATTATTGATACAGAACTTGAAGGTGCCCTGCCACACGAAACCGTTTTTACTTTTTGAAAATTGTTAGGTCCATATGTGTTTGTGTTATGTCGTGAATGTGAAGATGAACTGCTACCTCCTCTGTCAGCTCTAGCCACTGAAAAGAAATAAGCGGAGAAATCAGGTCAATTACTAAAGCTGGTCAGTCTGACGTGGTGTTGCCTGAGCTTATTACTATTCATGAGCTCGCCCAGTTGAGACCGCGCCCCCATTTAGCTCAGTGACAGTTTTCGTATACAGCAAGGATGTCTGAACGTCAACGGGCTAGATTAACGGATTTATTTTCCGATAATTACCAGCGGACAATACATTATCCCACTTATTATACGGCTATTTGCCAAAACGAGAAAAGAAACTTAACACAATGGGTCTTTAAAAATGTTTTTGCTACTGTTTCGTGGCTTCCGCTGACAAAATAAATAGTTCGCCACAGATAGAACTTGACAGTTTCAGGTGTTGCGTCTTACTAGCTGACTTTCACTTTCAAGGAAATTCCATTGCAATAAGCGAATGGACTTGTTGCGAACGTTGGGAAGGCCCATTCATGTGAATGCAACTTTCTGCAGCACTCTGAAGAGCCGTGTAATAAGCTATAAGAACATGCTGTAATTTCAAATGGCAAAACTACCAGGCTCAAACCACCTTTGCTTCTATAATGCCAAAATTACAAGTAGGCTATTTGTCTTTGAATGTCTATCTAAGGCCGCCGCCATGTCTCCAAACGCAGGCATATAAACACATGGCTTGAAACAAAGTAACCAAGGCATTTTTTCCATGGTAGAACTTCAGACATTACCACAAAAGTAATGAAATACATGTGGCAGGGCACCTTTAATAGATAACCAGTGCAGAGATTACAAATTTTGTGTTAAATTATCATATTTTCTTGACCTAGTAAGAACTCTAGCAGCTGCAATTTGGACAAATTGTAACTTGTTAATTGAAAATGCTGGACAACCAGATAGTAATGCATTACAGTAATCTAGTCTAGAGGTCATGAATGCATGAACTAACTTTTCTGCATCAAAAACAGATAGCATGTTCCGTAGCTTAGCGATGTTTCTGAGGTGAAAGAAGGCTGTTTTTGTAACATATGAGATATGATTTTTGAAAGACAAGTTGCTGTCTAATATAACACCCAGGTATTTTATTGTAGAGGATGAAGTAACAGTACATCTTTCTAAATGCAAACTGCATTTTAAGAGATTCTGTGTACAGCTTTTCCATCCAATAAGTAATACCTGGCTTTTCTGGTATTACTTCTGGTAATTTAATAGAAGAAATCATTCAATATTTTATATCTTTAACACACTCAACTTGGTTCATTTAGAGATTTCATCTGGTCGTGATGAGATAATTGCATGTTTTTATATATATATATATATATATTATCAAGTGGCAGCATATGTGAGAATATCAGATGGCCTAACACAGATCCTTGTGGCACTCCATAATTTACTGACATTATTTTAGATTATTCCCAGTTTAAATCGACAAAATGGTAGCGACCACCTTAATGTCTGTCCGTGAATTCCAGTGTTATATTGTTGGTTTAAGAGCACTTTATGATCTATGGTGTTGAATGCAGCACTAAGATCAGGTAAAACTAGAATTGAGATACAGCCTTGGTCAGAAGCAAGACGTTTTTTGTCATTTTAACAAGCACAGTTTCTGTATTATGGTCGGGCCTGAATCCAGACTGAAATATATATAGCTACACTATATTGCCAAAAGTTTTGGGACACCTGCCTTAACATGCACATGAACCTGACATCCCATTCTTAATCCCTAGGGTTTAATATGGAGTTGGCCCACCGTTTGCAGCTATAACAGCTTCAACTCTTCTGAGAAGGCTTTCAACAAGGTTTAGGAGTGTGTTTATGGGAATTTTTGACCATCCTTCTAGAAGCGCATTTGTGAGGTCAGGCACTGATGTTGGACGAGAAGGCCTGGCTCTCAGTCTCCGCTCTAATTCATCCCAAAGGTGTTCAATCGGGTTGAGGTCAGGACTCTGTGCAGGCCAGTCAAGTTCCTCCACACCAAACTCGCTCATCCATGTCTTTATGGACCTTGCTGGAACAGGAAGGGGCCATCCCCGAACGGATCCCACGAAGTTGGGAGCATGAAATTGTCCTAAATGTCTTGTTATGCTGAAGCATTAAGAGTTCCTTTCACTGGAACTAAGGGGCCAAGCACAACCCCTTAAAAACAACCCCACACCATAATCCCCCCTCCACCAAACTTTACACTTGGCACAATGCAGTCAGGCAAGTCCCGTTCTCCTGGAAACCGCCGAACCCAGACTCGTCCATATCTTTAACACACTCGTCCATCAGATTGCCAGACAGAGACGCGTGATTGGTCACTCCAGAGAACACGTCTCCTCTCCTCTAGAGTCCAGTGGCGGCGTGCTTTACCCCACTGCATCCCACACTTTGTATTGCACTTGGTGATGTAAGGCTTGGATGAGCTGCTCGGCCATGGAAACCCATTCCATGAAGCTCTACACACTGTTCTTGAGCTAATCTGAAGGCCACACAAAGTTTGGAGGTCTGTAGCTATTGACTCTGCAGAAAGTTGGCAACATCTGCGCACTGTGACCCTCAGCATGCGCTGACCCCGCTCTGTGATTTACGTGGCCTACCACTTCATGGCTGAGTTGCTGTTGTTCCCAATTGCTTCCACTTTGTTATAATACCACTAACAGTTGACTGTGGAATATTTAGTAGTGAGGAAATTTCACGAATGGTCTTATTGCACAGGTGGCAACCCATCACGGTACCACGCTTGAGTTCACTGAGCTCCTGAAAGTGACCCATTCTTTCACAAATGTTTGTAGAAGCGTCTGCATGCCTAGTGCTTGATTTTATACACCTGTGGCCATGGAAGTGATTGGAACACCTGAATTCAATGATTTGGACAGGTCTCCCGTTACCTTTGGCAATATAGTATATATATATATATATATATATATATATATATATATATATATATATATATATATATATATATATATATATATATATATATATATATATATATATATATATATATATATATTATTTATTTATTTATTTTTGCAAGGAGGAGCATAATTGAGCAGACACAACTAATATTTTAGACATCAAAATTTAAGATTTGAAATGGGTCTGTAATTTGGCAATTGTGTACATACATGTTATTGGACACTGTAAAAAATGTATAATCTTCCCAACTCAAAATTTTCTAGTGACTGGTCACATCTAAATTTTTCAATTGGCCAAATTGAATTTCTGTGAATTGAATTGTATCAATTGTGGCAACAGCCTGTTAACATGGGCTCAATTAGAAATAATATGTTGAGCCAATGGAAAAATTTAATTTACCAACACTGTAAAAAATTGGCCTCTCCAATTTAAAATTTTCTAGTGACAGATCACATCTACATTTTTCAATTTGGCCAGCTAAAAATTTTAGATGTGATCGCTCACTAGAAAATTTTTAATTGGGGAAATATTTTACAGTGAAACTGTGTGGTTGGTCCAATTAAATATTTTAAATTGTAGTAACAATTGTTTATTTCTCACTGTCCCAAAAGACAAAAATGACTAAAAACATAAATATATTAAGCAAAATACAGAACACAGACAACAGGGTTGACATTTTATCACATTACTTTATTAACAAGTAAATTCCAACACAGGATATTTGGGTGAAAATACCTTATTTTCAATAAGGAAAACTCTGAATATTCAAGAAGTCTTCTGCATAACAGGATGTCTTAAAGTGGTGAAGAAAACACGGCACTGCAAGCTAAAAACCTGCAAATAAAAATAAAAACTAACATTAATGGCAAAGTTTCCTTGCATCACATCTGGCAAATGACAGAACAGAAGTTACTTCATTATATAATGAGGATGAGACGAATGAATGGATGAATAAGAAAATCGAGCTTGACGTGTTTGATATTAAAAGGCAATAACTTAAGCCCTGAAAGAGGCCGACGCCAAATGCAATCTCCGGCACCATGTTCAACGGTCGCATGCCGCATATATCACACAAATGACTTAATTTACTTATTACCTATCATTTTAGACATATAAGACATGAGGAAAATAAAACTATTGGCTACCCTTAGAGTAAACGAGAACACACGCATGAAACCAATGAATGCATGAACTCGTGATTCTACAAAATGTCTTTTAAACTTCATACCCGGTCATAAAGTAAAACTCTGGAGAATAATTTCAGTGCTAAATACTCACCAACGTCTTTGTGAGATGAATATCTCTATTCTCTTGGGAATGTCCGTTTCGGTCTTCAGCACCTGCTGGTTCGGCTCCGCTCGCGCTGCCGCTCCCGCGTCTCCGCATTTGAAATCTCCACACAAACGGTTCTCTTCAAGCGCATTTTGCGCATGCGTATACCGTTTTTCGAACGTAGGACTTGTTCAGCCAACATGGATTTTTCACTTCGACTTCATAGATTGACTGAGCATAATTAAATATGTTCGGTGAATATACAATTTTAATTTTGAGTTAAGACCTTAAGCTATGATTAGTACAATGCATCTTTTTGCATGGGGATAATTATTTGGAAGTCATTTATTGGGCCAATATGTAATGATTTATGAAATTTATGAAAACATTTTTTACAGTGTACTTATATTTTAAAATACCTGCATGTAATTATGTCTGTAATTATTTCCTGCACACTGCTGACCTTTTCCTTACGCCTTAACCCACCCTTAAATCTACCCATACCACCAAACCTGTCCCTAACCTTACCTGTATCCCATCTCAATAGCAGCACAAGTCTTTTGCAATACATCAACACAATCAGTATATTTTTATGTAAGTACATAGAAAAACACCTAATGCAAAGTGTGACCATACTTCTAAAATAGTTAAATTACAATTGAAATAACATATCGTTGTTTATTTTGCATTACATTAATTGTGAATTGGAGGTTGTTTAATTCTCATAAAAACAATGTAGTTGTCAATCATGTCAACTGTCATGTGTTTCCTTCAAGGATTGTGAAATTTTTATCACTCTCATATTTTTCAGTGTAAAACAGATTCACAGTGAAAACAAAAATAACCCAGCAACGACTGACATTTTTGGAAGTGTTGTGATGCTGACACTTCCCAAAATATGTCACCTTCACCAGCTGCTCTCCTCAGGGTTCCACTCAGACCAGTAACCAAGAAACAGTGTGCCTCTCAAACACCATTTACTGGTTTAGACTGAGTTTTATTAGCAAAAAGATGCTCTAACACGTCTTCTTTTTTTTGCAGGTCCCAGCACTGTGGATTCTTCCTCAGTTTGTTGACCTTCACCTCAAAATCAAATGCAGAAGAGCACTTGAAATATTGAACCAGTGATTTTGTTCTGGTGAAAGTTGAATTGGGAGGTTGTGCGATATCTGTGGCCACATGACGGTCCAGGCTGGAAGGATAGAGGTGGCGCTAGTTGACTTTGACAGTATGGAGAATACTGACAACGGTGTGGACAACTTCAATGACCCAGACTATCCCAATGAGATGACGGCTTTGACGGTAGAAATGCCAGAGTTTAGGCCTGACAGCACCTACTGCAATGCTGCAAAAGTGTCGCCGTACAAAGAGAAGACCCCACAAAATCTGGATGTACTGCAGTCACCTGTCTTGCCTCCTCACACGAGGAGAGGGCGTGCTAGCTGTGCTAGTCTAATTTCCAACTGGAAGTTACTTTTGAACAGTGAAGGAACACAAAGTGAGACGATCTTCAGTAAACTGGCCAAAGAATGCTACGAGGACTTGTTTGTTGATAAGCGAGCTCTTGACGAAGGTGATCAGAAGGTCATCATTAACATTGCCGGTCTTCGCTTCGAAACCCGTCTGAGGACCCTCAACCAGTTCCCTGACACTCTTCTGGGTGACCCAATGAAAAGAATGGGCTATTTTGACCCCATGAGAAACGAGTACTTCTTTGACCGCAATCGTCCAAGCTTTGATGGGATCTTGTACTACTATCAGTCGGAGGGCAAGATTCGCCGCCCTGCGAATGTACCTTTAGATGTCTTCTCAGATGAGATCAACTTCTACGAGTTAGGACAGGAAGCCATGGACCAGTTCCGCGAGGAGGAGGGCTTTATCAAAGAGGTGGAGGTCCCGTTGCCATCCAATGAGTTCCACAAGCAGTTCTGGCTCCTTTTCGAATACCCAGAGAGCTCAAACGCAGCCCGAGGGGTTGCTCTCGTTTCCGTCTTCGTCATCGTCATCTCCATCATCATATTCTGCCTGGAGACTCTCCCAGAATTCCGTGAGGACCTGGAGATTTTTCCAACTGCGGGTTTTTCCTTAAACCAAACGCATCCCTCAGATTCTCCCCCAAGCGCCTCTCCCAAAACCATCACCAGCACCTTCTCCGACCCCTTCTTCATCATTGAGACCGCTTGCATTATCTGGTTCTTCTTCGAGCTCCTGGTGCGTTTCCTGGTCTGCCCCAGCAAGCGAGAATTTTTCAACAACATCATGAACATGATTGACATTGTCTCCATTATTCCCTATTTTGTCACTTTGATCACTGAGATTGTGACCACGACCAATAAGTCCAACACGGGGCAGAGCATGTCCCTGGCCATCCTGCGAATCATTAGGCTGGTGCGAGTGTTCCGGATCTTTAAGCTTTCCAGACACTCCAAAGGGCTGCAGATCCTGGGCCAGACGCTCAAGGCCAGCATGAGGGAACTTGGACTGCTCATCTTCTTTCTCTTCATCGGCGTCATTCTCTTCTCCAGCGCCATCTATTTCGCTGAGGTGGACGACCCCAAAACCCAGTTTGTTAGCATCCCTGATGGATTCTGGTGGGCAGTAGTTACCATGACCACTGTGGGTTATGGAGACATGTGTCCCATTACACTAGGCGGTAAGATTGTGGGCACTCTATGTGCCATCGCTGGGGTGTTGACCATCGCCCTGCCAGTGCCTGTAATAGTCTCAAATTTCAACTACTTTTACCATAGAGAGACAGATCAGGAAGACAAGCAGCCCATAGCTGAGACAACCGATCAATCTGTAAAGTCAGGGAACAATACAAAATACGGAAGTAGTTCCTCTCTGAACAAGGCAAATGGCAATTGGCAGACTGACAAATCAAAGTATTAAAACCCATATCGAAACATGATTTTCATGAGCGTGAATCTCTTTAAACATGTCCAGGTCATATTTCACCCCAAGATCAAGTGATTATACACTTATGCAAAACAGTTCTTCTAACCGTAATTCATGGAGTGTGTATAGCTTTTCATTTTGTTAAACAATCATGTAGGAAGACACATCATGGCCATATTCCAGGCTGACAATGTCAAAGTTCATTGAAAATTCATTGAAAGTCTTCAGACTTTACAAAGTGCTGGACTCTGGCATTGTCAGTGCCAGATTTAGATCAAGAATATAGGCACCTTTTGATGGAAATAAATGGTGTGATGTTATTTACATCAATGTGAAAAAAAAAAAAGAAAAAAAGTTGCCTTACATTTTAAGTAAAATCAACTGGATGTTTAAGTAATTCATTTACATTAAACTGACTTAAAGTGAAATAATTGAATCTTGTATAACTTATAAAAAGGTTGAAAACTGCTTAACTTATTTTGATGAGTTAAAGCAATGTAAAAACATTATGTTGTCATAACTTATTGATCATATATTTTTTTATAGCGATCAAGAGGTGCATCCATTTTTGATTAAGATCTTGTATTGACAATGCAAGAGTCAAGTACTTCTAAAACAAATATGTTTAAGGTATATAAATAAATACTTTACCATTTACATAATGATTAAAGGGATAGTTCACCCAAAAGGTGTATATGACATTCTTCTTTCAGACGAACACAATCAGAGTTATATTACAAAAGTCCAGGCTTATCCAAGCATTAGAATTTGATTCATAGTTGCTCTGTTTTTGAAGTCCATAAAAAGTGCATCTGTTCGTCAAATAACTGCTCCACACGGCTCAGGGGTGTTAATAAAGGCCTTCTGAAGCGAATCGACGCGTTTGTGTAAGAAAAATATCCATATTTAAAACTTTATCAAGTAAACTTTCGACCGACCGCCTTCCCTGTTCAATTTATGGAAAAAGTGTTGAAAGTTCCCCTGCCGATGGAAAGACAAACGCGACCAGGTCCGCTCGTCATGACGTCACGTACACATCTTGAGTTTCACTGTCAACATTCAACACTTTTCCAAGGAAGGCGGTCGGCTGAAAGTTTACTTGATAAAGTTTTAAATATGGATATGTTTCTTACACAATCGCGTCGATTCGCTTCAGAAGGCCTTTATTAACACCCCAGAGCCGTGTGGAGCAGTTATTTGACGGACAGATGCACTTTTTATGGACTTCAAAAACAGAGCAACTATGAATCCAATTCTAATGCTTGGATTAGCCTGGACTTTAGTAATATAACAGTTAAATATAACTGATTTTATTCGTCTGAAAGACGAGTGTCATATACAGATGACTTGCGGGTGAGTAAATCATGGGCTAATTTTCATTTTTGGGTGAACTATCCCTTTAAGTAATACGTTGTTGTGCATTACAGTAATGAGAATATGGGAATAACTGTAATGCAAATTATGCACAACATATTGATGGCCTTAAAATACTGTAGGTATCTTCCCTAAAGCAAAAAATCTATATATTTTTCTAATTTGTCGTGAAATATGACCCAGTCAGGTTCTTCACATGCTTGGTGAGATTCAGCCAATGAGTTTCATTTTAAGTGCTTCGGTGTTTGCTAGATTTTTTGGGGGGAACAGATGATGAAAAAAGTTACCTAACTTGAATAAAATGAACGAGATAACAGTTTCTCTGAAAACATAAGTAACAGAAATTAGATTTTTATCCGTGTTGCATAATCCAATTATTAAATAATAAATCAACCTATAATCTCATAAACCTGTCCACTATGTGTAATTAAAAATGACAGAATTAAATGACAACTGCACTATCATCAAGTGCATTTGGGTGGCTTAATGTTTCCACCAGCAAACCACCGTTTTGGGTAACTTGCAAAACGACGCCTTTAACATTTATCTCTAACACCATTGTCATATTATTGTCTCCATGTATGTATTTTCTAATATAATTCCAAATTAAGTAGTGCAATTCCCAATTTTATCATTTTGTATTTGAAATGATAATCATGGTTTGTTGTGGCACTTTAGAGGAAGCTCAGCCAATGACGAGGAGAAATGTATTTAGAGTTTTCCACTTATAGTCCATATTCATTTCTATGAGCATAACAGTGCCTTTCACTCAAATGGGATGAACCAGGTTTATATTGAGTGGAATTGATTTCCTCTTATTGATGGTAAATGTTGACTTGAGTTGAAAGAAATGGACCTATAAAGATTTTCAAGAAAGAACTTTCTTTGACGGATAAACTCTTGGAGAGAGAATCAGGGAGCTATGAGCCAAGGTCTCAGTGTATTATACAAGTTGTTTTTCATTTATGGGAATCTTGGTGAGCTGTTTTTCCCAAGACATACAGGATATAAACACATATTTTCATTGTGTTTTTGGTGTTAATTACCGCTGCTATTTTATACTTACCTAAAGTTATGTCATTTTAGTATGAAGGAGAAGTAGTGTGTTATTTCTCTTTTAATAGGTGCAGGAAGAAGTTATTAAGCAGAGAATTGCTGTCGTTGTTAATCGGACATTTATTTGCACATTTTACCTCTATAATGACGGTTCTTTACAGACTAACTAAACATTGTGGTGGTTGTGCTAGAGAATGAATTGTACATTTTAATGAACCCTTTTATTCTAGAATTAGAATTCTAATGAGAACATTCAAAGCCTTTAAAATAGATTTAAAAAAATGAAACTTCAGGAACTTGAATATCATGTGCTTAGCCTGACAACTGATCATAGTTGGTCGTACATTTATGACTGTAAATAAGTGACAACATGAAGCCATTTAATGTGTTAATAACTGTGTTATTACTGTATGTATTAAAATTCTACATTGTGTATTTGTTGAAGTGTTTGAAATGCAAATCTCTGTGATATGAACCACAGGTGCGATCACTTGAAAACTTGAAATCTTGCATTTATCAGCTGAAATAGTGAATTCATTATTTTATGCCAACAGTGACTAAGGCTGGACATGTCATGTCCCTTTAACTGTTATAAACGCAATAGACCGATATTTTTTTTGCTCTCTTAGATTTTCATAATTTGGAAGGAATGATAAGACTTTGCCTATAAGCACTGAATTATTAATTTGAAGTAAAATAAGGAAATTGTCCTGCACTGTGTAATATACTGAAACCTATTAAAATGAATAATGTGTAAAGGAATGCAATTAAAAGATATTGACTTCATTTAAATGGAGTCTATTATCACAAATGACTAGTCACAAATTTAAATATTGCCTAAAAAAGTTTTTGAAAATTGTGGCATGACTGTCCTCATCATAAAAAGAAATATTTAAATAAACAACATAGCATTTCAAATCGAAAAACATTAAATAAATGACAGTCAATTATCCACTTAGCATACACCGATCAGGCTTTACATTATGACAGGTGAAGTGAATAACACTGATTATCTCTTCATCACGGCACCTGTTAGTGGGTGGGATATATTAGGCAGCAAGTGAACATTTTGTCCTCAAAGTTGATGTGTTAGAAGCAGGAAAAATGGGCAAGCGTAAGGATTTGAGCGAGTTTGACAAGGGACAAATTGTGATGGCTAGACAACTGGGTCAGAGCATCTCCAAAACTGTAGCTCTTGTGGGCTGTTCCCGGTCTGCAGTGGCCAGTCTCAGATTCACAGACAGTGTGCCAGTAAAGATACAAGTTCTTATTTATGTGTCTTATCGCACTTTAATGGTTAAATAGCACTTGAATTAATGATAACGTGATCATATATTGTAGCACATCCAAAGGGTGACAGGAAAAACATTTATTGCATTAAATATTTTTAACATGTTAAACTGAAAAAATATTGTTTTTATAAGAGCCTTTTTTTCCCAGTAGCCTACATTCAAGTATTTAACTCACATCAGTGTTTTACATTAGTCTAGTCAGAAAAAGGAGTTATCTGGCGGTCAGGTCTTTGAGGTCCTCCACCTCTCTGGAAACCCCTCTACCTCATTCACTTACTTTGTGTTATATAAGATGTCCTCATTACAGGCAATAACAGGCTAGACTTTCACTGTAACATGAGCAGCTGCTCTTTTTCTCTTTCATCAGAGACAGATCATAGACATGCTTCCCTTTTTTCCTCTCGCATTGTTGCATTGGCTGTATCTGAAATCACTCAGTACCCTCATTCACTATAATCTCTATTTACACCACTAATATAGTCCACTGAAGTTATGAATGAAAACAAGGGAGCAAAGTCGGACACTGAGTCATGGAAGTGCTGTGGAATTCATTCGGCGTGACGCTCACGGTGCATGGGTGTTCAGCGGCGAGCCGCTCAGTGTAAATCGATTGTTTCGAGGTGCATTATGGGATTGAATGAGTGTGCTCAATGTCCACTATGAATTCCGACACCACTACAAATGGCTGTTCCCTCAAATAGAGTACTATATAAGGGTATGTGGGCGATTTCCAGTAAGCCATTGTCTCAGTCCATCTCTTTTTTCTTTTCCTTTTTCAATGAAAAAAGATTTGTGCAGACTTGTATCTACAATCTAAAGAGTATTTTACTTTAAGACCCGATGAAATCACTTTACTACCCCAGTTTTCTTACTTCCCTTGTGGAAAATAAGTGCAATTCATTTTATTGAATGTGCATAGTGTTCTTCAAATCTTAAATGTATATTTACTAATATAATATTGACTAATATTCTCAGAATTTTTTTTTTTTTGTTGTTGTTGTTTTAAAGTGCACTTATTTTGATGTGTTGACTAAAATACTAACATATTGATTAGAATTTTAACTGTAATGTATTAAAGGGTTAGTTCACCCAAAAATCTTTCTGTCATTAATTACTTCCCCTCATGTCGTTCGACACCCGTCAGACCTCCGTTCATCTTCGGAACACAAAAGAAGATATTTTAGTTTAAATCTGATGGCTCTGAAAGGCCTCCATTGGCACAATGCACGGTTCACTCTCAAGACCCTTAAAAGCTACTAAAGACGTCGTTACAAAGTCCATCTCACTACAGTGGTTCTAAAATAACTTTATGAATCGGCGAGAATAGTTTTTGTGCGCAAAAAAACCCTAAATAACGACTTATATAGTGATGACCGATTTCAAAACAAAGCATCAAGCTTCGAAGCGTTATGAATCAGTGAGTCGATTCAGCGGTTTGGATCGGCAAATTTCAGCAGTTTGGCGGTTTGACACGCGATCCGAATCATGATTCGGCTCACTGATTCATAACGCTTCGAAGCTTCATGATGCCTTGTTTTGAAATCGTCATCACTATATAAGTCGTTATTTAGGGTTTTTTTGCGCACAAAAACTATTGTCGCTGATTCATAAAGTTATTGTAGAACCACTGTAGTGAGATGGACTTTGTAACGACGTCTTTAGTACCTTTTAAGGGTCTTGAGAGTGAACCGTGCATTGTGCCAATGGAGGCCTTTCAGAGCCATCAGATTTCAACTAAAATATCTTAATTTCTGTTCCGAAGATGAACGGAGGTCTTACGAGTGTCGAACGACATGAGGATAAGTAATTAATGACAGAATTTTCATTTTTGGGTGAACTAACCCTTTAAGTTATGATGTTAATATGTACTAAATTGCAACTTAATCATAACAAATGTGTAACAACAAATACATTTAAATACATGACATACAAGTTTTATTTCAAAGATAATATAATGTACTAAAGTCCTACTTAACACTCAATTAATTGCATTTAATACATTTTTCTTTTAACTAAAATACATTTTAATTAATCATACATAACATGCAATCAAGAGTCTGAAAATTTTGCATTTAATTCACACTTAAGTATATTCTTTTGAAGTATATTTTTTTCCATAATAGGTACTCCTTTTAAAAATATAAAGCTAAAGTGTACTTCCTTTTCTCAAGGGTTCGATTAGCCTCAAAGCTAACAGACATGAATTTAAAAATCTGAGCCAAAAACAAATGAGCTAAACGAAAGCGACTCAAACGTTAGTTAAAGGAACACACCATTATTTTTGAAAATAGGCTCATTTTCCAACTCCCCTAGAGTTCAACAGTTGAGTTTTACCGTTTTTAAATCCATTCAGTTGATCTCCGGGTCTGGCGGTAGCACTTTTAGCATAGCTTAGCATAGATCATTGAATCTGATTAGACCGTTAGCATCTCACTCAAAAATGACCAAAGAGTTTCAATATTTTTTCTATTTAAAACTTGACTCTGTAGTTACATCGTGTACTAAAGCCGACAGAAAATGAAAAGTTGTGATTTTCTAGGCTGATATGGCTAGGAACTAAACTCTCATTCCTGTGCAATGATATTACGCAGCGCCTGAAAATAGTCCCCAGCGCTCCCTGTGCAAGCAGGTTGTCACGTTGGTTATGTTGACAGAAGTTAGCCTATTTGCAGGCGCTGTGTAATATCATTGCGCCGCTGCATCCATGGAACAGCAGCAAAGTTCCTTGATCAAGTTTTAAATAAGAAACATATAAAAACTCTTTGGACATTTTTGAGCGAGATGCTAACGGTATAATCAGATTCAATGATCAATGCTAAGCTATGCTAACAGTGTTCCTTTAAAATGAGAATATCACTGCATTACCTCCCTTCAAGACCTCAAACTGCACAAAGATCGGCAAAGCGATCTGACAAAAGCCCCAGGAGTGATCACTTAACTATACCGAGGTAACTCTAGCCCAAACACTGCCGCTGGAACAGAGAACGCATTAAATGTGACATGTACTTTAGTAAAAGAAAAGCTGGGAGCAGGAGAGGGAGGCAATGAGAGATACTGTCAAGGCATGCAACTGTTATTCATGGACCTGAAAGCAGCTCTTGAAGGGTATGATAAGTATAATTATGACAGACAGATCTATTACATAGCAAACAGGCTCTAATAAGGTCTTAGCGATGGTTTAGCTGTGTGCGTGACTGTGTTTGTGGGGAGTTAGTTCTTGTTTTTCATTTAACAGGATGACATGACACCTGCCTCGTACACGCACACACAAAACCAATGTATTATTTATGTACTGTAAACAGACCAAACTGAGTGACCCCTTTTGCACTACATACTGGTTTCCAGGGTCCAACTTTAACACTCACCAAGCACCAAATACAAGAGGACATGGAATTCACATTTCTGGCCAATTGGTCAGTATTATTTTTAAGAATCGCAACATAGTGCATTATTTTAAAGGTTAAATGTATGATAGTTGTGCTAATAATGTCACCAAACGCGCCTCCAAACATAATGGTTGTTTCCAAACAGTGGAATTGTTCAATCAAACACATAGCCCATATAGCCAGGCGCGACGCAAATGTTTTTGCTAGTTTCAGCCTGATGCAGTTATAATTTTCACGTCCAGTGCCACATTGTTTAAATAGCAAATGCACTCGTGCCCATCTGTTTGCCCATGGGCGTGCTGGTCTGAAAACCAGGTGTGTTCAGGCGCATTGTTGGCGTGTTGATATTTTGAGGAACTGAAAACGACTGCTAGCCTAGAAATCAAGACGCTAATGTAGTTTTGCCGCGAGTGTAGTCTAGCAACTCTCGGTAGACCTGAGAGCTGGTAAAACCAAACTCTGGTCAGGCCAATCACAGCGTGTGTAGAGTCGGTGGGCGGGCTTAACATAATGACGGCACGTCACGGCAGAGTTGCGGAGGTTCTGCGTGCTACTCGTAAACAAAGAAGCTGGCGAACAGCGGTCTTTTGAATCGGCTTTGGCCGCGAATCTTGAAGACTTGGAGTTCAGCTTTTCTTAGAGAAAAGAACAAACAACAGCACTGAAGTCATTCTTAAGAAAATAAGATGTGTTCGGAGTTTTGCCGACCGGATACGGTGAAAGTCTATCAACTAACATTAGCTCGGCTTCACCTTCTTCTTTGCTCTGGTTGGTTGTGGCGCTCATGGCGCTATCCAATTGCGTGCAGAGGGAATTTGAAAGACAACCGTTTATCCCGCCCCTCGGACTGAGCCCTGTCAATGGTGTGTTCCCAGACCCAACATCTTGATGTGGGTCTGGCTTGTCAGGCTAAACGACTGCGCCATTAACGCATTATTTTTTGTGTTATTTAGAGAGTGTGTAAGTAATGTGCGCCTATAGGCGGGTGCACAACGTGTGTACACTCTGCTTATTACACACACAGGAACGCGCCGCAGCACACAAACATTTTTAAATATTAAAAATAAAAGGATATCCACTCGCAGTCTTTCCACTCACAAATTCTGCCATATAAATAACGAATCCACCATAGTGCAAGCACAACTTGCTTTTAAAGGGAAGGGGAGATGAGATCTGATTGGTTTAGTGCATGTTACGCCCAAAACACACCCATGACTCATTAAGAGAATTGGTACAAGCCTTTTGGACCATGCGCCCAGAGCGCAGACTGCTTTTTCCGTCGTTAACCCTCTAGGGTTCTTCATTTATGGGTCACACTCAGGACCTTCGGGTCAAAAAAGACCCGGAGGGCGGGATTAAGATAAAAAAGATTTGAGTAAAATCAATGAAATATATTTTTGTTCAATAATATTTTTTCTTTTCTTTTTTGGTGTTTTGAGATAATTTTATGATTTATAATTCATATTTATGCAATAATTATTACCCATTTTTTCCCATTGAATATAATTTATAATTTATATAATTTTTATAAAAATTTTTATTAAAGCTGTATTTCATTTTAGAGTCAAGCCTAGGCCTCATGAAAGCAATTTTTTAAATGAGGTCGGTGCCATCAGGTGGACACATTGAGCATTTTTATCACGCAATAGCACATTTTTACCACTATAGTGGATCTTGCGTTTTATAAAAAAGAATTTAAAAATCGTAGCTTCATCGGAATGGTCCGAAACGTGGTATTGGTACTTGGTATATGAACACACAAAAAAATTGGGGACAGGATTTGAAAAGTCTAAGTGGTCGTAAAAAAAACTAGTCACACTCAGGACCTTCGGGTCAAAAATGACCCCCATGGGAAATGAATGGGAAATTATTTTTTTTTGTGCACACAATCTACAGATCAGCCAGGATGCAGAAAAAAAGGACTCAACAGTGAAGGGGTGAATCTCTAAAACATCAAACAAAAAAACTCACACACACACACACTTATACACACAAAACACATGCACACACAAATTAATGCGTGCCATTCCAAAAGTTAATTGTGTTTTTGTGTGTGTGAGTTTTTTTGTCTGTTTTGCACTCTTGATGTTTTAGAGATTCACCCCTTCATTGTTGAGTCCTTTTTTCTGCATCCTGGCTGATTTGTAGATTGTGAGCTCTAAAAAACTCTGTATTTTCATATTTTTGCCAATTTCCCATTCATTTCCTATGGGGGTCATTTTTGACCTTTTTTTTTTTACGACCACTTAGACTTTTCAAATCCTGTCCCCAATTTTTTTGGGTGTTCATATACCAAGTACCAATAAAGTCACAAAGTTTCGGACCCTTCCGATGAAGCTACGATTTTTTACATTTTTTATTTTTAAAAATTTGGGTCAGAAATGACCGAAGAGCCCCAAAGGGTTAAACTAGCAAAAGTGGATTCGGACACGCCCTAAGTTCACCTGCACCATGCGCTTCAGTTCAGACCGTGCGCTTAGATCGTTAAAATAGGGCCCATAGTCTCGTTCCAAACTCACATTGGTTAAGCCAGTGTTGTTATGTCTACTACATCTTGTTTTCCTGTTTTCTGGTGGCATATTTTCCGCGTAACTCCATTGAACGGCAGCACAAGTCTGTCAAATTTCCATCTTTAAAAAAAAATATGTGAACAAGATGCACGTTTTGGGCACTTGTGATCCACATACAGCCCCTGCTGCAGTATTTCAGTCACTAAAAACAGCGAGATGTTTTTTATAACGCTTAACGTGAAAAACACTATAGGGTGAGTTGCACCAATAAGGATTCAATTAAGCAAAGTTTAACGCTAATCTAGGATTTGTTGATATGGATTTTATTTTAAATCGAGTTGTTGCACCACTTAATTTTAAACACAGATTAATTACGCAGTAAAACCGTTGGAATTATAGAGCTGATCAAGCAGTAGACGGAGGGTGAACTGATGAAGAATCCTTATTTGTGCAACCCACCCACAGGTGTATTTTGAATTTGGTATTTTAATATCACTGTCTGCACTAATACTGACTACAAACCTGGTCAAAATGACTGGCGGGCAATGGAGGAAAGGTTGCCCTACAGGTGGGCGTTCCTATAAGCGTGACATCACGTGAAACTATATGAATTGCTTATTCTTGCCATTGAGACCGCTACACAAAGTAAAGGAAAACACATTCACATGGGTTTTGATGTTTCAAAGCTGCCCTTTTGCAGGATTGTAAATTATACTGTGAGTGACACTGAACATTGAGTGACATTGTCTGAAGCAAATTTAAAAGTGAAAACAGCTACATCACTTCATTGTCATAATTAGCCTGCAAGTACATATTTTTAAAATGCAAAGCAGTTTCATGGTATTTAAGGCAAGTACATTCACCCACCATACAGATGTTGTTTATTTGGGATTCTGCTGACAGCACAATGAAACCCTATTGTGAAGAACACATGAACAACTAATGAATGAATTGTAGGTTTTGTTTATGTTTCTTAACATTTATTTAGCTATGACAAATGTTGGCAGTTGCCTTGGACCTTCTGACACCTGGTGGTGTGGATGCAGCATCACACAAAAGCTCAACTCTCAGTTACAGATGCCATTGTAATAGTTCCAGTCAGACATGATTATCCCATAGGAGTTGAACAATAGGGGTGTTTGATGATACCTATATAACGACAGTCTTCATCGCATATGAATATGACTTTAGACATGTTTTCAAAAGCTCTGTTAATTTATGTGTAAAACTTTTAATTGAGGAAAAATGATAGATTGCACCTTTCCAGACAGCAAAATAGTGTCGGCCCAGATCCGGTCCACATCTGGTACATGTGGATTCCACGTGTACCAGATGTGGGGCAGATCTGGGCCGACACTATGTTGCTGTCTGGATTATACATATCACCTTATACACACAGAGAAAAGGGTGTCTAAATTGTGGGAACAACAGCTTGTCACTGGGACAGTATCTTTGTAAATTGTTTCCTCCTAAAAAGGTGCATAGTAGTACTTTAGAGCACCTTAAGGTACTACTATGAACCTTTTTGTGGTGAAAAAAGTACAAATTTGTCCTTTTAAGGGTACTGCCCCGGTGGCAAGCTGTTGTATCCCCAAAGGTACAATTTTGACACCCTTTTTCTCAGTGTAGCCTATCATGCCTATCAACATAGTTCTATATGTTTTCTGTTATTTTTTATTACCGTCTGTTCAAAAGTTACAACAGTAACAACATTTATAATATTGCAAAAGATTTTTATTGTAAATAAATGCTGTTTTACACATTCTATTGTCCCCTGTATCACGGTTTCCACAAAAATATAAAGCAGCACAACACTAATAATAATCATAAATGTTTCTTGAGCATCAAATCATCATATCAGAATGATTTCTGAAGGATCATGTGACACTGAAGACTGGAGTAATTATGCTGAATACATGTACAAATATATTTACATAGAAATCAGCTATTTTAAATTGTAATAATATTTTGTGGTATTACTGTTTTTGATTAAATAAATGCAGTGAGCAGAACAGACTTCTTTCAAAAACATGAAAGATCTTACTGACCCCAAATGTTTGAACAGTAGTTTAATCTATTATTTTATTTTATTTTTACTATGACTGTGAAAATGAAAGCACCATCATTCATTGCTGAAGTAGGTCATTACATTTCTAGATGCTGAAGACAAGTTTTATGACCCTGCCAATCTCTGGCTCCTTAGAAGGACTATCAAGACAGAACTCTGGTCTGGTCAATTCAAATCAAATGATTGATGTTCACATTTGTGTGTTTGTGTGAGACAGACATATTTCAGGAGTATTTTAACAACTCGACATCACCAGGCTAGATGTTATAGCTGCTCCTCTAATGGCGGAGATAAATCACTGAAGTATTGAGAGGTGACTTTACTTTTCCTTTCTGTCTCAGCGGCCTCATACACCTGAAATAACACACACATAAAACTTAACTGGTAGTAAGCACATTGTTTATCAAAGTTGTCATAAAAAGAAAGTTAGAGAGTCTCTATTGAAGTCTATCCAAGGGAAACAGCTTCTCAAACAAGAATACATGTAAGACGAGACTTGATTTTGTCCATGGGGAATTGATTGGATGGTTGTGGTTTGCTATTGGTGGATCTCATGTGAGTGACAGGTTGCCCCACCCTCACACCAGTAAACACATCATCAGAGAAGATGTTATTTTGATCATGAGGGAACATTAATAAAAAAATAAAAAATAATAAAAAATTGACAAGCACATATAAATAATTTATGGTAAATTGTCCTCTCTTAATCCGAAATCGCCCCCTATACCCTTAAATAGGGCACTATTTGAGGGGACAGCCATTTGTAGTGGTGTCTGAAACCATAGTGGACGTTATTGAGTGCACTCAATCCCACAATGCACTGCATTAACGAGTGTATAGCCGATGTACACACAACGGCTGTCCGAATTCACTCACTCGTTTTCATTCACTCCTTCAAGTGAACTGTATTAGTGGACTAATGTAGGGAATAGTGATTGAGGGTTTAGGGGGCGATTTCTGATTCAGCCCTAGTCTCTCAGACCGTGAAACCTGAAACCATTATGTGAAGTCAGTCTGTGTAGTCAGTAACCAGTGCTGGTTACTGTTAAACACTTTTTTTCTACTCTCATACACCAACTCACTTGCACTTTTTATTCCCTTCATGCATGCTATACAAGCAGGGGTAGAATATATACTTATTTATCGGATGAAAAATATATATTAATATGTCATTTTCTAGGTTAGATGTTATCAATTGGGCTAAAGTGTATTTAGTTCCCTTTCGAGGGAACTCGCACTGCATCGGGACGACGCTTTGGGGATGCTCCCTTAGCATCAGCGAATCTGAAACCAGAATGCCAACTAGGCCAATCCGATTGGCGTGCGTGATGACGTCATCGTGACGGCATACCCGGAAGTATAAAAGGGTTGCTGGAGCGTAATGGCGGTAGTTATTGCTCTTCAGCATAGCGCTATCTGTTACTGTCTGTCTATTTACTGTTGTTTGTCAGTGAAAGTGTGTGATTGAAATGAAGTGTGAAAAAGTGAGAGAGTTCAAGCAGTGTGTGCATCCTTGCCCTCGCTACATGTCGGGCTCGGATACACACCTGCTGTGTGTGCACTGCCTGGGCGTTCAGCATGCTCGAGCGGCTCTCGAGGGAGCCGCTTGTGAGCATTATGAAAGCTGACGCTCAGAGTGCTCCGCTCTCGGCGTGAGCCCCGTGGATCGGTCCCGCATCCGCCGAGGCGGTGCGGCGAGGCTGGTCATGGGGCTCACGGATGGACTGTCAGCGGGACTGGGACTGCTGAGGCATTTTCCCAGTCTTTATCTGACAGTTCAGATGTTCTCCTTCCCCGTGTGGAAGCCCGCGCTGCGGCTTCTTCCCCCGGGGCGGAGGACGCGATGTGTGAGAGGTCTGATTCTGAGGAATTAGACGTACTCAGCATCGAGGCAGTCAAAGTCATAAGCACTTCTTAAATATACAAGATTCCATCCAAAACGCGATTGCTGGAAAAAAAGAAAAAAAAAAGGCAGCGCGCAGGTTATGAGTCTGCAATTAATGTGAACACACGCGATCGGTGTGCATGAGATACTGGTTGGCTTAACGGACGAGTCCGTATAGTAAAATAAATCAGTATTTGTCTGATATGGCTGCATTTAAGTCTGAGGATTTAAATGAGATATTATCTGACTCTGAGGAGTTAGATATTCAGTCATTTCAGACCATGTTTCACTGTATTGTGTGACACTGTTTGGCTTTTTTTCTCGAGGGATGAAAGCCAATTGTATTATGACGGCTTGAACCACGTTGCTGAGGCAACGCGGGGTCTATGAGTCCGTATAAATACAAATAAAACAGTGTCGTCTGATTAATTACGGCTACATTTAATTCTAAGGAATTAAAATTAAATATAATCTAACTTTGAGGAGTTAGATATTCAGCCTATCATTCAGACTATGTTTCACCTTATTGTGGCTGCATTTAATTCTGAGGAATTAAATTAAAATATTATCTGACTTTGAGGAGTTAGATATATTTTTTATTCAGCCTGTTATTCAGATCAGGTTTCACGGGTTTGGTGATTATGATGGCATTTAATTCCGAGGAATTGAGTGTCATGTTATCCTACTTTGATAAGTTGGATACTTTAAATTCTGTCACCCAAGCGTGTTTTACTTGTGAACTGGATATTCATCTAAGATGGAGCCCTCCTGAAGTTGATGTCGTTCTCGCCGCCTTGTGGCCTGCGGGACACATCAGTTTCAGGCAATTGCTAATCGCAGTGTCCGCTCTAGGGTTGTGGCCCTGTTGAGCTGCTCCCTTAGATGAGGCCCCCTGCTGGCCAGCCCCCTCTCCCGGGTAGGAGCGATCGAGGTCGCCTCCCCTGTGGAGTTTTCGGGAATCGACGCTGTGTTCCCGCCGTCTAGTACGCTTCGGGCCACATCGTTTCCCCGTGCACGCGTGCTGCACCAGCCGCCTCTAGCAAGACTTGCGGTGGTCCAGCAAACGCGTACGCACACCGAAAATCTTCCTCGATTTCGCCCTGCCGGTAAGCCGCTTCAGGGGGTCGGGGAGGAGGCTCGGTTGACACCCAAGACCGGCCTCGAGAGGCTGGTTCCCTTAGCAGATTATCTCGGCGCATGGTTATGCCTCCGAATATATCAGCTTGGGGCCTGCGACTGTAGGAAGGGGCATACAGACTGCAGTCCGGTTACCTTCCCCTGAAGTTCAGTGGGGTGGTCTGGACGGCAGTGGTCCCTGGGCAGGTTCGGGTAATGGAACAGGAAGTTCACTCCCTGTTGGTAAGGAGGCCACAGAATGTGCTCCTCCGCCAGACAGGGAGTCCGGGTTCTACAGCCAGTACTTCATAGTTCCTAAGAGGGATGGCGAGTT
The DNA here is from genome assembly GCF_949357685.1 of Gobio gobio. NCBI lineage: Eukaryota > Metazoa > Chordata > Actinopteri > Cypriniformes > Gobionidae > Gobio > Gobio gobio. Next base: position 36,945,545 of record NC_137117.1, on the reverse strand, counting down.
GCATCCAACTTTAGACCGGAGGTACTTGAATCGTTCTCTGAGGAGATTCAGATTCAAGATGCTTAGCATTTCCTCCATTGTGATTCAGATCCAGTCTGAGGACTGGTCTGTCACGATGGGTCTGAAGAGGACGCATACTTCCCTGTATCCATCCTTCTGTGTCACAGGAAGTTCCTGAGGTTCGCTTTTTGGGGCAAAGCGTACCAATATCGGGTTCTTCCAGGCGGCCTGGTCTCTAAAATGAAGCTAGGCCACAGCATCACTGTGAAGCAGTTTAAGGTCTGCTGGGGCTCATTGCGGCTGCGTCCAACAGAATATCTCTTGGCCTGCTGCATGAGACCCTTACAGTGGTAGCTGGGAATCAAGGGGTTTTCCTCTGGGGGAAAACCATTCTGTATGATCAGGGTAACGCGCAGATGCCTTCGTTCCCTAGTCATATGGAAGAAACCTTGGTTTCTGTCCCAGGGGCCAGTGTTGGGAGCGTTCTGTTGCCGGGAATCCGTTTCAACAGACGCCTCCCTCACTGGCTGGGACGTGGTTATGGGAAGTAAACCAGGTGGCTTTCCTTGAGGGGAAATCCATTCTGTATGATCAGGGTAACGCGCAGTGGCCTTCGTTCCCTAGTCATATGGAAGAAACCTTGGTTTCTGTCCCAAGGGCCAGTGTTGGGAGCGTTCTGTTGCCGGGAATCCGTTTCAACAGACGCCTCCCTCACTGGCTGGGACGTGGTCATGGCGGCCGCTTTGCGAGAGGTCTGTGGGAGACCAGGCATTTCTCCTGGCACATCTACTGCCTGGAAATGCTGGCGGTCTACAAAGCTCTGAGGAGCTTTTTCCCGGACCTCCGCAGCCACCATGTCCTGATATGGAAGTAAACCAGGTGGCTTTCCTTGAGGGGAAATCCATTCTGTATGATCAGGGTAACGCGCAGTGGCCTTCGTTCCCTAGTCATATGGAATAAACCTTGGTTTCTGTCCCAAGGGCCAGTGTTGGGAGCGTCCTGTTGCCGGAAATCCGTTTCAACAGACGCCTCCCTCACTGGCTGGGGCGCGGTCATGGACGGCCGCTTTGCGAGGGGCCCATGGGAGGGCCGTCATTCCTCCTGGCACATAAATTGCCTGGAGATGATGGCGGTCTACAAAGCTCTCAGGAGCTTTCTCCCGCACCTCCGCGGCCAGCATGTCCTGGTACGGACAGACAATACGTCTGTCGTAGCGTACATCAACCGCCAGGGGGGACTGAGGTCGCGCTTTCTGTACAGGATAGCACGCCGAGTCCTCCTGTGGACCCAAGGGAAACTGTTGTCCATCAGGGCAATGTATGTCCCGGGGGTCCAAAATCAGGGAGCAGACATCCTGTCGAGGCAGGGGCTGAGGCCCGGGGAGTGGCGACTCCACCCAGAGGTGGTGGAGGCCATATGCAAGAGGTTCGGCCCAGTGGAAGTGGATCTGTTTGCGTCTCGAGAGACGTCCCACTGTCCACTGTGGTTTTCCCTCACGCATCCAGCTCCGCTGGGGCTGGATGCCATGGTGCAGACGTGGCCGAGGCTGCGTCTGTACGCATTTCCCCCGATTGCTCTGCTCCCGGGAGTCCTGGAAAGGGTCCGTCGACAGGGGGTCAGTCTACTTCTGGTAGCACCCCGTTGGCCGACTCGAGTTTGGTTCTCGGATATCATAGCTCTGCTAGCAGGTCAGCCGTGGGAGATTCCTCTGAGGAGGGATCTCCTATCTCAGGCGGCGGGTACGATATTTTACCCCCGCCCGGAGATTTGGAACCTGTGGGTCTGGCCCCTGAGGGGACCAGGTTCATAGAGGCTGGCCTATCGGCAGACGTGATAGAGACCTTACTCAGCTCCAGGGCTCCGTCTACGAGGAGACTGTACAGCCTCAAGTGGAATGTATTTTCCACTTGGTGCAGAGAACGTGAGGTGGACCCAGTTAACTGCCCAGTGGCTTCAGTGCTGGGGTTCCTCCAAGATCGTTTCTCTGCAGGGCTTACCCCGTCCACACTCAAGGTGTACGTGGCTGCCATTGCGGCTTTCCACACTCCTTTGGGTGATGGGCCTCTGGGTAGGCACCAGCTGGTTGTACAATTCCTCCGTGGGGCTCGGAGGATGAGGCCTGCGGCTCGGTCCAGAGTTCCAACCTGGGACCTGGCAGTGGTTCTCGAAGGATTGGCTGAGGCCCCCTTCGAACCATTGGAGTCGGCTGGACCAAAGGATCGGACTCTTAAGGTGGCTTTTCTCCTTACCATTACCTCTCTCAGGAGAGTGGGAGATCTCCAGGCCTTGGCGGTAACGCCGACCTGCCTGGAGTTTGCCCTGGGAGGAGTAAAGGCCATCTTACACCCTAGGCCGGGCTACGTGCCTAAGGTGCCATCAAGGGTGGTCAGGTCATTGGTCCTGCAGGCATTTCATCCTCCGCCTCATGTGACGGCGGAAGAGGGGAGACTTCACCTACTCTGCCCGGTTAGGGCGCTCAGAGTTTATTTGGCGAAGTCTGCACAGTGGAGGAGATCACAACAACTGTTGGTGTGTTTTGGCTCACCTAAGAAGGGATTGCCTGCGTCTACTCAGACAATCAGTAATTGGATTGTCTAGGCGATTACCATGGCCTATCAGGTGCACAGTTTGCCTTCACCTGTGGCTGTGAGGGCTCATTCCACCAGAGGCATGGCCTCTTCGGTGGCCCTTCTTTCTGGGGTCCCCTTGCAGGATATCTGCGAGGCGGCCGGGTGGGCTACCCCACACACTTTTATCAGGTTTTATAGCCTGGATCTCCCTACGACGCCTGGTGCGAGGGTGCTCCAGTCCTAGCTGTGCCCGGTTTCCGGCTTCACACTAGGGCAGGCGCTACCCTTCGGTGTGGCCTAGTGGGTACTCGTTCCCCAAAGCGTCGTCCCGATGCAGTGCGAGTTCCCTCGAAAGGGAACTGCTCGGGTTATGTATATAACCCTTGTTCCCTGAGAAGGGGAACGAGCACTGCATCCCGACGCCACACCTTGGCGCGCCTGGAGCGCATGCTTCAGAGCAATTACTACCGCCATTACGCTCCAGCAACCCTTTTATACTTCCGGGTATGCCGTCACGATGACGTCATCACGCACGCCAATCGGATTGGCCTAGTTGGCATTCTGGTTTCAGATTCGCTGATGCTAAGGGAGCATCCCCAAAGCGTCGTCCCGATGCAGTGCTCGTTCCCCTTCTCAGGGAACAAGGGTTATATACATAACCCGAGCAGTTTTGCACATAGGAAAAAAATAGTACATACTAATTTAAGGCACAGTATGTAAGTTTCGCCCCTAGAGGTCGCTTATTCAAAATAAAGGCATGGCTTGATGATGCCATGAATGAGCGTGGGATCATGGGGGTTGTAGTCTTGACTCTTCACCTCCACAGCCGATGGAAAGGAATCCGACGGACTCGGTCAGAAATCATGTTCATGAATGAGTGAATGTATTTTTTATTAACATTACGTTACGGTATTATGGTATGAAGCAGGACAGGCCGAGAGCCCTTGGGAGCGAATGCTAATGAGAGAGACCTGCGCTAAACACCGGAGCTTTTATTATGCTTTGCAGTCGCCGCTTCCGCTCTTTTCGTTATGTATGTGGGGTAAAGCAGCGCTGTTTTACATGGTTAAAACAATCAAACATTTTTTGGTGTGGCTAGTGGTATTCCAAAGTTACTAGCCACTCAGCATTTTTACTGGCCACAATTTTGACATTGGTACCATGGGGAAAACTGCCATATAGACATTTTTTTTTTTAATCTCTTTATTTAGCAGCAGGTATATTAGGCTGCTGTCACTTTAAGACCTGACGCACGGATCCATTACACTGTTACACATGTTTTCTTTCTCAACTGTTTACAATCACTTAAAATATAACTGACTGTGTTTACGTGAATACTTGCCAAGACCAAAATTTTGACATTATTGTATGTGTACTTGGCTGTTCAAGCGCAATAAGCTGTGAAAAATAAGTCAATTTAGTGCTGAGAGTCTGCTTAATTTGGGTGTGAGCAAAAAATCTGAGGGAATGAGTAAAATTATATGCAATACGTGCAATCCCACGTCGAAATTCAAGCCCTGTGACAGCAACAATTTTCATCCGGAATCAAATGAAACGAGTGAGTGAAGGGAGGCGGGTTTGTGTGTAACTCGCTGTCAGAGAGATGAGAGCGAGAGAAAGAGCAGTTGGTATTGTGCATTCTGCAGAAAATGAGTATTGGAAGCATTTCAGATATTTTTGCACTACAATACTACATTGAACTTAGTTTAATATTTCAGATGCTTTTCTTAAAAGACTACAGTTGAACATTTTTTAATATATATAAAAGTCAACCCGCCAAAGTGGCTAGTAGTGATTGCGTTACACGCCACTGCTGAAATACACCAGCATTATTTGGCGGGTTGGCGGGTGTTAATGTCAAGCCCTGTGACCCTTCCAATTCCGGTTCCTCATGTGGGCGGATGGGCTCTAAATATGACGTTTGGCCCACACATGGAGCTGACTGCTTTGTGTTTCTGCCCCACAGCACAACTGTACCGCTTGTTCACACCACATCCAACACATCAACACTTTTTCTCTCAGCAGGGAAAGAATTTCTGCCTAAGCTTAATGCTTAGTTTGGAATGAATGCGTTTAATTTAGTTGGGAGATTTGGCGTTTTAATCCAGGTCTTGACAAAATTGAAGATTAAAGACGAATGAAAATGTGATTTAATTTTAGCTCTTCAAAAACTCACTTCTATCTGAATACAGTCTGTTTGAACACTTTAACCATGGTTTTTTAGATAATAGAATATTTTTGTCTTGCTTAAAACTTTATCTGAATTTAGGGTACAACACTTACTTTAAATCACTTTAGATATTCTACTAACTATAAGTAACTTTGCAAATACATGTCAACCAACTCATATTAGAGTATTTGTAGACTGTTTAATATCTGATAACACATTATTTTGATAGTAACTTTTCAACTACGTCAACTTATTCTACTAAATCAAAAACTAACAGTCACTATGAGTCACTAAACACTCTAACCCGAGGTGCCCTAATGACTACCGCCCTGTAGCACTCACACCCATCGTTATGAAGTGCTTTGAGCGGCTGGTCCTGGAACACCTAAAAGACTCTCTACCATCCACATTGGACTCACACCAGTTTGCCTACCGCAGCAATAGGAGCACAGAGGATGCCGTTTCCATGGCACTGCACTCTGTGCTCACCCATCTGGACCATAAGAACACGTATGCACGCATGCTGTTTGTTGACTTCAGCTCCGCATTCAACACTGTAATCCCATCCAAGTTAATAGCTAAACTTGGAGACCTGGGCATCAACACTTCAATGTGTAACTGGATTTTGGACTTCCTAACTGACAGACCCCAGAATGTTCGTTCAGGATTCACCTGCTCCACATCCATCACACTCAACACTGGCGTACCACAGGGCTGTGTGCTAAGCCCGTTTCTCTACTCCCTCTTCACCGCCGACTGCAAGCCTGTGTATGGATCTAATTCTATCGTCAAGTTTGCGGACGACACTACGGTGATCGGGCTCATCAGCAACAACGATGAGACTGCCTACAGGGAGGAGATCCAGCACCTGGCCACATGGTGCGCTGATAATAACCTGCTCCTCAACACCACCAAAACGAAGGAGCTCATCGTGGACTTCAGGAAAGAGTCACGAGGCACACACGACACCATCCACATCAATGGAATGGCTGTTGAACGTGTCTCCAGTTTCAAGTTCCTGGGGATCCACATCTCGGCGGACATGTCGTGGACGACCAACACCTCCAGCCTGGTCAAGAAGGCTCACCAGCGCCTCTTCTTCCTGAGGACACTGAGGAAGAATCAGCTCTCCTCGGCTGTCCTGGTGAACTTCTATCGCTGCGCAATAGAAAGCATCCTGACCAACTGTGTGGCAGTGTGGTATGGGAGCTGCTCTGTTGCGGAGCGCAAGGCACTGCAGCGGGTGGTGAAAACTGCCCAGCGCATCACAGGGACTCCACTACCTGCCATCGAACACATCCAGAGGAAACGCTGTCTGCATCGAGCTCGCAGCATCCTCAAGGACTCCTCTCACCCAGCCCACAGACTGTTTTCTCTCCTGCCCTCCGGCAGGCGTTTCAGGATCCACCGGACCAGGACCAGCAGACTAAAGAACAGTTTTTTCCCCAGAGCTGTCTCTTTATTGAACTCAAACCCCCGTTGATCCACTTCCCTCATAAACTGATAACTCTCCTACCTCACATCTTCCTTCACTTTGTTATTTGCACTACCGACTGTTTATCACAGTAACAACTGTTTACATATGCATCTTACACTGCCATATCTTAACTGGATTATGCTCATTTGCACTGCCGACTGTATTTATAGTACCAATGTTTACATTTGCATTTTTGCACTGTACTTCTAAATGTAATATGCAACCACTTTCCACTGCACTTTACACTTTTTTTTCCGGATAGCTCTGTCCATAATTTATTGCACTACCCTAATCCACTGCTATTCCTCATATTAGCCTAACATAGGCTAATATGAGGAATAACATATTATTGTAATATTATTGTATAATAACATATTATTGTATACCTCTATCTGTAAAATTCTGTTTATAGTAATAGCCATCTGTATATTGTATTCATAGTACATATTCACCTGTAAATTCTGTTTATAGTAATAGCCATCTGTATATTTATTCACTGTACATATTCACCTGTAAATTCAGTTCTGTTTATAGTAATAACGTCTCTCTATTTATACATATTTATACATATTCAGTACATATCCATGTCCTGCACTTACGCATCCATTGTATATCCTGCACTTGCTGCTATTGCACTTCTGGTTAGACCTAAACTGCATTTCGTTGCCTTGTACTTGTACTTGTGTAATGACAATAAAGTTGAATCTAATCTAATCTAATCTAATCTAGTGTATACATGTAGTTGCAAAGTTATTTAGTTAGTAGAATATCTAAAGTGAACCATGAAAATAAAGTGTAACCTAATTTAGTTTGCAACCAACATGGGCTATAAACTAGACAACAATGGAATATATACGCTATGGTTCAACACATTTGCTTTGAAGGAATTAATACTTTTATTCTGAAAGGATCCATTCAAATGTATTCTATTTCTAATAAATGCAGTTGGAAAACCATGGGAGCAAACTAGCAGAGGAAACTAAAGGGCAAATGGTGCATGACACCATTTTTTAAAATAAAAAACAGAAAACTTTGTATGTGTTTTGGTTTCTGTTCCTATGTTTAGTTCCTGTGGCTTTTGTTCCTTTTTTCATTTTCTTCTTCTTTTCATTTAAAAGAGAGACATTTTAGTGAGGCATTCTTGCATAAAAAAGTAAAAACACAGCAAGTCAGAAAACCCAGTGACCTTCCCGTAGTCTTATACAGAGACAGTGTGCATTTCAAAACAACTAAACTTGCCCATCTGAACGCCCAGTGCGGAAAGATGTTTGTCTTTATTCCCGTCTTCTCACAAATGAGTTACTGTGTCCTGTTGACTCCAGTTTTCTGTCTTTTCGCAGTGTGTGCACAGAGCAAAGACTGATGATTTTGGCCTCTGTTACTATGTCTGCTCCTCTAACCAGATACACCAAGCCAAAAATAACCAATACCTTCCTTTGCAAGAAACCAAACCAGCTCAATGCACTGGTCTCTCCAGATACGCGGAACTTTCCATCAAAGAGACTCGTTAAAGATGGAGTGAACTCATGAAAGTTTAACGAGTCAGGACGAAATCCTCTGAACCATCTGAGCTGGCACTACACCAGGCACTGAGAATAAGTCAAAAAAATATAGTTGTTAAAAAGGTACTTTAAAAAATAATTATTACATTTCTATGACTCACAGAAGAATAGAGTATACTGAGGAATAGACTAAAATAAAAAGACTATCAAAATAGCATAAAAAGCAGTTATCCGCTAATGGCCAAATATTACCTGACCGGCCATATCATGTTATATATCATATAATATAATTAATATAATATAATATAATATAATATATGTCTTAGGACTCTTATTCTGTAGTTCCAGTTCTCATGGTTCCTGTGTTTCCTTAGTCTTTAATTAGTTTTAATTGCCTGGCTTTACTTTTGTTGTGTTAGTTTAAATAGACGGTAAACAGCCATGTTACAATATTATACCGGACCTTTGTGGTCACTTTTTTATAGATTACATTGGTCTCAATATTTTCACAAAACCAACACAATTTGATGTCATGAGAAAATGTAACTATTTTATTTTTTGATGAATTGGTGACGAAAAAAAAGATGATAAAAAAAGGATTTTATCAGGTAAAAAGGTGCACCTCTTACCTCACCCTTAAACATTGTTATCATTAACTAAAACTAAAGCCATTAAAAAATGAACAGAATAAACGTTAATTAAAACTAGATAAAAAAAAAAGTTTGTTGAGACAAACATTAAGTTGGCTTGAGAAAGCCGGACCAGAAAGTTTGAAAAAGGTTTGAAGGTTTTCAAACAGATAGATGTTGGGGTTGCTATGCGGTTGCTAAGGTACTTGGTGTGGTTACTATGCGGTTGCTAGGGTACTCTGAGTAGTTGCTAGGGTTTTGCTATGCAGTTGCTAGGGTATTTTGATAGATAGATAGATAGATAGATAGATAGATAGATAGACAGACAGACAGACAGACAGACAGACAGACAGACAGACAGACAGACAGACAGACAGACAGACAGACAGACAGACAGACAGACAGATAGATAGATAGATAGATAGATAGATAGATAGATAGATAGATAGATAGATAGATAGATAGATAGATAGATAGATAGATAGATAGATAGATAGATAGATAGATAGATAGATAGATAGATAGATAGAGGTTTCCAGTAACAGAGGTCTCCCACAGAGGTTTTCAAGTAACAGAACCCTGGAGGAAGGACTTCTGGCTGCAATGAGGAGGTCTGGGCATGTGAGATTGTCTACCTGATTGCTGTCCTGTAAAGAACAGCAAGATTTTGGCCATGGCTCTGGACACTTGGACTTTGACTTGTCGACTGGAAGCAATGCGATACGCAAAGATTGTGATCAAGCAGACAAGAGACCCAGCTGAAATTCTTTCTTCCTTCTTTCTGCTAAACTTAGTCTCACCACATTAATGTTTAAAGACACCTGACTTGAAGTTCCATGTCAAATGAATAAAACCGATGACATTATATTGCTGTAATTTATGTAATTTAGTCAAGAAAAGACAAGTTAACAAGGTGTGTTCACACTTTTAGTTTGTTTCACTTGGTTTGTCTGGTCCGGACCAAAAAAAAAAAAACATTAGTCTTGGTCCGCTTGGCGTTCACATTGGCATTTTCAACACTAAATCTAAAGATACTGAACATAAAGGCATATTCGCAACCTGATTGGTCAGCTTTTATTACGTATATTTCGAGCAAGAACTTACCAAACATCCAAAACAATGCTGTGTGCTGGGCTAAATGCTTTTTTTTGTGGGCTTAGCCTACATATGATGGACCAGCTGAGAACTGCATTGTGCTGCATTGTGATTTTTGCATTGCCTTGCATACTTCAGTCGAATTGCACTAGAGTTTGTTTGGAAGCAGAGTGAGACCCATCTTTTCAATGGTCTCGGTCCGATTGTTTGGTGTGCACCATAGTTCCCTTTCGTTCAGTCACTACGACGTAACGTTAGTGACTAACGAATGGGGGTTTCGCTTAGAAGCCTATCAACTTCGAGTTTAGAGAAAACGCCCAATGGCGTGCCAATGCCATGGGCATGCGGAATTTGCATACGTAACTCCGCCTCACTGCGTGAGTATATAAGGAAGTACGAAGCAATATCGCATTATGTTCTGCTTTCCAAGCCAAGAGAACCTACCTCTTCACTCCTACAGCCTTCTGAGACTCTGTCAGCTTCTTCGAGACGAGCAGCTTTCCGGTCGGTGTTGGTGTGACGGCGCGTTCCAGTGATCGCATACTTCCTGCCTGCTGATCTGTGCAGTGGTCCGCCTGACAGCTGGTGTGTGTTTCCCTGGGCGCTTCGGCATCGACTGCGAGGCTTTCCTCTCACAAAAAGAGCTTGCGCGTGGCACGTCTTTTTCAAGACGGCTCGCCCGTGCACTTCCGGGTGCGATCGATTTTCCGCTGCTGTCTATGGACGCATTCACTGCTCGAGTGTGTTTGGGCTTCAGCACGTACGGGCAGTGTTTGCGGATGTGTCACGTTTCCTTTGCGGGGGCGTGACCATCGCGATGTCGCGGTCGAGACTCAATGATCTCCGTGAGGAGAGAGAGTCCCCTCTGCCACACCCCAATCTACCGTCCCCGAGTGAGATGGTACTTTGGATGGTGGCCAGGGTGACCTGAGGGCGGTGCTGTGGTATTAAGAACCCAGACGTTCATTCCTCGGGCCACGCCCCCCTCTTATACATCGCTTCCGTGAGTGTTGGATTGAATCTACGGCCCGTCTCTGACGCCCCGTTCGTTCAGTTCACGCTCCGGATAGCAGTGAGATGTCGATCGCCGCATCCAAGGTGGGCTGGAGTCCTTTGGGGATGACGATTAGGTTGTGCTCTGCCTCCGGGTGTGTTAGCACTGCCTGATCTGACCTAAAGTTGACAGCCATGTTATCTCGGGCAGCCGCGAGTCTCGCGTTGGTGTGGAACTCCGCCCAGTCGCGGGTGCTCGTGGTTGCGCGATTGGTTTTTGGGGGCGGCACCCGACAGCTGTTGGGCCCCGCCCCCAATGCCTTTCGCTCCCGGGGTGCATGAGGAGATCACGCGGTCCCGGAAGTCCCCGTGCTTCCCGCGACCGTTTGGTGGCCTCCTCCGCCTTCTCTGCCCTTGATGGGGCCGCGGCCTAGGGTACACTGGGGCCCCCTCCCCCCCACTGTTGAACTCTCTGTTGCGCACTACGGTGTCCACAGAGGGCTTTGACGTGGTGTGGTGTGGCTGTCCTAAGCACCCCCCCAAAGCCTGTGGGCTCGTCTACTTCGGTGGCGTGGTCCCGCAGAGCTACGGGCAGGCCGCCGCCCCTTTGCACATGCACAAGGGTGGAGCCGACCCAGGGCTCTTCATTGAGCTGCGTGCCGCAACTGACCCCGCCCCCGGGCGGTGAAGGTGGCCACACGCTCCCTGGGTCGGGCGATGTCCACAGCTGTGGTCCGGGAGAACACCGGGCCTTACCTGGTGATGTGGAGGACGTTGAGCGGGCCCGCCTCCTCAACTCACCCATATCCCAGGCTGGCCTCTTCGGCGGCGCGGCTGAGAACTGCGCCCAACAGTTCTCGGCCGCCCCAGAGCAGACTGAGGCTGTAACACGTACTGCCCCGGCGGCCAGCTGCTGCACCAGCCGCCGGCCCAGTCGCCTCAGTCCGCTCGCCGCAGAGGGCGCCCTCCCTCTTCCCGCCCGGCCCAAGCAGCAGCCTTCACCTGGGCCGCGCCGTGGAGGTGGTTGAGGATGTCGCCCAGTCCGCTCCCCAGACTGGTTAAACGCCAGGATGGAGGTGGACAACTCAGAGATGGGTTCCAGTTCTTCCCAGGGGATGGTAGCAGGGCCTCTCCTTCCCCCGGTGGAGGGCCGGGGGAAAATCCTTCCGCTGCTGGCCCCCGGGTTCTACAGCCCCTACTTCATTGTACCCAAGAAAACCGGTGGGTTACGGCCAATCCTGGACCTTCGCATCTTGAACCGATCCCTTCACCGGCTTCCGTTCAAGATGTTGACTGCGAAACGCCTTTTCGAATGCGTTCGTCCTCCCGATTGGTTTGCAGTGATCGACCTGAAGGACGCCTACTTCCATGTCTCCATCCTTCCTCGACACAGACCGTTCCTACGGTTTGCTTTCGAGGGGCGGGCATACCAGTACGCGGTTCTCCCTTTCGGGCTATCTCTGTCCCCTCGCGTCTTCACGAAGATCGCCGAGGCAGCCCTTACGCCCCTTCGGCAGCACGGGGTTCGCATCGTGAACTACCTCGACGACTGGCTCATACTGGGCCACTCTCGAGAGCAGGTTTGCGGACACAGAGATCTGGTTCTCCACCACTTAGCCCGTCTGGGCCTTTGGGTCAACTGGGAAAAGAGCAAACTTTGCCCCGTGCAGAGGATCTCTTTTCTCGGTATGGAGATCGACTCTGTCGCCATGTGCGCGCAGCTTTCGAGCGAGCGCGCGCAGTCTCTGCTGACTTGCCTCCGTCAAATCGAGAGCAAGAGTGCGGTTCCACTGAAACTATTTCAGAGGATCCTGGGGCATATGGCATCTGCAGCCGCGGTAACGCCGCTCGGATTGCTTCATATGAGACCGCTTCAGCACTGGCTTCGCGATCGAGTCCCGAGATGGGCATGGCAGTCTGGCACACTCCGGGTCCAAGTGACTCGGGCCTGCTTACAGACGCTCACCCCGTGGTCGAACCTCAGTTTTCTCCGGGCCGGTGTGCCCTTAGAACGAGTTTCCAGGCATGTTGTCGTATCGACGGATGCCTCTGCCACGGGCTGGGGTGCCATGTGCAATGGACAAGCAGCCGCGGGCTCCTGGACAGGACCCCAGCACCTCCTGCATGTCAATTGCCTCGAGTTGCTGGCAGTACGTTTCACCCTGCACCGCTTCCGAGCGCTGCTGAAGGGCCAACATGTACTTGTCCGGACAGACAACACGGCCGTAGTAGCGTACATCAACCACCAGGGCGGTCTACGCTCCCGCCGTATGTCTCAACTCGCCCGCCATCTCATTTTATGGAGTCAGAAGCACCTGAGGTCCCTCTTCGTCACCTGGTGCTCTTCCCGCCAAGAAGACCCCTGGAAATGCCCGATCGGGTCCGTGCTTGAGTTTCTCCAAGAGGGGCTGGAGCGAAGGCTGTCTCCCTCCACCCTCAAAGTATATGTGGCTGCAATATCTGCCCACCACGATCTCTTGGAGAACAAAAAGGTAAGTCAGCACGACCTGGTCATCAGGTTCCTGAGGGGAGCCAGGAGATTGAATCCTCCTCGCTCTCCTCTCGTACCCTCTTGGGACCTCGCAGTAGTGTTAACTGCTCTGCAGAGACCTCCCTTTGAGCCTTTGCGGTCGGTTGATATTAAGTTCCTGTCTATGAAGACGGCTCTGCTGACCGCATTGGCCTCAGTTAAGAGGGTCGGGGACCTGCAGGCATTTTCGGTTGACGAAGCGTGCCTGGAATTCGGGCTGGCTAACTCTCACGTGATCCTGAGACCCCGGCCTGGATATGTGCCCAAGGTTCCCACCACTCCGTTTAAGGACCAGGTGGTGAACCTGCAAGCGCTGCCTTTGGAGGAGGCAGACCCAGCCTTGGCATTGCTCTGTCCAGTACGTGCCCTCCGCGCCTACGTAGACATGACGCAGTGTTTCAGGACCTCAGACCAGCTCTTTGTCTGTTATGGTGGAGAGCGGAAGGGAAGTGCTCTCTCAAAGCAAAGGCTGTCTCACTGGATAGTGGACACCATTGCTTTGGCTTACCAGCAGCAAGGCCGACCGTGTCCCCTTGGTGTGAAGGCACACTCCACCCGGAGTTCAGTCTGCCCTTTCGAGCCCAGACCCTCATGTCCGGCCAGGTGCCCCATGTGCATGGTTCCCTCCGGCGACCCCCACATGTGTATTTCACCGTAAGTCTCCACAGTGAGCGGGTTTCTTCCCTTGGCGTGTCCCCGCCACCCCTAGGGTTAAAAATCCACCTTCGGCTGGTACCCTAGAGATCTTCCATATGCAGCCCCTACCGGCTCATATGTGTCTCTTAAGTCCTCCCCACGGGCAGGCATTTTTGGCATTCCCTCACTGGGATATGCTTCCCAGTGTACCTTGGTATTCCTGTGTTAAGTGGGAGTCCTTCGTCCGTACTAGTCTTACGACAGGGTACTCACACTTACGCAGGGCGCTGGAAGACAGTTGAGTGGCGGGATTATATTGGGACCCCCATTCGTTAGTCACTAACGTTACGTGGTAGTGACTGAACGAAAGGGAACGTCTCGGTTACGGATGTAACCCTCGTTCCCTGAGGAGGGAACGGAGACGTAACGTCCCCTTGCCACATCAGCTGTGCTACCTGGAACGCAGGAGTTCAGTCTTGGCTCCTCAAGCAGGTAACATAATGCGATATTGCTTCGTACTTCCTTATATACTCACGCAGTGAGGCGGAGTTACGTATGCAAATTCCGCATGCCCATGGCATTGGCACGCCATTGGGCGTTTTCTCTAAACTCGAAGTTGATAGGCTTCTAAGCGAAACCCCCATTCGTTAGTCACTAACGTTACGTCTCCGTTCCCTCCTCAGGGAACGAGGGTTAAATCCGTAACCGAGACGTTCAGATGGCAGTGTTCACACTTGTTCAAATGAACCGCACTAATAGTGCAATAGCACCAGGGCTCGTTTTAATTGAACCAAACATGCCAAGTGTGAACACACCCATAATATGAGTTAAACGTTTATTATGTTTAGTCAAGCTAATATGAAGTGTGATTGGTCAATGCTGTCTATTTGATATATTGTCGTTATTCATGTTTTTAAGGCAGTTTGAGGCTAGCATTTGTTTCATTTTGAGTGTTACAAGAAACCAACTGAGCAAAGAAAATTTGTAGAAGAAATATTAGAAAGACATTTATCAAATAAGAAGGCAATGTAAAACTCATAGCATTTATCCCTTGTGGAGCACACACAAATATTTTTAGATCTTGCTCATCTCGATCACTATCATTTTGCTTCCACGACTCCTCATCTCCGCTGGTCCCGCTCAGCTTCCAAGTCTCCTCGTCAGTACCGGTTTCACCTGGCTTCCATGTCTCCTCGTCTCAGCCGGTCCCATTTGGCTTCCAAGTCTCCTTGTCTCCACTCAGATTCCATTGCTCCACCTGGGATGTCATCCTTCTGGCTCCACCAGCTCCCTCGTCCCTCCGGCTCTCCCTCCATCAGTCGCCGCTCTGCCTCCTTCACAGACTTCTGGGCCTCTGGCTGCACCTCATCCCTCCAACCATTGGGTCCTGTTGGACTCATCCTTCTCTCCGGCTCCTCCTCAGTCTTCACTGCCACCAGCTTCGCCTCAGTCCTCCGGCTCCTCCTCAGTCTTCACTGCCACCAGCTTCGCCTCAGTCCTCCGGCTCCTCCTCAGTCTTCACTGCCACCAGCTTCGCCTCAGTCCTCCGGCTCCTCCTCAGTCTTCACTGCCACCAGCTTCGCCTCAGTCCTCCGGCTCCTCGGTGTTGCTCGGTCTCTCTGTCCATTGAACTCCACCTGGGTCTCCATCCCTCCCGGATTTACTTCTGTTGGTCGGGCTCATGACTCCACCCTTGCTCCTCCATCCATCAGTTCTGCTGTGGGTCATCCTCCTCCAGGACCTAATTGGGGTTGTCCTATGGTCTCTTCCTCCCCCAACTCCCCCATGTACTCTGCCTCTCTCTGCCCCTTATGGTCTCTTCCTCCCTCAACTCCCCCATGAACTCTTCCTCCCTCAACTCCCCCATGGACTCTGCATCCCTCTTGTTTCCTGTGGGTCATCCTTCTCCAGGACCTGATCGAGGTCGTCCTATGGACTCTTCCTCCCTCAACTCCCCCATGGACTCTGCATCCCTCTTGTTTCCTGTGGGTCATCCTTCTCCAGGACCTGATTGAGGTCGTCCTATGGACTCTTCCTCCCTCAACTCCCCCATGGACTCTTCCTCCCTCAATTCCCCCATGGACTCTGCATCCCTCAACTCCCCCATGGACTCTGCATCCCTCTTGTTTCCTGTGGGTCATCCTTCTCCAGGACCTGATCGAGGTCGTCCTATGGACTCTTCCTCCCTCAACTCCCCCATGGACTCTTCCTCCCTCAACTGCCCTATGGACTCTTCCCCCAGAGTTTTGGCAACCCTCCCCAACTTTTGGTGATGTTTTTGTTTATGGCGCCAGGAGGCGCCTACTTGGGAGGGGTCTAAATGTAACATGAGGTTTCTGTTTTAGTTTGTACTTCCTAGTTTTCCTGTGTTAGTTCTTGTTTCCTTTATCTCCACCTGTTCCTTATTTTCTCCCTTCACTTAGTCTGTGTATATAATATCTAATTTGTGAATAAACGTGACTGCTGCAATTAGATCCTGCCTCTACTATCCTCGCTGTAATCCACGCAGTCTTTGTCACATTACAGTGGGAACACGAGGAAACAAAGAGTGAACACAATCTTTTTAAATCCTCACTTCTGCTTACCTGTTCTCATATATTCTTAACCATCAGTGCACATCTAATGACAGGGGAAGTAACAAGTCATGGCTTCTTAACATTTTATTGTTCTCCACTTTGTCAATCTTTCTTCACATGACAACCGCCCATTAGTTTTGCTCTTCTAACTGTAAGTCAGTGTATGCGTGTTATCATCCATCTTTCCACAGAGTCTGCAGCCCCAGACGCACCATTAATCATTCTAAAGGTCATCTATCTCTCTCCTTTCTTTCTCCTTTGCTTCATATTTTCTCCATCTGTCCGACCTGCCAAATCATTACAGTTCAATTGATTTCTATATTCATCTCACCGTTTTCTCTATTATTTGCCTTCCTAATAACGTGGAAGACACCCAGCTCATAACATTTGAACCCGACCATATGCTCAGTCCAAAACCTAAGCATAATTGTATGCAATTACAGACATAAATACTGTTCTAAAAGGTGGGTATCTTAATTATAATGCCACTAAGACACTAAGATCTATCCAAATAAGCCTACTTTCCTTCTACACAGTATGCAAAAAAATCCTTGTTAAATAGAATTGCACTTTATCATACTTTTAGGGAGAACTTTTGGAAATAATACATACATTTCCTGTTATTTACAATCAAATGAAAATATATATTTAGTTTAAATTTATATTAAATACAATTAGCTGAACATAAAGAGTGCTCAATTGACCCATCAAAGTAGGAAACATAAAGTCCATCCTTAAATGCAAGTTCATATTTACCTCTATTGTTTTTGATATATGGTTAAAGTGTACTACTGAATGATAGACAAGCATTTATGGTAAACTAAAATATATAATGCCACACTTCTATTAAAACTTGTGTCATGTAATATATTTGTAAACAAGTTTTAAAAGAAGTGAAAAAGAAGCGTATTGAATTGACTGTGGACTTGAAAGTACATTAAAAAATACTGTTCGGATTTGAAGTAGGCCTACACTACTTTTTCCACTACATTTAGTTTTCGAAATTATTACATTCAGTTTACACTTAAGTATATTCGTTTAAGGATTATTATGTCCATAGTAAATACTCTTTTTAAAAGTATGATAAAATGTACCTTTTCCCAAGGGACTTTAGGAAACAAATCACACTGCAAATCAATAATGCTAACCTCCCTATCAAATGCATTCATAATCTTCATGCAAGTCTCAACATTGTCATTTAGAATGATGTATTATTGTTTATTGATTTAAAAGTCCCCTTCAGCTCCCTGGCTGAGCAACTTCAAGCAAATCTAACATTAGTGTTAACCTACTTCTGAATAATTAAACCCCTGGAGTTGAGTTAAACTCATGTGAATTATTCACTTGGGTGACTTAGAGGTAACATGGTGTTTCCTGACCTCTATCTGTTCGAAAGATGCCAAAAAAGACACAGGACCTCACGATAAGCCCTATTTTGACTTGCGTATGGTCTCTTAAGGGAATTTAAGTTGAATATCTGCTCTGCCACAGTCTATGTAAGCACAGGTTATGTTTCGCCAGCCAGATTGAATTCTGGTGTGATAGGCTTCTGCAGCCGTCAAGTTGTCAAGTGTTTTGATGTTATCGGAATGGAACGGAATAAGTAAATAAGGTGTCAGACAGTTTGTCAATTTAAGGGATGGTCAGGAACTAACCGAGCCTAGTCTGATGAATAGACCCATTCACATTGTAAATATTTCATTGATTATTTCCAATTAGTTTTAAAGAGTGTTTTAATGGAGGCACTACAATACTGATTATGCAATACTGAGCCTGAAGAAGAGCCTGTGATGATTAAGGTTGTTTGGTTTTCTTGAGCTCAAAGGGAATGAATGAAATACCCAAATATTTGAACCTAAGACAGTTTATAGAGAAAATAGAGAGGCCTATATTAACACATGCAGAAGGCATAATTACAATTTATGTCAGTTTAGTTGAAGACATAGGCCTACAAAAAGTATATGCTTCATGAAATAATGTAACTGTAATGCTATATAGGCTCAAGAAAAATAAATGTTGTTTGTTAATGGCAGACACTGAAATGCCACGATAATCCAATACAGGTAAACAAAAAGATGCATTGACGTCTGTCAAGCAACAAGAGAGGAAACCATTTTTCTGTTAGGAATAGATTTAGTTTTAAACGAATAGCGCCATCATGTGGAGATAAAAAAAATACATTACGTAGGCCTAGTAGTAGCCTACATGTAGACAGAGTGCTTTTCTAATGACACATTATTCATAATGCTAATGAATATTCATGAGGTGGGTTGCCCACGAATGTCACGTGATTCCTTCTTGCAGGAAAGTTGTAGCTGTAGGCTACTTGTAAACCGAAACTTGATATCTACAGCCGAAGGTGGTTGCATCCAATGAGGTGAGGTTTAACTACTTAAAATAATAATGTCGCGATAAGTATAATGAGCGATCTCAATAAATGAAAAGTGTTTTTATAATGCGAGATTGAGGTTGTGTCTAAAAACCTAGTGAGCTGCCTACTTAGATAACGTTAAGCATTTGGCGCCATCATAACCGTGTATATGATGCCCTAGCACATCTAAATAGGCAGCTCACTAGGTTTTGAGTACAGCCCTGATCGATACCCAACTTCCGTTTTAACAAGAAAACAGTTAAGGTTTAATTTTAACGGTTTAGATTTGCTCAAAACACAAAATTATATAATTTTATAGCTAAACATTACACTGTACTCTGTAGCCTAGCCTACTATGAAGCCACTTGGTCTAACAGCGACTGAATTTAACCAAATGTGTTGTCTATTAATTCAAATAATAGGCTATTCTATTTGGCGACTGAATTAATCTTCTTCATTTAATTAACACTATGGCAGTTCGCCATATATTAGTTAGTTATAAGTAACGTTAGTTATAATGTATATTATCCTCCTAAGACCAAGGGGGGCAAAAGTTCTTTGAATGTAGGCCTATTATTTTTCCATGTCATTACATTTTAGAGACAAATTTTTAAATTACATGCAAAAACAATAGTATTTTCCCCCCATTCACCAATACATTTTTAGGTTTCAGGATTTTTTAAACCAAACTTTAAAGATGATTCTCAACCTTGTAATGAATTGATACCATTTTACTTTATGCAATATGTGGGTAAAATGGCCATGGGTTTTCCCATTCAATGCAGTGGTGTATCTAATTTGCATATTAATGTGTTCTTGGTGCAACATGTAATGAAAAAAGAAGTGTAATAATGGGAGTAATAGTTGGCAACATTTTCATAATGTCTAATATTTTATATGAATATTGATATTCACTTGTTGTGTCTCCTAAAATGCCTGATAAACATAAGTCCCGGTGTCCTCAACGGTGGACATGTATGAAATCAATACCCTGTCATATTTTGATTAGAAACCCCATAACATTTTCCTGAGATGTTTACATTTACATTTACATTTATGCATTTGGCAGACGCTTTTATCCAAAGCGACTTACAATGCATTCAAGGTACACATTTTGCATTTTGTCAATTCTTGCTTTCCCTGGGAATCGAACCCATGACCTTGGCGTTGCTAGCGCCATACTCTACTGTTTGAGCTATAGGAAAGCTATAGGAAATGTTGATTTATAATAAACAATTTGAAAAGTCGTCAGATTTAAATTAATATATTATCATATTTCCATAAGAGTGCTAAATTTTATCATTCAGTCATATATATATATAATATATATCAATGAGATATCAATGTTAAGTGGTCTCTTAATTTTTTTCTCCCAGAGCTATATATATATATATATATATAATGCCTGACAGACAGTATATAGAAATAAGAAAATAAAGACAAAGTCAAGGTAAAAATCACTGGTTAGGTTTATAAAAGTGAGCAAATGTGTGAATGTGGAACTAGAAAAGTTACTGTTTAATTGTGTGTATTTGGGATAGATCAAATGCTATAAAATATATGAACATATAGTGTTTGTGTGTGTTTTGGTTCTAACAGTATAATATTTAATTATATAGGCATTGTGAATGCAGAGTACAAACATGTCCAAGTCTGCTTCCCGTGACTCTCAGCTGCTGTTGTTGGATCAGAAGTGTGCTAAATGTCTGTTATTGACGTACGTCAAGCGGAGCCTCAGCCTGAATGAAGGAGGCAGGAAACATCAGCTGAAACAACTCAAGAGGAGGAAGGGAGGAAGCAAGGCCAGACGGGCGTCCAGTGACCCCTCCACCCGCCACCTGTCCGCAGAGAGGCTTCTGAAGATCAACAAGTGCCCTGAATGCACAGCATCAGCATCTGATTTTCTGTGTAAAGGACTGAGCAAGCCCAAGAGCCGTTCTCTCTTCGGAGGCTTTCGCAGCAGCTTCTTCTCTAAGAAGAAGCCTGACCTGAAAGTGAATGGAGAAGAAGTTTCAGAAACAGACTGTGGGCAGTCTACAACAGAATGGGAGGTCAGCCGATCCCGGTCATCATCCAATCCTCCGATCCCGGCTCTGGAAACGATCGGTTTCAGGGATCAACATTTTGAGCAGAGAGAATCATTGCAAACAGACTCCACTCCAGTTCCTCGTTGTGTGGAAGGGCTTTCAGACGGTGAGTCTTGTTTGTAGGGGTGTGCGATATTGACTAAAAATCTTGATATTTTCTGGCATTTTATTAATAATGGCTGGTTTAGGCCTGTCATGGACAGCTGACTCCTGAAGCTTCTCATATTCTTCAAATTCTGTGCGGTGGTTAGTTTGCGGCAGTGACACAAATTTACGTTTGCATTAAGAAGCAATATCTGCCACATTAAATTTATTTCCAGAGGCATTTTTTTAAAAACCTTTTTAGATGTATGCATCATCTCTTATGTCAAATTCTTACATTGAATCAAATTCCTTTAGAATTACCAGTTAAATTACATCAGTCTCAACTAAATCAATTTTTACACTGCAGGAGTGGCAAAAAAATCTGCATTTACAATTACAATTGCATTAATAATGCTATGAGATTAGTGTTTCAAACATAGTATTTAGATATTTTTAATTAAATTCTACTTTTAACTTGTAACTAAAACCAGTTGGTGGTTGCAAGTCACAGGCTGAATCCGAAATCGCCCCCTATAAATAGGGCACTATTTGAGGGGGCAGCCATTTGTAGTGGTGTCCAAGACCATAGTGGACGTTATTGAGTGCACTCATTCTATCCCACAATGCACCGGAATAAAGAGTGTACAACCGATGTACACACAACGGCTGTCCGAATTCACTCACTCGTTTTCATTCACTCCTTCAAGTGAACTGTATTAGTGGACTAATGTAGGGAATAGGGATTGAGGGTTTAGGGGGCGATTTCGGATTCAGTCATTGAATCATTCATTCAACTGATTGTTCGCCAGATAAAGAACTTCATAAATAGAACGAGGCATCAGTTTCCTGTCGGGGATTTGTTGTGACTCGTGCTCAGTGTAGACAACATCACTGATTATAATGGGTTATAATGTCTTTTGTCATCGCGCCACTCGCGTCCGGTGTAGACACAGTGTTAGGATTGCGCATGTGCATTAGCTTTTTCCAGGCTGAAAAATTAAATTTTTTGTTTAGAAACCAAATTTATGAGACAGTTGTTGTCAGATTTCGTTGGTGATTTCAAAAATGAAATTAAATCGTAAGCTTGGCGAACAGTTTTGGAGAATTTTTTCCCCATTCAAAGAGATAGGAGCTGCACTTGCTTACCCAAGAGGCATTTCAAAGATGGCCGCAGAGTGAAATGACTTCTCTTAAAGCTACACTGTGTGATATTTTCCCCCATCTAGTGGTGAAAATGTATATGACCATCCAGTGAATATTAGTTTCTGTTCCTCTCAATTCCGATTTCGTTTTAACTCCTACGGTGGCCGATTTAGTCCAAGATTAATATGGCTTCCAGTTCGACCTCGTCCACATTCGACACAGTGCCATCGAGTGTTAAAACGCGAAAGGCGAAGCTTGAATTTACGGGTATGTCACTCTTTGGCTAATGTACTTTCAAGATGGAGGGGCAACATGGTGACCCGCATTCGAACCCCTCACCCGTATGCATTTTCAATGGCATATTATAAACTTACGAGAATACTTTATTACTTGAAAGAAGTAAATACATTAATGAGCACATATATTTTTGAAAGAACTAAGTGTTTTTAGCTAAGAATAAACTAAAAAAAGTTACACAGTGTAGCTTTAAAGGGACTTTGTTAATGTTCAGTATGGAAATTAGGCGCAATAAACATTTTAATTTGAGTAAAAGAGTGGCCACACAACATACAACAGACCAGGGACGTCGTTAGGCCTATTTTAGGGGGGCTGAAGCTACCCCAAAATGTTCCTAAGCCCCCCTAAATGATCATAAGAACAACAATATCAATTTGATTTATCAATAACCGTATCCTCATTCATATTTAGACGCAACAAATGATATATATCCACCAACAAAAAAATAGCCGAAAAGTCGGAAGTTGGACAGAAGTACAAAGAGTCGTTGTGCTATCAAGATGATGCACCGCGTCTCGTTGCATTGGTGTGAACTGTGACAGCTTTCAGAGCGTTGCAGACCGGAGCGCTACTGCGCTGGGAAGTAACTGGATGATTCATCTCGTCTCGTCGTTACCAAGGTTATAACCGTTAACGAAAATGAACGAAAACTAGGTGGGTTGTCGTTAACTGAAATAAAAATAAAAGCGAGGCATTACAAAAAAACGATAACTAACCAAATCTGTAATGTGTGTTTGGCAAAACTAAAATAAAATTATAGATTAAATGTCCTTAGTTTTCGTCTTTATCAATGTCTTTCATAGAGCAAATAACGTTCAGATGCATTCCCTGCGTCTCTCACTCACACTCTCTCTCACATACACGTGCGCCACACACACATACACACACACACACGCGCGCGCGCGCACACACACACACACACACCGCCGTCTTCATGAGAACGATAGAGTGTTCGACGTTGAAAGCAAGTTCGCGAAAGGTTGGTATCTCGTGAACACCTTTACACAATCACACATTAAAAAGTGGAATACAAATATTTTAATTCAGAATATAATTTTGTCAGAGTGTTAAAGTCGACCCGAGAAGCGATGGCTACTTTAGAAAGTTAACTAGTCGCAAGTTTGAGGTAAAATGCACTTGGGTTGTCGATGTCAAAACACTATAGAAGCTGTGATTAAAATATTAAATAATGTTATGTCATTAGGCTATTGTATAGGGTAAATTTAGTATAGGGTGTGAAAATTGTACAGCTGTGGTATTTGTAACCTATAGGTTTAGCTCAATTTAGGTTTAGCTATAGCTTATATTTGTATTTTAGCTCAAAAATGGGTTGAATATATGCGGTTCGGTGTAATTAAATAGCATTCAGTGGACAACTTAGGCCTATCTTATATAGAGAGGACTAGTATGCTATTACTTTATCATACATTTACATGAGCAGACAGATAGCATTTAAGTCATTGCTTAGTAACTCATAAGTGTAGCTCTAGATGTGAGTGCAAAGCTTTTGCAAAAGCAAGTTACAAATACCCTGGGGGCTAAGCCCCCCCTGTCTTCCAATCCTAGTGACGTCCCTGCAACAGACATACTACTCGTCTCACGTAATGTTTTTCACCTTCTAGTATACAGAAAAGTTCCAGTCAGGGAGGCCTGACACCCAAATACAATGCATTACAATGATCCTAACAGGATGAAACAAAGGCATGCACACCTTTCTTTCTTCAAGCCCTTAAAGGAGAGGAAAGACCTCAACTTACATTAAATATTGATCTAATATGAAAAAAGCTGTTTTTCACAACATCATTTATTTGTCTTTTGAAAATGCACCCCCCATCCACACACACACACACACACTCTCACAGTTCTCCCGCACACACACACATTTCATGGCTCCTAGGTTTTTCACAATAGAAATTGTTTTCCCTGAAAGCAACCCCAGGTGATCATTAACAACCTCGTCATATCCCTTTGGACCGAAAGAGAATGAACTCTTATCTTCATTCACCTGGAGAAAACTGTTGGCCAACCAACACTTCACATCAGCCAGACATTTATACAGAGACTCTTTGAATGATTATTATTTGTAATGTCAGTGACCCATCACTACACTGAATAGCAGAGGAAGAATCTGGAACCGGCTCTGTACTCTTGTATTCTTTAATGGACACAATATATGTAAATAGTGTTCGACTTCCTTTTTTCTCCATGACAAGCAGGTGTCAGAAACGGAAAATAGTGTGCATCGCTTTGTGTACTCGGGCAACTGGAGTATTTCTGCTTTCTATAAACGCCACCTACACCACTTGCATTTTCATTCAGCCCATTTTTTCATGCATTTGTCTGAACAGACAGAGTTTTATGCCCTGTTCAGTGAACCTGGACCAGAATATTCGAATATTCGTTCGATGGGTTGGTATTCGATTTTTAAATTTGTGATTCGAATATTCGTTGTTGTTGTTTTTTTCGTGAACACCTGGCATCCCGCTCAAAATGGCTCTCATTCGCGCTTGCATATGTTTACACTATAAAATCACTATAAAATAAAATACTTTTTTTCAATTATCTTATAGCCAAGCCATTTTAATAGCCTCGTTATACTTAATAAATATATGTTCTTCTTCTTAGTGTTCAGTGCACCAGAGCGCACAACTGCACAAGCTTATGTGGCAGAAGCCATGTCTGAGCTTGCATTTTGGGTTAAACTGCGTTCGTTTGACATTGTGGAAAATAGAATAATATAATCAAAATGTATTATTCTTTTTATACGTTAGGGATGTGACGGTGAAAAAATATTCCCTCAGCGTTTCCCTCAATGCTGTGCTTGTGCGCTGAGCGGCTGAACGCATGCAGCTCTGCGCCACGTTTACTTTCGGTTTGCCAATTCAGGGGCGGGTTGCTTGAATTGTGGGTTCATTAGCTATTATTCTATAATGAAAAACATAGCAACAAAACAGTACAATGACAAACTCCCTAAGTAGGCGCTTTTACATCGCTTTAAAACCAAATATTCCGCGATCATCTTGTAATTTAGCTCCTCGCTCTCGTGTAGAATATTATCTGACTGCTGCTGCTGATGTGCTGAGACGCCCGTTAGTTTGGCTCGAGTGGCACGTTCAGTTTTTTAATTGTAGTTAGTCTTAGACCCTAGCCTGGCCGTGTCCTACAGCTTACCAAAACTATCGGCCCGAGTCCCGTGATTTTTTTATTTTTTATTTTATTTTTTTATCCTCCCTATTAGGCCTACACATCGTTGCAGCCATTAAAATAGTTCCAGCCCAGGTTGAATAGTTCAGTTTTGTTTTTAATGTCAAAGTAGTTATATTTTGTTTCGTTTCTTTATTAAGTTAATTTAGAAAAATGTTTAAAGCATTTTTTTGTTTGTTAAATTAAAGTTTTAGTTGTTTTAAAGTAATGACCAAGCGACAGCAGCTGACAGTGAGTTAACCGCATGTTGGATCAATTTAGCCTCTCAAATCAACACTGGACTTGTCTTACTTGTAATGAAATCCATAGATATAAAACACTTCAAGCATCACAATGTTGGTTTAAACATTTAGCCTACTATCACCACCACCACCACAGTAAAAAGGCATTTTTGACAAGCTGAGGCTGATGCTGCTCGCAACGGCGCAAATGAAACAAATAAAATGAAGTGACGTGACGTGTTTTTTTTATTAATTAATAATTTTTTTAATTAATTTGTTTTTTTATTTTAGTGCCATATAGAACCTTTTTTTGGAGTAAACATTCCTCCATATTACACATTGTTGCAGCCATTAAAATTTAGTTTTTAATGTCAAAGTAGTTATATTTCGTTTTGTTTCTTTATTAAGTTAATTTAGAAAAATGTTTAAAGCATTTTTTTGATTGTTAAATTAAAGTTTTCTTTTTTTTAAGTAACGACCAAGCGGACTGAGTGAGTTAACAACACATGTTTGATCCATTTATCCTCTTAAATCAACACTTAACTTGTCTTGCTTATAATAGCCTACATTTTTTTTTTTTTTTGTTGAGGAAACGTGTTCAAAAAGAAAGAAAGAAAAATTAGGCAGGTTGTCTTAACTTACACCTCTCCGCAAAATTAATATAAATCCGATCTTCAATTCTTGCGCTATATGCACATTTAACGGAGTTCATGTCAACGAAAGCAACAGATATGAGCTGCATTATAGGCTATTCATCAGCTCATTTCAAGATCAAAGACCGTAATATCAGAACGAGTGACCTAAGCACTGTAAGAGCATTGAGTCTCATCAATGAAGATGATTGTGTTTTTGAGCATCTAAGAGGTTCGGCAGTTTGCGTGTTGGCTTGCTTTACTCATTTGCGGCGATACTCTAAACACTGTGAGCCATCTTGACAGTCGTGTTGTCATAGTCTCATGTTGTTTCCACCAGCGCTGCACACCTCATTGTTTCTTTTAATTAATGAATGTCTAAAATATAAAATGAAGGAAAAAGCCTGCGTTTGAGGTATGACGTGAAAATTGTCCCGAAGCCTGGCCCCAGCGGCAGAAATAGGGGCTCTTAGTCTGTTCTATAACTGAACAGAATTATTTTTACTAGCTACTATAATATATCAAAACTGGGACGTAACAGATCTGTGTGTTTTGTATCACTAGTTCATTGCCCGTTCGCGGAGCATAAAAGCCCTGCCCGCGTGAGGCGCGCCGCTTCTCCAGATTCCAGCCTTTATTAGAGAGAAGGATATGTTCAGCTCCTTCCCTCCGAAGCTTCGAATATTCGATGTTGATCACTACCAAAGCTTCGAAGCTCAAAAAATGGTATTCGGACCAGCCCTACTGTTCACACAATGTCACTGTATCGTTGGTCCATACACATCTACTAAATCTGAAAAAAAAAAAGAACAGATTTTGTGTATGTGAATGATTTCTTGTTTTCCTTCCTCTCTATGTAGTGAGTGTGGACCCCAATACATACTTCGAGAGGGTGTCCGAGAAATTGGAGGGGATTGTGAAGGAGATTCAGTTTAGTCCGGGGGATGATTCTTCTCCACTGCCCTCTGCTGCTTGTTTAGCAGATTGCAGCTCTGCAGGTGAGCCTCTCTATGAAACATGACTAGAGCAGAATCAATTCCACAGAATACTCTGGGGGATCTGGCCCTGGGAGATTTTATTTATTTATTCAAAGCTTGTTTTATTGTTATTAATATTACCAATTATAAATGTACACACTTGTGTCTCCTCAGGTGATGACACTACAAAGAGGATTATCAGCTTGCTGAAACAACAGGGGGATGTTATTGATCAAAAAGTTAGCATTTAGTTTAAAGAATTATTACTGAAGATTGAGCCCATTTATCTTTTGACATAATAATCTATTACATCCACTCTATACAGAAGTTATTTTAAGGAAATAGCCATTATTTCACTGCAAAAAAAGCTTTTTTCCCCTTAGTATGTTTGTTTTGTTTCCCGTCCAAATATCTAACAATTGTTAAATCAAGATGCATTTACTGTGAAACGGCTTAAAATACATTGGCTGCGTCTGAAAACCTAGGCAGCTGACTTGTTGCCTCGCTGCCTTATCAGGCAATGAGTTGTTACTTACAATGACTTGTAAGGCAGCGTTTGTGCATGAAGGCACCTCACGAAACTGATTTCGGACAGACTTCTTAGGCAGTGTAACCGTTAAAGGATCTACAGCAAATTAGAGCGAGCTTTGGTGAGAAATAAACACATATTTAACTACTACAGTTGTAATTTCTCGCTAGAAATGATGTCAGAAGTGGAAAATGTTGGTCAAAAACGTACATTTACACACAAACTGACCAGCAAATGCAACTTTCGGACGCTTTTTTCCCAGCTCAACTGTCACTGAATGGAAAGCACAGGATTGTGGGATATCAAAGGCAGCGATGGATACTATGGCTGCGTCCGAAACCTGGAAAATGCTGCCTTCGGAGGACACATTTCAAGGCAGGAAGGCACCAAGGCACATCCAAATCTAATGTTAGCTTCACTTCCTGTCTCCTGAGATCCCTTCATCTGATCGAGTTTTGAAGGCAGCATATTTGTATCCTTCGTTGCCTTTGATATCCCACAATCCTGTGCGTTGAGCTGGAAACAAGCTGGAAACAAAAGATGCCGTCCGAAAGCGTTTGCTGGTCAGTTTGTGTGTAAATGTAAGTTTTTTTACCAACATTTTCCACTTCTGATGTCATTTCTAGCGAGAAATTACTAATGCAGTAGTTAAATATTTGTTTAACCAAAGCTCTCTCTATTTTGCTGTAGATCATTAAACTGTTACACTGCCTCAGAAGTCTCTCCGAAATTAATTTCGTGAGGTGCCTTCATGCACAAACGCTGACTTACAAGTCATTGTCTGATAAGGCAGCAAGGCAACGAGTCACTGCCTAGGTTTTCGGACGCAGCTTATGGATTTATGCTGCCTTCAAAAATCGATCAGATGAAGGCATCTCAGGAGACAGGAAGTGAAGCTAACATTAGAATTGGACGTGCCTTGGGCCCTGTCCCAAATGGCACCCTAAACCATCATTGTCTTCCTCTGAGTCCGCACTTTCACGACGTAATGCCGCTTTGAATGCCGGGAAGAAGTCCGCTGCGTAACCTGCACTAGTGCTCATCGAGGGGGCACTCGCGAGCACCCTTCTGAGACCTAAAATGACAAATGGGACACACTGCGGTCTCGTGGACTTAACGGACATGCGCACGCAGCGGCCATTGTAAGTCCACGAGACCGAAAGTGCACATGAAGTGTGCCATTTGGGACAGGGCCTTGATGCCTTCCTACCTTGAAATGTGCCCAAATCATTGAATTCAGGTTTTCCAATCACTTCCATGGCCACAGGTGTATAAATCAAGCACTGGGCATGCAGACGCTTCTACAAACATTTGTGAAAGAATGTGTCGCTCTCAGGAGCTCAGTGAACTCAAGCGTGGTACTGTGATAGGTTGCCACCTGTGCACCATTTGTGAAATTTCCTCACTACTAAATATCATTTTTTCCTCCAGAAGGCGGCAATGTCTGACACACAATGATGAAGTGACGTTTAGGGCTGCCACTAACGACTTTTTTTATATCGATTAATCTATCGACTAATTTATCGATTAATCTATCGACTAATTTATCACAATAATTTTCAACAATTTTACTTAAAACATTTAATTTAACTTGCAACGTTGGCCTTCAGTAGTGTACTATAAAAAAGTATAAATGTAAACAAGCCCTTGACAAAATGTCAAACTAAAAGAGTAAAAATGTAAAACGGTACAAATTTGTAAACCAACATAACAAAAAAAGCAAATACTTTTTATATAGAATAGTGTTGTCACGACACCAAAATTCAATATCAAAAACTTTGATACGATACCAGACTAAAATACCTCAATACCGATACTGAATCGATAAAAACTGTAAAAGTAATTGAATAATATGACAGAACTTACTCAAAACTCACTTGGCCGGCATGTTCCTGCCCTGCTTCACACAGAATATTAGGTCTGGCCCTTTAAGAGCTGCACGGACCAAAGTCATTGTAACACCCGATTTCTCATTCAACTCTGTATACGTTCACTAAAGACATCCGACTGCGTTTACCCGAATACTTGCCAGGACGTGCATTTTTACATATTTTTGACCATTCAAACCCAATAATCCGTGAAACTGGCGTCGCAATCTGTTTGAGTGAAAGGCATGTCAGAGTCCGACAGCGCACGCGTACGCGTCCCGACCGCGCCGCACTTTTCTGTTGCGTTCTTTTTCCTGAGCTGCTCGTATATTTGACTGTTCTGCTTCCATTGTTTAGTGAACGGTGGAAGCAGAGCTCACACACACGTCCTCACTCCTGCTGTCACACATCGGCGCAAATTAAGAAATAATGCTCTTATTAGAGTGCTGTCATTTTTAAAGTACCGGTACTAATACAACTTCATATTGTACCCAACTTACCCAGTCGACTAAAAATATTGACGTTGACTAATTATCAGCGTCGACGCAGTCGATTGTATCGACCAATTGTGACAGGCCTAGTGATGTTTCACTCATAGTTACCGCAGGCAGAAAACAAAAGAATAGAAGAATCATCAGCAAAACATGAAATTTCTCAATGTTTTAATGCAGAGAAAGAACTGAACGCAGTCAAATATTACTGTCACTGTCACTGATGGTGGATCTGGTGAAGAAGCTGTCAGAGATCAAAATATTGATATTGAAGATGTTGAAATGATAGTTTTGAGAATATGTTTGAGATGGTGAATATGTAATCCTTTACATATATGGAAACAGTAAGGTTGCTAGATTTCTGTGTAATTCTCTTTCTAGATCAGCATGAACAAGAGTGTCCAAGACTTCCTCCAGAAACTGACGTACAGCTCCTTCCAGCAGTTGGCAGATCGCTACGTAGCCCAGATCCCCAGTCCTCTCCCCCAGACCACAGACGCCTCCCCTGAGCTGGTCAGACTCGCCTTCACAATGGACTTCACTGCCAAAGTGGCTGGACTGTGCAGCCAGACGGTCGGTCGAATCATGGGGTTTGGTTATCAATACCTCCAGGATTCCTTCTCACAAATGTGTGCGGCCCAAACACAGGTAAAAACAGATCAGGCACCAAAGATCAAAAGCAAATGTGTGTAATTTTTGCTGTAAAATAGTGGACCACAGTTGAGTGGACCACACCACCAGGAAGGTTCGGCATAGCACTGTGACTGGACCAAGTTTCTGGTCACTCAATGGATGTTTGGATGTGTAAATGTGGTCATGCATTTGTGTTGATGCATGTATAGTTGTGACAGAAGTTATACAGGGTTTCTGCAGGTTTTATGAAGGTAAATCTAAGACACTTTTAAGACCAATTAAAGAAAATTGAAGGGAACATAACACGTCAGTAACTCTCAATGTAAATGTCTAAGCACACAATGAGTTGTATTTGTGACACTTCAAAATTTCAAGATACAATTTCCAACAGATCTCCATTACTTTTCAATTAATTTGACAAAAAATAGCTTAAAGTTTGAGATTAGAAATTTTATGATTTAAAACAAGGACAAATATCTGCCAATGGGTTCATAAAAATAAACTTAATTCAAATGTAAGTAATTTTCTTACCCAATGACAGATATTTATTGTTTTGAGCATAAACTCACCTAATTTTGTTAAATTTATCAGAAAACAAGACCTTATTTCTTCATTTTGCATGATCTTGATCGAATGATGTTTTGAATTCATACTGGATAACAGAAATCCTGGGGAAGAACATCTCTTTTTTGCAGCGCATGTAATTTAATTTTGCTATTAAATTTAGGGCCCTATGAAATCTGATTAGTTTTTTTGTTTGATAGTTTATTTAGATTACATTTTACTGACTTTCACTGGTCTTCAGAACACAGATGAAGATATGTTTAATGAAATGGGAAAGATTTCTGTCCCTCCATTGACAGTCTAAGCAACTACCACTACCACAAAACGAATCCATACGAATCGAGCAGTTTATTCCAAATTTTCTGAAGAGACTCGATTGCTTTTATGTGATGAACAAAAGTCTTACAGGTTTGCAATGACATTCGGGTGAATTTTTGGGTGAACTATCCCTTTAAATGTACTGACCTACTTTTGATTCATTCATCTAAAATTTTACAAATTCTATGACGATCTGCATTATACAGTAAATTCCATTTTTATGAATGGATTCTGCAATTCTGTCCACATTTTCTGCATTGCAGAAATCATAGGGCCCTAATTTAATGCCATAATATTGCATTTAAGACTTTCTGATCCAATTTAAGATGTTTTTAAAGGGTTAATGAAAAAAATTTAAATTAGCCCAGAAGCTCAGAGTATATAGCAAAACAAAATCATGAATTATGGTGCCTTCACACCGGACACGAATGACGCGATTCGCGCACGTGATTTACATGTTAAGTCAATGCAAAGACGCGAATAGACATTCTGCGGCTCGATTCGAATCGCCCGAATCGAAAAATCTGAACTTTGGCAGATATTCGCGCCGCGTTAACCAATCAGGAGCTTGCTCTAGTAGTGACAACAATGAGGAGAAAATCTGTATATTAATATCTGGTTCAGACAAGTGTGCATATGAAACACAACCCAGTCTCTTTTTTTAAGTTGATGTATGATCAATAATACAAAAGTATAAGTAAAAGGTATAAGAAGCTATACATGAAATAAAGCAAACAATTCAGTCAAACATTAAAGTCAGTGCTAGTAGGCTACAACAGTAACAAAGTTAAATAGCCTAAAAATAAAAAAATTATATCGCGAATAAAGCGAGTAAACTCAAAATGTTCAAGTGTCCAACATCGCGCGAATAGCGCGATTTATTTGTGTCATTCGCGTCCGTTGTGAACGCTACATTAGAGTCTAAAACAAGAATTTTTAAAGAGAAATGGCAGAGGATTTCGATATAAGAGAAGAGGGGCTTGAGTTTGTTGCCCAGCCCTATCCACGAGAGGTGTTAATGCTTGCGATACTCCGACATCCTGCGCCATATATATCGTGTCATGGGTTACTCTTTTTAGCGCAAGTCGACTTGCGTACCACTGACCGCCGGAAGCTAGTTATTTTAGTCTATAAAGTTTTAATATGGATATTTTTCTTACACTATTGCCACTTCGCTACAGAAGGCCTTTATTAACCCCCCAGAGCTGTGTGGAGCAGTTATATGGTGGATAGATGCACTTTCCGTAAAAGTTCAAAAATGACCCAACAAGTCGCTGCCATTATAAAGCTTGGAAGAGCCAGGACTTTTTAAATATAACGTCATACACACAGGATCCCTTTAGGCCTTAAATTATGGAAGGTCAAATTAAGACTTTTTAAAGACCTGCGGAAACCTTGTATTGAAATAAATGCTTCTTTTTTTCCCACTGGGGAGGAAGTTTTGAGCTCTGAAATCCCAGGGTGTTCATATAAGATATCACACTCTTGCAACAAAGCTAGTCATTAAGTTGTAGTTATTTCCTCATTGTGTTTCCTGTTTCTTGTAGATGGTTTCAGTTTATTGTACAGTAAGTGTGCAGTTTGGTCATTTCTCATGTTTTTCATTTCCTGGTAGGTGCCTGAAGATTTGGAAGGTCAGAATACCTGTGATCAAGACTGACGGCTTACTACTGTGAAGTCAAAAGCGACAAACAGTGCAATAGGGTAATCTCTGGGGAAAAAAACTGAAAACTGTGATATATGTGTGAATGCTTTTGTGAACAAGCCAAATGTAGTCGTGTGTTTACACTATAGGCTTTATACAATGAGCAGTTTTGGTACCGTTGTATAAAGGACAAGGATTGAATCTGATGTTGAAGCTGTGAATAAGAAATGTTTCTTGGGTGGGTGCTAAATCTTATCGTATTAGAATGATTTCTGAAGGATCATTTGATACTGAAGACTGGAGTAATTTAAATAAATGCAGCTTTCTTTCAAAAACACTGTATAGTCTTACCGAGCCCAAACTTTTGAATAGTAATGTGACATTTTAGGTTAAACCACAAGAACATTTTAATAGTTTATTGGGGCCTCGTGCTGTGTAACCTCTTTTCAGAACTGATATTTACGCTGAAGAACATTACGCTTGGGTATAAAATGTAAGATATGGATCAACTGTCATGTGATTTTATTTGGCTAGACCAGGTTGAGCATCTCTTTTGATAGTATGCCGTTTTTTAAAAGGTAATTCGTCAAGCTTTTTAACTGAGGAGGTGGTGTCTGTTAAAGGACCGGCAGATGTTCTGATAGTGGTAGACGATGAACACATGATTGAAACCAAGCTTCGATATGCTCTCTTTTGTGCCATTGTGCCAAAATCATT
Organism: Gobio gobio; assembly: GCF_949357685.1. Classification (NCBI taxonomy): domain Eukaryota; kingdom Metazoa; phylum Chordata; class Actinopteri; order Cypriniformes; family Gobionidae; genus Gobio; species Gobio gobio. Next base: position 36,911,586 of record NC_137117.1, on the reverse strand, counting down.
TAGTAAATCATATTCGGTCTCTTTTAAAGAGATAATGTCTTTATAAATGGTTGCCATGAAATAATGGCAGTATTTGTTTCTGGAAGTGAATGGAAGCAGTGGTGTACTGTATTAGCCATCCTTGACATTTCAGTGCGTCCTGTATATACACATTCTTCATTGAGCACCATTGTTAATCAATCTCAAATGATTCATGGAGCTTGGTCTTTATGTAACCAGGGTCCTGTGATCTAACCACCTAATTATTAGTCGGCTGGGGCCTAGCACAGGTGCCCTACATTCTCTGAACTGATTTCACTATGAGAAAATCTGCTTTAACAGCAAACTCAACTCTTAAGCATTAAAACAAGGTCGGGATTATTAGCCCCCTTGGTAAATATGATCAAAGATGGCTGTAATAAAATTAAAATAAATCTGCATTGTTTATCTTTTTGATCTTTCATTAAAAAAAAAATCACATAAATCTAACCTTTCATTGGAGTAAAAGAATTGAAAGTGGGGGGAAATCACATTATGAAATAAATGTTTTTCTTCAAAACACGTTGGACATAATTATTAGCACCTATTTATGAAATACTTTTTTAACCCAAGATAACAGCTCCGAGTCTTCTTCTATAATGCCTGATGAGTTTGGAGAACACCTGACAAGAGATCAGAGACCATTCCTCCATACAGAATCTCTCCAGATCCTTCAGATTCCCAGATCCATGTTGGTGCTTCTTCTCTTCCCACTCATTCTCTACAGGGTTCAGGTCAGGGAACTGGGACGGCTAGGCAGAAGCTTCATTTTGTGCTCAGTGACACATTTGTGTGTTGATTTTGATGTTTGTTTTGAATCGTTGTCCTGATGGAAGATCCAACCACGGCATTATACGATTTCTTGGCCGTCAGGTTTAGAATTTTATCTGTTGGTATTTGCTAGAATCCATGAAGCCATGTATCTGAACAAGATGTTCAGGACCTCCAGCAAAAAAATAGGCCCACAACATTAAAGATCTAGGGGGATTTATAACTGTGGGCATGGGGTACTTTTATCCCTGTTTGCACCAAACCCATCTGGTGTGTTTGCTGCTAAAAAGCTCTTTTTTTAGTTTCATCATGACCACAGAACCAGGTCCCTTTTGATTTTCCAGCCGTGTCTGACAACTGAATATGCTGGAGTTTGTTTCTGGATGAGCGAGGAGGATTTTTCTTGAAACCCTCCCGAACAACATGTGGTGATGTAGGTGTAGTTTGATCATTTTTTTGTCTTTCTAACCCCAAAACTCAACTAATCTCTGCAATTCTCCATCTGTGATCCTTGTAGAGTCTTTGGCCACTCAAACTCTCCTCCTCGCCGTGCATTAGGACGATATAGACTCACGTCTTCTTCCAGGCAGATTCAGAACATCTTTAGTTGATTGGAGCTTCTTAATTATTGTCCTGATGTTGGAAATGGAGATTTTCAAGGCCTTAGATATATTTTCTTACAGCCACTTTCTATTTTGTGAAGCTCAACAATCTTTTGCTGCACATCAGAACTATATTCTTTGGTTTTACTCATTGTAATAATTGTTTAAGGGAATTTGGCCTTTGTGTTTCCTCTTATTTGGCTGGATAATTTCATGCTCCTAGTCACCCTGGAGTGCTAAAAAATGTAAAAATGAATGGAAATATGCCTCAGAGGTATACAACATTCTAGGGGTGCCAATAATTGGGTCCAATGTGTTTTGGAGAATAACATTTAATTTCATAAAGAGATTTCCCCCCCACTTTCAATTCTTTTACTCCAATGAAAGGTTATATTTTTGTGTTTGTTTTGTTTGTTTGTTTTTTTAATGAAAGATCAAAAGGATAATCACTGCAGATTTATTTTTACAGCCATCTTTAATCATATTTACCAAGGGGGCTAAAAATTCTAACCTCAACTGTATAGGACACTGTAAGTAAACCTCAATAACTGGTCAAACTCTTCTTCAACACAAATAATCTAGATTAAATAATAAACAATAAAAACTATAATTTCTCAGGACATGGGTGTTCAACCCTTTTGATGCCCAGGCAGGCACCTGTATATTATCATGTTTAAAACCCTGTTTACTGTGTGAGAAAACATATTAAGTGTGATATTAAACGGACAGCAAAATTAAGCTATTGGTTATTATATTTTCAAACTAAAGCAAATGTTAATATGTTGTCTGGAAAAATTGACAGCATATCTGAGATTAACACATTTTTATTTTTGCCACAAAGCTTTACTGTTAAAAACTTGCGCTATCAATAAAATAACATGGGAATGAAATATAGTAATATTATAAAAATTGGTATGTGAATGTAAAAAAAAAACAACTATTTAGTACTTATAAGTATGTTAACTTAGACAATGCTAAAATACATTTTGTAAAATGCTATATTTATCTCTCATGTATCTTCTAAACATTTTTTTTAGGAGTTTCACCAGCATAAAAATGGGCAATAACTTAATCGGTAGCACGCTACACCTTGCATGAACAAAATGCATTCCTAATGTATTAACATTAAGATTAATAAATGTTTTGGTTACACTTTATTTTAAGGTGTCTGTATCACAATGTAATAATACATTTAAGTAGTATGCCTAATAATAATTAACATCATGTATTTACTATAGTGTTAGTATTAGGGTTTGGTTTAGGGTTAGTTGCACAGTTTATAGGAATTATTATAGTAACTACATGTAACGTGTAACAAGGCCACTGTAAAATAAAGTTTTACTAATGGTAGTTAACTAATGGAACCTTATTGTAATGTGTTACCACACATTTCTATAGAATCTTTTAAGAAAAAGACAACAAATCTAGAGCATTGTCCAAAAACTAGTCCCATGTTAATATATGTATTTAGCTTTAAAACAATGAAACAGCACAGAAGGATGCATCAACTTCACTCTGTGTTGAGTAGCATTAACCAGCCTTGCATGCTTTTAATTCCTTTTCACATCACCCACGTGTTGTTGTAACGTGTGTTGCACCTCTATCTTGCGTCTTCTCCACTTGTTCTCTGTCTCTAGTGAAAACAGGAGTGTGTAGATGTTTGGCAGGGTCTGTGCCACAGAGGGACTCGGCGGCGGAAGTGCGAGAGAAGAGACGTGCCCATTCAGATTAGAGGAGGCCATGTGTCTCTCAGCAAACTCTCTGGGCCTGCGGTGCTCCTCGTGAACTTGTGCAGGTGTGAAACTGATCAGGCTCAGCATCCTTTGCAAAAGACAGAAGATACTTCCTCAGTGGCATTATTAAAAACTAACAGCAGAAAATGTTGTTTACTTACATGTCTCCAAGGCCTTTCCGCATAGTGGACAAAAAAATCTTGAGTATAAAGATCATAAATAGCTTGACGCCATGCCAGAGCCAGTATGCCACAGTCGTAGCTTTAGTTATCCATTTCTGAGACCTGTGAAGCAACATATCCAGTGTGTTTATGAGCAGCCTCAAAATATTGCCTTTTAAAATCATTGCAATTTTAGGTTAAATTATGTGAAGTTTTAGTAACTAATTTCGGGAGGAGCACGTCCAGATAATTAAACCTATCTAAACAATGGAGCATGCCAGATAATGTAACCTAATCAAACCCAAGTGGAGCACCCTAAGATAATTAAACCTAATTAAACACATGTGGAGCACATCAAGCCAATAGATTTAATCAACGATAAGAGGTGTGTGTATATATATACAGCATATTCACCTTCTTTCGTTGACCGTTTTTATTTTTAGCATCCCTCCACCACCCCATCTCCTCACTTTGATTTATTAAACTCATTAGACGTCAACACAATCCATAATAAAATACAGTCTAGTTCTAGACTATCTTTATCATGGGGGGGACACTCTGGGTTCGGGCCAAAATTCCGAGCCCGGAGCCCTCCCCCGGACAGCACGCCAAATACGCATAATCTTTTACTCCATTTAATTTGATGTAAGTGTGAACTCGTGAAGTTGCTTTTATGCATTTAATGGAAATTACTGATGCACCGAAATTCATTTTATGCACTGAAAATGTGATTTTAATAATCAACACTCAAAAACAGTTGCATTTAAATTGCAGTGTTTTATTTATGTATGTTTATATAAGCTTGATATAAAATTTTTATTATGTTATAATTAAAATTATATTATAATGACAACATGTTAATTAAAGGGGTGATGAATTGAGAAATCAACTTTCCCTTGAGCTTTTGATATATAAGAGGTCATGGTAAATATAAGAATATCCTGTAAGTTTCAGAGCTGAAAACTTTCTTGTTAGGCTGCGTTCACACTGCAGGGCTTAATGCTCAATTCCGATTTTTTGAAAAAATGCGATTTTTTTGCAAGGCCGTTCACATTTCCAATTAAATGCGACCTTTTGTGATCTCCTGTGTGAACGTGAAATGACCCAGAAGTGACCCGCATGCGCAGAAGAGTACTCAACGGTCAACGACGTCACTTGTTGTTTACGGAAGTAGCCAAATATGGGTGTCAGCATTGGAGTCCGTTTAGCTTTATTAAAGTTATTTTCACAACGGAGCCAGCACCATTACAACCTTCTCATGTTAAGAAGAAAATTAAAAAAAAAGAAATCTTGCTTCCCTTCCACTGACTGGTCTCAGCATCGTCCGCCATAGTTGTTTATTTTTTTTAATTTCCCACCTACTTCAACGTACAATGATGACGTTTGTCGCGTATCAACGACGTGCGGGTCGGATACATGTGACCTGGCAGTTCAGACTGAAGACGCATTTCAAAAGATCGGATATGTATCGGATTTGGACCACATACCCAGGTGGCCTGGGTCGCATTTGAAAAGATCGGATCTGTGTCGTTCAGACTGTCATGAAAAGATCAGATACAGGTCGCATAAGGGCAAAAAAATCGGAATTGGGTCGTTTCAGCCTGCAGTGTGAACGCAGCCTAAGTCAAAGAAAAGCTTTTATAGACACCAGACCCAGAAAATCTTGTGCTTCATCCTTACGTCATCGTGCAACGAAACACCGCCACTACAGAATAATAAGCACGTGTAATTCAGTAGCCCCGCCCACCGACTCATGGAGCTGGTCGGATTACGCTAGCCAGCAGCAAAAAACATGCCGAGGATATCACGATATTGCGCTATTTCTGGTTGTGGAAGAACACAGTCGCTGCAAAAGCTTCCTTCGGATCCTAATATTAGGAATATGTGGTTGAACTTTATTTTTAATGAAGTTCCAGCTCACATGGGGATTAGCAAACATATTGAGATTGAAACACAATGCTGTTCCATCTATATTGGACCCGACTGGAATGGTGCAACACACTTATGTGTGTAAAACATGTTTTTTTATACGTGATAGTATTCCATTAGGGCTGAAACGATTCATCGAGTTACTCGATTAACTCATTACAAAAATTCCTCGAGGCAAAAATTCTGCCTCGAAGCCTCGTTAAATTCCTATGACGCGCACTATACGCGCAGGATCTGATTCACACAGACCGCTGTTCAGTGTTCAGGAAGCACACCATAGCGCGTGATACATTTTGAATTTAGTTTAGATTCTAGATGCCCAGAATCACTATAGTAACTGCATGTTTTACACAGTTTATGTAAGTTGATTACCGTTCTTATAGCTGCCACACACACACACACACGCGCGCGCGCGCGCGCAAGCCCCGAAGCCAGATCGCTTTCACTTTCATCCTCATAAAGTTTGTCAAGAGAGTTTCTCTCTCTCTCTCTCTCTCTCTCTCTCTCTCTCTCTCTCTCTCTCTCTCTCTCTCTCTCTCTCTCTCTCTTCTCTCTCTCTCTCTCTCTCTCTCTCTCTCGCGCGCCAGTCAGACCAATCGTGGCAATGCATCACTTATGCTTAAACTTTTATGAGGCCACGCAACAATAATTTCAGCATGCGTTTCGAACGGATGCTTCACCTAAAATGCACCGCTATGCAAGTGATGCAAGCCAAATGCAGCGTTCTATTGAAAATTAATGTATTTCTGCTGTACCAAACTGCAATGAAGCCTCACACACACACACACACACACACACACACAGGTTGCTAGGTTACCATAGCAAATAGGCTCACCACATATGATATATTATTTGTTAGTGGCCTACTGGTAAATGCTGCAGGTGTAGAAATCTACATAAAAGATATTTACTTTGATGTCAGTGCTTTTCCTCTTAATTTTCGTTATGAATTATTTGTTTTGGTTGTTTAAAAACACGGGAAAAAATGTATCCGATTAATCGATTAATCGATAGATTAAGTGCTAGATTAATCGATTACAAAAAGAATCGATAGCTGCAGCCCTATATTCCATTGTTACAGATCGTTTGATATGTGTACGATTGTATATTGATTATGTGTAGGCCTACGTGTCTATCCAGTCACACGAGAGACTTGTTGTAACGTTATGTGTGTGTCCGCGCGAGTGAGTGTGTGTCCGCGCGAGTGAGTGTGTGTCCGCCTGAGTGTGTGTGTGTGTGTGTGTGTGTGTGTGTGTGTGTGTGTGTGTGTGTGTGTGTGTGTGTGTGTGTGTGTGTGTCTGTGTCCCCGCGAGTGTGTGTGTGTGATTTAGTGTTTGTTTGATATTTTGCGAGTTCTCTGAGCATTTCCCCCAGACGATTCCTGGGACAGACGGTAGCTGAAGCTCATTAAATATGCAAATATGCAATCCTAGCCGTGGGCGTTTACTTCCAAGTCTTCAGTTCGGCACGCCCATCAAATCCTAGTGTTTCTCAGAGAGCCTCAAAACCAAGGCAGAAAATAGCCTATTACTTATTCATTATGATGTTTTTGAATGTAAAAACCACATAAACGTCATAAGTTGACTTCAGACAACAGTTTAAAAAAAAAAAAAGAAGCCAGTTCATAACCTCTTTAAAAATTATATTTAACTAATGTTATTTCATATTTAATTAATAATTTAATTAAGCAAAATCGCTTGCATTTTTAAATAAAATTGACATTTAAAAGCTGAGACTTTGTTACAAATCTACAGAGCCCCTTAAGGGACATGGGACAAGGGGCGAAAAAATGAGATGGGATGAAAAATTATTTGTCAATGATTGCATTCTCTTGCAAATGTTTTGCGTTCGCACGGGCAAAATGTTTTGTTTTCTCCTAAGAAATGTTGCGTTCGCTCGTGAAATGTTTTTTTGTTTTCCTGAAAAAATGTTTGTTCGCGCAGGCGAAATGTTTTGTGTTCTCCTAAGAAATGTTGTGTTTGCTCGTGAAATGTTTTGTGTTCCTGAGAAATGTTGTGTTCGCGCGGACGAAATGTTTTGTGTTCTGAGAAATGTTTAGTGTTCCTCCGCGAAATGTTGCGTTTGCTCACAAAATGCTTTGCGTTCCCCGTGGGCAAATTGTTTTGTGCTCCCCTGGAGTGAAATGTTTTGCGTTCCTCCGAGAAATGTTGTGTTTGCTTGCAAAATGTTTTGTGTTTTCCTGAGAAATGTTGCGTTCGCTTGTGAAATGTTTTGCGTTCCCCGCGGGCGAAATGTTTTGCGTTCCTCTGAGAAATGTTGTGTTTGCTCGCAAAATGTTTTGTGTTTTCCTGAGAAATGTTGTGTTTGTTCACAAAATGTTTTTCTTTCCCCCGAGAAATGTTGCAAATGTTGTGCGTTCCCTCCGAGAATTGTTTTACGTTCCCCACGAGCAAAATTTTTGCGTTCCCCTAAAAAATGTTGCATTTACTTGCAAAATGTTGCGTCCGCTCACAAAATGTTTTGTCTTTTCCTGAGAAATGTTGTGTTTGCTCACGAAATGTTTTGTCTTTTCCTGAGAAATGTTGTGTTTGCTCACGAAATGTTTTGCGTTCCCCGCGGGCGAAATGTTTTGTGTTCCCCGGGAGTGAAATGTTTTGCGTTCCTCCGAGAAATGTTGCGTTTGCTCGCAAAATGTTTCACGAGTTCACACTTACATCAAATGAAATGGAGTAAAGATTATGCGTATTTGGCGTGCTGTCCGGGGGAGGGCTCCGGGCTCGGAATTTTGCCCGAACCGTGATAGGAATTAGTCTAGAACTAGACTGTATTGCATTATAGATTGTGTTGACGTCTAATAAGTTTTTATTAAATCAAAGTGAGGAGATGGGGTGGTGGAGGGATGCTAAGAAACTGTCAATGAAAGGAAGGTGAGTCAGCTGTATATAAACCCTCCTGTTGTTGATTGAATTGATTAGTTTAGTATGCTCCACTCGTGTTTAATTAGGTTTTAATTATCTGGACATGCTCCACTTGGGTTTGATTAGGTTATATTATCTGGACGTGCTCCTCCCAAAATTAGTTAATAAAACTTCACTTTGTGTTTTCCCGAGAAATGTTGCAAATGTTGTGCGTTCCCTCCGAGAATTGTTTTGCGTTCCCCACGAGCAAAATGTTTGCGTTCCCATGAGAAATGTTGCATTTGCTTGCAAAATGTTTTGTTTTCCTGAGAAATGTTGTGTTTGCTCGCGAAATGTTTTGCGTTCCCTGCAGGCGAAATGTTTTGCGTTCCCAGCGGGCGAAATGTTTTGTGTTCCCCGGGAGTGAAATGTTTTGCGTTCCTCTGAGAAATGATGCGTTTGCTCGCGAAATGTTTTTCTTTCCCCCGAGAAATGTTGCAAATGTTGTGCGTTCCCTCCGAGAATTGTTTTATGTGCCCCACGAGCAAAAATTTTGCGTTCCCCTGAGAAATGTTGCATTTGCTTGCAAAATGTTGCGTCCGCTCACAAAATGTTTTGCGTTCCCACGTTAAACGTTACGTTTGCTTGCAAAATGTTTTGCGTTTCCTGCGAGCTAAATGTTTTGTGTTCTCCCGAGACATGTTGCGTTTGCTCGCAAAATGCTTTGCGTTCCCCCTGAAAAACTTTCTCTGGAAAAACTTCTCTGTTTCTCTAGGGAACTGGAAACATTTGCAAGAGAACGGAAAGACATTACCTTTTTTTTTTCCTCCCCAATGTCCCTTAGGAGTACTGTATGTATCAAAAGTAACAAAGCACTAAACTTTTTGAGATTATTGGATGGTGTGCACACTACAAATAATATTTAGTGAAGTTTTGTTCACACATCTATATGGAGCTCCTAAAGGTGATGAGAAAAAAAAAATGAGATGGGACAATAATATATATATTTCAATGCCTTTGCGTTCTCTCACTTGTGTTCTCTCGCAAAAAGCTTTTCACCCCAAAAGTTTCGATCCCATCTTATAATGTCCCTTTATGCCCTCATAATCAAAATGACTTCCCCTTCCTCTTGCGACATCTCTTCTTTAATGGTGTGAGGGCGGGGCAACCTGTCACTCACATGAGATCCACCAATAGCAAATCTACAACCATCCAATCAAATGGACAAAAGCAAGTCCCGCCCTACATTTGTTCTTGTTCAAGAAGCCATTTCACTCAGATATACGTCACAACAGGGAAGAAAAGACTATCACAACTTACGCTTCATGCCGACTTTAAGCATCACAGTTTAGGTCAATGATTCAGCCCTCCAAAACTGTTTTGGCTGAATATTTTCACAAAATTTTTTTTCAAATAAACTATAGTTCAGCACCTTTCCCATAAGGTTGTGACACTCCAGATTGGCAGTGTGAACAGCAAGAGCAGGTATGAGAGCGTCCGTTGAGATAAAGAGACTCCCGGATTACTCAGAATCTCCAGCTGCCCCATGATATTACACAGCAGCACTAAAACAGAGAAAATGAGAATGTTTCTCTTCTGTATCGAATCCTCAATAATCAGACATGCAAACAGGACACTACAGTACCTTCCTGAACCTTTATTGGTGAGTTCTTATGTACTGTCCACTCTTGATGGGTTGGACTCACGGATGAACAAACCCCATTGGTGGTCTTCTCTTCAGGTTGTTCCTGGGAGTTCTGCTGTGATTCCTCTTCCTCAACACCATCAGTCGGTGTTAGCATCCAGTGATCTGAGCTGAGCGAATCGTCAGATGCATCAGACTCCTTTCTCCGTTCAGGGTACAGCGGCAAAGCGTCTGTCGAGGTGTGGGAGACAATTATGAATGACAGTTGATTCAGGTTTTTAAGATTGTTGTGTCTAATATTGAATTCACAAAGCTTCCAATATATGTCCGATTAGTCTTTCGTCAAAAGATAAGGTTTATGTTTTAAAAGCTGTGTATAAATTGACATTGGATGTATCACTGTCTTACCAAATGTAAAAAAGTAAGTATACACTTCACATATACTTCAACATGAACTTCCCATAAATAATATAAAAAACTCACTGCTCTGCTGCAGAAAGTACACGGTATCTTGGTATCCACTGTAGAAAGCCTTCTTCAAAATCTGACAATTGACAATAAATTAAGTTAAAGGAATGGCTGATAAAAATGACGTCGTCATTTATTCACCATTGTGTCTTGTGAAACCCATATTACCATTTACTTATTTACTTAACAGACCATAAAAGTTACATAATGTTCATGCTGCTCGTTTCCATCCAAGTGGAGAGTGATCAGGGTTGTTTACTACGAAAAGAAAAAAATGCACTATAAAAGTACGGAGTGGCCATTTACACCTAGTGCTTGTTGGCAGAGGCCAATAACACTAACTCCAAACCCCATCCTATGATTAAGCCAGACAGAATAAGGCCCCGATCAGACAGAACAAATTTTTGTTGCAGTGAGAGGCGCCTTTTTTTAATTGTTTTTATTGGCAGTGAACGTTTTGCTTGTTGTTTATGCGCCCCGGGCGCCTTGCGTTTTAGCCGCCTGCTGCGCCTCGTGCTTTTATAGGAGCGCTCTGAGTGTCTGAAGTCGCTTTTTTTTTTGTTCAATGGACTTCACGAACCGCTACTAACGCAATGTTAACAAAAAGCAACAGGCCTGGAGGCAAGTTGGTGTTGCGCTATAATCCTTGATTAGACTGACAGGACAGCTGATTTGGTGGTTGCCTAGCAACAAAAAAAACCACAGTGCACTGCTATTTTCTAAATTAAAAACAGTCAGTAAAAAAAGGCAGTGTGGTGTGCCTTGCGTTTTCAAACCTGAAAATCACGTTCTATCTGATCGGGGCCTAACTAAAGAAACCTGTTTGATAACAGAATCAGTGGTGTGGAGAGTAAGGCACACCTTTTCTAAGTTAAGGCACGGTAAATCTGCCTTTTACCGAACTCATTCTTCTCCACATATCGGCTCGGAGACACTATTTAACCCTTGTGCATCAGTTAAAAAAAGTTACCCATAGGTCATGAAAAATTTATATTGGGAGCACAGACTTAAGTTTGGTCTCATTTTAACCCCCAAGCCACCCTAATCCTGCCTTCATGGACAAATTTGGGCACGAAGATCTCGGGTGTGATCCCCAATTTATTTATTTTTTAATAAATCGGTAAAATAAATTCTATCAATTTATGACTTTTTGGTGATTTTTGGGGTATTAATGAATTTATTTACCTCTAAAAGTACCATATTTTTTATGGAAAATATGCTTATTTTATGTTATATTTAATATTTCTTTAACTTCAGTAAAAAATAAAAAATAAACATATCAGCAAGCCCAGAGAGCCAAAACCTAAAAATGTGGTGACTTTGGTGACATCTGGTGACCTATGATGGTATTAATTCTTTTTTAAAGCTACAATATCAATAGCCACTAGATGGCAATAGAACTCAATGGCTGCATATGGGCTGAACTCTGTAAACCAATGTTTTAACAACCTTTTTTTTATTGCCCAGTTATTGGCTCATTTAATTCCTTTGTGTGTGTATGTGTGAGTGACTGTTTTTTATTTGACAAATAAATATTTTATTTGCTCATTCAATGGCTTGTGTGTGTGTGTGTGTGTGTGTGTGTGTGTGTGTGTGTGTGTGTGTGTGTGTGTGTGTGTGTGTGTGTGTGTGTGTGTGTGTGTGTGTGTGTGTGTGTGTGTGTGTGTGTGTGTGTGTGTGTGTGTGTGTGTGTGTGTGTGTGTGTGTGTGGACTGGTAATCATCACGTTATGGGGACAAAATGTCCCCACAAAGATAGCAATATCCGAAATCCTCATCCTTGTGGGGACATTTTTAGGTCCCCATGAGGAAAACATCTTATAAATCAGACTAAGTGATGTTTTTTGAAAATGTAAAATTGCAGAATGTCTCCTGTGAGGGTTAGGTTTAGGGGCAGGGGCAGTGTAGGGGGATAGAATATACGGTATGTACGGTATAAAAACCATTACGCCTATGGAAAGTCCCCATAAAAGATAAAAACCAAACGTGTGTGTGTGTGTGTGTGTGTGTGTGTGTGTGTGTGTGTGTGTGTGTGTGTGTGTGTGTGTGTGTGTGTGTGTGTGTGTGTGTGTGTGTGTGTGTGTGTGTGTGTGTGTGTGTGTGTGAATGTTTGCCACATTGAGAATGTGTTATAGGCTCACTCCTTCATGTGTGTGTATGTATGATCTGCATTGTGTTGGATTTATTCATTTTTATTGGACAAATAAAAAAAATATTTTTCCCATTCATTCCTATGGGTGCCCATTTTTGTCCACGAAGGCGGGATTATGGAGGTTTTTTTTTTTTTTCAAGCACTTAACATTGTAGAATCGAGTCATTTTTTTTAATGTGTTCATGTGGCAAACTTAGGAAAAGTAGCCAAGTCTTGTACCGCTTAGATTAAGGAAAGTATTTAAAAAATAATAATAATAATAATTATTATTATTTTGCCCACATTTGTCCCCAAGAGGGCTTTAAAGAAGTCAAAAAAAGTTATAAAATGAAACCAAAAAAAGGTTATAGAGGTTTAAGTTTATGAAAATGATTTATGAACATTATTTTATATAAAATATATATTTTATAAAACATGTTGAAAGATGTTAAACTCTAAAACTGCTAGAAAATCAAATCCATAAATCTAAAGTTGTGTTCCAAATTTGAGGTTGATATCTCAAAAAACATTGCTTTCAGTAGGCTAAGATTTTGTTTGGGTGCAGTGCCAACTTTTTCCTCATTAGATGCCAGCAAAGCTCCACTGGTGCAAGCAATAAAAATATTGGTAAAAAATTGTAAAAATGTTACTACATTCTGTTGCCAACAGAATGAAAGCCTATTAATAAAGATTGCAATATTTAGTTAAATGGTGAAAATAAAGTGCTTAACAGTTATTAGTGGGAATAAGGTGATTAACAGGTAAGGATAGGGGAGGACTTTAGGGACAGGGAAGTAGGAGGCAGCATCCATTTATGTTTATATATATATATATATATATATTTAAATACACAAGATATATTATTACTGCATACTGTTTTATAATGTACTACAATACACTGAGGTGCAAATGGTATCATCCACTATTTGCACCGAATATACAGTAAATAGCATCTAAAAACTATCTACACATTTTTTTTTTTTCATTTAGTATAAAAAGTATCTATTGCTGTTTTGTTCCTTAGTGCAAATAGCCGCTGCCTAAACCGGTGTTGGGACATAAGCCGTATTTCCACCGAAATTACCTGGAACAATTTGTCGCAGGAACTTTTCCCCCCAGACCAGTTTCTGTCTGCGTTTCCATCGTGGTCTAAAGTACCGTAAAGTTTAGGCAAATTAGTCCGGTGACGTAGGACTGCGCACGACTTTCCAGTTCCCGCTGGATTTCGTCCTCCACATATAAGCTTAATAAAGCCTGAACCTTGTCGTCGATCCATCTGTCATTTTTTTTTTACTCCGTTGTTGATTCGAATAGAAAACACCACACCGCAACAGACTTTTAACAATGGTGGTTGAAATAAAATGCTACGTAAAGTCAGCATGTTCAGTGCCCGAGTCCCACCTCCGAAAGTTCCTGAACTTTGAAAAAGTACTTCCTTGAGAGCAGGGAATTTTTTACTCAAAACTCAATTTAGACCCTGGTCCCTGCAGTGGAAACACACCGAGTACCACCCCAACGTCCCTAGTTCCTGGGAAAAGTTCCTGCGGTGGAACCGTGGCTATAATTACAGAACTCACCCTCCAGTCTCGAGGGAACATCGCATCTACCAGCCTGAGGAAGTTGGTGAAGGAGCACTGGAAGGAGAGCTGCTGGATGATGGCGTCACAGAGGATGGTGGAGGTATCAGAGGGACATATGTCCATGTGTCCAGCAAACGGGGAGATGGTGAGGGTGGGAAAGGAATCCTCTAAGGGCTGGATGTTTGTGAAACCTCCATCCATATAGTGCTGGGAAAGTAGAGTATAAAGTAGAGGTGTTATACTTTTAGCTCGTTAGCTTTAGTGTATTTCTGTAGTTCTTAAGCATGTTGACTTGCAGTACAAACACCTCTACTCACCTCGCCTTTATACTGTGGTGGGATCACGCCGGAGTATACAGGAACAAAGCAGCTACACAAGAGAGCCTTATAGAGGACGGAAAGAGACCACTTAAAGAAAAAGGTTCTGCACAGTTTTAAAGGGGTAGTTCACCCAAAAATGAAAATTCTGTAATTTACTCTCCCTCACGTTGTTTCAAACCTGTATGAGTTTCTTTGTTCTGCTGAACACAAAAGAAGATATTTTGAAGTATGTGTGTAACCAAGCAGATAGAGCAACCATTGACTACCATAGTAGGGAAAAAATACTATGGCAGTCAATGGTTGCTCTATCTGCTTTGTTACAAACATTCTACAAAATATCTTCTTTTGTGTTCAGCAGAACAAAGAAACTCATACAGGTTTGAAACAAGGGTGAGTAAATGATGACAGAATTTTCATTTTTGGGTGAACTAACCCTTTAAGTAAATTGAAGCTGTCATCTGAACCTGACATATTTTAATGATACAAACTTAACCATGGTCAAAAAAGTTATTCTATGTTATTTCATTTAAGATTTAAAGGCGCAGTAAGCAATTTCTGAGAATTATTGTCGAACACTGTGAACTCGGGGCGGCAGTGGTTTATGTAGGTTGTGGTTCATGACCATAGACAATTAATTTTTTTCCTGTGAAATTTCGTTTAAGGCTATTAACAGTACATATGCTTGTGATGCATATAAATGTTTCCTATACTTAAAGGTAGAACCGTAGCAGTCTGTGAGTTAAGGAAAAGAAGATTCCCTCAGTCATCACATACCTTAACAACAGACATCGCTGAGTGTTACCTTGACTTTTTTTTTGTATGTATTTTGTATTATGTTGGTTATGTTGTGTGGGTTAAAAAAGTGCAGTGCTGTGGAAAAGAATTTCCCCTTTGGGGACAATAAAGTTTAAGTAAGTAAGTAAAAAGGCAGGGGGAAAAGCCCCTTTGACTCGTCTACATCCTATCACTCTCATGACAGTTTGTGGTTTGGAGAGCTGGTGGTGAATTTATATGTATTTGCACAGTCTCATTTTCATATCTGCTTGTGCCTCGCCTTAGGGGTGGATTTTTTTCCTAAAAATTAGTACAAATCATATATACAGTTGTTACATTTTACAGCTGTAATTGGACTGTAAAACGACGCTACTGTAAACTAAATATATTTGTATACATTTTACATTTTTAAACAATTGGCATGCTTACTTTTATAAGGTCCTCCTTGGAAGGAAATTCCGACACAAGAACATTTTTTCCATCGGACATGCGAGTCATGGACACATGCAGACGGCCGGTGGCCAGAGTGTGGGCATTATCAGGCAGGCAGCGCTGCAGTGTGACCTCCAGCCACCTGAAAATATCCACTGTGGGATTGAGAAGACCGAGTGGATGTTGTTTGGTAAATCTTGCAAATTCCAAAAGCTGGTCTCGCACACGTCCTGTGAGAAGAAAAGGTGGATTTCATGACTTCTGACTTCTTAGTGACTTACAGCACACTGCACCCTGGACCAACCTGGTCTTTTTTGGATGGGGTTAAACCTACAACCTTTATAAGTACAACATTAGTCCTACAGTCAATATATGAAGGTGAATATGAATATAAAGATCTCAGATTACCTAGATCCGACCCACAGACAACTGCTGCAGCCACGAGAGAACCAGCGGACGCGCCGTAGACTCTCGGTGCTCCTTGCAGGATCCAGGCCGCATTATCCAAAAGACTCTGCGCAGCACCGAGTTGGTAAGTTGCTAGAAAGCCAGAACCACAGAAAGACACGGAGAGGTTCTCATTTTTAGACAGAAGGCATAACGGTGATGACATGACTGGAAGTATCTCCTCGTGGTCGGATGGTATCAGGTCTTCAGCTCTGCAACTTAAGACGAGGACCATCAGAGCAACGATATTAAAACAGACGGTCACGGTGTTAAGAGCAAAAAGATTTCAGAAAACCCGCAAAAATCCCGCCTCCCCCTCTGGGATACCATGAATGATCATGAATGATCACTTCATGACGTCTGAATTAGGCCTATTATATGTGTGTCTGGCTGTCTGCGCACAACCTTCCGAGAGCGTCAGAGGTAAATGCCTGCATTATTGTCGTCATTGGAGCAATACGAATTACTTGACATTTAGTAAATGTCTTAAAATGGGCAAAGTCATGCCTAGATTACCATAGAGATTAGTTTAATCAGGCGTAGATTACAAGCACATCCACCAAGAGGGAGAGTGGATCTTAGAAGAAGTGAATCAATACAAATGAAACAAAAAGTTATCATCTTCCTCTTACAAACCTCAGACTTCTTATCATTTCATATGCACTTACCATTCACACAGTTGTGCGCAATAAGCCAACCTTCTTGACCTCAAAGGCCACAACAATATTCAAAGGCCCAATGACTTGTCATTCCGGTTGTAGAAAAATCTATATTTATTTTACAAATCACATTACAGTTACAAGATTTGATTTATTTACATGTCTTTGAAAACACACTTTGGAAAATTAGGCTATAAAGGTTTTTCCAAGACATTGAGAACCCCATTTCTTCAAAGAAATTAAAATAAGAAATATATTGATTTTTAGTTTTTAAATCATCTTTAATTCTCATCTTGAGGATCCCTGGTTTGGAAAACTGCTTTAGATGGTATTTCATTTCATTGACCCATTCATCAACATTTTTTTTATTTATTTTTTTATGATTATTATAAATCGCACTTTAGATTAGGGTCCAATTATCACTAACTACAACTACAACTAATTATTGCTTATTAATAGTTAGTAAGGTATTTGTTAAGTTTAGGGATTGGGCGGGGTTAAGAGATGTAGAATATGATCGTGCAGAATAAACCATTAATATGTGCTTTATATGTACACTGTAAAAAAATATTGTTGGTTTAACTTAAAAAAAGCAAGTTACCTCGTGGCCTTAATTTTGAGTTCATTGAAATTTAAAATTTGAGTTAATAAACAAAGAAGATTGGTTTAATAAATAGAAACTCAACATATGTTATCTGCACCTCAAAAGTCGATTGACAAAAGATAAAAAGTTGTAATAACAAATCATCTAAATAATGTTTTACAGTGTTATAAAACAGCCAATACCCTAGTAATATGCTTGCTAATAAATGCTTTATTTATAAACAACTCTATTTAAAAAACTTTAATGCAAAAAGCCTTAAAAATCAAATACAATTCCTTAAATATAAACTTTTCTTTATGCATTCATATTCATTGAAACCTAAAATATATTTAAAGGGGGGGGGGGTTATGCTATTTCGTGCATTCTGACTTATTTACACTGTTAAAGAGTTGGATTCTCATGCTAAACATGGCCAAAATTAAAAAATAAATACAAATAAACAGTTGGACTTAAGAGAGAGTATTTCTGTGCCAAATACACTCCTTCAGGATTCGAACAAGTTTCAGACAGTTTTTTTTTCGAGTATGGCCCTGTATGACATCAAAAAGGGTGGTATTCCTTGTATGGGCACTTCTCCCGGGTGAGCGCATGCGAGAGCGAAATCGCTTCGTTCAATGTGCTTCGTTCAGATTACGGGAGCTGTCGGCAGCACTTTTTAGACCACTACATCAACAATGTCACTAAAGAAGTGTGTTTCTGGTTGCGAGGGAAAGATAACCTTGTTCAGCTTCCCAAATAACCCAGCGATAAAGAAACAGTGGATGCAGTTTGTTTTTCCGGAGCAGCAACGGAGTTCTGTGTTTGTTTGTTCCCGGTCATGAGTGGAAACCGCAGGTGGAGAGTGAACAATTGGCGCGTAAGTGCATATAATGTAAACAACACAAACGCATAGTGAATCGAAAGTTGATAATGCCACGAATGTATTGTGTGTGTGTTTGTCATAGGTGTGTGTCACTTTAGCTCCGCCCACTACACTCCTCCACGAGTTTGGCTGTTTTCGGTTCAGCTTATCTGTCTTTTATAAATCTAATAAAATTAAAGACTTTTTTTGAGATATGAAAAGTCCGCCTGTTGGTACTCAAGATTAACATGAGATTGGCTGAAACTATGTTTGTTATCCCCCCCCATTAAAAAAAAGTTCATGAGCATCTAATT
Organism: Gobio gobio; assembly: GCF_949357685.1. Classification (NCBI taxonomy): domain Eukaryota; kingdom Metazoa; phylum Chordata; class Actinopteri; order Cypriniformes; family Gobionidae; genus Gobio; species Gobio gobio. The sequence goes on along the minus strand of NC_137117.1, from coordinate 36,893,300 downwards.
TTTCAATTACATTTATAAAGTTAATAGGCAATTAATGAAAACATAAATTTCAGTGTACATATTATTCATTCTATTTGATTAATGTAGTACAGTTGACAAATCTGTAAAAAAAATAACATTGCACAGTTTTACAACCTGAGAAAATGTTTCATATCAACTCCAAACAACGAGACTATGAGAATCAATCATAATGGTTGCGTTGATGAATTAGTGTCGTTTAGCTTTGAACACATACTCACAGCAAACAACTGCAAAAACTACCCCGAGTCAAAACTGTGTGAAGTAAGCATCTCCTAAGGTATTCCCACGGTTCCTCTACAGGATGTCAACAATCTCCGGTGCTGTAGATGGCAGTCTGTATTTCACATCACACTGTATCGGACGTTCAACTCTGGGGTTGTCCATTCTTAAAGGTAAGGCTGATTAGTTACTAAGAATGTAGAAGTGAGTGTCATGGGATTGGGGATATGCTGAAGTTGTGATCAGAGCTGGGGCTCGGGGTAGTAGGGGTCGATACAGGTGATACTTCCAGAGCGTCTTCTCTGTAGTCAGGGGAAACAGGACTATCAGGAGACGGTTCTGCACGCTCCGACCTGGATTGCAATATTTCCTCAGGGGTCTTCAGGAACCTGCAGCAGACAGAGGGACAGTTTTAAAGAAAGTAGTGATTGAGCAACATATGGGCCAGAATGCAGAGCCTGATTTCACCGAGTGCAACATGTTGTACAACATTTCAATCATCCAATCAGATTTGAGGGCAGAGTTTACAGTTTATGTCAAGTTTAGGCTTACAATCAGGGTTAGGTGCTTCTACATCAGTGTTATTCACCATCATTTCCCTCTAATTTTAGGGCTAGCTTAGGGGTAGGGATAGGACTAAATTTTCAGACAAAAACATTGTTCCAAAATACATTATATTGCCAAAAGTCTGCCTTTACATGCACATGAACTTTAATGACATTCTTAATCCGTAGGGTTTATTATAGAGTTGGCACACCCTTTGCAGCTATAACAGCTTCAACTCTTCTGGGAAGGCTTAATTCTTCTAGAAGAGCATTCGTGAGGTCAGGCACTGATGTTGGACGAGAAGGCCTGGCTCTCAGTCTCCACTCTAATTCATCCCAAAGGTGTTCAATCGGGTTGAGGTCAGGACTCTGTGCAGGCCAGTCAAGTTCCTCCACAGCAAACTCGCTCATCCATGTCTTTATGGACCTTGCTTTTGTGCACTGGTGCAGTTATGTTGGGACAGGAAGGGGCCGTCCCCAAACTGTTCCCACAAAGTCGGGAGCATTAAATTGTCCAAAATATCTTGATATGCTGAAGCATTAAGAGTTCCTTTCACTGGAACTAAGGGGCCAAGCCCAATCCATGAAAAACAACCCCACACCATAATCCCCCCCTCCACCAAACTTTACACTTGGCACAATGCAGTCAGGCAAGTACCGTTCTCCTGGCAACCGCTAAACCCAGACTCGTCCATCGGATTGCCAGACAGAGAAGCGTGATTGGTCACTCCAGAGAACACGTCTCCACTGCTCTAGAGTCCAGTGGCGGCGTGCTTTACCCCACTGCATCCCACGCTTTGCATTGCACTTGGTGATGTAAGGCTCGGATGAGCTGCTCGGCTATGGAAACCCTTTCCGTGAAGCTCTACACACTGATCTTGAGCTCATCTGAAGGCCACATGAAGTGTGAAGGTCTGTAGCTATTGACTCTGCAGAAAGTTGGAGACTTCTACGCACTGTGACCCTCAGCATGTGCTGACCCCGCTCTGTGATTTTACGTGGTCTACCACTTCGTGGCTGAGTGGCTGTTGTTCCCAATTGCTTCCACTTTGTTATAATACCACTTATACACACCAATACAATAGTTGACCGTGGAATATTTAGTAGTGAGGAAATGTCATGAATGGACTTATTGCACAGGTGGCAACCAATCACGGCACCACGCTTGAGTTCACTGAGCTCCTGAGAGCGACCCATTCTTTCACAAATGATTTTATACACCTGTGACCATGGAAGTGATTGGAACACCTGAATTCAATGATTTGGAGGGGCGTCCCAATACTTTTGGCAATATAGTGTATGTTGACTCAGGATCGCGTCTAACTCAGCAAAATCAGGACGTGCAACCAGGATAGTATTTTCCTTTTTGAGATCATCATGCCCAGTTTAACAGAATTAACAGTTTTAGCTCCCCCTTGTGTGAGTTAAAAAAATCTACTGACTCCCTGTCAGTGAAAAAATAATATATACTGTGTGTATATATATATATATATATATATATATATATATATATATATATATATATACACAATATATATATATATATATATATACACACAGTATATATTATTTTTTTATTTTTTTATATTAATATATATATATATATATAATATAATAAATTTTGTCTAAAATATGCTTTAATTGAATTTTGTATTTATTTACAAAGTTTAGGGACATTTACTCATTCTTAATTTGAACTATTTTCCACAATTTATAATAATAGTTAAGTGATTAAACTTTGAAATGACAGATATGGAAGTATGGGTACTTTGGGAATTATTATCTGCACACTCATCACATTTAATAAAACCAGCTTAATGAAGCGCATCTTGGGATGCTTTTAAATGGTATTGTATGCCAGACTGCATTTAATCATAACATTTCAGATTAAAATATTTTTAGCATCATAAGAAACAGAAATTCACCCAAAAGTGATTTGGCTGGTAGTAGGCCTATCCCTTGTGAAAAAGTAAACTTTAAAATAATATAAAGTGTGAACTTTTGCTGAACTTTAGAGTCTTTTTGACTCACTTAACCTCCTGGGTGCCACTGTCCATGTATGAGGACATTATATTTTAGTGAGTTTCTCTGCCACAATACATGTCACAGTTTTAACAACAACTTCTCCTTGGTCTTTAAAAATGACTGAATGATCCACTTTAGCACTCTTATGGAAATACGATATTATTTTGCAATATTTTGTAATTATCATTTCAATCTGACAACATTTCAAATTGTTTGTTATAAATCAACATCTCAGGAAAATGTTATGGGGTTTCTAATCAAAATATGACAGGGTATTGATTTCATACATGTCCACCATTGAGGACACCATTGAGGACACATGTTTATCAGGCATTTTAGGAGACACAACAAAAAAATAGGGAAAGAAATTACATAATAATGTCCCTATAAAATATTAGATATTATGAAAATGTTGCCAACTATTACTCCCATTATTACACTTGTTTTTTCATTACATGTTGCTCTAAGAACACATTAATATGCAAATTAGATACACAGTATAGATACATTGCATTGAATGGGAAAACCCGTGTATGGCCATTTTACCCACCCATATTGCATAAAGTAAAATGATATAACAATTAATTCCATTATATCTTTCATAACATGGTTCATAACATGGTTAACAAAAAAAAATCCTGAAACCTAAAAATTGATTGGTGAATGAAAAAAAATCCCATCGTTTTTGCCTATACATATCATTTTGTGTCTTTTTATTTCCTGGTTCCACTTATGAGGACATACCATAACATATGAATAAAACAAATCTATTTGTTTCTTATGCTCTAAACAATGTAATGACATGAAAAAATACTAAATTCAAAAAACGTTTTCCCCTGGGTCTTAGGATGTTAAGTAGGACTTGAGTGCATCTATTATCATAATTCTATTGCCTTTTTGTTTAAAGTGTACTGCCAAATGTTCTGACAAGGGTTTATGATAAACTAAGATATACTTTAATGTTATTTCTATTGAACATTTCTATGTCATTTATAATAAAAGTACTTTACATGTGCTTAAGTATGTTAGTCATATGTAAGTGTACTTCTTTAAAGCACATCAATAGATTATTAAAACAGGATTATTTATGAAATGTTCTTTAATTTGACATTATTACAATTACACTTTTTAAAAGTGTACTTAAGTGTGAAGAAACCTAGTCATTAAAGTGCCCTTTCATGATTAAAGATTACGAGCGAACATTATTATTTATTTATTTTTTTAAATGATGATGTGCACAGATAAATCATTTATAATAAACTGCAATATTCCATTAAAATAAATTGATTTCATGGTGACTTAATATACTTGAAATACACTACAAATGCGCATTCAATACAATCTCATTTCTCATGTCTCATTTGCCGTCATTAAATGGAATTATATAGGAATTATATCGGCATCACCATCAACTAACAACTGAAACCCCATATAAGTCAACTCCAACATTTGAGTAATGACAAAAACAAATGTGCTTCAAATGACTCCACTTACCGGAAGAGCAGCCTCTGCCCTGTCTCTTTCTTGATAATGTTGAGCTTGTAGTAATGCCGTAATGCTCTAGACATTTTCTCATAGGTCATATTGGCCCTGTTCTGCAATGACAAACAAGCAGACCCTATTATTGTAAATAACACTTAAACACAGAAAAAGTGAGTGGGTCTCTTCTGTTACAGTACCTTGTGGTTGCCCCAGAGTCGTGCCAGTCCATTGGGATCCACCACTCTGAAGACCATGGTGTCCGAATCCTCCCAACGTATGAAGGCCTCATACCTACTGTCCGACAGCAGGTGGTACACATAGTCCCATAAGAGTTTGCAGTCTAATGAAAAGATGGAACGGTCAAAAGCATGTTACTTTGTGGTTTTTGACATACAGCAATTTTGTTCATCATTTCCATTGATTGTAAATTATTAAATGATATCAGCCATAGTTAATGTCTGTGATAACATGTGTGAGCACCTGCGATCTTTCCATTGGCCTCAGTGGTGTGTGTGGTGTTTGCAGGTCTTTCAGGTTTACTGGACAGGTTGAGAGGCTCGTCTGTACAGTAAACTTTTACAGGCTGTCTGGTTTTGTCTGGAGATTGCTGTTGCTGTTTTTCCTTGGGCAAATGTTGAGAAAGCTCTGCAAAATATGGATAAACAGTGAGCTATGAAAGCTGAAAGGTCAAAGTCACATTTTTTATCATAGTAAGAAAGCAACCTCATCCATATGCTATATCAGTGGTTCTCCACCAGAGGGCTAGGACACACTTGGAGGCCACAAGATGGACAAGCTTTGGTGGGTCCTTTAAATATTTAGGGAGTAAAAAAAAATATCCCAGGGGCTCGTACCTTTTTTATCTGATAAATAATTAAATTCTCTTTTCATAAATAACTAATACTCTGTTCATAAACACTTCACAATTAATTTTCGTTAATTAACATAAGTTAACATGAACTAATAATGAACTGCACTTCTACAGCATTTATTCATCTTAGTTCATGTTAACTGCAACATTTATTAATACATTATTAAAATCAGAAGTTGTATTTGTTAACATTAGTTAATGCACTATGAACAGCTGGATTTTATTAACTAACATTAAAAAAGATTAACAAATATAGTAACAAATGTATTGATCATAGATAGTTAATGTTAGTTAATACATTAACTAGTGTTAACAAATGAAACCTTATTGTAAAGCGTTACCTAATTCTCTCTTAGACATTATAACCACTTAATATAATTGCTTATGCATATACAGTGAGGAAAATAAGTATTTGTACACCCTGCTATTTTGCAAGTTCTCCCACTTAGAAATCATGGAGGGGTTTGAAATTGTCATCATAGGTGCATGTCCCACTGTGAGAAACATAATCTAAAAAAAAACTAGAAATCACAATGTATGCTTTTTTAACTATTTATTTGTATGCTGCAAATAAATATTTGAACACCTGTCTATCAGCTAGAATTCTGACCCTCAAAGACCTGTTAGTCTGCCTTTAAAATGTCCACCTCCACTCCATTTATTATCCTTAATTATATGCACCTGTTTGAGGTTTATAGCTGCATAAAGAGACCTGTCCACCCCATACAATCAGTAAGAGTCCAACTACTAACATGGCCAAGACCAAAGAGCTGTCCAAAGACACTAAAGACAAAATTGTACACCTCCACAAGGCTGGAAAGGGCTACGGGGAAATTGTCAAGCAGCTTGGTGAAAAAAGGGTCCACTGTTGGAGCAATCATTAGAAAATGGAAGAAGCTAAGCATGACTGTCAATCTCCCTCGGACTGGGGCTCCATGCAAGATCTCACCTTGTGGGGTCTCAATGAAATCAGCCCAGAACTACAAAAACTACAGGAAACGTTTGACCTCTGTAATTGCAAACAAAGGCTACTGTACCAAATATTAACATTGATTTTCTCAGGTGTTCAAATACTTATTTGCAGCTGTATCATACAAATAAATAGTTAAAAAATCATACATTGTGATTTCTGGATTTTTTTTTTTTAGATTATGTCTCTCACAGTGGACATGCACCTACGATGACAATTTCAGACCCCTCCATGATTTCTAAGTGGGAGAACTTGCAAAATAGCAGGGTGTTCAAATACTTATTTTCCTCACTGTATTTCATTGTAAAGAAGCAAGTTTTTATTTTCGTTGTATTTTGATTGATTTCATTTTAACATTTTATTACAAAAAACACATTTTCTATTTAGCCGAAAGCAAAGTAGGAAATAAAAAAAATAATAATAATAAACCTCTCCGAGCTGATATGTGATGGGAATAGGGTGAAGAATGGCATTGGAAAAAGGAGGATTTGAACTCGGTCGGTCGGTCGCATCAAAAGCTAAATCCACTCTCCATACTCTTCTTCACAGATACCTGAGTTGTATTAAGACAATTTGCCAACAGGACAGGTTTTTGCACTTAGTTTCTATATTTTATTAAAGGGCTCATGAACTGAGAAATAATATTTTCCTTGGGCTTTTAACATATAAGAGGTCATCGTACTATAAGGATATCTTATACGTTTTAGATCAGAAAACTTCCTTGTTAGTCCAAAAACAGCTTTTATTGAAACCAATCTCAGAAACGACTCGTTGTGGAATGTGCCTATTTAAGATGTCATAGTGAGGTGAAAGACCGCCCCTGCTGAAGAATCAAAATCAACGCCTACTTCATCATTGCAACTTTGGCCTTGCCCACTGGCGTGTTAGTGAGATGACGAGGAGGGAAGAGCAATACAGAATCACTTGACTAAAAACATTACCTTTCAAAGGATCCTAATGCTAGCAATGTGGATATTTTTTTCAACTATGTGAATGTCTCAGTTGAGCATTATTTATTTGTTTGCGGTACATTTCACCGTGGATTCTCTGGTAAATCAGTCGCAATTTCAGTGCAGGCTTTGCAAACAGACTTTTACGATAAGGACTCGACAGTAATGGCGCAACATGTAAGTAACTGTGTTAATTCCAGGGACGTCACTAGGATTGGAAGACAGGGGGGGCTTAGCCCCCAGGGTATTTGTAACTTGCGTTTGCAAAATCTTTGCACTCACATCTAGAGCTACACTTGTCAACAACAGTCAAGAAACCAAGATGTTAACAAGTAAAACGTGACAGACATATCCTCTTCTTCCATTGCTACTCTGTTAAAGGAAAGTTACTGTAATGTTAGCTTTTAGACACATCAAAGGGGGAATTTACTTAGGCCAGACTTTGCTCCTGCTGAGTTAGCCTACTATAAGCAATGACTTAAATGCTATCTGTCTGCTCATGTAAATGTATGATGAAGTAATAGCATACAATATCTAATTCCTCTCTATATAAGATAAGTTGTCCACAGAATGCTATTTAATTACACAGAACCGCATGTATTCAACCCATTTTTGAGCTAAAATACAAATATACAGCTAAACCTAAATTGAGCTAAACCTATACAAATACCACAGCTGTACAATTTTCACACCCTATACTAAATTTACCCTATACAATAGCCTAATGACATAACATTATTTAATATTTGAATCACAGCTTATATAGTGTTTTGACATCGACAACCCAAGTGCATTTTACCTCAAACTTGCGACTAGTTAACTTTATAAAGTAGCAATAGCTTCTCGGGTCGACATGAACACACTGACAAAATTATATTCTGAATTAAAAATATTTTTATACCACTTTTTAATGTGTGATTGTGTAAAGGTGTTCACGAGATACCAACCTTTGGAGAACTAGCTTTCAACGTCGAACACTCGTTCTCATGGAGACGGCGGTGTGTGTGTGTGCGTGTGTGTGTGTGTGTGTGTGTGTGGGGCGCCCGTGTATGTGAGAGAGACGCGTGAGTGAGAGACGTAGGGAAAGGAAATGCAGCTGAACGTTATTTGCTCTATGAAACACATTGATAAAGACGAAAACTAAGGACATTTGATCTATAATTTTATTTTAGTTTTGCCAAACACACATGACAGTTTTGGTTAGTTATCGTTTTTTTTTGTAATGCCTCGTTTTTATTTTTATTTCAGTTTATGACAACCCACCTAGTTTTCTTTTTTTCGTTCGTTTTCGTTTATAACCTTGGTAACGAGACGAGATGAATCCTCCAGGCAGTAGTGCTCTGGTCTGCAACTCTGAAAGCTGCCACAGTTCACACCAATGAGACGAGACGCGGTGCATCATCTTGATAGCACAACGACTCTTGGTACTTCTGTCCAACTTCCGACTTTTCGGCTATTTTTTTTTTTTGTAGCTGGATATATATATAATTTGTTGCGTCTAAATATGAATGAGGATACGGTAATTGATAAATCAAATTGTTATTGTTGTTCTTATTATCATTTAGGGGGGCTTAGGAACATTTTGGGGTAGCTTCAGCCCCCCTAAAATAGGCCTAACGACGTCCCTGGTTAATTCTAGTGATTTCTGATATGTAATGATTCATGTACAGTCAGATGTTCTTCATCGATGTGTCAGTAAATCAAACCACTGACTAAATGAAAAAAAAAAAAAAATCTTATTTACTTCACCGTTAATTATGATGAAAGCATTCGTTATAGTGCGGAAATCGAGTTGTAATGATGAGATCACTGCTTTCATGCTCTCAACATGTCTGTGATCGGCTACAATACTCATCACTGCAACCTTTCAGGACACAATCTAAATATAATGCTATAATAAACACTTTTCACGGTTAGTTAACCTTGAGAGCTATAATAGTAAAAACGTGCTAAACGTTTTCGAAAGAGTTCGACATGTACAGAGCCTCTACACATGTAATAGCTATTTCATATGCAAAGATGTCAGCCAATCACAGCAGTGGGCTTTAAACTGAAGTCTCCAGACACGCCCTTTCAAACAGAGTGTTCAAATCAAGAGGGCTAAAATCAGGGTAGTAGAAATGCCTTTTATTTCTAAAAATATTACCTTTTTTCTGTAAAAATCATACTTACATTATAAGTGCACCCCAGGAAACAATGCAGTTTATGACCCCTTTACATTTTCTAAAACAAATGGCCTTTGTATCTGATTATCACAAACCCATTTCATAATGTTTCATCATGAAGCAATAAATAGTTGCAAAATAAAGATGATCAGAACTGCTTTATTTACTTCATGTCTGCATAAAATCTTTTGATCTAATAAGTATACAGGTGCTGGTCATATAATTAGAATTTCATCAAAAAGTTTATTTATTTCACTAATTCCATTCAAAAAGTGAAACATTGCATATTATATTCATTCATTACACACAGACTGATATATTTCAAATGTTTATTTATTTTAATTTTGATGATTATAACTGACAACTAAGGAAAATCCCAAATTCAGTATCTCAGAAAATTTGAATATTACTTAAGACACCATAAAAATGATTTTTTTGGTGAAAGGATTTTTAGAAATCTTGGCCAACTGAAAAGTATGAACATGAAAAGTATAAGCATGTCCAGCACTTAATACTTAGTTGGGGCTTGTTTTGCCTGAATTACTGCAGCAATGCGGCGTGGCATGAGGAGATCAGTCTGTGGCACTGCTCAGGTGTTATGAGAGCCCAGGTTGCTCTGATAGTGGCCTTCAGCTCTTCTGCATTGTTGGGTCTGGCATATCGCATCTTCCTCTTCACAATACCCCATAGATTTTCTATGGGGTTAAGGCAGTGCTTCTCAATTATTTTCTGTCACGCCCCCCCTAGGAAGAAGAAAACATTTTGCGCCAACCAACTCTCCGCCGCGACTGTAATAGTATAATTTGTCTCTGCAAAACATTGTATCCTTATTAATATTAAAGAAAAAAGAAATATAGATCAACTTACAACAAAGAATAACTTTATTAACATTGTTTTTTAGTCTGTAGCAGAAAAGACTTAAAATGCATCAATTTGGTTGAAATTAAAAAAATGAAATCAAATTAAACATAATCAATAAATAATAATAAAATTAAATTGATCAGCAACATTAACTCAGGAGCACAATCTATAAAGTCTGTAACAGAAAAGACTTAAAGTGCATAAAAAAATTCAATCCTTATTTAAAGTGCAAACATTTTTTGACCATTTGATACTGAAAAATAGAATACAATCAATAAATAACAATAAATTCTAATTGATCAGGAACATTAACTTTTTTACAGCACTTGCGTCATCCAGCATGACAGAGACCATGTCTAATGCTGCAGGCAGTATCAGCTCCTCGGCTATGGAGTGGGGTTTTTTGCACTGAGCAATTTGGTACGCCACCTTATATGATGCCAACAGTGCTCGCTGGTTTACTGAAGTTGCATTCACAAAGCGGGACGATTGTCGGCAATATTCGGCACGTTTTCGATGAAAAAACTCAAGCGGCTTATCAGCGTGATTGGGGTGTAATGTCTGTAAGTGACGCCTTAATTTATTTGGCTTCATACTGTCCGCTGCCAACATTTTTAGACACAGTAAACATACCGGTCTTTCTTCGTCTCCCACCGTAGTCGCAGTGAAGCCAAGCGCAACATACGCTTCGTCATATTTCCTCGTCTTAGCTTTCGGGAGGCTTAACGTGTTTCCCTCATTATCTCCGTCTCTCTCCGACTTTCTTTTCATCCCTGTTTAATATTTTTCCATGGTGTTTGTTATCTACACTTCATATCTCCTGCTCTTTGATGTGTGCTCTTGTTCGGTGCAAAAAAAACACTTCCTGAAAAAGTATTTTCCCCGGGGACTCGCCCGCCCCCCCTGTTGTCGCTTCGAGCCCCCCGTGGGGGTCGCGCCCCACTATTTGAGAAGCACTGGGTTAAGGTCAGGAGAGTTTGCTGGCCAATAAAGAACAGGGATACCATGGTCCTTAAACCAGGTACTGGTTGCTTTGGCACTGTGTGCAGGTGCCAAGTCCTGTTGGAAAATGAAATCTGCATCTCCATAAAGTTGGTCAGCAGCAGGAAGCAAGACGTGCTCTAAAACTTCCTGGTATACGGCTGCGTTGACCTTGGACCTCAGAAAACACAGTGGACCAACACCAGCAGATGACATAGCACCCTAAACCATCACTGACTGTGGAAACTTTACACTGGACCTCAAGCAATGTGGATTGTGTGCCTCTCCTCTCTTCGTCCAGACTCTGGGACCCTGATTTCCAAAGGAAATCCATCAGAGAACATAACTTTGGACCACTCAGCAGCAGTCCAGTCCTTTTTGTCTTTAGCCCAGACGAGGCGCTTCTGACGCTGTCTGTTGTTCAAGAGTGGCTTGACACAAGGAATGCAACATCTGAAACCCACGTCTTGCATACGTCTGTGTGTTGTGGTTCTTGAAGCACTGACTCCAGCTCCAGTCCACTCTTTGTGAATCTCCCCCACATTTTTGAATGTGTTTTGTTTCACAATCCTCTCCAGGGTGCTGTTATCCCTATTGCTTGTACACTTTTTTCTACCACATCTTTTCCTTCCCTTCGCCTCTCTATTAATGTGCTTGGACACAGAGCTCTGTGAACAGTCAGCCTCTTTTGCAATGACCCTTTGTGTCTTGCCCTCCTTGTGCAAGGTGTCAATGGTCGTCTTTTGGACAACTGTCAAGTCAGCAGTTTTCCCCGTGATTGTGTAGCCTACAGAACTAAACTGAAGGACAATTTAAAGGCCTTTGCAGGTGTTTTGAGTTAATTATCTGATTAGAGTGTGGCACCAGGTCTCTTCAATATTGAACCTTTTCACAATATTCAAATTTTCTGAGATACTGAATTTGGGATTTTCCTTAGTTGTCAGTTATAATCATCAAAATTAAAAGAAATAAACATTTGAAATATATCAGTCTGTGTGTAATGAATGAATATAATATACAAGTTTCACTTTTTAAATGGAATTAGTGAAATAAATGAACTTTTTGATGATATTCTAATTATATGACCAGCACCTAGATCTAGTCCCAGGACTTAGTTTTCAGGACTTTTCGGGGGTAACAAAGATGGTTTAAACCCTGACCTGTTTGCATGGCTTGTGGAGGCTCAGGATAAGCAGACAAGGGTTTCCCCTCCTGGCTCTGATCTGTGCTGCATCCAGCTGTTAACAACCGAGAATTTGGATTCACAGGACAAACAGGAACACTTCTGTTAGAGGGGACACAAGGACCTGCAAGACCATTTATCAGGTGCTATTTACAGATGTAATTGCAAAGCAAATTAACATTTTATTCATAACATTACAGGGTCAATCAAGTCTGAAGCAAAAAGGCAAATATGAAAGTGAAATAAATGTGTAATATTGTTTGAATGGAGTTAAGTCACATTTAGCCACACCTATTGGCAACAGCGCTAGTTTTGCAACCAGGAAATTCCCTTCTGCATAAAGGAATGGGTGTAATTTAACTGTGTGTTTCACAAATGAAGTAGATCAGTGTGTTTCCAGTCAGAAACAATTATAAAGTACTCGCCAGAAAATACAGAACTGAGTATGAGTATGCAGTATGCTTCCCATTACAAGGACTCAGTAGCATACTGGAGCAAAAACAGTGACTCAGTTCCTTCAACGATGTATTTGCTACAAGCTTCGGCAAGCCGTTTCATTTTTGTCTCTGGCACTTGTTCAAGTAGGAAGTTAGACATTTGTCAATATGACTATAATAAGTAATTCAGAAGAACAGTACAAGGAACAAGGAAAGAAAGAAAGAAAGAAAGAAAGAAAGAAAGAAAGAAAGAAAGAAAGAAAGAAAGAAAGACAGACAGACAGACAGACAGACAGACAGACAGACAGACAGACAGACAGACAGACAGACAGACAGACAGACAGACGATAGATAGACAGACAGACAGACAGATAGACAGATAGATAGATAGATAGACAGACAGACAGACAGACAGACAGACAGACAGACAGACAGACAGACGATAGCTAGATAGATAGATAGATAGATAGATAGATAGATAGATAGATAGACAGACAGACAGACAGACAGACAGACAGACAGACAGACAGACAGACAGACAGACAGACAGACGATAGATCGGCAGACAGACAGATGACAGACAGACAGACAGACAGACAGACAGACAGACAGATAGATAGATAGATAGATAGATAGATAGACAGACAGACAGACAGACAGACAGACAGACAGACAGACAGACAGACAGACAGACAGACAGACAGACAGACAGACAGACAGACAGACAGATAGATAGATAGATAGATAGATAGATAGATAGATAGATAGATAGATAGAATAGATAGACAGACAGACAGACAGATGGATGATAGAAGATAGATAGATAGGTACAGACAGACAGACAGACAGACGATAGATCGGCAGACAGACAGATGACAGACAGACAGACAGACAGACAGATAGATGATAGATAGATAGATCGATAGATAGATAGACAGACAGACAGACAGATGATAGAAGATAGATAGATAGATAGATAGATAGATAGATAGATAGATAGATAGATAGATAGATAGATAGATAGATAGATAGATAGATAGATAGATAGATAGATAGATAGATAGATAGATCACCTGTCGTCCCATGCGTGTCGAGGGTCTGTTGTGTCTGTGTGTTGGAGTTGGACAGTGGACTGAAGATTGCACATCTCCTTTGCTGCTTCACATGTTGAAGGAGTTCATACAGAACGTCACCTGTTCACATCAGTTATCATCCACAGTGCACAGTTATTATAAAAGGTATGGACAAAACTGATAACTATAACCTAATAGTTTTAATATCACGCACCAGAGCTGGGACAGCGGAGGCGGAAGTCCTCTTTGGTGAGAAGACAAAGTGCCTTTCCATTCATCTCAAATCTTTGGTGGTCCGCACGTCGCAAGGAATATTCCCTCTGAGCCCAGCGCAGCCAGAGATTCACATCCTCCTTATCCCACAGGGAAGGATTGATCCCTGTACATTACAACCATTAAATATATTGAGTCATTTTTTTTTTGATATTGTGCAGAATGTCCAATAATGAAAGCAGACAGTGTGAAGTGGCTCTGAAAAAAGCACTATAAGCACTATAAAAAGGAGTTTGTTACTGTTTCATGTCTTATGAATCCTTGCGAACAGACCCAAATTTATATCATAATTTTCTGAGTTTGGATGTGATTTGAGTGTAAATTGAGTGAATCATTTCAGTCTATTCCTCTCACAAAACTTGTGTATGGCTTTGGACTACAAGAAGACCTGTTAACACCTGGTATTAAGATGCGTTTTGGTCGATGGGATCACAAGTAGACGTTTTAATCTGTCTCTTTAGTCCACTTTCAACCACTTCTGTCCTGATTTCTTCTAGGGGAGGGTCTATGGGCGGGTACATGCATGGGCTTTTTCAGATCTTTCGATCTAATGGACAAAATAAGCTTTCACAATTTACATATAAACATGACCGGAAAAAACAGCTTCCATTTCTGCTCTGACAGCCGCAAGATCACACCGAACACTGAGTGTGTGTTAGAAATCAGGAATGGTGAGAGAACATTGTGCTTGGTACGATTTTCATCTTCAAACCAAACTTGGGTCTCCAGCCGACAAAGTTTAAATCCCGTCTTGCAAGCCACATCCCATAATGTTTACGCATTAGGTCAGTCGGCGGAGAGTAGACGGTCTTTAGTGGCTTTTTGAACGCATTTGACCTCATGAGTGTATGAAAGCAATCTGGTCGATTTCGCTTTGACTAGGAAGTGGTCGAAAGTGGACAAGCTCAAAACGCTTTAGACCCCGTTTACACCTGTAAGCGTCGTCCACTTGTGATCTGATAGACCAAAACGCTTCTTAACACCTGGAGTAAACAGGGACTTAGATATAGAAAAATATACAAAGACAAATGCTTTAAGTGCTTTTTGACCTTTTGAAGCCAAGTGGCTGCTGTGTGGAAAAGTGCATGTTCTGCTAAACATTTCGTGTTCTATGGAAGAAACCATGTTTGAAACGCCATGATATTGAGTACAATGCACCTTAAACATGTTTAGTCTGTTCTAATGTAACAGCAGTGGGGTTTTTATGTGGGAACATACGTAGTCTTCCAGGTAGCTTGCACAGTTCATCAGACATGGCCTCGATCAAGGAGGGAGGGTTGGGCAGAACGGCCGCACAAACCGAGGGTTCGTTCCCATTACAACTCTGCTGAAGCTTGGAAGGGAAAGCAGAAAGAAACATGTACTTCAATACCAAATGAAAGGGGAGTCTTTATTTCAGCCTTTAATTCCCTTTCATGTTTTCAGTGATGTATAATGCATTTATATGAATGAATCAGAAAGGACAGAAACTATATTTTCCTGAATGAAAACAAACTGAGATCTCAATACACACAGCAAAAGTGAAAGTAAATTTGAGGCACACATTTTTTAATTTCACTTTTACGCTCTCGCCTGAATTGTTAATAGAATAGATTTGCATCAAAAATCTACACTAATAGTTACCCTTCATATTATGGCATTTGAGAGGGTTTGCAAAATAACAAAACAGCTAGTTTAATATACATTTGCTTAAAATCAGCAGTTTTAAGTCACTTTATGTGTTTCAATTACTTTAGTACGTTCTTTATTGAGGCACTAATAAAAAACATTGATTGCTCATTCAAATTCATAAACAGTGGCTAGTAGCTAGTGCTGTGAGTCTACCGTAGCGCTTACCTTTATTAAAGGTGGCGGTGAGGAGGCGTCACTCATGTTCTGCAACCTTCAAGACTTGACACACTCTTCTAATTATTCGCGACAATATCAATAACTGATTAAAATATCAACCGCTGGTCGACATATACACCAAAGAAAGCATAGAGTCGTGTGACGTCGTAGTCTCGCACGGCAGAGTTTGTCTTTTTCTTATGCGAATCGCCTGCTCAATATTAAGAATCCTTCCGGGAAATGAAAACGAAAGAGACCAAAGGGAGCGGATCTGCCACGGGCTGTGTGTGCACTTAAATCTCAAAAACACTGCAGACATATGACTCCAATAGCATCTGGTGTTTCCTGAAAGCCCAGAAATATTAAAGCTGCAATGTGTGGGGTGTGAAAAAGATCGAAACTTGTTTTTTCTACTTTTAATTTGGTTTATCATTATGTTTATCAATTTCTGTCAGCAATTTTCTGTTGAGGTATTTTGGAACCCCTAAAACATGAGGGGGACGTTTACAACTTCACACTCGCAAAAAAAGCCTTCAAAAAACAATTTGTGTTTCATTTATAGCCTAGTAAAATTCCATCAAACTGAATTAAAAAAAAAAAAAAAAACATTTTTAATAAATCTTAAACTTAAATGTAAACATATAGGCCTATTGTTTTCTTCTTCTTTTTTAATTTATGAATACGAATCACATAAATGAATGGTCCATTGTTCCCTTGTTGCATTAAGATTCATACAAAATGTTTTATTATGCTCTAGTTTTCATAATTAGTGGTGCTTGCGTAGCAAGGCATCACTATTACTATCTTGCCCCAGAACGGTTTTAGTGATGCCTTGCGCAGCAAGGCATCACCATCACTCTCAAACATACTTATTAGTGGGCCTTGCGAAGCAAGGCATCAATATTGTTATTCTCCATACTCATTAATATTCGTGGAGCTTGTTTAGCAAGGCGTATATATACTATGTAACCCAGGATCGGTTTATTATTATTCTTTTTCCACACAACATTTTGACGCGCTACTCCTCCCGCACCGTTTGTCACACACCCATGAATGAGGCGTCAAAACGTGCGGCTTAATCGGGAATGGTGTGCTATATCTTTTCTAAGGGATCGGGGGTACGATGTTCGCCCCAGGGGCGAAAAAGTAGCGAAAAAAATCGCATAGACTTAACATTGGGAAAAATTTTAACGAGTCATAACTCTGAGAGAGGATTTCGTAGAAACTCGTGTGTCACCACATTTGAAGAGGCTGACAGGCCCTGTAAGATGACACATCGCAATGGGGTGTGAGTTCTACCCCTGGGGCGCTAGAGCTCCCCAAATTTCCTCAAATTTCTCCATTGACTTATAATGGGGAGGGACGTCCCATTAAACTCATGCGTTTCTCTTTCTATGGGAAATTGCATAGGGATTTTGTATTGACCACAGCTCTGGCTCACAGTGTCTCAGAGACAAGGGGGTGGGCTCAATTTACTCTGACAGCCAATCACTATCTCAGGATCACTGTGACCCTATCAAGCCACGCCCTAGCAACCATTTAGAGCTCCCTAGCAACTGATCCCATAGACTTCCATTTAAAAACATCAAAGGGATATCTTTGGATAGAAGTGTCATAGAAACACGAGGGTGGGTTTGTTTAACTCGGGGCATCAACAGCCAATCACAAATCACCTTCAACACTTCCTAGCCACGCCCTAGCAACCATTATCAAGCAGCCTAGCAACCGTGTACCAAGACCTATATCTCTGCCTCAGAACATCACAGAGGCATGGGGGTTGGTTTATATCATTCATACTGACAAGCAGCCTTTGGAGTATCATCATTGGATGCTGCCAAGCCACTCCATAGCAACCAAACAGAGTACCCTAGTAACCGTATAACAAGACCTATATCTCTGCATCAGAACATCGTAGAGACATGGGGGTTGGTTTATATCATTCATACTGACAAGCAGTATCATCATTGAATGTTGCCAAAACATTCCATAGCAACCAACCAGAGTTCCCTAGCAACCGTTTACCAAGACCTATATCTCTGCATCAGAACATCGTAGAGACATGGGGGTTGGTTTATATCATTCATACTGACAAGCAGTATCATCATTGGATGCTGCCAAGCCACTCCATAGCAACCAAACAGAGTACCCTAGCAACCGTTTACCAAGACCTATATCTCTGCCTCAGAACATCATAGAGGCATGGGGGTTGGTTTATATCATTCATACAGACAAGCAGTATCATCATTGGATGCTGCCAAGCCCCCCTAGCAACCAAACAGAGTACCCTAGCAACCGTATACCAAGACCTATATCTCTGCTTCGGAACATCGTAGAGACATGGGGGTTGGTTTATATCATTCATACAGACAAGCAGTATCATCATTGGATGCTGCCAAGCCCCCCTAGCAACCAAACAGAGTACCCTAGCAACCGTATACCAAGACCTATATCTCTGCTTCAGAACATCATAGAGGCATGGGGGTTGGTTTATATCATTCATACAGACAAGCAGTATCATCATTGGATGCTGCCAAGCCCCTCCATAGCAACCAAACAGAGTACCCTAGCAACCGTTTACAAGGACCTATATCTCTGCATCAGAACATCGTAGAGGCATGGGGGTTGGGTCTTTTGACTCAGACTGGCAAATAGTCTTTAAATGTCACCCCATAAATTGTATAGCCACTACATAGCAACCATATAGAGTACCCTAGCAACCGTACAAACACATGAATAGGACATATCTCAGCTCCACAACATCGTACAGACTTGGGGGTGGCCTCTTTTGTTTCGGGTGAGAATCCAGTACACACAACATAGCATCCGAGAGGATTTTTTTACCACGGCAAGCACCACTCACATTTTCTTCAGGAAATGTACATTCTAGTTTGAATATGCTACTGCACATGTGAAAGTATGAATAAGCTATATGAGGACGAAATAGCTTATATTTTTAGGCTATTTATGAATATACATATACAGTATAGATACTCTATCTATCTATATCTATCTATCTATCTATCTATCTATCTATCTATCTATCTATCTATCTATCTATCTATCTATCTATCTATCTATCTATCTATCTATCTATCTATCTATCTATTGTTATGGAAAAATTTAATCATAGCTATACATTAAACATTGCGCATGAAATGTTTATTGATTTGCATATATTCATACAGAACCAGCTTACTGGTTAAAAGGTCATATACAGAATATAGAGAACACGTTCTACACTCAGGGGTCAGGATGGCCTAAACGTGGGGATCAGAGTTAAAATGAACAGCACACTTTGGATTTGAGCAAGTGCTGCTTTTCTTGTCATGTGTGGAAATTTACAGGAGGAGTGACTTTGTTTGGGAAACTGATAAAAAGCTGAGTGCTGTTATGTCTAGTTAGTGCACTCTGCAGACATTGAAGATATGTATGACTGTGACTCATTTCTTGCAAGAAATTAAATCTTTATAAAGACAATTGGGCAAGGTTTTGTCTCTTATTCAGTAATGCGGCGATAGTAGAAATTTTGCCACGACACTATCTATCTATCTATCTATCTCATCCATCCATCCATCCATCCATCCATCCATCCATCCATCCATCCATCCATCCATCCATCCATCCATCCATCCATCCATCCATCCATCCATCCATCCATCTATCGTCTGTCTGTCTGTCTGTCTGTCTGTCTGTCTGTCTGTCTGTCTGTCTCTCTGTCTGTCTGTCTGTCTGTCTGTCTGTCTGTCTGTCTGTCTGTCTGTCTGTCTATCTGTCCATCCGTCCGTCCATCCATCCATTCTGTCATACTGAATTTGACCTGTCATTTATATATAGTGTATTAACCTACATTTTATTAAAAATATCATAATATTTCAGCGTCTTCAGGGATAGGCTCCAGCATCATGGATGGATTTCTGCATCTTAACAGTAATCAAAGTGACCATTACAAAATAGCCTACTAAAATTATGAAATTAAAGAAAATATGAATTAAATAACAATAATGGTGAAAATAATTGATCAATATTTGTCAGGTGATGTTAGTTAAAATGGGTCAGGTAAGTTTGAAGTTCATAGCCTGAAGTTCATAACCTACTTCTCCCAGTTTTAGTTATTAAAATAACACTCTCCAACAAAAACATTGCGGACAAATCGCTGTATGATTGCGCTGCATCAAGCGTCACTGAAGGCCGTCTCAATTTGATGGATCCTTGGAAGGCAGCCTTCATTTCGCATCCTTCATTCAGCTCATTTTGAAGGATGCATAGTGTATCCTTCATGTACTTCAGTCACCCACAATCCTTTGCACATATTCACGAAAAAAAGAACGGACAGAAAACGAGTTGGCACTGAGTTTGTTTGAATTTATTATAAAAATGTAAAACACAAATCATGTTTTCAGGGATGAAGACATACGTATCTAGACCAGTCTGGCGGAAGCTAGATATTTGACTTTATAATGTGTTAAATGCAACGCTATCTCACGAACAATTCGTACCGTATCTCATTTCAGGAGGACTCTATAATCATCAGAAGGACTGAAGGACACATTCTCACTATGCAGCCTTCCATTTGAGAAACACCCGCAAACTCAGAAGTAGCCCTACTTAAAAAATCTGTGAAACTGTGAAAACATGTTAAATTGTGCCTTGAAATCATGAAAAAAAAGTATCTCTTAATATGAGATATTTAGCTTTTTTTTTAAATTCTGTATATGTTTAAACTTTCCTTGTGTTTATAGCTTTGAGTTTGATATTTTGACTGACTATAGCCTAAATAACTTTGTGAATCACTTTTTTTCCCCCCTCAAGGTTTAAAAAACAAAGTTTGCCACTTTGATCATTACATTTTGAGATCACGAGAACTTGAGCTTTTCTAAGAAGTTTCAGAGCCAACATTTACAATATAGGTTTTTTGTTTTTGACAAATGAACATCATGTTAATTAGAGCGTCTAAGATGAATAGTGAAAATGTTTCAGTTTAATTGTTTCTCATTTTAATCAGTTTTTTTTATTATCAGCACGATTTGAGTGAGTTTAAATTTTTTTTTATGTAGGCTATATGCGTCTCATGCTCTCAATCTGTATGAACTCCACAAGTTCAAAATGAACCTGCATGATTTGAGAATGAAATGAGATTATTTTCATTGTTTTCTGTCTCTCAACTGGAACTATGGTTACAACTCTTAGACTACAGTGTTATCAAAGCAGCTTCTAGAGACATCCTGAGGTCAATGTGGAAGAACAGGCAGATATTTGAATTGAGAAGAGAAACTTTCATTTGCATTGCATTTGCTATCTGCCCTTCCACACTTTCTCAGGATTGTGTTTCAAATAAAATTATTCCAACAGGAGTAAATATTTCCAATGGTTGACAGTGTGGCTAAATTATCTGCTATATCTGAGCTGAGCTTATTTTACAAAACATTTCAATAAAGGTGCAAAACATTTCACCTTTCACATCAATATGGGCGTTTTAAGACTGTATGACAGAACATTTTACGTGAGGATTGATTCAGTTAGAGCAAAAAGGACAATATTCAAACTATGAAAAGTGAACCCACAAGAAACTACAAAATCCACAATGCTCCTGTAAAACCGTGCATCCGTCGCACATGACAGGAGCATTTCTCAAAAAAACACACTCGTGGGATGTTTACTGTATGACAGAACATTTTACGCGAGGGTTGATTCAATTGAAGCAAAAACTTAAAAAAAAAAAAAAGACAATAATCAAACTGTGAAAAGCGAACACACAAGAAACTACTATACCCACAATGCACCTGGAAGTAAACCCGTGCGTCGGTCGCACAAATGACGTGTAAACATTTAGCGGGCAGAATCAAAACCACACTGTTACTGTTCAGTCAACAAGCAAAACTCGGCAGTAACAACATTAGTAATTTAAGGTAAATATCTCATATAATGTCAATGAATGTAATGTGCCTATGTAACATCTTGATAAAACTTAGTTCGCAGTCTTCATTAGGCTGCTTGTTTAGGGGGATATGCGCCATTATTAATGTGTATTGTGTTAAAGTATTGCTCGCTTAATAACCGTGTGGTGTTGCTCCAGACCCTCGCCATGCAGAGGATCAGTCGTCTGAAGCGGGAGATGCAGCTTCTCAGTGCTGAACCTCCTCCGGGAATCTCGTGCTGGCAGACCGAGGGACGGGTGGATGAACTACAAGCCCGTCAGTCTGCCTCCATATGACATTACATGCTATATCAAAGTACATCTTGAATACTGTCAGCATTCTCACCCCTGCATTACTCTTGTGTTTGATATAGAGATTGTTGGAGGTGCAAACACTCCCTATGAAGGAGGCGTGTTCACACTGGAAATCAACATACCTGAGAGGTGAGACTATTGCACACACTTGTGATCCTGATGGTCAAGACTGACTTAAGGCAATATATGTAACATGTTTTTAATGAAAGCCAGGTAGGCTACTATAATTTAGTTCAAAGCTCATTTGTTCTGTATTTTTATTTTTTGAGAGGTGTTCTTAATAGTAAACAGTATTCACCTCTAAAATATGGACAATTTACTTTTATATAAAAAATGCAGTAAGTTTAAAATAGAGTAAATATATTTAAAATGCAAGCAGATTGGTGGCATCTGGTGGAAAAGTAGTTTAACAACTAATATATCTCAGAGGCTTCTCTATAGATAGATGGTTGTGCCATCTCTTGTTCCTGAGAAGAGTGGGGTTAACCCCTGTACCCCAAAATGTAGACATACTTTTTTTAGGTAAGATATTTATTGATTTGGATGCAATTTTAGGCTGCATCCGAAATCGCGTACTATGTGAGTAGGTTCTACATTTGAATGTGAACGAACTTCGTGACTTCGTTAAAAAAAGCATGTTCTATATAGTAGGAATGTAATCTGGACGTACTACATCCGCCATGTTGTCGTTATCATGTGACCTACCAGCGTCAGTTACATCCCTTCACCTCCATTCATAAATAATCTCTCATGGCCTCATGGGATAGTAAAGTGTCCATTGTATGCGCACTTCAGAATCTCGCCGGAAGTAGTAGGTCATCCGGGTACTTTTCGTCTACTGTTTTTCGAAAACTATGAATTCGGACATACTACTCTGTTGGCGTACTGTTTTTCTCATAATATATAGTAGAGAAGTATTCGATTTCGGACGCAGCCATAGAGACAAATAGTCAGCAACTTTCCTACCATTCCGATTAAGTAACCAATTTTTTTTTTTAAATTGGGTTTAGTCTACCATAGGGTTAAATGATCTTAGCATCATCGTGCGGTTTTATTAAATTGATTCTAGACGCGTTTAACACTTTTGTCATGTTTGAAGGTATCCGTTTGAGCCTCCGAAGATGCGTTTCCTGACACCCGTCTATCACCCCAACATTGATAAT
The DNA here is from genome assembly GCF_949357685.1 of Gobio gobio. NCBI lineage: Eukaryota > Metazoa > Chordata > Actinopteri > Cypriniformes > Gobionidae > Gobio > Gobio gobio. The sequence continues at coordinate 36,870,025 of NC_137117.1, read as the reverse complement.
GCAGGACGCATTTGTCTTGATGCTCTGAAATTGCCACCAAAGGTAAAAACTGACAAAATAATTGAATTCAAACCTTTAATATAATTCTATTGTGAATTATGTTTTGCAAAACACTAGGGATGCAACAATACAGTTAGTCCACAGTTCAATACATACCTGGGTTTTTACCCACGGTTTTCGGTTCGGTTCGGTTCTGATGGCTTGTCACATAAATTTTGTGTTATTCTATTCTTAGGCGACAGGAACCGCAAGAGGTTAAAAAGAAAAAAGACTATTTTTTTTTATTGCAATACTCTTTCTTTATTTTACTTAAAAGAATTGAAAAACCTTACTTAAACTTAAAACTTTACTTAAAAAAACCCTTGTACACATTCCTAGTGTATTGGATAATATAAAATAAATATATATAAAGATTTACACTGGCAGCTCAGAGCTGTACATTAGCATTTAAGTATGAAATTGAATGAATGAATGTAAAAATAAAACATTACATAAGACTTCACTATAAAATATACACTGATTTTTAGCTACTGTATTAAAGTTCTTCAGTCAAGAGCAGTGAGTGATTTTCTCTTTGTCTTTTGTTGTTGTAGTAACATTAAAGGGATATTTCACTCAAAACTGAAAATTCTGTCATCGAGAAATGAATACAGGTTTGAAACAATATTAGAGTGAGTAAATAATGACATAATTTTATAGGTGAACTGTCCCTTTAAGGACAGCGTGTTCACTGGCTGCGCTGCTGTCAGTTTAAAGGCCAATTTATACTTCTGCGTCGAGTGCACGCAGAGGGTACGGCGTACCCTACGCATAGACACGTTGGATACGCCGTACCCTACGCCGTACCCTGACGCGCACCTCTCCAAAAATGTAACAACGCGTCAATTCTACGCGGACCGCAAGCGCTGTGATTGGTCTGCCAGAACCCTTCCCTCAGGTCAATAAATAAATAAAAAATCTGCGATAGGAGTGTGTGTGTGTGTTTCCAGAAATTGGATGATAGTTCCTTACGTCTGCTATAACACAATATTTTGTAGTCCAGCGATTCTTTATGGTAGTAAATAAATACATAGATCCGCTGAGTATAGTTTATTTATTTTCTCATTAAAACCAAAGATGTTAATCAGTGAATGCATATCAAGAACAGGGACACATTAGGGTACATTTCGTGAATGGAGTCTCCGCAACAGCAATCGATTGCTCGAGCCACCGCTAGTGAAAACAGCGGCCACAAGCTCTGCATGATTTCACACACGCATTCCAGCGCCAGATCGCCTTATTTAACTTTACTAATCAACTAGAGATGCTTAATTTGTATTAGATACAACAACTCAAGCTGCAAGAAAAGCCGCTCTCTCACTGCTGCTGATAATCTGACATGAATGCACACATTCTACACAACAAGCTGCTTCTTCTTCGGCTGTTGTCTTGATTACACCAACATGCCTGAGGACACTGCCTACTAGCGTCTGCATGTGTAATTGCACATTGACACAGACAACAGCGCAGAAGTATAAATGCTCACGACGGCGTCGGCTACGCGCGTAGCCTACGGCGTACATTACGGCGTACTCTCGACGCAGAAGTATAAATGGGCCTTAAGACCTCTACACATCTGATATACAGACACGATTGCGATTTTACTTTCACTTTAGACATAACTGACTGTGTTTATGTTAACCTTGTGTGTATTTGACAGTATTAGCGCAGTAACACTACTTAGTCCAGTAATCACGTGTTTGACAGGCTTTTAGTGCGCGCGGTCTGAAAAGCGCATGTTAAAACCGCGCATGCGAATGAAACCGGCAAGGCTTTAAAACGCATGCAAATAATGAACTTTCATGATTGTGAATAACTATAGTGTTCCGTGAGTATAACTCTACCACTAACGTGTGATGTGAATGTATGTCGCGTTGTTCAGTATTGGGATGGAGGCAAATTATAGAATTTGTAGAGAAATAATTAATTAAATGCGAAACCGAAAAAAACGCAATTCACAAGCACGTATTGAACCGTGAATGCCGTACCGAACGGTTCAATATTATATTGAGAATTGTGGCATCCCTACAAAACACAATATTTGTATGACACTTGTAGTGATATTTCTAACTCTGACGGTATAACTTCTTTATGCCTATTAGTTGCTATTGTAAACTAGTCAAATGTTGGTATTCATGCATTTTCTTTCAAAGGGAGCTTGGAGGCCCTCGCTCAACATTTCAACAGTGCTCACTTCCATACAGTTACTGATGGCCGAACCGAACCCCGACGACCCACTCATGGCTGATATAGTGAGTTGACCTACTGTATGTTCCCTCAGTTTTAAAGCTCAAGTCAAGTGTGTCACTTATGGAATGGAAATCTGTTTGTTTGAACAGCATGACATAACATTGACTGAACCAGTGCATTAAAGGGTTAGTTCACCCAAAAATGAAAATAATGTCATTTATTACTTACCCTCATGGCGTTTCACACCCGTAGGACCTCCGTTCATCTTCGGAACACAAATGAAGATATTTTTGTTGAAATCTGAAGGCTCAGTGAGGCCTCCATTAATGTATCATGTGAGTACAGTGGTTCAATATTAATATTATAAAGCGACAAGAATATTTTTGGTGCGCCAAAAAAACTAAATTATAACTTATATAGTGATGACCGATTTCAAAACACTGCTGCATGAAGCCTCGGAGTGTTATGACTCAGTGGTCCGGAGAGCCAAAGTCATGTGATTTCAGCAGTTTGGCGGTTTGACACGCGATCCGAATCATGATTCAACGCTAAATAAGTCGTTATTTTGTGTTTTTGGCACACCAAAAATATTCTTGTTGCTTTATAATATTAATATTAAACCACTGTACTCACACGAACTGATTTAAATACGTTTTTAGTACATTAATGGATCTTGAGAGAGGAAATGTCATTGCTGGCTATGGATGCCTCACTGAGCCATCGGATTTCAACAAAAATATCTTAATTTGTGTTCTGAATATGAACGGAGGTCTTACGGGTGTGGAACGGCATGAGTGTGAGGAATAAATGACAGTATTTTCATTTTTGGTGAACTAACCCTGTAAGTTGTGGATTGATTGCTTTTGTGCTGCTTACATTATTTCATGAGGTGTTCTGACTGACTGTCATTGCTCTAACATTCCTCTTTAAAATTAATGTGTCTCTTACTTTCCAGTCCGCAGAATTTAAATACAACAAACCACTATATCTAGAGAAGGCAAAGAAATGGACGGCACAACATGCAATCCAGAAGAACAAGGTATGAGTTGTGCTTTAAACTCTGGCAAAGCCTGAGCTCAACACACACTGTCATTACACACACGAGCCGCTGGGGGGAGCCGTTGTTATTTTGTTCACTCTGATTGCACTGATTTCCTTCTCTCTTGTGTTTAAGGGTTGTGTGGAGACGGAAGAAAAGACTTCTACTGAGAATAAAAATAAGAGAGCTGCACACAAGAGAGAAGCACTTAGTGCGCAGGAGAATTTAGAGCATACCAAGAAAGTATGCATGTAGTAGGTTTATATTTTACAAATGACTGATACGTAATGATTTTTAGTTGTTATTTTACACATATTTTCTTTGTGGTATGCTTTATTTTTCTTGTTTACTTTTCTTGTTGATGATGTGAATGTAATAAAATATATTTCAAGTTACACTAAATGTGCATCTTCCTGAATTGTTAATTCAGTACATTTTTATAGCATCTGTTTTACAAAGAGCCTAAAAATGTCAATATCGGCTATATCGCAACCAGGGGCCCGTTCTTCGTACCTCGCTTAATACATCTAAGATGATTTGACAGATCCCAGATCTTTTAATCGTGATAACTGATCTCTGGCTAATTTGGTTCTTCAAACGAATTTGCGGATTGGATTAAAATATCTGGATTAAATGATCTAAGATGACTGCGCGTTCTTTTTTTCCCTGAAGAGGGCAGATGCATCGATACTCGAAACCACGATCAGCAATGCAGCGATTGGCTGGCGTCAAGACAGCAACGTAATGACATCATATAATTAAAAAGCCACCTGGCAAAAAACTTGACAAATTATACAATAAAAACCCCACGAATTTCTGAACCTTTATAAGGAAACAGCCAAACGACCAAACCAACATAAGTTATAATAGATAAATGTTTTTTTTTTTTAACATGATTACCAATTATTTATATTCACGATTTTATACAGTGTTTGTACACGCTTTACATTTTTATTTCAATGTTGTAATTTAATTTTTAATTCAATTTGAAGCAGATTTGTAACGTGACAGTATTCAAGTTTCTTATGGGTCAAGATCAAATTATCCTCTCTTGCGCTGCATCAAGCCACTCCCATAATATCCGTGATCACTTAATGCACGGCTCAGATTAACTGTACAACATGTGATGTGTGTAAACCAATAAAAATAAAATTATATAAAGTAATTATTCCATCACAAATAAATCGCTCAATCAAGTGGCTGTCTAGTATTATACACAACATTATACATTCTCATATACAATATAACATTTTTATATTATTATTTAAAATGATTATTATTGCCCCTGGTTCAGTAATGCACTCTTGTAATAAAGTAGCAGTGGCTGGGACAGATTTTAAGTATCACCTCAAGATGCAATCTAATCCTGCTTACATGAAATAAGCTGCTCATGAGCAGGTTTAAGCTTACGGACCTGTTGCTATGACAGCAAGTTCAGGATGAGCTTCGAAGAACCAAACAATCCAAGATCATGCCAAATCGTCAACAATCAAATCCAGCTAACTGAGTTAGCGAGGTACGAAGAACGGGCCCCTGTTGAAATCACTCATGGTTCTGTTCATATCTTCAGTTTATAGCACTGACTTGTTCAGTACATTTAACTTTTCGCACTTCTGCTGAGGATTTATTGACTTGTGGTCTGAAATAAGGTGATCATTACAATAATTATAGCTGAACAGTAACTAGTAGTAACGCATGAACAATATTTTTTACAATGTAAATATTAAAAAACCTGAGGTTTAAATGCGACCATGTTTCAATTGATATAGACATACAAAATATAGTGTTGGTAGGTAGGCAAAAACTGGATTATTTCTGAAAATGCAAGGTCGACATGAAAAAGTGAGACTTTTCTTCCATATTTTGACGTATATCACGTGGAATTTTCACATGGTCCCTTATTTTACTGCAGGCAAGTAAAGCGAGTCGGAGCAGCAGACAAACAGTAATATTACTGTTATATCAACACGCACTTTATTAAATTAGTTATTAACTGTAGTAATAGATATGTGTAGTAGGTTATAGTTAAAATCGTCAACGTAGTTGTTTTGTCAGTCTAACTTACTATCTTTTGTAAGACTGTCGCTCTCAGAGAACACGACACATGCTTCTTTTTGCCGCCGGCCCTAAGCTGTAAATTCAGTTCTGTTTATAGTAAGGTGCGTCCCGCTGGCGGTGATGAAACGTTTGCCGCCGAATACGTCACTCCCATTTCTTGCGAGATGCCGCGGCCGACTAGCCGGCGGGCCGCCGGCTTCATTTTCTCTGGCGGTTGCCTCCGCCTAATGGACCGCGGCCGGCTGGCGGCAAGCCGCTTTGAAATACAAGGATTTCTACTCTCAAAATCGACCAGCCACGTTGGTTTGGCTTGTTGGGAAATAGAGTGGAACTGACAGCATTTTAACTAGTTCTCACATTTGAAGCGATTATAAAATCATATCAAATATTAGTTTTTTTTTGCTCCAAAGCCATTAGGGTTTATAACAGATTCTTGACTCTTGATTCCATGATAAGGTTAGGTTTAGGAAATTACATTTAAATTTTCACTTGATTATTTGCATGTCGAGTGTGTTTAAACAGTGTTGGTCAATTTGACCCATAATGGATGTAATACTTTTTTTTTTTTTTTTTTTTTAGCATAATAGGAGGGTTAAGAAAGTTTGAAAGTTCATTTTAGTATATTGAACACTTTTATTTTTGTATTGCCCTTTTTCTATTTCTTTTTGGACTGACTTTAAAATAGACATTAAAAAAAATTAGAACTTAGAACTTCATGACATTTTACTTTTTCAAAACCCATATTTTTCTGTAAAACAAAAATATATTATTAATGATTTAATTATTTTGGAAAAATTCTACATTCATAAGACAAGAATAACTCAAAAGAAGCCCTCTAATATTACCTTTTATAAAGCTGATTTTTACAATATACTTTGAAACCCTTTCAAACATGAGGTCGCAAAACAAAAAGCTTACAAAAACAGAAACCTGAAAGCTTTTCAATTTCATGTGACTGCCTTAATATTATAAAGTATTTTCTATCTCAGAATTCTTATTTTTATTATTTATTTTATATACAGTGTTACATTTGTTGTTGTTATTCTTTGTTCTACATATTCGGAACTGTACACGCAGAGGGTACGGCGTACCCTACGCATAGACACGTTGGATACGCCGTACCCTACGCCGTAGCCTGACGCGCACCTCTCCAAAAATGTAACAACGCGTCAATTCTACGCGGACCGCAAGCGCTGTGATTGGTCTGCCAGAACCCTTCCCTCAGGTCAATAAATAAATAAAAAATCTGCGATAGGAGTGTGTGGCTGCGTTCGAAACCGCATACTCTTTGAGTAGGTACTCATTTTCAATAAGTACTTACTTAACAAGCTCTAAAAGAGTAGGTACTATATTGCCTGATCTCGTTAAGTATGAATGCGATCCGCACTTTATGCGCCATGTTGACGTTATCATGTGACCTACGACGTTATCTCAAGCGCAACGACTTGAAAGACGAGTGACAGGTTTAATTCATCGATCTATAAATGTCTTAATATTGATTAAACTTGCTAATTGTGTGGGCTTGTTGAAGAAACAGCTGCCCATTTATTTTGTGATATTAACCCTACTAATCTGACCCAGTTTTATCCTTACCAAAACCCACAATCGTGATCTCTTAAATATGTTGTTAATTTCTTTATTTTATATGCAAAACATGTCATCCACAAGCAAAATTGGCCTAAATCTCCTTTATATTTTCCTTTTTAAATTTAACTCCTGTTTTATCCCTCAATCCCTTATTCAAAGATCTAACCTTGTTATTGTTTTTTCTTTGTATATAATGTATGCAAACCCATGATATTTGTTTTATTATTAGGATTGTTAAAGATACAACCATGTAATTATAAAATAAAAGATAGGCCTATGAGTGACAGGTGCAGTAACAGCTCAAAGCATCAATAACTCCACAGCCCGACCTGTGCAGTTTCCCTCAGAGTCTGCAACGAGGACGTCTTTCAGCTGCTTGAAGATCTCACCTTGGGAGAACACTGTTGATTTTATACTCTTAAAATGTAAGTTATTACTATTCAAAATTAAGATTACCCCAGAATGAATTGCATTGCTAGCCCACTAAAACACTTACAATAATAATAATAACAAATGCTGACCAATACTTAATTATATTACTTTTTTTTTTACTGAAAATTATATTGTTTTAGTAAAACAAGCAAAATGCAACTTGTTGTCATATGACATAGCGATGCATGAAAATACACTAGAACAAATGCAGCCGATGTGAATACCAATTTTCAGTCAAGCAATGAATAAATGCATGAGTTAATAAAATATTTTATTTACTGACAACAATAGGAAACATGAATTAATGAGTAAAAGAATGAATAAAAGTAAACATCACAAATGAATAAGTCACCATGAAACAAAGCTTTATTCAAACGTATTGTTCTAACAAACCATCACACATTTACAGACGGTGAACCCCACATCTGCTGCCATCTCAACACAGCTTGATGAAGCAGTTGACCACGTGAACACCTTCGCCTGTCCTAGCCGTCCCTCACGTCCCTTCTGAACCCCACAACCTTGAAGCAAGAGTGGGAGAACATGTGCGGGACAATCTGACTGCTGATGTGTCTACTCCAAACATCCGTGTGCCTGCTCTCCATCAGCATGACTACTTAAAACGCTTTACAATTCATGTTGTCAGCATCCCATTTCTTGCCATATTTGATTTAATATTTTTTACAATTACATGCTACTTGTATTGTAGCTTTATGACTTTTGTGGTGTAGTGGGCTAAACACTGAACTGATAAGCAGAAGGTTTCTGCTTGGATCTCCACCAGTGTGTCCTTGAGCAAGGCTCAACCACAGAAGCTCTGCAGCAAATGCACAGACATCAAGAATCAGAAAAGTGCTGAAATAACTCTGTTTGAAATTAAAATAAAATACAACTTAAGATTTAAATGTATGTTTTATTCATTTCTGTAGTATACTCAAAGCCTTTGATGACAGGCTTCCTTCATCTCCCTCTCTCCAGTCTCCACCAGATAAACACACACGTGCTCTTCTGCCCCTGTTACATCAGACAACATTCATCTTACCTGTATCTTAAACAACACCTTGATAAAAGCATACACGTTTATGTGCTCAATAGCCTTAAATGTTGAGGTAGTTGCTGATGTGTTAATGTTCCTCAATTCATCAACAGTACTAATGGACAAATAAAAAAAGATTACTTATGTTTAGTTACTTTATGTAGATCTATTAACATTACTGACGTTCATGTAAAGCAGTGTTGACCACAGTGAACTCTACATTAGATTAGATTAGATTCAACTTTATTGTCATTACACAAGTACAAGTACAAGGCAACGAAATGCAGTTTAGGTCTAACCAGAAGTGCAATAGCAGCAAGTGCAGGATATACAATGGATGCGTAAGTGCAGGACATGGATATGTACTGAATATGTATAAATATGTATAAATAGAGAGACGTTATTACTATAAACAGAACTGAATTTACAGGTGAATATGTACAGTGAATAAATATACAGATGGCTATTACTATAAACAGAATTTACAGGTGAATATGTACTATGAATACAATATACAGATGGCTATTACTATAAACAGAATTTTACAGATAGAGGTATACAATAATATGCTAGGCTAATATGAGGAATAGCAGTGGAATAGGGTAGTGCAATAAATTATGGACAGAGCTATCCGGAAAAAAAAAAGTGTAAAGTGCAGTGGAAAGTGGTTGCATATTACAGTTAGAAGTACAGTGCAAAATGCAAATGTAAACATTGGTACTATAAATACAGTCGGCAGTGCAAATGAGCATAATCCAGTTAAGATATGGCAGTGCAAGATGCATATGTAAACAGTTGTTACTGTGATAAACAGTCGGTAGTGCAAATAACAAAGTGAAGGAAGATGTGAGGTAGGAGAGTTATCAGTTTATGAGGGAAGTGGATCAACGGGGGTTTGAGTTCAATAAAGAGACAGCTCTGGGGAAAAAACTGTTCTTTAGTCTGCTGGTCCTGGTCCGGTGGATCCTGAAACGCCTGCCGGAGGGCAGGAGAGAAAACAGTCTGTGGGCTGGGTGAGAGGAGTCCTTGAGGATGCTGCGAGCTCGATGCAGGCAGCGTTTCCTCTGGATGTGTTCGATGGCAGGCAGTGGAGTCCCTGTGATGCGCTGGGCAGTTTTCACCACCCGCTGCAGTGCCTTGCGCTCCGCAACAGAGCAGCTCCCATACCACACTGCCACACAGTTGGTCAGGATGCTTTCTATTGCGCAGCGATAGAAGTTCACCAGGATAGCCGAGGAGAGCTGATTCTTCCTCAGTGTCCTCAGGAAGAAGAGGCGCTGGTGAGCCTTCTTGACCAGGCTGGAGGTGTTGGTCGTCCACGACATGTCCGCCGAGATGTGGGTCCCCAGGAACTTGAAACTGGAGACACGTTCAACAGCCATTCCATTGATGTGGATGGTGTCGTGTGTGCCTCTTGACTCTTTCCTGAAGTCCACGATGAGCTCCTTCGTTTTGGTGGTGTTGAGGAGCAGGTTATTATCAGCGCACCATGTGGCCAGGTGCTGGATCTCCTCCCTATAGGCAGTCTCATCGTTGTTGCTGATGAACCCAATCACCGTAGTGTCGTCCGCAAACTTGACGATGGAATTAGATCCATACACAGGCTTGCAGTCGGCGGTGAAGAGGGAGTAGAGAACTCCCTCTTCACCTCAGTATTATAGCACACACACATCACTCTGATCAGATGTCTATTTCATGCTGTGATGTCATCTGCAATACTTATCGAAAATGTTCCTGTCAGATGTTAAATAAACATTTAGTAAGCATCTTTATCTTTAAGTATATCGTTTATGTAAATCCACTTTGGAGACGTGTGTGTGTGTTACTGGAGCTCATACATAATAAAACGTGTTTTTACAGCCCAATCACAACTACACTATACTGACTGTCGTCTTTACACTTTTAACAATTCAACAGTTTAACGTTACTCTACAGTAGTCCAACAAATGCGATTTTAACACAAGGAACGGTGATTTTGGTTTGTAATACTCACATTTGATTGGCTTTTCTCCGCCTGACGTCTCCTTTCCTGTGGCCTCAATGGAAGGCAGGGATAGAAAAGTATCCGACGATGGGTACTTCACAATCTGGGCGGAATCAGTAGGCCATCCGGGAACTTCTCGCCTACTCTTTTATGATTACTGAGGTTTCGAACATACTTCTCCTTTCACGTACTGTTTTCGCCTACTATATAGTAGGTAAGTAGGCATATTCGAACGCAACATCAGTCTACGCACGTCCGAATCTCGCGAGAAATACTCCAAAACCCTGGTAGTTCTCGTCTACTCTTTTATGAATACAAAGGATTCGAGCATACTCTTCGCTCGCCTACTGCTTTTTACATACTATATAGTAGGGAAGTATGCGGTTTCGAACGCAGCCTGTGTGTGTGTGTGTCAAGAAATGGGATGATAGTTCCTTACGACTGCTATAACACAATATTTTGCAGTCCAGCGATTCTTTATGGTAGTAAATAAATACATAGATCCGCTGAGTATAGTTTATTTATTTTCTCATTAAAACCAAAGATGTTAATCAGTATACCATGAACAGGGACACATTAGGGTATATTTCGTGAATGAAGTCTCCGCAACAGCAATCGATTGCTCGAGCCACCGCTGCTGAAAACAGCGGCCACAAGCTCTGCATGATTTCACAAACACATTCCAGCGCCAGATCGCCTTATTTAACTTTACTAATCAACTAGAGATGCTTAATTTGTATTAGATACAACAACTCAAGCTGCAAGAAAAGACGCTCTCTCACTGCTGCGGATACTCCGACATGAATGCACAGCAACAAACGGCTTCTTCTTCGGCTGTTGTCTTGATTACACCAACATGCCCGAGGACACTGCCAACTAGCTCCTGCATGTGGAATTGCACATTGACGCAGACAACAGCGCAGAAGTATGAAAAATAAAATGCTTAAATAAATAAATGCTCACGACGGCGTCGGCTACGCGCGTAGCCTACGGCGTACACTACGGCGTACTGTCGACGCAGAAGTATAAATGGGCCTTACCACAATGCTTTATTATTTTTATTTTTCTCTCATTGTACTTTTTTTATTGTACTTGTCTATAAATGTACTAATTTAAATAAAAACAAAAAGAGAAGTACCTCCACCGGCCGAGAGGGGCAGTATACCTAAAAAAGACGGAAGACAAACCGGAAGAAGTTACCCCGCGTGAGTTCACATATGAAACAGATTCACCAACAGCGGCCGTCCACTCATCACACGGTTTTAGTATTTGAAGAGAGAAGATTAGAAAATATCATCGACTACGAGCGTTTAAGTAAGTACATGTTTCCTTTTTGTGTAACGCAATATTATGTTCATTTTTTTTACATAGTTTTTAGTTTATCTTAGTCATCTATTTTCTTGCCCAACTAACGTTGGTCAAGCTAAAGTAGGCTTGTTTACATAGTTGCCTATTGTTAATGTTACTACTAACTTTCTGAAGAAGCTACATAGTTTCTTCCAGGCATTGAGTTGTTTTCCCCTTCTTCTAAGATACATATGTTTATACGAGTGTGAGTACAGTATGTGTTTTAAGTTAGTTTTGGTCGAATACGTAACAAGTCCCTGAACTTCTTGTATGGACAATTCTGCCCCTTATGTGGTAATGTAGACCCAGCAGTAGATAGCGAAATCTTTACGAAAAAGAGTGATCAGAATAACTTGTTGTTTTCTAACTAAACAGAATGATGTATATACCGGTAGGTTGTTTTAATTTGTTTGTTCCGACACGCACGCTGTTAGTCTAGTGCACAATGCAGTGTTAGCGAACACGTGCTGTTTCGCCTTTTTTACACACTGAGTTCAATCATGTTAAAATGTATCTAGCTACTGTAGGTAAGTTAGCCAAAGCTTTACATCTAGAAAGACTTAAGTTTAACGTTTGGTGTTTTCTTAGAAAAAATTACATGCTGCTTGTCCAGTAGCAAGAGTGGCTAACAAGTGTTAGCTAACACGCGCTGTTTTGCCTTAGAGAAATGTTACACACTGAGGTTAAGCAATGTTGCTAGTACATGTTAGAAATGTAACTAGCTACAGTAGGTAGCCAAAGCTTTACACCTAGAAAGACTAAGTATAACTTTTGGTGTTTTCTAACAAAACAGAATGATGTATATAGGTTATTTAAATGATTTTGTTAGTCCGAACAAGCATGCTGCTAGGTCAGTTCACAATGTAGTTACAGTGGCTAGCAAGTGTTAGCTAACGTGCTGTGTTGCTACTGTTCTTCTTGAGTTATTTCTCTGAACTGCTGTACTTTTTTTGTTTGAGGACAATGTAGTTTACTTGAATCACTACACTGAATTAATACATTTTACTGTTCCACATTTGCCTGACCAGTTTTTCCCCCCACAGCATAGCTACTGTATATTCTGTATATAACGTTAACAATGCGGTTTTGTTCACATTGTTTTGCAGATACCTTGACCAGAGCATAAACGGTTATCTTCACCCAAGAGACGTACTTTTGGACAATCGTTTCGGCTTTTAAGATAAATGCATTGTTAGTCACAATGTCTAGTTACTGGGCTAAAAGGAGACGAATATTGAAAGGAGTTGAGAGGGACAAACAGGAAATTCAGGGTATCCGCGGGGCATTAAAAAGCATTAAAAGTCATTAAATGGATTTTGCGAAAATTAAGGCCTTAAATGGCATTAAAAAGCATTAAATTGTATTCTTACAGGCATTATTTTTTTTTAGATAGCCAGTTAATATTGAATATAGCCTTCATAAGAAAGCGCAATGTGATGAATATACTTATTAACCTGATCTAGCTTCCGAAACCCCGCTACTGCCGCACGAGCGCGAGATCTTGCTTTCCTGCCACTGCGCAGGCGCACCTCTCTCTGCGTCTGCTGAGTGGCTGAGAGGAGCAGCGCATTCAGTTGAGGCTGTGCGCTCTGCCAGAGAACAAAACTAGAGCTGCGTCCGAAATCGAATAGTTCTCTACTATATAGTGTGCGAAAAACAGTACGCCAACAGAGTAGTACGTCCGAATTCATAGTAAGATTCTTACGAGATTCGGCGAGATTCTGAAGTGCGCATGCGATGGACACTTTACTCTCCTCCCATGAGGCCATGGAAGACGATTTATGAATGGAGGTGAAGGGACGCAACTGACGCTGGTAGGTCACATGATCATGACAACATGGCGGATGTAGTACGTCCGGATTACATTCATACTACATTAATTCATACTATATAGAACATATTTTTTTAACGGTCGCGAAGTTCTTTCAAATTCAAATGTAGTACCTACTCACCCAGTACGTGATTTCTGACGCAGCCTAGTGGTGTGGGTTGTGCCAGAATCAAGTTATCTTTCGCTCTTTAACAAACAATAACACACAGAATTATGCCTAAATGTACGTTTTATGAAGTATCCTCATAAGAACAATGAGTTTTAAATGAGTTAAATAACGTCTAAAATTAACTTTGAACAAATATTTAATATATACTGTCTTTATTTTTTCTACATTGGTGATTTACTGTGGAATTATTACATCATACAATATATTAAAAACATGTTTTAGACAGAAAAATGTGTGAATAATCTAGAAAAATTCAATTGACAGAAAGTTTACATTAAAATATATTATGCATACCCACTATCTATCTACCTTTTGTATTTATTGCTTTGCATATTGTATGTTCAGGGATGACTGATAAGCAGACATGCTATTTATGACTGGATGTAACTTTTGATAACTTTGCAGTAAAAGTGGCTATTGATTTTGCCCTATCAGTGTGGCTCTCCTAAAAAAATAGCTGTTTAGGCTTGTGCACCATCTCGAGGGGAAATGGACACATGAGTGACGCACACACATAAGGAAACTCAGTTAAACATACTGCGGTAAAAATTCAAAATGTGGAGTTTTTTTAACTTGATACAGTTATCAGATACAAAATCACACAACCTAGAATGCTGTTTTCCTAAGCAGGCTAGCATCACGATTAAAAACGTGACACTGATTTCATACAACAGTCAAGTTAACAAATAGTTAATATTAAGTCAATTACATTTTAGAAGGAACATTGTTTGAAATTATTTTCACTGCTAAAATAGAACAAAAACAGTCAAAGATCACAGCAGAACCATATAGCAACCCTGAATCCCAATGTGCATACTATCCGCCCTATATAGTATTGAATATTACTAATGTCTTTAGGATGGATAGAATGCACATTGAGACGCAGGCTCAGCCTTGATTTCGTTTTGATTCAGCGTTTTGACCAATCGGTTGAGTCAAAGATTCAATGACCCATTTATAAACACCTGCCTCATTCTTGAATGAATCAGCCATTGGAATGAATCGTTTGAATGAATGACTCACTTAAGACAGTTACTTGACGCCATCTACTGGTGGTTTACTTTTAATTTCTTAACATTTCTTACAATCCCATAAAATTATTTAATGCAGTTGTAATTTTTTTATTGTAAATTTGTAAATGATTTAGTTTGATTGTTAACAGACACAAATCTATCACACATGTAGATTCAAGTATGTTAAAGCTCCAATATTCTAAAAGGATATTGCTTCAGAAATTTTACACTACAAAAAATCTATTTTTTTCGGACAAGCAACTGTTTTACTCGTACAAGTGAATGACAAGGCTTAATGTCGAGTTGTTAGTGTCTCCTGAATTGCAGAAGTTGACGTCATTCATGTAGGCTATATCGAAACTAAACTTTACCACGCTAGCCTTTAACCCTGAAACCATTTAAACATACATTTTAAATATTTAGCTGTATGTATTTACATTAGACTTGAACGCAACGCAGAGAAGGACCTTGCCTTTTCATTTATAGTCCAGCACGTACCTTTTGAGTGTGTGTGCTCAAAACGAAAAAATATACGACGTCCAGAAATCAATTTCAGTAATACTTAACTGAGTTCATTTAACGACATAGATCATAGGTTTAATGATAGTTTTACCCTTACATCTACTAAATACATAGATCCACTATTTGCATAGATGAGTCCAATGGTCTGGCGATAGAACCCGTGCCAGAGGTTCTGGTTTCTATCCGCCCTCGTATAGTTTTTTTTTTCTCTCATTAAAACCAAATATGTTAATTTAATAAAATTGTCCCGTGAGATGTTTCAAAAATGGACGGCGACAATATCGACCCTGGCAAAATGTGGTGTCCCACAACCAAAGTATGCCTATGTATGGTATTCGGTGCCTTTTGGTCATCATACAATTTATATTTTACAATCTCAAAATCAAAAAGAAATGTTAAATTCTTTTGGTCAAGCTCGGGTACGTACATTTAATAATGTATCAAAATCAATGAAATGGAACATCAAAAATGTCAAACCTGTTAGGGACAAATACAACCAGTTTAAAATACTTATTCTAATGGGCATTGTGAACATTATCTTAGACCACGGGCCAGACTTCACTCCCCACATGCATCAATGAGCCGTGGGCGCCCATGACCCTGTCAAAATCGCTCAAATCCTTATGCTTACCCATTTTTCCTGCTTCGAACACATCAACTTTGAGGACAAAATGTTCACTTGCTGCCTAATATATCCCACCCACTAACAGGTGCCGTGATGAAGACATAATCAGTGTTATTCACTTCACCTGTTATAATGTAATGCCTGATCGATGTGTATATATATATATGCATAAATTGTACTTACTTTCTCACAAATGCATAATTTTAAATGTTTTCGTTTTTAAATATAAATGTCTAAAAGGTGTTTTCGTTCACTTTTTAAAGTAGCCTACTACATTATTGCTACTCCAGTAAATTTTCACTGTCTGAATTATTAGTATTTCTGTTATTTCTGAATTATTAGTATTGTGTGCTATTTGTATGAAATCATGTGAATTGCATTAAATTCTGCTTTGGTCATAATGAATGTTCATGTGTAAAATAAATAACTCTTTTGTTTTGCGTGTCTAGAAATGCTGTTTAACAAATTGGGCAAACAGCTGGGTCACCCCACATATTCTCTAACTGGATGGTTGGTGAGCAAGTTCTTTAAATGGCACAATCAGATTTTGGAGGAGAATGCAGTGAAATTGTGTAACATCCAACCCAACGACACGGTGCTGGAGCTGGGTCACGGGCCGGGCTTCGGCCTGCAGGCGGCCTCGCAGCTCCTCACGGGCCCCAGAGGGAAACTGCTCGGTGTGGACTACTCACAATACATGCACCAGATGGCCAGTAAGCGCATGATGGAGCAGATCTCCAGAGGAAAGACTGTGTTGTATTTCAGTGATTTGGTGGCCATGCCAATAGAGGAAAACACTGTTGACAAGGTGTTTCACTGTAACTGTTATTACTTCTGGCCGGATCTGAATGCGGGAGTGAGAGCGATTCACAGAGTGATAAAACCAGGTGAGATCACAAGAACGTGAGTGAAAATCTCTAAACCAAAAACAATGTGTTTATTTTAAGCAAACTTTAAGTTGTCACAAAAAATTAAGAAGTGAATGAGACTAACAGGGTCTGCTGGATTTGTGGACGGTTCATTTAGATTTGTAGATAATTTTTATTTTTATTTTATAATTTTAAGTAAAAAGAGATATCGAGAGATTACGTAAACAGCAATAGTAGGACATGATTTCATGATTTTCTTTATTGTGCTCTAACAACTTAATAAGCAAATGTTATTTATTTTTGCATCAACATCATCATGTAGCCTACATGATAAACTCCTCTCTAAATATGTTACAATTTAGCAATACATTCACACTGTTCTTAAGGGGGACATATTTGTCCGTCTTACACTCTTAAAAATAAAGGAATCCAAAAAGGGTTATTTGCGGCAATGCCATAGAAGGGGGGTGTCAAACTGGATGGCAACTGCTCTAAAGCTTCAAATTGAACACACCTGAACCAGCTAATCAAGAGGTGTGTGTTCGAGCTTGGTACATAGCTCCACAAGAACAAAGAAATGTGTTTGGTTTTTTTCGAGGTGGCAAGAACAAGAACAAAGTTCGTTCTGGCTGGGACATCATACTTCACGTGCCGAAGCAGGTGCCGAACATTTCCGCTTCTCCGCATTAAAGGCCGTTACATACTCTGCAAGCCCTGGTTTTGGGAGTTCTTGCAGCTTGTTCTCGACACATCGGCTGAGCAGAACTTTCTTCTTGTGGGTGTCCGAGAACTGTTGTGTGATTGGTCAGAAATTTAAATGCGGAGAAACGGAAATGTTGGTCACCTGCTTTTCTCGTGAGGTATGGAATGTCATGACCTGAACGAACGTTGTTCTTGCCACCTCGAGAAAACGAACACATTTCTTTGTTCTTGTGGAGTATGTACCAAGCTTAACCCCGCCCACTGTACATTTCTGACCAATCACAGAATAATTCTTGGACACCCACAAGAAAAAAGTTCTGCTCAGACGCTGTGTCAAGAACAAGCGGCGAGAACTCCCAAACCAGGGCTGCGAGAACAAAATGACGTCATTTTGTTCTCGCAGCCCTGGGAGCGAGAACCTTTTTCTCTGTTCTTGCGGAGTATGTAATGGCCTTTTGAGAGGCGGTGTGCAGACCAATCGTTGTACGACATGCTTGCGTTACTTTGATGTCATACATAATCTTTATACGCAGTGCCGCACCAAGTTGAACACACCTTAAATCTTTGGACGGCCCACTCCGGGATGATGTAATTTTTGCCGCACGCTCGTGTGGACGAAAACAAATTTGCACGAGCCGTCCCTATGCGACGCTGATGGTAAAATGTGTCCCATTGGAATTCTATTGAGAATGTAGTAAAACACTATGGAGAAAGTCCAACATGAGCTAAAACAGCCACTAAAATGACTGATGAAAAGAGGGGAAGCATCATCCTGCAAGCTTTTTCAAATGCGTGAATGCACAAAAAACACCACTCGCGCATAACGCGTGAACCGCGCAAGACGCTCAATTTCGCGTCATTCGCGCCAACGAGGCGGAATCGCGTCTGCGTCAACTAGGGATGTGCAGTAGACCGGTACTGGAAAAATACCGGTATATATTTTATTTCAAACGGTACGATATGATTTTGCTCATTTCGGTATATGCTGCTGTTCCGAAGTTCACCGCTAGGTGGCAGCGCGCTACCCATACTGACGTGAAACCGGCAAATGTGGCAACAGAACAAGATGAATACAGCAGTTGAATCTCACTCAACACGCACAAAACTCATTAATAAAGAGAGGAGTAGATGTGAAATTTGGAATTACTTTGCTTATAAAACTGCTGAAGAACCATCAAACCTTGCCAAGCATCGGTCACTTAATTCCTGACTTGTAAGACATTAAGAGATCGAAAGGTGAGTGCATAATTCTAACGATCTAATTTAGAAATTTTTCTTTCAACACTGATTAACACACATACATAAGATCGTATCGTTTAAATATAAAGAAATCTCCAGCGTTCGTTTCAACCAGTGACGTTTAGACCTCATAATATTTGCACGCATACTATTGCACTATTTATATCCGCGAAAGACATAACCAACTGTGTTTGTGACTACTCACTAAAGATTGACATTTTTGACATAATTTTGTGTGCATTTGACTGAGGAAAAACAACTTAATGATGTTGAAGGCCGAGCTTCGGCGTGCGTGAGGTTTATCTCTAAAGATGTGGCTCTGCCGATGTTAAGCAGAAACTCCCGACTGTATGCACATTTAAGAACAGATAGACGCGACGAGGACGTACAAAAACACTGACTCACAAGATAGAAAACACGAAAACACCGTTCTGTCGGGAGAGAGAGAAGCCGCAGTGTGTACACGAATAATAAATAATTAGCTACACATAAGAAATCACTGATCACAGATCAGAAGGAACTGAAAAAAGACTTCTGTTTTCATTTGTACATCCAAACACTGAGAAACTGCCAGTATTCACTCGTTCACAACCCATGATCTCTCAAGCGTTTGCATGGGCGTGCCAGATTCTCTGGGCGGAGGAAAGGGAGGTAACCGTTCCTGCTTGGACGTCAAACCAGGAGACTTTAGGATTGGCTCGTCTGGCCTGTCATTTTCTCAAAGGCAGAGAAAGACAGCCAGAACTCGGTTTTACACCGATCAACATTTCTATCCACTTGGGGACAATATTCAGGCTAGGGGAACTCATATTAATGTTGAAATACCTCATAAAATGAAAATTTCATGCCATGGGACCTTTAACATGTCAATCACTCGCGCCAGACGCTCTATTCGCATTCGGTGTGATTGCAGCATAAAAGAGCACAGAACTTTCTAAAGCTTTACGCTCCATTTCCATGTGGTAGGCACTTTCATATCAACTAACATTTTGAAAATACAAACAATTTCAGGAATCCAAAAATTTACATCAGAGCGTCTTGTGTTCTGCACGTGTTTCATGAATGAGGCCCATTGAGCAAATTTTTCGCTTTTTTATAGTTTAAATGAAGTTACTCCCATAATTAGCGCAAAACATCATGGGACGTAGGAAAAAGGTGGATAGACTGAACATGTAATATGCATACGCATTATGTCACCGTTTTCATAAATTCACATTTTTTGTAGTTTACACAGAGACAATAATGCTATGGTTTTCAAAATGTTGCAGTGCAAATTAATGACCAAAACGTTTTCCATTTTTAGTTAAAAATGGTGTTGTGTAAATGGCCCCTAAATCAGGGGTTCCCAAATCTGAGTTGAGGTCCACTTTCCTGCAGAGTTTACCTCCAACCTTGATCAAACTCACCTCGACAACTTCCTAGTCATCCTGAAGACCTTGTGCTTCTTTAGGTGTGTTTGATTAGGGTTGGAGCTAAACCCTGCTGGAAAGTGGACCTCGATGGCCAGAGTTAAGAATTCCTGATTTGAATGGATAGAAGAAAGACGTTATAACATAAATGTAGACTTTTTCACTTCTTTTTTTCACTGTATAACTTGTGACCAATCCCAATTTTACAAGTACAACGCCGTTCTGATAATGCTCTTGTATGTGGTCTTTATGAAATCATTGGTTTTTAAAGTCATTGAAAATAACTCATGAGGTAAAGTTTAATCTCAATATTACCTACATCTTATTACAATCGCATTATGAGGGGTGCATTCAAAGTCGGTGCGGTTGCCTAGACAGACAACAAGAATTTTTTTTTATAGAATTGGAGTGAAAATTCCATTTCAATTGGTATGATAATGCTTTTGCATTAATGACACCATGTAGTTCACAAGTTTACCTGATGATTCATGTGAGCATGATTTGAGAATTAAGCTGTGGACCTAGTCTTTCAGACATGTCACTCTCACACAATTTTTTTAATATTCAAAACAAATTATTCTCTGTTCCCCAGGTGGAATTATGGTTACGACTCTCAGACTAGAGAGTGTTAAAAAAGTAGCCTCAAAGAACATGTTAAGCGGGGAGAGCTGGCGTCCTGAGGTCTACATGGAAGCGCTGCAGTCCTCTGGGTTCACAGATGTCCGAATGGAGAACAAAAGAGAGAAACTCATCACATTTCAAGCTATTTTCGCTACTGCTGTGAAATAAAATTACTGTGTAATTAGGGTTGGGTACCGAACTGAGTACTTTTAAGGGCACCGACCAAATTACGTCGGTACTACAGAGTACCGATTCACATTAAATCAATCGTACCAAATTTCAGTACCTTAGAATGCATATTGTGATATAGTGTCTGTGAATATTAAACCACAAAAAGACCATTTAAATACGAATCATGCGTGTCTGTGTCTCTGTGCGAATGAATGCGTAGACGCACGGTTTACAGTCTATGGGTTTACCTCACACACTCTCACTCAGAATCGCGCGTGACGGTCGCATGTTTCCATCTCTGCCTCTCATACGAGAACATGAACGTCATCTTCAGAGCCACTGACAGGGTTTTTCCTGGGTCAAAAATGGTCTTCGGCGGTGGCTGACCGACATGGTCATCCACACATACACAGTAAAAAGTACCCTACCCACGTGATCTGCAAGCACAATACTGACAATACATTTAAAATAAATTCAAAGAAACAGTTTGTAATTTTTGCTTATCTTATTTCGATACCTTGATTTTTGTTTCTTTTGTTCCTCATTTTTACACTATTTACAAATAATTGTTTTGGTATATAACCATGTCAATATTAAAAAATAGTATTAAAAAAAATAACAAATAGCCTAATTTTCTGCCATATACAATTTCATAAAATTATCAGCTAGCTAATAACAACTTTGTTCTGGTTTCACCTCACTCCATTCTAAACTAAATGATTTTAGGCTATTTATTTACTACACATTGTCAACAGAAATAAGCTGAAAGACTGTGGATAATTCAAACTAATTCTTACAATCCACTCTTGCTAAATTGGGTGAGCACACTTGTGTTCTCATTTCAGATGTTCAGAGTAAATGATTCAACTGATTCGTGAGTTCAGTGTTGGACAGTTCAGTTGTTCTAACCAGTCGTTAAAATGATTCGATTCAAAGGAGTCATTAGGTCGCGAATCGGACACTAGCAGACGCGTTGTGTGTGAATCCCGTCTGTTAGAACATCGCGAAAGATTTGTCAACACACAGAAAACACTTAATAACTGGATAGGATTTGTTTCCCGTTTATTGAAAGTATGGTTTATGTCAGCTGGTCGGTGAAGAGTTAGCGTTTTTTGAGCGCAATTCACATCCAGCGGTAGTTCAAGGGAAAAAATGTCCGAATCCACCACGTGCAACATGGATTCGGTCTTCCGACCTTTTGATTAACGTGATATGTGAAATATTAGAATGCTAAAACGGTGCTTATTTTGAAGACTGAGAGCGTGCGCGCGGGATAGGGCTCTCCGCTCGTTCTCTCTGTCATCAGTTAACATGCGCCGATCACAAGCGCAGTAGATCTACATCACTCATAAATCACAATAACTGATCAAATAAGGCTTTGGCGGGGCAAAAATTTGTTTTGGCGGCCGCCAAAAAATGTTCAATGTAGGAAAAACCCTGCACTGAGTCACTTCATGAGCATTTTACCGTTTTATTTTAGAAAAACTATCGTCATATCATAAACACACAGAAACTCAAAGGTATTCACGGCAACCCGTCAAAATAAAAGTTTGGCTAACTTGACAAATAAATTACAGACAGCGACCAGGGCAGCTCTGGCATAATGTCAATAACACTTTAATAAATGACTTACAGGTTCTTTACAGTTATTTATGTAAACATCCCAAAAGTACCGAAAAAAGTACCATACCGATACCGGTTTAAATTTGAATGGTACCCAACCCTTTGTGTAATACTGATATGTAATGATAATATATCTGCCCAGACAATCTTTGTCAGGATCGAATACTTCAATTCACTGTTGAAATAAAAATATTTAAATGGTGGCTGTAAACTTACAGATTTGTTCAATCAGACATTAAATAATGAAGACAACTGGTCAATTAACAATATTATGAATGTGTAATGTAATGCATATATTTAGCAAAATACCCCACCCACATTCCCACAGTATCTGTTAGTACAGTTTACTGCAGGACAGCTCATTATGACGGTGTGAAATAAACAGTTACGGAAATGTAGAAATTAAAGCTTGATCTCCAATCTCCTCCCGAAAATCCCCCCAAAAAGTCTGTTGGTACCTTATACCTTTAATGTTTGGTGGGCCGTCGGGGCCAGCAAGGCCTTCTCTGCTGGCCTAATCACTATCAGAATCTCTGACTTAAATTGTAATATTTCTTTTCCATGAATGTGTGTTAAATTATTCCCAATAGTCTATTTTCTTAATTTCGTAGATTTTCTCTTGGTTGCGCTGCTTCCAGTAGTGTTTATTTATGTTAGAGCTTTTATCCAATCATATTCCAGGCGTCATGTGTTGCCAGGGTCAAAGAAATCTGCCTTGAGGCCTTCAGAATCAATATTGCTGGCGCCTCTGGGTTAAAATGAATGGCAATGAAACTGATAATCAGATAATCACTCAAATTTAAACAGCCAATCAGATTTCGAGAGGGCGTTCCCGGGGCCATCTAGCAGGTGTACAATAATGTCTGCATTTTCACGTCCTTTGATTGGATGGTCAGAAAGCGACACGTACTATAAGTAGTGGCCTAGTCAGAATAACTAGCAAAACCGCAGAAGATAAAACATCTGTAGTTTATATAGCGTTTTTTTTTTCAAACCCCAATGGCTGACAGAGGAGAATAAAATTAATGTATTAATTAACATACTTACAAAGCCATTTTCAAAATTCCCACGCTACAGCCGTCTCCAGCTTATCGCACACTCACGGAACGCTATTCGATCTGTCCCGGCTAAAAATGAACTAACTGCCATCAATGATTTTGAAGTCCCGCGGATCTCCTTGATTTATTTGAGAGCATGGGTCAGCTGCACACATTGGCATGTTTTGTGTACAAATAATCATAGCCTATTTTGGTGAGTAGGCTATAATGCATTTTATTCACATTTTTTATAGCCTAGAGTCAACCAAAATCAATTAAATTTTTTTTCTTGTAAATTTATGATTGAAATGTATTACTATTAATTCTTTTCGTTATGGATATATTATTTTCAAGTGTTTTGTGGGTTTTAAATCAATTTGAATGAAAAACTTTGTATTATCTTTGAACCTCACCTAAAATAAATTTGTCATACTGTTGGTAAGATTTTTCAAGAACCATTTATGCTGTTGCGTTTTCTTTCCTGTAGAATTTGCACACTAAAAAACCCTGCACAATTTGGGAGAACTCAGTAGGCAGCCTACTACAAAAATGCACGGAAAACCCGGATCGATGCTTCTGTTAGATATAATGTATGCGGTGTAGCTGTGGCTGCAGTGAAAGGAGACTTGTTGAATTGTGTCAATTGGGTTTCCTGCGTTAATAATTCTTATATGATTTAATAATTAATTATCGCTTCATGAGAGATGCAACGCCCTGTTATACTGCGTTTCTGTGTAATATAAATGGTTTCTATAGCCGTGGCGTCATGATTTTATTAAGAGGTGAATTAATTCAGGTAGGATACCACTGAAGGCCTAGGTGTGAAATGCACGGCCCGCCACTGGTTTTTATTAATATGGACACATGAAATTATACTCTAAGAAAATGCCAGTAGGTGGCGGTAAATGTCTATTCATTCATTTGATTCATTCATTCAGGAGTGAAGTAAATGGTTATTTTTATGAAAATGGTAAATGTAAATGGTTCTCTTTATGGTCCGATTCAGCGCAGATTCAGAAATGAAACGCCACAGTGTGTTGCTCGGAATCGGAGATGAACAATTCTGCTTTGTCTTTATATTTTCATTGGCTAAACTGGGTAAAACAGACTAAAAACAACACAATTTACTTATTTCATTAAACTGTTGAATAAGATCAGTATCGCACATTTGCACTAGTCTCATGCTATTCTAGAAAGAAAAATAAAACTGGTGAGATTGCTTAAATCATGATGTAAATGTGAGGGCGTTTGATGCGGGGGGTTAATAAAGGCCTTCTGAAGCGAAGAAAATGTAACGCCTCTCGCAGTTCAAAATGCTTATGTCATACATCGCACCAGTTACTCTTTTTTTTGTAAGTTGAAAATGGAAGGCGGTCTGGCAGAAGCTAGATATTTTACTTTATAACTTGTTAAATATGGATATTTTTCGAACACAAACGCATCGCTTCGCTTCAGAGGGCCTTTATTAACCCCCGGAGCCGTGTGGAGTACGTTTGATGATGGATCGATGGGCTTCCTTCCATTCATTGCCATTATAAAGCTTGGAAGAGTCAGGACATTTTTTAATATAACTCCAATTGTATTCGTCTGAAAGAATAATGTCATATACCTTGTGCTCCGTTACAGAGACCCCTGTGGTGAAAATACATTTTTTTAATGAACCTACTTTTCTAAATGGACAGAGGCATTCCTATTACCTAATAAGGAAGCTCAAACAGTAGCCAAATGTTTGGTAGAGGAGTGGTTGTGTAGATATGGAGCAGCTTGGAGTATCATGCCTTTTTAACCCTTAAAAAGACCCTATACCTTGGGTCTTTAGTGACCCGGGACGTCATTCACTACCCTCCTCCTCCTCCTTAATTTTTTTAATTTAACCTTCTTAGCATTCCTCAGTCAATACATTAGAAACAAAATAACAATAAAATATTTATAGGGTCACTAACGACCCGAGGTGTGTAACAGTGTAAGTATATTTTTTCTGCACAACAATAATTGAATCTTTGATGACTGAAAAAGTGAAATTCACCTTTATTCCACAAGGCAATGTCTGACACACACAACAATGAAGTGACGTTTCGCTCATAGTTACCGCAGGCAGAAAACAAAAGAATAGAAGAATCATCAGCAAAACTTGAAATGTCTCAGAGATTTACTGCAGATCAAGAACTGAACGCAGTCAAATATTACTGTCACTGTCACTGACGGTGGATCTGCTGAAGAAGCTGTCAGAGATCAAAATATTGATGTTGAAGATGTTGATAGTTTTGAGAATATGTTTGAGATGGTGAATATGAGGCAGATGCTGAATGAACTGAAATGAGCTCTGAGGAGGACAGTGATGATGGTATAAAACATCTGCTCAAACTGAACTCTTACAAGCAGGGGCATACATTTCATCTAACAGTTGGGGGGGACAATAAACATGAAATTTCTCACAAATAATACAGCCAAAATCGACTTGTGAGGAAATGTGTACCACAATAAAATAATAAAGTACTTATTTGGCGTTTTGGTGCACTGAAAAAATATCTAATGTCCGTTTTTCTTTTCTCTGTCATTTTATCTGACCAACAACACAAAGCGATAGTTGTTTAAATATGAATACGGTTCACCACGCAGTCATATTATAATTATTAAATTATCTTGCATCCTCAACATAGTATTTTATACAACCTGATCTCACAGAATTCC
This sequence comes from Gobio gobio, assembly GCF_949357685.1. Taxonomy (NCBI): domain Eukaryota; kingdom Metazoa; phylum Chordata; class Actinopteri; order Cypriniformes; family Gobionidae; genus Gobio; species Gobio gobio. Next base: position 36,843,791 of record NC_137117.1, on the reverse strand, counting down.
GTGAAATGAACACGGGTCCCTTAACTCAAAATCCGTGACAGTTTCACGGAATCGCCGAAAATTCCGTGATGGGTCCACGGAAGTGATTCCAATGCAAGTCATTGACAGTAAAAAGCAGACATGATTTTATGAATATTTATAGGCTACTTTCATATTTTGGAGCAACTAACTCCACTCCTACCCTAAACCTACCCACTCTCAACAATATAAAAACACATAACAGGCAAATACAAGTACAGTCACAGGTATTTATTGCAAAAACTGACCAAAAACAGTATAAAAGTATTAACTCATGTTGCATTCCAAGTCTTTTGAAGTCACACGATGTCTTCATGTAAAGAACAGAGTTGATCTTAATGTTTAAATCGCTAAAATGATGATCCCGCCGCTCCGTGAACACACTCATTCATATCTGATTCAAATAATACACACGCGTCTTCAGCGTGACGCATTCTGTCACGAGACACACGAGAGCCAATGGCATTTTACAATCGAAGCCAACGTAATGACGCTATTGGTCACGAGACATACGACAGCCAATGCTGTCAAAGCTGACGTAACGTTTCTCCCGGCGGCAAATTTGAAATGTATTTTTAATCTTTGGCGGATGGACTCGACGCTGCTGATCGCTTTTGGGGATTTTCTTCACACAAATTAATCGTTTGGCCTCGGAACACTTGGAATATTTGTACTTTTGGAATAAATTGTGCCTGCAGACGTATCTGCCTGTTATATCCTGTTTTTTTATAATACACATATGGTTAGGTTTAGGGAAGGGATTGGGTTACGAGTTCAAAACGTGTCTAAATACTGTAAAAAAAAATATTAAATAAATAAAATTATGCTGGCTGATTAAATCGAGAATCACACTCCATGTCATAATGGCAAAAATCATAGTTTCATGATGATAACCATGCCCAACGCGTCTGTATACTGTCATTGACTTATATAGGCATCACTTCCGTGGACCCATCACGGAATTTTCGGCGATTCCGTGAAACTGTCACGGATTTTGAGTTAAGGGACCCGTGTTCATTTCACGGAATTCTGTGAGATCAGGTTGATTTTATACTATGATATTCAGATATTTAGATATTCAACTGCAGCAAGCCCTCTGATCTGCCACTTAATATCATATTGAGCTAGCCTAGAAATCTAGACGCACCCTAGTGGCAGCAAATGTAATTTGGTCGTCTAGCAACTCTCTGTTGGCTTGTGAGCTGGAAAAACGAAACTCTGGTCAGGCCAATCACATCGTGTATAGAGTCGGTGGACGGGCTTAACATACGGCAGCGGTTACGCATGCTACTTGTAAACAAAGCAGCTGGCGAACAGTGGTCTTTCGAATCGGTTTTGGCCGCGACTCGCGACTTGGAGTTATAAGCTTTTCTTTGAGGACTCAAAATGTTTCTAAACTTAAAACGCATTTTTTTGTCCCGTTTACATTTGTATTGTTTTACTACTTACACATTTATTTTAAGTATATATCATTATATGTTGTATATGTTTCCCTCGACCCCCTGCGATTTACGCCCCTCCTTACAAGCTCCAAAAGGTAACAAAATACACTTTATTTTATTCTTCTGTAATTGTTACTCTTCAGACCCCAAACTCTTCAGGAGAGATTTTAATAATTGTGACAGGTAGAGATCCACCCGTGTTAGATATAGATCTGGGTCGCTAAAGACCCGGATATGTAATAATGATTGGTGAAACATTCATGCAAGGGTTAAAGAGCTGTGTAGATTGCTGAAAAGTGGAAGATTAGTTTATTGAAGAATTTAAAATTATTAAAAGACACTGATATTAGTGGCCACGATTCGATACAAACTGCGATACTGAACTCACGATACGGTATGCATCGCAATATTTTAAGCCAATATATATATATTAGGGCTGCAACGACGCGTCGACGTCGTCGATGACGTCGACTGCGAAAATAATGGCAGCTTCTGCTCCCGGGCATAGTGAAAATGATAATTTATCATATAGAGCCAGACCACGACATTCAAAAGTATGGGATTACTTTAAACAGAAGCCGAATTAAACTGTGCTTTGTTCGCTCTGTAACGCCGGTTTATCACTGCGCGCGGTGGCAGAGCAGAAGCTGTGCGCGTGGAGAGCGGGAGCTTTCACACTGCCAGTCAGTGTTGCCAAGTCCGCTTTTTTTCCGCGGAATTGGGCTACTTCTACACTGTTGCCGCGGGCTGTGTCTCATGTCCGCGGGTTGAAGCAAAAAAACACACATATTTAACCCCCCGAACGCGATGTTTACCAGAGAACCTCCCCGAAACGCGATTGGGCTTGTTTTGGACTAGTTTTGAGTAACGAATGGGTGGGTTTTGTTGTGTAAACCTGGCAACCCTGCTGCTAGTGTTCGTCTCGAGCAGCTGAACCGTGGCGCGTGTATTGCAACAGACGGTCACATTTTCCGGGATTCTTCTCCGACCCCAGTACGTCTCGTGCTTTTATTTATTATGGGCTGCATATATCTCCTGTTAATGCGACCCGGTTCCCCTCTGTCCCAAACACATATGCATAAAACATGCTGTATATAGGTAGTTTGCATGATTAAAGTAACATTAAAGTTAAGATATGCCTCTAGCTTTAATCATTTTAATGTGTCTTTGAAGTTTGGGCAAAAACTTCTGGCAGCTTTAGTCGTTGTTTATGCACATGTATCTTCAAAATAGACGACTAGTTATACATTAAAACTATGCTGAAAGCTCCTGTATGTGAACCTTTTGCAGATAAATACAAGCGTTTACTATTGACACAAATCAATAAGTAAATCATACTCAACTACTATAGTAAACAACTTTTCCTAAGTAGGCCTACTCTGTAGGCCTATACATTTTATGATGAATAGTATCATTATATATTATGTTTAAAAAGCTTCTTGTGTTTATATATTTCATTATAAAATGGCAAACTATGTACACTACCCTTCCTGAAATACAATTAATATTGTCATCATTCATTGATTTCATGTTAAAATAATATACAAATTCACTACCCTCTTTGAAATACAATAATCAGTAAAAAAGAATAATAAGATTAATCTGGAAAAATAATCGTTAGATTAGTCGACTAATCGAAAAAATAATCGTTAGATTAGTCGACAGAAAAAATAATCGTTAGTTGCAGCTCTAATATATATATATATATATATATATATATATATATATATATATATATATATATATATATATGTATATGTGTATATATATATATATATATATATATATATATATATATATATATATATATATATATATATATATATATATATATATATATATATATTATATATGTATATATGTATATATGTATATGTATATATATATATGTATATATCTTTTTTTTTTAACTTTTTTAAATTGATATTAAAATTATATTATTATTATTGTATTATTATCAGGACCCACAAATATTCCCCCATTGCATTGTTATACATTTATATTCAACATTACATATAGTCGTTTAATGTAGCCAAGTGTTCTGACTGTCATTGCTCTAACAAACTTGTCTTACTTTCCAGTCCTCAGAATTTAAATAAAACAAACCACTATATCTAGAGAAGGCAAAGAAATGGACGGCACAACATGCAATCCAGAAGAACAAGGTATGAGTTGTACTTTAAACTCTGGCAAAGCCTGAGCTCAACACACACTGTCATAACACACACGAGCCGCTGGGGGGAGCCGTTGTTATTTTGTTCACTCTGATTGCACTGATTTCCTTCTCTCTTGTGTTTAAGGGTTGTGTGGAGACGGAAGAAAAGACTTGCACTGAGAATAAAAATAAGAGAGCTGCACACAAGAGAGAAGCACTTTAGAGTAACCCAAGAACATGTGCATGTAGTGTATTTGACAAACATCCGAATCATAGTAACTGAATCTCATTGTTATAGTTCGTTTTATATCTGGGTTTATTGTTGATGATAGGAATGTAATAAAATATTCAAAGATACACTACATTCACATCCCTCTGAATTGTTCAGTAGTCCTCAAGACATACATTTATGAAACTAATAACTTTATTAAATCATTCTTTATCACATGTGTACAGAAATATGAAAATATTTACATCCAGAATAGTGTCTGTTGTACAAAGATCTTAAAATTTCAATATAAAAAAATTACATTTTAATATACATTTAATATAAAAAGAATAGAAACCAATAAGGATAAAAAAGGTATAGCATGCTAGATCAGAGGTAGTTATATTTTACAATACAATAGCTAGCCTACTTTACAATCTGTAAAAGATCCCGACCAAGCTTTATTACGACCTAATCAAATCACGCATAATTCTTTTTATATCTTCAGTTTATAGCACTGACATGTTCATTTAACTTTTTGCTCTTCCTTAAACCCGTGGTCTTGGTGCAAAAAAGGAGATGCAACTCTGAAAATAGATGTTGTGAGGCTCAGACATAGTCTATGTAAGTACGTGAACACCGTGATGAAAGCTTGATGTTCACACCGTGTTGCAAATTACGTTTTGACTTATTTAAATACATACTGCATTCTCAGACTTACTGTCAGGTGGGTTTCGGTATGAATTAGCACAATGTCTCCTATGGTGCGTTTTTGCTTTCAGATCAACTTCTGTCATGTTCGAGCATTGGTTTGAAGAAAGTCAATTTGTTCAAATTAGTTGTCAACATGTTTAAAGCTAGATACCTGAATTTAGGGCACAGACATCTGAAGGTAGCTCTGTTCTCTCGAGGTTTCATACCACCACAATGCATGTTAAATATGTACAGTGTGACTGGGAGCTTGCAGATCATTGGCCAAGCTTTTTGTATACTTGCAGAGAGTATGTTTCTGGCCTTATGTTTTAGCATCTCTTGGCTTGGTTTTTTTTTCTCTAAATATTATTTGACCATATACATAGGCATTTACCTTCTCATACATTTTTTTTTTTTTTTTTAAGTAGGGGCATACAAGTTACGACTTGCGAATAATTAACAAGACTTTGATATATACACACTTGGAAATGAATGCATAATGCTTTGAGATACATGACACAAGAATTGAGCTTTATGCAGAGACCTTTTTCACATTGAAATATTTTAGATACATAACTCATTTTACATCAGCAAACATCCCTGTGATATTTTCCTAATTAAATGAATGTTCCAGGTTCAAACCAATAACATTTAAAGTTGTTGAAGCTGTGAAATTGAAATGAATCGAAAATCCTCAGTATTCCCTGGATGGTGATATACTGAACCCGGAACATTCCTTTAAGCCTACTTACACAAACAAGTTACACAAAATAAATGCGGATTTGTTTTTGAACATTTAAGATTGTTGCTTAAATTACTGAATAGCCCACAAGATGTGGTTAGGATCTTTTTTGTATGCCATGTAGCAGTTGGGACAGTACAGCTGTATATAGTCCCACAGTTTATTGTTCATTAGCTCTGAAGGTTTTAGGGGTCAGTTCATATGTAGGCTCTCGACTTCTCGCTCTCAGAGGGTCCTTGAAAACTTTAGAGTTTAGGAGAAGACTTAAGAATGAGTTGAGTGAATCGGGGAGTGGTAGACTCTAGAAAAGAAGGTGCCGTTATGAGTTTCCAGTCCACTGCTCCTAAAATGCTCCTGCTCTTTGGCAATGAGTTCTGGTGTTGACCTGACCAGGCTCTCTCCAGCGCTCTCCCTCTCTGATGAGGGTTTCATCTGCATCTGGCATGGGATGAGAGGCACTGAGGGTGGGCAAGAAAACCGGGCGGCTGTCTCTGGGTTTGGTGCTGATGAACTCTCGAACACTGCATCCGCTTCAGCGGCAAAGGACACCAGGGCTTGAGTGGAGTCATATGAGCTTTTCTCCGTGTCGACCGAGACGAAGGAATCCAGGTTGCCGTCATGATGGGGGTGAGCTCTGCTAAAAAGGAGACGCGCATCTTCACGGAAGTGTGGATTGAAGAGGAGGTAGAGCAAAGGGTTGATGCTCGCAGGAAGAGGCAGAAGTACCAGGACGACTGATTTGACAACCTCCTCGCTCACAGGAAAGAGTCCCAGAAGGGAGGAGAAGGTGAGGAAGGCCACGGGGCAGTAGAGCAAGCAGTTGGTGAAGATGAGCCAGGCCACATGCTTAATCATGGCACAATCCCAAATGCTGTCGAAATCTCCCTTCATCAGGTCCCAGTACAGTTTGATGTAAGTTCCGGTGATCACCAGGAAACACAGGGAGTTCATCATTATCAGAGCGACCATAAAACCCAACGTGGAGGGTTCGCCATCCGGCAGTGGTGACGGCGTGCAGAGTGGAGTTGCCCCGTACTCCCCGACCCCAATTAGCGGCAAAGCAGCGACTACCAATGAAAGTGCCAAGCACGCCACAGAGGCGGCTCGCACGCTTCCCAGGGAGGGCGACTTTCCGTAGGCGCGAGCACACGACACGGACACGCTGCACTGCACTGCAGCCAAAGTCAGGAAGAGTATGGAGCCCTCCGAGGCTAGTACTGAAAGAAACCCTGTTGTTTGGCAGCCGGCACCTATTTCCCATTGAGCTCCATGAAGTGCAAACTCTCCAAATGTCCGGGCGTCAACCAATGCCAAGGTGCCGGTACACAGGCCCGTAAGCAGGTTGGCGCCACTGATGGTGCCGATGATGAACTTAACAGGGGAGAGATAGCTGGGTGATGCAAAGACAGTCAAGAGGAGAAGGCTGTTTCCCATCAGCGAGACCAAAGAGATGAGCCACATGCCAAGCCGTACCACCCAACTGTCAAACAGGTTATCACATGGTTTAAATGGACCTGAAGGGGTGAAATGAGCAATTAGAATTTTAGCATTATATCAGAAAGAACATATTGACTTGAGGCCTATTCACACTGGGGGCCAGATTTACTAAACAGGGTAAGTTAGCCTGAGAGCGCAATTCCAAAAAAAACGCTGATAAATTGGAAAGTTTAGCTTGTGATCTACTCAAACTAACCACCATTTCTGGAAATGGCAACACTTTAAATTTTCCTTTAGATGGTAATCAAATCACATTGAGCTGAAGTGTTGGAGGAGTGATTTTTTTTTTTTTTGGTGTAAACATACTATTTTTCTTGAACATGCTTGTTGTTTAGTTTAGTCTTGACATGAACAGGCTTTCATAGTCTGGGTGGCATACATGTGACCTAGAGTTGAGATGTGCTGCTGATTGAATTTACCTGGGATGGGGGTACACTGTATGCTGGTTTGTAGTTTGGACTCCTCAATAGCTAACTGGAATTCCTCTAAGTCAAGGTCATCTGCAAGTGAACACATGAAACGCATGAGGCACCTTTGGTTTGTGCATTTACGGCAGTATGATGAAATAGTCTTCAGTGTTCAAGATGGCATGATGCACTCAGTCTGGCAGAAGATAAATCACCATGTTCTGGACATCAAGTCAGCTGGAACAGATTAATTTATCTAAGGGCTTTAGCACCACTCAACACCGAACACATCTCAGTTGCAACTTTCCATTTCTCCTTCAGTGTGCAATCAATCATCGGGCTTTGTTCACGCTCTGGTTTTGTTATTTTCCGATAAGCCAAATGGTATGTTTTGGACCTTGAATTGTTAATGTTTATCTAATTTCCCATGGAGTGTAATTACGGAGGGCTCCTTTCAAGTCTGAAACCTGATCAGATCACATAGGGGAACGCATGGAGAAAAGACACATTTTATTTAATCTGTCAAATACCTGCGGTTACTGTAAGGCCCTGACATGTTTCTACTGTGCTAATTAAAGATGAAGAGACTAGCAGATAGAAGAGAGCAAATAAAAATAGACGCGCGCACACACTCTCTGTGGAAAACCGCTACAAGTGGTGCTTTTATGTTCCTTTCACTTGAGGAACGTGTTTGTGTAAGGCCAATGTTTTCATTTTTGGCTACAGGGACTTTGATAAAAGGTTTACTGTACAAACTTGAGTGACTTGATACAATACAGTATTGGAGATGGGAAACTTGCCACGATAAGTTCAAATAATTTCAACTCAACCAACTGCTTTATTCTAGCTGGTTGCATGTCTATTAAGAATACAAGTCTAAAACCATTTTGATCTAAATTCTTAATTTTAAATGCTTTATATATATTTTTGGTCATAGTCTCAGTGACTTTATTATTGTTGTACAAGGTGTAAAATAGTTATAAATAATGTGGAGGTGTCTACATTTTTGACAGGTAGCGGTGGTGGATGAAAAGGCACTGTTTTGCAAATGGTGCTTGCTAAAGCCACTTTCTTCCTAGTCACAATGCTGTATAATGTTGACAGATTTGTAAGATGGCCTAGTTAAGTTGCAGGACTTACAGTTGTTATCAGTGGGAATGGGGAACAGGGACAGCGCTTTCTTCTGGAGATCTTCCTCTTCACTGCCCATCTGTTCTTCCCACTGGCTGGCTGCTTTGTAGCTGTTACAGGCTCCAAATACACAGCACTGATAGGCATATGGCATCTCAATTACCCTGTTTCAACAATAGGGATGCAATGTTAAAAATTAAAACACAAAATTAAAAATAATTTCATCTAATATTTTTCAAACCACACATTCTGTTTTATTATCACGTGCCAAATGGAGTTTTAACATAAAAAACATGGACACATTGCATCAGTTTTAGGAAATATGAAAACTAGATCCCGTTTCAGAGGAAAAAATTATTCATCAATCTGCAAATAACGCATGAAGTAATCTAGCAATACATCTAACCGCAAGGGCTATTTTAAATGTATTTGGGTCATGAATGAAACCGTGATTTCTCTTTAATTGTAATCAGGAAATGGTAATACTTGAAATCTCTCTTTTTTGAGGTGCTAATCAAATCACGGCAGGACTTAAGGATGAAGTCTTGGAGCGTTTCCAAAGCCCTGAGCTGTTGATGAATCAGGACAGGATATTTATAACAGGCTCTCTTGTATTGAGAATATGGAGGTATCTTGAAATAATCTTTCCGCCTGTCAGATGACTTTCATCCAGCCAGATATTCTACGGAACTTAACAAACAGAAACTGTTTACTCGTAGCAATGAACAGAATGTACCTTGCCACAGACTGTTCCAGATTTTTAGTATCTTGAAACTGTCAAATCTATAAATGGTTGAACGTTTCTCTGAAAACAGAGTAAAACCTTGTGTTTTTGAGCTATTCGAGGCCTTTGTACTGTGGGACTTCTTATCCACAGACACTTGTGAATTTTCTTTGATGGTTTAACATGAAAGTGTTTTAAGTCTAGCTGTGGGGATAGCAGAGATGATTGAGTTTTTGGGGTTGTTGGTCATCACAAATGTACCTTATGTTGGGGAAGTCCTCCTCTCTGAAAGAACGCGAGAGTGCCATGTTGCCTTTCAGTTTAAGATGAGTAAGGCTTGTTAGCCCAGCTAGCGGGAGACTACTCAGTCGGTTCCCAGTGAGATCTCTGGATGGAGAGAGGAGATATAAATGGATCATCATGTGTAAAAAAAAAAGAAAAAGCTGCAGATGGAGCTAAAGTGGTGCTACACTTGAAGTACCTGCTTAAAATGTCCAATATTATACTATAAGGTAATTTTGTGTGAATGTTTGCCAACATTGTGCCTTGGAGATCTCCTGTTGGAAATCTTGGAAGTAAAGTCTAGCAGCAAAAAAAGTGAAATTTGATCCCTTCAGATGTGATGTGGTTAAAAAGGCAACCAACACCAGTGTTGGGGGTAACGCATTACAAGTACCTTGAGTTACGCAATCAGATTACTTTTTCAAATAACTATTAAAGTAACACATTACTTTTAAAATAAGTAACGCACGTTACTTTGTTTTCCCATTTATTGACGGACAACTCTCTTGTCCCCATGTTGAGAAAAATCGTATAAGTGCAGAGGCGTTGTGTGTAAACATGATGGTTATTGTAGTTCTAGACCAGAGGTGTCCAAACTCGGTCCTGGAGGGCCGCTGTCCTGCAGAGTTTAGCTCCAGCTTGCCCCAACACACCTGCCTAGAAGTTTCTAGTATCCCTAATAAGACCTTTAGCTGGTACAGGTGTGTTTAATTGGGGTTGGAGCTAAACCTTGCAGGACAGTGGCCCTCCTGGATCAGGATTGGACACCCCTGTTCAAGACTAAATGTGAGCATGCATTTACAAAGCTCACTTGCAGACAAAAAAGATTCAGTATTCCTCAAAATGAATAAAATCAGTGAAATGCAAAATCAGAATACTATGCAAACCTCCAATAATTAAATATGTTAAATAAAACAAATATTTTATGCATTTAATCTCACTTTATTGACCAATGTCTTGCCTGCTGACCTTCAATGATTCAGTTAAACCATAAGCATAAATAACTTTAAAAAATTTGTTTTTATGGGTGAAGTAAAACTTTTTTCTCCTGCGTCCTATTCTTCCGTTATCCAGAATGGCAGCAGAGCTGAAAGGTTTGTTTGAATTTGCATTTCCTTCAGCTTATTATTTGCGTATTATTATTTGATTTTATTATTTTAATTTTTCCCAAAAATATAACTTTTTTGTTATAAAAAAACAAAGAAAAAGAACAAAAAACAAACAAGCCCAGCCCTGGTGAGAAAAAGTAACGCAAAAGTAACGTAACTCATCGCTTTTCTTAAAAAGTAACTAAGTAATGCAATTACTTACTTTTTACACGCAATATTGTAAGGCATTACCTTTCAAAGTAACTTCCCCCAACACTGACCATCACATTGACTTTTTAGCCATTTTGGAGTTATACAGTTAGCTGGTGTGTCAGTGATTTTAGTGGATGTATGAATTCAGTTCTCCGCAGGTTCACATATACCGCTTTTCCACCAAGGCAGTGCTGGTTCGGTGCCAGAGCCTAGTTTCAAATCGGCTCTTTGTCTTTCCACACCCAAAGCACCAGCTCCGAACTAGGAAAAGTGGTTCTTAAGTAGCACCAAAACATTGCTGGTCTAGAAGTAAGAACCGATTGCGTCAGGGGCTGGGGCCGGGGTTACCCTGACCAACAAGACCAACACAAACTCGTGACCGCCATTTTTGAAATAGCAGCTAATGGAGCTAATGGCGTCTCGATTGTAAACTCCATCTATACAAATGACGGCGAGCTGAACAAATGTGTTGGATTCGCTGTGTTTTTATGCCGATGTAGGATCGTAAAGCCATGTGCATCAATAGTAACGCCAAGTTCGCCATTGTTGATGGAAGGCTTGTTCGAGATGCATCGCCGCTGTGCAAACCGATTGCTGTGTGACAACGAGTACAACGAGAGCACACGACTACTTATGCTTTTGAATCGCTCATGCTGTATTTTGATATCATGCGCGGATCGGTTGAACAAGCATGGTGTGTTTCAGTGTTTGTGTTTCCCGCTGCCTCGCTAGCGTTGCTGAGAAAGATGTGACAGTACAGTGTACAGTGACGTAAGACCTGGCTCTGTGGTGGCTCTCTAGCCTGTGGAAAGACAAACTGGTTCTTAGAAGGCTCGTCAGTCGAACCAACTCCGAACTGGCATTAGCACCCGGTTCCTTCTGGTGGAAAAGGGGTAATAGGTATCCTTGCAGAGTAACCACAGGTGTATTTCGTCGCATTAACTAAATGAACATGATCCACTAATAACCAAAAAGTCTCACAATAGATTTTATAAGTGTCCTGATTATGCTTTTTTTCTGATTTTACCCTTCATGTAGTGTGTGATGGCTGTTTGTGAATGTAAAAGGTCTGCAAAGTTTCAAAGATCAAAGTGCAGGATGAATGGAATGTTTCAGGATGCCTGAAACAAATCGTCAATAATTCCAGACTTAATTCCTGCTCAAAATTATGTAGGTTTGTGACTAATTTGTCTTGGGTCTTCTCTGGCAGCCTTCACTTGCTTCATGTTGTCGACATGTCAAGAAGACGCTGTTTTCTGAACTGCGAAAGCAAATCCACTTTGCATGCGCTTCCAAACGAATGAGGACAAGAAGAGTCATCTTATCTACAATGTACAACAAACTAAATAGAAACGTACCACTTAGAAATGTCCTGGTTCTTCTTTCAATGTTTCAATATCGGACAGTATTCTGCAGTGAACTGTGAAGAGGCTGCATGTGAACGTTTCCAACAGCACTTGTTGATTGGAGAACCGTTTTATGTAAACGGAACATGTTTTGGCACACAGGTCTTGAACTTTTAACCCTGATGAAAGCTGAAATGCATCCGTTTAAATAAAACTTTGCATGTTCCAGGTTCAATACAAGGGACTTTCTATCGACAGCATCTGTGGCATGCTGTTTATTACCACAGAAAATTAATTTGGATTGTTTTTACAAAGTGAAGGATGAGTCACAATTATTATTATTATTATTTTTTGTGGAAATGAACAGCATGCCATAGATACTGTCGATGGAGTTGTACTTGTATTGAGCCTGGAACAGTGATTCGCCTTTTCCATGCACTTTGTTTCGGCAGTGAATCTGTCCCAGAATAATTACGTAAGAGGTTTATACAATCTATTGCAATATCCACTCGGGTATGACGCTCTACTGTCATTCACTGCAGCACACATTTATCAGCCTCACTTTATCAGTCTTCCTCATTCATTCATCACATTCTTCACCTAATACTGCTTGCGTTTAATCGTCTGTGACTGACGACACGTCTTCACTGCGCAGAGCTTTTAACCGTGATTACAACCGCAGTCTTTTCACTTTGAGCCAATGAAAGCATTGCACAAATGACAGAAACTCAAAAATGTGCATCATTGAATCTCTGTGTTAGTGCAAATGAGATGGTTGTGCCAAGTCACAGTTTTAATAACAGTTTTGTACATCTGTATGTAGACTCTGAGGCGTGTGAGCTTTATCTTCTGTGGCAAATCCAATGCTATGCACTGGCAATGTTTTGCATATAGTATACTTACAGTTTAATGAGAGACTGAAGAGAGGAAAAGGCGTCAGTGTGGATGGCGTTGATCCTGTTCCAGCTTAGATCCCTGTAATAAAACACCTTTTACTCATCCATACACCTCTCATTTCTCCTTTTCTCAAAAAAATAAAAAAACAGAAATGCTTTTTGCTCAGATCTTGACAGGCAACATTAAAGTTTATATTCTTATCTTGCTCTCAAAATCTTATTACAGTAATCATTGTTTTGTATATTATTTTCTGGCTTTTGGTTGGCAAGTTGTTAATTGGTTAATTTGTGCAGAATGTCTTGGCCTCCAGGTGGAAGTATTGGTGAGCTTTACCAATTATTTCTATGAATTCTATTATTTCTTGACACTATATCAATGTTCTATATACAGCAATGTTCTATGTTCTATATATAAAAATCTATATGTACAGCGGAGTAACTTTAAAAAATAAATCCCAATTAACCCTTATCCTTCCCTCACACTTTGTAACAAATCCTACCCTCGCGGGTCAAAATTACTCAAAGCCCTAAAATTATATATATATTTATATATATATATATATATATATATATATATATATATATATATATATATATATATATAATTTTTTTTATTTCATTTTGATAAATGTATTTAAATTTTTTAATGCATTTTTTTTATTTTATTTTATTTACCTTTAAATTACTAGATTTTATCAATAAATAATAATTAGTAATTTAAGCACATTCTTCACATTCTTTCAGCTTCAATTCAAAAATTTCATGCATAACCCTTTTACTTCAGCTCAAAATATCTTACATTTGGTGTCTTTGTCGACCTCTTGTAGAAAAAAGAAAATGTAAGATATTTCATGACTCTTGTACTTGATGGCCATATGCTGCATTCACACCAAATGCGAATAGAGCATCTGGAGCGAGTGCTTTCCATGTTAAGTCAATGGTCTGGAGGTCCTGCGGGCGATAGACCTGTTTCGCGTGGCACGATGGACGCGATTCCACCTCTTCCGTCTTGCGCGTTACGTGCAAGTGATTTTATTTGGTGCTTTTTGTGCATTTGCGCATCTGATGCCCGAGTTGAAAAATCTGAACTTTGGCGTCTATTCGCGCCGCATTAACCAATCAGGATCCTGCTTGCTGCTGTCACGTGGTGAAGTGACATGATGAGAAACTCTGCATAATTTAAAAATACCATTATTGTGTCACAAAAGGTAGTTTTAAGACTTTTTCAGGCAAGAATGTAGAATGTAGTGAGTAAAGCTCAAATCTGTGGTTTATTTAAAAAACAAATGTATGTGCCGTTTTTGGAGTTGTGAGATCCAGTGGATCTCCCCGGCGAGAGCAGCCTTTCCTCGGCCAGTCCTTCTAACGTTGGCCGCTGGCTCAGATGTCCAGTAGTGGTTAAACATGAGATAGAATTCGTCTTGTGTAGATCTAACGGGCGATCTTTGGTTTCATGAATCTATCATTTGTTGTCTGCAGAATCATTTTGACTGAGGGCAAAGAGAAGTTTCCTAAATTTATTTTTTAGGATATTTAAATATACATGCAGTGAAGATAATGGAGGTAGTGCGTTGCCTGGGCCACATTTGTGTGGCTATTAATGTTTAATATATTTTTTTATGAAAATGAAAAGAGGCAGAGTGGTGTTTTATGACATATTTTTCCTGGAGCGTCTTGAACGCTTTCGCCGTGGACGCGCGGATGGATTCAAAATGTTCAAGCGTCCAACTAGACGTGGTAGACGCGATTTTGGCGCTCTATCTGTGTTTGGTGTGAACGCAGCATTATAGCTCTAAATGGAGCAAATGAGCTTTTCCGCTGGGTCAGTTTTTCTTCAGAATGCATTCAGATATACACGTATAGACATTATAAAATAAATTTTTGGTTGTTTTAGCATTTTTTGTTTTTTCTGTGTACTGAAGCATTACATTCATTCCTATGGGGGACAAATTGAGGGAAGGATTTGTTACCTTTTTAAATTTCAACCACAAAATTCATCGAATCCAGTCAATTTTTTTTGTGCATGGTTCAAATGCGACAAATGTCCTAGGGTCTTGGACGACTCAGATTAACTCTGAATTTTTACATTTATTTCTAAATGAGTTTCGGGTCAAAATGACCCGAGGGAAGGATAAGAGTGTCACATCTCTGTGTCGCATTTACAACATTTCAAATCCCTCAGTTCTCGCTGTCTCTGAAAAGCCAAATCGATGTTGATTCATGTTTTATTACAATCTCTGTCGCGTTCGCTTTTTGCCAGCAGACTGTTCGGCGTTTGTTTAAAACAGGTGATTCCCCGGAGGTTGGAAATTTAGCATGACCATGTCAACTTTTCTCACTCGCTAAACTATGCCACTCCTACATGCGTCAAAGTAGCCGGAGCAACTTTTCTCTATTTACGGATATGACAAGTGATGTTTATACGCAATTTCCCACAATAAAAAAACCAGGTCTAAAATATAAATACTTATAATATAGTCTTACCATAGTGAATCAGGGTCATACAAAAAGATTGATGATTGAACCATTATTTAAATTTAAATTTTGTTAATTTTGAACCAAAACAAGTTACATAGTGTACCTTTAAATTAGAAAAATGCAAATCATAAGAATTTTATATAGTACTGCAACTCTTGAGGCCATCAGAATGTGTGTGTGTGTGTGTGTGTTTGTACAGTACTCACAGTGAGCGTAGAGAGCCGAGTTGTTGGAATGTGTTCATCTCAATCTGTTTGATCAGATTGTGCTGCAGGCCTCTGCCGAGTCAAAACAAGAAAGCTGGTATTACTGCATCTTACACACACACACACACACACACACACACACACTTACACAATGCCAGACATCATATACAGCGACCATGGACACAGTTGAAAGCTTCCAAAATATGGACAATGATGGATTGCTACTGTAATGAGTGTCATTTGTCAAGTACTATGTGGGTTATTTAGGGCTCTTAGAGTTATCATAGATATATTAGCAATATTACTCCATTACACTAGAGAGAGAGACGCCTGAACTCACATCTCTTGAAGCGAGGCACAGTGGTAGAAACTTGGCAGCTCTTCTATGACATTGTGAGACAGCTCCCTGAAATCAAACAAATATAGATTAGAAATGTCTTCACATGGAAGATTCTCATAACTGGCCAGTGCTAGACTTCTTTATCTCAAAAAGCATTTCTTACTGTTTGCTCAGGACTAATGACAGAAGTTGACAGGCAAAAACGTTTTTAACACTTCACAAAAACGTAATAATTCTTACCATATCAGTAGTTTAATATCAAACGAATGTATAAAAAAAAAACATGAATAAATACGTACACACAAATAAAGTTATAATTATTTTGATGTAAGAATTTTCCTCTTCTAGTCTGTGACTCAGTAATACATTCATCACGTAATTATTATTTAGCTCTGTCTGTTGATGCTGGCGGCACAGAAATGACACACTTGAGCCTCAATGACCCATTATCAAAGACCCATTAAGGCAAGTCAGTTCACATATAGTTTCTGTCTATTGGAATGTGAAATGACAAACTGTTTGTAAAATTATATTTCAACAATATTTTCCAAAGTGGAAAGAAAAATCACAATAATGGTACGATTTTGCTTATTTAGTTTAAATTAGCATGATCTCAAATGAGCATTAACATGTTTCTACAAGTGCACCATCTCCTTTATACTGTTCCTGTCTTAAGAAATATACGCTTACATGTTTGTTAATGTAACATTATAATTATAGCTCCTAGTTGCATGTCAGTACAATGCTTTGAAGTTTAGTTTTAAGGCCATCATTAGTGCATTATAGTGTTTATGTAAGAAGAAACCTTGGAGATAGAATAAGCAAATATAGAGAGAGAATGGCAAATTAAGCAGCTACTTTGCCCACAGGTCTAATTCTTCATTTGAACAGTTACATAAAGTCTCGCTTTTCCTGCAGGGGTTTCTCTAACTGAACTTGTCCATCTGAATTTTAAAAAGAGTGATTAAAGTCGAAGAATTGTTTTTTTTGTTTTTTCTCTTAAACACACAAGCTTGCACAAATGTGACCCTGGACCGCAAAACCAGTCATAAGTGTCATTTTTTTTGGAATAAATAAGCTTTCCATTGGTGTATAGTTTGTTAGGATATGACAATATTTGGCCGAGATACAACTATTTGAAAATCTGAGGGTGCAAACAAATCTAAATATTGAGAAAATCGCCTTTAAAGTTGTCCAAATGAAGTTCTTAGCACTGCTAATATTTTTTTTACATATATTTACAGAAGGAAATATTCTTAATATCCTAATGATTTTTGGCATAAAAGAAAAATGGATAATTTTGACCCATAGAATGTATTGTTGGCTATTGGCACAAATATACCCGTGCGACTTATGGCTGGTTTTGTGGTCCAGGGTCACAAATTATTATTAAAAAAAAAAAAATTCCACAGAGTAAAGTTGGCTAAATATCCACCAGCTGATGTAAGTTCATGTTAAAAGAGGCTTTTAGGAACTCTTGAAAGTGTGGTTACATCAAGATCAAATCCCTCAGGGTGAATTTCAACTCCCTTTGCCAGTTCGGATCTTTAGGCATCTTTTAGAGATGAGCTTTCAGATGTGTTTGTGTGTTGCAGGTGTGTATTTGTGTTAGGAAACTCACAGCACTCTTAATTTAGGCAGCAGGTGGCAGAGATCGTATGGCAGGCCGGTCAGTCCAGCTCGGATCAGCGTACTGAGAGAAAATCAAAGAGGAAAGTTTACACTGAGTGTGTGTGTGTGTTCATGTTTTCTAGAACATCTAGCACTTCAACCTGAATGCTCATTGATTCACTAAATTGAGATTAAATTAAATTATTATTTTTTTCTACAGCATTGAAACATTCTGCTAATTCAACAAGATAAAATACATTCTTGTATTTTAAGGATGTTCAGATATTTTCACTGTAAACAAGACAAAGATCCTTTAAATTGATTAATTAAAATTGAATTACAATAAATAAAAGTTTCTGTGTGGCAGAGCATTCTTGCCTATAAGCTGGGTAAATACATTAAAGGCGCAGTGTAGTTTTATTGTTGTTGTTTTTTTTCCATGTAAAAATACTTCCTTCTATCCAGGCTTCATAGGCAGAGACATGATGATTTCCCTAAAAAATGTAAACAACAGTCTGTGGCGCTATCAAAATGTTCCTTAGTTTGAGGAACCCGACCAGCCCAACACAGCAACATTGACTCAAACTATGGCGTAAGATTTGGGTGCGACCAAAAGCAGTTTAAAAGCCATTCTCCCTTAACTCTAATGAGTGGTTTAATGCTCCGTGGCTTTTAGGATCAGTAACTATACACTTCATATTCACTGATGCTTCACCAGTAAATGTTGAAGGGCTTGGTTCAGTATGCCCTTGCCTAAGCATCTTTTTTTACCCTTGTACGAAACCCGCTGACATGCTGAGAGATCAGTAAAAGCATCTCTATTTTGTCAACGGTTATTCCATTGTCCTCGGCGGTGGGAAGAACTTCTGGAAGTCTCTTAAGTGAAACCGATCCTGCGTGAAATGGGGACATTTGATCTCAGACTCACAGAACTTGCAGGCTGGTGGCTCCTTTCAAATCTGGAAACTCTCGGATCTCAGTGGCCCCGTTCAAAGAGCTAAAACGAGATTAGATAACTCATTAGTGAGGATCGTTCTGCTAATGAAGATGTCGTCCAGCAAAACCACAGGGATGTCTACTGTTACCGTACACACTTAGCTCTCCATCGTCTAGAGGGAATATTATTCTATTTGATTCCATCATTTTGATTACACTTGCGATGCTACCCAAAGTCAACAATGGAAGACGGTAGACTGTATCAAAATAATGAATGCTGAATAGACACTCACAGCATTCTTATGCATTATCTGTGTAATTTGAGATAGATAAATGACTTTTCACTGGTTTTATGAAAAGCTAAATCTCATATTCTGGCATTTATGAGGTTATAATTGAAACGTGCTGTTTTTGGAGACAAATTACTAGTTTAATGTTTACTTATGAGAGAGGTGATGGCAAGAGGTGAGCAAGATTACAGTATCCATCAAAATGAAAGCAATGATGAAATGGAAATTATACTCATTTGCCAACTGGTACTTTAGAGGTGCCTTATCGGAAGCCAAACTATTCTGTTTAATCATGTGTATGTGATCATTTCACACATAGACGTGTACTTACAGTGTGTGTAGCTTTGGCAAGAACTGAAATGCTGATCTGCCAACAAACTGAATGGGATTCTCGTAGAAGTGACTGAATGGAGAAGAAAAAGATGGATCATTCTAAACGGGTGCCTGTTCCATTTTGACAAGAATATATTTACATTCTTTCAGGAAAGAATGTGTTTAAGCATTAGTAAATTACAAAGTGCCATATCCAGCTAAATGAACGAAGCTTAACATGTGCTGAAACATGACATTTCTTGTACTCTACTGTAATAGGGTTGAGAATTCATTTAGCACTATTAGGTGTTTTTTAAGGATAAAAAATAATAATGCTGATATTTCTATCAACTTTATATTAAACAAATCAGTTGTTCCTGGTAACAGGGTTGAGATGTAAAAAAAGTGGTAGCATAGTTGAGATGTGAAAGAAAAGTGTTAACAGGGTTGAGATGTAGAAAAGTGGAAACGGTTGAGATGCAAAATAAATGTGTAAACGGTTGAGAAGTAGAAAAGTGGAAACGGTTGAGATGCAAAATAAAAGTGGTAACAGGGTTGAGATGTAGAAAAGGGGAAACGGTTGAGATGCAAAATAAATGTGTAAATGGTTGAGATGTAGAAAAGTGGAAACGGTTGAGATGTTGAAAGGTGGTAACAGGGTTGAGATGTAGAAAAGGGGAAACGGTTGAGATGCAAAATAAATGTGTAAATGGTTGAGATGTAGAAAAGTGGAAACGGTTGAGATGTTGAAAGGTGGAAACGGTTGAGATGCTAAATAAATGTGTAAACGTTGAGATGTAGAAAAGTGGTAATGGTTGAGATGTAGAAAAGTGGAAACGGTTGAGATGTAGAAAAGTGGTAACGGTTGAGATGCAAAATAAAAGTGTTAACAGGATTGAGATGTAGAAAAGTGGAAACGGTTGAGATGTAGAAAAGTGGAAACGGTTGAGATGCTAAATAAATGTGTAAACGTTGAGATGTAGAAAAGTGGTAATGGTTGAGATGTAGAAAAGTGGAAACGGTTGAGATGTAGAAAAGTGGTAACGGTTGAGATGCAAAATAAAAGTGTTAACAGGATTGAGATGTAGAAAAGTGTAAACGGTTGAGATGCAAAATAAATGTGTAAACGTTGAGATGTAGAAAAGTGGTAACGGTTGAGATGTAGAAAAGTGGTAACGGTTGAGATGTAGAAAAGTGGTAACGGTTGAGATGTAGAAAAGTGGTAACGGTTGAGATGTAGAAAAGTGGAAACGGTTGAGATGTAGAAAAGTGGAAACGGTTGAGATGTAGAAAAGTGGTAACGGTTGAGATGTAGAAAAGTGGAAACGGTTGAGATGTAGAAAAGTGGTAACGGTTGAGATGTATAAAGGTGGAAACGGTTGAGATGTAGAAAAGTGGAAACGGTTGAGATGTAGAAAAGTGGTAACGGTTGAGATGTAGAAAGGTGGAAACGGTTGAGATGTAGAAAAGTGGAAACGGTTGAGATGTAGAAAAGTGGAAACGGTTGAGATGTAGAAAAGTGGTAACGGTTGAGATGTAGAAAAGTGGAAACGGTTGAGATGTAGAAAAGTGGTAACGGTTGAGATGTAGAAAAGTGGAAACGGTTGAGATGTAGAAAGGTGGAAACGGTTGAGATGTAGAAAAGTGGAAACGGTTGAGATGTAGAAAAGTGGTAACGGTTGAGATGTAGAAAGGTGGAAACGGTTGAGATGTAGAAAAGTGGAAACGGTTGAGATGTAGAAAAGTGGAAACGGTTGAGATGTAGAAAAGTGGTAACGGTTGAGATGTAGAAAAGTGGAAACGGTTGAGATGTAGAAAAGTGGAAACGGTTGAGATGTAGAAAAGTGGTAACGGTTGAGATGTAGAAAAGTGGAAACGGTTGAGATGTAGAAAAGTGGTAACGGTTGAGATGTAGAAAGGTGGAAACGGTTGAGATGTAGAAAAGTGGTAACGGTTGAGATGTAGAAAGGCGGTAACGGTTGAGATGTAGAAAAGCGGTAACGGTTGAGATGCAAAATAAAAGTGGAAACGGTTGAGATGTAGAAAAGTGGAAACGGTTGAGATGTAGAAAGGCGGTAACGGTTGAGATGCAAAATAAAAGTGGTAACAGGGTTGAGATGTAGAAAAGTGGAAACGGTTGAGATGTAGAAAGGCGGTAACGGTTGAGATGTAGAAAAGTGGAAACGGTTGAGATGTAGAAAAGTGGAAACGGTTGAGATGTAGAAAAGTGGAAACGGTTGAAATGTAGAAAAGTGGTAACGTTGAGATGCAAAAAAATAAAAGTGGTAACAGGGTTGAGATGTAGAAAAGTGGAAACGGTTGAGATGTAGAAAGGCGGTAACGGTTGAGATGCAAAAAAATAAAAGTGGTAACAGGGTTGAGATGTAGAAAAGTGGAAACGGTTGAGATGTAGAAAGGCGGTAACGGTTGAGATGTAGAAAGGTGGAAACGGTTGAGATGTAGAAAAGTGGAAACGGTTGAGATGTAGAAAAGTGGAAACGGTTGAAATGTAGAAAGGTGGTAACGTTGAGATGCAAAAAAATAAAAGTGGTAACAGGGTTGAGATGTAGAAAAGTGGAAACGGTTGAGATGTAGAAAAGTGGAAACGGTTGAGATGTAGAAAGGCGGTAACGGTTGAGATGCAAAAAAATAAAAGTGGTAACAGGGTTGAGATGTAGAAAAGTGGAAACGGTTGAGATGTAGAAAAGTGGAAACGGTTGAGATGTAGAAAAGTGGAAACGGTTGAGATGTAGAAAAGTGGTAACAGTTGAGATGCAAAATAAAAGTGTTAACAGGGTTGAGATGTAGAAAAGTGGTAACAGTTGAGATGCAAAATAAAAGTGTTAACAGGGTTGAGATGTAGAAAAGTGGAAATGGTTGAGGAATTCAGGAAAGAATGTGTTTAAGCATTAGTAAATTACAAAGTGCCATATCCAGCTAAATTAATGAATCTTAACATGTGCTGAAACATGACATTTCTTGTACTCTACTGTAATAGGGTTGAGAATTCATTTAGCCATTAACACTATTAGGTTTTTTAAGGATAAAAAAAAGAATGCTATATTTCTATCAACTTTATATTAAACAAATCAGTTGTTCCTGATAACAGGGTTGAGATGTAAAAAAAAAAGTGGTAACATAGTTGAGATGTGAAAGAAAAGTGTTAACAGGGTTGAGATGTAGAAAAGTGGAAACGGTTGAGATGTAAAATAAAAGTGGTAACAACATCTACTTGCTCAAAAATTGATTTTGGATCATTTTTAACCAAATAAAGTTACGGACTGCAGCTTTAACTAATAAAAACTTATTGGAAAGTGTTACCATTTTTGTCAATAAAAATTGATATATTTTCTAATACGGGTAGGAGAAAGAAATTAAATTCATTTAAAAATAAAGGCACTGCATTATTTACACTTCTACACATTTTAAAACATGTTAAAGAGGGAAACAGAAGGCACCAGTTTTGTAAAATGACCCAAATATTTGTCACATATTTCCTGGTCCATTGGCTGAGTCAAACAAACTTCTATAACATGTCCTGTCTTTTACACATTGAGGCATGTTTAGTCAACAGAAAAAGGCTTTGCTGTCGTTTCTGAGACAAGATACTCACATGGTCTGCAGAAGTGGGTTCCCCACAAACGCTCTCTCGGGAATGGCCTTAATGTTGTTGTTGTGGAAACCCCTGCAAGACGTATGGAGAGTGAGAATATGACCATCTGCGCACACTTGAACACAATCTACTATAGGATGAGGAAATCCAGCGATCAAGAACAGCTTTGCGGAGCGCTTTTGCTAACTGCATCTGTTCCGTATAGGCTATAAATTGTAGCGCTGACGTGCTATTTCGGAGTGGCCACACATTCAACCTCTGCAACAGCTTATAATTCATCATCATCTGCCGTCACTATGAATATAACCATGCTCAAGTTAATTTATGGCACACATGTTGCCAGCAAATTGTAATCCGAAAATTCTAAACAGTCTAAAATAATTACGCGTGTTAAATAAACAAGGTTAAAAGGTCTTTTTTGGGTGCCGAAAATTAATTTATCACCTTGGACAATCGAGTCCAATTGCATTTTATCTTAGGGAAAGTGCAGCACTCCCCCATAAGCACACGTGTAAGCCATTTGGTTGCGTCAATTCACATTTGCCCATGTAAACATCCTTTGTATCTTACAGAAACACCTGTCGGGGGGCAGTCCCGCAGGCAAAAAACACTTTAGGATACTTGAGAAGGAAGGACTTAAGCGCTCATCTCTAAGCATCTGCTTTTTTGCAGGAAACTTGTGCTTGAGAACCACATTCTAGGGACTAACCGGGATTTACAAGGAGCACGAGGCCAGGCCAAGCGGTCCACTTTAAAGGAAGCACGCTGACACATGTATGCTGGGTAAGTTAGTCTCGGTTACTTACAGTTCCTGAAGCTTGGCCAGTGTGCGAATGGCCACGGGGAACTCTTGAAGGTCATTGAAGTTCAATTCCCTAGAGAAAGGAGATCAACCATAAGAGCAGAAGGATTCTGACGAAAACACAAGCTAAGAAAAGGATTTGCATAGTGTTTATGATTTAATAAGCAAAGCCATTTTTAAGTTATGACCACCTTTGGAACAACAATTAGCTGTCTCGTCACATATTAGCCAAACTGTTTTGATTTTTTCATTTGATCTTTCATCCTACGGGTCTGTAGCATAAGCAAACGCTTAAGAACTGTGGTTCCAATCAGTCAAAATCCTTCCCCATGACCTTGCAGGTTTTCCGTGTTGGTCGTCTTTGGAGACCAAGACAGCTGTTCTAAGCTAATCTGACATGACGTGACCTCTCCTCTGCATACATTATTTTTGTTGTATGCATTTCATTAGCCTTCTAGGAAACCTGTGTCAAAAACCACTCTTGAACCAAAACACGGGCGGTTGCTAAGGGCGAGCGGCCTTACACGCAGGTGCAAGAACAATGTGTTTATGGCCACAGTTTGCATGCTGTTTTCCTTGGATCTCAGCGTTCCTTTTCATCTCTGATTCTTTTAGTTTTGCAGATAATAATTATTGGGAAAATCCTATAATTGAACAGGAGCTTTTTTTTTTCCCCAACAAAACCTCCATTTTGCCCAGTAAAGGCGACTGGGCGGCATTAATAAGTGCCTTTTGGCCCTGTTTCCTCAAGGTCCAGGTCTTAGTCATATCATCCGCTCCCTGCAGTTACAATACCCAACTCTGAATGTGTCTCTTCATATCCATAATTATATGTCTTATCCCTTAGTGTTAAGTGTACGCTTTCAAAACAGTCCAAATGTTTATATATTTTAATCTTTTTTCTTTCTTAAAGGGGGAAAAACGTTTTTGGCAGGTGGCCAGTGTGTTTGAAGTGAGCTTGGTGAATAGGGGTGGACCCGCGTTGGACGCCATCCAGAGAGGGCGAAACACTTGCTTAATTCCAGTGTGCGTAGGTGTACATGTGTTTGTCCATATGTGCGTGAGTGTGTCTGTGTTGCAAAACAGTGTTAAAGCGAACTGAACTTGGCCTATTTGAGGTGAATATATATATAAGGAAATTCTTCTGCACCATTTGTGTCACCAATGAAATTGCAAAAATAATACATTTTCAAACATGGGCTAACCCACAGATAGTCCCGCCCCAAACTCATGCCATTGGTTGAACCAATGTTGGCGGGCTGGTCAGAATGCTGCAGAACCTGATTTCGCCAGGTGCAACATGTTCCTGGATCATAATCTTTGTTGATCCTGGAACAACATTTCAACCAGTCAGATTGATGCTAATGACCCGAGGTGTGTAACAGTGCAAATATATTTTTTCTGCACAATAATAATTGAATCTCTGATGACTGAATAAGTGCAGTTCACCTTTATTCTACAAGGTGGCAATGTCTGACACACAATGATGAAGTGACGTTTCACTCATAGTTACCGCAGGCAGAAAACAAAAGAATAGAAGAATCATCAGCAATACTTGAAATGGCTCAGAGATTTACTGCAGAGCAAGAACTGAACACAGTCAAATATTACTGTCACTGTCACTGATGGTGGATCTGGTGAAGAAGCTGTCAGAGATCTAAATATTGAAGATGTTGAAAATAATAGTTTTGAGAATATGTTTGAGATGGTGAATATGAGGCAGATGCTGAATGTACTGAAATGAGCTCTGACAATGACATTTATGATGGTATAGAACATCTGTTCAGAACCCTTCCAAGTTCCAAAAGATAACAAAATATGCTTTATTTTATTCTCCTGTAATTGTTACTCTAATATCAGGATAATATCATATAATCGCGACCGTTAGAGATCCATCCGTGTTAGATGTAGATCCGGGTCGCTAAAGACCCGAATATGTAATAATGATTGGTGAAACATTCAACCATAGTTAGGTGCTTCTACATCAAAGTTAATAACCTATAATTTCTTTCTGATTTTAGGGATAACTTATAGTTAGGGTTAAGTTTGGATATGGTTAGGATTCCATTTTTGAACAGGAATGTTGTTCTAGGATCAACAAAACATGCTGACCCAGGAACGCGTCAAACTCTACAAAATCAGGATGCTCAAACAAGCAGCAATATTTTGGTAGTATCACAGAGCCACAGTGTCAAATGCTTTTTGGGTGAATCAACCTACGAATGGCTTACTTGTAGATGACTACAGGATAGTTGGAACAAAAATCGAAAAAATATACTAAACAAGAGAATCAAATGGATTGCATAACCAGTTGTATGAGCAATTTAGATTTATATGAATGTGAATCAATGTCTTTTTATTCATTAGCTCTCACACTTCTAGTGAGTCATGTAAGTGCATCAAACACTGCATGAAAATTCACTCGCACTTGCGGCCTATAAAATCGTCTGCATATGGAGAGACTGGGAACACAGTGCTGTGGGTGAGCCATGGCATGTGGCTCTGCCATGTCTACATCCTGGTTTTGTTTAGAACATCCGTCAGTCTTGTTTGGAGACTACTTTGATATGGCAGTGAAGAGGAATGCCTTTCATTTCCTGGGAAGACCTCATTGTTTAGAACGGGAGCTGTCAGTTACCTTGATTTACATTTCATCAAACCACGCAGAAGTCTGTTTGAAAGCTAAATCATCAGGCATCATAACAAAACAGCACAGCGGTGGCCACTAAGTCTGATGATTATGAATGTGTTTTCAGAGATAATTATAGTGATGGGGATTACAGCAGCATCAATAAAAAGATGCACGTTATCCCACGAAAAGATGTCTGAGACGATTTAAAGAAGGCTAATATGTTTCCCTCCGTTGTTTCAGGAAGCTCAGCACTTCCCAAACACATATGTGCAACTGAACGGAGACAGCTGGCATGATTTCTTCCAGTGTGTCATGTTACATGTAAGAATATTTGCCTCAGGAAGATTAGTTTCTTGCTTAGCCATCATTATAGCGGTGATTACAATGTCATTCAATATACAACATGACTACATATTAGGTTTTATGGGACCTTTTTTTTTAACCTCTGTGACATTTTAATTATCATGCATACCAGTTTAATACTTTATCCACTACAGAAGCATTCCGAACTGTATCGTTTTTGTCATTTTCAAGTGCTTAAATCTAGTGCAATAAATATCTTCTCCTTGAATCAAATCTCCTTCCAAAAGCCAAATTTATCAAGCCACAGAATTTTCACGGGAGAGTTTCAGCACATGGTTCCTCTGTGATTGCTCTCAAATGAAGTGTTCAGTTCAGTGTGTGCAATTCTCAAGGCTGAAATCTTCTCGTAAAGAGGAAAACGTCATCTTTAGCACTTCAGCAGGCTGTTAAAAAGCAGGTGTGAACCTCTCGGTATCCTGGAGACCACCATGACTTTAGCATATGCTTATTCCTTTAAAGCCAAACTTTCATAGCATGGTCTATGTAATGTCTTTCATACATTACATTACAAATATGTGTTGGCTTTGGTTCATAGGCCCCTTTCAACATTTCTCATGAATTTTAAACGCATTTCTCATGTATTTATTGGGCGTATTTAACATTTGATTTCAATCTACCATGTTTGGTAATGTATAATAAGTTATACAGCATGAGTCTGGCAGAGAATGTCTGTTATTGTCCAGCTGTGATTATGAGAATTGTAGCCAGTAGCCATACAATTAAGTTTCTTAATATATATTTTGTACTTGTTTATTCATTTATTCATATACTAATATATTTATATAAATTGTATTATGTTTATAAAAAAGGCAGTCCATTTAAGGATTAGTTCACTTCAAAATGAAAATGTCCTGATAATTTACTCACCCCCATGTCATTCAAGATTTTCATGTCTTTTTTTCTTCAGTCGAAAATAAATTATGTTTTTTTGAGGAAAACATTCCAGGATTTTTCTCCGTATAATGGACTTCAATTTCAACCAACGGGTTGAAGGTCCAAATCAATGCCGTTTCAATGCAAATTCAAAAGGCTCTACACGATCCTAGCCAAGGGATATGGTCTTATCTAGCTAAACGATCGTTTTAATTTTCTAAAAAAAAGTAAGATAATAAGTATATACTTTTTACCACAATTACTCGTCTTGTGCTGCTCTGCGACGCACCACGCATTAAGAAATCACGTTGGAAAGGTCACCACCTCAGTGTTTACAAAGTGAAAATGCGAAGACTAATACAAAAGCCCTTTACCAAAAAAACACTCCTTTTCCTACCTATTCCACAGTTGGGATCATGCAGAGCCCTTCGGAACTGCATTGATTTGGACCTTCAACCCGTTGGTTGCAATTTAAGTCCATTATATGGAGAAATCCTGGTATGCTTTCCTCAAAAAACTTCATTTCTTTTTGACTGAAGAAAGAAAGACATGGTGGGTAAATGATCAGGAAATTTTAATTTTGAAGTGAACTAATTCTTCAAAACTTGATCCAGTGTAATATAATTACAACCACCTCAAACATGGTTCATGCTATTGACATTGCCTGAATGGTCCAATATAAATGCACACGAGTGTAGTCATAGAACACACAAGTTTTCAGACAAGAATCTTTTTTCTTGAAATCCACATTATAAATGGAATTATTTTCCATCACATTTCCCACTCATTTCAATGACCGTGTTTGCTGAATATATGAAGGCAAAGAGGCAAAATGAAGCACATAATAAAGCACAAAAAAAATTGTAGCCTATTTGTTTTCCTTTGGAAAAAAGAGTAGGGGTGCAACCCCGGCATCCTGGCCAAATTTGCCCATTGGCCTCTGTCCACCACGGCCTTCTAATCATCCCCATATCCTGATTGTCTTCATCACTTAGTCTTCTCTCTACCATAAACTGGTGTGTGGTGGGCGTTCTGGCGCAATATGGTTGCCGTTGCATCATCCATGTGGATGCTGCACATTGGTGGGGGTTAAGGAGATTACCCCCCTTTCATGTAAAACGCTTTGAGTACCAAGGAAAGCGCTAAATAAATGTAACAAATTATTAATTATTATTATTGTAATAACAACATTAAACACTAGGGGCATCAGCCTTATAACCACAACCCCAAGGACCCCCTGTATAGTTTGTAACACACTGCTTACATGGATGAGTAGTTTTGTATGGTACACTAAAAACATCATCCAACACTGAAGTCATTGTCAGGAAATTATTGTTGCTTCTATCACAGAAACTGAAAGCCTGCCATAAATTCTTAGATTTTAATGAGAGGCAAGAGTGTTTCTTAAAAACAAAGTACTGCAATTAACATGTTCATATCTCAACAGCACAAGTATTGTGTAACGAATGATTTGTTTATAGTTCATACAAAGATGAACTACTGAACATAAGTAGAGTCAGGATAGTCTGCTAGTAATTTTGATTCATATTTATAGCCACGGCCTCTTCCATAATAATATCATGAGGATGCCAAAATCAAATAACAGATCAGGGTCTGTTTGCATTAAAAACAGGAAATGCTTTCATGTTTTTAATCTTTCATGAAGGGACGATCTTACTCACAGAGTCTCGAGGCTGTGCAGTCCCTCAAAGCATTTCTGTCCGAGAGTCCGGATCATGTTGTTATGAAGATGCCTAAACATAAAAAAACATTCATTAGCGTTATAATAAACATCAAAACAAACCTCAGGAATGACACCTGTTAGGCTGTGCACATTACTCAAATAAACGTAAACGTGGCGGATTAAATATAAACCTGATCCACACTATCATTTCCCTGCTTTATAATTGAAAGAGTTTAGGATTCTTGTGGTGTCCTATCAAACCAAGGCACGTGTTCCGACTTCCTCTTCTTTCGTGGTTTCCATTCCTCACACCGATACATGCACAATGGTTAGTGTGATGTACTCAGGATCAAGAGCATTTCTAATCTACGTTAACATTTAATATTTTTCTCTGATTGTAGGGATTGGATATGTTGGGGTAAGATACTAAGCATGCTGATCCAGATATACATCCAACTTGGTTAAAATATTTTGTGTGGAAGTAGATACGTACAGGACAACCAGGTTGGAGAGGTTCCTGAAGGCATAGTCTGGGATGTGGGTGATGCGGTTTAGGGCAAGGGTCATAGCCTGGAGTGAGGAGAGGTCATTGAGGGCGCTTACTGGGATCTCTGTCAGGGCATTGTCATCAAGCCACAAGTGCCGCAGGGACCGCATACCCAAGAGGGTCCTTGCTGGCACCTCCATAATCAGGTTGGCATCCAGGCGCCTGTTTTTGAATGAACAGAAGCAGATGTTTATTCCTGTACACAGGTTATGGAGGGTGCAGAAATGATAATGCAGTCAGTCATGTTTAATAGTCACTAGTTGGTTAAACTTTCACCTCAAGTTTGTGCATTTATTTAATGTCAATTCAACAGCAGACATTTGTTAAAATGAGCAATTACTAATGGCAAGAATTAAGAGACTGGTGTAATATGCCATTCCCTGCAGATGAATCACTGAAGGAAGTTTCTGAACCTGTGTTAGCAAGACATTATGCACTACCCAAACTCCATAAAAAAATACTTAACGTCTTCCACTAGCTTTCGACCTTTTTGATACTGAGGCCTGACCTGGCATGACTCCAGCCCCAAAGTATTTATGACCCAGTCAGCGGTAACACTCCTTGTCCGTGCAGTGTCCTGTCATGGAATCGACCTCTTTCATTCCATTCATTAAACTGCCACGCCTTGCAGAGGTATATCAAAACAGATGAACAAAGGAGCCACCAATTGTGGCTAAATGGAAAGAGGGTATGGGCTGTGGTCTGCGGTCACAACATTTCTGCTTTGACAATATCATAATTAAAGGATCATTCTGTTGCCTGTTTGTTTCTATTTTTTTGTTCTTCTAGTGTAAGGATTGGCACCACTACCTGAGCGCTTTAGTCTCACTCCCCAACTGATTTATATGCAAGTGTTTTATGAAGCTATCTTTAGTTGTTCCAGCATGGACTTGTTTAATGAGAGTTTTGGCACGATTGCTGCTCTAAACGAGAAAGAAGCACTGGTAGCCCACAGGTGGAGTGCTCTGCTTTGTGAATTTTCACATTTTTGAATTTAAAGCTTTTGAAGAAAGAAAGGGTGCTAAATCACAGCAAGTGGGTTTCAGAGGATACAAAGAAAAGTTGTGCAATCACAAGCCAGGCGTACAAGGGCTGCCGAGGCAAAGATCTCGATCCAACCACATGAAGGCATTTTGAAAATTGGCCATTCCTTTTTCATTTAGCCTGCACTCATATGGTGTAATAAAGCACCGATTGATAATTTGATGGCTTTGTGGCATGCTGAGCTGATTTGGTTAAAGCCACCAAGCAATTGCTCCATACTGACTGGAAGGCTTTAAGACACTATTGAATCAACTGTTTTTCTCTCTGATTTTTGGAAATTAAACAAAGAAACTGAACTTAAGATTAAAGCTGTGAAAAATATCAGAGTTTGCTGGAATTAATTGAAAGAGCAGACGTTGGGATTCTCTCACAAATCGAAGAACTGAGTGAAACATCCCCCCATTTCTTTGCAAGGCTGTTGTTCACAAATCTTGACATCTCCACAACCAAGATGAATGTCCTTCCTATGTCAACAAGTTAAGCCTTTGATCTAATGAATGTTGCCCCCTGGATTCAGTGGATGGGGGTGTGTGTTGAACCTCAGCGATCAGCAAGTGTGATGTATGATAGCAGCAGAGCACGTGGAGTTAGCCGCAAGCATTTCCTCTGCATTTTTTCCCCATGACCTTTCACACACATTAATTTGCACTGGCCTCTCCTCACCTCCCCTCTGGCATCCTCAACCCACGAGTCATTCAGCTCAGGGCAATGCACGATGAGCATCAGTAGTAGAGGTACTTGAACCCAAAGTACAATGCTATTTGGCTTGAAGAACTCGCCATATTCTCGGACTACGTTCTCCATGCTGTGCAAACCAGCTAGGAAGCAGTGATTCAAACTAAACACCAATATCTTGCTGATGACATCTCAATCATCTGATTTGATAGGCTTAAGACTTGAAATTACATGTGTAAACATTGATTTAGTCATCTCATTCGCGTGAAATCTCATTGGTAACCCCCATGTGATAGAGAGGTGTTGTATTGCCTCTGATTTAAGGAAGGTAAGTATTATTGTTGCTAAGCTTTGACTTCACCTTTATCAGATCTTTCTTTCATAGACTAAATCCTGGAAGGATGGTCTTGACATCAAAGGATGCTCTGTGCTGAGTGTAGCAAGTATAGACTCTAGTAAAGAAACAAAGATGAGTTTCATCACCAATCCTCTATCCTGCCCCAACTCATCTTCCCTCTGTCTACATCGGGCGCCAGTGGACTTCAAACCTTATAGCCCCCCCAGTGGTTAACCGATCCCCATCTTATCATTACCCTAAATTACATGTTTGTTGAGAACTAAATGCCTTTCTACTCTTGTGGGAACTCAGGATAGAGCACCTAGCTGAATCACTGCATATTCTTTGTTATGGGGGATTGAAAGTGAGCGTAAGTTGGCTGGACGAATGCCAGAGCTCTGTCTCACTACAGGGAGGGCCTGGACACAGTCTATGCACGTCTGGAGCCTCTTCTGGAACCAGGCACGTCTTCCATGCGGAAAAAAACTCTGTTGGTGGCAAAGGAATTAAATTTGTACGCCATGACTCTAATGAAAACATCCTTGCAAAGGTAGAAGGAAATGAGCGAATGGATATTTACATGGAATTATTCATTTGGAAAAAGTGGGTGTGCGGCTCCGCTCTGGGATGCTGACTGGCATCGGGAAACTGGAATAATTGAAAGGAGTCGAGGGGTGGATGTGAGTCGAGCAGATGGACAAGGCCAGACAAAATCCCAGACAATATTTAGATTCTGACCTTTTCATGGGGAACCAGTTAGGAATAGGGGGCGTGATTCCGATTAGGAGGGAAATGTTGGACCTAAGGGAAGAGTAACTGATGGAAAATTGGGCTCTTCACAGCTCATTGAATCTCCCAGCACTCGCTCAGGAGCCAGTGTGCAGTGTCTGGCGGTTTCCTCATGGGTTCCAGATGCGCCAACAGCCCTGTTAAGGTTCCTCCTTTTCACCGTTCTGATA
The DNA here is from genome assembly GCF_949357685.1 of Gobio gobio. Classification (NCBI taxonomy): domain Eukaryota; kingdom Metazoa; phylum Chordata; class Actinopteri; order Cypriniformes; family Gobionidae; genus Gobio; species Gobio gobio. Next base: position 36,811,247 of record NC_137117.1, on the reverse strand, counting down.
TTAAATGTGACATAGTCACGTTTTGTCTTCCTCAAAAAGAGTGACCTCTGGAATATCATATTTGTCTCTGTTGTAAGTTAGCATTAAGCTAATAGCTCTTATAGAAAAAGTATAAACCCAGATCTGCTGAATTCATTTTCAAATTGTATTCATTTTAAATACAGAATTATACAGACCACACAGAAACTACTATGACTTTTTTTACTCTTTCTCGATTCCGTATTTGTTGTTCCTCAGCAAAGAACTGCATGGCATTGTTTGCAATTGAAAATACAAAATAGAATTAAATCTATGACCAAAATCTATGCGTCTCACTATTATACAGCCAAGGAACACCTGTTTTACCACTACCATGTGTGTCCTAAATTGCAAACTTGATCCTCCCTGGTGGGGTGTTCTTTAATGAATGGCCTAATGGTCCTAATAGGCATATAAATAACTAGGCTGCATCAATTCTATTAGAGAGAAATGCCAAGAGTTATCTCATGGCTAGATTAGATAGAGGGGTGCTAAATCATTTGTTTTGTTACTTGTGCTGTGCTTATGATGTAATATTCGATACATAATTCTTCATCATGCTTTTTGGACGAACAGCTCCACTTCCACTCAGACTTCCTTTGCTATATGACGGGGAGCATCTTCTAAGCAAAATAACATTTCACATGAGACCAATATTGGAATCAAGTGAATCTGTTTTATTCCAGCTGTTAAGCTTGAAGCTGTGGTCGCAACCAGGAGGTCTTCAATTGGCATGTGGACCTATCCAATGTTGCTTTAATATACACCATTGTTCCATGTAAATCTCTAACAGGCCAAATTTGCTTTTGATCACTTGAAGTATGTGATACTTACAGAGAGAGCAAATTGGGTAATTCCCATGGGTCTTCACTGGGCAATCTCTCTAGCTGGTTATTCTGCAACATCCTGCAAAGATACAGTAAAAGAACATTAGAAAGATAATTCATTCTGCTCTGTATAATATAACACTATCCCCCGGTTTCACAGACAAGGCTTCAATTAAGTCAATGCCATTGTTTTGTCTCAAGATGCACACCAGTAATGTTTTTTTTCTAAGGCATGTTTATGAATTTTACTTAAATGTCTTAATTGATCTAAGGCCTAATCCTGGTTTAAGCTAAGCCCTGTCTGTGGAACCGGGCCTAAATGTGATTTATAATAAATTTACAAAGGAAGACTAGTATTATCTCAGTGGCAATGGGTGGCCTTCTATTTGTATTAAGGAAATATAAAAAAATCACAACTAGTCCACCACTAGTTCCATATGTGTAATTTGCTGGGTGCTGTATTGTAAAAGTTAACGCTGAGGCCATTTTGCGAATTGAGAATGACAGTGTGGCTCCTGGGAACAAGAGTTGTCCAGCTTACTACTGATGAGGTTACCTGTCGCTGACATCAATCAGTCAAGAGATATGATTTCAGGTACTGTGTGGTGCACTTTTCAATGGACTAAATCAGAACATGGGAGGGGCAGAGAGACTGAACAAGACGAAACAGAACGAGGGGGAGAAACTGCCTGGGTGGGCCACTGAGGTCATGCTCACAGGACTCATCGAATAAAAGAACGAAAGAAACAGGAAGTGGTAGAACAATGACACTGAGCTCTTTGAACAAAGCAAATTATTCCAACGTGAGAGCATGAGGCCACAGACGTTGAGCTTTAATTACAAGGCAGACAGCTTTATCATGTCCAATCAAATGAAACTCCTGACATTTGACCACACAGCAGAGAATTGCCAGTGTTTGGAGGAATAAATACTCCTTTGTGGACAGGGTGCCCTTATCAAGGAAATCATGGTGCCACCATAGCCATTGTGAATCTAGACTTAAAATGTCCAGCAGTCTTGATATGACATTGCGAACAAGCCTCTATTATTTAGTCATTCAAATGCCACAAAGTTTGTATTCATCCCTCCGCACTTTCAGTTTTGTGTGGCATTGTCATATTTTCACCAATTGTTCTTCCTTTTCGCCAATCTTTTCTTGTAGTTGTGGTTCATATGTTTTAAAATATACATTTGAAATATTGATTGTGACTAGTTCATTGAAAGCTGAACATTAGTTAAAAAACATCAGGGGGTCAGGTGCTCGTGCCTCAGACAAGTTAGGTTGTTGAATAGGATAGTATACGAAGCACAATAGAGCACAGAAAGCAAACAGAGAAAGATTTGTAACTATTGTAATACCCAACCCAATCCCTTTATGTCTACACTGACCACAGAAATAAGATCTCTGACGATGACAGTCATTATCTTGTTTTCGAAACAGGAGAAAGGATGTTAAAATATTAAACTGAACTAATTTTCTCATGAACCTACTAAAATGTAACTCTAGTAACGGATAAAGAAAACATTTTTAATAAGGTACAATTACTGAAACGGTATTGGCACATGATGAAGACAAACCTTTTCACTTTATGGGGCAATAAAAGGATTTGATGTGACAGGGCAATTTTCTTCAGTTGTGCAATCAAAAATATCAATATCAGTGGATTGTTGATGACAATACAGGGCACATTTACTGAAGCTTCCAGGACAGCACGGAAAGGTGGATGGAATCCTGTGTGGAAATTTTGAGATGTATGTTGGCGTGAATGTGTTTCATGCCTGGCATTTGTCTTTCCTTTTCCACGCCATCAACTGGTTAAGTCAGTCAATAAAATTACAATCTGTCAATAAAACATCAACAAACACCCAGGCATAAAGAACAGCTCACTGACCATTCACCACAGAGCAAAACCTGAATCATCACCTGTCAGCGGTTCTGTTTCTAATTTTGCAGAGAATGAAAGTCTTTTTCGGAATGAATCAGCCTGAATGTTATTTTCCATAGAAGCATTAACTGAAACAAAAACGCTCTCACTCTTTCTGTCTTTCGTTACTTACAGGACTTTGAGGTTGTAGAGGCCTTGGAGCACGGGGCCAGGGATGTGTCTCAGGTGGTTGCCCGAGAGTCTCCTGTGGAAGGACAAAAGAAGTGCTCTGGTTCATTTGCAGTCCAACACATTGATGACTTTAGCAGAGAGATGAGAATCTGGTGAATTCATAAAGGCGAGTGTGCATGTGTGTGCGTTCAGGAGCTCACGGTGAAAACAAAAGTGAGAGATCTCCTTGGACACGAGAACCACAGCAGCTGGGGTTCAGATCTCTCTGGCCGCTGGTCTTTACCGCTCACATACAGAAACCTCTCTTTTGTATGGACTCCAAACACGTCAACACATTTTGAAAGGAGCCAAGATATGAATGCGCTCTAAGCTCCTTTTGCCTCCTGTGGCAACACACACGTCATAGTACGGCTGAATTTATATACAATGGCCAAAGATAAAATGGATAGAATTGCTATTGAGATGGAAAATGCACTCTACGCTCTGTTGTTAGACCTTGCTATTGTTTAAGGGCCTCACGCTACAGTCAGGGTGCAAATTATGGAAGTTTGGTGTGTATACTAAAACGAGAGATATACTCAAACAAGAAAATAATGTCGTCAGAGCTAATAATGTTACCTGATGTCAAATAGACAATCTTAACCCTTTTATGCATGAATTATGGCAACCTTTTTATTGCTTCAAGATTTGAACTTATACTCTATTTTTCAAAGAGATTTTCAGATGTCCACTTTAGTGGACAGTATGCATTCTTATTTTTAACTAAAGATATACTGTATTAAACATAATACAGTAATAACACAGTAATACTGTGTGTATTTAACAAACCAACGAATGACATTATATAAAATCATGTGAAAACTATAAAATATATACAAACATATAACACCGCTTGAATTATGGCAAGCACAATTGAGTTTGTTCCTGTTCGATCAGCAGACACAGAAGAACTTCATAAAAGTTGAATTTGATATCAGAACATGAGAACATGATTCCATCAAAGTTCTGCTGAAGGTACCCAACTCAGACTATGTAGAAAACACTTATGCTCCATCCACTCTACCAGAGTATGTTGATTTACTCTTGTTAGCTAATAATTCTAATCATGTTCAAATTTCTAACATGAGCTTTCCTGAAATCTACTCTATTGATGTTTTCAAACTGGAAAAAACTAGTGATCAGGTGTTTTCAATCTCAACTGAAATGAACAGTGTTGGGAGTAATCGGATTACTTGATGTAATGAGTAAAATAACAAATTACAAGTAACATACATTATGTAATCACACATTTTTACCTGCAAGGGTCTCCTAGGATTGAAGGAATGGATGGATATTTTGGAGCAACTTGGCATTTCTGACTGGCCATCGGCCATCTTTGTTTGAAGAAAAAAAAAATGTCCACATACAACGGCTTGCCACTTGGTGGCAGTGTAAAGGATGATGCACTAGTGTCCTATGTAGTGGTTGATGTGCAAGTAAGCCATCAAAACCCATGCATACGCAAGAATAGCTGTCCACTGTTGTGACCTCTATGCGTGAAAGTCATATTACGTATAACCAAGTCATGTTCGAATCATAATTATGTGTTCAGTGCCATAGGTGGGATATTGGTGCCAAAATCCAATTTTATTTGTGCAGGACGAATTTCACCAAATCTTCCCTTAAATCATCTATCAAAATTAAGCAGAACATCATGGCTGATACTTCTAAAATGACTCAAGACATAGGAAAGACGTTCCCAGAGAGAGTCAGAGCAAATATCAAACAGCTGTAGGCTCACCCATCCGGACTAATCAATTTGTTTATCAAACAAATCACTTAATAAGCATGGCTGTTTTTTCCTGGGTGGCAGAGTTTGAGGAAAGTCTGTCGAAGCCTCACAAGGAGTCATGACAGCCTAAACAGGACCACCCATACCTCCAAACTCCCTCAAAATCGCTCCATCCTGCCGGAGTAGCCTCAGTCTCCTCCTGTACGCCAAATGGTTCTTTTTCTGTGACAAGATGAAATTTTTGAGAATCGCGGCCAATGTTTAGCATGTAAGTCAGCTTAGCTAATGTGATGGGTGCGACAGCTCTGGCAAAGCAACAACAACATGTTGTATACAGGCACATTAAGGGCGACACAAGCCCAGAAAACAGAAAGCCAAAACTCAGAACTGGGTCCATGACCAGGTCTGACAGATCTTCACACACTCCCTTATGCACTCACACACACACACACACACACACACACACACACACACACACACACACACACACACACACACACACACACACACACACACACACACACACACACACACACACACACACACACACACACACACACACATGTTTGTTTTTGTGAAATGTGAGGACATTCCATAGGCGTAATGGTTTTTATACCGTACAAACCGTATTTTCTATCCCCTTACACTGCCCCTGCCCCTAAACCTAACCCTCACAGGAGACTGTGCAGTTCACTCTCTGTGAAAAAAACCTCATTCTGTGTGATTTATAAGCATTTTGAAAAGTGAGGACATGGGGAACGTCCTCATATTTCACCCTCTTTTTGTAATACCTATGTCATACCCATGTCATTATACACATTTGTGTCCTGATATTTCACAAAAACATGCCACACACACACACACACACACACACACACACACACACACACACACACACACACACACACACACACACACACACACACACACACACACACACACACACACACACACACACACACACACACACACACCATTGAGCCATGCCTCTGAGGTTTTTAATGGCTATCACTTCATGTTGTGCCAGACCACACTCCCATCCGTAGATTCTATTTCTGGTAAGACCGTGTGCCGCCACTCTTTCACAAACATTTGTTTTGCGTAGGGCGAGAGACAGAGGGAATGAAAGAAGGGAATGGAGGGGCTGGTGGAAGGCAAAAATAAAAGTGTCAGATTTGGAGGCTGTGAAGCTTAGCGGTTCACCCCATGTAAATAGGCCAGTGATGGTTTCACATGCGTGTCGGATGAGGTTTCAGGCACGTACCACAGCGAGCTGTTCTGCTGAAAGCTCGTGCCAGCTCTGCGGTCAACTTTTATCCCTCGTTATAATTCAGTCATGTATCTAAACACTGGAGCTCTCTGCTTTATGTATTCTCTCACATTACAGACAAACACGGCTCTAATGCTAATTTTCCTGAGTCACATGTGTCAACTTGTTTTATATACTTCTGAGAAATATCTGGAATGATTAGTGTATCATTATGAATATTAAGAATGTTTGTCAAATCTTGTTCAAAATTGAATTTGGCCGTAGGAACGTACATTACAAATCAGATAATTTAATATCTAAACTCAGATATACTTTGATGCATTTTATACACGGAAAGACAAAAGCCAGTAGAATTTCGTCGCTCAGTCGAAGTTGCTGACTTTACATTTCAGTTGACAAAATGCAACTGGCTTTTGTCTTTCTGTCTATGAAATGCATTAAAGTGTAACTGCATTTTGTCATGAAATACTGTATTCCGTGCCATGTAATTCTTCCAGTCCACTTCAACAACATTAGTTAGGTCACTGGTCCTGGAATACCCCCAAACTCTGCACATTTTGTCTCCCTAATCAAACACACCTGATGTATCTCATCAGCTCATTAGTAGAGACTTCAAGACCTGAGATGGTTGTGTCAGATTAGAGAGACATACAAAATGTGTACTGTTGGGGGGGAACTACTGAGTTAGGTTACACTTGAAACCCCACACTTTGAGCAGGGGTGTCCAAACCTGCTCCTGGAGATGGAGATTAAGGTGCTATTCTAAGGTACTAATATGCACCTTTTAAGGGTAAAAAAAAGTACAAATACCGGTATGTCCTTTTAAGGGTACTGCCCCAGTGAAAAACTGTTGTACCCCTAAAGGTTAAATTTTTACAATTTTTTTTCTGAGAGTGTTGTTGAGGTGTGTTTAATTGGGGTTGGAGCTAAACTTAGTGGCCCAACAGGAGCAGGATTGGACAAACCTGCACTAGAGATTTTGATGTGGACTTGTTAGACTCTGTTTGACATTGGACTTTGCTTCATTTGATTGGTTCGAAAGTGGTCTTTTGAACATTGTGTGCACTAGCAAAACACTAGCCGGGATGCCAGCCGAGCTTAGCCACGCCCACAACATTTGAGGTCGGGAAGTTCGGTCTGGACTTGATCCGTTGTGGAGCAACTAAGCCCAAACAGAAACTGTTCGGACCAATCAGATTGTCAGGCCGGCTTTATACGATGATGGACAGATGATCAACAGTAATGTAATCATTCACGTCACCAAAGAGCGCTTGGGTTGAATTCGTTCTAATCCTAAACAGAGAACTTGTTCGTATATGCATTCACCTTTACTATTTCTCTCAGAAATGATGATCGTGTTGGTAAGTACTCTGTGTATCCTTAAATTCTTTTTACAACACCAGCAAAGATCATTTACACTCATCTTCTTCTACTTCTTCCAGCGCGCGTGCAGTTGAGTTCTGTTGACAACTATGCGTCGCTCAACATACATCACTTACTACGTTGCTCTGATTGGTTGTAGGTCTATTCAATTGAGTGCAGAGGCATTTTCTTTCCTGGTTCGGTGGAAACGCCCCATAATCACAGCCCAATGGAGCCGTATCAGACTAGAATCTGGATAGCAAATCGCAATAAATTCGACAAATTCACTTGAAAAAAATGTCAGGTTTGATTAACACTAGAACTACCAAGGCTAACTTTGTTGAAATGAAACCAATATAGCTACCCTGACTTTTCCTGAATGTGTGTATATTTTGTTATAATATTGTAATTTTATTAAAATTACAAAACACAAAAGCGTTCTGAAAATTTCTACTCAGAATGGCCATAACGGTCAGATTGACTGTACGCATTACGGACAGCATATGCCAATAATTATTTCAATGTTGGCTAGTTTTCCCCACCAGTGAAGATGCGCTTCACTGATTTATATGCTATTGCTAAGCTAAAATGTAGCTTTACCTTTGAGATGTCAGCAAGAAAGAGATTGACTGGTGCAGAGGCTTTGGCCTTGCTTCAGAGCCTTGATGATGCTGGTGGCTGCATATGATTGTTTCTGATTCGGATAAAACTCCAGAGCGTTGTAAAGTCCAAAAGTCAAAGTGTATTGAAAAAAGATAGATCTAATAATTTCCAAAATTCAAAACATGTTTTTATCTAACAAAATATTCTTCTTCAATCCATATTTTTTTTGGCATTTAAACTTTCAAAAACAAAATTTTCGCAGTGAAAAAAACGTTGCTCCCCCGCTTGCTACACACAAAGCGAGGCACACACCTTCAGGTGCGGTCTAGTAGCTCTTACACAATTCTATATTACAATTTTTTTTTTAAATTTAAACCAAATTGTTCGATTTTATTCAAACATGACATAAATGACATTTGGGGCAGTCTAGTACGAACGGGCAGAATGACCGCTATGGCCATTCTAGTAGTTACAGAATTATGGTATTTCTATTGTTAATGTGAATTCTGGTATTGTTTGCAGACGATACAAACACAAACTCTGCTAAATACGACTGTGAACCTCTATTTCTTTTTCTGCTTGTCTCAGAATAAATTGCCTTTGGAGAAAGAAGTAGTGAAGCTGTCATCTTGTCCAACCGATAGTGCTCAAGGTGGTACTCACATTGACAATTTGGAAATAAGCCAGTCTAGTACTACACATACTACAACAATTCAACCCCAAAAGTGCAGTGTGAAACGAGACTAGTGGAAGCAGAAGGAGGAGAATAGAATCAAACTCAGGTTCAGACCAAGCAATCAAACCAAGTGTTTAAACAGCCTAAGAGACAACATGTTAAACAGAACCTCTTTGAACTCTTCCCTAATAACCCATGCCAGCCTACTAGTCTTTGCTCTCAGTCCAACATTTTCCAAACTGCCCTCAACACTCCACTCCCCTTCAAAGAATCATTGAATGGTGAGATTAAGGAAGGCGTGAATGCGAAAAATATGTTATTGGTGGCAACCATTTCAAAAGCTTGGTACATTTGGGTTTCAGCTCTAAACTGATCCTCAGACCAATTGGTGTAAAACTCAAAAACAGTTTTTCAAAACAGATTTAATGCGTTTTGTTGGATGCAAGTTGCACAAAGTGTATTTACTTGCTGTGGTGTGTGTAGTGTGAGATCGCCAGCATCTGTCCAAATCAGACCAAACAATAAAAGCCTCCATCAGATGAAGTGTGAGCTGAGCCTTTTCATACTGCAACTTTTACCACAGATGTTTGTTGAAATTAAGTGTGAGGACACATTTGGTTGTCAAAAAGCATAATCACAACCTACTAACAGCTCCATTGTTGCAGTTCCAGTCTGTTTTTAGCATCAATTGCGACCTCATAAAGTGGCAACCACATGTTTATTGGGAGTAGTTTACGAGAATCGGCTGCGTCGCAGATAGTGTGTGTAAAAAGGTGGAGGCTGGCTGAAAGCTGTGTTGACAACAAGCAGCACAAGTCAGAGGCAAAGAACTCTGGCTGGTTATTGTTAGGCCCCCTGCATGACATCTGTCTTCTGTTAGATGCCTCATTGGGGGCCAAAATACCATAAAACTTTAATCATACTTGTCTTTTTTTATTTTGGTTTGTTCACAGAGAGGTAATTTCAGTTGAGTTTCAGAGAAGAGTTGTTAGGGAAAGAACAATAAAGCCTTGATAGGACACTCTGGTGGAACTCTCTGTTCTCCTTTGCCCTCAGCCTTTGGATGTATCAGTGAGTAAATTGAATTGTGAAATGTTTTCCGCATCCACATAGGTACAAAGCTTTTCAGATTTCAGCAAAAATGGTCATTCATAAAAATGTAAATCCCATGCAGTTAGGTTACACATAAATGTGTAATTCCTACAATGCTAGCAAAACAAAACAGATTTAAAGGGTTAGTTCACCCAAAAATGAAATTAGCCCATGATTTACTCAACCTCAAGACATCCTAGGTGTATATGACCTTCTTCTTTCAGACAAATACAATCGGAGTAATATAAAAAATGTCCTGGCAAATCCAAGCTTTATAGTGGCAGTGAATGACAGCCCAAAACTTAAAGTCCAAAAAAGTGCATCCATCCATTATAAAAGTAATCCATAAAAATATCCATATTTAACAAGTTATAAAGTAAAATATTTAGCTTCCACCAGACAGCCTTCCGTATTCAACTTACGAAAAAGCATAACTGGTGCGGCGTATGACGTTGAGAGGCGTTCCACTTTCTTCGTAAGTTGAATACAGAGGTGGTCCGCCGGGAGCTAGATATTTTAATTTATAAAGTTTTAAATATGGATATTTTTCTTACACAAACCTATCGATTCACTTCAGGGGGTTTAAGCCATGTGGTTTACTTTTATAATGGATGAATGCATCTTTTTGGGCTTCAAAATTTGGCCTGTCATTCACTGCCATTATAAAGCTTGGATTAGCCAGGACTTTTTTTAATTTAAATCAAATCGTGACCGTCTGAAAGAAGAATGTCATTAACACCTAGGATGACTTGAGGGTGAGTAAATCATAGGGTAATTTTCATTTTTGGGTGAACTATCCCTTTAATGACTGTTTTCAAACAGTTTTCCAGAACACTCCCCCTGCATGCCATTGGTTGGAAGGACTAATAGCCCTACCCCAAAACACTTGCCGCTGATAAAAACAATGTTTCTATATTGGTGTCAGAATGCTTAACTTATGAATGGCTTGCTTATAGTATTTTAACACACAAAAAAATACACTTTAGCTTTAAACATTTTGGCGAATGTGTTCGGCGAGTCATTCAGTGTATAAAAACGTCCATTCCTTCTGGCCCTAGTCATCCCTAATCCAACAGGACAACATTTATTGACACGTTGCATTACACCTTCCAAACAGCAGACCCATTTTTTCGTCCTTTTCTGGAAATGGGGCCTACATGATAAATTACTTTCATAGAAATAAATGCATGCCATGGCCTTGAGGCAGTTTTCAAAGAGCTTAATTTCATTGTCTCTTAAATTATTTATTTTTGCAATTACCGCAAGCATGCTGCAAGACAATGGAAAAAATAAACCTGGACAAATAGTGATTACTTAAACAAATTACTCAAACCACATATGTATTGCATTATTGAACAACTAAATCTGAAGAATTCTCTGACTGGTGAAGATATCATTGGTTTTAAAACCCTAAGAACCGGGTCATATTATTTGCAATGCAGTTTCCTATGGTATCAGTTTCATAGCACGATGGAAAACGTTTCTATAGCTAAATCATTTTCGATTGGATCCTGGCCTCAGGAGGATCTGCAACTGGAAAAATGTACACGTTGTGACTGTACTTCCTCTGGCTTTGAAATTCGAAGTCTCGCCAGCTCCCTGAAAGTGACCTTGTCTCCTCGAATATGTATTCATCATCACTATAAACTCTGACCTGTGCAGAAATAGGCTGCGCACGGCCCCTTTTGATTCTCTCGTAAAAAAAATGGATTGGCATTTACACAGATCTTTATCACAGGGCTCTTGCTCTGTCCCATGCGGGAAGGAAGATAACAGAAAAATCCTGTGATATCTCTATGCTATCATACATAGAGTAACCAAAATTGAACATTTCAAGAAAACAGATACGAGTTAAGACCAATTCCCGTATCAAATTTCCTAACTTTGATTTCACAAGCCAGTGTTGTGGAAGCTATTCTGAAACTGACTGTCTGTTTAATATCTGCTATCACTTTATTGTGATGCTCCACAACAGATATTCTACTGACTGTAAGTAACTTTGCACCTACATGTCAACTTATTCTACTAACCCAAACCTTAACACCTAACCTAACATCTACTAACAGTCTACTAATACTCTAATGAGAGTGAGTAGACATGTAGTTGACAAGTTAACTTATAGTTAGTAGAAAGTTTGGTCACACTTTAGTTTAGGGCCCAATTCTCACTATTAACTCACTATTAACTACGACTTTTGCCTCAATAAACTCTCAATTTCTGTTTATTAATAGTAAGGTAGGTGATACATATAGGTATTGGGTAGGATTATGGATGTAGAATCTGCAGAATAAGGCATTAATATGTGCTTTATAAGTAATAATAAACAGCCAATATCCTAGTAATTTGCATGATAATAAGTAACTATTTAATAGTGAGAATTGGAACCAAAACTAAAGTGTTACTGAAAATCTAAAGTGGACCATCAAAATAAAGTGTAACCGGTGTGTCCAAACATTTTGACTGGTGGTGGAACACTATATATATATATATATACACACACACACACACACACACACACCGATCAGGCATAACATTATGACAGGTGAAGTGAATAAGAGAGCAAGTGAACATTTTGTCCTCAAAGATGATGTGTTAGAAGCAGGAAAAATGGGCAAGCGTAAGGATTTGAGCGAGTTTGACAAGGGCCAAATTGTGATGGCTAGACGACTGGGTCAGAGCATCTCCAAAACTGCAGCTCTTGTGGGCTGTTCCCGGTCTGCAGTGGTCAGTGTCTATCAAAAGTGCTCCAAGGAAGGAACAGTGGTGAACCGGTGACAGGGTCATGGGCGGCCGAGGCTCATTGATGCACGTGGGGAGCGACGGCTGGCCGATCAAACAGATGAGCTACTGTAGCTCAAATTACTCAAGAAGTTAATGCTGGTTCTGATAGAAAGGTGACAGAATACACAGAGCATCTCAGTTTGTTGTGTATGGGGCTGCATAGCCGCAGACCAGTCAGGGTGCCCATGCTGACCCCTGTCCACCGCCGAAAGCCCCAACAGTGGCACGTGAGCATCAGAACTGGACCACGGAGCAATGGAAGAAGGTGGCCTGGTCTGATGAATCACATTTTCTTTTACTTCACGTGGATGGCCAGTATAGCGTGTGCGTCGCTTACCTGGGGAGCACATTGCCCCAGGCTGCACTATGGGAAGAAGGCATCCAGACAAATCCACGATGGGATCAAAAAACATTCAGACTAATCTGAAATAAAGTGTCAAAGATATCCAGACAGTTTGAGTCATAGTACAATGAAAATCATCTCGGCTAAATGCAGTGCGATACCATGTTTTGGTTACTAAAGAGAATCAAAATGTGGGTAGCTGAGGCGAGGTGAAAAATGTAGAGGGTGCATGTGAAAGGTATTTAGATAGCTAATCTTTCCAGGTGGCATTATCTTTGATGAAGAAAAGATGAGAGAAAAGAAAAGAAAGGAGAAGAGGTTATCTGCAAACACATGGGCAGGGTGGGGGCTTTTACGTAGGTGCTAATCTAAGTGTGTTTATCTGTGTCTGACATTGTGACTGTAATAGCAAATCACTGTCTGATGAAAGACATCTTCCCAGAGCTCTCGATTCGCCGATATTTTGTTCTGACAAAATCTACGGAAGAAAGGAGATTATATCTAAAGTAAAATACAGATGAAAATGGTTGCCTTAGGGCCATTCCTTTCAAGAAGCCATCACGTTTTTTATATTTTAAAAAATAGTTAAGCTTTTTAGTAAGTTTTTTGTGTGTCAAAAAAGTGTATATTAGCAAAGTCCCTTTAAGACAAGTTATTTCACTCGGCGGCCATCTTTGAAACGCCTCTCGGGCAGGCAAGTGCAGCTCCTATCTCTTTGAATGGGGAAACATCAAATTCTCCAAAACTGTTACGATTAAATTTCATATTTGAAATCACCAATGAAATCTGACATCAATTGTCTCATAAATTTTATTTCTAAACCTCAATCCTAAACATGTACTGCCTGTTTCAATAGCAACTGGAGTGGCAACTGCAGTGACGCGATGACTTCACCAATCAACGATTGGCTCTTTCATTTAGAAGGCGGGGCTTATTCACCATATTGTGCGTTGCACTTTCACCCATTCATACGTAATCTTAAGTCTTCTTTTATATAAAGTCTTTGATATTAGACATGTATTTGTCATATTTTATATATCTGTATCTGTTGTTTCTCTTGACAACATTATGTTGCTGTTTCTGAATTAGGATAGAATTGGGAATTAAACTAACTGTCACAACTAAACAAAAAGCCTATTTTTCGATGGCCCATTTTTTATTTATTCACTAAACCGATTTGTTGTTACAGACTGAAACCATTATTTTTTTTCTCTGAATTATGAGTTTATATCTCACAACTTTTTTCTGAATTGCGAGTTTAAATCCCTTTTAAGGGGCACATAATTTCATGGACGAAAGGATCTGTCTGTATCACAAAATATTTTCTTCAAGAATTGTTTTGGTGCATTCCATTTCATATTCATTAATGCAAAACATATTACATTATTAAATCACATTCATGAAACTAAGTTTTCATTGAAAACCCCTGTGCTACACAGATTCACCAATGCTATGTCATTTTAAATATGTAGATTATAATATAACTTCAACTTTGCGTTTGTCTCATTCGGTAGAATTCATTACTCATTTTAGGCCTTTCTGAATAAGGTATTTGTTTTCAGGCACATCCCTAATCATTAGTTCTTCTTCTGCTGTTGAGAAACTTTCTCCCTACTTTTCCCTCACCATGACTGCATGTCTTAAGTTTCTGATCGTCCAATAGGCATCACAGATGTGTAAATGTGGATGGTCAAGTCATGTGTTGAGCGTCTGACATCATAGACATTTGGAGTATGTTTTCGTAGTACAAGCACTTTTATCTCAAAAGATCAAGGAAAATGTGATTGCTCATGATACAACCCCTTTAAGGTTGACGGCGTGTTACTTCAGAGGCACGCGTTGCAAACAGTGCATGACTTAAAACTACCATTCTCTTGCAACTAGACCATAGAAAAGAAAGATGTTTATCTCGCAACAAGCCAGATTTCCATTCTCTTTCCCAGCGATCACAAATTAAAGCATGACAAACTCAAGCATGTGCCCTTTTGATCTCCCAGCTAAACTAAAACTCTTTCAAACGTTTTTGCACATCCATATTTTTCAGATAGGTGTAGGGCCAGATTTACTAACAGCTTGTGTCAGCACAAATCCTCTTTTGGCGTAAAATAAATAAATAAATAAAAACTACTGTCAGAATTCACTAAAGACACAGTGAAAAATGTGTGCTGAAAATGCATGGACATGGTTATTTTTGCAGCAGACCTTATTGTATATGCATTTGTTGGGGTTTCCTTTTCAGATGCAAAATTTATGGAAGGAGAGTAACCTTCATTCTTCCCTCTGGTCATTTTGACCTGAAACTAATAATAATTTTTAAAAAGTGCTCATCAAAGAGGTCCTAGACCTCAGGACTTTTGTCACACTTGAATCACGAATACACAAAAATGTAGTAGATTCGAGGAGTTAATGTGGTTGGCATGTAAAAAAAGTAACAAATCCTTCCCTCCCGGGTGAATTTGACCACCTTAGGATTGAATGGAATGCTTCAGAATTCATAGAAAAACCTAAAAAAATGCTCAAAATGAAAACTGAAAATGCTAAAAAAAAAAAAAAAATGTCTACATGTGTATCTGAATGCATTCTGAAGAGATAAACTCAACAACTGACTTTAGGACCCAGCGGAACAGCTCATTTGCTCCATATAGAAATATCATGTTATATTATTTTTTTTCCCCCCACAAGAGGTTGGCAGAGACACCCAAATTGACCCAATGTGAGATATTTTGAGCTGGTTATGCATGTATTGGAGAGTTATTTTGAATTTAAGTTGAAAGAATGTGCTTAAATTATATTATTTATTGATCAAATCTAGTAATTTAAAAGTAAATAAAATTAAAAATAGTAAAAACAAAATCTCCAACAAAAAGGATTTGTTACAGGACGGAATGGAAGGATGTTCACAAGTTCACACCGAAGCATGGTCAAGTGCCTTCCGCGTCACAATCAAGACGCTAAAGGTACACCTGGGCATCACTATATCGACGCGCAGGGGTACATTTCAGTTGTTCGCCCAATGTGTCAGATCAAGACGCATTTAATTCTTTGCATTGGTTTTATGAATATTTATAGGCTACTTTTATATTTTGGAGCAACAAACCCAACTAACCCTAAACTTACCCACTTCTAAAAAATATAAAACTCATAACAGGCAAATACAAGTACAATCACATGTATTTATTGCAAAAACTGACCAAAAACAGTATAAAAGTATTAACTCAAGTTGCATTCCAAGTCTTCTGAATTCACACAATGTCTTTATGTAAAGAACAGAGTTGATCTTAATGTTTTAATCGCTGAAATTATGATCCTGCCGCTCCGTGAGCACACGCACACACTCAGTCAGTCAGTCATATCTCATTCAAATGATACACCCGACTCTTTAGCATGACGTGATCGGTCACAAGACACACGAGAGCCAATGACATTTTACAATCAAAGCTGATGTAATGACGCAATTGGTCACGAGACATCTGAGAGCCAATGCAATTTCACTAAGAAATCTGACGTAATGTTTCTTCAGGCGGCAATTTTTGAAATTTGGATGTGTGCATGATGGATGGAGCCGCTGATCGCTTTTGGGGATTTTCTTCTTCGGCGGATAGAGTCGTTGATCGTTTTTGGGGGTTTTCTTCTTCGGCGGATAGAGTCGTTGATCGCTTTTGGGGATTTTCTTCTTCGGCGGATAGAGTCGTTGATCGCTTTTGGGGATTTTCTTCTTCGGCAGATAGAGTCGTTGATCGCTTTTGGGGATTTTCTTCTTCGGCGGATAGAGTCGTTGATCGCTTTTGGGGATTTTCTTCTTCGGCGGATAGAGTCGTTGATCGCTTTTGAGGATTTTCTTCGGCGGATGGAGACGCTGAATGCTTTTGGGGATTTTCTTCTTCGGCAGATAGAGTCGTTGATCGCTTTTGGGGATTTTCTTCTTCGGCAGATAGAGTCGTTGATCGCTTTTGAGGATTTTCTTCGGCGGATGGAGACGCTGAATGCTTTTGGGGATTTTCTTCTTCGGCAGATAGAGTCGCTGATCGCTTTTAGGGATTTTCTTCTTCGGCGGATAGAGTCGCTGATTGCTTTTGGGGATTTTCTTAGGTGGATAGAGTCGCTGATCGCTTTTGGGGATTTTCTTCTTCGGCGGATGGAGACGCTGATCGCTTTTGGGGATTTTCTTCTTCGGCGGATAGAGTCGTTGATCGCTTTTGGGGATTTTCTTCTTCGGCGGATAGAGTCGTTGATCGCTTTTGAGGATTTTCTTCTTCGGCGGATGGAGACGCTGATAGCTTTTGGGGATTTTCTTCTTCGGCGGATAGAGTCGCTGATCGCTTTTGGGGATTTTCTTCTTCGGCGGATAGAGTCGTTGATCGCTTTTGGGGATTTTCTTAGGTGGATAGAGTCGCTGATCGCTTTTGGGGATTTTCTTCTTCTGCGGATGGAGTCGCTGATCGCTTTTGGGGATTTTCTTCTTCGGCGGATAGAGTCGTTGATCGCTTTTGGGGATTTTCTTAAGTGGATAGAGTCGCTGATCGCTTTTGGGGATTTTTTTCTTCGGCGGATGGAGACGCTGATCGCTTTTGGGGATTTTCTTCTTCGGCGGATAGAGTCGCTGATCGCTTTTGGGGATTTTCTTATTCGGCGGATAGAGTCGTTGATCGTTTTTGGGGATTTTCTTAGGTGGATAGGGTCGTTGATCGCTTTTGGGGATTTTCTTCTTCGGCGGACGGAGACGCTGATCGCTTTTGGGGATTTTCTTCACACAAATCAATCGTTTGGCCTTGGAACACTTGGAATATTTGTACTTTTTGAATAAATTGTGCCTGCAGTCGTATCTGCCTGTTATATCTGTGTTTTATATCATATAACACACAAATGGGTAGATTTAGGGATGGGATGGGGTTGGGTTACATGTTCAAATGTGTCTAAATAGAGTTAACAAATGTAAATAAAATTAGGCTGGCTGGTTAAATTGAGAATCACACTCCAACATGCCATAAAGGTAAAATCATAACCCAATATTATTTTCCCACCTTGCCATGCCCAACGCGCCTGTGTATGACGGCAAAGGTTTCTCATTGAAATCATATATCGTGACACCTAGGGGTACATTTAGCGTCTTCATTGTGATGCGGAAGGCACTTGACCATGCTTCAGATTTTGACGCCTTGGGAGTGAGAACGGCTTGCTTAAACCAGACACTAATTTGGTCATTATGGAAATAATCCGGCTGCGTCTGTGTTCTTTAATTTGCACGTCGCCAGTGGATCAAGCGCTGAACTTTCCACTCCCATCAGCGCTTTTTCTGTAATTGTGCTTTCACGCTAATTTGCCCTGTCTAGTAAATCTGGCCCTTAAAGTCATTATAATATGTGTAATGAAAACGAGGCCACGTCATGGCAGTATTGTGGAAAGGCGCCAGATACAGCGCAGTCTGATATTAAGCTCAGTTATTAAAGCAGATGTGCTATAAAGCTGACCTGAAAGCTTTTGTTTTGATATAGGTTTCTCTGTCCTCCGGTCTGCACTTACTCCAATTATCCTTCATTAATTACAGGATATAAGACAAACCCAAAACTCTAAAGATGGTTTAATTCACTCACAAGTGTTAAACGAATGCTTAATGACAGGGATTAAAGATCAATGAGAGATTGAAAGGAAGGGCATTAAAAGAGAGGAGAGGGGAGTGGTGCGCCCCAGGAGATCATCTGCAAAAGCAGGTGGGTGGCAACCTCCAGTCTAGTTATTTATTTTGCTTGAACTGCACAGTGACCATAGAGATGCGTTTAAACACTCCTCAATAAGGCTATTAAATATCTTATTAAAGAAAAAGTGCCATTACTGCGTCAGAGACATAACAGTGATAATAAAGGTGTGTTGAAATGTCTGATTCTGTATAATTTCACCAGGCTCCAGTAGCTCAAATATTAGAGAAAGACACTAGCAAAACCAATTATGTGGTTTTAAATAAACAGGAATGCATGAATTGATAAAATATCAATCTAGGCTCATTAGAAAAACATGGCTCTATCTATAAAACGTACCTATACATACAATTCACTGCAGTTTCCAGCTGAAGTTAACACTAGAGGCCGTAAATACTATAACATATCCTCAACATACATGTTTGATTTGTAAACAAATACATTTTGACATTTGCATCACAAAGCTTAAAGACGTGTTGAAGCTAAAATGGCATGATTGCTTGAGCAAATGCGTTTTATCTCACATTTGTTTTTGTTCGGTTATGTTTAGGGTAGGGTCTAGTGTTATTTTCAAATGTATTATTAACCTTTCGGTAACACAATTTTGATGTTCCCTTTTGAACATTTTACTGACTATAAGTAACTTTGCAACTACATGTCAGCTAACTCTCATTAGAGTATTAGTAGATTGTCTTTGTAATACCTGCTAACACTTTATTCATAACGCTCCTCCAACAGACATTCTACTGACTATAAGTAACTTTTGACTGATTCTAACCAGAGGACACTCCCCCCGTATCTCTGGTTAGGAAGGTAACCAGGTGAGTGTGAGGAAGACGGGGTGGTGGAGGGATGCTGAAAACTTGGACTGGGTATTTATATAGTCCTCCACTTGTGCTGATTGGGTAGACATGTTGATTACTGATTGCTGACAGCTGGTTGGAATGACAGAATTATTGGATAGATCATTTGAACGTGCTCCTCCCGTACTTTGTTAATGAAACATCATAAAAAATAAATCCATAAAATAACGGAAAAACTCCCAGCAGCTCATTACCTGGACATTGTCCAGTAATTTTACGGACATTTCCGTTAACCTGAACATAGAATGCAATGAAGTAAAAAAAATTGAAATATGGGAAAAACATCTGTAAAAAATTGAAACGAAAATTCCATTAAATTAATACAGTACAGTACATCGTGCCCTATTTTGCAATTTTTTAGTTTAAGTTTTGTCGAGTATTCTCATTCTCATAAGAGCAGTCTCAAATGAGTTAAATAACGTCTTAAATGAACTTGAAATGAAACATGCGCGTGACAGAGCGTCAGATCCGCTTGAAGTGACAGCATCATAAACCAGTTACTGTGATGTCTGTCATTAATGTCAATGTAACTGTAGCTTTAATAACGATTAATCTCTAATTTATTTATTATTTATGCAGTGCAGACTGTTTGATAACTTTTTTACATTTCTGTACATTTCCTACCTGTTAGACAGGAAGGCCACAGGTAAATATGACATTTATTATAATGGGTTTATGTGAAGATTGTTTTAAGTTCATACATTTTGAAATTGATATAGATTTCAATTATTCTCTAATGTTGATTGTCTTTCATTAATGTTTAAAAATAAATACATTTCACAGAGACATCAACAGCAGTGTTAGTGTCAGTGAGACTGGCCTTCATTCATAAAAAAGATGCCATTACAACAAATATTTAAAGTCTTTAAGTTGTTTCTACATTAATTTGGAGAATAACTGTAAAATTATTACAGTATAAAGCATTAAAAACGCTGACGTTTCTAGTCATGATTAATCGATTAATCGCGATTAATTACAGAAAAAATGGCGATTATTTTTTTTATCAACGGATATCACTTAATTAAACATTGCCAGTTTAAAGTACATTTACTGGGATACAACTGAACTCAACTCTCATTTTACTTCAAAAGTGTCGCAGAATATGCAAGAAGCAACATAATGACATTTTGCAGAAATGTCGCCACAGGCATGTTTTTCCATTTGAGCCTGACAGGTGATACAGTGAATGCAATGCAAGTCCCTTAGGATAAGCATCTTCCAAATGCATAAATGCAAGAAGTTTGCTTCCTTGCACCTTTCTACGGAGCCCTTATATGAAAGTTGAGGAAACGTGTACCACCTGCTCTAGTTAGGTGGCCATAAACAATGAATCTTCATAAATAGATTTAAAAAGAAGAAAAAGGTTTCAAAGGAAACAAGTGAAATCCTGGAAATCTTGGCTGTTGGATATCTAAATACAGTAGTGGCATTTCTGGCGCTGCGCCGAGTTCTGCCACAACATGTTTCATTCTGTGTGTCTGCTAGGTGTGTTTTAAAGGACCTATTTATATTCACAAGGAGTTTTCCTTTGATGTGTGTAAGGAGATCCGCCATTCACTTTAAAAGATTCCCGAAGTTATAATTTCTAGCTAATAGCAGGACTTTGATTTATATTGTGGCAGCTTACTGTTTATCTTACGGCCGTGTAAAGCAGACAGTGTCATGTTCATTTTTTTTGTTTTGCGCAAGGTGTTATTTTAAATGTATGTCATCGGCCTTCATGCTGAATATATACGATCGGACGTCTGTATTTGCTCATCTGCTCGGCAGAAGCTTCCTCTGATGTGAAGACAGCAGCTCATTTCACTGCGTGTGGTTCTCTCTTCATAAGTGTGTGTGTGTATGTGAGGAGTGTACAGCTCATCTCTATGATCACTTCACATTGATCTGACGACCATCACATTGAACAAGACATGTTACAAATTACTACACTGAGTCCGCCCATGTGTTCATATGTGTGTGTGTGTGTGTGTTGGGGGTTGTGTTTGATTGATATAGCAACACGGGCTGTGTAATTTGCTCCATATGAGTTGGGCTGCCGGTTGGGTTCTGGTTTATTATGGCAGGGCAGAGTGGGAAAAGCATCCAGCACTCTGCGGTAGGTGACTCCAGTGCTGTCACCTGCACTGACAGGCGTCAATCAAAATGATTCACAACCACCTCCTTCAGCTCATGTGACGGCAAGAGACGGGAGTGATTTCATTCTCCCACAAAGCCAATTTGTTAAAATGTGTAATGTGAACAGCTTTTATGAAGATTACCATTTTGGTTTGTAGGCTTTGACAGTTTTATAGCTTTATGACTTTTCAAACAAAGCTGGATTTGGAATTATGGGTTTCACTTTATTTGGATGGACCTTTTAACACATTGTGTTGACTATAAGTAACGTTGCACCCACATGTCTACTAACTCTCATTAGAGTGTTAGTAGAGTATTAGACCGGTAGGGTTAGGGTTCGAATAAGATGACATGTAGTCGCAAAGTTACTTATAGTCAGTAAAATGTAATTTTGGGATGCATCACAATAAAGAGTTAGCAGATATTGAGCAGACAGTCTACTAATACTCTAATGAGAGTTACATAGTTGCAAAGCAACTTAAAGAAGTTGTAACTTAAGTAACTTAAGTGCACTCTGATTACTTATGAATGGGAGAAAGTGAAACGCCTAATATGGCAAATAAGCCCCGCCTTCTAAATGAAAGAGCCAATTGTTGATTAGTAAAGTCGCGTCACGGTTGCTATAGAAACAGGCATTACGTCTAGGAATATCTAGGACTGCGCATGCGCTTTATCCAGGCTGAAAAATATATATATTTTTTGTCATTATTCAAGCATTTAGAAACAAAATTTATGAGACCGTTGATGTCAGATTTCATTGGTGATTTCGAATATGAAATTTAATCGTAAGTTTGACGAACAGTTTTGGAGAATTTGATGTTTCCCCATTCAAAGAGCCTGCACTTGCCTGCCCGAGAGGCGTTTCAAAGATAACCGCTGAATGATATGACTTGTCTTAAAGGGACTTTGCGTATAGTCAACAGAATGTCCTAACATTTTTCTTTAACATTCTCTTTCTAACATTTTTCAATGTACATTTATGAAATGCACTTTCTGTGAAGCTGCTTTGAAACAATGTGTATTGTGAAAAGCGCTATACAAATAAATTTGAATTGAATTGAATTGAATGTTCAAAAGGGACCATCGAAATCAAATGTTAGCGAATTATGTTGCAAATGTGGATTAAAGCTTAGCATGGAGATACACTATATTGCCAAAAGTATTGGGACGCCCCTCCAAATCATTGAATTCAGGTGTTCCAATCACTTCCATGGCCACAGGTGTATAAACTCAAGCACTAGGCATGCAGACGCTTCTACAAACATTTGTGAAAGAATGTGTCGCTCTCAGGAGCTCAGTGAACTCAAGCGTGGTACCGTGATTGGTTGCCACCTGTGCAATTAGTCCATTCGTGAAATTTCCTCACTACTAAATATTCCACGGTAAACTGTTAGTGGTGTTGTAACAAAGTGGAAGCAATTGGGAACAACAGAAACTCAGCCACGAAGTGGTAGACCACATAAAATCACAGAGCGGGGTCAGCGCATGCTGAGGGTCACAGAAGTCGGCAACTTTCTGCAGAGTCAATAGCTACAGACCTCCACACTTTGTGTGACCTTCAGATTAGCTCAATAACCATGTGTATAGAGCTTCATGAAATGGGTTTCCATGGCCGAGCAGCTCATCCAAGCCTTACATCACCAGGTGCAATGCAAAGCTTGGGATGCAGTGGTGTAAAGCACGCCGCCACTGGACTCTAGAGCAGAGGAGACGTGTTCTCTGGCGTGAGGCCTTCTCGTCCAACATCAGTGCCTGACCTCAGAAATGCGCTTCTAGAAGAATGATCAAAAATTCCCATAAACACACTCCTAAACTTTGTGGAAAGCCATACTGGAAGAGTTGAAGCTTTTAGAGCTGCAGAGGGTGTGCCAACTCCATATTAAACCCTACGGATTAAGAATGGGATTTTATTAAAGTTCATGTGCATGTAAAGGCAGACGTCCCAAAACTTTTGGCAATATAGTGTATACACAGAGCTTGGAAATAATGTTCAAAAATCAAACTTTGTTTTGTTCTCTTCGTTTCAAACCTGTATGCCCTTATTTCTTCTGTGCAACCCAAAAGAAGATGTTTTGAAGAATGTTGGTAAACAAACAGTTTTGGTGACCATTGACTTCCACAGAAGGAAGAAAGTCATACAGGTTTAAGCGATGACAGATGATGACAGATTTGTATTTTTGTATTATTTTTTTGTATGAACTATCCCTTTAAAATCAAATCTACCGTCCTCTCCACGCATTCCACAGTTCTGAAAAAGATTTATCCGTCTCAAACTGTTTCTCGTTACCTAGATTTTCACTGCGGCTGAAATGTAAACAAAATTTTTTGTGTGAAAATACACAAATTACATGTATAAACATACACCAAACAGATGTGAATTCCAAACATTGTCAAGACGTGATTTGTGTGTTTTTGCTGTGGTTTGTGTTTAGTAAATTTGCTGAGGACCCCTCTGTATTTCTTGGACAATTACGCTACACTGTCATTTACCTCCCCTTGGATCGTAAACTATGATGTTCCAATGATTTCTCCACTTGGATCACAGTTGCACTACTGTTTGTGTCCTCACGAAGGTTGTTCAGACATTTATGAAGCCAAGTTTAGGCCTTTGTGTTTATTGCTGTTACACATGAAAACCATCAAAATACATAAAGATTAATCGTTCTATCTATCTATCTATCTATCTATCTATCTATCTATCTATCTATCTATCTATCTATCTATCTATCTATCTATCTATCTATCTATCTATCTATCTATCTATCTATCTATCTATCTATCTATCTATCTATCTATCTATCTATCACTTGGTCTATCTCTGTTTGTTTTTATCTCTGTCTGTCTGTGTCCATGTGTTAGTGTTTTCATTCATGCTTCATTGTTTTTCTGTCCTCAAAAGGGTCAAAACACTATTAAAATCCTCTCCATGGCAGTCACGTCCTCACTGGAAGCAACACAAAGCAACAAGTATGTCTCATAAAATGTTACGACATGAAAGTGGACAGTGGAGACTAACAAAACCTTTTGCGCTCCTCCAAGTCTGCCAGAGACATGAGCTCTATATTTTGTTTTTTTGGCTTCTTGTCATAAAACTGGAGATGGGGACCAAAGCAGGGTTTACGTCTATTGAGGGGGTTACATTAAAATCGCAGCTGGTCTTTTTCCTCATATGATACCTTTCAAGGCTTTCATCTCCAAATTTGGCCCCAGAGAACAGAGGAGAGGTAGAGAGAAAGCGCGGCATTCATCACATTTTCATTGATTTGCACAAGCATTTGCAAAGAAAACATCAGATGCTGAGGCTTAGTTGGATACACGGTCAGAGTGGGCCTGTGAGAGAGGGGCTTAAGGGTCATCACAGCCTGGTGCGCTCCAGCGTCGTTTTATAATGCAAGTCCTATGCTGGATTAGGCTCTGAGGGTCTCGTGTCACCAGGGTGCTAGTCTCGCATAGCCAGGCCTTCAGTCTGACGGCAGAAGGTCTGGACTTTTTCGCAGCTTTCAATGGTCAGGGGCCGTCCAAGAGGACGTTTGACTGATATGTAACGCAACCAATCACAGTTTGTTTCGTTCCGCGTCATATTTAGGGGCGTGAAAATGTAAAGTTGATGTCCCTGCAATAACAGACCAGTGTGCGTCTCTATAAATTAATCATTCAAGAATGCTGTGCAAGTTTACTGCAACAATGGAGCCGCAAACTTCACATCATTTTGAAAATCCAGTGTTTAGTTGATCTTGGTAAGCGCTCCTTGTCACAGTTGTAAACACAACGGCGTTCTTCTTCAACGAGGGAGTTTGGAGTCGCGGCATTTGTTTCAAGGAAGACCGTTAAAGAACGCAACACGCACGTCTCACGGATATCCTGTAGAATTCAACCAATCAGATGGCGACTTCGTAACTCCTGAAGTGTTTCCAGATACCAGTGTACCATATGCATCAGACGTTCAGCCAATGGTCCGTGGGTTTTAAGGCCCTGATATACTTCAAGTGAAAAACGAACAAAATTAAAGACGTAATTTCGAACAAAATCAGACCAACACAAAGTTATTTTCAGGAGTTCGAAAGAGCTCCCCAAAGCAAACTTGTTTCGGCTGTTAAACACCTTCAAACTACCATCGGTCTGTGGCGAATACATACTGTAATAGGTAGGTGTGCACAGAGGCTCCGCCTTCTTTGACAAGGAAATCTTCTATGGTTCATTTCTTCTGTTCAGTCCATCAAGTCAAATGTGGGTAAAAACACGAACACACGCGACTTTTTCCATGTTTAATAAAGCTGTAAATATTTTACAAAGTGCTAAAAAATACACGTGACGTGACTTGACTGCCGTGTAAACTTGTGTAAACATATCCACATTGCTATGATCAGATGCTTTCTTAACTGCTGTTTTCTCACCAATGTCATTTTACTTGTGTGATTATTTTGTTGAGCATGAAGCACATATTTAGCCTACATATTCCTCTAAATGCCACTCTCTGAAGTGTGGATGACTGGATGTTCGCTAACAGTACATCAAACATATTTCAAACTTCTTTTTACCTCAAAGCAAAGAAAAAAATGACCTTCACCGTGAGTATATCGGGGACTGTAGACTACACTATAAACCGTAACTCTCAAAATAATTCATTGGTTTGAGTAGAGCCAACTTAAATTATACAAATGAATTCAATCAAATAATCTAATGAGTATTTAGAACAAAACTGACACATTTTAAGTAATCTGTTTCATTGTTTTGAGTTTTATTTTTTAATTTAGACAAACTTAAATGTATCTGAAACTGGGCTGGGATTTCCCAGCATGCTTTGCCATCACACCCAAAGGGGAGAGTAAATGCTGAAATTAAGTTTCATATAATGTTTGTTTTGTTTTTGTTTTTTGTGCAAAATGAATGTTAAGTGGGAGATTTAGTAGTGTTTTGCAATGCTAGTTTAGAAGAGTTTCTGTTATGTTTTCGGGGGGTTATCATGGTGATGAGTGAAGCATGAGCTTGGTTTGAGAACAGATATATGTTAAATATTTGATATTACCATACTCATTCAGCAATGGCTATGCTGATGCTAACAAAGCATTGTATTATAAATGTAGCATTTATTGTATTAGCTAGTTAAAGCTAGCCAAGTTTCCACTACTACAAATATTTAAATTGAGATTACATGATAATTTAAAGTTAAATGTATGAATGAGCTTACTCAAATATTTCAAGTTAAGAGCAATTAAAATGAGTTCAAAAATCTGCAAATTCTGCTTACATAACATTTTAATTTCTTAACTTATAAATGTGATGTAATTCATGTACCAGCCAAAAGTCTGAACACACTTGAGTAAATGAAAGAATTGTACTGTTTCTTGTTCATTTTCAAGACTTACTGAATTGCTGAAGGTTTTTAATCAGTTCTAATAATTCAGTTCCAGTTCCCTTAGCTTTCCCGTTCCTCCTCTTGAACCTACCAGGAAACAGTTCTCATGCATATCCTGACAGAGTGTCCAGTTAACCTTCTCTCGAGAGAACATGAGAGCTTCCCGCTCGCTACAAATCGCAATTAGTAAAGCAAACACCCGCAGTATTTCCAGCCAGCCGTAATGCCGTCAGAGCAGCTGATTAATGGCCTTCACATGAGGGATTAACCGTTTTCAAATGGGGCAACACTGCACCCATTAAACCCCATCAGCAGTGTCCTGTGGACTGCAGTGAGATGGAGATACCTTTAGCCCTCTAATGGCTCAGCATCAGCTTGCAATAATAAAGCAACAGAGCAATCTGGCCAGGGTTTGTTTGGTTGATGACGAAGGAGCCATGAACTGTGATTTCAGCTGAGAGCCATTACAGACAGAACGAAAGGTGGGAGAGGGGAGCTGGCCGTGGCCTTGTCTCTCACACAGGATGAAGAAGATTAGAAGACTTAAGAAAACAGGAGGATGGGTGTGAGACAGGAGTTCCAGGTCTTTAGCACCAGAGTGCCCCCTTCTTAACAGGGCTGACAGTCAGTTACTGCTGAAGCCTGAGAAAAAAGCTTGGTCTTCAAACTGGTTATGCTGGTCTGTTTTGATTGTTTTAAAGGGGGCTTGGACACTTGTCAGGCTGGGAAACCAGCTGAACAACTAGCCAGATCATGCTAGAAGGCCAGCTAAACCAAATTGCAAACCAAGTTTAAATTGCATTTTTGTCAGCAGGGCAAGTTTATGAAATAGCTAGGAGGTATTTTTTTAATCAATGTTATACTTCTTAATAAGAAAGATCCACCACAAATACTGAAGGGCTTGAATTCCTGTCTCACACCCATCCATTAAACTTTTCTTTGGTCTTTTCTGGAAATCTAGAAAGCTCTCTTGTTAAAAAGAAGTGCACTTAATTGCACTTTACAAATAATATTTAAAAAATAATGTACACTTAAAACACTTAAGTGTACTTTGCCCTTTCTAATAATTAAAGGTTAAATTAAACGTTTTACTTTAAATAAAATGTTAAATAATTATGTTTTAATAATCGTTTGTCGTGCTTTAAAGAAGTACACTTATTTTGACTAGCACATACTTGATTCTAATTTGAACTGTAGTGTATTATTTGATATTACATTTCAAGTTAATATATTTTTAAATGATCTAAATGGCAGCTTCATCATTACAACTGTGTAACTACAAATATATTTAAATACGTCACACCAGTTTCAATAGAAATTATATTCTATTTTATTTTAGTTTACCATAAATGCCAGTACTTTCAGTAATACACTTTAAAAAACAATAGAAGTAATTATGAAATTACATATGAAGATGTACTTAAGTCTTACTTAAAGTGTCAAAAACACTCTGCTAACTGCACTTGGTAGAAATTTAAACTATAATATATTTCTGTCAGGATCGCTGTCGTCAAAGATGATTGATTGACTATTAGCATACAGTTTGGATTGGCGGTATGGTTCTGTTCTGGGTGAAAACTCCCTGCGCATCCGTGCAGCCTAGCTATGCCATGGATAAGCAGCGACAACCCCCCTTAGGGTAAACAGAACAGAACCAACATAATGTATCGCAGATATCATTAATGTACAAAATAATTCGGGAATTTAGTCTGATTCAAGGGGAATAAGAATACAAAATCCTGACTGGACGAGAGGAGGAGCTGGGGATGGAGGAGGGCAAATGAGCTCTGGAGAATGCGATAACTGCTGATAGTACTGAAAGAGCTTATATGTGTATGCTGAAATAGACGTCGCATTCCTATAGGTAGACGTGATCAGCTGACAGCCAGCCTATGCGAGCTTGACTAACGTGATCTGCCAGAACTGACGCTACGCTTGATTTTCATATAATTGAAATTAACAAGCAAATATGTGCCAGATTTACTAAACAGAGCAAATTAGTATGAACACGCAATT
Organism: Gobio gobio; assembly: GCF_949357685.1. NCBI lineage: Eukaryota > Metazoa > Chordata > Actinopteri > Cypriniformes > Gobionidae > Gobio > Gobio gobio. The sequence goes on along the minus strand of NC_137117.1, from coordinate 36,782,401 downwards.
CCAAAAAAGCGCAGATGAGAGTGTAAAGTTGAGCACTTGATCTACTGACAAAATTCAAAATAAGGAACACAAGCGCAGCCGGATCATTTCCATAATGACCAACATTATCTAACAAGAGCAGCGCAAATTAGCGTCTGGTTTACGCTTTTTTGGGCGGTAAATAATGGCGCGGACACCAGTAAATTGACGAGAACGCAAACCTTGATTCGTTTAAAAACTCCCACAAATTTTGCGTCTGAAAGGGAAACTCCTACAAATGCATGTGCAATAAGAACAGGAACAGGTTTTTTTAACAGCAAAAAAGCGCCCTATGTGTCCAAAACATCACACTCTAAAAATACTGGGTTGTTTCAACCCATGTTTGGGTCAAATATGGACAAACCAAACCACTGGTTTAAATTTTTTAATTACATTTTTAATCCCAACGGTTGGATTTGTCCATATTTGACCCAAACATGTGTTGAAACAACCCAGTATTTTTTAGAGTGTGATGTTTTGGACACATAGGGCGCTTTTTTGCTGTTAAAAAAACCTGTTCCTGTTCTTATAGAGTTAGAGTTTGTATAGAATTTATTCTTTTTAAAAGTATATGCTAAATGTACTTATTTTCCACAAAGGCTGCCTACAACAGTATTTTATGACATTATAAGTGTGTTCTAACGAAAATTATGTCAATTGCGACACCTCGCACATATACCTCAGGGATAAGGCAATCCCAGAATGCTCTGTGAAAAGCTTCATAAGTACTGTATTTATCCTAGATGCTGGACAGAGGTGGGAGATGTGTCAAACATAAATATAAAGTGTTTCACTCATTACTGAAAAGTATTGATGAAAACAGTTAAGTCTAATAAAAAAAAAAACTATAGATAAATGAATATGGTGACCTCCTGGTTATTGATTTTTCTCGGAACAAAGATAAATGTGCCACTATTACACTACACAACCCGGCCAAGTCCCTGTTTGTATATAAATAGGCAAATGCTTAACAGTCTATGATTGTATCATTATTATGTTTCTATCACGTCGTATGTATGGCAACAGTTCCTCTAACCATAATTCATGGAGTGTGTAGCTTTTCATTTCTTAAACAACCATGTATGAAGACACATCATGGCCATATTCCAGGATGACAATGTCAAGATTCATCGGCTCAAGCTGTGAAAGAATAAAGAATCATTTTCACACATGAATCGGCTCCTCGAGTCCAGACCTTAAATTCACTGAGAGTCTTTGGGATGTGCTGGAGGAGACTTTACAGAGTGCTGGACTCTTGCATTGGCAATACATGAACTTGACCAAACATTGATGCTCCTCTTGATGGAAATGACATCATTTATTTATTTCCATCAAGAGTTGCGTACATTTTTGGCCAATCTCTTGTATTTAGATTAGATTTGCAACAGCGTGATCTTGTATTTAGATTAGATTTGCTACAGCATGTAGACAGCACACAAAACTCACAAGCTTTTGGAACAGATCTCAGAAAATCATCAACTCTAAAGAAGGCGAGGTATCAGAAGTCAAAAGGTGGGGTTCAGGAAGTAGAAGGACATGCTCGGCTCAGATTGCGTTTCATCTGTCCCAAAGGCGCGCAACAAGACTTCCTCTTCCCCCTTTCCACACTCGCAGATGACCTTGGAGTTGATAGGACAGCAGCCAGAATCTGACAGCCGCAGGTCATGGGAGAAGTTTATGTAATGCTGAGGGACTTTGGTGGGTTATAGTGTTACAAAAGTGAACAAGTAGATATTGATGGCTCAGTCTGAACTCTGATTGAAGTAGACGCGTACCGCATAACTCAAACACAGGATGTGGAGGGATAGCGTTTGGGTCAGGTCAGATCCGCCTCTCTGCACGATAAACATAAAGACTTGTCTGTATTCTCTCATCATATACTTTTAATCACATATGATCGTTCCGATTAATCATTTGATTTTTTTTTTTGGGGGGGGGGGCAGATTAAGGTGTAACAGAGACTAAAAGAAAAAGAGAAAACTCCCAAAGAGCCCGGCATCATCCCCAGGGCATACAGAACTTTACAGATGATCCTCAAAATTGTAATTTAGACTGTGCAAACTGCGGTGCCTAGGGGTGTAAATGAGTACCAGAAAGGGTAAAAACACAGAAATTCATCATTCCCAGCAGCACATCAAAGAGAGCTAAGCTTGAAATTTATCTCCCACTAATACCACTGTAATGTGTTTTCAGTCAAACTGTCTCTGGGAGTTTCTAGCTGTTCATAATGCAGTTATTGAATAGGAACAAAGGAGTCTATTATATTCCTTAACAATAACTACAGTCAAAATTAAAATGATATGATTTTAATGAGGTGTACAATACGGTTCCAAGCAGCGCTAGGGGCGTTACAATCATATCTCATTATATCCCAGGTCTTTTTCTCACAATATTGCACAAACACTTTAGATATATTTCTTTTTTTAATTATTATTATTTATTATGTGTAAGGCATGTCTGCATTTGTTTTTTTTATTATTATTCCTTGTTACTGGTTTGCTTGTTATTGTGTGGCTTTTTTCTTCTTCTTTGCATTTGCATGTGATTTTCTTCTTTTTTTTTTTTTGACTCCCTGGTAAAAAAAATGGGGCCTTCTATAAAACAATCATATATCAATATATTGTGATTTTTTTCTCTTTGTGTAATATTTGTAATAATAACAATAATATTGTGAATATTGCATCAGTAATTTAGATCCTTATATTGTTATTTTTAAAAATACGTTACAATCAATTAATCATTATTTATTTATTGATTTGTTATTACTAACTTAATAATAATAATAATACTAATAATAATAATTATTATTATTACTATTTTCTATTTATTAATAAAATCCTTATATCCTAATATATTGCATTACAATAAGACCCTTGTATTGATATTTTAAATGCATTATTTATTTATTTGCTTATTTGTTTGTTTGTTTGTTTGTTACTTACTGAAGTATTATTATTATTATATTCTATTTATGAATAAAATCCGTATATCCTAATACAGTATATTGTTATATAATAATATCATTGTATTATATTTTAAAATTCATTATTAGATTTTATTTTTTAATGTGTTTATTTGTTTGTTTGTTTTTTGGTTACTTACTCAATTATTCTATTATTATTATTATTTTCTATGTATTAATAAAATCATTATATCCTAATATATTGTTATATAATAAGATCCTTGTATTGCTATTTTAAATTCATTATTAGATTTTATTAATTAATTAATTAATTAATTCGTTTTTGTTACTTACTGAATTATTATTATTTTAAATGTATTAATTAAATCCTTATATCCTAATATATTGTTATATAATATGATCCTTGTATTGATATTTTAAATGTGTTTAAGTATTTTTTGTTTGTTTGTTACTTTCTGAATTATTATTATTGTCTTGTTTTTTTTTCATTATTGATTAAATCAATTTATGTGTGAATAGAATTTCCTGCAGTTCAATTAATACAGAATCAGGTAGTAAAAGGGATAGTTCACCCAAAAATGAAAATTAGCCCATAATTTACTCACCCTCAAGTCATAGGTGTATATGACATTCGTCTTTCGAATGAATGCAAATCGATGCGTTTGTGTAAGAAAAATATCCCTGTTCAATTTATGGAAAAAGTGTTGAAAGTTCCCCTGCCGATCGAAAGACTAACGTGACCAGGTCCGCTCGTCATGACGTCACGTACACATCTTGAGTTTCACTTTCAACATTCAACACTTTTCCATGGAAGGCGGTCGGTCGAAAGTTTACTTGATAAAGTTTTAAATATGAATTTTTTTCTTACACAAACGCGTCGATTCGCTTCGGAAGGCCTTTATTAACACCCCAGAGCCGTGTGGAGCAGTTATTTGACGAACAGATGCACTTTTTATGGACTTCAAAAACAGAGCAACTATGAATCCAATTCTAATGCTTGGATTATCCTGGACTTTTGTAATATAACTCCAATTTTATTCGTCTGAAAGAAGAATGTCATATACAACTAGGATGACTTGAGGGTGAGTAAATTATGGGCTAATTTTCATTTTTGGGTGAACTATCCCTTTAAGTTATAAACCCCTTCTTTGAGACACTGGAAAAAAGGTGAAGTGCAGTTTCAGTCGCGATACAATTACGGTATGTTGTTGTGAGGCATCTTGATGTATTGAGTCATGATGAAACATTACGATCGAGAGGTAACTGGCTAGCCTTAGTTAGTTAGTTGAACAGAGGGGTTGGGACTCAACGTTTTCAGAGAGAATGGCTTCAGGTTTGTTATTTTGTTGAAACTTCGACATCTTCCTCTACCCCGACCAGTTTGTTTGAAATGTAGCAACAGCACGCCATTCCCAGGGAAGTAAGGACTAATTCAGTGAAGTGGAATGAGGAATTGCTCGTTTGCTTTGACAGCCACGCCATAAATATTGACTCCCAGAAAAATGTTACATTTCCTGCAGGCCTCTTGCCGTCGGCATGTTCCCCAACACTTTCTGACAGCTCTGGGCATTTCCAATCCATCCTGTTTGTGTCAGTCAGGTGGCCCAGACTCCCAGCTGCTCCGCAGACCTGCTTCTGCTGCCGCTGACGGCACCATGTGTGAGCTGCCACAGCGGCCAGGTGCTTTTCATTTCAATCTTAACGCTCTCCAGAGACTCTCAAAGGGGTTACGCTAGGTCTCACCTGAGCTAATTGGTCCTTCAGGGGGAAAAGTGTGAGCAGACATGCTATATTGGCTTTAGCCTTCAACTTATTTTGATGGATGGCTGACACGTAAAGGTCTAGACAGAGTATGTACATGCTAGATGTTGGTATAAAATACGTTTGATCATTGATGTGGCTCTGATGAAGCTTCAGGAAGTACTGTAGCATCTTTGAGCTTTGAAGAGAGCATTTCTTGCTGACACATGCTGTGTTAAATGTGTCTGGCATTGGAAAAGATTGAAAAAAAAATGAAATTTTTGCCAAAAAAATACAAGATTGGTGCGATAAAGACCAAACATAAATGGGTAGTTGACATGTCCTGCTGTGTAACATGCTATACTCTATTTAGTTTTTTTTTACGTTTTCAATTTTTTTCATCTTTAATTAGCTTGTATTAATTGAGACACTACATGGACATTTTTTAATCGATGTTCTTATTTTTCGGGAAAATTAAATTAAAACGAAATAATTAAAACTGCATAAAAAGTATGAGTTTAACAAAATGTGGTGACGTTTATGCTTCAAAGAAGAAATAATAGGGCAAGATAAAAATTAAAGAAATATTTAAACAAGTTTAACTGTTTTTTATATAAAAAAGTTATATACATATATAAAATACTATAATATACTTATTAATATACTATACTATAATATATTGTATAGTATAGTATATTAATAAGTATATTATAGTATTTTATATATGTGACCCTGGACCACAAAACCAGTCATAAGGGTACATTTTTTAAAATTGATATGTAGACATCATCTGAAAGCTGAATAAATAAAATCTGGAATCTGAGGGTGCAAAAAAAAAAAATGAGAAAATCGCCTTTAAAGTTGTCCAAATTAAGTCCTTAGCAATGCATATTACTACTAACAATACATTTTTTATATATTTACGGTAGGACATTTACAAAATATATTCATGGAACATGATTTTTACTTAATATCCTAATGATTTTTGGCATAAAAGAAAAAGGGATCATTTTGACCCATTCAATGTATTGTTGCTATTGCCACAAATATATACCTGTGAGACTTATGATTTTGTGGTCCATGGTCACAAGTTTTTTTTCCCCAAGTATAAAATACTAGTGAATTGAAATGGTCCATCCCTTATTTTCATTTTAATGTTGGTAAAAATATAGGGTAATAAATTAATGTGAAAAAAAAAGTTTAATAGAAAGAGTTAATCAACATGTTATACGTCAACTACCCAAATACACAACGCATTCTACGGTCATTATCACCCGAGCTGATGATTTCATTTATTTATTTATTCATGGTTTTATGGTATCTAGGTCTTGTATAACACATCTGGAATTGCGTCATTCTCAACTTAACCTTCACTGAAGCACTTCACATAAATAACCACTCATCAGCCGGATTTTTTGTGTACACCGTTTTGTCACACCATAGAGGTGAACTCAACTGAAATACGCTGCAGTCCAGGTTTAAATGCCATTCAAATGTACTTACAGTTCACTGAGGAAGTGCAGGTCGTGGAAAGCGTTGGGCTGAATCTCACTGATGTTGTTCATACTGAGATCCCTAAAATCCAAAAACAATAAATAAAAGAGAGAGAGAAATGAAGGGTCAATGGCAATGACAATGAGATCAGTTATGCAGTTGTCAGCATCATTACTCCAGTCTTCAGTGTCACATGATTCTTCAGAAATCATTCTAATATGATGATTTGATGGTCAAGACACATTTCTGATTATTATTATCATGATTTTGTAAAAAACGTGATACATCTTTTTCAGTATTCTTTGATGACTAGAAAGTTCAAAGCATTTATTTGAAATGTAGAAATCTTTTGTAACATTGTAAATGTCTTTACTGTCACTTTTGATCAATTTAATGCATCCTTGCAGAGTATTAGTATTATTTTAATAATAAAAAATAAAAATAAAAAATATATATATAACTTACTGACCACAAACTTTTGAACGGTAGTGTATATCATAACAAAAGTATATATAAAGTATATATTTTTTTAGTAAAAGTACATTGAATGAAAATGTCTGTCCTAATCAAACATGAAACTTATAAATATGATCAGGAACTGCATAGATCAATAGCAATATGTAACAAAATAGGAAAACTGTCGATTTTGTAAAAGCATAAACAACAGCAGAATTAATAATATAGCTGCAAGCAGCAATTATAGGGGCCAAGCACGACAGAAGCAAATAAGGAAGCTAGCAGCAGACCAACTGCAAAAATGAGTAAAGACATTTGGAGACAAAAAGTTTTAAACCCATAAGTATATTGAGTTGTAAAGAGCCTATTTCATGTTTTGTTCAATTATAGGGCCACCAAGTGGTGCAGTCCCACCGTTGGACTCGGCATTGAGCTTTGTGACATGGTGCATTATCCTGCTGCAAGTAGCCATCAGAGGATGGGTACATGGTGGTCATAAAGGGATGGACTTGGTCAGAAACAATGCTCAGGTAGGCCGTGGCATTTAGGGGCCTAAAGTGTGCCAAGAAAAAATCCCCACACCATTACACCACCACCACCAGCCTGCACAGTGGTAACAAGGCATGATGGATCCATGTTCTCATTCTGTTTACGCCACATTCTGACTCTACCATCTAAATGTCTCAACAGAAATCGAGACTCATCAGATCAGGAAACATTTTTCCAGTCTTCAACTGTCCAATTTTGGTAAGCTTGTGCAAATTGTAGCCTCTTTTTCCTATTTGTAGTGGAGATGAGTGGTACCCGGTGGGGTCTTCTGCTGTTGTAGCCCATCCGCCTCAAGGTTTTGCGTGTTGTGGCTTCACAAATGCTTTGCTGCATACCTCGGTTGTAACGAGTGGTTATTTCAGTCAAAGTTGCTCTTCTATCAGCTTGAATCAGTCGGCCCATTCTCCTCTGACCTCTAGCATCAACAAGGCATTTTCGCCCACAGGACTGCCGCATACTGGATGTTTTTCCCTTTTAACACCATTCTTTATAAACCCTAGAAATGGTTGTGCGTGAAAATCCCAGTAACTGAGCAGATGATCCTGAAATACTCAGACCGGCCCGTCTGGCACCAACAACCATGCCATGCTCAAAATTGCTTAAATCACCTTTCTTTCCCATTCTGACATTCAGTTTGGAGTTCAGGAGATTGTCTTGACCAGGACCACACCCCTAAATGCATTGAAGCAACTGCCATGTGATTGGTTGATTAGATAATTGCATTAATGAGAAATTGAACAGGTGTTCCTAATACTCCTTTAGGTGAGTGTATAGTCTTGTGTCCACTTTTGCGTGCTCTTCATCAAATTTGTTTTCGCGTAATTCGAGAATGGTTGGGTTTATCAAAAAGCTTTTGATAAATGTTTGCCAGCATGGTCTGCTGATGACCTGATATGATTTTCATGAAAACCGGACGAACCGTTAGGGTCTAGGAGGAGTTTGAAAAAGTAGTTTTTTTGGTGGGAAAATGTGGCGAAGAAATGGCACTACCGACAATCGAATCACCTTGAGAAATATTTTTGTTTCTAGCCCTTCCGGTTCAAAAGTTATTAGCATAAACACAAGTGCAAATTTGGACAGCTGGTGGCACTAGAGGGATTGAGTTAGATACTCAAAATTTACTATGGTGATAGTTGAGACTGTCTGTGTGCCAAATTTTATAACTTTCCCGCAAGCGTCCTATGGGGATTCTTAGCATAGAATGGCAGCATAGACTCCCATTGCGGAAGAATATTAAGAAGAAGAAGAACGCCAACGATTACAACCTTTGGTGCTTGGCCCCTAATTAGCCATATTATCAAGCCACATATGAATTTTGTGAATATGTTTACTCCTCCCTTTTTATAATAAGTGTTATTACCAAACTATGATTAAGTAGTTAGTTTCATTGTGTTATTTAAGTCTATCATTGTTTTTGCCTGCTGTATGTGGCTTATCCGAACAGAACTGTGACTCATTTCAGATCACGACCCTCTGGTTGAGAACTAATCATTTGTTTAATCTAGGTCTACGCGTTTCAAAGAAATACTGATATTTAGTTTATGAGTTTATGCTTGTTTAGTTTATGAGTTCATTAATTTAACATCATAGGCTCCACGACCGGATATTTTACTTTGTGGTCATAACCGGAGCTTTTGACAGACACGATCGTGATCATTGATCAACATTCTCATTTTCGTTCTTGCGATATTCATTAAGCTTTTAAGCGCAATCAAGATGAAAACCTGCACAATATTGATTGTTCTCCTAGAGTAATTATGAGTAATCCAACACAGTAGATCTCATGTTTCAAATGAAAATACCGCCTGCATCAGTTGGCTGGCTTCAAAAAGACCAACAATACAACCCTTGATTACAACATGTGAAATCTGGCTTTGTGCTTTTTTATAGTACTATTATTACAGATGCCTCTCTCAATTTCCCGTTCAATTAATTAATGGACTCCAGAGCCAGAGTTAGTGTGGTGATTATGTGCACAGCCCGAACCCAATGAGAGCAGACAGATCTGATGTCTTTATCAGCTGTGCCAATTCCATCAATCAATAGTGTTGATTATAGACCTTGCCTGATCTAGACAACACCTTTAGTCAGAGACCTGGACAATCTCTGGATCGGTTGATGAGAGGCTCTGGCTTTGATAGTTTCTTCCGAAGGCAGCCAAGGCCCTTCTGAATGAAACATTTGCACTCTCGTATCAAAGAAAACCCACACCTGCACGTTTTACCATCCATCTGAGAGGAAGAGTGGAGAGAGAAAAAAGAAAACAATAAAAGAGGAAAAATTTTCCACTCTGAATTATTGTTCAACGGATGTAATTTCCTCTCTGGTTTGCAGTACGTGTGTGTGTGTAGTTGTGTTCCAGATGTTTTCTGCCTTCAACCCAATCGGACCATCTTGATCATCTTATATTTTTTCTCTTTTAAATTTGACCTACCTATCAAAAGACATTTCGGACTCAGGTATATATTTTACCCTCATACTTTACCCATCACCCCTAGTGTGTTCTGAAGTCTTAAAGGAATAGTTCACCCAAAGTTGAATATTATCTCTTATTTCACTGAACCTCAAGCCATCATAGATGTATATGACTTTGTTCTTTCAGGCGAACACAATTTGAGCTATATTAAAAAATATCCTGGCTCTTCCCAGCTTTGTAGTTTCCGGCGTGGGAGGCGGTGTGCTAACAAGGAGCCTAAAGACAGCAGCCTCTAGCATCAGTCACTAGCATGCCTATTTGAGGCCAGGGGAGTGAGGTTTACAGCTCTTACTGGCCTATGTCTGTTACACGCACCCCTCTAAACATCACACCAAATGTCACTGTTCCTACTCAACCTGTCCAAGCGGGATTCGAACCGGGGACTCCGGAGTGGGAGGTGGGTGTGCTAAGGACTGCAACCTCTAGCATCAGTCGCTAGCGTGCCTCTTGAGATCAAGGGAGTGAGGTTTACTTGTACAGCTCTTACTGGCCTACGTCCATTACACTCACCCCCCTAAACCTCACTCTCAACTGGGTCAATAGCAGCAACTATCACTGTTCCTATTTGATCTGTCCGAGAAGAATTCGAACCGGGGACACCGGCATGGGAGGTGGGCGTGCTATAGACCGCAGCCTCTGTCATCAGTCACTAGCGTGCCTCTTGAGATCAGGGAAGTGAGGCTTACACGCAAAGCTCTTACTGGCCTACGTTACACTCACCCCCCGAAACCTCACTCCCATCCAGGTCATGGCACCTAATGTCACTGGCCTGAGCGGGACTCAAATCGGCGTCTCCGGCATGGGAGGTGGGCGTGCTAACAAGGATGCTAAAGACCGCAGCGCAGCCTCTTGAGATCAAGGGAGTGAGGTTTACATGTACAGCTCTTACTGGCCTACGTCCATTACACTCACCCTCCTAAACCTCACTCCCATCCGGGCCACGGCACCAAATGTCACCGGGACTCGAACCGGCGTGGGAGGTGGACGCGCTAACAAGGACACGAAAGATAGCAGCCTCTAGCATGCCTCTTGAAATCAGTGAGGTTTATACGCACAGCTCTTACTGGACTATGTCCATTCCGCTCACCCCTCTAAACTTCACTCCCATCCAGGACTTAATCCAGCGTCTCTGGCATGGGAGGCAGGTGCGCTAAAAAGGACGCTAAAGGCCACAGACTCTAACGTCAGTCGCTAATGCACCTCTTGAGGCCAGGGGAGTGAGGGTTACTCGCACAGCTCTTACTGGCCTACGTCTGTTACACATATTAATACCTTATTTCCAAATCTGAGGATCTATAGCACATTCACTTGAGCTTTAGACATAACCGAACAAATATTTAGAAACTACAAGGCTTATTTCTCAGTGGAAATTACTCATAAGTTGAAGAAAATTAAACAATTGAAATTGATGAATACATTCACTTCTTTTAACTGCTCTGCCAGATGCCATTGCTATTCTGTCAACGAACCGCACACACAAGATTGACGGACACCATAGACAGGCAGCATATTTTCAGACAGCCTGATAGATCTCAATGGTGTTACTTAACCTACAGGTGTAATAAATTATTCAAACCATGGGTTGAGCCACTCCAGAAGTGTCACAGTGCTGCAGGGTTGGTGTAGTGCTAAGAAGAATCGGGCATCAGCTGAAGTGGTTTTACTGCAAAGACCTTGAACATCTAAGCTTGAACATTTTTAGCACGGTTTTCATTTAGGCAATGCCGAGTCGACATTGATGCAACCAAACTGCAACATTACTTCATTTGTTGTCCCTGGAGGTCTGGAACAGCCAAAAGGGCAGCTTCTCATAACCGTAGACCACCAGGCTTGAGAAGATAAACTGAAAAGCCTGAAAATATTCATCACAGAGACTTTGATACTTTGTTATTTATTTGTTTTGTCAGTGTGTCAACCATGACAAGGTGAAAAGCTAATTTGCTTTAGATGGGGCCTGGAAAACTTCACTCAGGAAAAGAAACAGAATGAGTTGACCTGACCACCACTGTTTTCCACTGACATGGTGGCATGGAATGCAGTCAACACAAACCTGTTAAACTGGAGGGAATATTTGGGTTTTGAACTGCTCCCAATATCGCACACATGAGCTGGTATTTATGGCTTAAAGAGCGTTTGCCATCAAGGTGTTGACGGCTAGCCTACAGCAGCTACACAACTAACTAGAATATTAATTCCAAATCAGAAAAATAAGGATTTATAGCTGTGTAAAACTAGTTTCACACCCAGCAAACCACATTCAAAAACCTCAGCATAGCCTGTGCACTAAATCAGTCAGAACTGAGGTTAAAGGGATTTAACAACTTTTTGTAAGACAAGTTTATCAAGGATTTTCTCCTTTATTTTAATTTAGCAAATGCCCTCAGTGCTAATATGCTAAAGGCAAGATTGACCAACAGCTTGCTCCAGTGCAAACCCTCTTTTGGCATTAAAAAACTACTGCCAGGATTTACTACAGTAAATAAAACACGCAGTGAAAAAGTTCATGGTTATTTTTGCATATGCATTTGTAGGAGTTTCCCTTTTAGACACTACAATGGGAGGAGAGTATTTAAATTAATCACGCAAGGTGATTTGCTAAGCATGTCTTATGCCAGGCTCTAATTTGCGCTGCTTTTGGTAGATTGTGTTGGTCATTATGGTAATAATCCTGCTGCGTCTGTGTTCTTTCATTTGCACGTTGTCAGTACCTTCCACTCCCATCAGTGCTTTTAAGGGATTGAGCTCTCATGCTAATTCACTATAAACAATAATTCAATATAAACAATAACAAGAAAATTGTATAGGGTTGCTAAAGACCTGCACAACTTTTTTCTGCACAACAATAATTGAATCTTTAGTCTGAAAAAGTGCAGTTCAACTTTATTCCACAAGATGTCTGACACACAATGATGAAGTGACGTTTCTCTCATAGTTACCGCAGGCAGAAAACAAAAGAATAGGAAGAATCATCAGCAAAAATTGAAATGGCTCAGAGATTTACTGCAGAGCAAGAACTGAACGCAGTCAAATATTACTGTCACTGTCACTGATGGTGGATCTGCCGAAGAAGCTGTCAGAGATCTAAATATTGATGTTGAAGATGTTGATAGTTTTGAGAATATGTTTGAGATGGCGAATATGAGGCAGATGCTGAATGTACTGGGAAATGAGCTCTGATGAGGACAGTGATGATGGTATAAAACATCTGCTCAAACTGAACCCTTACAAGCTCCAAAAGGTCACAAAATATGCTTTATTTTATCCTTCTGTAATTGTTACTCTAATATCAGGAGAGTTTTATATTATCGCAACAGGTAGACATCCATCCGTGTTAGATACAGATCTGGGTCGCTAAAGACCCCAATATTTAAGAATGACTGGCGAAACATTCAAATGCATTTAATGGTTAAAAAAAGGTTAAAAAAGGGATATAGTCAACAAATCGGAAACTGGGCATCTAGGCCTGCAGTGTAAATGACTATTTCAGTTTGTTACTCTCAACCACTCTCTTTCATCTTATCTTTAGTTAATTTAGCTATTTTAGCTTTCGAAAATGTTTTTAAGTCAATAGCTTTCGGTTTTCAGTTTTAGTGTATGATAATAACCCTGCTGTTTTTCAATATAAAGCCGCTCCCTCATGTGGTAATCCTCAGTTCTTTCCACACTCAACTAACACATCCTGTTTTTTACAGCAATAAGTACAGTTAATGAAAACGACTTTTGTTTTTCAGCCAAGTGGGCAATGTTGATTTAAGAAATTAAGAAGTGTAACCAATCTCCTGCTGCCTTTATGGAGAAAGTCATGTTCTTCACACTGCACACGCAGCTTCTTATTGCAACCACTGCAATCAAGAAGATATTGCTTTTCTTTATTATTTTTTTCTATTTTAATTAAAAAAAGGCAGATGTGATAGGCGCAGTCCCGGTTCACAAGAGGTCATAAGCACAAAGGCAATATCTGGCAGCCATGTTTAGGCGCTGAACACATGGTTCCTGATGATTATTGCAGTTATTACTAAGTACTAAGTGTGTTCAGGCAATCCGGCAAGTATGCCTTGCGGGAGACGGTATATATCGAGGCTGTGTCGCAATCTCTTCCCCCACCGTTTGCACATGTAGGGGTTTTGATGCACGGCCATCGGAAAGATGATACTCGTAAACGTCAACACATGCAATGAAGACTTTACTAGTTTCAAACAGCTGCTGCCTCTCTCGGCTGCCCCCCCCCCCCCTTCATCATACGTTTAAATGTTATTCTGGCCTTTGTCTTCAACTTCATTCTACAGATGCCCTGGCATTTTCATTTGAAAAAAATTGTCAAGTTAAGCTTGCCTTGATATATGACTACAGCATGGCCTTTTTGGTTTTATAAAATGGTTACCACTCAATAAACAATAATAGCATTATGATTATAAGTTTCCCATTTGTAGGAACAGGTATTTTAAAGTGTATTTGGTTTTCTATAGGAATGGTGTACATTGCTGTTTGATCTAAAAGTGAGTGACAGCATCTGCCACTGCAACTGTAGAATGACTCCTTTATATATATAGTGGATGATTAAGTGAAATAGGACCACCTGTCCATGTTTTCATGACTTTAACGCTCTGGAAAGAGGTGAAGTGTAGGTTACAAAAGCATTTTTAGCCCTCTAAGGACACATGACATAAGCCTGGCTAGAGAGAGAAAGACGGCATGTGTTGACTCTACCAGCACAGTTTCGCATTTACCCCATAGAGGTATATGATGTTTATTATTTACAGAGAAATGATAATGAAGAATATTTACTGTACTCGCAGACATATTTATACAGAACAACAATAGTTACATTTAATAGAATATGCAGTGATAACAATTGTTTTTCACTATAAAAAACCTTTTTTGCACTGGAAAAGTTCTTCATGAAACCATCGATGCCACTAAAGAACCTTCATTTTTAGGAGTGTTAATACTTGAAGTACTTCAATATTATAACTATTTAGTAAAATATGCATTTATAATGTTAGTTTTTCAGCTAAATGCACAGTAGGCTTATGCCTTTGCATATCGTATCATTTTATTTGTGCATGTGCTCATTTCTAACTATTTCAAACCATTTCTCATCAACAACTTGTTTTGGAAATGTCTTTTAATTTCTTTGACAGGATGTTTTTAAAATCAAAATGTAAGTTTCTTTTTTTTCAAATTACCATTTGAAAACCTGAACAAACCTTTCAATTGCAAAAATGATCCATAATGTTTTAATTCCATTAGCTTTTTACTCCCACAAAATTGTTATTGTATTTTATTTTATTTTATTTTATTTCTCTCACTTCCTGATCAAAGTTAATTACATTTTCTGTTTAATTTTTCATTGTATGCAATGTGTTATACACCGATTTAGACCTTCCTAAAATTGTGTTGGTCCCCCTTTTGCTGTCAAAACAGCCCAGACCCGTCGAGGCATGGACTCCACTAGACCCCTGAAGGTGTGGTCTCTGGCACCAAGATGTTATCAGCAGATCCTTTAAGTCCTGTAACTTATGAGGTGGGGCCTCCATGGATCAGACTTGTTTGTTCAGCACATCCCACAAATTTGATTGAGATCTGGGGAATTTGGAGGCCAAGTCAACACCTCAAATTCGCTGTTGTGCTCCTCAAACCATTCCTGAACCATTTTTGCTTTATGGCGGCGCATTATCTGCTGAAAGAGCCACAGCCACCAGGGAATACCGTTTCCATGAAAGCGTGTACATGGTCTGCAACAATGCTTAGGTAGGTGGTACGTGTCAAAGTAACATCCACATGGATGGCAGGACCCAAGGTTTCCCAGCATCACTGCCTCCACCGGCTTGCCTTCTTCCCATAGTGCACCTGGTGCCATGTGTAAGCGACGCACACACACCCGGCCATCCACGTGATGTAAAAGAAAATGTGATTCATCCGACCAGGCCACCTTCTTCCATTGCTCCATGGTCCAGTTCTGATGCTCACGTGCCACTGTTGGCTCTTTCGACGGTGGACAGGGGTCAGCATGAGCACCCTGACTGGTCTGCGGCTATGCAGCCCCATACACAACAAACTGAGATAACTCCTTCCTTGGAGCACTTTTGATAGACACTGACCACTGCAGACCGGGAACACCCCACAAGAGCTGCAGTTTTGGAGATGCTCTGACCCAGTCGTCTAGCCATCACAATTTTGCCCTTGTAAAACTCACTCAAATCCTTAGGCTTGTCCATTTTTCCTGCTTCTAACACATCAACTCTGAGGACAAAATGTTCACTTACTGCCTAATATATCCCACCCACTAACAGGTGCCGTGATGAAGAGATCATCAGTGTGCTATTCACTTCACCTGTTATAATGTAATGCCTGATCGGTGTATATTCCCTGTCTGTTTTTGGACTTTTATGTTATTTCCTGTTGTGTGTTTTTCTCTGTAGTTTTCATGCTGATTAAGTTCTCCAGGTGTTACCATTTAACCACGGCCCCTTGTTATCTTGTTCGTCTGTATGTATATGTTGCTTTTGTTTCACTCGTGGTTTGTCCCTCGTTGTATGAGTTTGCCTATAGGTCTCTTGTGTTACCCGTTTCCTTGTGGTGTTATTAAACTTTCTAGTATTTAGATCCTCTCTCTCGCCTGATCATTCATACCCTTTATGACAGAACGACAGACCCTGCTATAAATCAGCATGAAAACTACAAAGAACTACAAAGCAAAACACACAACAGGAAATAACATAAAAGTCCATAAACAGACAGGGAATAAATAACACACAATAGACAATGCATGCAAGTATTTTACTTTGAGTCCCACAAATTTAATTAAATTAAATTAAATTAAATTTGTTCTCTCACTGCATAATCAAAGTTTATTTTATTTTAAAGGTGAACTATGTAGGATTTTTGCAGTAAAATATCCAGAAACCACTAGGCCAGTGTTATATATTTTGTTCAGTTGAGTACTTAGAATATCCCAAATGTTTTCAACTATTTGTAAATCGTGAGAAATTGCTATTTTAACCAAGGAACCGGGACGTGTGAGCTATGCGTGTGAGGGAGTCGCCTGTTGATTGCGTCATATCTGCGTCACCCTCGGTCTCCGGTTTTATTCAGTGAAACACTTTACTTTCACTGCAGTGTGAACAAATGTCATAGCAGCCGCCGAGCGAACGTCATAACTTCCTTTTCAACACACTTAGATATATCTAATACGATAAACAGAGTTGCGTTACCTCACTCATGACTGGAAAAGAGGAAGTGGCGCCGGCAACCGTGTCATAATAAAAGTCCCGCCGGCGACTATGCCACAATAACAGTCCCGCTCTTCAATCGCTTCTGCGGCCTTGCTCAGCTCCACAACACTCGCTCCTGCTCTGCTTCAGACTACAGTAATGTTAATAATCGCATCCATGAACATGATTTCTGCTCGAGTCCTATCCTGACTGTTTCCCACCGGCTGTGAGGTGAAGACCACATGTCCCGAGATTCTGCGCTCAAACG
Organism: Gobio gobio; assembly: GCF_949357685.1. NCBI lineage: Eukaryota > Metazoa > Chordata > Actinopteri > Cypriniformes > Gobionidae > Gobio > Gobio gobio. The sequence goes on along the minus strand of NC_137117.1, from coordinate 36,765,263 downwards.
TGGCGTCATCAAACTACGCCTTTGTTTTGAACAGGCGACCTCTAGTGGACGGAAAAGTTACATAGTGTAGCTTTAAGTCCAACAAAAATATTTTATTTTATTATTTTCTTTTCTTTCTTTTCTTTTTTATGTTCTTTTCTCGGTTTAATTTTTCATAGTTTTTTTTTTTTTTTTTTTTACTTTGAGTCCCACAAAAATATATAAATATATTTGTTTTGTTTTGTTTTGTTTCATTTATTATTTATTTTATTTATTTTTTCTCTCACTTCATGATCAAAGTTTGTTTTATTTTCTCTGTTTACATTTTTCATTGAATGCATGTTTTTTTACTTTAATGTCCCACACAAAATATTTTGTTTCATTTTATTTATTATTTTATTTTAATAAAAAAAAAATCACTTCATGATCAAATGCATGGCAAGTTTTTTTACATTGAGCCCCACAACATTATTTTATTTTATTTTATTTTATTTTATTTTATTTTATTTTATTTTATTTTATTTTATTTTATTTTATTTTATTTTATTTTATTTTATTTTATTTTATTTTATTTTATTTTATTTTTATTTTATTTTATTTTATTTTATTTTATTTTATTTATTAATTTTTTTATTAATTTTTTATTTTTTTTATTTTATTATTTTATTTTATTTATTACTTCATGATCAAAGTTTATTTGATTTTCTATGTTTTCATTTTTCATTGTATGTATGCAATGCATGCAAGATTTTTTGTTTTGTTTTTAATATAGGCCTACGCAAATAGTTTTCACATCATTCACATCAAGTACACATAGGATGTGGACAAAAGACCAAAGCAGGGTGCTGAAGGAATCCAGCGCTGGAGACATGACTGGACTGCTCTGCCGGTCGTGTCGAGGCACAGCAACAGAGAGGAGATGTAATAGCCATCTTTGAAGTGGCTCTCGAGGGCTCGCTCCTTCCGCCAAACCCTGGCACAGGTATGCTTTAATCTCTACTGCCTCACGCCAGCTCATCATCAAAAGCATGACATGCTATTCCTCTTACAATAACTGCATTTATTGTATACAGTTTGCCCAGAATCAATGAGAGAAAATACCATTTCCACTGGACATATGATGAAAACTTAAAGGTCACAAGGGCGCTCGGCACTTTCCAGTTTCAAAAAACATTAAGGTGTGTCAGAAGTTGACAATGATGATGATGATGATGAATTGGATGATGATGATGACTTCAATCTCTGAGTCAGACCTACCACATTAGTGAAAAACCTTTGGGGCGAGTTCACTGTGAACAGCAAGGAAACTTCTGGGAATTTTATTTGACGAATGCAAAATTCCTGCCGAGGAGCATAAGAATATTTTTAAAGACAAAAGGGAAGGGGAAAAGTGGGTGAGACAGATGCATAGATTAAGAGGCTGTTTGGGAGAAGTTGATACAGTCTCCATGGTGAGAAACCTCAAGCCCTTTTCGGGTGAGACAAAGTGTGGAGGTTCAATTCATCATTCACTCCAAGTTGACGTAATGGCATATCAGAGAGACCCAGGGACCCAGAACAACAGTCTTAGACTTTGCTCAGAAATTGTTTCCTGCGAACAGTTCCCACCTCAAACACAAAGGACAGCAAAGTGATAAGCTAACACGCTCGTTCGTGCCGCTTTGTTTGTTGATAAGGCCGGATCAAGTGCTACTCGATTGATCATTAGAGATATTCTATGTCTTTCTCACCCCCTTGATGACAGCGACCCATTTACAGCACTACTGGAACAATCTGAGCATTGTTGGCACGTTTCCTGTTTTTTGTCTCCCTTGCATGGACGCTCACTAACTCACAAACACTTTCCTGTATAGGTCAGGGGCCAGAGCTTCTCAAAGTGTCTTTACACTAGCTTCAGTGGAGACCACCCTGGAGCGGAAGGAGGGATTGAAGTTAAAGCTTCACAAAATAACATGCGATAAGGCAAAAATCATAGTTCCCTTTAAAAGACAGAATGAGGATAGGGGTTCCTCTTTGTACGACGGAACTCCAGGCCATAGAGACACAATGAGCTTTCTGTACGGCACATTGCTCTTGCTTCATGGCAAGGGGTTTGAATTCGATTTTTTTGCATACCATTTTAATTGAGTACATTTCTATGAACAAGGTAGAAATCACTTCATGACCAATGATTGTTTTAATTATTCTTTTTTTTTTTTTTTTTTTACATTATATTATCATATTATTACATTTTTATCATATTTATTTTATTGGAACTCTTCTCACTTAATGACCATGGTGTATTTATTATGGTATATTTATTTTAGCTTTTTTATTTAATTCCCTTACTTCATGACCAAGCTTTTTTTTTGTTTCATATTCATTACATTATTTTATTTAATAAATTACATTTTATTTAATAAAATTCCTATCACATTAATTTTATTTTAAATAAAATTAATTTTTTTATTTTATTTTATTTTTTATTTATTTTATATTGCTTTTTTTAACATCTAATACTTCATGACCATGGTGTATTTTAAGTATTTATTTTTATTAGTTTTAACTTTTCTCACTTAATGACCAACTACTATTTTATTTTGATAGTATTTTAGTTTTATTAAACTTCTCTCACATCACGACCAATGGTTATTTTATTTTAAGTATTTTGTTATTATTATTATTAATTTATAAAAAATTTACTTATTTTTAACATTCTTTTTTATTTTAAAAAATGTATAACTGAAAATGTTTTATGCGTTTTGGCCGTTCATTTAAATGACTATGTCATTTTAGGGCCTGAAAACGCAAACATTTGAAAGCGAGTTTTCAACTTTTTGAAAGCGGTACCGTTCTCGTCTCCATGAAAACTACAAAAAAAGTGAATATGTGAAAACAGTGACGTCATGCGCTTGCGTATTATATGATCAGTCTATAGGTGCGTAGTGTTTCTTTACAAAGTGACATCGCCATCTACTGGCCTGGCATGAATAATACAGCGTTTTTAGTTGTTTACGTAGATCCATATGAACGGGGATCGTTTTGACAATGGTGTCGTCTGTATGCAAAAAACGCAAATAATTTTTGTTTTTCAAGTTTTTACTACATCGTTGTCGTGCAAACGTACCCTAAAACTTTCAGAGACATTTGATTACTTTCTGCTATTTAATTTATAATAAGAATGCAACAATGAGCGGCCATTTTTGAAAGGCGAGATCAAATAATTAACAATGGTATATAACTACTGATGATTATACGCCTCAAATACAATATTGTAGTTTCAAAGTTTTGCAAAACAAACAATGTGGTTTGAGAGTGTACGGAGACTTGAGTTCTGTTCCAAATGATTAAACTGTGCATTTGCACTTCACACTATGTACTCTATGTACCATTTAATGGATACATTTTTAGAAGACACTATTATACTACACAATGGCGTAGAATAGTGCAGAAGCATGCACCATCAAATCGCAGGTTTATTCGCAAAGCTTTATGAGAGTAGGCATTTTCTGGTGAGAGAAGTTACATCACTATCTGTGATATGCACTCTCTTCACTCAAACAGAGGATATAAATGATCTTTGTCCGGTGGTCCCTGTCATCTCCAAACTGTTTGACCTCTTTCTCTTCCTAACTACTTCCACCCAGTCCCACCCACTAAGCTACCACAACCTCTCAATCTCAGTCTTTCTATCTGTCGTTCAGCATTTTCTGCTCCATTCATACTCTCGTCCTCCTCTAGGCTGGCAGACCTAATCCTCCCCTTCATCACCCTCCAACCTTAAAAGCTGACATGTTTGGGTAAACATTACACAGCCCTGTGAATCCTGAGCCACTGGTGGAAAGCCACAAGACAAACAGGCCGTCCTCAGGTGCTGCTGTCCTCTTCAAAGCGCTGGATCCCATTCAATAGCTCTCAGTCGTTAACACTGCTGCTCTAGTCCTGCTGTTCTTCGGTTAAACCCACACATGCACCCAAAAGAGAAAAGTAGGCCCTGCAGACATATCCGTCTCTCTCACACACTCCCTTGCCTTTTGTCCTTATACGCAGGTTGTGGCTTTATCTTCTCATGTACTTTCTTCTTATTCTTTTCTTCTTCTTACGAAACTCTTCTAAAATGTAAATCATTTACTCATCCCCATGTTAAGTCAAACTTGCATGACTTACATTCTTATTTTCCAAAAAGCAACAGATCATAGTAATCAAGCTGTTATCCGGAACTGGCTGTTAACATAAATTAAAATCAGGGAACAAATTAGTGCAACGTGACCACGATTGAACTAAAACAAGAGAACAAATGAATAAAACATGGCCACAATTGAACTAAAATGAGAGAATAATTTAGTACAACCTAACCATGATTTAACTCAAATGAGGGAACAAATTAGTTCAATGTGGCCATGATTTAATAAATCATGGGAACAAATTCTCAATTAACAGAAGAGATGTTCTTTCTGCCACATGTCATAAGCAGGGCTCTGTATACTGTTAAGCTCCAAGAATGGCAACAAACCACCAAAACACCATAAAAGTAGTCCAAATGTAAACAAATTGTTCTGATTTGTGGTTCATAGAAAACTGTTCTGATTAAACGGTTCATAGAAAATAATTAGCGTCTTGAGTTAATCAGCGACTCAACTCAGTGACTTAACTCAATGACTCAACTCAGAGACTCAGCTCAACTTGGTGACAACTCAATGACTCAACTCAGTGAATTCAACTCAGTTCCTCAACTCAATGATTCAACTCAGTTCCTCAACTCAGTTCCTCAACTCAATGATTCAACTCAGTTCCTCAACTCAGTGACTTAACTCAATGACTCATCTCAGTGACTCAACTCAACTCAAATGACTGAGTCATTGAGTTAAGTCACCGAGTTGAGCTGAGTCACAGAGTTGAGTCATTGAGTTGTCACTGAGTTGAGTCACTCAACTCAGTGACAACTCAATGACTCAACTCTGTGACTCAGCTCAACTCGGTGACTTAACTCACTGACTCAGTTCAGTTACTCAACTCAATGATTCAATGAATAAACTCAACTCAGTGACTTAACTCAATGACTCAACTCAACTCAGTGACTCAATAACTCAACTCAATTCACTGATTCAACTCACTGACTCAACTCAATGATTCAGTGACTTAACTCAACACGGTGACTCAACTCAGTGACTCAACTCAATGATTCAATGAATCAACTCAACTCAGTGACTTAACTCAATGACTCAACTCAACTCAGTGACTCAACTGAATGATTCAACTCAACTCAGTGACTTAACTCAATGACTCAACTCATTGACTCAACTCAGTGGCAACTCAATGACTCAACTCAACTCAATGACTCAACTGAATGACTCAATGACTCAACTCAATTCACTGACTTAATGCAATGATTCAACGCAACTCAGTGATTCAACTCAATATCTCAGTAACTCAATGACTCCACTAAACTCTGTGACTCAACTCACTGATTTCATGATCCAATCGGCAATACTTACATTTCAGTTTGATCCTCAGACAAAGCTTTTGTGTGGCTTCAGTATCAGAGTAAAAGATCATCGAAACTCAAGAGCTTATAGATTTGAATTTGAGAACTTGCACAATTAATATTTGTATTTATAAGTTAAAATTTACACTCACAGCTCTAATATGAAAAGCTGAATGCTTCAATTTGCACACACAGACAATAATTTGAAGTAGCAGAAAAAATAATTACAGATGTGTAAAGTGACATTCAAATAAACAAAAAGACAGACCCAAATGTCAATATTTATTACATATTTACTTTTGCACTTCAGTTTCGCTGTAGTACAACCACATGTCGCCACTTACTGCACAACCTCTCAAATCTTGCAGTGCAATTTCAAGTCTTGGTGTGATTTTCCAGTTGCAAAACTCACTTGTGCACTTGTACATGCAGATGCAAGAGAGCAGAACCGAGGGTAGCGCTGGGGTAGGAATTAAGTCGTTTCATTGGTTGATGCCTAACCAATGAAGTGGGATGTGTTCTTCTACTCAAGAAGATTTAGATTTAAACGCACAAGTTGTCTTTAACAAATAACAGCTTAAGTAAATGACATAATTTTCGGTTTTGACAGAACTACCCCTTTAAATCTTTTATGGATTCTCTGTTCAAAATTCACTGTGTTCCCACACAAGTCTTGATGCACTTCTAATGTTAGTGTGAACAGGAACGATTTTGAGTGCTTGCTTAAATTGCTCATTTAAAGGTGTATTTTGAAAAGGACATGTTTGAAGGGTAATCCAAAAAGAAAAACTCTTGAAAACAGAGTGTAGGCAACATCAAGTAATCGACTGAGGCGAACTCAACAATGAGATGGGATATGATACCCTGACTTGAATGGATGAAAAACCGAGAGAGAAATTTGCTGAAAAGAAAAGAACAACAATATTTGCCCTTCCTCAAGTCCTGAAAAGGCTGTCTGGCTTAGCATTCTCCTCACACAGATTCACAATGACACAGGAAGGAGGAAACAATACTCACTTCCCCTCCTTCTGTTTTCCTACAGACATGTTTTTCTTTTACATACTGTCAAGCTTCCTGAGCTCCATATTCTGTCTTTTGTTGCGCTGACTGGCCTCCCTTTCACTCATACACAATGAACAAGAGGACACTCTTTTACCTGAGCGAAAAACACAAGACGAGTGCTAAAAAAAAAAAGAACTGGGAGGAAGAAAATGAGGGCAGAGCGAATGAGGGAGGGAAAGACACATTCTCATTGGTCGTCCTTTATTTTCTGTATAACGCAAATGCTTAATGGGTGGGAGAGTCAGATGTCTGGGTGGCTAAATTGAATGTTTAGTCTGCGGATGCGTCATGGGAGCTGCGCTTTATACTTCTCTTTCCCTCAGGGCATTAGGATGTCATTTGAATTAACACACACACACACACACACACACACACACACACACACACACTGATAGGGTTCAGAATTCCTGTTCGTCATAATCTTCATTGAAGCCTTGATGCCTATTATGAGTTCTAGTTTGATGTTATGCTTTTTTATTGCACTGTCCTTTTTATTGCAAGTCTGAGATTAATATCTGTCTGTATTTTTGGCATCACTTTGTTGAATTTCCCCTAATGCACTCATGAATAAGTTTGCGAAAAGCTACCTTGGCTTTGCGGCGCTTTAGAAGAATTTGGCCCTGAGAGAATGTTTTTGTGCACTTCTATAAAGCACCAACAGCAAATTGAATTCAGAGAAATTCAAATGTGATACAAACACCAGCATCAGAGGGTAAGACTACACAACATGCGCCGTAGCACAGAAGGCTCTCTATATCCCAGAATTCCGTCTACCTCCCACACGGACACAGGCAGAACAGACATTGTTCTGTTCCGTTTGCCTCCTTTTGCATATAGACAAAAGATGACGTGGTTTGGACTAGAGGCATGAGTCAAAGGTCACACCGCTGGATAATACTCACAGGAAGTGGACTGATAGACCTACTTCCTCCATACAGCCACAGAAACATTCACAAAAAGCCTGTTCACGCTATACAATATCCGGCAGCCTTTGACCCACATGCATGGCAGGGGCTTTGTAGCATTTGTTTGAAGTGTCCAGCCACAAGTGCGCCACATTATCATGCCGATATTGTGTCTAGTTGTGTTTTATTATTAGCATTTAGTGTCTTACAACCCTAGTTTCAACCCATCAGTTTTAGGGTGTAGGCTTTCTATTGGAATAACCCAAGATTTTAATATGATCCAATTGGAAGCAATGCCTTTTCATAGTTCACAAAGTTTATTTATGCAAGGATACATTTGAAAAATTGTGCAAAAGGTTGACTTTATCCAGTTAGCCATGACATCATTGAAGGCCAGTAAATTAAGAGTATTTTTAGTGCTGTTAAATCGATGGATCGCATCCAAAATAATAGTTTGTTTACATAATATATGTGTGTGTACTGTGTATAATTATTATGTATATGTATATACACTCTCATTCATGTATTTAAGAAATATTTGCATGTATAAACTGTATATATATTTATATAACTATATATACATATTTTATATATAAATATATATAAAAAAACATAAATATATACATGCATGTGTGTTTATATATATATATATATATATATATATATATATATATATATATATATATATATATATATATATATATATATATATATATATATATATATATATATATATATATATATATATATACATATATAAATTATACACAGTACACACACATATATTATGTAAACATGAACCGTTATTTTGGATGCGATTAATCACGATTAATCGATTTGAGAGCTATTTTGGGAAATGTAACTTTTACTTCGTCACATTCCAAAGCATAATATTGTACTTATATTTCACTGCATTTCATAAAAACATATCGATCCTTGTTATTTAGAACTGAAAAAATAGGCACCCACTCTGAAACACTGAGACATTCGCGAATGGGATTGACCCAATTGCAGATGTTCTCGCGTCAAAAACTCATTGATTCAATGATCCGGTCAAAATGAGCCAAGAACTGGGATATTGTCTGAGCTTGAATGTGCATGCGACTAATGCCATAGCTACTAATGCCACATTTTAGTATTGTTTATTGTCAATGGAAATCATATTTAGGTCATGACTGTCAGCTATTTGTCGGACAAGACCCACCCACTTTTTACGATCAATGAAATTGGACCCACTCACTTTTATCGTCTCTAACATTCAGCACATGTCTGTTTACCTACCCCTAATCGATAAACACTTATTATTAAACACGTTAGATGCTTTATTTTCACTTTTCTAATATTTTCTTCATTTTTATTGAAAACAAATGCCTTTCCGATCTGATATGCAAAAGGCGGACTCGAACCGCAGGTCGATTTGTGTCAAAACTAGGTGCCGCGCATCTTATCTCTACACTACTGCCACTCTCAATGATAAGGCGATTTCTGTAATTTTGTCTTTCCGAACTATACGTTTAGCAAGCAAAGCGGTATATTTGTACTTAATGTAATTGGCATCTACTCCAGTAAAAAAATTCTGAGGACCCACCCACATTTTTTTTGCTTCCGACGCCCATGGTATATGTCAATACATATTAAATATCTGCACTCCTTTTTCTTATAGTGCTGGCTAATGATCTGTGTGATTATTGTTATATATAATAACGCGACTGCTCATTAATGACTCTCACAAATTGTTGTGCTTTTTCTGGGGAGTTGGAATGAACTGCTGCACTAATAGAGTGTCATAACCGTTCACCATGCACTGAAGACCAACGGTTAAGGTTGTGATTTTCTTTAAATAATAAATTCAATTTCGGTTTGTTATTTAACAAACCCTAATATATAACCCAAGGACACTTGAAATATACAACACATGCACTTTTGCGCCTTTTTTTTAGCTTGATGCTGGTCGCAATTCACTGTCAGGAAGGGCATACTGCATTAAAACAACACCAGGGTGAGTAAACAATGACTTAATTATCTAAATATAACTGTTTAAGAACATCACAATTCAAGAACTTCTGTACTTTTACTCAAGTGCGTACTTGAATTGTGTCCACTGTTTAAGGCTTGAAAATGCAAAGGCATCGGAATCAAATTGTTGGAGGGAAGGTCAGCAATTGTTCTCAAAAACGAATGAAAATACCTGGATTACTAGCAGAATTCCATCACTGATTCTTTCAAGAACTCTTAGAGATCATCTTACCCACAAAACAAAGCCTTTGGAATCTGAGATGACAGTTTAAGCATCTCATCTGCTATTTAATGTGTGATTCTTACTGATTTGTAATTCGGTACGAAAGAACTTCTGGACTCTGTCTGAACCGCTTGCCAGTTGCACTGTTGCCATATTGCAGCTCCCTGAAAGGAGACAATGTGTGTGACACCTAAGCCTCCGTCAGTGTTCTCCATGAGGACTCTATTTAAAGTGCCCATGTCCTTCAAAAAATCTCGATATCGGTTTCTCTCCCTCATTTTCCTTCTGTCTTCAAGGGCATGGAGATGACACTGCCTCTTTTAAGGGAATAGTTCACCAAAAACTTAACTTATTTTTTTGTCTGCAGAACACAATACTGTTTCTAATGGAAGCTTGTTTCCGCCATAGAATAAAAAAATTAAAAAGGTAATTGCGTCTTATCTGAGATTATAACTCACAATTGTGGCTTTATAATCACACAAATTGGACTTTATAACTCGCAATTGTGACTATAACTCGAATTTCTGACTTTATATCTCGCAATTCTGAGATAAGAGTCAGAATTGCGAGATATAAAGTCAGAATTTCGAGTCTTGAAATTTGGCATTAGTAGCTACAGCATTAGTCATGTGCAAATTCAAGCTCAGACAATATCCCAGTTCTTGGCTCATTTTGACCGGATCATTGAATCAATGAGTTTTTGACTCCAGAACATTTGCAATCCCATTGGCGAATGTTTTGAATGACATACTGCACGAGTGAGTATTTCTGTATGGACTAACCCTTTAATAAAGACATTTCGAGTGTCTTATTCCCCTGAATGTGCTCCATCCCAGGACCCCTGGACCCAGCCCCTCCCCGTCCTCCACCAAAAACGCATTCCTCCATGTCTTCCACCGCCTTTGTTGGCTCTAAGTGTCGCTGTGATCTCCCGCTTTTCTTCCCGCTCTCCGTTGTCTCGTCACCGTGCTCTCCTTTTCTCTGCCTTGTAATCCTTCCTTCCATAGAGTGGCATTAGCACAGGGACTCTTATCGTCTTTGATGCTACTGCAGGGATTTGGGCAAGCATTAAGTGTCATTAACGCTGGGACTATTTATCACCTGCCTGCCAGCGGATCTGGCTGCTGCTGGATGAGAGCTTTGAGCAGGCTTTACTCACCACACTTGGCCAAAGATCTGAGCCCTGGATGGGTGGAAGGGGAGTTTACGGAGAGCTGGGCCCTCGGTGCGTGCCGACTGTGGCCTGCCACGTCATGCTAAGCGCGCTGACGAAGTCTTGCTTTGGGTTCGAGATGTACTGTACTCAGGCAAATGAGCTTAGAGAGTTCAGGAAATATTTTGAGAGCTAGGAAGTGGTGTTACGGTGTCTCTATAGCTGTTAAAACCAGGCTGGATAATGAAAATTCAACCACAAACGAAAATGTGTGCGGCTGAATTTTTGGTGGAAGTTCCTTGTTGTTCACTCTACTATATTTAGCCTTGTGAAGCTTTAAAGCAGTAGTTCTCTTAAAAATCATTGATAGAGTCATGAATTATTCACTCTCATGTCGTCCCAAATTCGTGTGCTGATTTAAAAAACAATGGAACACAAAAGGAGAGTTTTGGGATATTTTTTCCTTAACTTCCATCATTTGGGAGAAAATGCTTCCCCGCCATTAGTCTCAGCCTCAGAAGTCATGCCCACGGACCGTTGGCTGAACGTCTGATGCATATGGCACACTTTTCTGGAAACACTTCCGGGGTTTTCGAAGTTGTCATCTGATTGGTTGAATTCTACAGGATGTCCGCGAGACATGTGTGTTGCGTTCTTTAACGGTCCGCCTGGAAACAAATGCCGTGACGCCAAACTCCCTCGTGGAAGAAGAACGCCGTTGTGTTAACAACTGTGACAAGGAGCGCCTACCAAGATCAACTAAACACTGGATTTTCAAAATGATGTGAAGTTTGCGGCTCCATTGTTGCAGTAAACTTGCACAGCATTCTTGAATGAATAATTTATAGATGCACGCCGGTCTGTTATTGCAGGGACATCGACTTTACGGAACAAAACGAACTGTGATTGGTTGCGTTACATGCCAGTCAAACGTCCTCTCGGGCAGTCCTTGGCAAATGAAAGCAGCGATGGAGTCCAGACGTTCTGCCGTCAGTCTGAAGGTCTGGCTATGCGAGACTAGCCCGCCATTGACAGAATTTTTCGGCTTTCCGTGTTTTCACTGTTATACGGTAGGGGGCGTCTTCTGAAAGAGTACTGAATCTCCTGATTAAAGCACACGCAAAGGAGAAGCAGAAACAAGCGATATCATATGTAATCATATGCATATGTAAAATAACGCGATCATCAACATTAAACAGCATATAAATCAAAACTGCCTAATGTTACTGAATGAAATGTTGACCCAGGACGAGCTATAGGACTGTGAAGCTTTGGGGGTGTTGATGGACTCGATCTACTCCATCTATGTTTTGATCATCGTTCTGAATATGATCCAGATGTAGTCTTGGAAAAAAAATTAGATTTTCTCAGCTTTTTGCTTAAAATTGTGCTTTTTTAATGAAACACATGGTTTGGTTTAAAAGTAGAGGCTTTATTTAGATATTCATATGAGAAAATATTCTGGGGGCCTCAAACATTTTGTGAAAATGATAATAAATGTTGGTGGTGGCTGTCAACTTTTTTTTTTTTTAACGCAAAGAGTTAACAGACATGGTTACTATTTAAAGGGGTGGTAAAACACATTGTTTTGAAGGCTTGACTGTGTTTGTGGGGTGCACTGTAACATGTGTTCATGCTTCGTTTTAAAAAAAATTGCCTTATTTTTCATATATTTGACCTTTATTCTACACTGCTCTGTCCCTCCTTGTAAAACGGTCTGATGCTTTCCGGGTTGTATGAAGCCAGTCCCTCAAAAATACGCAGTGGGCTCTGATTGGTTAGCTGGCCTAGTGTGTTCTGATTCGCTAACCGCAGTGCACGGTTGTCGGAAACGTCACGCCCCTTACCTTTACCGGAGGCTGTGCTTTGGTCGGCGTCAATAAAACCATATGAGAACATTTGAGTGAAGATGATCGAGCAGAACCTGTTCAGTCCTCAAGTGTAAAGACTGCGGATCTATAATGATCGCTACTGAATGGCATTGTTACTTTTGTATTTTTAGAACGATTATAGCCAAATATCTGTCGCAAGAACTATTAACCCAAAACAAACACTAAACATTGGCTTTACTAGTAAGTTAGCCAAATCACACACAGAACCATGTTTAGCATGCCTGAAGATAAACAATACATAAAAGCTCTAATCTAAGAATCATTTACACTAATGTCAGGTTCGCTGTTGAGATTTTAACGTTAGTGTTTGTAATGTTAGGTGTTCGTCGGATAACGTTAAGTATGAATGAGCATTTAACAGACTGGTTTGCAGAACAGTGTTGTCATCTGTTTACTTCCTTGCTACAACCTATTACAGGAAAACACATCGATGAAATATAAATCAGACTTACAGGTTGTGGCCCGTGAACAGCTTCTGTTTGTAAATCCAGCTTTCAGGACAAGCCGTTGTGCATATCCTGCATTGAACTCGCGAAGTTTGTGGAAGTTTGTGTTGTCCTCCGTGAAATGTGCAGCGCGCGCGCCGTGCATCCATGCACCGGCAGTGTTTTTTTCACGCAGCTGACGTTGTGCAAATCTGGCATTGAACTCGCGAAGTTAGTGGAAGTTTGTGTTGTCCTCCGTGAAATGTGCAGCGCGCGCGCCGTGCATCCATGCACCGGCAGTGTTTTTTTCACGCAGCTGACGTTGTGCAAATCTGGCATTGAACTCGCGAAGTTAGTGGAAGTTTGTGTTGTCCTCCGTGAAATGTGCAGCGCGCGCGTCGTGCATCCACGCACCGGCAGTGTTTTTTTCACGCAGCTGACGTTGTGCAAATCTGGCATTGAACTCGCGAAGTTTGTGGAAGTTTGTGTTGTCCTCCGTGAAATGTGCAGCGCGCGCGTCGTGCATCCACGCACCGGCAGTGTTTTTTTCACGCAGCTGACGTTGTGCAAATCCGGCATTGAAATCGCGAAGACGGTGGATGTTTTCCTCTGTTAGATGTGCTGCAGAGAGCCCTGCGCGCCTGATTCCCCGCTGACTCAAACACACGTGCTTATAACATGCTGTGTGTTAAACGCTCTGCAACGCACCCCCGTCCCAAGGAAGGCTGAACAGAGCAAGTACCCCAGACCTGCAATCCGGATGGAAATAACAGCGTTTCCTCGGCGGCAACAACACTCCAGCCTAACTAACTTATACCACAACAGCGCCGCGATACAAAATGGCCTCACCCTCCCTTATTTAATATTCTCGGAGGAGGGGTTTATGTAAATATTGAGCCTGTTGATGTCACCAACCCTGGAGGAATGTGTGTAGTCGCCTACTGGCCGTTTGCTGTAGTTCTTAGAAACTGATTTCTTTAAAAGCAAATATCTCCCTTTGCTTTAAACTTTGAATGTTGTAACTTTGCAGATGTTGTTTATGCTCAAGCAGCAACATTACACGCTAGCTAAAGTTAGAATAGTGAAATCGTGGTTTACCACCCCTTTAATGTCATTGTATGGAAAATACCTGCATTTACATTCTTCAAAAAGTCTCCTTTGTAAAAGGTTATGGGTTTGTAACACTGTGGTGGAGAGTAGATTTTGTTCATTTCTGGGAGAAGTGTCAATTTAAAGAGAAGAAGTTTTGAGATGCTTTACATTTTATACATTTCAGGCCGCTTCTCATTGAATGTTTTAAAGGAGTTCCTGTACACATCATCTTGTCAGCAACTCCAGCTCTCATCTTCCTGTTAATCCTTCAGTTCTAACGAGGCTCACTTTGCCAAACATGATTGGTTTGAGGACAGTCTGCCCGGGTCTGGGACTGAACACAATGCCCCCTTTGTGGCAGGAGAGAATGGGGGTTGATGACAGGACAAGGGTCCGGCAGATTTCCATGGCGCAGGAGGAATCTCTGCAATGTGAGCGTGCACATCCTACCCTGTGGGAGTGATCGCAAAACATGCACGCGATTGCGGCAGTGCTACTTGGATGAAATTGAAATCCATATAGTCTCCAAACACATGAGAAAACTGGATGTCTAATATCTTTTGTTAGCTCTTTTTATATGTACAAACTTCGATAAATAAGCCTTTTCTAAAGCGACACCTGCAAGTACAGACCAGACGCCTTCCTGCCTTCCCATCATCACCTTGTATCAACTCCACAATCTCAAACCGTGAGTGCAAACATTGACACTGACACCTTAGCTCTCTTTATTCCTTTGACAGGAACAGGAAATATCGCTGTGACTGAGCTTACTCTCCTCTTTGTCTCTCCCCCCTCCCTTATTACAGCTATTGTTGGTGTAATAACCCAGTCATCTAGCATCTGTCCCAGGGCAATGTACATCTTAAAGGTGGGGCGAATGAAACCTCATGCCTGCCACATCCTTCCTCTGGAATATAACTGTACCTTTGTCTTCAGCGGAAGCTACATTGTTTGTTCACAACGCCACTGCATCTTTAGCTCCTGAGGGACTTTCATTGAGTGACTGCACCAAGTGTCACTACAAACTGCCTGTAAAAAATGTGTAAGGTAACGTTCAAATGTGCATTTAATTAATTAGATTCAACTGTTTTCACGTCAATATGCATGACAACACAAGATTACACTAACAAAAGTCTTTTTAAAGGGTTAGTTCACCCAAAAATGGATATTCTGTCAATAATTATTCACCCTCATGTCATTCCAAACCCATAAGACCTTCATCTTTGGAACACAAATGAAAATATTTTTGATGAAATCTGAGAGCTCTCTGACCCCTCTATAGACAGCTATGCTATTAACACTTTCAAGGCCCACAAAGTTAGTAAAGACATTGATAAAACAGTCCATGTGACTCCAGTGGTTCAACCTTAATGTTATGAAGCGACAGGAATACTTTTTGTGTGCAAAAAACTAACAAAAATAACGACTTTAATCAACATTTTCGTTCTAGTCTGTGTCAGACTCTTACGCTGTTGACGTAGTGTAAACAGCGCAGCGCTTCCCAGTTCTTACCATTTGCAGACGCTCTTCACATGAGCACCATGTATTCATCAAAAATAGCTTAATTTTTGTTCTGAACAATGGTCTTACAGGTGTGGAATGACATGAGGGTGAGTAATTATTGACAGAATTTAAATTTTTGGCTGAACTAACCCTTTAAGGGTCAGATTGGGTAAAAATAGTGAAATTTTTGTGGCACTGGCAGCACCAAATAAAAAAAAAAAGCCTGTTTTCAAAAACAGGTTTTCCATCTACTCCCCCCAATGTGCCATTGGTCAGTCACACAGCTAGCCCCGCCCCAAACTCACACCATAGGTTGAGCTGTTGTTTTGTCAGTCTAGTTGGGATGCTCAAAATAACAGCAATGTTCTGATGTCGCCACAAAGCTACAGTGTTACACTTTTTGGAGGAATCAACCAACAAATTATGGCTGTCAGGCGGAAACCTTGTATCCCCAAAAACCCAAATTTTTTAAGAAATGAAAAAAACAAGCAAACTGTATTTTCTAAATAATGAAACTCTGTGTTGTCAAAGTTGCTATTGTGGCTTTATATATAGTCAGGCACTTGCATGTGTCATTATATTATTAACATATTACCAAAGTCAAGCTTCAAATGAAGTAACAAGGCTTTTGACCATAGACTGTAAAAAAATATGGACGTGATGTCACCCGTAGGATTCTGAAGAGCATATTTGAAGTCTAAACTCGGCCGTATTTCTTTAAGTACCCATGTTTCTTGAGTAAAGAAAACACTGTACTTATTAAAAACAA
This sequence comes from Gobio gobio, assembly GCF_949357685.1. Taxonomy (NCBI): domain Eukaryota; kingdom Metazoa; phylum Chordata; class Actinopteri; order Cypriniformes; family Gobionidae; genus Gobio; species Gobio gobio. The sequence continues at coordinate 36,748,780 of NC_137117.1, read as the reverse complement.
CCAGTTCTTTATTTATCCTGCTTGCAAACAAGCCGATACAGTCCAAACCACGTGGCACTTAATTCACTGTAGAGGTGGGCGGAGTTATGAGGTTTGACTGACAGTTTGAGGATCCAATGGAGTTACAAGCTCTTTTTAAAACCTTTCATTGGTTAAGTTTTTGCAAAGTCCACTGAGAGACATGAAGGCTGACCAATAGTAATGATTTATGAAAATAAATCAAAAGGACGAAATATGGAGATTTCTACCCGATGGTGACGAAATGGTTGTCTTTGCATATTAAATTTGAATGTGAGAAAGTGTTTTAATATCTTGACACACTTCACCTTTAAGTTAACAAATGCACAATTGAACTTTTTACAGAATCCGTTCAGGACTTAGCACAAAAGTTTCCTAGAACAAATTGAGTGGCATGTCTAAAAATGAGATACTTACCAGGGAAACGTCTGTTTTATTGCAGTATTGCCTCATGATCATTATTCTGTCCTCTATTATTAAGATATATTAGTACTAAATGATTGTTTTTTTGCCATCTGCTCAACCCTCCACAGCTATTTGGCTAATTTGACAAAAAGGAATGTGGATTGTTGAACTCAATAAGAATGCAGAAGGAAGTTATTAAATTCTTCACTCCGTTGTTGCTGTCAAAAAGATGTTTTCCTATCCGCCTAAGAAACGTGGAATAAGCCACTGATGAACTGTGTAGTCACCATAACGTCCTGGGATGAGGGCCATCTGCTAATCCAGAGGTTATGAACCAACACTAATGTTGTCATTCCTAATTGAGTAATGAAATTCATAGGCAGCAAACAGACGGGACGGTTCTCTAGTGATTTTGGTGCTGTTTGGCAAAAGTTGTGCTGAGATAAATCATGCATAAAGAGAAATGCGCTATGTTGAGAAGGCTTGTAGAGAGCTGTGATCAAAGACAGTTTTCCAGAGGATTCTTGTAATAGTGTCGCTGGGATGTTTTGGATTACAGTTCAAAAGTTTGGGATCTGTAAGATATATTTTAAAATGTAATTTATTCCTGATGGTAAAGCTGAATTTTCAGCATCATTACTAGTCTTCGGTGTCACATGATCCTTCAGAAATCATAAAACATTTCCTATTATTATCAATGTTGAAAATGGCTGCTTGTCCAACTTAATTCAAGTGGAAAGTATTCGTTTTTAGGACTCTTTAATAAACAAAAAAATGTAAAAAGTACAGCATTTATTTAAAATATAACATTATAAATGTCTTTACTATCATCTTTGATCAAAGCAATGCATCCTTTCTGAATAAAAATAGCGTGATTCCGAACCCTCATGTGCTCAGTGGATACTGTAACATCTAGTGTCACCAAAATAAGTTCTAATAGAGACTTTATGGTCATCTGAACTCTGCGGGCTCCTCAATGCACTGGCCCTTGAGTAATTACAGACATCTATCTTTCACTCAGTGCTGTTCTCTAACAACATGGTCCTGGCCTGTGGCCAAACACACACTGAGCCGGCAGCAATGTGAGCAACATCAAACCGCACACTGTCCTCCTCAACAGACTCCCTGTCAACACATTTCCTTTGAGTCTTCAAAGAGAATCGGTGACTTTCTGGATGTACCTGCTTCTCACACAGTAGTGCACTATGTCCACATTCAGTGTTTTGAAGCAACAGACTATACTCATGCACAGATATTCAAAAAAAAACAAAAATAGTGGGAACATTTTGGGTTTAATACAAACTGCTGCATACATTGGAGTCCACTGAAAATCTTTTAACTCCTGTCATGGCAATATACTGTAAATCTGCTAAAAACAATACATTTTATGCAATATGTGTGTCAATTAAATGACCATTTTTAAATGTCAGTGTCTGTTTACACTAACTACGCTCACTGAAGTCTGGTTTGGCCAGACAAAATTATGTAAAATGCTGGATTGTCAATAGTTGCAATAGTGTAGGGGTAAGGTGCAATTCATACACACGAGGACTTGAATACACCTCTTCTATGATTAACATGTTTTTTTTTTGATGGACATAAAGTGAAAAAAATGGGACACAACTGTCCTGATAATGAAGAAAAAATCCATAGAAGAGGTCAACTGAGTTTTAGGGATGATATAATTTTAGAGGCCAACATGGGAGTTAGCATCACTCTGGTCCCCTCAACAAAAACCCAATAGGATTTTCCATTGGCTTTAAGATTATTGCAGAAACTAAACTGTGGCCAACAAAAGTTTGACATTTTGTTCATTAAGAGAATCTTTACAAATTAGCAGAACTTTTAAGGCCCAAATACAATCGCTTGAAGTGAAAAACTAAACATAGGCTATAAAGAAACTACATGGTAACATGACTTGAACTTCACCATCATTAAGCTTCTGGTAGCTCTTTCAATCTTTATTTAAAATTTAAAAGTTTGAAAGTTAGAGTTCAATTATAAAGATGAGACTGTGAAAGTGGACTAGTGAGAGTTTACCTGTTCGGCATAATGACGTTTAATGTCCCACACAACCTCTGTAGTCCCAGTTAGACACTTCCCAGCAAGCAATTGCTGTCATTTCACCTTTTCGGTTAGCTATAGACCTGATATAATCAGGCTATGAGTAACACTCTTCTAGTCGTTTTTGCCAAAATCACTTGCGAGATGTATGATATTCCATCATGTAAGCAAAGTCAACAGTGATTACAAGGTGTTTGGTTTAATTTCTTTGACATGTTCATGTTCTAGATGACTAGTCTATTATTGGGCTATGGTTAGACGTCTATTCAATTTTCACTGACAGCCCAAATTGTGCCTTGTTTTAGCCTAGACGTCAGGGCTGTGTTTGGACGGCTATTAGACGTCTTTTAAATGCAAAATTGCTTGCTGGGTTGTTAGCAACCACCTTTTACAAGACACATCAAAAAATGTTATAACAAAGGGGGATATTTGGATGTACTTTATGCTATAAAATAAAACTTATATCTTGAGCTTGTGTTAGCTCTCTATAGAGCTAAACTTGTATAGAACCCGAACATAACATGCAAAACAACTAATATTAGCATTGCTTTTCATACGTGACTGTTATCTTCAAAGAGTAACTTAACAGGTTAGTCTTTGCATCTACATGTGTAGTTGTTATCCATCATGCATTGTGGATTCTATAGCCACAAGCCAACACCCAAACCAACACCCATCCCTCCCTGGTAAGATGGGGGCGGGGGGCTCCAGGTCTGCGAGGAGTTTGAGAGGGAGCAGTCTGGAGCCAGCAGCCCGATGCTGGGGCTGATAGTGGGCTTGTCCCATCGTCTGGCTTCAGCGTGGCTCCTCTCTCCTCGGCTGCCCGCCTCTGAACACAGTCCTGTTTACAGTGCGGCTTGACCTGGGTCAGAACCGATAACCATCGCTCCACTGACATAATGGGCAATCCGCATGGAAACCATTTTTGTCTTATGGAGAGGAATGCACTACGGAAAAGGGGGAAGCTAAGAGGAAGAGATTAAAGTTTGGAGGAAGTCTTTGAGAGAAGTGAGACTCTGTAGGGCCAAGACACGCGAACGTTTCCGACTTTGCCACTTGATAGGAATGTGTTTCCAATAGCACTGATTTGCTATGCTCTCAGGGACAATGAAAATCAAACTAAGACCTTATATTGCTGTCAACAAGTGTCTCATTTGTGTCTATTTTTTATTTCTCCAAATTAATTTAAGAAGAAACATTGTGACATTGAGACGAAGCTAAATTGTCTACTAAATCTCTTGAACTATAAAAGAGCAGCCCCTAAGCAATAAAATATTCCTCTCTCAGGCAAAAAAGGGTGTTCACACTTGGCATGTTTGGTTATATTAGTTAAATTGCTCTGTTAATGTGGTTCATTTGAATAAGCATGAAAGCCATCTGAACCCTGGCAGCACCAAACAAGGAACCACTGACCACTGAAAAGATGGGTCTCGTTCTGCTTCCAAACGAACTCGGTTCGAATGAAATATGAACGCAACATGGACCAAAGACATGTAAACTAACCAAAAACAGGACATGATGTCCCAAGATGCGACCCTAAAAAGGACAGAATGCTCAAGAATACCTGTTTTTTCTCATCATAGTTGTGATGTTGCTTATCATAGTTTGGTACAGGCATCAGAACCGGGTCACCACACAGCCGATCTTCACTTGTGTGTGATGGAGGGATCCCTGCCGCTGTTTTGACTCCTTCACACATTTCTCAGTTCTCAGCTGGTCAAAATACCATCATATGGCTACGGACATACAACGAGCGCATTTAGCCCAGCACACAGCATTGTTTTGGATTTTCGGGAAGTTCTGTCTCAAAATATACGTCATAAAAGCCGACCTAACAGGTTGTGAACATATCCATATGCCTTTAGTTTTAGTATCTTTAGGTTCAGTGTTAAAATGCTAATGTGAACGCTAAGTGGACCAGGACTATTTTTTTTATTTTTGGTCCGTACCAAACAAACCAAGGGAGCAGAACTAAAAGTGTGAAAGCACCCTAAATTATATAAAATACAGATGAAGTGCCCACTGAAATCAACATATAGGGTCTCATGGGTTTGGCTTCAATTTATAAAGCCGCAAAGATGTGAGAGAAAAAAAAAAGTGAGACCAAGAGAATGAAGCAGAAAAAGTGATTGAGAAGGAGACAAAGGAGAAACAAATAGATCTAAATATAGACAGAAAGTGAGGGACCAAGATGCGGGCGGCAGAACAGAGTCGATCCTGCTTGTGGTCTCACCCTCTGGTTACGAGAGTCTGGGTGGTCCACACACACACACAGGCCCTCAATTTCCCTCAGCTCTTAATTCGCTTGTCGTGGTTTTCTCCACAGGCCAGACTCTGGTTAGCCATCACCACTGCAATGCGTCACATAATGACAGCAATTTGCGGTCGTGAAGGGAGAAAACGAGAAGACAGAAAGACACGAGTGTCTTATTTTTTTCGTGGAAGACTGAGCCACAAATATCTGAGAGTGAAGGGATGGGTGAATCAAGTGGATGAGGAATAGAGAAAAAAAAACTATGTGGAAGGACAGACAGACATGTGGCTTTGTTTTACCATACTTTTGCACATGCCATTAAAATATATCCATGAGATTGCATATCATGACTGATGTGTGGATTAACATACTGTCAAAACTGTCACAGAGAACGATTTGAGTTAAAACTACAAACTGAGATTAGGCTACTAGCCACACAATGTATAGTTTTCCATAACTTAGGATCATTCTCTATTTCGTTCCGCTCAATCAGGCCTCAAATGCCTCAGAACATGCTGATCCACATGTCATAACTTTCTGAGAAGACGAGAAACTGATATGCTGCACAAAGTTTCGCACAGCAAAATTCACTCTAGTCCGTTTAGTCTCTAGAACAGGGCCCTTGAGGTCCACTGTCCAGCAGGGTTTCCCAGACAGCAACATGGTGTCTGCCCAGATTCGGGCGACATCTGGTACATGACCTCAAGGCTAGATTATTGTAACGCTCTACTGGGTGGTTGCCCTACACGCTTAATAACCAAACTCCAGTTTGTCCAAAATGCAGCAGCTAGAGTTTTTACTAGAACCAGGAAGTATGACCGTATTAGACTGGTTCTGTCAACACTGCACTGGCTCCCTATTAAACATTGCATACATTTTAAAATCTTTCTAATTACTTGCAAAGCACTAAATGGTTTGGCTCCCCAGTACTTGAGCGAGCTCTTAACACATTATACTCCATCACGTCTAATACAGATAATACAGAGAATATCAAAATCAACCACAGGCAGTAGATTCTTTTCTTTTTTAGCACCTTAGCTTTGGACCAGTCCTCCTAGCATTGTTCGGGAAGCAGTCACACTCTGTCAGTTTAAATCTAGACTAAAAACACACCTCTTTAATCTGGCATACACATAGAACATTATTAATTTCTATTATTCAAATCAGTTAAATGATTGTTTTATGCTGCTTTAACTAGGTCTGACGGAACCAGGAACACTTTCCATAACACCTGATGTACTCGTTACATCATAAGAAGCATGGCATCTACGCTAATGTAAGTCTCTCTGCTTATCCCGAGGTTTACTGTAGTCTGCCGGATCTGGACCGGATCCAGATCAGATGGTGGACCTGTGCCTAGGCATGACCACAACACATCCTTGAAGAGTCTGCAGAGATTGTGTCAACTAGACTCTCCCCTATGAAGGCCTCATCGACACAACATCCAGTGGCACTGATCCTCAAAGAACTTGTTGGTGACTCCGATCTTCAACCAGATGGAACTGGACAAATATTCTGAATGTTCCGATCCAATCTGACTTCTGACCTGTAATGCTGCCTGAATCAAAATCAAACACTGTTCGTTCATTGGCCAGAGGAGAACTGCGTAAAAAGCGCTATTTAAACAAAGGTGACTTGACATGTGGATTCCACGGATACCAGATGTGGGTCGGATCTGGGCCGACACTATGCTGCTGTCTGGGTAAGGCCCATCCCAGATCAAACTCGCCCATCTGTAATTTTCTAGTAATCCTAAAGACCTTGATTAGCTTGTTCAGGTGTGTTTGGTTAGGGTTTAAGCTAAATTCTGCAGGACGGTGGATCTCCAAGGTCAGAGTTGCCCACTCTTGCTCTAGAATGTCACTGGGAAGATATATCTTCTTCTAAGATATATCTTCATTAACAAACATTTTTGAATGTTTGTTAATGTATTTGATCATACAAATATCAAGGTTGTGTGCATGAGCATGTTGCAGAATGTGACTGACCATTTTTCTTTCACATAGAGAGAGAGGACATGGTGGAGAGAGGAGGGGGGAACTGAATGCCTGATTCAACCCACATGAACGGCATGGCTAGGTGTGCTATAGGGCGCAGCTCCAACACATGCAGCATTTTTGTATAAGGTAATAGACACTCTTTTTAATCAATAATATCTTTAGAATATTTCAAGCCTAGTTCTCCAAGTCATGTTTCAGATATAGTGACTATAGACAAGTGACTTTTGCGCTGCAAAGAGAGTTATGTAAATCGCACATGTTTTCATTTTTATGATGCATTCAACATGTTCACTCGCCATTCATCTGGAACGCCTGATAAATCATTACAAGGTCAAATCTGTAGTTTTGTTCAGTCTTCTACAAACAAAAATTCTTTTTGACATACATGTTTACACTAAACCACTCTGACCAGCTTCTGGGAGAGATGCAGAGAGGTGGAGGTTGAATGTAAAGAACGCAATGGTACCCACATTCATGTAAAATCCAATCTAAAATACAGTCTCTTCAACATCAAGGTGACTGTATCTCATTTAATATAATACGCAAACTCAACAATTGCTCCCTTCTTATATAATAAAATAATCAATCAACTGCATTAACACCAAAAGAAGCAAAACATCTCTCTACATGTTAAGACTATTTGCCACCTCCTGAAAACTTCACTCTCTAATCAAGTATCAAAGAGAACATCTTTCAAAGCCTTTTCAAAGCAGGAGTGCACTATTTAATGTGTTGCCTAGAGAGATGATTATTGCAATAAATTTCCTGGTGTCCCCAGTGGCGAGCAGCTGAAGCAGCTGCAGGTCGGGCGGAGGAAACGCCCTCTCTGTCTATCCTCTTCACTGGCTGGAGTTCACCCGGTCCCTGGAGCTCCCGGCCCTGAGCCTCCAAAGAAGATGCACAAGATGGTTTGCTGGACTTCGCAAGACATCGGCAGCCGAAATGCTGCTTGCAAATAAAGATTGTTCGATAGGCAAGTTTTTTCCATCGACATTTGCTTTTGTTTCCCTGCTGTGCATGAGTTGGGAAACCTAATATGCATGTCAAAGCCAATGGAACACATTGAAACATAAATTTCAGATGGTGACCTCAACATCAGCTCTTATTCTTTTCATTTATTTTCATCAGATATGCTGGGATTTTTTAGTCTCAAAGCAGAACAACTGTCCACATTCAATGTGGCAAATCATCTGTAATGCCTTTTCGCCTATACCTTTGATGTTTGCCAGCAGTTTGGCAAGTAAGAACATGCAGTACTTTTAGTCATAAAGGATTGTACCTGCACAGGCCGCAAGGTTCTTGCCCGTAACAGAGTATCTCAATGGCATTATTGGAAACTCATCACATTAATTGATCAGCTTTAGCATTTGGGGATGCTACCTTCAACTTGATAGTACACTAGCACTCAATCTTGTTTAACTTTTCGGCACACATCCAAGCAGACCTCTTCCATCCATCTGGGTAAGAATTCTGAGCTGAAGTTTTCTGCTTATTACTCTTAAAATGCAAGCTATTCTTTCTTTGGCACAATGCTACGTAGCATCAAACAAAGTTGTGATGTTCAAAGATCTTATTTACCAGGTTCTTTATGTGTAGATTTCTCATAGTTTAAGGACGCCACCTGCATTTCGACAAGTGCATTTTTATGACGCAGTGGGCTCTAATAGATGTGTTTGGACTAGCTGTACTTCTTTCAGAGATGTGCAGCTGCGAGTGAATCTGGCACGTCATGCACACCTCATGGCTTCCTTCTTAAGCAAGCATTCTATCATCTTTTACTGCTCGACACAATGCCCTGAATAAACCAGAACCGTCCATCAGAAATGTCTTAACTAGAGTCTCTCCCAAAAACATGAAAAAAGTGTCACTTGCATTTTTGTCTCATTACAAAATGTTTCTAGATACTGCACCAAATAATTATGGTACCAATGTTACTCCGATATTGAGAGGGGAGCAGGTTATGTGATTCCCCTTTCCTAGTTTGTTGAGGAAACCTCATAAAATCATGATACATAGATAGTAACCAGGATTCAGCCAGTAATCATTCCTGATGCAAGGCACAGCCCTAAATAGTTCAGATAAGGAAAAAATTTAAATTCCTGCTTTGAGCCTGCCTCTGTCTGGCTAGCGATCCTTCCTGGTCCACATATTGCAATCTGGGATGAGTTGTATATTCTCAATGCAGCAAATGTAAGCAAACTAATTAAAAGAGCATTAGGGGGGACTGTGTAAGCTGTAAGCTGTATGCATGTAAAGTAATCTATTTGGAAACTCTGAAGGTTTAATTTGAGTAGACGGCTTCTTACATATGTGGATGGGAAGTGACTGCTGTCGCTCCTTTATGGTTAAGATCATGAATCTGAAATCTGAGCTTCTGTATAAACCATTTCCACTTAACGATCAGTATTCTGGGTCTCTTCTTTCCCAGCCTTTGTCCTCCCTTAAGGTTTCCAGTGGTGTTCGAGGGGGTGAAAACATGTCACCTCAAAAGCACAGTTTATAGCTTCTGTCAGATCCAAAGAGCCGATGGTGAAATGTGGCTAAGGACTTAACCGCAGGTTAAGAGACCCCCACACAGACCCCTATAGAGGTCTGCGATGGATTGTCAAGTTTGCCCAGGGGCTGATTTATGAACCTCTGACATTGAAAAGGACGGAATCCACACTTAACCACTCATTCAATAGTTTTTCCCTCACCAGAACCCCCAGGACAGTTTTATTCCTTAGAGGTTGCTCTTTCATAGACCAGGAGCATTCTCACTTAGGTTCACTTAAAGGGGATTTATTAAGCAAAATTCACTATTACATGGTGTTTGAATTTCTGGAGTACAATAAACTTCATAAAACTCATCAGTAAAGTTTGGCCATCATTCAGACGGGGTCTGCTACAACAGGCTTGTACTAATAGTGGGTAAAACCAAAATGACAACATCATTTCTAACCATTATTAAACTAAACTACCTGTTCTATCGCCATACAGCATTCTCTGGCTCATTGTCTGACTCCAGTTACTGAGAGTTTCTGACATTTTCTGTGCGTGATATTATCTTGACAACACAGCATGAGCTCTTGAAGCTCCGCCCTCCGCTTGAAAGGGGGCGGGAGCAGCAGCTCATTTGCATTTAAAGGGACACACACAAAAACGGCACATTTTTGCTCACCCCCAAAAAGTGCCAATTTGAACATGCCATAAACACTCTGGGGACATCAGAGACTTATATTACATTTAAAAAGGTGGCATAATAGGTCTCCTTTAAGAATCAACTTGTGTCATAGATATTTTTCATAAAGTTCCACTGGAGACAAATGAGACCATTTTTACAATCACATGAAACATTCAAATGAGATATTTTTGAGTACATTGAAATGTCATACTTATGGCACAATACCAAAATATGCCATCATATCTGTGCATAGTTTGCAAACATTGCTAAAGAAAATGCTCCTTTTGTTTTCTATTTGATCTGATTGCTGTCTAGAACCACTTGATTCCTTCTTTCCTACAGAAAACAGGAGGAGAAATTACACGTCTTAATTACAAAGATGGATCATCTTTGCAATCCTACACAATATTTTTGGGGGACCCACAAGGAGTTTGTTCTTTAGGGTTGGTTATTCTACCGTGTGCGGAGTAGAAGAATTTGGGTCTTCTCCTCCAGCTCTGGATCTATTTAAAGATGTTCTGGAGATGAGGCAGTCTGCGGTAGGTCCACTGGTTTATTTATCCTGCATGGGCTCTGACTATTTTCGGGCTGACTTCACAGGGCACTAATTGCTCTCGTTTCACTGTTAGGTAACGGGAAGAGAAGGAAATGAACAATCACTCCCATGTTTGTTTGAGGGTGAGGTTGAGTCTGCGACTCCGTATGTGTACTAGCTTGTACACAAATGGAGTCATGTGTTAATGACAAAACATTCTACATGAAAAAAAAAAAAATGCAGCCGGCCTGTTTTTTGTTTATTTGTTTTTCTTTCCATTCAGCCTTTCTATCCGGAATTTGAATTGAGGAACTGAGGAATTTATGAAAGAATGTGTTGTTTTTTTCCTCCACGAATTGCGTAAAGACCATTATATAGTAAAGACATAAAATGAGGAATTGATAAAGAGTTTGTTGTCATGTATAATTAATGTAATTTGGTTCTGCAAGTAGGGTCATAACACTTTCAGGTGTAAACATACCTCTGTCTGTCTTACAGCCTGGAGGGTATGTTGTACATCCTGACCCCTCTCACTCACTCACTACATTGCACATTGGTGTGGCAGATTCCTATGTCTGTTTGAATTGTCCAATACTCTGAAAAGATCAAACTCCCTCCCCGTTGCCTTGTCCATGACCTGTCCTGACACACAAAGCAAGTAAACAGGCCACTGGGGTACCGTGAGTTGAGATCTACGGTCAGAAGCCTTCTTACCACTTCTACCAGACATAATACATAACTTTCACCTGCTTCTTGCTTCGGTCATGAACCAACGCCGAAATTTCACCCCGGCAAACATGTACGTCTCTGTAAACTGGACTTCGTCAGCTGGAAGTTTTTATTAAACTCACCATTCCAGATACCCCGTTGACGTTTGGAGCCTCATTTGAAGACAGTTTTCGTTCTCTTTCTCCGAGGAACAGTCTGTGAGAATTCGAGAGATGCCAAATTTGTCCATGTGTTTCATATATTTGTTAACTTTCAAGTATTACTTATTGGAGACTCTGGATTTTGGTAATGGACTGTTGATGGGGGTACACATACAGCAACATAAATCCACCGGAGCACCTCAGCTGTGATGTTATTCCTCAGCACTTTGCTCTGCGTGAGTCCCGCTGCGTTGCTTTGCAGTGGTCCCATAAGCATCAAAGCTGTGAGTGATTGTCCATGCAGTTTGTCAGCTAGCACCCCCTGAGGGATCAGTCTGCAAACTTACCACATTATAAAGCTCAAAGTGTTGACCACTGCCAGGATGAAAAGACCATTATCACCCTGTTTCATTGAAGAGCTTGTGAGAGAACATTAGAGCCCTTGGAGCCGTTTAATGATGCAAGCTGCCAGAGTTGAATTCACTCAGATTCAAAAGTGCGTAAACAACTCTAAAGGTCTGAGGCCCGATCTTGAAAAGGCCTTCTTCTAAACTCTGTGCTCACCCAGCAAGCAATAGCCGCCATTTCACCGTCTCCGTTAACTATAGACCCGATATAGTCAGGCTATGAGTAACACACTTTTAGTCGTTTTTGCCTAAAATGTATGATATTCCATCATGTAAGCAAAGTCAACAGTGATTACAAGCTGTTTGGTTTCATTTCTTTGACATGTTCACGTTCTAGATGACTAGTCCATTATTGGGCTATGGTTAGACGTCCATTACATTTTCACTGACAGCCCAAATTGTTGTTTTAGCCTAGATGTCAGGGCTATGTTTGGACGGCTATTAGGCATCTTTTAAACGTAAAATTGCTTGCCGGGCACTTTTTTTGACAGCACAGAGGGGACAGAGGGGACAGGAAATAATTGCAACAAAGTGATCGGGCAGTAGGCTATGTTAGCAATATCCTAACTTCTCTTCTCAGTATGAGCACCATGTAGCACCATGTAGTCACAGGAAAAGTTTCGTCAGCACGCACTTAGTCATCATGAAATCAAAACTGAAAAATTACCATTTTTTTGTTGACAGCACTTTGGGTGACCCAAGTTCGAGCCACGACTGGTGATCCTTTCTTGATACTGCCTCCTTTCTGTCTCCCACTTTGCTTTCTGTGAATTCTCTACTGCCCTGTCCCAATAAAGGCAAATTAATTAATTAATAAATGTGCGTATGATTGTATAGCTTGCTCCTCTTTCCTTTTAGGTTAAAGTCCTAACTAATTTTCCTCATTGAATATCCATATTTATTTATAAATATATCAGATTATGGAAGTAAAACAGCATTTCATGTTGAATGAACTAAACTCAAATGTGTTTGCGTGGTTATGTGCCATAATTGATAAGTGTATATAAAATTTGTTCCAGCTGTATGTAATATTTGTTACATACGTATTTGTTAGGTGTTAACTCTTCCTGTTTGACCCTTAAAATATAAATCACTGGTCAAAAGGGTTGCAAATAGATTTATGGCCCTAAAATCAGATAACACAACACACTTCAGAACTTGAAGGCATCTTTCACACACTCGCTCCGTTCATGTTTCTGACTCTAAAAGGTTTCAAGGCCAAAGCACTGGAAGTTGAGGCAGGCCAGTAAGCGAAAACATGTGTCTGCAGCCCTCAGCTCGAGCTCAACATTAATTTGTGTTTGTGTAGAAAATTGCCCGGAGAGAGATGAAAATATATGGCCCTTGGCTTCAGGGAATGGGCTGACAGCTTTGAGGTTTGAGCTGGTTGTATGATGATGTTTTAGCTGGTTGATGCTTGTACTCATCTTCAGTTGAGAAAACCTGGTTTCAGTAGAGCTGACATTTTCAGTGTTTTCTTTGAACGGAAAGGGTTTTATCTTTATTGTAGTTATTTAAACATTGGGTTTGCCAAATAATTCCTTGGATTTAGTACCCCTGCTTTCCTAATATACATGAACCAACTGTCAAAAATAATTGGATTGTGAGTATATTGTTTTTAGCTTAAACATTCTGCTTCAAAATATGTAATATTTACAAAAACCAAATGAAACATACGAAATATTGTTTTTGCTACAGGGCTGTTGATTGCTTAAATATGATTGGTTGATGAACGTTCTAAGATGTGCAATTATTTTCAGGGAAGCGCACGGCTCAAGTAGTTCTTGGCAGGTCTTGACCGCATTACAGTTCCATATCACTTCGCCAGATGATTTCAGTTATTTAAAATGTCTTTACAGCCGACAACAGTAAAAGAACCAAAACCCAAGTAAATAAATATAGAAAACTATAGGATAAAAAATTACTAACTATTTCCATGTTTTTTTGCGACAAAATTACGTTTTATTATGTATGGAAAGCACATACTCTCTTTCTCCCACTCAAACGCACACACACATACAGTACAGACACACACTTGTGCAGAAACGTGTTGTCAGCACTGCTCTGACGATTTTATTAGTAAAATAGTTTAACAACTTAAAAGCAACATGACATTACTCACTAGCGAGGTAAGAATGGTGCTGTTCTTGAAGCAGATAAACTTACAGTTTCGCTATTAGTAATACACTTGCTTAATCTCTCTCTCTCTCTCTCTTTCTCTCTCTCTCTCTCTCTCTCTCTCTCTCTCTCTCTCTCTCTCTCTCGCCCTCTCTCTCTCTAATAACTGTATTATTAATTGCATTAGTCTGCTATCAGTGAAGCCTCCGTTTCAGCTCTAAAATGGTGTTTTGGAATTAGCAACAGAGGTGTGGGATAAAGATGCGTAAGAAATTAGTCCTACACTCAAGAGCATTTTAAAGACAAAACCTGACACATGAATTACGACATCTGAACAATGTCTTGAGGTGTGGTATCTGTAGTATAAGCAGAATAATTGACTCCGGTCTGTTGAATTATTAGAAAATGATGCACACTTCTATCAGCACCTGTTTTGAAAGAGCCTTATTCTGCTATTAGGAGAGGCTAAATGTTGATTCTGAAAAGGATTGCTCACTGCAAAATGGAAATTGTGTTATCCTTTACTTAACCTCATAAAACACAACAGAAGATATTTTGAAAAAAATTTCAACCGTTTTTGTTTCTTCAATGAAAGTCAATGGGGTTGCTTCGCAGAAAAAAGAAAGTCAAACCAGTTTGAAAAAGACATGTGTCATGTTTTTAGTTTGTTTCTGGTCTGTTTTCCAGTTCTGTGAATGTCTGTGTTTCTAGGTTAGTTTTCTAGTGCGTTAATCAGTTCAGTTCTCTCACTTCCTCAGCCTGTTTGTCACCATGGTCACTAATTGATTTAGTTCTGCTCAGGTGTGTTTAGTTAATAGTTTGCTGTCTATTTAAGTCCTGTGTTTCGTTCAGTTCTTTGTCAGGTCTACGTCGTGTTAGGTTAGGTTGTTCTGTTCATCTTTATTGTTTCTGAGTTCTATGTTAATTAATACTAAAACTGCTTGCATTTAGATCTGCATTCCTCCTTCATTGCAACCAGCCATGAAAACATGAGGATATGTAAATAATTTTTCAAATTCAAAACAGCATCAGCCGTGTCAAAATATATGGTATTCACAAACTTTCGACCATTTTTGTATACATCTGTGCATTGATGTACTGTGATCATATGCAGTCAAAATATATCTGATGTGCTGCATCTTAGATCTTGTACATCAACAAATCTGAACAGATTGTGTGTGTGTGTGTGTGTGTGTGTGTGTGTGTGTCTTTAGGAATGTGCATATGAGTTTTATTTATGTTAGTGTACAGAACAGCAGTATCTAACTTTTCCTTTTCTGATGTACCGCAACATCCACTCGTGTAGAAACCAACAGAAACAAACAAAAAACACTGCAAAAACAGACTCTCTTGGTGACAGACTTTTTCCGCGCCCCAGGGCACCTGTTGTCCCTAATGGGCGATCGCTGCAGAGCGAGACAGGACAGGCATTTAATACTGGCACAATGTCCAGCGCTGCTGCCTGCTTTCTCAGTAGCGCGTTCACACAGCTCCCACTTGTGCTTCGCTTTTCACTCTATTAACTCAATTTAATGCTAAGCAAGACCTGTCATGCATAAAAGGATGGAGAGTATCTGCTTGTTATGTGCAAAGAAAAATAAGCAGCAATAAAAGCATACAGACTTATTAAATATAGAAGCTACAATAAAAGAAGCAAATGAAATAACATTTTAATATGCTTTTTGTGCGCAAAGAATTAACAAAAACAACGATTTCTTCACATCTATGTCAGTCTCCTATGCTGTTGACGTAGTGTAAACAGTCCAGCGCTTCCAAGTTACGCCAGAGCTACGCCAGTGCGCCTCCTTATCATTGGGCGATGATGATGCTGGATATGCGTGTGATGATGAAGGAGCTGGCCAACGCAAACTGCGTAGAAGACTGATACAGACGAGAAGAAATAGTTGAATAAAGTCGTTATTTTTGTTTGTTTTTTCCGCACAAAAAGTATTCTCGTTGCTGCGTAAAATTACGGTTGAACAACTGTAGTCACATGGACTATTTTATCGATGTCTTTACTAACTTTCTGGGCCTTGAAGGTGTTAATTAAATTGGTGTCTATGGAGGGGTCAGAGAGCTTTCGGATTTCATCAAAAATATCTTCATTTGTTCAGAAGAAGTCTTACGGGTTTGGAACGACATGGGGGGGCGGGGGTAATTAATGACAGAAATGTCATTTTTTGGGTGAACTAACCCTTTAAGTTTAAAAATACCAAAATAATTTCATGACAGAACGTATGTGTCTTTGAGGGAAATGTATTCCCAGTCAGAAGGGGGAATCGAATGGGGCAGCTGGGATGACACATTGCAGATTTAAGCACTAGTTGCTAGGCAACTATACATCCCATAATTTAAAAAATAATAATAATTATAATGCAACAATTGGGCACAGATTTAGTGAGTTTTCAGTAAAGGGATTAAAAGTTACAGCTGTTCAAGTTAAATAATAATGACAGGCCAGTGCAAAAGCACCAGAAACCATGTTCTAATGCAAACACTTTTTTTCTTGTGTTGTCTAAAAGTTTGACATGAAAAAAGATGACCGATGAATGAGCACTTTCAGTAAACGGCGTCAGAAGAACAGAGCTTTCTTACAAAACGGTCCCCGTCGTACTTAAACACACACTTTGACATCTCAACAATGACACGCACATCAAAGCTCAGTCAATATTTACATCAATCTGCTCTCCTCCGGTGAAGAAAGAAAGAACTGCATTTGAAAGACTTCTGCTGGGCTGATCTACACAGACTCATAGTGAAACTTTGAGGAAAAGAATCAAAGTCTTTGTGAAGGAATCAATCTGACCCAAAGAACCCTTGGAAATCCAATGAACACAAAGATTCACTAGTGAGACTGAATTAAAACATGACATGATTAGCCCTCCTTATATTAATACGATTAGTAGAAAATGATCTGCAGTGTTTAAGTAGGAAATGGACATGTATATCAAATATGAAACCGAAGTCATGCAATATATTGCACAACGCAATAAAATTCCCAACAACATTGGCCGTACAAAAAGAGATCCGATCCCATGCACTTGCAAATGTCTCGAGACACCGCTCAAGACGTTTCAATATGTTTGAAAGGTTGCGGTACATGTGTTTGCAATCCAATTCCCAACCATGAGCTACGCTTCCTCCAAAGCCTGAAACACAACTCTCTCCAGTTATTGATTCACGTGAGCTGCACAACGTTTTATGAGCGAACATTTGAGTCCTCCTTTGCGTCATCATTCACAATCAGGGGACATATGGCATGCCTTAGCGATTAGCATGGACTTAAACCCAACAGGCTTCCAGCTGACATGGAGAAACCCAATACTGTACGGAGCGCCCCACTGCATCACTCTACACACACGTTCCCATCAGATACCGCTGCACTGAGAACTGTCACAGGACACATGGGAAACAAGCAGTGCTTTTCCCGTTTGGTAACGAACCGCACGCTCTGTGCGGTTCCGCTCGTGCTGAAAGTGTCCCGTTTGGGTCAAAATAGCTTTGCTAATGTGAGCGGAGTTTGTATTACAGCTCTGATTGAAGGTGCACGTCAGCACCAATCACTCAAGACGGATCGCATGCATGTCAAACACCCCGAACTGGTGGATCCAGAAATGGGTTGCAAGTCACAGAGGGAAAAACAGTACTACATTTCAATAATATGACACATCTAATCACATGATAATAGTTAGGACAGCAAAAATGAATTAAATAATAAGGATTAATTAGGTAGCACTTTTTTTTACAGTCCTGTTCCCCATGTACATACTATGTACTTATTATAACTGGGTAATAACTAGGTACTAACCACCTACTCCTAAACCTAACCTTTACTTTCTGAGGTAAGTACACATACTTAAAATATGTCATGTTGTTTTTGTTCATGCCTTCAATTAAACAAGGGTATTTAAGTGCAAATTCATTGAAGAATCCTCATAAACAATGAGCAAAACTACTCCACAGATGCCACAGACTGCATTAAATACAGGTGCACTTGCAATGAGCATAAATGGAAGACCAAGAGAGCACGAAACCACTGATTCTTCACAATTCTGTTGTTAAGATGCAGCTCCTGCTATGATCAACAAATTTGAATATTATATATTTAATATATAAACATCTGTTTACTTCTGAATGATCAATAATATTGGCACTGTGTTGGATTTCCGCTTTGATGCCCTGACGCAAAACCCGTTGTCAGAGTCTGTTATTAACTGTAAGCCTTTCATATCTCTTAAACCCCTCATTCAGGCATCAAACAATAATCTTGCAGCCAGATATTTAAAGTACTCAAAGCAAACAGTCCACAAGAACTGTTCGCAACACCGCACTGTCTCGGCAAAAGCAGGTGATCGAAGAGGGAGGGCGTACTCACAGGTAAGACGTCAAAGGACTGAGGTCAGTTGGCACACTGGATAGTCCCTGTTCGGAGCAGTCCACAAGCAGTAGGATGCCATCCTCCTCACACTGGCACGCAGACGGGCACTGCTTAACAGGCACTGCGGCACCCGGCGGCCCGTGAGAATGGGCACACAAGACGGCATGCAGGATCAGTAACACCACCAACATGACAATGACTCCAACTCTTGTCTTTCTGTGGATGAGCTGTATATCTCTCTCTTCAGTCTCACTCAGCTGCAGCTCTACTTGTCTGTATGTGTGTATGTGTCTGTCCGCTCTCAGCTCTCTGAAATGTTATCCTAAGCCTCGTCTCTGTAGATTTATTCTGTCACTTCAAACTCCCATGGGTGAATGAGTCAGTCAGGGGCTTACGCAGGTCTTCTCTCTCTCTCTCCAGTCTCATCTCACTTAGGAGACATTCACCTATTGTAGTGGAAGCTTGCAGCGCTTCTCCGATTGGCTGGAGCTTTTGGAGGGCGGAGCTGCACGGCACAGCACTCCTCCTACTTTCACTTGCGCGCTCTTTCTGCCTCAGGCAGCTGGAGTGGATGGTTGGAAGAAAGCAGGGGAGCCGAACTCTGAGAGGGGGAGAACTGACGGCCAGAGCGGAGCTCTCAATTTCACCATGCCTTCCCATCACACCTTTAGAAGTGGCACAATCCTTCCCTCGTAATCACTTTTCTACAGCTGCTGAATCCCAGAGTTTTCGTGGAAAGTTTCACTAGACCCTGCAGCGTAAATTTAGCCGTCAAACACCGACCACTTCTCCTGCTGTTGCTCCTCGTATAAATCATAGGCGAATATTGTTTCGCTCCATTTCTCTTGGAGCAACGCTTACATGGTGTTTTATAACCCGAACAACAACAATTGAGTTAAGCTGCGGGCTCCCCTCAGCCAAACAAACTACAGATTTACTACTTCACTGTCCCAGCTTGTACAGCGGGGTGTCTTTTTACCGCAAGCGGCATGAAAATCCTATACAGAGCGAGAGAGATTTGCATGGCTTGTTCGGTGGGTCTCACTTTAACTAGTGGTAGGAACAATGATGAATAGTGCTGTTTATTCAATTGGAAAAGTGGACAATGGAATTTTCCAGATCGCTAGGTGATAAATACTATCTGTTTATGTCTCGAAGGATCATGGGAACTCCTGATCGATTGCCGTCAAGGTTTCCAAGAGTGGCAACAGCTACATTTTACCTAAACATCTCAGAAAAACACTACAAAGATGTACCACAACATATACGTTTCCAGGAAATGTCCCGGATATTTCCAGGAGCTGTGTAAGTTTTCCTTTAAGAGGTGACTCCAAACATCTGTAAAACTCCTTAAGTACTGTCACGGTGGCCGTATTATCATGCACATTATGTTTAATGTTGTGAATTGTTTGTAAAGAATGCAATATTTGTATAATTGTGATCTTCTGCACACTGTAAAGCCGAGTAAGTTGGCAAAACTCAAAAAAATGTGAGACAATCAGTTACATACATTTTTTTAAGTTAAGAAATGTAAAGTTTAAGAAAACAAAACTTGCCGTTTTTTATTGCATACATTTAACTTATCAACTATTTTTAGTGATGGAAACTTGGCTAGCTTTAACTAGCTAATCCAATAAATGCTACCTTGCTAATTGGTAACACAATTGCTTTGCAATATAAAACATTTAACATGTTAACTGTATATCTGTTCTCAAACTAAGCTCATGCTCCACTCTTCCAATCTACCCCAAAACAAGCCATGTAAAAAAAAAAAAAAAAAAAAAAAAAAAACCATTACAGAAACTCTTCTAAGCTAACATAGCAAAACATTAAACACTACTAAATCTCCAACTTAACGTTAATATCACACACACACACACACACACACACACACACACACACACACACACACACACACACACACACACACACACACACACACACACACACAAACATAATATAATATAACACTTAATTTTAGCATTTACTCTTCCTTTTAAGTGTCATGGCAAAGCATGGTGGAAATCCCAGTACAGTTTCAGGTAAATTTAAGTTAGTCTAAATTAAAAGAAAAAAGTTCATAAAACTCAGATTACTTAAAATGTGTCAGTTTTGAGAACTCAAAAGAAAAAGAAAGTTCTAAATACTCTAATTTGAGAGTATACCAATTTGTTTAATTTGAGTTGGCTCTACTCAAACCAATTCATCATTTTGAGCGTTCGGGTTTACACGATATGTTGGCATTGGTTTCTGGAGAAGTTCCCATTAGAAACCTTGCGTAGCAGTGCCCAAAGCACTATCATCTCTTGTTCTGCTTCATTCTATTTTTGTGTAGCTTGTTTTTGATATGTTCATGGGGGGTCTCGATTGTTAGCGTGACACACATTTCCTTTTTGTGGAACTGTGGCCAGTTTCAGAGAATCAAATAACATTAGTTATTCATAGTGCTTCAGTTGTTTTGCATTAATCTTAGTCATCACATCTGTTTCAAAATCTTTCTTTCTAGGAGCTGATGCTTTTTATGCTCACAGCGTTACAGTCCAGCATGAGGATCTCCAGCGCTGCTCATTCATCTGATTTAGAGTCATTCACAATGGGCTCAAATGAATTCCACCAATTCATTAAAATTCCTCAGCAGAGACTATTTTCTGTGGAGCCTTTGTTACATTCCCTGAAAAAAATGAACTGTAGTCATTGATGCACATTATGTCTGCATTATCCACACACACACACACACACACACACACACACACACACACACACACACACACACACACACACACACACACACACACACACACACACACACACACACACACACACACACACACACACACACACACACCAAACACCATCAAGCACTCAATTCTCATGCAAACGCACATTGCAGTAATTGCTTTGCCTGAGGACAGCCTCAATATAGATCCACAAACATGCAATACTCCCCTCTCTTGGTTTAATTTATGTCAGTTCAGTTTCCAGTCATGTCATGCAAGAAGTGATGAAATGTTAAAGATGCTGAATAAGAAATATTAAATCAATAAAACATGATGATTGCCTGTAACCAAAGGAAAGTTTAATCGCTCATTGGATGCTATGCTCAGAAAACTTAATGGAACTCTCATTTACTGTATGTATCAGCTTTTGTTTCAAGTTTTCTACTTAAGATTTCTTAGGAGCAATACAATTAGTAATGAATGAACTATAAAAGTAATGTGAGGTCAGATAATTCGGCCATGGAGGAAACCCGATGAGAAATATACGAGTTTTGATCATGAACAAAAAAGAGAGTTTTGAGTTTTCGCAAACTTTAGGGGCACAGTGTGAGATTACCGAGATTACTTTTAAAAGCACTATGCATGATGAATGTGAGATTAGAAGAGTATTTTTCACAAGTTTTAAGTGTCTTCATTTATTAATCTCTAGAAGAAACAATTGGAATATTAAAGATATCAAATTTTTCCTAAATTTCCAGGTTTCCGTGTTTTCACTGATATACGGTAGGGGGCGCTATTACACGTCTTCTGAAAGAGTACTGAACCTCCTGATCAAAGCACATGAAAAATAAGTTGCAGAAACAAGTGATATCTTATGTAATCATATGCATATGCAAAATAACGCGATCATCAACATTAAGCAGCATATAAATCAAAACTGCCTAATGTTACTGAATGAAATGTTGACCCAGGACGAGCTATAGGACTGTGAAGCTTTGGGGGTGTTGATGGACTCGATCTACTCCATCTATGTTTTGATCATCGTTCTCACTATGATCCAGATCTAGTCTTTGACAAAAAAAAATATTTTCTCAGCTTTTTGCTCAAAATGTTGTTTTATGAAACGCCCATATTGATAAAAAAGAATGCATGAAGCTTTTTTTATGCAGAGGCTCTGTTCTTTCTTTTGATATATTGCATGTTCATGTATTCATACACTAAATATTCTGGGGGGCCATGAAAGATAAACATGCATAAAATAGCACAATATATTTAGACTTGCAGAAATATCTTGCTTATGAAATTGTATTTTAAAATTATATTAAAATTATCATTATGTTATTGTTCTCAACGATAGCATAAACCTCACTACATTTTGTTACATTTATGCTTAAAGTGTACAGAACACACACAGTTTCTACCAGTCTCATGTTAATCTTGAGTGCCTATAGAGTAGTATTGCATCCTTCATATCTCAGAAGAGTCTTTAGTTTTATCATATTTATAAAAGACAGATAAGCTGTACCGATTCTTTCCAAAAACAGCCTAACTTGTGGAGGCGTGCAGTGGGTGGAGCAGACACACACACACACACACACACACACACACACACACACACACACACACACACACACACACACACACACACACACACACACACACAATACATGATGGCATTAGATAACTTTCGATTCACTATACGTTCGTGTTGTTTACATTATATGCACTTACACGCCGATTGCCAACAAAACACAGACATTTGATGCCGTTTCAAAGTCAAAGTTTGACTCGTGACTGGGAACAAACAAACACACTTGCAGAACTCCGACAAACTGCATCCACTGTTTCCTTAACTCTGGGTTATTTGGGAATCTGAACAAGGTTATTTTTCCCTCACAACCAAAAACACACTTCTTAAGTGACATTGTTGATTTCTTGGTCTAAAAAAAAAATGGCAGCACTGCCGTCGGCTTCTGTAACCAGAATGTAACTCTCGCTCTGGTTGATGTGCACAGAAGAAGTGAAGGGAGAAGTGTCCATACAAGGAATTATGCCCTTTATGATGTCATACAGGGCCATACTCGAGAAAAAAACATTCCGAAACTTATTTGAATCCTGAAGGAGTGTATGTCATATGTCCAACTCATTTTTCAAGTTTAGCCATGTTTATCACGAGAATCCAACTCTTTAACAGTGTAAATAAGTCAGGATGCATAAAATAGCATTAAAACAAAAAAATAAAATATAATATTCTTTAAAAACGAGTCTTGTAAAATGTGATATTTTTACTAGAAAACTAGCAAAAAACATATATACGTATATGCATTGTTCACAAATCCCTGCTTTTCAGCATCTGAGCTTTTCAGAGTAGCTTGTTCTTTCTGTTTTGCTCTTCAGGAGAAATAGTGAGAGCAGATTTCATTCATGCTGTACAGAAAAAACACAAACCTCAGTCTCGCAGCACTATAAACCACAAAAATTATATATATATATATATATATATATATATAAGATTTTTTTTGTGTGGTTTACGGTGCTGCGAGCCTGAGGTTTGTGTTTTTCTCCACAGCATGAATGAAATCTGCTCTCACTATTTCTCCTGAAGAGCAAAACAGAAAGAACAAGCTTTTCTGAAAAGCTCAGACGCTGAAAAGCAGGGATTTGTGAACAATGTGGCGGCAGTAAAGGAGAAGTTGAAAGTTAGACGTGCTGTCACCAAACACAGCTCTGCAAACAGTTCCCACCTCTGGGCACCTGCTCGCTGAGTCGGAGGCCAAAACAGGGTTGGGTTACCTATACGGCTGGAGCTACAGGGACCGCTGGAAGATTTGCCCCATTCCCTGCCCCTGAAGATCAAAGGCCTACACTCCCCTCTCAATCTCATATCCACCCACACACACACTATCCAAGCATCGGCAATCTTTTAAGGCACAAAAGGGAAGCAGTTACCTGGCTCTCACCTGTCTGAATCTGCCACAGGTTATTCGAGCTCCGTCAAGCACGGAAGTCCATTCAGCGGCTGCCTGATGAGAGGGAGAAACTGGAGACCTGGTTCTACCCACTTACCGAGGCTGGGAACAGACAATTACGGGTGAACGCAGTCATATCTGGCTGCTATGACCACCTGCTTGGTTCACTTGAGGGAACGTCTCAGAATAAAAGCACACAGCTAGCAAAACAACTCTCAATATTTCTAAGCCTTGACCTTGCTGTGCAACATTCTGGTTGAAATGCTGCAATAGTGAACAAAATGCTACAATGTATCTTAATGGGCTTCTAAAATCTTCCTGATCCTGGACAATATTTCCCAGTAGTATCAGCCATCCCATTCAGAGATTTATGGCATTGCAAAGGTGTTTTGGGTGGTTGCTAGGGTGTTTCTAAGAAGTTCCGAGTTGTTGCCAGGTCATTGCTAGGAGCATTGGTGAGTAAGAAAGTAAGCCTGGTCGTTGTACGTTAAAAAGCCTGTTGTTGGCAAGCTCCAGAAACTGGATAAAGCCTATATCAATAGGAAAACAGTCTAAACGGTTCATGACATTATGTATTTTAATAGAACTTTAATTATTCAACATGTTTAAATTATATTTAAGCAATATCACACGAGCATTGCACCTTGTTCCAAATAGCAACAGCATGGCTGTGAGAGTGATGCATTTGTACAACCGGTTTCAACTGCTTTTAAACAACAGTTAAAGGTGCTGTCTGTAAGAATGACATACACTCACCTAAAGGATTATTAGGAACACCATACTAATACTGTGTTTGACCCCCTTTTGCCTTCAGAACTGCCTTAATTCTACGTGGCATTGATTCAACAAGGTGCTGAAAGCATTCTTTAGAAATGTTGGCCCATATTGATAGGATAGCATCTTGCAGTTGATGGAGATTTGTGGGATGCACATCCAGGGCACGAAGCTCCCGTTCCACCACATCCCAAAGATGCTCTATTGGGTTGAGATCTGGTGACTGTGGGGGCCATTTTAGTTCAGTGAACTCATTGTCATGGTCAAGAAGCCAATTTGAAATGATTCGAGCTTTGTGACATGGTGCATTATTCTGCTGGAAGTAGCCATCGGAGGATGGGTATATGGTGGTCATAAAGGGATGGACATGGTCAGAAACAATGCTCAGGTAGGCCGTGGCATTTAAACGATGCCCAATTGGCACTAAGGGGCCTAAAGTGTGCCAAGAAAACATCCCCCACACCATTACACCACCACCACCAGCCTGCACAGTGGTTACAAGGCATGATGGATCCATGTTCTCATTCTGTTTACGCCAAATTCTGCTTCTACCATCTGAATGTCTCAACAGAAATCGAGACTCATCAGATCAGGTAACATTTTTCCAGTCTTCAACTGTCCAATTTTGGTGAGCTTGTGCAAATTGTAGCCTCTTTTTTCTATTTGTAGTGGAAATGAGTGGTACCCGGTGGGGTCTTCTGCTGTTGTAGCCCATCCGCCTCAAGGTTGTGCGTGTTGTGGCTTCACAAATGCTTTGCTGCATACCTCGGTTGTAACGAGTGGTTATTTCAGTCAAAGTTGCTCTTCTATCAGCTTGAATCAATCGGCTCATTCTCCTCTGACCTCTAGCATCAACAAGGCATTTTCGCCCACAGGACTGCCGCATACTGGATGTTTTTCCCTTTTCACACCATTCTTTGTAAACCCTAGAAATGGTTGTGCGTGAAAATCCCAGTAACTGAGCAGATTGTGAAATGCTCAGACCGGCCCGTCTGGCACCAACAACCATGCCACGCTCAAAATTGCTTAAATCACCTTTCTTTCCCATTCTGACATTCAGTTAATGAAGTTCAGGAGATTGTCTTGACCAGGACCACACCCCTAAATGCATTGAAGCAACTGCCATGTGACTGGTTGATTATATAATTGCATTAATGAGAAATTGAACAGGTGTTCCTAATAATCCTTTAGGTGAGTGTAGAATGGCTAGTGGTTGAAATGGGTACTGCAGTCCACATTCAAAATATTGTTTTCCCCGCCCTCTCTTCCTCAGACTCGACACTGAGACTTACACCATGGACTGTAAAAAAAAATGGATGTAGTGTCCGTGAAGTCACCCATAGGATTCTGAAGAGCAGTTTTGAAGCGTAAAGTAGGGACGAGCTGGCGGTTGCCATCTTGTCAGCGTGTCATCGCGCGTCACTCCCGGATAACAGAAAATGGGGAAAGAGGCGGGACGTGGGCGGAGCTGAGGTGACGTGATGACTAACAGACAGCAGACAAACGCGAATCCACCTGTCACTCAAAGTGGCCACGCCCTTAATTATGCACAACTTTAAGGCTTTCTATAATGTAAACGAATAAGTTATACACAAATTCACCCCCCTCACAGTTGTCATGAAGGGCAAAATTAGCCGTATAGACCAAAACCACAATTTGTCTCAGGCTGCAAACATGTTTTAATCTGCTGTTAAGTTGGGCATTTGAACATGGGGCGCAATGAGATTCTGCTCCCTTCTGGAGCCTGTCCTTAGCGGCCAGTCGATGAATTGCAGTATAAGTCACAAGAGAAACTGGGGGAGGTTGCCGCTTGACTTACACACTGAAAGTTGATGAGTTGATTTATCCACATTTTAATGTGCTTCTGTTCATAGAGATTTTTAGATGGATGCTGAGGCTTTTTAGGTCGGGTAGAATCTGCGATCTCTGACTCAGTTTGTTTGCTGGCGTCCATGGCAGCAATATGCGTTTTTTTCCGCCAACTGGCAAACTGTGGTGTCGAAACTGGCGGCGTGTGGTGTGGCACAGACCAAAACTCTGCAGATCTTGCACAAAGAGCTACATAACACACTAAAGAGAAAAGAAAACAAGAAAATGCATCATATGACCCCTTTAAGGGTGCAGGGGGCAAGTTCGGACACAGCCCAGGACTATCCCCAGAAAATGGGGACATCTGGTCACCTTAATGATAGGTGAGGTATATTGCAGTTGCTCCGCCAACGAAAGTAGTTCCACAGTCAAAGCAGAATCACTGCTTCTCTAAGCAACAGACAGTTGACGTTCCTGAATGAATCAGTGTTTTCAACAAATCATTGTTTCAATGAAATGTGTCACGGCGTCACCGACTGGTGTAAAGATGTAACCCGAAGAAAAATCGCACCACTAATGCACAGACTGACGTCTAAATGCACAAGCTGAATAATGTTGGCCGCCAATCAAATTCGAGTACCGGAAAAGTATTTTATCTGTACAAAAACAGTCAATTTTTTTGACTAGAGGTTATTTTATACCTGTTTTAGTGTCCACCACTTAAAAGGGATACTAACAAGCCACACGATTTGAAGAGTGTAAAATATAAAGCAGAAAATGTTTGGGTTTTAGTTTAGGTTTTATTCTAGACACACATTAATCTTTTCTCTATTAGATTTGAAATGCTGCTGAAGACATTCATCTGTGAACCTGCACAAGGATTCATGTCCCAGAATGTTTACACGAAAGACAGGGAGCTAAATTCATGTTGGCTCGCTCGTGAGAATCACATTGACAGTATAAAATACAGTCAGCTAGTATACATGAAAACACATCCACGAGTCAGAGCCTGCCAGTGAGAACAGAGGAAAGAAAAGGATCTCATTTTGGATTCTATTTTAAGTCTTGCCATTGGCACTCCAATTATATAAGCAAAAGTAAGGAGGGGGGCATGATTTAAATGGCAATAAATAATGATGATAAATTATCGATCGTCTCAAAATTTGATTGCTTCAATTATTTCCAGGCAAAGACTTGTTGCACGTGTTACTTTGGGACAAGTCAGACGGGTTATAGTGTTTGAATCTAAACTCTCTTCCAACGCCTCTGCATCACATTCAAAGTGTGGAAGTAAATATAAAAAAATAAAACGATTCAAGATGTGTGTTTTTTGCAGGGACATTTCGTTAAATAAACAGAGGTAATAAGGCCTTTGTGATGGAAATTACACATATAAACCGTTGCTATTGTTCAACCCAAACATGCATAGAAGAAAATCGGATAACTAGACAACTAAATCATCTCAGATGGAAGCTGAGTACTGTAGTACTCATGGCATTTCTGCAGTATGCACTCCACTTGACCATTTCCAGTGGGACCGGTGAACTGTTAAAATTCACGTTGATTTGACATATTTAAAGTCATAAAATATGAAAGTCATCCATCCAAGTTGATGGAGAGACATCACTCTCAACATAAGGAGGTCATGTGACAAAATTGAACACTCTAAAAAATCTTGGGTTATTTTTTTCTACCAAAAAAAGACTGCTGCTAAAAGAGTCTTTTGGGTCTTTTTGGGGGGGTTATTTTTTCAGTATTTCGGTAGTTTTTGTTTAACCAGATCCTGGGTCAGATGTAACAACCCAGTGTTTGGGTAGTTTTTGTGTTACCCAGATCCTGAGTCAGACATAACAACCCATGTGTTTGGGTAGTTTTTGTGTTACCCAAATCATGGGTCAGACGTAACGACCCGGTGTTTGGGTAGTTTTTGTGTTACCCAAATCATGGGTCAGACGTAACGACCCAGTGTTTGGGTAGTTGTTGTGTTACCCAGATTATGGATCAGATGTAACGACCCAGTGTTTGGGTAGTTTTTGTGTTACCCAGATCCTGGGTCAGATGTAGCGACCCAGTGTTTGGGTAGTTTTTGTGTTACCCAGATCCTGGGTCAGATGTAACGACCCAGTGTTTGGGTAGTTTTTGTGTTACACAAATCATGGATCAGATGTAACAACCCATTGTTTGGGTAGTTTTTGTGTTACCCAGATCATGGGTCAGACGTAACAACCCAGTGTTTGGGTAGTTTTTGTGTTACCCAGATCCTGAGTCAGACATAACAACCCAGTGTTTGGGTAGTTTTTGTGTTACCCAGATCATGGGTCAGACGTAACAACCCAGTGTTTGGGTAGTTTTTGTGTTACCCAGATCCTGAGTCAGACATAACAACCCAGTGTTTGGGTAGTTTTTGTGTTACCCAGATCCTGAGTCAGACGTAACAACCCAATGTTTGGGTAGTTTTTGTGTAACCCAGATCCTGAGTCAGACATAACAACCCATTGTTTGGGTAGTTTTTGTGTTACCCAGATCCTGAGTCAGACGTAACAACCCAATGTTTGGGTAGTTTTTGTGTAACCCAGATCCTGAGTCAGATGTAACAACCCAATGTTTGGGTAGTTTTTGTGTAACCCAGATCCTGAGTCAGATGTAACAACCCAGTGTTTGGGTAGTTTTTGTGTAACCCAGATCCTGAGTCAGACGTAACAACCCAATGTTTGGGTAGTTTTTGTGTAACCCAGATCCTGAGTCAGATGTAACAACCCAATGTTTGGGTAGTTTTTGTGTAACCCAGATCCTGAGTCAGATGTACCAACCCAGTGTTTGGGTAGTTTTTGTGTAACCCAGATCCTGAGTCAGACGTAACAACCCAATGTTTGGGTAGTTTTTGTGTAACCCAGATCCTGAGTCAGATGTAACAACCCAATGTTTGGGTAGTTTTTGTGTGACCCAGGTCCTGGGTCAGACGTAATAACCCAGTGTTTTGTTATGTCTTTGAAAAGATGCAAGCAACGCAGAGATAACTTATGAACATACCTTTTACTCAGACTCACTTTTCCTCACCTCCTGGTACAATCCTGTACCATTCGATCTACTAGTGCCACCCACAGGACAAGTGGTGACACCACATCTAGCTCTCTTTTAACAATTGTACTTGGTATTCACTTCTGTACACACTGACATTGGAATAATTGAGCTGAGCTGAGCCCGTATCCAGCATTAACTCCACGTTCTGTGTTGTCCCACATGCGCTAATTTGAACAGTACACAGTCGTGATAAGGGCTTTCTACCGTAAGCACAGTCACATCAGGAATTGAAATCTCACTTACGTTTCGTGTCCACGGCACACTTTAGCGAAATGTCCTCTTTTCTTGCATGCATTACAGATAGCGTCTTTGGCAGGGCATTTTTAAAAGTTGTCAGTGTGCTGTTTTGAACCACATCTGTAACACATTTTCCCTTCAGATGTAGGTGAGTGCATTGCCGTCGCTCCTCGTAATGTCTGTGCGTTTTTCCCCATTTCGCGGCCAGATCTGTTGTACTGAAGACGTGACTGTTGAGTAACTTGTACATCCGCCGGTTTGCTCATCACGTTTGCCTCTGCTACTGCCGTTTCTATTTGGCTGGCAATTGTGACAGCTTTTCTCAAAGTAAGATCCACTTCTAGGAGTAAACGTTTCCGTATGCGGTTTGGATTTGTTTTTTCACCAAGTTGGTCCTGGATCATTTCCTCCTCCATGGCTCCGAATTCGCATGTAGCCGCAAGCTCCTTCAGCGCCACCACATATTGATCCGTAGTTTCACAATGTCGTTGTCATCGCTGTCGAAATCTGTACCGTTTAGCTACCACATTCACTTTTGGCTCAAAGAATGTGAGAATAGCTTGCAATGCCGTGTCGTACTCAAAGCAACAAACAGGGAGTCACCTAAACGTCTTTTCGTGTGATGGAAACGCCTGATGCCTAGCATTAAATTGTATAGATACAGAATATAAATACTTATGACGCTAAAATATGTTCTGCACACTGTACACTGATTGTTTATGGACAGGTTATGGTGCCAGTCACAGCATATTTCGGCTAAACAGGGCGGCGGTCAAAAGTTAGAAGTTCCCCTGCTGAACATGATACAAGGATGTAGTGTCGTGACGTCACCCGTAGGTTTCTGAAGAGCATTTTTAAAGCCCAAAGTGGTGGAGTCGGCCGCCGCCGGGACGTGGGTGGAGCAGAGGGGTCTGGTTGCTGAAAGCACGCCCCCCTAAGAGTGACAGCAGCGGCAATCCACCTGTCACTCAAGTGGCCACGCCCTTAATTATGCAGAACTTTTACGGCTTAAGTCCTTTAAGTACTTTAAGTCCTTTCAAGCTTTATAATGGCAGTGAATGGCTGCATCTATCCATCATATAACTGGGGGGTTAATAAAGGCCTTCTGAAGCGAAGTGGTGCGTTTGTGTAAGAAAAATATCCATATTTTTCAAACTTTATAGACTAAAATAACTAACATCCGGCAGATTGCCGTACGCATCGATTTACGGCGAAAGAGTAACCCTTGACCATTGAACCCTTGACGCATGCGTATTGACGAACGCAGAAGCGCAGAGGATTGAGCAAAACAAAACACCCGTCATGAATTAGAGTTTAAAACGAGAATTTTAAAGAAAAATAAAGAGAAGAGGGGCTTGAGTTTGTTGCCCAGCACAATCCACAAGATGCGTCAAAGCTTGCGATGCTCCTGTACATCGTGTCAAGGGTTACTCTTTTAGCGCAAGTCGACTTGTGTACCGCTGACCGCCGGAAGATAGTTATTTTAGTCCATAAAGTTTTAAATATGGATATTTTTCTTACACAAAGCATCGCTTTGTTTCAGAAGGCCTTTATTAACCCCCCGGAGCCGTGTGGAGCACTTTTATGATGGATAGATGCACTTATATGGACTTAAAAAACAACATAACCATTCACTGCCATTATAAAGCTTGGAAGAGCCAGGATATTTGTAATATAACTCTGATTGTATTTGTCTGAAAGAAGAATGTCATATACACACAGGATGACTTGAGGGTGAGTAAATCATGGGCTAACTTTCATTTTCGGGTGAACTAACCCTTTACATCAACCCATTATACTGGGTTAAATAAATAACCCAATTTGCTGGGTGAAATGTGTTCTGTCCTATATTTACCCAGACCTTGGGTTAAAAACATCCCAAATGGGTTGTTTTTAACCCAGTGTTTTTTAGAGTGTAGTATACAGTTTGAAATGTTTATTGTTGCATATTGCACATACTACTTTAAAAAAATAGTCAAGATTACTCTAGTTTTCCATTTTGAATATAGTCTATGTATAGGCGTTTCTGTGATGGAAATTTAGCATGCAAACAGTTATCTTTTCACAACAGCACAGTGGAAAGAGAGGAATGAGATGAGATGGCACTTGTTAGGGTGTGTGTAGCTGTGTTTGGATTCATGCAACAGATATGTACACGAGAGAGAGAGAGAGAGAGAGAGAGAGAGAGAGAGAGAGAGAGAGAGAGAGAGAGAGAGAGAGAGAGAGAGAGAGAGAGAGAGAGAGAGAGAGAGAGAGAGAGAGAAACAAATGTACAGTAAGTGATGATTGTATCTGGCATGCAAGCAGCGATTACAGCTCAGGTGGAATGTTATCAGTGCCCGATAATATTTTACTGTCTCCATTTGAGTTCAGCCAACCAGAACCAGAGAAAAATGATTGACCTGAAAAGCAGAAGGTGTTTGTGTCCATAAAGGCGTGTGCTAGAAAGACGGACTTCTTCATCTCTTTCAACAGCGAGATTAGAGCTAAGAATTATGAGATGCTTTTTGTCTTTATCATTTCAATACTTTGTTCCTTTAAAGGCATTCCTTCCCTAAATGCATTAATGTAATAATACATAACATCAGTGTTGCATATTTGCATTTCAAAAGCTAGCAAAATATGTGCGGATGTGCTGGTGCTGTATGACAGCTGTCTTCTGTTCTTTGTACAACATCACATACTTTTTATTTAAAATAATATACTAGAGCGCCTCCTAGAGCAAAAGGCAAAGCATGACACTGAAATACAATTCATAGCAAATACATCATGTTATTTTGTTTAGTACACAATTAATAACTGAAGCATTTATATCTATAGACTTATCAGTATTAAATTTGCTTTCTAATAAGCACCTTGAAGTGTTTTTAAAGGGATAGTCGACCCAAAAATGAAAATTATTTTCATCATTTTCTCATCCTCATGTTGTTCCAAACCTCTGTGAGTTTCTTTATTCTGTGGAACACAAAAGAAGATATTTTGAAGAATGTTGGTAGAACCAAACTGTTTTTGTTAGCATTGACTTCCATTGTATGGATAAAAGAACGGATTCATTTCTCAAAATATCTTATTTTATGTTATAGAAAGCCATAGGCTACAGGTTTGAAACATAGACTGTAAAAATTGCGCTGTAGAAAATTGAAGTGAAAATATCCCGGAAAGGTCGTTGCCAGTAGCGTCAGGGTATGCATGTACGTATGGGCCTGGGGAACACGATTACAACCGAGGGAGCCCGTTTCAGTGGTGGAATCGCGGTATCAATTAAGATCCCTCCCATACTCCTGCTCCCGCAGACTCATTTGCGAACACAGCTGTCAATCATGACGTCACACCCCATTTTTATAGCATCAATTAACTAACTAAATACAAACTTACTGGAAAAACGAACGCATGAACATATGTCTGCAGGATAAGAACTAAGTAAATTGACAGAAAACATCTTTGGAAAAAAGTTATTTGAAGTGAAATTGTATTTATTAGTTTGGCTTGCGTCCCATTTGATTACATGGAGAGGGCGGGGTTTATGACTTGGACTGCAGCCAGCCACCAGAGGGCGATCAAAATGCTTTGGCTTCACTTTTTGGGAGCTTTTCAAAGCGTCGAATCAATTGAACCAATTGCTTTGAAAAATTATTCAGTGTTTCGAAGCGCTCAAAACGCCACACGCTAGTGACCCATGCTGGTCAGAACAGTGTAAATGAAACACAAACATGCATAAAATGCTATTAACTTGTCCATGGATGGCTCAGCTAAACAGCCAGGCTCCGAACCACTGATTCAAAACAAAAGATTCGTAAAGGTTGTGAAGCTTCATGAAGCAGTGTTTCGAAAGCTCCCATCACTTCGTCACACCCCTACTTTTCAGGATGCGTGGTTCACACTTTTGCTGCCATGTTGTAATTACCGTGAATAATAAAGCTATGTATGCTTTCGAATCGCTCTCACGGTACTTTGATAACACCCTATTCCTCGTCTGGGATCGTGCAGAGCCTCTGAAGCCCTTCCTTTGAAACTGCATTAATTTGGACCTTTAACATTTTGGTTGTCATGGAAATCAATGGTTTGGAGAAAAATCCTGAAATGTTTTCCTCAAAAAAACATATTTTCTCTTTGACTGAAGAAAGAAAGAAAGACATGAACATCTTGGATGAGATGGGGTTGAGTAAAATATCGGGACATTTTCCTTTTGAAGTGATCTAATCCTTTAAATCTGCAGTGGTCAAGTCGTAGCTCTCAGAAAAAAAATAGGAGTTTACTCGTAATTACAAGTTCTACATGCACAGGAAGGCTTTTTACAGTTCAGAATCATTGCGGTTATTACGACATAGCATGAACCCTCTTGCAAAAGCATATTCTCTTGCATATTATTTCCATCACCACCAAACAAACATTGGTCAGACGGCAACGTCGTAGGCAATCCTCGGCCAAATAGTCGTGGTAGGACAGCATAAATAAGGTAAAAATATGTAACAGAAGATTTCCTAAAAATGCATTCAGATATGTCTGTTCAACATTCATTTTGAACTATTTTTCAACCATGACGGGATGTGTCAGTGGGACGTCTTTACGGCGGCCATTAATGGCGCTTTTCCATTACCAGTACCAGCTCAACTCGACTCGGCTTTTGGCTCCTTTTTCCATTGCAGATAGTTCCTCCACAATAGTACCTGGTCTTCATAGCAATGCCACAGGAAACTTTTTCGTTCCTTGTTGCCCCATCAAGCTCTCGCTGGATCCTCTCTTTGGCAACCAAACAAAGGAAACCTCCTCGTTTGACCACGGTGTATTCTTCCGAGTTGCCATAATAGTAATGGGCATATCACGCAATCTCTGGCCAAACTATTTAAAAATGGCGGGGTTATTCAGGATACTCCGTCTGGTGCGTGTAATGATGATGCAGTGAATAGAGACAATTCTCTCCGACCAATCAGCAGTCAGCCGTGTTTTCACGTCACATTTAGTATCGCCTCAGCTCGCTCAGAACCTCGCCGGAGGTGATACGAAAAAAAGTACCTGGAAGCAGGTACAGGTACAACTTTTACACAGTGGAAAACCAAACAAAGGCGAGTCGAGGCGAGTCGAGGTGAGCTGTGTAGTGGAAAAGCTCCATAAATGTCCAAATGTTTGCTGGGCAGTTTTGCATTTGTGTCTCAGGGAATGCAAAACCTTTGTGCCAGACCTCTCTGAAGAATACAGTTGCGATGGTAGTGAAGAGCGACATGTTGATGGGAAAAAAATATATTAGAAAAAAATTTAAATGTTAATGTTTTTGCGTTCGCTCGCAAAATGTTTGCAAATGCTAATTTCTCAGGGGAATGCAAGTTTTGCAAACGAACGCAACGTTTCTTGGGGAACGCAAAACATTTGCAAGAGAACGCAAAGGCTAATGTTTCCTCCCATTTTTTCCATCACCATGTCCCTCTGTAGTACGGTGACTGAGACTGTCAGTCCTTAAAATTCATCCTTGCATCCTAACATCTCATTTTGCTCTCCACTGAGGAAAGCAAGTCAGACTTATGAGGATGAGTAAATGATGACTAAATATTCATTTTATAGGTCGATTACCCCTTTAAAAACATCAGATCTCTGCTTACTATAACATGCATTCACACATGAGCTTGCTGCACACTGTAGATTGTTGTTACTTCAGGTTAGTAGCCGTATTATTTTGTATGTGGCAGGAGCAGGTGGATTCAGTGTTTGTTATCAATGGCTCCCTCTTGTGGCAGACGAAAATACTGCATTTTGTGGGTCTCACCCAAGGAGGTGTAAATGCCTGAAGAATGCTACACTTATTATTTCCATTCATATCAATGGTATCACAATACAGATTCAGTCAGAATACATCACTACTTTTAATGGCTGTCAATGTTGATCACCAGCACCGGATAACTTGAAAGTGCTAACCTGACTATCCTTGATCCCTTGGGATTTGTATTTATTTATTATCAAAGATTGGTTTGGTTAGCATTGTCCAGCACGGTCATAATTTTGCTTATAGAGCAGAAACCACTTATAGCAGCAAATGTAGGTTAATAAACACCAAAATACAGTTTATTAATTCATACAGATTTTTAAAAAGATCATTCAATTTTAAAAAAAATATTGAAGGAAACTGCATATATATACATTCACTCACCTAAAGGATTATTAGGAACACCTGTTCAAGTTCTCATTAATGCAATTATCTAATCAACCAATCACATGGCAGTTGCTTCAATGCATTTAGGGGTGTGGTCCTGGTCAAGACAATCTCCTGAACTCCAAACTGAATGTCAGAATGGGAAAGAAAGGTGATTTAAGCAATTTTGAGCGTGGCATGGTTGTTGGTGCCAGACGGGCCGGTCTGAGTATTTCACAATCTGCTCAGTTACTGGGATTTTCACGCACAACCATTTCTAGGGTTTACAAAGAATGGTGTGAAAAGGGAAAGACATCCAGTATGCGGCAGTCCTGTGGGTGAAAATGCCTTGTTGATGCTAGAGGTCAGAGGAGAATGAGCCGATTGATTCAAGCTGATAGAAGAGCAACTTTGACTGAAATAACCACTCGTTACAACCGAGGTATGCGGCAAAGCATTTGTGAAGCCACAACACGCACAACCTTGAGGCGGATGGGCTACAACAGCAGAAGACCCCACCGGGTACCACTCATCTCCACTACAAATAGGATAAAGAGGCTACAATTTGCACAAGCTCACCAAAATTGGACAGTTGAAGACTGGAAAAATGTTGCCTGGTCTGATGAGTCTCGATTTCTGTTGAGACATTCAGATGGTAGAGTCAGAATGTGGCGTAAACAGAATGAGAACATGGATCCATCATGCCTTGTTACCACTGTGCAGGCTGGTGGTGGTGGTGTAATGGTGTGGGGGATGTTTTCTTGGCACACTTTAGGCCCCTTAGTGCCAATTGGGCATCGTTTAAATGCCACGGCCTACCTGAGCATTGTTTCTGACCATGTCCATCCCTTTATGAACACCATGTACCCATCCTCTGATGGCTACTTCCAGCAGGATAATGCATCATGTCACAAAGCTCGAATCATTTCAAATTGGTTTCTTGAACATGACAATGAGTTCACTGAACTAAAATGGCCCCCACAGTCACCAGATCTCAACTCAATAGAGCATCTTTGGGATGTGGTGGAACGGGAGCTTCGTGCCCTGGATGTGCATCCCACAAATCTCCATTAACTGCAAGATGCTATCCTATCAATATGGGCCAACATTTCTAAAGAATGCTTTCAGCACCTTGTTGAATCAATGCCACGTAGAATTAAGGCAGTTCTGAATGCGAAATGGGGTCAAACAGAGTATTAGTATGGTGTTCCTAATAATCCTTTAGGTGAGTGTATATATATATATAGGCTATGCATTATTGCCCATATGCCTTACTCTCATAGAAGAGGGTTTGCTGTTCATCACAAGGTTGACTGCAAATAATGAACAAATGATTGCTAACACCAGATGGAGAATGAGAGTATGAATAACCAGAGGGACTGCAGTACACTTTAATAACAAAGCTAATGTGTGTGTGTGTGACCAAATGTCCCTACAAGTATAATACCAGTAAATGTATACCTTGTGGGGTCTTTTTTTGTTCCCATGGGGAAAACAGCTTATAAATCATACAGAATAATCTTTTTTGAAAATGTAAAACTGCAGAAAGTTTTGTGTGATGGGTATAGGTTTAGGGGTATGGTTAGTGTAAGTGGAGAGACTATACAGTTTTTACAGTATAAAAACCATTATGTCTAAGTCCCCCTAAAACATGGAAACCCAATGTTTGTCTGTGTGTGTGTCTAAGTAAATCATACGTTATAGGGAAAAAATGTCTCCACAAAGATGGCAATATCCCAAATCCTTGTCCTTGTCCTTGTGGGGACATTTTTTGGTCCCCATGAGGAAAACAGTAGGCTAAGTGATGTTTTTTGAAAATGTAAAATGCATAAAGTTTTGTGTGATGGGTAGGTTTAGGGGTAGGGTTAGAGTGTGTGTGTGTGTGTGTGTGTGTGTGTGTGTGTGTGTGTGTGTGTGTGTGTGTGTGTGTGTGTGTGTGTGTGTGTGTGTGTGTGTGTGTGTGTGTGTGTGTGTGTGTGTGTGTGTGTGTGTGTGTGTGTGTGTTTGTTTGTGTTACTTCACACCTCGTACCGTGGGTCTATTCTGATGTCTGTGGTTTCAGGCTAGTCCTGCATGAGACACTGGAAGGCTTTCTCCCCTATCTTATCTTTCCCACTTGAGAAAACATGATTTACATTCATCTATGTTCTTCTGAGCTACAGATAAAATGGTCTTTGTTTGTCTAGAGAAGTTTATTGCCTTTGGATACTCGCTGGGAAAGTTATGTCCCGTGGGATAACCATACTGGATCCGTAGGGCTTGATGTTTGATCACCAACATTCCTAATCCTAAATCACTTTTGGATAAAGGGTAATATGTAATAGACTACACTGTCACCTCATAGATCACAGGGGACAAACAATAAGAAATCTTTGTGTTTCAAATTAAATCCACATCTGCTTTAATTTGTCTGGTATCATTAACTTTTATGAGAGGTGTGAGTTGTCAGATACACTAGAGTTATTGTCTTTTATGTGTCATAGATTAGCACAAGTGTTATAATGCAGTAGTAACCAATAGCACTCAGCTGCATTGGGCGTTTGAATGGGAGGGTTTTCCCAGCTTTATTGTGGACATTTGTGAAACTGTTTTGCTGCATGTGCAGATTATGATTCGTGCAGTCATGGTTATTTGAGCAGTATATCATTATATGTTTTACCGTTTATCTGCTTTATAACGAATAGTTACTGTAGCCTTCATCAGCCATCAGTTTAGAGGCTATTGTTTTTCTTAATAATATTATTCAGCAAAGATGCATTACATTTATCAAAAGTGAGAATAAACACATTTATAATGTTACAAAAAATTTTCCACAAAAATATAAAGCAGTGCAACTGTTTTTCAACATCGAAAGTAAGTAATGTTTCTTGATCATCAAATCATACATTAGAATGATTTCTGAAGGATCATGTGACGCTGGAGACTGGAGTAATGATACTGAAGATTCAGCTTTGATAACAGGAATAATGTAAATTTTTTAACATAGTTTAACGTCTAGGTATTTTATTCTGTATCCTTTTTGAGTAAAATAAAAAAAAAATGTATGCAAAGCATTAGGTGTATTCATCATGCGAAAAGGCAGATGCAACATTCGTTTAGGTGACTCACATCACGCCCCTGTGTGTTGCTTTGCATAGAATTTAACGATATACAGCACAACACATTTATAGATAAAATAAAAAGTGCACAAAACTGTTTTTTAATTAGGAAATGCACCAATTTGATGGAGCTGCACTGCTCTATCCTGAAGAGATTGTAAAAAGCCTGTGATAAATGACTCAAACACTGGGTCATTACGTCTGACCCAGGATCTGGGTTACACAAAAACTGCCCATACACTGGGTTGTTATGTCTGACCCAGGATCTGGGTAACATAAAAACTACCCAAACACTGGGCTGTTATGTCTGACCCAGGATCTGTGTAACACAAAAACTACCCAAACACTGGGTTGTTACGTCTGACTCAGGATCTGGTTAACACAAAAAATACCCAAACACTGGGTCGTTACGTCTGACCCAGGATCTGGGTAACACAAAAGTACCCAAACAATAGGTTGTTACGTCTGACTCAGGATCTGTGTAGCACAAAAACTACCCAAACACTGGGTTGTTACGTCTGACTCATGATCTGGGTAACATAAAAACTTCCCAAACACTGGGTTGTTACTTCTGACCCAGGATCTAGGTAACACAAAAACTGCCCAAACACTGGGTTGTTATGTCTGACCCAGGTTCTGGGTAACATAAAAACTTCCCAAACACTGGGTTGTTATGTCTGACCCAGGATCTGGGTAACACAAAAACTGCCCAAACACTGGGTTGTTATGTCTGACCCAGGATCTGGGTAACATAAAAACTGCCCAAACACTGGGTTGTTACTTCTGACCCAGGATCTGGGTAACACAAAAACTGCCCAAACACTGGGTTGTTATGTCTGACCCAGGTTCTGGGTAACACAAAAACTGCCCAAACACTGGGTTGTTATGTCTGACCCAGGTTCTGGGTAACACAAAACTACCCAAACAATAGGTTGTTACGTCTGACTCAGGATCTGTGTAGCACAAAAACTACCCAAACACTGGGTTGTTATGTCTGACCCAGGTTCTGGGTAACACAAAAACTGCCCAAACACTGGGTTGTTACTTCTGACCCAGGATCTGGGTAACACAAAAACTGCCCAAACACTGGGTTGTTATGTCTGACCCAGGTTCTGGGTAACACAAAAACTGCCCAAACACTGGGTTGTTATGTCTGACCCAGGTTCTGGGTAACACAAAACTACCCAAACAATAGGTTGTTACGTCTGACTCAGGATCTGTGTAGCACAAAAACTACCCAAACACTGGGTTGTTATGTCTGACCCAGGTTCTGGGTAACACAAAAACTGCCCAAACACTGGGTTGTTACTTCTGACCCAGGATCTGGGTAACACAAAAACTGCCCAAACACTGGGTTGTTATGTCTGACCCAGGATCTGGGTAACATAAAAACTTCCCAAACACTGGGTTGTTACTTCTGACCCAGGATCTGGGTAACATAAAAACTTCCCAAACACTGGGTTGTTACTTCTGACCCAGGATCTGGGTAACACAAAAACTGCCCGAACACTGGGTTGTTATGTCTGACCCAGGTTCTGGGTAACATAAAAACTTCCCAAACACTGGGTTGTTACTTCTGACCCAGGATCTGGGTAACACAAAAACTGCCCAAACACTGGGTTGTTAATTCTGACCCAGGATATGGGTAACATAAAAACTCCCCAAACACTGGGTTGTTACTTCTGACCCAGGATCTGGGTAACACAAAAACTGCCCAAACACTGGGTTGTTATGTCTGACCCAGGTTCTGGGTAACATAAAAACTTCCCAAACACTGGGTTGTTACGTCTGACCCAGGATCTGTGTAACACAAAAACTGCCCAAACACTGGGTTGTTACTTCTGACCCATGATCTGTGTAACACAAAAACTACCCAAACACTGGGTTGTTACGTCTGACTCAGGATCTGGGTAACACAAAAATTACCCAAACACTGGGTTGTTATGTCTGAACCAGGTTCTGGGTAACACAAAAACTGCCCAAACACTGGGTTGTTATGTCTGACCCAGGTGCTGGGTAACACAAAAACTGCCCAAACACTGGGTTGTTATGTCTGACCCAGGTGCTGGGTAACACAAAAACTGCCCAAACACTGGGTTGTTATGTCTGACCCAGGTGCTGGGTAACACAAAAACTGCCCAAACACTGGGTTGTTATGTCTGACCCAGGTTCTGGGTAACATAAAAACTTCCCAAACACTGGGTTGTTACTTCTGACCCATGATCTGTGTAACACAAAAACTACCCAAACACTGGGTTGTTACGTCTGACCATCTGGGTAACACAAAAAATACCCAAACACTGGGTCGTTACGTCTGACCCAGGTTCTGGGTAACATAAAAACTTCCCAAACACTGGGTTTTTACGTCTGACCCAGGATCTGTGTAACACAAAAACTGCCCAAACACTGGGTCGTTACGTCTGACCCAGGTTCTGGGTAACATAAAAACTTCCCAAACACTGGGTTTTTACGTCTGACCCAGGTTCTGGGTAACACAAAAACTGCCCAAACACTGGGTTGTTACGTCTGACCATCTGGGTAACACAAAAAATACCCAAACACTGGGTCGTTACGTCTGACCCAGGTTCTGGGTAACATAAAAACTTCCCAAACACTGGGTTTTTACGTCTGACCCAGGATCTGTGTAACACAAAAACTGCCCAAACACTGGGTTGTTATGTCTGACCCACGTTCTGGATAACATAAAAACTTCCCAAACACTGGGTTGTTACTTCTGACCCATGATCTGTGTAACACAAAAACTACCCAAACACTGGGTTGTTACGTCTGACCATCTGGGTAACACAAAAAATACCCAAACACTGGGTCGTTACGTCTGACCCAGGTTCTGGGTAACATAAAAACTTCCCAAACACTGGGTTTTTACGTCTGACCCAGGATCTGTGTAACACAAAAACTGCCCAAACACTGGGTCGTTACGTCTGACCCAGGTTCTGGGTAACATAAAAACTTCCCAAACACTGGGTTTTTACGTCTGACCCAGGTTCTGGGTAACACAAAAACTGCCCAAACACTGGGTTGTTACGTCTGACCATCTGGGTAACACAAAAAATACCCAAACACTGGGTCGTTACGTCTGACCCAGGTTCTGGGTAACATAAAAACTTCCCAAACACTGGGTTTTTACGTCTGACCCAGGATCTGTGTAACACAAAAACTGCCCAAACACTGGGTTGTTATGTCTGACCCACGTTCTGGATAACATAAAAACTTCCCAAACACTGGGCTGTTGCGTCTGTCTGATTGATTGATTGATTGATTGATTGATTGATTGATTGATTGATTGATTGATTGATTGATTGATTGATTGAATCAGCTGCATGAAGGCTCTTTGTGATATTGTGGCAGACACACAAGTGTGTTCCAAACAAAACATATAAACTAATGTTCAATTATTACATTTAGATTTTTTTATATCCATATTACCTAGTCTGCAGGTATGCCAAGTCTATGGCCATAAACTGTTAATTCCACTGGATAATCTTTATACAAATATTAGATATGTTCATTTAAAAAATCATTCCCCACTGTAGCATAAGTTTGGGTTTGTTTATGCTCTATTTGTTCAGTGATTGAAACTGTCCATAACAACATGCCTGTGGGCCTTTGGGGGAAATTCCCAGTAAACCTCTAACTACATGTAGCTGATTTGCTTATAGTTTGCTAGGTGTGAATTCGGTTGGGGATTCTTTTTAAACCGTAAAGTACACCTGCACTATGACTCAAGTACCCATACATTTTCCGAGCAACTAAGACCGGTGACACGCCAGCACCCAAACCCCCACCAAATGGCACTTCAAAATACACATAATACAGCACAGCTTGATAAAGGCCTGTTTGTATATCAGAGAGATAAAGATATATTTGCATGCTGGAGTACACAAATACAGTCAAACAGACACCACTTCTGAAAAACAAGATGAAAAAGAGATGTTTATCTTGCTCAGCAAAAAAAAAAAAAAAAAAAAAAAAAAAGATTTTGTAACACCTATTTTTAAAATGTAATACATTTAAGAAAACTTAAATTGAATTTAATAACGTTGGGCTTCATTACAAAGTATAAGCATGAACATTAAAAAGAAAAATCAATATAATGATAATAATACAACAATATATATAAACCATTCCTTATTGTAATTGCACTTGGTATAATGACTGCAGATTTAATGCGATTGACAGTAATATAATGTACTTATTTTATTTAAATAATTGTACAACAGCCAGTTGTGTAAGGCTAAAAGTCTACAACAAATGGCAAGTAAAAAAAACTACCTATAGCAAATATACTAACATCTGCTTTTACACTGAAAATCATTTCCTTATCACACATTACATCATAAGTTCATTCCTACAGTATGCCGTGTTTCTTTGCCTTGTACAGTAGGCCTAACTAATAATAGAAGCCTGCCGTTATTTTTAGAAAACACTTTCCTTATTCCTGTCAAGGTTAGTTGAACTCAGAAAGCAGCTCTCAGTCCAACAACAACAACACACCTCAGAAGACTTAAAGACACAATAAACAACTTCATTTGATTGGCTGTCCATTCATTCAGTCAGTAATGATTTATTCAGTAATTATTAAGGGTGTTATGGTTCAAATTTCTCACGGTTCGGTTTGTATTACAGTTTTCGGTACGGTTCGGAATGTGCTTTGTTTAGGGGGAAAGGAACTACTGTCAAAAAAATAAAAAAAATAAGAGCAAATGATAACTACATCACAAATAAATACAAGCAACATATCTAACAGTATAGTTTTCAGGTACAGAAATGAAATCAAGTAATCAATTGTATATAATCTATAATCTATAGATTAAATAGAGTTCTAAAAGCT
This sequence comes from Gobio gobio, assembly GCF_949357685.1. Taxonomy (NCBI): domain Eukaryota; kingdom Metazoa; phylum Chordata; class Actinopteri; order Cypriniformes; family Gobionidae; genus Gobio; species Gobio gobio. Next base: position 36,704,911 of record NC_137117.1, on the reverse strand, counting down.
GTCAGTCAAGAGCAGTGAGTGATTTCCTTCTTTCGTTGTTTGATTAACATTTAAAACACGGACAGCAGGAATATTAGGCTACTGTCACTTTAAGAAATAATGCACGGAGCTAATATATGTACTTATTATGTACTTATAACAACCTACTGATCAGGCATAATATTATCACCACTGAGAGGTGAAGTGAATAACACTGATTATCTCTTCATCAGGGCACCTGTTAGGCTGCGTTCATACCAAATGCGAATAGAGCATCAGGAGCGAGTGATTTAAATGTTAAGTCAACGGAAAGGCGCGTTGACGCGCGTCTGGAGGTCCTGCGGCATGATAGATGCGTTTTTGCCTCATTGGCGCGTCCAGTTTGCGGGAATAACGCGAATTGGACGCGAATTGAGCATCTTGAGCAATACGCACGTTACACGCGAGTGGTGTTTTTGTGTATTCACGCGTTTGAAGCGAACTTTGGCGTCAATTCGTGCCGCGTTAACTAATCAGGAGCCTGCTTGCTGCTGTCACGTGGTAAAGTGACATGATGAGAAACCCTGCATGAGGTAAGAATGTAGTTGTTTAAAGTTCAAATCTCTGGTTTATTTATAAAGAAATCTTGTGTTTTTGGAGTTGTGAGATCCAGGCGATCAGCAGCACTCAGCGCTCATTAACCCCGCGAGAGCAGCCTTTCCTCGGCCAGTCCTTCTGACGTCTGCCGCTGACTCTGACGTCCTGTAGTGGTGCATCTTGTGTAGATCTAACAGCCGATCTTTGTTCTCATGAATCTATCATTTGTTGTCTGCCAAATCGTTTTGACTGAGGGCAAAGAGAAGTTTCATAACTTTATTTTTTTGACGATATTTAAATATACATGCAGTGAAGATAATGTAGGAGTTGCCTGGACCACATTTGTGAAGCTATTAAAGGGTTAGTTCACCCAAAAATGAAAATTCTGTCATTAATTACTTACCCTCATGTCGTTCGACACCCGTCAGACCTCCGTTCATCTTCGGAACAGAAATTAAGATATTTTAGTTGAAATCTGATGGCTCTGAAAGGCCTCCATTGGCACAATGGCACGTTACACTCTCAAGACCCTTAGAAGGTACTAAAGACGTCGTTACAAAGTCCATCTCACTACAGTGGTTCTACAATAACTTTATGAATCGGCGACAATAGTTTTTGTGCGCAAAAAAACCCCTAAATAACGACTTATTTAGTGATGGCGATTTCAAAACACAGCCTCATGAAGCTTCGAAGCGTTATGAATCAGTGAGTCGATTCAGCGGTTTGAATCGCCAAATTTCAGCAGTTTGGCGGTTTGACACGCGATCCGAATCATCATTCGGCTCACTGATTCATAACGCTTCGAAGCTTCATGAGGCCGTGTTTTGAAATCGTCATCACTATGTAAGTCGTTATTTAGGGTTTTTTTTGCGCACAAAAACTATTGTCGCCGATTCATAAAGTTATTTTAGAACCACTGTAGTGAGATGGACTTTGTAACGACGTCTTTAGTACCTTTTAAGGGTCTTGAGAGTGTAAAGTGCCATTGAGCCAATGGAGGCCTTTCAGAGCCATCAGATTTCAACTAAAATATCTTCATTTCTGTTCCGAAGATGAACGGAGGTCTGACGGGTGTCGAACGACATGAGGGGAAGTAATTAATGGCAGAATTTTCATTTTTGGGTGAACTAACCCTTTAATGTTTAATATATATTTTTAATGAAAATGAAAAGAGGCAGAGTGGTGTTTTATGACATATTTCTCCTGGAGCGGCTTGAACGCGCGTCTAGCGAATGGATTCAAAATGTTCAAGCATCAAACTAGGCGCGGTAGACGCGTTTTTGTCCTCAAAGTTGATGTGTTAGAAGCAGGAAAAATGGACAAGCGTAAGGATTTGAGCGAGTTTGACGAGGGCCAAATTGTGATGGCTAGACAACAGAGCATTTCCAAAACTGCAGCTCTTGTGGGGTGTTCCCGGTCTGCAGTGGTCAGTCTCTATCAAAAGTGCTCCAAGGAAGGAACAGCGGTGAACCGGCTACTGTAGCTCAAATTGCTCAAGAAGTTAATGCTGGTTCTGATAGAAAGGTGTCAGAATACATAGTGCATCACAGTTTGTTGTGTATGGGGCTGCATAACCGCAGACCAGTCAGGGTGTCCATGCTGACCCCTGTCCACCGCCGAAAGCGCCAAGAGTGGGCATGTGAGCATCAGAACTGGACCACGGAGCAATGGAAGAAGGTGACCTGGGGCCTCATTTATAAAACTTTGCGTAGGATTTGCGTCAGAAGTGGCGTACGGATGAAACATAGGACATGCGTACGCAAAGAAATATTTGGATTTATAAAACCGTGCGCACGCACATCCTACGCAGTTTTCCCTTAATAAATCACAATCAATTCTAAATGTAGCGCAGCTTTTGCGGCTTCATGTCACGCCCATAGTTGCCCATAAATAGTCCGTGAAACGCCCACAAGTTAATATTTATCAATTGCGAAATCATGGCAAATACAGAGAGGAAATCAAAAAAACGTAACTTCACTCAATGTGAAGTAGAAATTATCGTTGGCGAGGTGGAAAAGAGGAGAAAAATATTTTTTGGAGGGCACAGTGTGGGCATTAGCCTACTAATGCCAAAAAGGCACTTGAGTGGCAAAAGGTTGCAGACGCCGTAAATGCTGTAGCATCACAACCTCGGACTGTGGCCGGAAAAAAAAAGAAATGATCGGACATCAAAGTCGAGGCAAAAAAACGTCTAGCGCTCCATCGCCAGAGTGTGTTTGCCACGGTTGGGGGAAAGGGACACCGGAGCTGACCCCTCTTGATGAGAGACTGCCGGCAATTATTGGGGAATCCCTATTAATCCCTATCCCCATTATCTACGTGGAAATGGGAAATAGTTCAGTGCAAATGTAATTTCTTGCAGCTTTCTGAATGGTTGAGACATACATCATATGTTATTTTATCAAGGCATTTGCATGAATACCATGATTCCGTAGCTGATGAAGAAATTTTTACTATGAAAACAACTTTCCCCAGTGGACAATTAATACATTTATCTATCTATATATCTCCCTAATTATCTAGCTATCTATCTATCTGTCTATCTAATTGCATCTGCTCCGCCAGACGGACATATTGACGAGAATATCAGTTTTGTACATTATTTCGTTCTGTTTACCATATTATTTATGAGGATGAATTGCATAACATGCAATATTGTTGCAGAACATATTTCACTTTTTTTTTTTTTTTTGCATTTCTGTTGTAATTTTCGTTTGATTTTGTTTGTTTTACACTGCAGATCGATCAAACGGGTGTTTGTGTAGGCTGTTAATTGTAATACTTGCTTTGTGAAGTCTTCAAGTTATTTATGAGAGGCAGTATTGCCATTTCTTTTACACAACGGTCTGCAGTTTCACACACTTTCACGTGTTTCTTCCATCTGCCGACGGTGTCGCCATTTCTCATTTCACCCGTTTTTGTGCGTACGCCTGGGTCAGAGCTTGCGTGAAGGACCGCACATTTTCCCGTCAAGTTTGCTTTTTATAAATACCAATTATTGCGTAGAGAGTGGCGTACGCCTTCTTTTGTGCGTACGCAACGTTTATAAATGAGGCCCCAGGTCTGAGGAATCACGTTTTCTTTTACATCACATGGATGGACGGGTGCGTGTGCTCACACACACACACACACACACACACACACACACACACACACACACACACACACACACACACACACACACACACACACACACACACACACACACACACACACACACAGCTCCACCCCCACAAACGAAAAAGTTAGGTCAATAATAAAATTGACCAAGAAAAATACATAAATAAAACATAAACTGATCTAAAGACCATCCATGTGCCACCCTGTTTGTTGTTGACTGTTCTCAATACCAAGCCTGTCACATTTTCCCTTAATTATGCATGAAGTATGAGTAAAATGATTAAATATTAATATGATAAGAATCTGCTCTCTCATGTTTCTGAAAAGTACACCTGCAGCTATCTCTCCTTTTTGTCTTTTACCATCAATAATCAGCAACAGGTGCATCTAAACACAACGGCCAGATATTTCTTGAGCCCGGGGTTTTCCAAACGGGCTCGTCTGGTTTACAGCTCCCCCTTGTAGAACTAGTTGCGTCATTGTTGGTATTATTGTTTGTCTTTTTTTTTTCTTGGCTCGTCTTTAAGAAGAAGTGCATTGCGTCAGTGGGGGTTAAAAAAGCACAACTTCAACACATCAACATTCCACAAATCCACTTTCACACCTCAGTGGTTGCTAAGAGTCAAAACAAAAGCACAGAATAAAACAAAGCAAAAACTTGGCAAACACGTGAAAACAATTATGAGTAAATTATGTAATCCAAACGTTGCTGATAACCTGAGGCCATATTCACCTGAGACTGGTACTGGCGTCTTCAAGTATGCACTGCATAGTCGACATTTCTTTGGATAACAGAACTGAAACTGAACTTTCTCGCAGGCAAAATCTGGAAATTCACAAAGTAAATTCTTGTTTAGAGTTCACATTCAGTCAGATTTTATTCTGATAAACTGATTCAGAAGTTACATTCATTCATTTAGCAGCTAACAAATGAGGAACACAACAAGTGATTCATCTTTAAAGAGGCAATAAACACGAAAATAACCCAGAACCAATTAAATCAGTGATGGGAAAAACAAAGCTTTTCGAAACCTTGAATCAGTTGAACCGATTCACTCTTCGCCGCAAGTTTGATTGACAGGCGATCTAACCAATCACATTGCTGAATCTGCCGTTTTGTCCGACAAAGGCAGTCAGGAGAGTTAGTAGATTAACGTCGGTACACTTGAACTTGGAAAAACGGTGTGTACTGACGTCTTTCCGCGGTTGAAACAACATTTCTTTTAGTGTTCATTCATGTTTATTTCATGCTTATCAATGAACTAGAAGGAAGACATGATCGAGCAGCTTTAACTGAGGCGCTACAGCGATCACGACACATTAAAGAGCCACAAAACGCTATTTATTGTTTATATTTCTTTAAAAAAATGACAATTTCAAAGTTGAGACTTTGTTTCATATCAAAAGTAACTTGCTCTGTCCTGTGTGTCAGCGTGTTGTTTGCTCCGCAATGTATTTTCTCTACGTGAGAACGTTTGTGTGGTGTGAGAGCGCCATGGCTTGTCGGACATAGCAACAGTAACTAAAGGGGGCGAGTCTTTGCGAACGGTCAATTGCTTTGCAAAATGATTCATTGTTTTGAAGCGCTCGACACGGCACACACTGGTGATGGTCAAAACAGCGTAAATGTAACAAATACTCAGGAAAAACATGCATAAAAACACCTTTTACAAACCAATTACAAATGTTTCATTGGGGGTTCAAGCACGTAGCGCTGAAACCCTAATGTTAAATTTCCCAAGGATAAGCATTCTCCCCTAAAAGTGATCGGGCAGACCAAACTGTAAGTAGTAGAGACTTGAAACTTTGAGGGCTGGTAGTACTCACACCGTCTACAACGTCACCAAGTCTAGCCCTGATCGGCCTGATGGGGGTCGCTACAGCCGTCAAAAGTATGAAATGGCTCATCATATCTCCTAAACCATTAGGCGTAGGCTCAAGTGTCTTATATAATTGGAATCCTTGACTCAAGATGGACAAAAATGGATTTGCTCGGCTAAATTTTGGGTATTTTAGATTCTAGACTTTAGATCACCAAAATACATGTCCGCCATTGACCAATGAAGTTTGAGCAGCTATCAGACAAGATTAACGGAGGCCGATCGGAACGAAACTCGCTGGGTCTGTATGACTCACAGCCCTAGAGGCCTGTGAGAAATTCGAACGAAATCGGCCATCGAGGGAGCCTTTGCATTTTTCTCATTTCTAATTTTCCTCATTCTGAGCAGCTTTGCCTCTAGGACTGCTGCTGCCCATCAAATCTTTTGTTAAATATTGGAGATCATTTCAAAAGACATCCTTGGTGAACTAGTCGTAGGTTTTTGGCTGAACCTCGCTAAAAACCACCGCAGTACAATTCTCAGGACTGGTCAATAGTTATCAAAAAAAATTTGAACTATGGCCTTTGGATAGCTATAGCTGGGTCCTTTAAAAAACAGGCTTGACCAAGTCTACCCAAAAGCCTATCGTTCCTAATCGAAAACTCAGAACTTTGCATCATTACGTGAGCACATGCGGCACATAACTCTAAAGGAGCATGCAAACTTTTGTGGAGATCGGCCCATAGGTGGGGCTATAACTGTTAAAAAAACTTTCAATCCATATATTTTCTACAGTAAGTTGCCTTTATGTATATAGGTAACAGGCTTGCTAAATGAAACATCATATCTTTTTACGCATTATGGGCCCGATTTACTAACAGCTTGCACCAGCGCAAACCAATCTACTGGCTGGATTTACTAAACCACTTAAATAAGATAAATTAGCGCTGAAAAGGCATAGACAGTTATTTTTTGTGGCTGACGTTATTGCATATGCATTTGTAGGAGTTTACCTTTCAGGCATACAATTTATGGGAGGAGATTTACAAAGGATTACACCATTATTTACCACCCGAAATATAATTAACAAATAATTTTTGGTTAATCAGGCCAATAAGACACAAAGTATTCATATTACTATACAAATTTGTAATTTATAATGTATACAAATTCATAAAAAGTTATTAAAAAAAAACATATAGACACCGATTCATGAGTTCACAGAGATCTTCGCCCCCTAGCGGTTGAAACATTTCGAAACAGTTTGGCGTGACGCAGCCTCGTTTACACAAATCATGTGATTTTGGAGGTTTGATATGCACTCTGAAACACTGCTTCGAAACAAAAGATTTGCAAAGGTTTCGAAGCTTCACAAAGCATGATTTGAATAAAATTTCCACAAACAGATTCGACTGTTGTAAGATTCTCACGATACAAATGTTGCAAAGGGATTTCAGAAGCCTGTTTACTGAGTAAACACTTGCTCGGGACAGTTTGATAACTGGAGGTCAGGATGCAGTGAGCGGTGAGTTAGTTCATAAAAAGTGCCATATTCCAGATGGTGGACTTTATGACTAGGCAGAGCCAATGAGGCAGATGTATTTTCCCAGCTGTCACAGAAGCCAGCGATTTCATTACTAATCACTTCTCACGACTAACAGTTCAAGGCCTTGTCATTGTTGTGTCTGTGATTTCATAAAACCCAACAACAGAAATTCCCCCTCCGTTGATTTTGGCAGGTGCAAGTTAGAATGAGGGTTAAGCTCTGACCTTTTGACCTCAGTCAATGAACAGGAGATTTGCCCTCTCACACGATGATCTGTTGTTTTGTTTGAACTGAAATAAAAATGTGAGTGGATAGTGTTTCTTTCTCTTTCTTTTTTGAAAAGTCAGTGATGATTTTGAAGTGTAGTGTGCTTTGTAAGAGACGATCTTTGCTTATACCTAATCTTTTTTTTACACCAATAATAAATCATACACTTTTAATTCCACAGATAACATTTTACACTTAAAGGGACAGTTCACTCAAAAATGAAAACTCTGTCATCATACCCAAACCTATGGAACCTTGTTGTTTTCGCCACAGAATAAAAGATAAAATATTGCTTTTTATCACCCAATTCTGACTTTATTTCTCACAATTGCGAATTTATATCTCGCAATTCTGACTTTATTTCTCACAATTGCGAATTTATATCATGCGATTCTGACTTTATAGCTCGCAATTAGGAGTTCATATCACGCAATTCTGAGAAAAAAAGTCTGAATTATCTTTTAAAATGTTTTATTCTGTGGCGGAAACAAGCTTCCATACAAACCTGTATGATTTTCTGTCTTCTGAGAAAAGTTTTTTTCCATACAATGAAAGTTAAATGGGGTCCAAAAATAAAAAAAAAATCATCAAAACATTATTTTAAAAGGAAATTAAGTGCCATCATTTTGCAAGAAGGCTTTGTCTGTGATAAGGTGATCAGATGTATGATTTTATGAATTTATTTTATCATGAATATGAACGCTGTATTGGCCAGGTAGCATTCAGGACCTATGACATTATTTTCTGCTCCATTGTTGACTATTTGTAATAAATCATATATTCATGTAGACCTTTGGTTGTACTTGGAATTTAAAATCTTTGTGGCCTTGAAAATATGTTTCTTTTTGACATTTATTACCTCGGTGCTAATTTAGAGGTTGAACTAACAATTGACTGTCAAGTTTTACAGGCTCTCTTAATTTATTTTCTACACTACGACATGCTTTTAAATCAAACAACTTGATAGTGCTGTTTACAAAGGGTTCAGTGCCCAAGTATAATTTAATTGCTGACAAAATCCCTTTTGGAAACAGTAAGGAGCCATAGAATATTAGAGACTTGGAGATGTACCGAGTGGTATAAGATAACAGACATGCTAAATTTGCTTTTAAAGAGAGTATGAATAAAAAAACGATTCACCGTTCAAAAAGTGAATACAACTGGATTTACCAGCAAAAGGTATGTGAATGTGACTTTGCCATAAAACTGTTCCTTATTTCACTTTCCAACTCTTTTCTCTGTTCCTCTGATGTGTACAGTACATTCCTACTGCACTTTGTTTTGGATAGGGACTTCCCCATTTCTAAACCAGTGCAGTAACAAAACTTTATGTCACGACAGAGCTATTACACCACGGGCCATCTGACTGCCTCATGTCTGCAGTATGCAGTTTTGCATGTTCTATCTGGTGTCAAAGATCCTAATAAAATATGCAATATTTTGTGCCAAAGAACACTGTCATCCAAACAAAAGGATGATATACAAGCAACAATAACTCCTCTGTATATGGGACAGTGAAGACATCCTATAAGAAATCAGGCCCAAAGCCATTTTATCAGAGGATTTGGTTTCATTAAAATTACATGGAAAAAAAAAATGTTGGTTACACTTTATTTTAAAGTGTCTTTGTTACACTCTAATGAAGTACTGAGTAATAAGTAACTATACTTACTATAAGGTTAGTATTAGGGTTTGGTTTGGTTTGGTTTAGTTGCATGTACAGTAATTATGCATTATTAATATAGTTATGACTATAGTAACTGTAAAATAACTGTAAAATAGAGTGTTACAATTTTTGGGGAGTACAATTCTTGGTCCCACTTTATATTGTGTCTTTAAATACTATGTACTAACATTTTAATTAAAAATGTTGTTACATTGTACTTATACTATATACTATACTATATACTAATATACACCGATCAGGCATAATATTATGATCACTGACAGGTGAAGTGAATAACACTGATTATCTCTTCATCACAGCACCTGTTAGTGGGTGGGATATATTAGGCAGCAAGTAAACATGTTGTCCTCAAAGTTGATGTGTTAGAAGCAGGAAAAAGGGGCACATGTGAGGATTTGAGCGAGTTTGACAAGAGCGAAATTGTGATGGCTAGACGACTGGGTCAGAGCATCTCCAAAACTGCAGCTCTTATGGGGTGTTCCCGGTCTGCATTGGTCAGTGTCTATCAAAAGTGCTCAAAGGAAGGAACAGTGGAGAACTGGCGACAGTGTCATGGGCGGCCAAGGCTCATTGATTGACATTTTTGTACCTCTAAGTCAGGGGTAGGCAAGTTCGGTCCTAGAGAGCTGATGTCCTGCAGAGTTTAGCTCCAACCCCACTAAGCCACCATAGTATAAAACTCATGGGTCCCAGCATGCATTGCAGCATTAAGTATCTCACCATTGTTGAGATTCATATGCTGATTCTTGATATCTGTGTGCGTCTAAACTTATTCCCCCTAGAATGCATTTAAAAATCAAAATTCAGAATGCCTGATCTGTGGCGAGAAAGTATTGTTGGTGAATATTATTTATTTATAGTTTTAGTCAGTGATGAGTTTAGTCAATAGTTTTTCTTCATGACAGTTTTTCTTTATGGCTTCTTTTGATTTGAACAGATTATGTGTTTTGTTATCACTGTAACAAAAACCACAAACTAAAGCCAAGAGTCAAACTGCCTAACTAAACGAAACACTGATCACCATAAATATTTTCAATAAAACCAACATCTAAACCTCTGTTAATTCTCAATAAGAGCTTCTATAGAGGTCTTTCGGGGTTGGAGCCAAACTCTGCAGGACAGCGACTCACTAGGACTGAACTTGCCTGCCAATGGTTAATTGTGTAATTGTACCCTAAGGACCAATTGTGTACCTTTGAAGGTACAGTTATACGTTTTGCAATAACGTTATACAAAATTGTACCTCCACTGCACCTTTTTTTCTGAGAGTGTATAAGGGGGAGGAAATGACCAGAAACAAATAAATATGATGGATTAAACAATGGAAAATACTATGTTTAATGAAATGAGATATGTATAAATATGCATGTCTAAAGACGGTATTTTGAAAGAAGCTCATCTGCTTCTGCTCATCAAGGCTGCATTTATTTGATTAAAAAAACAGTAAAAACTGTAATATTGTGAAATATTAGTCCCATTTAAAATAGCTGTTTTCTATTGTGATATATTTTAAAATGTAATGTATTTCTGTGATCAAAGCTGAATTTTCAGCCTCAACAAGCGGCCGGCTCAGTCTTTTGATTTGAGTGTGGGTTACTGTTCCGTCATCAAACTTTACTGACCACAGAACAGGAAGACGTCAAAGCTGACTTTTATACAACTGAACATTAAATGAACATCTGCTTCACGGTATCCTGACTCTTCAGCATGATAATCATATCAAATGCAGGATTTCAGACAAGGAAAACAGCTTATCTGGATCTGTTTAATACACCAATAACCTCAATAATCACCGTGGCAGTTACAAGTAATATCCCACATTTTAGGACGCAAACAATGCAGACCAAATGCCCAGAAGGCTTTGATACAGACAGAGCAAAAGGGAGTGTTTGTCAGATGCGCTCATACCGTTAAACCCAGATGACTGTTTGATTAATAGAGATTTGCATTTTGATGATGGACGGCAGGCTCAACGTTAGGAGTATTCCAGGAGGAGGAGAAAGCAAAGGGAGAGAGAAAGTGGAGGATATAAAAGAGTCGGATCAGACAACAGGTGCGTATTACAGGTGATGCACAGCTCCACCCTCTCTTCCACGCTCTTTTTCAGCAGTCATAGACTTGTCCACTTTTCTATTGCGACACATTAATAGTGGACTCAATCACTGGAACTACTCTGAGGTAACTGAACATTCATGCTTCAATAGTTATTTGCACTTATTTCTTTTACAGTTGTTGTTTTTTTGTTTGTTTTGGTTTATTTGCTTATTCTAAAATATGTGTGAACTGCTCAAACTGCATTCTAACAGCATTCTGTTCATTCTGTGCACGTAGAGTCACTGTAAGGTGTTTGTACTCATGTGCTGTTTGTGGTTTCTCTTTTCAGATGTTGGCCCTTGAAACTGTGAGTATTTATGTATTTACTTTTTATTTATGAATTAGTTAGTTTGCTAGTTAGTTGCATGACAGATGATTTTCCAGCTCTGCGGGATCGCATTTAAAACATTCATTGATTTTCCATGATAGTTAAATAAATAAAAAAAATAATGGACATATGCTCTATTTAAGCAATATCACACAATTGTGCATACACAAGCTCCCTTAAATGCCACTTGGCCTGTCAAATTAGAGGAGTAATACTCAATTAACTGTTGTATGGTTGTTTATTACAGTGCTGAGAAAGACATTAACTTAATAAGCTGTTGTAACAATTTATGTATAATATCATATCTGATCTACACACATAAATGAGGAATTTGTTGTAAATCTAAGCCGCTCTTAAAAATATTCGAGAATGTGTGTATGCTGGAAAGTATGCTGATGCTGATAAAATGACACTTAGTTTGATATTTCGACATTTAACGCTTCGACATTCAGGTATTTGTGGCTTGAATGTTAAAATGCTGTAGGCTATATATGCTTGGGTGCGTATGCAGTCCAAATATATGCATATTATTACCTCTGAAATGTTTACACACTCACAATGCAAATTTTACTTTCTCTTTTTTTACTCAGAAGAGGGAGATTCTCTTGAATGTTCTAGTCATGCAAATTGTTGCAACTTCCTTCCAATATTCCTGTTAACCAGTTGTAAATAGTGTATAATGTAACAGTAGCTGTAATATATATACAGTTGTGCTCAAAAGTTTGCATACCCCTTACAGAATCTGCGGAAATGTTAATATTTTTTTCAAAATAAGAAGGGATCATAAAACTAGCATGTTATTTTTTATTTAGTACCTGAATAAGATATTTCACTTAACAGATGTTTACATATAGTCCACGAGAAAAAAATAATAGTTGAATCTATAAAAATGATCCCATTCAAAATGTTACTGATGTTAATACTGTGTGCCGTTACCTGAATGATTCACGGCGTTTATGTTTTGTGATAGTTGTTCATGAGTCCCTTGTTTTTCCTGCCCAATGTTATTCAGAAAAATCATTCAGCTCCTGCAAATTGTTTGCTTTTCTAGCATATTTGGCATATTTCAACCTTTTCCAGCAGTGACTGTATGATTTTGACTGTATGATCCTTTTCTTTTCACACTGAGGACAGTTGAGAGACTCATGCACAACTATTACGAAAGGGGGAGAGTGTAAAGTTAAATGAGCCCTCTTATTGTGTTACTTTTGAGCGCAACTGTATATATACTGTAAACTTTTTATGTAATTTTCAGATTTGTTGTTCTTTGAATCTATGAGAAAATGGTCTCTCCTAAAGCAACATCAGAAGAATTAGAATTGTACCCATAATCCCATTGATGCTCATTGTGTAATGTCTGTCCTGCATCTGATTCAATGACTCACCTACAGATTCAATACTTCCAAGACCTGGGCCCTAGAGAGCCATTGTCAGGGAACCTGGACCTTGACATGATTGAGGAATACCTGCAGGAGCACTCTGTGGAGGTCATGTCAACACCGTGTGTCCAGAGGAGGAATCAAGAGGAGCACAGTATGGCAGGTGAGTGTCAAACATCACAGGAGACCACTGAGGGAAGGGTCACTTCTCCTTTTTTAATTGAATGGAAGCGCACTTTCAGTTTTGTTAGGTTTACTCATTTCCTCTTTGACAAAGCTTCATTATGATTTGTATCTCAAGACGTGGATTCCATACCACATGTGATAACAGTTCATTGTAGTGAGGAGAAATGTGGAAATTTAGTAATAAAAAGTACTTGTGAATCGTGTAGCCTAATCTTTTTGCCACAAAAAAACCCTGTTTAAACTCATTCACACAGTTTTTACAAGGTCTACCTTCCCCACGTCCTCCATTGGTCAGTCAGACAGCTGGCCCCCGCCCCAAACTCACACCATTGGTTGAGCTGTTACTATGTCAGTCTGGTCAGGTGCTCAAATAAACAGCAATGTTTTGAAAGTGCTACAATATTTACACTTTTCAAGGGAATCAACCTACAAACGGTCTATATGTTAAGTTGGACAAGGAGAAAGCACATTAAAATAACCACAAGTTCTTACAGCTTTTATGTGTTGTTGATTGTAGCGAGCAGCATTTGTGATAATAATGATTGATGTGTTTCCATAGAGAACAGCTGGTCTGGTCGTTATGCATATGAATGGCATTATAGCGGAGTACCAGGAGCAGATGAGACTCATGAACAACAGCCTCAGCAGCAGCAGACGTGGATCTGTCAGTCCAGTCACAACGAGTGGGTACGTCTCACCACAATAATATTGCAGTCACATGTAGCTCTGTACATGTAGTTCGACCTATGCATGGATGTTAATAACAGTCTACGTTTTAGGGACACTGCCAGTATGACAGAAACCAATGCAGTGATTCGGATTCGCTGTCCACCAGCTCTGGATGCCACGAATTTCCACCGTCTCCGACCTCTGACAGGAAGGGACCGATTGCGTATGACTCTATGGCACTAGCGCCGCTCTCAGGTAAAACACAGCATTGCTAGGCCTTCGTTTGTCCTGTTTTCCTTCGGTTTTGGGACAGTCGATACATTTTAATCTTGTACATTGGTTCAACATAAATAAATTAAGGTAAACAAACATAGTTTGTTCACTTCATATCAAAATCATGGAATAATGACATTAGCTGTATCAGTCCAAGCAAATGCTCATCTCTTCCCCACAATGATAACCAAGAAGAAGTTAAATTGTTCAATTAACTCCAACATAATTGAACATTAAACTTAATTTCAACATTTTTACTCTCTTTGTTAAGTCCCAAGCGAAGCATGCTGGGAATTACAGTTTCAGCAAAAATCATTTTCATGATTGGTTCACATTCGCCCTAAATCATTTAATCTAGTATTGCACATTTTAGAGAATTACATTAATCGAAAGCAAAGAAATCCAGTTTAGAAGAGAAACAATTTTGATGCGTAAATCGCAAATAATATGATTGAGTAAATTGGACAATATGTTTTACAGTTTTTTTTCAGTGTGAGTTCAGTTTAAAATGGACTGGTTAAAAATAATTAAAGGGGATAGTTCACCTATATATGACAAATTATGTCATCATTTATTCACCCTCATTTCACTGCAAACCAGAATACATTTCTAATTTCTGTGAACCACAAAATACTTTGACGAATTCAACAACACTGCTTCAATTAAAATGAGCATAAAATCACATTTACATTGAAGAGTCATATCCAGACACACTTGGCAGTGCTCTTTTGGCTTGATTTTGATTAGGTTATTTGGTGTCAAATTTTGTGTTTATGTTTCCAACACCTTGTATTTTACTCCCAAATAAAGTTAGGCAGCGGCTATACACTAAGTGCAAACAGTCGATAGATGCTATTTACACCAAGTGTAAATAGCAAGTAGATTCTATTTACTTGTAGATTGCAAGTAGATGCTATTTAAGTGAAAATAACATTTTCTTAGTGATAGATGATATTTACACTAAGTGCAAATAGCTGTAGATGCTATTTACTAAGTGAAAATAGTAATATATTCTATTTATACCATTTAAAAGTAGTTATTTGCAATATGTGTAAATAGTAATAACATGCTATTTATACTTTATTTTGACAGATACATACTATTTGCAGCTCAGTATTGTTGTACATTAACAGGATACAATAATCAGCACACGTACCCCTAACCCTACCAAATAAATGCTTTTATTATTATTATTCAACAATTCGTTAGGAAATTTATTTCCACTTTTAGAACATTTTCTTCATTTTTATTGAAAGTAAATGCCTTTCTGTTGTGATATGTGATGGGAAAAGGGAGAAGAGCAAGCTCTGCAAAAGGCGGATTCGAACCCGGCTCGACGCGTCAAAAGCTAGATCCACATGCTCTACTGACTACACCACTGAAGATGTTGAAATATGCATTTTTTTATAATGTTGTTTAGCCCAACCAGGCATTGTTAGGTGGAGCTAGTGCGAATAGCACTTGCCAACAAGGCACGCTATTTGCACTTGGTGTAAATAGACACTCCGATAAAGGCAACCTCACAGTCCAGTGATTTACACATCGAGTTAGGCTCATTTTTAATCTGACATTTGAAGGGTGTAATAGGCCTTGATAATAGACTGCTTTCATTGTGCGCTGGCCTTTCAATTACTTGACCAATAAGTGATTAGACAGACAGACAGATGCCAAATGCAGAAATGTTACATTCTGCTATTTAAAAGTAACTAAAAACGTTGTCATTTCTCAGGTAAAAGGAAAGAGCGACTGTTTCAGTTCTTATATGAGATGCTACAGACACCAGACATGCGGAGCTGCATTTGGTGGGTTCAGTCTAACAACGGAACGTTCCAGTTCTCCTCCCAGAACAAGGAAAAGCTGGCAGAGATGTGGGGCAGGCGCAAGGGCAACCGGAAAACCATGACATACCAGAAAATGGCCCGTGCCCTGCGGAACTATTCACGGACAGGAGAGATCTGCAAAGTGAAGCGCAAACTTACCTATCAGTTCACAGAGAGAACACTGAGAGGCCTTCAGAACAACTCGCAAAGATTCATGGGTAGTTAATGTGGTCCATCCACCAAGACTTTCTCCCAGCTGGGAAAGTATAAGATAAATACTGAGTATTTTACAGAGGATGGTTTTGTCTTTTTAATGTTCATGATGTAATGTGGACTTAAAACACGGATTTTCGAATATTATTTGGCTTAATTGAGGCTCAATTGAACTTGGGAATGTTTTATGTACACTAACATGGAATTCTATGAAGTTGAAGGTGATCTTTGAAATATGTAAATCTGAGGATTGTTAACCATTACACTGCGTTATATGTAGTAATGAATCCGTTTTTTATATATAAAATATTTGCCAATTTTTGTGCTAATTTCAATTACTTTTTAATGCCATGAAATGTTGACACCTGATGTGCCTGAATAAATTAATCTTAACATGCATGTCAAACTGTTTAATTTATATTGTAAAAATGTTTTGTTCGTGTTCAGTTTTTTAATAAGTATTAAAGCCATAATATGTCATTTTTTGCCGCCAGACATCGTTTATTCAAAACAAAGGCGTAGCTTGATTTTGGAAATCGAGGGTATGATGTCATTGATAGGCGACGCACAGACATGGTCTGTGTTCTGGTTAAAATCGCTTATTTCTCTGGATTTAAACATTCTTGGAAATGTTCGGGATAACGTAAGTTAAGTCAACAAAATGTATAACATTGTTCTATTGGTTTTTGGATATTTTAATCCCAAAATCTTACATATTGTGCTTTTAATATGACTAAATCGATCAGACTATATGTGTAGTGCAGTCATGGCACAAGCTGGTCCTTTACATGCAATCTGTTAGCAATTACATAATTTACTAAATGGCACTAGCTGGTCGGCCTCTGCTGATTCTGCAGCCAATGAGATTGCTTGCTCAGCATTTAAATCTGGTTCATTTTTGCTGTAGGCTGGTCCTCAGAACCCCTCCACCTCCCCCAGCTCCACCTGCCTAGATCTGCTATGGGATTTATATTGTCAATGAAAAATGACAGAATAATGACTAAAATATTTAATACAAATAAATAAATATGTTCATTCAGATCTTATTCATAAGGTCTCACACACACACTTCATCGCAGTCACTATTTAGACGAGCACTGACACCGTATGGTGAAATAATCACGTATGTTTATGGCCCTCGGCTTATGTTGGATGAAAACACTACAAATTCAGCAGAGTTTGGAAAATCCTGTACACAGCAATGATCAGTTTATCTCTTCTCCTGTCTCTGAAAATGTCCGGATTTTTAAATCATCCTCCAGATGCTTATTTTAAGTGATGTTTGTTCAGCTAGGTGTTAACAGGACATCGACGCGCACTTCCGGTATTCAATTCCTCTGTGATAAAGGCCTATAGCAAGGTGCTCTGCAGCAGCAGCAGCGGTGTAGCAGATCTAGGCCGCCAAGACCAAATACATTACATTGTCAATCCCATTAACAAGCAGAGAGTTGTCATGATTAAAATGAGGTTATACCAACAATTTTTAAGAGTCAGAGTCAACCACTTTTTTAATCAGGTAGTAAAGTCTGCAGAATATGCAAATGTTACAGTGAATTACAAGCAAATTTCCCATGGTAATGAGAGATTACCATAGTTAGATGGAATTTATATGTTTCGACAAAGTATTTAAAATGGTATTTTAAAGAATATGTTTGAATGAAAATGATTTATCATCGAACAACATGGTATTACCATAGAATGTGTTAACTTTTCGATGTAATGGCATCAACAGTTTCCGTGGAAATTGGAGTCTGACAGTTACTCATGCATCCACAGTAAACAAAGGGCTTTTTATACTCAACCTGTTAAATTCTCACACTGATAAGCCTCACCACGAGGAGCACACACATGACAATATCTCTGACAAAGCCCTGTGTTCCATCTGATGGCAGTTTACCACAAGCCCACCATCTACATATTCACGCACATATGGTCAAATATGCAAAGCATGTGTACTCTGGAAAACCGCCACTACAACAGAACTGTTAATGATTGACGAGAAGGGAAAGATGTTGCTTATTGTTTCATGCCAGTGGATTTCTGTTAAAACCACACAATCACAATTAATTAGACCTCAAAATATAAAATATAGACCTTAATTTTGTCTGAAACATAAGTTGCCAAATGTTTATAGTGCTGTTGTGTAAAATCAATATTAGCTTTGC
Source organism: Gobio gobio (assembly GCF_949357685.1). Classification (NCBI taxonomy): domain Eukaryota; kingdom Metazoa; phylum Chordata; class Actinopteri; order Cypriniformes; family Gobionidae; genus Gobio; species Gobio gobio. The sequence continues at coordinate 36,686,789 of NC_137117.1, read as the reverse complement.
AACCATGTCGAAGTACTAATTATGGCGTTCATTTGTGAAATGAGACTGATGAAGCTGTTATATTTTGTGTTTATCATTCTTGCATTGTTTGGATATTAGTGAAATTATAACTAATATTAGTAACTGTGTAGGTCAGAGTGTTCCTCTATTGATAAACATCTTACTGTATATAAAGTTCTGATGAGTTTAAAGTTATAGAAAGTGTGTTTTCCAACCAGTGTTTTGTGGTTTGTATTTGAAATGAGTTGCATAATAAATAATACAATATAAAAAGGTTTTGTTTTTCTCTATAGATATCATGTTGTACAACCCTGGTGTGCAGAAAACACATCATATGAGGAATGAATTTCAAAAACGAGCACAGTTTTCACATACATTTTGTTTATACATGTTAATACATTACGTTGAGAATTGTATTCAAGTTCGGTATCATACAGTCCGACACATTTTCATAATTTTGCAAAACAAGTTTTTTACTTGTTTTCTTTTGAGTCAGAACAAAAGGGACATTTTATCATTATGAGATGTTGAAACATTGACTGAATTGGATTTAAAATATTTAGATTTTCATCAAAAGACAAATTCTTTGACAAAAAAAAAAAACGCTGTCACAAACTGCCTGTTTTAGTATCATTTTCATGGACTTTCTATTTTTATCTGTTTCCCTTTGTTGCAGTTTCCACACCATAGTCGTTTGTTACTATGGTTTCTGACTAATGTGTCATAACCTATTTGAGTTCACCACCATAGTTCACCATGTGTATTTAAAGGAACTGTATGTAGGATTGTGGCCAAAACTGGTACTGCAATCACTTTCAAATTACTGAAGAGCGGTGTCTCTCCTCTCCCCCTCCCCCCTGACTTGAGGTTGCCAGATAGGCTGCAGCAGAGCCGTTGAAAATTATTATATGGCTATAATATAATTATTAAATTATATTATATTATTATATGGCTCTGGGCTGCTGGATCCAGCAGGAACATAGGCTGCTACAAGGAACTTCAAATGGCAAATGACGAGTTCTACACAGCAAGCTTTTTTTCTTCTGTTAATGCTTCATGAGAGATGTTTTGTGATCGCAAAAATTTACTAATGGCGATTAGCCAAATATAATCGTAAATATGAACGCTCGTATGTGACAGTACATTGTTAGAACAGTAAGTTAGCTGTTTAACTGTCTAACTTGTAACGGTAGGTATCTGTCTGTCATTAACGTAAGTAAGTTACAAGCACAAGTGTCATACAGGTCAACTTGCAGCATGTGTTGTCCACTCTAAATGCAAAGAACGAATGAGGAATAATTTTTACTGAGGCAACATTAGGCTACTGTCTCAAATACGTTTTCACATTGCCATAATGGGCGTGCTAATGTTGTTTTGCTCAGCGTCTCAGCATAATGACAGAAAAACTGCATTACTAATGTTAGCAATGACGACTCGCCGTTTTTATTTCCCAAACAATTCCTTAACGTTACCTTTTCAATTCAATGACCCATCTCCTCCATATGCGCTAACCTAACGTTACTTTGCACGAACATGCATAACTTTGTTCGACTGTGATAAATATTTGAAATGTCCATTTCAAAAACATAGTTAGCCAAACATATGAACCTTAACGTTACCTGTCCAGGAGGAAATTAGCAACGTTGGCGTCTGTCTTCAAATACTTCTCCGGTTTCAGCCATCTCCATCTTTCAAAGGCATCTCCTATACAAATCCATTTTGGACATTGTCACGACGTTTTTCTGATTCATAACGAGGTCTTTTAGGTTTCGAAAAGTTAGACATTTTTTATCCAAAAAGTTTGTAGCTGCAGCTGTGGTAACTAGAGCAGAGCTGGCAACCCCGATGCAGAAGCACTACTGACTTTGTGATTGGTAGACAGGTGGAGGGTGGCACTTCAGGCCAAAACACAACATGTCAACATCAACATCAGTTGAGGGCTGCAACTTCACTTTTAAAATGACAATATCCTGGCCGGACAACTGTTGTCAGTGATATAAGTATTTGAAATTAACATGATTTCTTAATGTCTAGTGACATATCAGGGCCATTTTATGATTAATTAAGATACATTTCTTACATACAGTTCCTTTAAGTTCCTCCTTTTCATTCAGTTGTTGTCTGGTGTGTGTGTGTGTGTGTGTGTGTGTGTGTGTGTGTGTGTGTGTGTGTGTGTGTGTGTGTGTGTGTGTGTGTGTGTGTGTGTGTGTGTGTGTGTGTGTGTGTGTGTGCGTGCGTGCGTGCGTGTGTGTGTGTGTGTGTGTGTGTGGGCATGTTTTTGTGAAATATCAGGACACAAATGTGTATAATGACATGGGTATGACATAGGTATTACAAAAAGAGGGTGAAATATGAGGACGTTACCCATGTCCTCACTTTTCAAAATTCTTATAAATCATACAGAATGAGTTTTTTTCACAGAAAGTAAACTGTACAGTTTCCTGTGATGTGTAGGTAAGGGGATAGAAAATACGGTTCGTACGGTATAAAAACCATTACGCCTATGGAATGTCCCCATGTGTGTGTGTGTGTGTGTATCACACTGGCTGCGTCCGAAACCTGGAAAATGCTGCCTTCGGAGGACACATTTCAAGGTAGGAAGGCATCAAGGCACATCCGAATCTAATGTTAGCTTCACTTCCTGTCTCCTGAGATGCCTTCATCTGATCGATTTTTGAAGGCAGCATATTTGTATCCATCGCTGCCTTTGATATCCCACAATCCTGTGCTTTCCATTCGGTGACAGTTGAGCTGGGAAAAAAAAGATGGCGTCCGAGAGTTGCGTTTGCTGAGCAGTTTGTGTGTAAATGTACGTTTTTGACCAACATTTTCCACTTCTGATGTAATTTCTAGCGAGAAATTACTAATGTAGTAATTTAATATGTGTTTAGTTCTCACCAAAGTTCGCTCTATTTTGCTGTAGATCATTAAACTGTTACACTGCTTTAGAAGTCTGTCTGAAATCAGTTTTGTGAGGTGCCTTCAAGCACAAACGCTGCCTTACAAGTCATTGTCTGATAAGGAAGCGAGGCAATGAGTCAGCTGCCTAGGTTTTGGGACACAGCCTATGTTACACTCCCTTCCTGTGATTGGATGACCTGAGTTTGTTTTATTAAAGAACTGTTTGTTTATTGAAACCTTTTTCATCATCTTCATCTGGATCAAATCGTGACACACGTTTTTTTAGCCAGGAGAACTGAATCTATTGTGTGGCCATTTTGGCATTTCTTATATATTTGTTTCTATAACCTGATCTTGAAGAGTTTTCCGTTAGCTTTCAGTTCTTCCAGTCATTCACCTACTTATGAAAGATTTCACTGCTTCATTCTCTGACCACAATCAGAGGCTTTGCATGAGGAAGACTCAAACACAGCACTGCCCCCTGTTGTCCGACAGGAAATACAAAACAGTCGCTTCTTAAAGGTGCATTAATGAACACTGACCAGCAGGTGGAGGGAGTGAAGTGTCAGAAAGGCCCCAATAATACAGAATAACATAAGATTGGTGACTCCTACATGAATGTGTTTGACAACTACACTGACAAAAAAAAATATTTTTGATGTCTTACCCCAATTTTCTTCTGACCCAGGAGGACCTTACAGTGGGGACTTACTCTTGACATGAGAAACGTGTCATCATAACAGGAATCACAACCAGAAACCAACTGCATCAGCTGTCTGCAACAAACTTATCTCAAGTGTTATATTTCCCTTTTCTTTTTTGTAGGATTTAGAATTCAATTTCTGTCAGGACCACTATCGTCAAATTGGCAATCTGCATATAGTTTTGGATTGCCAGTATGAATCTGTTCTGGGTGAAAACTACCTGCCCATCCATACAGCCTAGCATGATAAATGCAGGGAGAGCAGCGATAACCCCCTTAGAGTAAAATAACAGAACCAACATTTTGGTTTGCAACATCATTAATGATCTTAATACATTTTTTCAAGTAATTCAAGTAAAATAAGTCTGATTCGAAGAGGTAGGGTGAATTCAGGGTGATTGGGACACTTTTTCCAAGTCATCTCAATGGCAAAAAGTGTCCCAATCACCCTGAATTCACCCCTATATAAAAGGCCATGTCCTGACCGGACGAGAGGAGGAGCTGGGGATGGAGGAGGGTAACTAGCTCCTAAGCAACGGGATAAAGCTGGTGATAGTACTGAAGGAGATTATATAGAGAGATGCTGTGATAGGTGTTGTATTCCTATAGGTAGCTGTAGATCAGCTGAGAGTCAGTTGATGCGAGCTTGACTAACGTGAGCTGCCAGAACTAACGCTACGCTTGATTTGTTTGGTCTTTGATGAAGATCTCACCTTTTGACAAGACATACCTTCCTGTCATAGGAAAATGTCTGCACACCACTGTGAAGAAAAGCATTGTACCTGCCGTTGACTTTAAACTTGTTGTACGGGCACAGTGCAGTCTCATGCCTGGAGGAACGAAACTTAGGGTGCTTTAACACTAGGACTTTTGACTTAAGAGACGTCAGAGTTCGGTTTGTTTGGATGATGTGAACGTGTCTCGGGTGCGCACCCTCAAATGTGAACGCAATCGTAGTAAATCGCGGAAGTGAACCGCTACTAATGATGTTTGATTTGATAAAAATGTGTGTTTGTGTGAGTTTCACTCATTTTCCTGGCGAGCGTGGCTGGCGTATACTGCAAGCAGAGAGCTGTAGATCTCATTTCTGCTTGTCTGCAGCGTTCTTTAGAGCATTTGCAGTACATTCGCGGCAGATAGACGCAAGTGCCATTACGTACCGAAGCTTTGGTAACAAAAAAGTCGAGGGGCACTCGTTGATAACCATAATGGTATGGTTTGGTTCGTAGTACCAACACAGCACCAGTATTGCAGAGGGTGTGGTTGTAAGTGAAATATTATGAGCAGCACATTTTCCATCATTTTGATTGTGACTCGGTTGTGAATTCAACATCATTATCTTTGTCCGCCTGCAAATGGAATTAGTTGATGAAATACAGATGCGACTGTGAATAATATTGTCTATTCAGTGGAAATGAGACCCCCAGAGATGCATACTGAAGATCAGGGGTGGGTGTGTGTGTGTGTGAGAGAGTGTGAGTGTGTGTGGAGGAGAGCAGACCAGATGGTTAAAGGCTGCTTCAGATCCATCTTCAGATTTTTCCATCTCGACTGAGACTGTTCTGTTTGCTCGTTTTCCTTGTATTGGTTGCTTTCCCCATGGCCTGGTTGATCTACACCTCTCTGGAGCTCGTCATCGCCGTGGCTTGCTGCCTGGGGAACGTGCTGGTGGTTTGGGCCGTGTGTTTGACGCAGACTTTCCGTCAGCCTACCTTCTGTTTTGTGGCATCTCTGGCCGTGGCAGATTTCCTGGTGGGGTCGGTGGCAGTGCCACTGGCTGTGCTGGTGGACGGGTGGGTGGAGATCCCATTCCAGGCCTGTCTGGCGGTCAGTTGTGTGGTGTTGGTGCTGACCCAAGCATCTGTTTTGTCTCTTTTGGCTATTGCTGTGGACCGATACCTGCGGGTATCAATACCTCTCAGGTAAGATCTTTTGGCAATATTGTGTTAACAGTGGGAACCAGCAAACACACGCCATGTCATGATTACCATAGGCTCGAGATGACGTTTAGTGGTGTTCTGTGGTGTTTAAATGGAGGCAAAGTACTCAATTTTTTTATATATATATATCAAATGTTAATGTACGTCTCTGTTACACTTAATTTTCGTGGTTAAATAAAAAATATACATAAAAAAGAGAGACCAAATGCAATTCAGTTTTGTATTTTTACACTATGTAATGTTCTATTTATTAAAACCACGTATACATTTCATCATGAAGCATTTTGACATTTATTCCAAAATAATAACTAAAGGGAGTAACAATTTAAACAATATTATTTGTGAACTAAAGTTCAGTCAACTTATTTTCAGCAGTCATCAAGCTTTCTATTGCCAAACCAGTGGCGCTGCTAAGGGGGGAAAGTTAGTACAATTCTAAGGGCCCACTCACATTTGGGGCCCCCAGAGATTGGTTTTATTAGTAGTAACAGTTCTAGTAGTAATGTAATAAAAATTATAAATGTACAATCTACCAGAGTAACAAATAAAACAAAATTACGTCTTATTTTGTCCTGTCCTACGTAGCCTAGAATCACTGAGTGAGATCAGATGGTAAACTATAAAATTAGAGACGTCTTCGCGTTTGACAAAGAAGTATAAGTCCGGTCATCAAAACCGAGGCTACAGAGGACAGAGAGAGAGAAAAAACGGCCTGAAAATTACTCACCCAGTTCTTCAAAAAGAAAGGGAATATGTTTATTTGCAGTTTTCTTTGCTGTAATGTTAGCACTAGTTGCATAGCCAACCACAACTACCGTTTTTCACCACTGAAAATAAAAAAGAATGTAATTTTGCCTTTTGTAAATGTGACTTAGCCTATATAATGCATTTAATGTCAAATAATACAAATTTAACAAAAGACGTAGTAGGCACTTAAAGGTTTCTGAGCGTCAAGTATTCACAGTGTTTTCGAGACAGAGACAGAAAAGCATCCTGTTGTTTTCTTTAGTTTTCAAAGGCTTGACATGTTGTAGTCATTTTTAATGTACACAAATGAAATGACTATAAATAACATAGTATACGTATCATAGTATTAAGTTGTTTCCACTGCTGAGGGGAAAATCCAATGGATCGCGCCGGCGCCTCCAGCGCGACGCTTCAGTTAACGTTCATGAAGTGCAAGACGAGTGTAGCTAAACAGCTGTGTTACGATAGAAGTTTTAAACGAGCGACATAAAACAATCAGTTTGCAAAGAAGCTCAGCTTTGGGAAGGGGAATATGCAGATCAGGAAGGAGAAGGTGATGGAGATGAGAAGCAGGCATTGTGCTATTTAACACAGATATACATATAATTAAATAGCTGACAACGATTTTGGATCGCTAAAGGTTGGCCTGTATGTTAAATTCAAGTAAATTCACATTTATTTGTACAGCTCTTTTCACAATACATATCGTTTCAAAGCAGCTTTAGCCTACAGAAAATGTATACATTACAATTTAGAGTGATCTGTTATGAGAGGTGACTGTGTCCAATAATGGGTTTCATATACAAATCATGAAGTTATCTAATCATGTATTAATTTACACAATTTAATGAAGAAACACTGAGTTCAATTGAGGCAATGAATAGCTACATGTTAACAAATGATTAGGATATATAGAAAAATATTGCATAGGTGCATTGATACAGAGTATCCTATTATATCATATAATGTGTCCATGGTTTGAAATGACCTTTTTCACTCACCGGTCAATTTGGCTACTATGATTTTAAAGTCAACATGAAGTTGAAAAAGTATTTTCTTCCCTGTTGTGACGTATATCTGAATAAAACCTCTTATTGAACAAGAAAAAAACAGGGCAGGACTTGATTTTGTCCATGGGGAATTGATTGGATGGGCATTGATAGCCACTACATGTTTTCCCTCACAAGGCGTCCGAAAACGATATCCCAAAATATAATATTATGTTATGATATGATACAAAATTATACCAGAGCAATATCATTTCATAATGATAAAATTGCCATGTCCATCGTGTCAATATATTGCCTCGCAGATGTTGCTCAATGAAAGCAATGCAGTATCGGCACTCCGCAGCGTCGCAATATAAACAGTAGAGGGCACAAAAGTGTTGGATGTGCGGCCTTTCTCCAAGATGAGTCCAGTTATCGGACGACGGTCTCCTACCTAGAGAATGAAACTTTGATGCCGATGTAGTGACAGAATATAATAATACCCGCCAAATTGGCTTGTGAGTTTACATCGGTCAAGGTTGATAATTATTTTTTGGGAGCTTCACAGCCTCACTATCTTTTATTGTAAAATATCAACATCATTCAAAATATCAACAACACATGTGAGATAATGGCATAAGGGTAAATAAAAAATGACAATTTTCATTTTTGGGTTAACTGTCCATTTATTTACAAGACATTTTATTAGCAAAAGATTGAGAAAAGAAAGGCACTTGTTACACTCACTATGGAAAAAAACACTATAGGCCTACAAATACAAAGCTTTTAATTTCTCAGTTTCTGTTTTATTACATACACTGGTCTTGCAGAGTTTGTCCTGTTTTTATTATTCTTCGAGGCTCCATAAAGAGTGTTCTCACACTTATTATACAGCATTTATCTAAACAATATGAGACTTGTTGACTGTATTCCCAACTGACACGTAACTGCTTTTCCCACATCCAGAGCTCAATGTGAGAAAATAATGTTCTCAATAATAATAATAAAAAAACCTAAAAAATCAACCCAAGCATAAAATCAGGCATCAGGCCTGGTATTTACTCTGTGACGAGTCAAATGGCATGCATAAAAATCAATATTAAATCAATATTGTTTGTAGTTAAGTATTTTGGAGCACTAGAAGTACTAGATCAGAATGCGTACCCTTGTGAAAAAGAAGTGCACTTTATTGTATGCATACTTAAAATCTTGAAAGTGTATTTTTAAAAAATGTGTATATACTTGCAGATTATAGAATATTAATGAAATAAAAGGCCTGTACACTTTCATGATTATGTTTCTCAACACACCTAAGTATAAGCTTAAAATCTTTTAAGTGCACTTTGTAATAATGTCAAATTAAAGTTTTACTTTAAAGTACATTTTAAATCATTATGTTTTAATAATCTCTTGTGGTTTAAAAGAATGTCACTTATTTTGATGTCTTAACTTCTAAAGCACATGTAAAGTATTGAATTTAACTTTCACTGTACAGTGTTATTTGATATTACATTTAAAGTTAATCTATTTTAAATGTACTAAATGTAAATGACATACAAGTTTCAATAGAAATGACATTAAAGTATATTTTAATTTGCACTTATTTTGCAAATATATCAAAGTGAACTTCTTTTCCACAAGGGTGGTAGATTTAGGTTAAAGGTGCAGTGTGTAATATTTATGAGGATCCAATGACAGAAATGCAATATAATATATATCACTATGTTTTCAGTGGAGTATAAAGACCTTACATAATTAACCGTTATGTTTTTATTACCTTAGTATGAGCCATTTCTATCTCCATACACCGCGGATGCCCTTGCAGTGAAGTCGCCATTTTGTGCCGCCATGTTTCTACAGTAGCCCTAAACGGACAAACTGCTCTACAGAGCACTAGCTACTCTCTGCTCTCCCAGACAGCATCATCTTTGTCCTGTGTCGGCTACCGTAGCTTCTCTTTGTGTTTTGAAAGGGAGGGGTGAGCAGTGGATGGTTCCAATTTGTAACATCACCGCTAGATGCTGCTAAAATTTACCCATTGAACCTTTAAGTGTGTGTCCCGTTGCCCATTTAATTAGCGGCTGACATTTATGAACAAATGCTCTATGATTGCAGGTACAAAGAGATCGCCACCGAGCAGCGTTCATGGGCTGCAGTAGTCCTGTGCTGGCTGATATCTTGTCTGCTGGGTTTCACACCTCTCTTTGGTTGGCACAATGGCCATTCCCTGTCCTCCCCTCTCCTTAACTCTTCCCATATCAACTGCACCTTCCTAGCTGTCATCTCGCTGCCCTATATGGTCTACTTCAACTACCTGGGTTGCATCCTAATCCCCTTGGCAGCCATGACTCTTCTTTACGCTCTGGTCTTCTACAGTCTCCATAAACGCCTCCGGAGGGAAGACGAGACTTCTGTGCCCGGTGGATATAAACTAAGGGCTTTTCTAATCAAGGAGAAGAGGCTGGCACGTTCTCTGGCTCTGGTTCTCCTGTTGTTTGCAGCATGTTGGATGCCTCTGCATCTCATGAATTGTGTACTGCTTTCATTGGGCCCACAAGGTGTCCCCCAGATTGCTTTCTATGCAGGAATACTCCTCTCTCACGCCAACTCAGCGGTGAACCCTGTGGTTTACGCCCTTCGTATCACAAAGATCAGGGAAGCCTACTTGGAGATCTGGAGACGGTATGTTCTCTGCTGGAGAGGACAAAGAGACTTCTCAAGTTCCTCGTGGAGATCCCAGCCTGGAGAACAGAATGCTGGGCATCAAACCACATCGAAATCATTGGTTCATGAATCAGGCAGATAAACTAGTTCTGAACTGATCTTCAGAGTTCTTAGCAGTAGCACTGTAACCCCTTATTCAAAATTGTAGGAGCACAAGCAGAACATTTACCTTTAAATCGACCTGCAACCCAGTTATTCACATTTAGAGCTTTGAAGAACTGGGAAAAAGTTGTGTCAAGCACTTGAAAGTCCTTGAAAAGTGTTTGAATTTCACTCTCAAAACATTGTACAGACCCTGAAATGAACAAAGTAAAAAAATGTGTGTAACTTTGCCACAATACCATGGTTACAGTTATCATTACTACATTAAATCCATGGTGAATGTTGGTGATTTGTGGACTGAAAAGCCTTCTATATCTTCATTCATGGCAGGCACATTTTCTCCTGGTTTCCACACCAGCGCTATTTGGTCTGATGTGGTTTATAACAGAGAATTCTGTGTCGAATTTGAATGCTTCCCACTAGATCTCGCAACATTCAAGCAATTTCTCACTGGATCTCCCAGCGATGTGTTGTAATAGTGTAAAAAGGCTTCACATGCTTATAGAACTTGTAATTGCAAACTTGTACTTTTCGTAGAGCCACTGCATATTTAAGATGTGTTTGACTTGAAACGGTGTATGACATCAAAGTACCGCGAGAGTGATTAGACAGCAAACAGAGCCTTGTTTAAAGTAATCACAACATGGCGTGAGCTCGAGGATGACTTCCCTTTACTATCTTCCATTGTAGAAAAGTGAAGCCACCAATGTCCAAATATGGCACTGACATCTTGCACTGATTTGGGATCTTCATCTACGCATGAAGAGAGCAGGAAGTAGAGCCGCGATATCAAAACTCCGCCCACACTCCCGCAGTATTTGTTAGTTCAGTTTACTGCAGAAAAATTTATTATGTCGGTGTGTGAAATAAACAATTATGAAAATTTAGAAATTAAAGCTCCAATCTCCTCCCGAAAATCCCCAAAAAGTCTGTTGGTGCCACAGAAGCTGTAAATCATGACGTCATACCCACGTTTTTATAGCCTCAAATAACTAACTAAAACCAAACATCAGCGTGATAAAAACTACCTAAAATGACAGAAAATATCTTTAGAAAAAATGTCTATGAGGTGTAATTTGATTGTTTAGTTTGTCTCGCGTCTCATTGGAATACATGGAGGGGGTGGAGTTTATGAGGTATACTGGGAACAGCCACCTGGGGGCGATCGAGAATCGCTTTACTTTTCAGCTTAGTATACACTTTTCACTTTAGTCACTTTATTCACTTAGGTTACACTGTTCACTTTAGTCACTTTATTCACTTAGGTTACACTATTCACTTTAGTCACTTTATTCACTTAGGTTACACTGTTCACTTTCACCACATTATTCACTTAGTATACACTGTTCACATTCATCACTGTGCGGCACACTTGATATAGAGTGGTGCAGGTATGACGTCACTTTGTTGGCCAACCGGCAGGTAGCATCGCGCTGGTTCCCTCGAGAAAAAAACAATAGGATTTTCCCATAGGATTTTGGATTATCGCAAAAAAAAAAAAGCTCTGTGATCAACAAAAGCTTATTATACTTACAGTTTTGTCTGTCAAGATCATTTTCACAGATGAACACAACTTTTATGAATTTTGAAGCCTAAAGTCAAAAGCTAAAGGTAAGCTATCAACGAACTACACCACGGTGGCTCAACATCAAATTCACCATCCTTAAGCTTCCGACAACACTTTCAGTTTTTCCCCATTCTTTTTTCCCAGAATGTTTAAGTTATAATAGTTTATAAGAGCACAATTATGAGCATAATGAGGCTGTAAAAGCAGACTGAGTTTACCTGTTCGACTTGATGACGTTTAATCTCCCGACAGCCTCTGTAGTCCCATTTAGCTACGTGTTAGCAACCGTCTTTTTCAAGACACGTAACAGCTTAAAAAAATCACGAGTGGGGTAGTACTGATGTATTTTATGCCATAGAATACAACGTGAAAGTGTCTTGAGCTTGGGATTTCAGCCGTTTAACCAAAATCCCATTCAAAAACCTGGGGGCGATGGAACCAGAAGTGGTAAAATGCTAACTCGTTTCTGCATTTTGGCCTACAAATTTATGTGATACCTGCACCACTCTATTGGTCTGAGCCGATAAACAATCTGCGCCGCGCAGCTCAAACGAGTAGTGTGGTTTTGTTCTGCTTTCGTTTTGTTTGATGTTTGCTCATATGCAAGAGAAATGGCAGCTCTTACCAGTTGGGCAAAGTGGTATAACAAAATTTTGTCGCACCGGCAGGAAAAAAAGTCACAACATGCGACCACTTGGTCGCAGGATGGTACAGTATATTGGAGATTGATACAACAATATAATACGACTTATTTAAATTATTAGCTTATAATGCAATGATGATTGAGAGATGAACAAATAAATGTTCCTCAAAAGCCTGAAAAATCATATTTGATACTCACATTTTAAGGTATGATCCAGTAAGTGTTCGTCTTGAAATATTAACAGTATAAAAATAAGTTATTCTTACATTTACTTTATACAACTCAGTATGGATTTCACAGCAAAAAGACATGTGAACCACAACCTGAGGACAGACATTTTTACAATTATACAAAAAGGCCTTGTACTTGCTAAAGTTTACATGGTGATATTTGTGCACAGTTACTTTTGTTGCCAACCAAATTTGTGATAAATGTGTTATGTATATGAGGATAGTTTATCAAATGAAGTATATGACTAACCTTATTGGAGGATGTTGACTGAAGAGTTTTGCTTCAGTTAGCTTCACAGTATTTGTTGTGTATAAAATGTATTATTCTGTATACAGTGTTCTAAGAAATATGTTATATATTAAGATATACTGTATAGTTAAATTTAGAGGGATGTCACTTGTTTGTTTCCAGACTAAACATCAATGTATTCCTTCAGAAGTTAAAGGTACACTATGCCACTTTTTTTGTTCAAAATTAACAAAATGAATATTATGTTAAACATTAAAATGTGTTTTTGTCTTACTCTGATTCACTATGGTAAGCCTGTTAACCTCTTAACTCCATGGACCCTGATCAGGGTCATCATCAAATATATACTTAAAATTTTAAATGTCTGTGGAGGAGCTTTGACCTCATATGTGGTTCCATTTGAAAGCTTAGAATGTCTACTTTCAGGCATCACATTGGCATTTGTTTTACACAAAGTAACTTATTTACACTAAATTACTTGAAAGGCTTCCCATACCCACATACAGTGGTCTCTAAATACAAAATATAGGTGTAATTTTACAGGAAACCCTTTGAAGTTACATAAAAATCTGCAAAAAGTGATAAACATTTAAGTATATGTTGTCTGAGCTGTAATAAAGTTACATTTTTTGATTATAAATTCATTTTTTAAAAAGTGTATATCTCAGGCCGTGTGCTCTAGCACCTTGCAGACAGTTTTGGTTGTTTCCAGCATATGTCAGCAAACACTGTAAAAAATGATTTAATGACACTGGGATTTTGCATTTATACCACTGTATATGGGTGTGGTGAGACTGTAGATTACGGTAGGTGGAAATTACATAAAAAAGGTAATATTCCTTCCTTCAGATCCATTTGAATAAATCTTGAATACAACGTGATACAGACAAAATAATTTTTTTCCAGTGTTTTCTCGAATCTAGTATACAGCCAAAACTGTCTGCATGGTGCTAAAGCACACAGGGCCTGAGTAACACACTTTCAAAAATGAATTGTAACCAAATAAATTTACAAAGGGGGTTTATTACAGCTCAGACAACATATACTCAAATTGTAATCACTTTTAACACGGTTTTATGTAATTTCAGAGGGTTTCTTGTAAAGTGACACCAAAATGTTGTATATGGACCACTGCATGTGGGTATAGGAGGCTTTTCAATTTGGGAGGGCAAATCCAGGCGGAAATCCCCAAAAATGGTCCCCATGCGCGTCTCCTCATATCCGTAAATCGAGAAAAGTTGCTCCAGCTCCTTTGACTTGTGTATGGTGTGGGAGTGGCAGAGGTTAGTTGTCACAGCGAGTGGGAAATGTTTACATAAACCACGCTAAATCTCCAACCTCTGGGGAATCACCCATTTTAAACAAACAGAGGAGAGTCTGCTGGCAAAAAGAGAACACGACAGAGCTCGTAATAAAACAGGAATCAACATTTGCTTGGCTTTTTGGAGATGGCGAGAACCGAGGGATTTGAAAAGTTGTAAAAGCGACACGGAAATGGCGTTTTTATTACTCAACAGGTGAGTAAGGTGTTTTATTGATCAGATAAATTGCCATATGTAGCTCTCTAACAGAGTTTGTTGTAAAGCATTATCTATTGTGAAGGCTCATTTCATTATGGGTGTTGTAGCACTCTACTGTAATTTATTCTCAAGGACGTATCGTGTATATTAATGGGTAAAGCTACAGTAACACCTTCAGCTAGTCAGCTTGAGATTTTATAAATGATCCAAGAATCATTTGCATCCACATTTACAATGTGATTAGGAAGGTATCTAAAGCTCCTGAAACTACATGCCTAGAAATGGCTACCTATGGTTATACATTTTGTTTGTTTTATAATTGTATAAGGTTTGCACAACCAATATACAATATATGTTTCCTTCTAACTTCTGCCAAAAGTGTTTATACAAGATGACTGTTTAAATAATAAAAATGTGTTGGGAATAAAACTCTTTTATTCATAGAACAAGAACATATAATGCATATTGTGCAGTTAAATATATATTTTTTTCCATTCAAAGAACAAGGCCACATGCATTTTCTGATCGAAACTGAATTTCCTGTTATGATGTGTGAAAATTATTGATTAAGCCATAAATCTGAGCTCAGTAAATCTCATTTAATCTGATTTTTCTCTTCATATGTAATGCTAGATCAGCATGTTAAGCTTGCATCAGAGACAGATGTTGTTCAGACTTGTTAGGTAAAATGTTTCATAATGCACACAACATTCAGATTTAAAGGAACACGACGACTTTTTGGGACTTTGGCTTACTCACCGTATCCCCCAGAGTTAGATAAGTCCATACATACCGTTCTCATCTCTGTGCATGCCATAACTCTGTCTGACACACCCACCGCTAGCCTAGCTTAGCACAAAGACTGGAGGTAAATGGCTGCAGCTAGCCTACTGCTCAATAAGTGACAAAATAACACCAACATTTTCCTATTTACATGTTGTGATGTGTATAGTTACATCGTGTACTAAGACCGACGGAAAATTTAAAGTTGCAATTTTCTAGACCGATATGGCTAGGAACTGTTCTCTCATTCCTGCGTAATAATCAAGGAACTTTGCTGCCGTACCATGAGTGCAGCGGCACAGTGATATTACGCAGCGCCTGAAAATAGTCCCCAGCGCTCTCTGTGCAAGCAAGTTGTCACGTTGGTTATGTTGGCGGAAGTTAGCCTATTTTCAGGCGCTGTGTAATATCATTGGAGCCGTTTACCTCCAGTCTTTGTGCTAAGCTAGGCTAGCGGTGGGTGCGTCAGATTTGAATAAGCTAAAGTCCCAAAAAGTCGGCGTGTTCCTTTAAAGGACTGTTCAAACAAAGAACGATAGCTGTAACTATAAACTTTAGAGAGTTTCCACTAGTGGGCAGAGAGTTGGTACCACAAGGAAGGCAATAGACTGTATAGTTATCACCTGAACAGGGTTTGATCCCTCCCACCAAACTATACAACCTACTACCTCACCCTGTCAAGACACCAAAGTGCAATTCCGTGACGCACATCCTCTGACACACTTGCGTATTTACAAAGTCATCACGCAACATTAATCGTTTTACTTCTGTAATGTGATCGAATATCCTCTCTAACTCATTGGACGACTGCAGACACTGCAGACGACGGAGTCCATGTTGTTTGTGGATGATTTGGCTGTCGCCTTAGGAAAGACAGTAGATTGTATAGTTATCTCAGTGAGAGAGCACCGTGCTCCACAACTATTCAATCTACTACCTCAGCCCCAAGGACAGCAGAACAGATGTCAAGCAGTCAGATAGCAGACCGCTGGATTCATTCCTGCGGAGAGACAGAAAGAGAGAGAGAGAGAGAAGATGGTTAGGACTATACAGTCAAATATTCATTGAAGCTGGACTCCACATAACAGTTTGAGCAAGTATATTTACCCTTGTAAAAAAAGAGTTCCGCTTAATTGGACTGAATGTGCGCTTGTAGTGTACACTTCAAATCCGACGGGTTTATTTTTAAAAACAGTACTTGCAGATAATGTTATTTTAATGAAAAAGGCCACTTAAGTGCACTTAGAGAGAGAGAGAGAGAGAGAGAGAGAGAGAGAGAGCACACTTTCATGACTGTTTACCACACAAAAGTTTGATTTATATTTTAAATCATTATATTTTAATAATCTTTTGTCGTGCTTTAAAGTGTCGACTAACATACTAAAGCACATGTAAAGTACTTGATTATAATTCAATATTACATTTAAAGTTAATATAACTTAAATGTACTAAATAGCAGCTCCATCGTTATAAATGTGTAATTACAAATATATTTAAATATGACAAATAATAAAAGTATATTTTAGTTTATTGTAAATGCTTGTCAGTACATCACCTATCACCTATATTTCAAAGACAATAGAAGTAATGTGAAATTACATATAAAGATGTACTTAAGTCCTGTAATTGTAAACTGTAAATATCATGCAAGTTCATGCAGTTCACACTTAAAAATATTATTTTAAGTATATTTCATATTTAATAAGCACTCTTTTTAAAAGTATGCTGTATTTGTACTTTTTTCCCCCACATTTTTTGGAATTCGGCAAGAGCATCTGAACACACTTTCTGGCTGTCAAATATTAATGCATCATGTTCATAGTTAATGTGATTCTCAACACCTGCTACGACCCCTGTGTGAACTTAAGGAGGACTGACTTCACACATCCACTGCAAATCATCTTGACATCAGCTGGTTAAAAGTCATTGCAAAAACAGCTCAGAAAAGTGAAGATATGTTATTATCTAATGCAAGTTCAATTTTGACTTGATACTTCAATGGTCTGACTTCAGTCATTCAGTCACATAACCCGAATGGTGCTGTCACAGAGCACAGAGCTACTTATTTCTAGGTAGTTGCCGAAAAACAGCAGTAGTTCTCCAGACTCGAGTCAGCGGTGCTTATTTGAGTCGGAAAAACGATCAAACATGAAAAAGACTAGGGAACTGTGAGGAGTTGATCCAGGATGCAGGCTAAAAGGGAAGCGCTAATTTTGAAAGCCAAAGCAAAATTACTCACTCATTCTAGCGAGGCTGGCATTGGATCATGAAGAAAAAAAGTCTTGATCCTTCGCCAGGAATTCGCGCCCGTTTTGCCAAAAACTGAGCTCATTCCAACGAGACAACATTGCGTAAGCTATGCTTTTGAAGTAAACAGACGATGTAAAACATGGCTTCCCCAGCTGTCTCCTGTAGCTTTAACAAAGCTGATTCTGCTATTCCGCACAGCAAAATAGTGGGAAAACAAAATGGCGGCGTTTCGGCCATTTTAGGGTGCGAGTGCTGTGCATTCCTTACAACCTCTGTGAGGTGTGCCCGAAAAACCCATTCACACGTTCAATGTTCTCAGAGGCTGTTTGGAAGGGTAAGGGTCTCCCTCTCGATGCACTGGGGGATGTCTGGCATCAGTACAACCACAAGAAAGCCAAGATTCCTCCTCGAGTCAATAACGTTCTTTCACAGACAACAAAAGCAACAGATATAGGCTACTGTGAAAGTCGTCCATTGTCCATTAGCATGTTAGCATGTCTGACAAACCTAAACATCAGCATTCTAACGTGAGCATCCAACTAAATCAGTCTCTAATTTGTAAATGTAAACGTTTTGCTGTTAAAAGCAACATTTTTACCCATTATCCACTCATTCTTGAACTTCCAACCTTGATCAAGCAAGTGGGACATGCAAAAAAGCTGTTTGTATGGCGTTAAGAGGTGGAGCGTGTCTGTTTTGCATAACTAGACATGCAAATCTCTTCCAGTGAATTGACTTTCAGCAATTTGTAAACATACAAAAGTCTTCTAAGCTAATTAACATACACATGCTCTGTTTTGGCCCATTTGGGGGGGGGGGGGGGGGGGGGGGGCAATGAAAAGTTTTGGCACAAGACGCAGTCTGCTGTACCACAAAGAAGAGGCAGAAGCTGAGAGATGGCATGTCATGACTTTGCTGTGCCAACTGTCGGTAAAGGTCAGGTCTGTGATAAGTATATCTTTATCTCTTATCAGTGTAGGTTAGTTATTCATTTTACATAGTTATGTTCACACCATCAGCTTTATCAATCAATAAAAAACACACAATTGTCTTACTATGATATAATAATAATAATAAACGTAGTTACTAGCTTTTACCGTGTAGTAGATGTTTGATTGGGCCAGCTATTCTATAGAGTTGCTTCTTTAGGACAGCGCATGATGCCTCACCCGTGAAATATGCTAATATGGTTTGACAGATGTGGCATTTGGATTTTTAGATTACACAGGGAACTAGTCTGGCCTTCTGTTCCCCAATGTGCGGTATAATCGCCTTGATGGGGACAAACCAGCGTTTTTGGTGTTTTGCCAGATATTTAAGTCCATTTTAGTGCCGCTTAGATTTTTTTTTCATATGTAAATGACCTCTTTAGTCAATTTTTAAAATATGTAATGCTAATGCTAATGCAAATTAGACACAACCACCCTGATTTTTACAACATGAGTATTTAAGAGAGTATTAGAGATTTTCTGTTGCTTTCAGACAGTGTGGGTGGAACTGAAAAGAGAATCATAAGATACCAAAAAATAGATATTGCAGCAAAAATGTAAATAGCATTTTGATGGCTTTATCAGTTGGATATGTCTATCAACACTTTTATTCAAGGACTTCAGGAAAGAGTCTGTATTAATGAGCCCACAAAATCATAATATTTATGAAAACTGCATGTGATTGTGCTGCATAGCGCTTAAGGACAAAGAGAATGTTCAAAAGCAAAATTCTAATGACACAACGTAAATATGATTGTCGGCATACTTTTCCAACTATACAGTATTTTTCTCTAAGGGAATTTCCACTAAGTGACTGAAATGTGACTTTAATTGCCTGCTAACGTTACTCTTAAGTAGATGAGCACAAATTATTCTTCAAAAAAGAAACACTGACACTGTACTGAAGCTCAAAATGATCATACACCCTTAAAAAATAAAGGTGCCAGGAAGAACCAAAAAGGGTTTTTCATGGCGATGCGCCATAGACGAACCATTTTTGGTTTTGGAACCATTTTGTGAAAGGTTATTTAAAGAACCATACTTTTAGAACCTTTCTGCACTACAAAGAACACAAATCTTTTGATCTCTCCATTGACAGTCTATGCAACTACCACTTTGACGCTTCAAAAAGTTCATAAAGAGATCGTAAAACTAATCCAATTGGTTTAGTCCGTTTTTTTTTCTGAAGAGATACGATCGCTTTATACGCTGAACAGATTTAATTTAAGCTTTTATTTACATATAAACATTCATCAACTCACACATTACATATGGTAAACAGAAGCTCAAGCATGCTTGCTTGACATGCGAGAACCAATGAGGTTCATTCTTGTGTTACGCAGCACATTTTAGCTTCAGCAAGAACCAATGAGGTTCTTCATTCTCGTGTTATGCAGCACATTTGAGCTTCTGTGAGAACCAATGAGGTTCTTCATTCTCGTGTTACGCAGCATATTTGCGCTTCTGTGAGAACCAATGAGGTTCATTCTCGTGTTACGCAGCATATTTGCGCTTCTGTGAGAACCAATGAGGTTCATTCTTGTGTTACGCAGCATATTTGCGCTTCTGTGAGAACCAATGAGGTTCATTCTCGTGTTACGCAGCATATTTGCGCTTCTGTGAGAACCAATGAGGTTCATTCTCGTGTTACGCAGCATATTTGCGCTTCTGTGAGAACCAATGAGGTTCATTCTTGTGTTACGCAGCATATTTGCGCTTCTGTGAGAACCAATGAGGTTCATTCTTGTGTTACGCAGCATATTTGCGCTTCTGTGAGAACCAATGAGGTTCATTCTCGTGTTACGCAGCACGTGTGTAGGCTGTAAATGGAAAAACAGAAAGCACTCAGATTTAATTAAACGTATCTTAACTTGTGTTCCGAAGATGAACACAAGTCTTACAGGTTTGGAACAATATGAGGGTGAGTAAATAATGACACAATTTTCATTGTTGGGTGAACCCAGTATAGAAACAATGTCAAAGTAGCATATATAAGGTTATAACAATATAAGGTTTTATTAATGTCTTCGAAACAGTATTACTGTTAACTAAAACTATTGTTTTTACTATTTTTTTAAATATTAGATGAAAACTTTAAAAGAATTCCTTGGGCAAAGGAAATGTTGCCTTGGCAACCTGAAATAAATAAGATGAAGTTGAAGTACTAGAACTACTAATGAAACTGGAAAATTAAAAAATCAAATCAAATTCAAAATAATAATTAATACTATAATGTTATAGAAATAATACTAAAGTAACAGTGTTACTAAAAGAACATGCCAATTTTGGATAACGTCAGAGCTTAACGCTAACAATTTCCCTATAAGTCTCTTACAAAACTAGATTACATAATGGCTTTCAAATGATGTTATTGATTTGTTTTAGAGAGACAAGGTGTTTCCGTATGCTTGACTCTTAAATAAAATGCACAAAGTCATAGTGTTAGGGAAAGCAACTTAGCACTAACAAATCTGCATGTTGCAGGCATTAGTGTCTTATGTTATTAAGTTAACATGTTTATTCATTTTAAATCAGCTTTACCCTATAACCTACATATGGGGATCCAGATTAGTAACCAAAATAAGTTAATAACTGTTGTAGCATCATGTGAAAATGCTAGAAGCGTTTTCGTGAGACACCTTGTATTATGCATTTATGTATTAAGCATCTGTATCGTCTTTATCGGAATTGTGAGAGTGTACAGTTGTCCTTTACAAGTTAAATTGTGCTTTTCAAAACCTAGTGAACTGCCTTGCAGTCTAAATCCTACAAATGCAGCATCATAATTGTCATCCCATTTGAAAACTAACCATTGTTTTACTACAAATAAAACCCAAAAAACATGGTTATTGTAGTTAAACCATGCTAACCACAAATTAACCATGGTTTTGCTACTCTAACCACAGTTTAACCGTGGTATTTGTGGTAAAACTGTGGTTATAAATGGTATTCAATTAGCCAAAAAAACACGGTTACTACACTTTTACTATAATAAAACCATGGTTATTTTGCATAAGGAATGGAGCACATAAGTGAAGACTAAAGGCAGAAACTCTGTGGATCATACAAATATGGAAGACTTGAATGCATTAGATTTCAGTCGAGTTTGTTGTAAGCATGTTGCTAAGCTAATCCCAGACTACTCTAATAAGCATTAAAATGCACTAAAATATACACTTTTTTTTGACTTTTTGTAATATAATGACATTTATTTCTAATCAACATTTCTCTCGCCATCTTGGTTTGATCTTTTCACTGAGCTTGCAGTGCATTCTGGGATTGCGACACATGCAATGCCTTACAATGCTGAGAATTTGGCTAAAGCACCTTACCTTTTGGAACCGCCTTCATGTCAGGAGTGCCTTAAAATCCTCACTAGGTTACTAGGTTTTTGGAACAGAGCCTGTGTCTCGAATATATGGAAAACATCACAAAGGCATTACAATTATAATTGCAGTTGTTCAAATAATCTCTGCCTAATATATCAAAACCTGTTTCTCAAAGTAGCTATTATAAAAACACCCAGCAACAGCTAAAGCTTTCTCGGTGTCTCTCGATAAATGGCTGCCATTTTTAATTGCCTGCATTTGTCTACGCATCAGCCATGCCACCTCTTGGCATAATCATATACCAAGCATTTTATAGTCACAAAGGAACATCTTGCTTCCCTTTTTTGCAACTCAGAAAAGAGGTAAACAAATGGAATCAGATCAACAAAAGGCCTTCTATCTTACCTAGCGATCAAAGGACACAGCCGTTAGCCCTTGTGCCCGTCCAATCGCAGGAGGTAAACAGGCAAATCAATTAGCCTTCTGAACGCCTCCCACTGCCTTATGGTTGCCAAGACGGTTACGAAAATGGAACCCGAAAATGGCTATCGATAATCTTGCGCTAACGGGCTAAATGTTTGGCACAAGCTCAGCGATTGAGAAATTGGTACATATTCTTGTTTTCATTTTAATTTTCTCCCCTCCTTTCTGTCGCCGAGTCCCTGAGTCTGGTGCCAAGAAAGGGGCAGTGCCTGTATGCCAGGCTGAATTTCAATGAACGGGGAAGAGGGTGGTGGGTAGAGCGTTGAAGGGTGGGGGATGTTGGCAGAGGAAGACTAAGAGGCCACAATTACAAGAGAGAGAAAAAATACAGAACTTGAGACAATGCCTTTGTGCAGCGTTCGTTTAACGTATCAGGGGAGCTTCCCCATTGAAAATCCCTTCTGCGTCTACATAACCGAAAAAGATGTCTCATGAAAGAAGAAAATACGAGAAATGAACAAACAATAGATGTTTTTCATTTGATCTTCTCAGCATTGGTGAATCCAGCATGTTATCCTTTAGAACAACTGTTGCACAAGTTATTTAACACGAGCCATATTTTGTATTTTTTACGAATCATTGCACACAATACATAGCGTAGTACTACCCTGAACTACATTTCTTCCTGTTCTAGTTACTGAACCAGTGACTTTACTTCTCAGGTATTCCCTCCACACAGCTTTGTCCCTGCTCAACAGAGCTTTAACTCATTCGACAATGTCATTAATCATTCTGCTTATGATCCCCTGTCATCAACCTACACCAGAGAGAAACGCCCTTATTGCAAAAATAGCGGTCCCCAAAAAACAGGAAGTTGGGCTTGGCTTGACCTTGGTTGACTCTGTCACGCGGTCTCCGGAGAGCCTGCTGTTACTCATCGAAACTCAACGATAAGGATTCTGCTTTGCCTTGTTTATACAAAGACCTTGCAGATTAGACTTAGATCTCTGCCCCCGTCTGGGGCCGTGTAACTAATAGGCTCCGAGCATATGCTGCGTGTCTGCGCATTTTCCAGTGTTTTCTCACCTGCAGTGAATTTTTCACTTTCGGTATAAACACTTCTTCCAAATAAAACATTAAATAAGAAGTCAAAATACTTGGAGATTACAAAAAACTGCTGTTGCGTTCTGTCTATTCTAGCATGAGGTTGTAGATTTTGATTGTGTGTGCAGTGAAATGTTAGTATCTATAGGGTTAAACTCGGTTTCTTTTGAAACTTCCTGTTTGCTTATGTGGGGTCGGAGCCCAGGGTGCATCTGATCGTCAGCTACAGTAAATGTAGGAGGGAGCGAGGCTGTATGGGAAAGGGGGGGGAGGGAAGGAGAGAAAATATGAAGCTACATGATAAGTTCATCTGAGGAGAACAGGGGGTGGAGGAAATGCTCTCCTTTCCTCCCTCCTTCGCTCCACTTTTTTC
The DNA here is from genome assembly GCF_949357685.1 of Gobio gobio. Taxonomy (NCBI): domain Eukaryota; kingdom Metazoa; phylum Chordata; class Actinopteri; order Cypriniformes; family Gobionidae; genus Gobio; species Gobio gobio. The sequence goes on along the minus strand of NC_137117.1, from coordinate 36,663,222 downwards.
CTGTTGCCATCTCTCTGTGTCTCTGAGCAAAATAAACATGTATACGCACAACTTCTCTCAGTTTTACTGTACAAAGCAGCCCACGTTCCTTCTGCTGACGAGTAATAAAGCACAAAAAAGAACATTATCCAAGAAAAATCCTTGCTTTATAGCTAAAACATCATCACATCATGTGTTATTTCAACCTTACACCACCGTTTTTCACAGCTTTTCCACTTGTGTTTGCATGTTGAGAGCCGATATCCTACTAAATAAGAGAAATGTTTGCTATTATTTGAAAGAGACTGCATTAAAAAGTGGCTCAGTAAAATACACTAAGTACAGCAGCACACAAACACGTGGCATGTCGACGCCATCTTGGGACCTTTTCTTTGTATTTTTTTTTTTTAAAGATGTGAATCAGATTGAAATCATTTTCTTTGATGCATTTTTAATTTCGGTGGTCAACTGGTGTCATTTCATCAAAGTTATATCCTTTTTTTTAAAACAAATCACATTCTCTACTTTAGAGAAAGCAGATATCATCGATTGTTCAGCCTGTTTTAAAGGAATTGAATGTAAACTTCACAGAAATGCACAAAATATTAACAAGATAGTTGTCGTATGTATCACCTTACGTTACGTTCAATAACTAAAATTTGGTCTTAAACACCCCTATTTGATGTTTTCTGTATGTAATATCTGATCAGTATTTTCATCAGTTACTTCTGCCTATCTGCATAACAAATATAATTTGGTCAATAACACATACAATTAGTTCCGAAACCGTTGCCTTTCATTATTCTCTTTCCCAAATTAGCACCACTCGGTTTATTTTGCCATTCATTTAATTTGCACTGCAAATGCAACAGGAAAAAAGCTGTCGAATCCAAACAGAACAAGCCTACCTTTTGAAAGATTACCAGCTGAATATAAAAATAAGTAATTTGATTATATCTACCAATGCCAAACAAGCAACCGAATGCTCTCGTATACTGTACATGCAAGATAAACTTTGTTTATGCTTTCGTATATGCAAATTATATGTCGCAGCTAAGCGCTTTTTTATAGAAAGATATAAAACAAAATTAAAAAAACTGGCAGTAATACAGTCGACAAAGATAAAAGGTAATTGTTATACAGAAATTTGAGGGATGTACAATATATATTTAGCATTCCATAGGCCATCCACAAATCACTGCCATCATAACCAAAAATATCAGTTATTTTCCTTCCAAAAGCATTAAGGCAGCAGCCAAATACCATTTGGATGCTTAAATCATCGAAATCAAACATCTTAAACAAACTTAAACCCCAAAAAGAATGATCAAAAACTAAGGGAACATACACGCATCCGAAGGAATTGCACCTTTTAAAAAAATCTTAACAAAACAAGCTTTTTTTAAAATAGCATCGAACCAAAAAAACATTTATCAAAAGCACATCAACAATTCATTTGGCCGAGAAGGGTAGTAGAAATGGCGGAATCCGAGGCATGGGCTCAGGAGTGAAGCAGACACGTTTACAAGAGGAAGACAACAGTGAACAAGAGAGCCAGAGCAGCTGGGGGAAATAATCGACAGTGATGCTTTAAGAGAATTGCTTAAAAAGTGACTAAATAGTCTGTGGAATATAACAAAGTATGAAAGCTGGGGAGGGGAAATAAACGGAATACCTGCAGACTAGAGGCTTCAACGTCAAAGAACACAAGGCAGGGTCATGGCGGCGAGAAGAGGTAGACTCATGCACATAGTACGCCTATCTCAGGGAGAGAGAGAGAGACCTAGAAACGTGCTACCACCAAACATGCTCTTCCATGGGGTTGTGGCTGAAGAAAGAGCACGTACAGCGGCCTCCGCTTCACCCGCCTCACCACAAGCTCTTTCTCCCTGCCCACTTTGGCACAGGATGCGAAGTGAAAGACAGAAGCTGAGAGAGGGAGAGAGGAGGTGGAGAAAGAAAGGCACTGAAAGCAGAGATCAAGAGTATTTGCCATGTAGAAAAAGCATAGAGGTACAGCTTTTGCTACAGTCTGCGATACACTAGCACGCAAAACATGACATACTCGAGAGTCAGCTTGTACCCCTCTGTCCCAGTTATCCCAAGCAGATGTCTGGAATAAAAGCAGTCAGAATTGATTATTTAAAGGACAAACTTGATCAGCCGAGCGGGACCCGAGTAACACCAGATTCAGAACAGGTTAATACTTACGTGATTTTTTTTTTCCCTCCCTTTAGCCAAAGCATGTGACCCGACTCCTTCAGCAATTACTCAAACGGTTTCTCGAGGAATATAAATAACCCTCCCAAAAGAAGCGCGAGAGGACGAAGAGTTGATTTTGCTCGCCCCTGAGAATGCAACGATTGCCTTTGTCAGCATTTGGCATCCGTCCCAGGTAGTTTGAGCCGTCCAGTTATAGTCCTCGCTAATCATTACACACATCCAGAGGCTGTTCTGCCACCGTCTGTGTTTTGGATTTCTTTATCAGGGGAACATGACATGAGTGGTCCGTTGTACTTCCTCAAAGACACCACAGTTGGCTGATCCCACTTGCCTGATTCATTTGGTTTTATGACTCACCATGTGTTTGACACCATCATCCAAGTTGCACTTTGCATGCAGACATTTAGTCAAGAGTAGCAAAACGGCATTCAAATAAGCACTGGGGAAGTTATTGCAGTTTGCAGAGGAGTCATATCGCTACAAGTTGGTCAGGTGCTCAAGCCCTTACCATGAAAGAGGAAGTTACTACGACGTGTCAGTCGTTGCAACGGCAGCCTTCACATGGTCATCTTCCTGTGCAAGAAAGTTCTGATGTAAAACAGGCATCCTCTTTATGGTACGCAGATGGCATCTTGTCAGATGTGTGCACGCTTGTCCCGTCTGGTCGCAGGCAGTGTCCTGGGCAGCACAGTGCGTGACGTCACGGTTCCTTTGTTATTGGTGCATTTACATATTTCTCATTTACTGAACTCGCTGAACTCTTCACTTCCTAGCACATCCGTTCCCCGTTCAGTACTCCCAGAGAGAGAGAAAAAACATCACTTTTAAACACCTTTTTCAGATGGCGCCTTGCCAAAGTAGGGGAGCGTGAAGGCACAGAAGGAAATCCTTGATGCAGTGCCTTAGTTGCAGACGCTACAAAGATTTATTTCGCGCTTTTTTTCTCTCTCCCCTCTCCTACAAATTTGCTCCCTGTGTCTCTTCCTGTCGGAGTGAGGGGAGGCTGTAAAAAGTTTCAGCTGCGCCGGCAGAGGCTGTCTCATTTGGCAGCAGTTCAAAACAGCATTGCTTGCTTCCAAAAGCCAGTCTGCTTGCCAGCCGGGTGAGTTTGAAAAGGCCACACTACACTCCGCCCATGTTTGGGAGAGTGAGAGAGAGAGAGAGAGAGAGAGGGAGAGGGAGAGAGAGAGAGAGATGGGGCAAAGCTACGCGCCACGGCTCAGCCCTTCCCACCCTGCCTTACTTGGCAGAGCCGCTTTTTACAGGATAGGGGGGAATCTAGGTCAGACCCAGTGTGCCTGTTGTGGGACAGATCAGAGCACCTTTTCATGTGTGTGAGGTGTACTCCTCCCTCGGCACTTACTGTTTCCTGCACATGCCAACTCAAAGCAGGATCCTGACCAGGTCTAGTTACTCCTCATACCTTTCAAAAGACTATCAGCCCACCTGCGCCTAAGCGCTTTCAAAGAAGTATCTGTAATCCTGAATTCTGTGTAAAGCATGTGCCCGGAAACGCACGGATGGGATGGGCTGTGATGCCTGTACGCTGATTGTTTTTCTGCAAGTTTGTTTTGGGTCTGTGGCCCCGTAGTCATCTCACTTTCCAACCCGAACTGTTGACTTTGGCTTGGTGCACTCCACAGGTGTTGGCATTGCGTAGCAGAGAACTGCTCAAAATGACTGATGGCAGGTCTGAGCAGCTGACTGTCACATTTATGTTCATCCCCACCTGCAGAGCTTGTTTAGGGCAAGTTCCCGTCACGCCTACCTACAGTTCCCTTTTTTCCATATTGTGCATGTTACTATCGGTGCACCGGTGCTTTTCAAGAGGGAAGCACAGATAACAGTTAAAGATCCCCTGTGGTGAAAATCAAACAAAGCATGTGTAAATTCATGTCAACACCATTGCTGAGTATTTTCTCATTAAAACTACAGTGAAAAAAAAGACTGACGTCACAAACTACCTTGTAACCAATCATGTCAATGTGTGGACAGACTTTAGCATATCATTAACTATAACCACTCTGAAGCAGACGAGTCTCTAGAGAAGCCAGGTTTAATCCAGTTGATGTGAAAAATCGGGTACATTTAGGAACGGGATGGCGAACGGGAACATGGTTTGTGTAACATTAGCAACACGTTATTAGCTGTTTGCTAACATAGTCAAGCTAATTGCTATTATGTGTCCGACGTTGTAAAGAGCGATACCATTGTGCAGCGTTTACTACAGTAACTTGAGTAAAGCTGAACGAGTGGATTTCTGAGCTGGTGTGAGTGAGTGGAGGCGGGGCTCATTTGCATATTCAGGGATCCGCGTATAATAAATAAAGCAAGGGTGTAGAGTTACATTTAAGCTACTTTAAGACATGAATACATTTTACACAGAAAAAACAAAACAAAAACGTTTTGATGACTCAAGATGAGTTTTAATGACTCAAGATGAGTTTTAATGGATGAAATCATTGACTTCAGGCGGCCTTAAAAGTAATTATAAAATATGTTGGTCTATTTAAATATATAGTATATGTATTTTATTTTGGTGTCTGCAATGTTACTCACCACAGCTGCTTTCAAAGTAAAACTAAACCGTAAAATTACAGTAACTAATGACCTGTATTTTTGCAATATTTATAAATGCCAAAGAGAAAAAGTCAAGATTATGAACTCTAAATTACGTTATGACTTCTAACTGCATTTCCACACAATCTGTGTATGATGTTTCCAGCACTGTCGGGGCCTTTTCACACCAAGATGAATGTTCAGTGCGAAAATTTGGTGCCATAAACATTTTAATGTGAATGAACAGCTGTCAATGCATCTGTTCAGACCAAAACATTCAAATGGCGTCAATGAAACATTTTTATTTATTTTTTTACTGAGAGGTGTTCAAATCTCTTTTCCACAGCACCGCAAATAAAGTTGTCCAACCAATGAGATTTACGTTTTTGGTCACATGCCTGGCTCTCAAGCGGCACTCTTGTCTCTTTACCGTTGTATTTTGATTGATAAATGGGTCAATGGCATGATGTGCATATTTTTGATAAATTTATGACATATTTGATATATTCATGACATATTTCACTTTATTGTATAAAACCTATTTAGTTTGAATTCATTTTTAGAGCATTTAAATAATTGTATGTTTTGTTATCTTAAACCCCCAAAATGTCAGCTGGTGCAACTGTCTGAACAAAAAAAAGATAGAATACTATTGCATCGTTTTAGGTTTGAAACCTTTCAAATAAACAGATTTTTATAAATATCAGCAGTTTTAAAGCTGTTGAGATCATTGAAAACTTTTGTCCAGCTATTTTTTTTATATTCTCAAATGTCAGGGTGGGACAACTTCAAAATGGCTCTTTTATTTTAAATTTACAAGGTAATAACAGTAAACATGATAATGTAGCATCCAGAGGAGCCCAATTTATCCTTGAGCAGAGTTTGTAAGTCTCTAATTTCAAGTATGGGTAGGTTGGTACACTTTCCATGTCAGGTGGTATAACTGCAGTACATATACTATACATACAAATGTTTGGTTGTACCGCCTGACATAAAAACAGTCCAAAATGAATAAACACTAGAAAGGTTATTTAACAACTGAAACTTGTTTAAACACATTGTTCAAGAATCCAAAATATGCATTACATCATATTTTTACATTTTTTAAGCTTTATTTGTCAATGACCCAAGCACTACCGTAAAGACAGAAATCTGAACATCTGTTTGTCATTGACTTTTATTCTTCCTTTTTTTAAGCTTTATTCCCTAAGACATTCAGCTGTTAGAAACTGAAAGCTGCGTAGCACTTTGTGTACCAGAGGTATTTCTGCTTTTCTAAAAGCGCAACATACTGTCAGATGTTCATTTTGCCCATTTTAGGCAAACTGTATGTGAAAATCAGCCCAAATCTTTGTAACAAACATTCCTGTAGGTGTGAACAGACATTCAGCCATGTGCATTACAATATATTTAAATTATTTGCTGTCTGATGCAATATTCTGCCCTTTTGAGAGCTCCGACATACAGTAGAGTTGCTGGTCCATCATGCTTTGTCTAAAAGTTATCTTCCAGTAGTAAGTAATGGAGATAAAAATTTATCAACACTTTAAAAAACACTGGGTTAAAAAAACAACAATTTGGTTGTTACGTCTGACCCATGATCTGGGTAACACAAAAACTACACAAAAGTGTTGTTACATCTGACCCATGATCTGGGTAACACAAAAACTACCCAAACACTGGGTTGTTATGTCTGACGCAGGATCTGGGTAACACAAAAACTACCCAAACACTGGGTTGTTACATCTGACTCATGATCTGGGTAACACAAAAACTACACAAAAGTGTTGTTACATCTGACCGATGATCTGGGTAACACAAAAACTACCCAAACACTGGGTTGTTACGTCTGACGCAGGATCTGGGTAACACAAAAACTACCCAAACACTGGGTTGTTACGTCTGACCCATGATCTGGGTAACACAACAACTACCCAAACACTGGGTTGTTACGTCTGACTCAGGATCTGTGAAACACAAAAACTACCCAAACACTGGGTTGTTACATCTGACTCAGGATCTGGGTAACACAACAACTACCAAAACACTAAAAAAATTATCCCCAAAAAAGGCTCAACCCAGGGTAAATAACTCATTATTTTTTAGAGTGAAGGCGTCCCAAAATGATTTGTTCTTTTGGGAACAAATCTTTGCTTTATTGATTTCAAATGTGTGAAAATCTAATTATAAAGTGTGATATCTAAAAAATACCACTAATTTATAAATAGACAAATAATTCAGTGTCACATGTTTGAGGATATTTTAGAGGAAGCTTGAACATGACCTTCCAAATGGACCATAGCTCTGCCTTGCAAGACGTCCACCATGAAGTCTTTCATTGCCTACTTCATCAAGCGACCAGCCTCCTCCTGTTCAGGCCCACCTGACATATTTTTGAAATATGAAGCTGCTAAGTAGTCCTAAGTGCCATGCTGAAAGCTCCGCTGGAGTGCTTAAGAGACTGAAGTGGTCCTCACTCTTTTCAGCGAGTGTGGTGGAAGTGTATTGTCATTGGTGGAAGACAAAAAAACATATGATTTGAAATGTAAATGGTGCCAGCCAGGGGCTATTCTGATAGGGTTGCAGATGGTTGGGGAAAAAATGCTAAATACTAATAATAAACTGCAACTAACCATATAATCATGCAAAAATAGAATAGCAACCAGGGTTAAATGGGAGAAAAGGCTTCCCATAGTTATATTTGTTGATGTCTAGATTGCCAATCCAATCAAACTTGATTGTATTTTGACAGATGGACAAGTGTGAAGTGTCCTCATCCTCAAAATACATGAAGAAAACTATTAAAAGTAAAAGAAAATACAACTCGGACTCAAATTTTTGCAGTCCCACACTATAAACCCAAAGAAGTTGGCAAAACTCAAATAAAATGAGTTAATCAGTTACATACATTTTTTAAAGGGTTAGTTCACTCATCAATCTCATGATCCACTCATCACTGTGATGGAAACCCTAAAAAATAAACCAACATAACAGATACTCTTCTAAACTAGCATAACCAAACATTAAACACTACTAAATCTCCCATGTAACATTAATCTTGCACCAAAAAAAAACATAATATAACACTTAATTTTGGCATTTACAGTACCTTTGGAGTGTCATGGCAAAGCATGCTGGGAAATAGAAATCCCAAGCCAGTTAAATTTAAGTTGGTCTAAATTAAAAGAAGCAAGTTCATAAAACTCAAAACAATGAAACAATTCAGATGACTTAAAATGTGTCAGTTTTGAGAACTCAAAAGGAAAAATAAAGTTCTAAATACTCACAAAAGTTCATTTGATTGAACTCATTTGCTTAATTTGAGTTGGCTCTACTCAAACCAATGAATTATTTTGAGCGTTTGGGTTTACAGTGATATGTGTGATTAAGAGGCAAGCTACCATTGTCAGCATTCAAACGCACGTGAAGTCGAGGTAATCAGAATGACTTGGAAACATTGCAGCTGACCTGTGCAGACACGTTCAGCCTTCTTCGCATTCTAGTGGGTGACACTGCCACAAGCCTGGCAGGTTCAGCTCAGGACACCGATTTTCATTTGGCAGTACGGCCAAAGTAAAGCTTAATAAAGCGCCCTGTCATTCAAGAGCAAGATAAAAACATAGCTGAGTATATGTTTGAGACAGGCTCAATGGTGTCTCTGTACAAACAACAGCGCAGCTGAATGTCCTGGTTATTGCCAGTTACTCATCAACAATGGCCCCGCCTGTAAAACGCCGGTCAAGTCAGGACATATGTCTCCAACCCAGATTCTCAGAGGGAGAGAGAGGGCTTGGAGAAACATCACAACACACCACCCGAGCCCTGAGGCCTTCATGTGTTGCAACATTGGAAAGGAAAGGGTGGGAAGGCTGCAGGAGATGATCTATAAAAGTAACATACAGTGACATTTAATGTTTTAATATGGCGTCTTTATATGCTCTATAAGGCTGGGGCCGGTATAGACTGTCTGTGTTTACTGAAATGAGTTACTGTAGTATGTTTGTGCCTTCAGTGCAACTCGGGACACTTACAGGCAGACATTTTCCAAAATATTACAGCCACAGCACATGCGGAATATTTTTATATATATATTCTATGGGATTTTGTTGGCTACATGAAATGTTAATAAATATTTTCATATGTTAACACCCTTTTTTTTGTCCAATACGTTTCCTTAAAGGGATAGTTCCCGCAAAAATGAAAATTACCCCATGGTTTACTCACCCTCAAGTCATCCTAGGTGTATATGACCTTCTTTCAGACGAATAAAATCAGAGTTATATTAAAATATGTCCTGGCTCTTTCAAGCTTTATAATGGCAGCGAATGGCAGCCCAAAATTTGAAGCACAAAAAAAGTGTATCCATTTATTATAAAAGTACTTATAAGCAGTGTTGGGGAAAGTTACAATATTCCGTTACTCCCTTAAAAAGTAACTATTTGGGTTACTTAGTTACTTTTTAAGAAAACGTTACTTTACTTTTGCGTTACCTTTTCTCACCTGGGCTGGGCTTCTATGGGGGGTTTTTTGTTTTGTTTTTTATAATTTTTGTGAAAATGTAAAGACCCTTTCACACCAAAATTGAAATACTAAGCCTCAGGCTGAGGTTAAAATGCACAAATTCACATGTTTACAGCAGCTCAAACAAACCTTTAAGCTGTGCTTGACTGATTTTAATCATTTTGAGGAATACCGAATCTTTTTTGTGCAAGTGAAATGAGTAAATGCCTGCTCACAGTCTAGAACTACAATGACCATCATGTTTACACACACGCCTCTGCACTTACTCATGATTTCTCTCAACAAAAGTAATTCAGATATTTTGTTGTCAATTTTAAAAGTAATGTGTTACTTTACTAGTTACTTGAAAAAGTAATCTGATTACGTAACTCAAGTTACTTTTAATGCGTTACCCCCAACACTTAGCCTGACAAGCCAGACCCACATCAAGATGTTGGGTCTGGGAACACACCCTTGGCAGGGCTCAATCCGAGGGGCGGGATAAACGGTTTTCTTTCAAATTCCCTCTGCACGCAATAGGATAGCGCTACAACCAACCAGAGCAGCGAAGAAGGTGAAGCGGAGCTAGTTGACAGATTAAACTTTCGCCGTATCCGGTCAGCAAAACTCAGAACACATCTTCCTTTCTTAAGAATGACTTCAGTGGCATTCTTTGTTCTTTCCTCAAAGAAAAGCTTAACTCCAAGTCTTTCAGAGTCGCGGCCAAAGCCGATTCGAAAGACCACTGTTCGCCAGCTTCTTTGTTTACAAGTAGCATGCGTAACCGCGCCAACTCTGCCGTCATTATGTTAAGCCCGCCCACCGACTCTATACACCATGTGATTGGCCTGACCAGAGTTTGGCTTTTCCAGCTCGCAAGCCAACGGAGAGTTGCTAGATGACCCGCTAGGGTGCGTCTAGATTTCTAGGCTACCCAACACTGCTTATAAGTATACTTTTAAGACTATGCCAGTAGATACGTTTCACAACCACAAATATTTCTGTGAATCTGCTCTCGATCTGTGATGAAAATGCTGATGCAGATGTTCAAACTGGTTTCCAGTGCATTCTAGGAATACGTGTATCCCAAAGGTATTACTGTCATACTGCACTTTTCGTTCCATTGACTTCCATTCAAGCGCATGCGAATGCTCAGACCAGAAACGCAAGCTCATGCGAAAAGTTTAGCATTTCACTGTGTTTCTAAAGTTAAAGTTTGGTGAACTCTGAGCTGCAAATTCGCATCACGTGACGACGTGTGACCAGCAGAAGATCGATACATCAAAGCGTGACCTCTTATGTGAATTAAAAGAACGATATTTACATTTACACATTTGGCAGACGCTTTTATCCAAAGCGACTTACAGTGCCAATCCCCCAAGTGCTCAAGGACACACTGGTGGTGACCGCTGGGATATAACCAGGACCATTTTGTAATATTGGAATATTTTTATGTTTGAAAACAAAAGCAGAAGTAGCAGGTTAACCTACTGTTGAAATGTTGGTTGCACTGTGCTTTTATTTAAAATGTATTGAATATTGAAAATGAGAGCAGAAAAGGTTATCTTCCTGTTAATTCAACCTAAACTGTTGTTTGCACTTTATTCAAATAAAATTTGAATGCATTTGCCATTAATTGTTGTTTACTTGTTTGTTTATATCCATAATTAATTGATACCTGATTCCCTTACAAGAAACAACAGGAGTCTAGGAAACTTCACCTGCACTGACCAGTATCCAGATATTTATTTCAGTCACACAACTTTGAGCTAAAAAGTTACTGAATCGATTTCAAGTCACTGAATCGTTTCGGATCATATCGTTCTAAATGAACCAATCGGATCGACAACCTCAAATCGTGATACGAATCGAATCGTTGTTAAAACGAATCGTTACACTCCTACTAATTATCTATCTAGCCAATCGTTATTCGTCTTCTGTAGTATATAAGTTCACCCCCATCCTCCCCACCACCACCAGGTCAGTCCCTGTACATCGGGGGTAGGCTCCGCCCCTGCCTTCATCTTCAGGCAGGAACGTCAAGCATCCGCTACCCTCCGGATTCGGACTATGGACGGGGCCTACGCCAAAGAACTTTATCATTTCATATATTCGATATTCATTGTATACAACTGTAAATAAATCTTATCCAAATGTTTTTTCTCGCCTCCTGAGTCTTTCGGGTAGAACTACAATAACCATCATGTTCAACTCAGATATTTTGTTGTAAATGTAATGTGTTACTTTACTAGTTACTTGAAAAAAAGTAGCCTGATTACGTAACTCGCATTACACTGCTGTTAATTTATTCGTTAACGGAAGAAAAAAAACATGATTATTTTAAACTTGACTATGTTATTATATTCCTGTATTAATTATCTTCAGTCCATCTAATTATATGATAGTTTGGTCAAATGAATAGTTTATTAGAATAAAAAAACTAAAAAATGTAGGCTTTTTAAGAGCATAAATATTGAGATAATGCTGTATATGTTGTTAATGGCAGAAAAATATAAAGATTCATTATTGTATCTGTGTTGGCTAGCCTCAATATTAAGCAAGAAGCATTTACTAGTGTTCTAAACCCGCAGTATCCTGATATCTCTGTGTTTACGTTACGCTTTGAATAAACTAATAAAATTGCTTCCCACCATACCCCTACTCTAAAGTAGCACCATCATGTTCTGTTAACTGACTAACATAATATACTCACCAAATGAACTGATAAGAGTAGCATAAGGGTATAGTGTTGTATCGTTTAACTAGGGAACCAATTCAAAAAGGACTTGCATATGCAGTTTAGTTTTGCATAGACCTTTGCATTAAAACAGGTGTGTTTATTCAGTTATAGGTTCAGAGCTGTACAGTCGCCCCAACTATAAATATCTTTAGTTAATGAGTAACCAGGGCCCTGCTACATATCTGAACCACAAAGGGCATCACAAACCTATCCACTCATTTATGAGACCTGTACTGTAAGATTGTTTCATAGCAACAAATGACAAATTCAAAACACATTTTACACAAAATAAATGTGTAACTGCATTAAATGCACAATATACATAAGGATGGTTTTACAAACTGGGGTTAACAAAATAAATGTTTCAGTCATAATAATTATGTTTGGCTAAACAATTATGAAACATGAGTAGAACACATAATTGTATTTTGTACCCATTCATAAAACCATTCTTATATAAATTATTGTATTCAGCTCATAATCAATCAAAATAGTGTAATAAATGTTTGCAGAGAATTGTGTTACATAAACGAGGCCCAGTATATTTAGTTTCCGTTTCAAGGGGACACCAATCTTGTAGGCTGACGGCAGTCCTATGTCATCCCATGGAGTGCCCATGCGTATAAAAGGATGACTGCAATACCCAAGATCAGCTTTGTTGTCTTCAGGAAGCCACTTTGTTTGTATGTTCATGTAAAGATTCTGTCCGAGTTTGTTTGGCTCTCGATTGAGCTTGATGTACTCATTGTGATGCATTCGCAGTGGGAAGCTCCGCTCTTGCTTGACTCCTTTTTAAGGGATGAGCGCCAGGTGTCTGCACAGAGCTCATTTGGCTCTTGAGGGAGCTGAATGCACTAATTGTGATGCATTCGCAGTGGGAAGTTCCACTCTTACTTGACTCTCAAGGGATGAGAATCAAGCATCTACACTAGGGTGACCAAACGTCCTGGTTTCCCAGGACATGTCCTGTTTTCCAGTCCTGTCCTGGCCCTAATATAACAATTTTCTATCCATACAGAGGGGGCATACTTTAAATGTATTGAAATGAATAAGGAATCGTTGAGTAAACTTCGAGTATCATTTGAGTATCTCATTGCAGGGCTGAGTGTCCTGCATCTGCCAAGGTGGGATCGATTGCGGGGATGGTAGGCGAAGCATGTGGAGGAGTCTGACAAGGCTATTTCCTTTCTTTGGGCTTCTCATGCTAGCTGAATTGTTCTCATGCTGAGTCAGGAAGCCACCACTTTGAGGAGCGGCCGTCTTCTGAACTGGTTGAGAGCATGTTAGTGGTCTGAGTGGGTGGAGCTTGAGATGGGTGTTCCTCTTTTTCTTGCACCCTTTCATGGGAGTCCCATTTTTTCATTTGGAAGCCCGCTCTGCGAGTTCTTTCAATCCAAATGGGGATCTATTAAAAAAAGAGAAAAAAGTAGGTGTGGAGGCTATGATCCATGCCTCGGCCAGGCCAAGTTGGCCACTATCCGGGCGGGACGGGAGGGACAGACCAGGGCGGGACGGGAGGGACAGACCAGGGCGGTGCGGGAGGGACAGACCAGGGCGGTGCGGGAGGGACAGACCAGGGCGGTGCGGGAGGGACAGACCAGGGCGGGGCGGGAGGGACAGACCAGAGAGGGAAGGGGAAGACAGACTAGAGAGGGAAGGGGAAGACAGACCAGAGAGGGAAGGGGGAAACAAAAAGTTCAGGCGGCCGGGGCGGCCCGCGGAGTTCAGGTGGCCAGGGTGGCCCGCAGAGTTCAGGCGACCGGGACGACCCGCAGAGTTCAGGCGACCCGCAGAGTTCAGGCGACTGGGACGGCCCGCAGAGTTCAGGCGACTGGGACGGCCCGCAGAGTTCAGGCGGCCGGGGCGGCCCGCAGAGTTCAGGCGGCCGGGGCAGCCCGCAGAGTTCAGGTGGCCAGGGCGGTTCAGGCGGCCAGCGTAGTTCAGGCGGCCAGTGAGGCCTGTGGAGTTCAAGACGCTGGGCCGGCGCGGGAAAAGCAGGGCGCCAGGGCGGCGCGGGAAGAGCAGGGCGTCGGGGCGGCGCGGGAAGAGCAAGGCGCCAGGGCGGCGCGGGAAGAGCAAGGTGCCAGGGCGGCGCGGTCAGTGCAGGACGTCTTGGCGGCGCGGTCAGAGCAGGACGTCTTGGCGGCGCGGTCAGTGCAGGACGTCTTGGCGGCGCGGTCAGTGCAGGACATCTTGGCGGCGCGGTGAGCGCAGGGCATCTAGGCGGCGCTGTCAGAGCAGGATTCCCCGAACCACGGCCCACCGGAACATGGCCCACCGGAACTGAGGCCACCAGAGCCGTCACGGAGGGAGCCTTCCTTCTCCTCCTCCGCTTAGAGACGCCCGGAACAGGAACCCCCGGAACAGGAACCCCCGGAACACGGTCCGCCGGCACACGGTCCGCCGGCACACGGACCACAGGAACTGCGACCACCGGCACAGGGACCACCGGCACAGGGACCACCGGCACAGGGACCACCGGCACAGGGACCACCGGAACAGGAATCACCGGAACAGGAACCACTCGAACACGATCCACCGGGACACGATCCACCGGAACAGGGACCACCCGAACACGATCCACCGGCATAGGGACCACCGGAACAGAGTCCACGGGCACAGGGACCACCGGCATAGGGACCACCCGAACACGATCCACCGGCATAGGGACCACCGGAACGGGATCCACCGGAACAGGGACCACCGGCACAGGGACCACCGGCACAGGGACTGGAACTGGCACCACCGGCTCAGGCACTGGAACTGGCACCACCGGCTCGGGAACTGGCACCACCGGTTCAGGGACCACCGGAACACGGACCACCGGAACAGGGACCACCGGAACAGGGATCACCGGAACACGGTCCACCGGAATACGGACCACCGGAACAGGGACCACCCAACCTGGCATGGAGGGAACCTTTCTCCTCCTCCTCCGTTTACGTACCACTGGGCTCGGATCCATCGGAACTGGGGCTACCGGAACACGATCCACCGGAACAGGGAGCCTATTGGCCTCCTCAGTGAGACGAGCCCACCACGCAAAGCACTCCAAAATGTTCATACATGGTGGGACCGTTTCCTGCTGAGTCCTCTGCATGGTGGTTACGTTCTGTCACGATCGTCTGAAGGAAACTGAGGTGAGGACTCAAATGCAGGGAACAAGATGAATTTATTATAAAAATAAACATAAACACAAACCAAAAAACCCACAAGGGGGAAAACATAACTTAACTGGAACAAACAACATACCAAAATATCAGGGAGCGGATCACCGGGAAGGGAGACAAAGACCAGACATACAACGTAACCACAAAGACTATGAGCACATGGGAACTATATAAAGGGGAAGAAATCAGGAGGGAACAGGTGGAAGAAATCAAACACTAATCAGATAACAAGGGGGAGGGATCAGACAAAGACACGAGCACAGCCCAAAACAACAACACACCACATGTGCTTCACAAGACAGGACAGACATGTGACAGATTTATAATTCAGTGTCCCGCTCTCCTGTTGCCACTCTCTCCAGCATTTAAGGTAAGGGTCTGTATGTGTGAAGCATGTCAGTGCGTTCCCCAACTAATTCGGTGGTTGAGGTCTTTCAGGTCCTTCTGCTGATGCTGAGGCAGAAGCTGATGCTAGACGGGGATGGACTGCTAGCAGAGTAGAGAGTGGACTGTATGCCTAAAGGCATCCTGCTGTCTTGCTGGTTGCCCTTCCAACATAGTAAAAAGTTGGAGGCAACGCTGTAGATGAGATTATGTCAGCACTCTCCCCCGATGGTCCGCATGAAGAGAATGTTATTCCACCTTCGCCCTTCTCCAGTATGGAGATGGAAGATATTCCCCTGTCGGATCTCCTGAAAGTGCCTTGCTCTTCTTTATAGTGTATTTAAGTGGTTTTCAAACCTGTCCTGGAGGCACCCCAGCCCTGCACATTTTGTGTCTCCCTTACCAGCCACACCTGATTCAACTCATCAACTCGTTAGAAGAGACTGCAAGAACTAAACTGGGTGTGTCTGATAAGGGAGACATACAAACTGTGCAGGGCTGCGGTGCCTCCAGGACAGGTTTGAAAACCACTGGTATAAGCCTGTGGGATGAGGTGGACAGAGTCGCATGAGTGACCCACTCTCTCACACTCCCTATCTTATCAGATTGGGATTAAGCAGGGTCACAGACTCCCCTCTGAAGCGTTGTGGACTTTTTTATGAGTGCAGCACTTGGCAGGGTGAGAGCTGAAGTGGTCCAAGCCGTGGGAAGCGACCCACTCTCTCATTTGTTGCCCTCCCCAATCTATCAGATTGAGTATTAAAGCTTGTTTTTGAATATGGGTATAAGGTTGAGTTTGACATATAAAACTGTCTTCCTCCCCAGTTCATCAACTTGGATTAAAGTAGGTTTGGGCTCTCTGGAAGGTATTCTTATGAGCATAAAGCTCGACAGGTGAAGTTAAATGTGGTCTTTGTCCACACTCACCTGTCGCAGGGTTTTGAGCTGCCCTCTCTAGGGTTGGTTGGTATAGGCTACTCATTGTATAGCTGGACAGAGGAAAGCTGAGGTGGACTAAGTCGCAAGAAGCAGCCCACTCTCTCATCTGTCGCCCTCCCCAATCTATAAGATTGGTATTATGCTCCTTATGAATCTCTAAATTTTAGTTTGACAGAGTCTGTCGCCTTCCCCAGCTGATCGGATGGGGATTAAAGCAGGGTTACGCACTCTGGCAGTTATCCTTATGTAGAACACGACAGGTGAAATTAAATGTGGCTGATGTCCACTCTCTCACCTTTCATCGTGCCCAATTTATCATATTGGGTATTAAAGCAGGATTATGCACATTTGTGAATATCTGTAAGGTTGAGCCTGACAGATGGAAGCTGTTGCCCTTCCCAGTTCATTGACTGAGGTTCAAAGAAGGGTTGTGCTCCCTGGCAGGTATCCTTTAAGAGTAGAGCTAGACCAGTGAATTGTTTGAGGTTAAGTCCGCTCTCTCACCTGTCGTCCTTCCCAATATATCATATTGGGTATTAAAGCAGGGCTATGCTCCTTTGTGAATATCTGTAAGGTTGAGCTTGACAGATGAAAGCCGTCACCCTTCCCAGGTCTTTGACTTGGGGTTAAAGTAGGGTTGGGCTCCCTGGCAGGAGAAGATTATGAGCTTGACAGTTGAGATCAAGTATGGAAACTTCCACTTTCTCATTTTTTAATCCTTGCCAAGTGAATGGGTTGATCCCCATTTCCAGGCTACTTGAAGGTCGTAGCAGGTCTTTGACAGGGCAGTAGGTCTGTATCATGGTTAGCAAATCATTCTCTTTTGCCTCTCCAGCTTATTAGACTGGACAATCATAGAATCAGATACATTTTCCCTTGCATGCTCCTTTTGGTACACCACTGCCTTAAGGCTTGTGTTGTGTTAACACAGTGTCTCGTTCCCTTCTCAGGGAACCAGGGTTACACACGTAACTCACGATGTAGCTCACCAATTTATGTGCTAAATGTTCTGTAAGTTTTAACCATGAGAAACGAAAATAGTTGAAGACCCATGTAAAAAAGGAAGTGTGCTTAATTGTACTGAATGTGCACTTGTAGTGTACTTCAAATCTTAAGTATATTTTTGGTAACATTAAAGGCATAGTATGTAAGTTTTCACCGTCAGAGGTCGCATTTTCAAAACAATAACAAAGGCGAAGCTTGACGACGCTATGAAGGAGAGTGGAATGATGGGAGATGTTGTTTTTCACCATCCAAAGATGTATGGAATTCAAGAATCATGTTCAAAAATTAGGTAATGAATTTGTATTATATGTTTTTGTATTACCTTCACTATTTTATGTCATCCTAATGAATTAGCAGCAAGGAACTTGAAATGTAATGCTATATTAGCCTGTTACTGATATGTGACTATTTGTCAAATTATGGGCCTCAATTGATTTACATTGACCTTTTTTGGGGGATTTTCTGTACTCGCCAATGAATAATCATGATCTATGATGATGCTAAATGCTCTATAACCGCCAATTCCGCATTTGTCCACGTGTTGCCATGGTTTCTACAAGCGAAAACCAAGGATAGCATGGATATTACTTCATTGCTAGGCGACGATGATAAGTGACGAGCCTTTATTTAAAATATATCACACTGTGCAAGGGTTTTTTGGGTATTTTATTACAAAAATCTTACATATTGTGCCTTTAAGTTTAGGGTCCAATTCTCATTATTAACTAGTTGCTTATTATCATGCATATTACTAGGATATTGGTTGTTTATTAGTACTTAAAAAAGAATATACTGATGCTTTATTCTACATGATCATATTCTACATCCCTTAACCCTACCCAATACCTAAACTTAACAACTACCTTACTAACTATTAATAAGCATTACTTAGGAGTTTATTGAGGTAAAAGTCGTAGTTAAAGGAATAGTTCACCCAAACAAATTCTGTTGTTATTTAGTCACGCTTAAGTTGTTCCAAACCCGTTTACATTTCTTTGTTCTGCTGAACACAAAAGATGATATTTGGAAGAATGTTTGTAACCAAGCAGATCTCAGCAGCCATTGACTACAATAGTGGGTGAAAAAATACTATGGTAGTCAATGGCTGTTGAGATCTGCTTGGTTACAAACATTCTTCCAAATATTATCTTTTGTGTTCAGAAGAAGAAAGAAATTCACACAGGTTTGGAACAACTTGAGGGTGAATAAAGGATGACAGAATTTTCATTTTTGGGTGAACTATTTATTTAATAGTTAGTTAATTGTGAAAATTGGACCCAAACTAAAGTGTGACAATATTTTGTTTTATAATATAATATTAATGATATAAAAGGCCTGTACACTTTCATGACTATGTTTCTTAACACAAATTAAGTTAAAATGTCAAATTAAAAGTTCTACTTTAAAGCACATTTTAAATCATTATGTTTTAATAATCTTTTTTTTGTCATGCTTTTAAGAAGTACATCAGCATGGTTAACAATAATGTGGATTTAAAGTACTTGACTATAATTTTAACTGTAGTGCTATTTCATATTACATTTAAAGATAATATATTTCAACACATTTCAACTTCATTATTAAATACACAAATATGTAATTGCAAATGACATACAAATTTCAACAGAAAAGTTAATAAATATTCTTTAGTTTACTATAAATGCTTATCAGTACATTCGCCAGTACACTTTATTATATTTTAATTTCACCATATTTTAAAGAAAATGATTTTTATGATGTCTTGACATTATTTGGAGCATAAGAAACAAATGGGGGATTTTTTTTTTTTTGTATTATTATTCTGTTATGCCCTAGAGGATACCATAACTTGGTAATTAAGAAAGAGACACTAAAGTTCAACTAATTGCATTTAATATACATTTAAATTCTAAAACATTTTTATTTAATTGAAAACATTACATTCAGTTGGCACTTAAGTGTATTTTTCATATAGTATTTTATTTCCATAATAAGTATACTTGTATAAAAAGCATGCTAAATTGCACTTCTTTTTCACAAGTGAAAAGTAGAGTCGAGGAGAAAGCAAATGATTTCAGGAGTTAGAAACAATAGCAGCACAATGTGAATGTATTTGTGGACACACAACTCACGTGTGTGTGGATATAGTGAGAGGGCCGGAGCATTTGAGAACGCCCCGAGGGAGAAATGTGCACTTGTTCACACTGCCCTCCATCTGCTCTCTATGAGGACGTCAGCATGACAGAATATGCCATCTTTCAAGCGCGAGGAGCCTGTTGTACTGTAACTCATGACAAATCATCAGACAGCCCTTTATTAGAAAGGAGAACACCTCCCGTGTGCCTTTTGTTCCTTTTCGTTATATCGCCTGCTCTCTTCTTTGTTTAACACCCTCCCTCTTTTGTATTTGTGTGTGTGTGTGCTGAATAAGGCACACACTGTCTTGTTCTTCTGTCCCCTAAGGACGTTATCATATTATCTGTTGTTTCTCATTTACTTTTGTTTGATTTCCTTCGATGCAAAGCATCCTGTACCCTGAAAAACTGTCAGGGTGTGCATAACCCTGGGCATGATGTTATACACCGAGGATGATCAGTCTCTGGCTCTGTTCCAAAACCTAGTGAGCTGCATCATTTTGCTGTTAGCGTATCGCTCAGCTTACAATTCACATACGCATAAAACATGTATCATGCGCAAATATTGTGTAAAAATGTTCTATATTAATATTTGTTTATATCAACATTTCTCTTGCTTGCTGATCTTCTTGCAATGAATTCTGGGATTGCCTTCTATGCAATAAATACATAAATAAATCTCTTGCTGTCTTATAATTTGGCTAAACTGAATTTAAATGCTGCCTAATGCCCTCGAAGGATTCTCACTGCTTTTTGGAACGGAGCACATGCAACTTTTGCTCAGATGAAAATAGTTCTTGTAGCTGGTAGAACTTTATTTTTGATCTAATTTCCCCCCTCAGAGATTAAATTGAGAGCAAATGGAGACTTTTGCTCCAGCCCGTAAGTGTCTCTCCTGCAAAAATGACCCCAATAATCTCTGATGTTTCTCCCTATAGAGTTTCAGAGGAGATCTCAACAATACCTCAGATTGCACTTATACACTCTAAAAAATGCTGGGTTAAAAATAACCCAAGTTGGGTTGAAAATGGACTAACCCAGCAATTGGGTTGTTTTAACCCAGCGGTTGGGTTAAATGTTTGCTTAAAACAACCCAATTGCTGGGTTAAGACAACCCAATCGCTGGGTTAAAACAACTCGCTGGGTTAGTCCATTTTCAACCCAACTTGGGTTATTTTTAACCCAGCATTTTTTAGAGTGTAGGCTTGCTAAGGAGCAGAAATCACCAATATAAAACATTACTCATCAAACTCCCACCAAATAATACAAGCTATGCTATCCAATATGCTATATTATTATTGACATTAATAGCTAATTATTAAGATTTAGTTTGATTATTTCGATTCTTGGTCTGGATTTAATACAATTCAACGCACCTGCAAAACAACTACATAAAAACAATGAAAACAGTTCATTGTTTTCAATGAACAATGAAAATAGTAACCATTGTAAATAACAAGCAGTTCAAAACAATATTATAACATGACTTAACAAAAACACATTACAAAAATAAACAACATAAATATGATAAATACATTTTACAAATTTAACAAACATTTTAACATTTCATCATTGTATTTAATAAAAGTTTATAGGCCTACTATATAAATTATTATTATTTTTTTACTCGTTTTTACTCGTTTTTTAACGTTTGTGCTTGAAAACAACTCTTCCCATCTTAAATTGGTTTCGTTATTTTGCATTTTAGGCTTATTTTAAGCATGTGTTTAAGTATGTGTATTCTGCACATTATTTGTTGCAAGTGTAATCGTAGTTTTAAAAAAAAATATTTATTGTTCAGATGTGTGGTAATCTCTGCGTTGTGACTGCAGAACTTTTGGGGACAAAACCATCCCGCACCTGTTGAGGCTCTGTTATAAAGCACATGCAAACAATATTACTTTAATTTAACATGAATAGTTATGTTACTACCTTGAATGCGATAAAGATGTTTCTTTTGATATTTACGATAATGGCGCTCTGCTCTCGGTTACGTTCTTCATGTGACCAAGTAGAGTCAGCGTATCTCACAGCGCCATCTGCTGGTGAAAATAATCACCACACGATTACTCCTATATTGTCTTTTTTGCAATGTATATGCATGTTGTTTTGAATGAGCTGTAAAACGGGGACATTTCCGGGGACAGCTCCAGTCGGGGACAGAACACCAAAAAACGTGACTGTCCCCGGAAAATGGGGATATCTGGTCACCTTATAGCAATAGCGAGCTAGCTTTAAAAGCATAAGATCCCTTCTGAGCGTCTCCAAAGCCACACCCCCTTCAAAACACATGAACGTTTATAGCAGAGATTAAACTAATGTGTCACGAGAGACGGCGTTAAACTACCTCATGTCTCAGAGCACATAGCATTACTATAATACTGAACTTAAACAACTTAAAGGGTCATTTCAGTGATTTAGCATTAGGCTTTGTATCAGTAGAAACCCTGTAGTATATTTGAATTATGGTACTTTCCCCCCTCATATCCCCCTGAGACGAGAGAATTATGCATTTTATTTCTGGAAAAAATCCTCTGATATATGCAAATATCGTCATTTTACATCATCTGAGGATTTTTTGGCCAGAGGCTAAAGACTACAGCCAGTAGAGGGAGCTGTTCCGCATGTTTTCAACCCGCCCACAGGGGAGAGATCTCACTCACAGAATGTAAATGCACTCTGCTCGGCCTCTGGCATTCATAACTGAGCGATGCAGAGCAAAGTGAGTGTTTCCACTTTTCAACTAATTCCTATGAAAGTTTAGCTTTCCATATGCGATCAGAAAACGCGCCAGACTGGACACGCACTGAGAATGACAGCCGCGCTTACCTCAGCTCAGCTCTTCTCTCGTGATGAATGAAATCTGACTCCTGCTGCGTTTGTCCTGTGACTTTCGTTCGGCTCACTCACACTTTATTGAAAATACACGTTCAGTTTTTAATTGTAGTGTTTATTCTCTAACTGAACTAACTGAATTATTGTATTATTATGAAGATCAAAATGACATTGGGGGCATTGTAGGGAGTGGCCTCGTAGGGCAGCGAAGCAAGTGCATTCTGGGAGTTGTTGTTGTCTTTCTCCACACGAGACAAAAATACATTTTCTGTCTTTTCTCAGTCTAGAAGGCACCAACTTCAAAAATAATTTCTCATTTCTACTACATAAATGACCCGGTTCAAATACACATTCATCTTCCCAGCGCTGAAATGCCCCTTTAAAGAGCACTGACCTGTACTGTACCACCTGACTGCTGCAGATTCATTCAGGCGTTGATAGTGTTGACATTGAAACACATAAATTCGAGTCACGAACCGCTCCGTGTATAACATCACAGGTTTCCATCTCCAACAGTAGTTACTGCGTGAACGCAGCATAAACTCATTGTTCTGGTTCATTGTTTTTCACAAGGGTTGTCTCATTTATGTTATTCCTACATAGGCATTTTTGGAGAAACATCTGAGACAAAGTTGATACTTAAAGGAGAGTTTGCTTGTGTCTCATTTAAAGGGATAGTTCACCCAAAAATGAAAATTAGCCCATAATTTACTCACCCTCAAGTCATCCGAGGTGTATATGACATTCTTCTTTCAGACGAATAAAATCGGAGTTATATTACAAAAGTCCAGGCTAATCCAAGCATTAGAATTGGATTTATAGTTGCTCTGTTTTTGAAAAAAAGTGCATCTGTCCGTCAAATAACTGCTCCACACCGCTCTGGGGTGTTAATAAAGGCCTTCTGAAGCGAATCGATGCGTTTGTGTAAGAAAAATATCCATATTTAAAACTTTATCAAGTAAACTTTCGGCCAACCACCTTCTGTGGAAAAGTGTTGAATGTTGACAGTGAAACTCAAGATGCGTACGTGACGTCATGACGAGCGGACCTGGTCGTGTTAGTCTTTCCATCGGCAGGGGAACTTTCAACACTTTTCCCATAAATTGAACAGGGAAGGCGGTCGGCCGAAAGTTTACTTGATAAAGTTTTAAATATGGATATTTTTCATTTTTGGGTGAACTATCCCTGTAAGTCTCCCAATATGTTATGCCTCTGAGCAGTAATATTTAATGTACAATGATACTAATATGTACTTGATTCTGTCAGAGTTAAAATCTTAATCTGAACAGTATATTTCCCCCTCTGAGAATACCAAAAGCACAGAGGAACTCACCCCTCGTTCAGTGGCAGATTGAAGCATGACACTGTCCCTTTAAGGCCCCAGGAGCTTCGCCACAGTGGGTCAATTCACTAGCTCCTCTTGGGCGTGATGCCAGTTGTTGGGAAGGCTGTCAGAGAGAGCAGGCCAGCCAGCAGATCCATTAGTCTAGACTGCCATAATCACGCAGGAGAGAAGGCTATAGAGGACAGAGCTGGACCCCTCGGGTCAGGAGGAGATATATGTCAGGCCACTGAACTCTAACACTCTACTCCAGGCTCATAATTAAAGCTACAGGTTAAAGTGCCAGTTTTCAACACTTGGCAGCCGGCCTACATATGTGTGAGTGTAGGGACAGGAAATGAAGAGGTTCAATTAGTTCAGGTTTTAGATGGAGCTGTTGATGCACGGGAGAGCTTTAAAGGACGCACATACATTTACACGTTACATTTTATTTAAAAGTTCAATATGAAGTGAGGAATGCATGTATTAACATGCATAATACACATTTCATAATGTGTGCATTACACTGTCCAATGATAGAAGTGCTTCAGGTTGTGCTATAATATTGTCATATTTAAAATATATAAGAACTTGCTTGAATTAACTACCGTTCTCAGCTCCACAACATATGCTGCAATACTTCTCCCTCTTGTGGCACATATTGATAACTACACACAGACATAGAATATAAAATAAAAAATAGTTAACTGGCTAATATAAAGATAATGTAATCATGCCGAAATTATGTTTATAAACCTTATACTGTACACCATGAAAAGGTGCATTTGCTCAGGGTGTTTATGCAGGAATTATGATAGCAGAAATAGTGTTAAGATAGTATTAGTATTATTATTTAAATATGAATGGATCAATATAGAAACATGAAATGATGAATAAATATAAAATACATGATATGAGATCCAACACACTGGATCTAATCCAAACCACTAATAATTCCACATAAATTAATACAAATATGTTTGTTTGTTTTTATACTATTATAGACAGACTGTTGCTTAAATGTGATTATTTGTGATTCTACATGCCTATATGTATACTTTTTTATGGGACTTTAATAATATCACTTTTTCAAAATAATATCACTTTTTTTTTTTCAAAAAGTTTTACAATTCCTGAAATGCACATTGCATTTTAATTTCATAAAAATAACACACTGACTCCTAAAACAGTGCTACAGTTATTATAAAAAATATATAATTATTATAGTTACACTTTACAATAAGGTCTTATTTGTTAAGACATTAGCTCACATGAACTAACAATGAGAAATGTATTTTTACGGCATTTATTAATGTTTGTTAACGTTAGTTCACAGTGCATTAACTTTGTTAACAGATACAACTTTTGATCATAAAAATGTATTAGTAAATGTTGAAATGAACAATAAATAAGATTAATAAATATTGTAGAAGTATTGATAATTGTTAGTTCACGTCAATTTTTGTAGTTAACTAATATTAAACTTATTATAAAGTGTTACCATTATCGTATAATACATAAAAACATCACTGTCATGCTATAACATGACATAAATCAATGGCTTTTATGGAGCACAGCTTAACAGATTGTGCTATAGTCATCTTTTTTTTTTAATAATGCAGCATTGTTTTAATGATTAGTACCTATGTGTGAGCTTTAATCCCCCAAAGAGACATGTGGTAGCCTTCTAATTCTAATAGCAATCCTATTAAATCTTTGCAGGTGGATGGGTAAGACCTCCAGTGACTGGTTTTGTAATGGGTAGATTGGTGGTTTGTCTACGAATGACAGATGGCACTCTTTTAAAGCTAAATGCATGCTGGGAAACAGCACTCTCATCTTACTGGCATTTTTAAGATGACCAGTAAAACCAAACCCAACCACTTTTCAAGTGCAAAAGACATAGGCAACGTTTCTGCGATGCATGTCATGACTTATAGTCCACGGAAATGAAAGAAAGCAAGAATACTTACTGATTGAGCTTTGGAAATATTTTATTTGAGAAGAATTCTGAGGTTTTGCTGATCTTTAGGGATGCCTCTACAGAAAGAGATCTTGAAGGAGGTTTGGACGGAAGACAGGTAAGTAATGCTTTCCGATTAATTATAAATAATGTCATATATGTGAGTGCTAATAATGTCGATTTATCTCTTAGTTTCCCTGATGATAACTCCAAAAGGTCAGTACAGGTGAGTTATATATATATCAATGTGTAGGTTTTTGCATGTTTCAACCTAGTATATCTACACATTCACATTCAACAGCAAGCAAACTTTAAAGGGTTAGTTCACCCAAAAATGAAAATTCTGTCATTAATTACTTACCCTCATGTCGTTCGACACCCGTAAGACCTCCGTTCATCTTCGGAACAGAAATGAAGATATTTTAGTTGAAATCTGATGGCTCTGAAAGGCCTCCATTGGCACAATGGCACGTTACACTCTCAAGACCCATAAAAGGTACTAAAGACGTCGTTACAAAGTCCATCTCACTACAGTGGTTCTACAATAACTTTATAAAGTAACGAGAATAGTTTTTGTGCGCAAAAAAAACCCAAAATAACGACTTATATCATGATGACCGATTTCACAACACAGCCTCATTAAGCTTCGAAGCGTTATATAAAAGTCGTTATTTAGGTTTTTTTTGCGCACAAAAACTATTCGCGTCGCTTTATAAAGTTATTGTAGAACCACTGTAGTGAGATGGACTTTGTAATGACGTCTTTAGTACCTTTTAAGGGTCTTGAGAGTGTAAAGTGCATTGTGCCAATGGAGGCCTTTCTGAGCGATCGGATTTCAACTAAAATATCTTCCTTTGTGTTCTGAAGATGAACGGAGGTCTTACGGGTGTCGAACGACATGAGGGTGAGTAATTAATGACATAATTTTCATTTTTGGGTGAACTAACCCTTTAATGTGGGTCTGAAAGTCTGGGAACACATTGAAAACCTTATTTATGTCATTTAAACCGGAAGTTTTAGGTTTAAAAACCATTGTAAAAGTTGTTAGAAATAAATATGTCAGATGTAAATGGATCATCTGGAGAACACAATCACCACATTTTACACAAACTTTTGGAGCTCAAGTCCTGCTGTTATTAAAGAAAAAGGTGACGAACCAAATATTAAGATATTATGAAATGTATGTTAATTTAACTTTTCAGCAGGATTAATATCTAGTTCAGTCATGAAACTCTAGAGGGCGCAGGCTGATAGGTCCGTAACATTATGAGCCCTATTTTACCAATCTGAGCGCAGGGTCTGAAGCGCATAACGCAGGTGCACTTAGGGCGTGTCTGAATCCACTTTTGCTAGTTTAACAACACGAAAAAAAAAACGTTGGCGCGCATGGTCTAAAATCATGGGTGTCATGGTGTGTTTTGGCCGTATTACTAAAACACTAACATATTACATATTACTAACGTGCCCTTTAAAAAACACAAAAAATACTGCGATATTGACTTTAGACCAGGTTTTTGTTGGTCAGTGGCGCAGTCGTTTTCAGTTCCTCAAAATCGCAACACGCCAACAATGCGCCTGAACACACCTGATTTTCAGACCAGCACGCCCATGGGCGAACAGATGGGCGCAAGTACATTTTCTATTTTAACAACGTGGCGCTGGATGTGAAAATGATAACTGCATTGGGCTGAAACTAGCAAAAAACACTTGCGTCACGCCTGCCATCGCATTGCAGCGGGTGTATGATAGGGCCCCTAGTCCACCAAGACCAAATACATTAACATTGCCATATTAACCCTTAAATGCATGAATGTTTCACCAAATGATTCTTACATATTTGGGTCTTTATAGCGACCCGGATCTATATATAACACGGATGGATCTCTACCTGTCGTGATAATATAAACTCTTCTGATATTAGAGTAACAATTACAGAAGGATAAAATAAAGCATATTTTGTGACCTTTTGGAGCTTGTAAGGGTTCAGTTTGAGCAGATGTTTTATACCATCATCACTGTCCTCCTCAGAGCTCATTTCAGTTCATTCAGCATCTGCCTCATATTCACCATCTCAAACATATTCTCAAAACTATCAACATTTTCAACATCAATATTTAGATCTCTGACAGCTTCTTCAGCAGATCCACCATCAGTGACAGTGACAGTAATATTTGACTGCGTTCAGTTCTTGCTCTGCAGTAAATCTCTGAGACATTTCAAGTTTTGCTGATGATTCTTCTATTCTTTTGTTTTCTGCCTGCGGTAACTGTGAGTGAAACGTCACTTCATCATTGTGTGTGTCAGACATTGCCACCTTGAGGAATAAAGGTGAACTGCACTTATTCAGTCATCAAAGATTCAATTATTATTGTGCAGAAAAAATATACTTACACTGTCACACACCTCGGGAAGACAGGCTGATACAGTTCCAAACGTAATTTAATCTCAAATAAACTAAAGACAGGCAGACGGGCAACAGCACAACACACTTAACACAAACAGTGACCAGACAAAGAACGAGGCCCTGTCCAGACGGATCCGGCGTTTTGGGAGCATGAAACCGGTATTTTTTGAAACCGGGTCCCATAGTGGATAAATCTGAAACCGACACCCTTACGTTTTCATAAGTACAGCCAATCCGTATATTTTGTGAAACGGTGATGTCATCACACCACGTCCCACACGGTAAAGACTAGAAAGGGATACAACTACGGGCACTGGGCATGCACACATCCATATTGCGTCACTTCATTACTGTATTTGCATTATTGTATGGTTTAGGGTTGGGGTAGGTGTAGGCTTTAATAAAACACAATCTGGTAAGTAGCAAATTTATTTATTATTTTATCGTGAGATTTTGCCTCACCTCGACCGTTGCTGTACCTCTTCTAGCCACAAGTCTTCTTCTCCATTTTTTGTGTATTTCTGTGGCAGAATTACAGCGCCACATACTGGCCTGGCATGTTACTACATCGTTTTTTGTTGGTTTCAGTGCTCTCGTGTGTGCAGAGATATTTCTTGAAACGAGGAAAAAAAGTTTGGATGGGAAAGCTCTGGCTTCGTGTGGAAGTGGCCTGAGTGAAAAAGAGGAACTTAAAAAGCAGACAGAAACGAGATAATTAAACAGACACAGCTGAACTAAATGAACTCATAATGACGGTAACCAGGGAGACAAGTGGCGGGAAACTGAACAAAGGAACATGTGAGAAGTGAAAACAAACTGAAAGTCCATGAAAACTAAAACAAACTGAACAAAACTGTGGCAGGGTTGTTAGTGACCCTATAGAGCTTTTACAAAAAATGTATGGGAAAACAGGCATTCTTTTTTTATAATTGTTATATTGTTTATAATGACTCGATTGAGGAATACTAAGAAGGTTGATGTCTAACTTTAAAAAATGAATGAGGAGGAGGGCAGTGAATGTCCTGTATGCGTTTAAGGGTTAAGTAACATGCTAAAACTATTCAGAAAGTTGTCATAAATTAAAGTGAACTGAAATTAAAACTAAAACCAAAAAGTGTTGCTTAAAATAAAATAAATAAAACATTTTATCTAATCAGCATTTCTAATTTTAATTTAGTTTAGCTAAAACTAAAATAAAAATTAATACAAACTAAATTAACATTAACAAAATGACACAAAACAACAAAATGACTAACACTTTAACTAAAATTAAAATGAAAACAGAAAATATAAAAATGAAAACCAATTCCAAATATTAATAAAAAAAATGTATAAAAGTATCTCAATGATACGATAGCAACACAACGTTTTCACTTAAATGGTTCTGCTGATTGAATGTTCATTCTGCAGTAGTGTTCAGTAGATGGTACGTCCCTCTTGTGTTGTGTTGTGTTGTGTTGTGTTGTGTTGTTTTGGTTGCTCCTGAGGCAGATGGGCTTTGCACTGAATCCTATTATCAACTTCTCCAGACTAAACTAGCTTTCATAATCAGCCACACTGATGCCCTCAGCACACACTCATATAAACACACATGACGGCATCATCTGCTCTCTTCCCTGGACTTTTACTCTTGAACCGATGTCATCTCAATAACCATGTCTGCAGAGAAGGTACATCTTAACTGTGGCGTCTTATAGCCAAGAAGAGCTTCTAGTTTCTAAATGCCGTTAAAGATGTCTTAATTGTCAATGTAGTAAGAGTCTGGATGTTTTCAATAGAAATGGAATCAATACTAAGAAATTGCTTGATAATTTTATCCCAGGCATAAACAATAGCTCTATGAACCAGAGGTACCAAACAATATAAAGTAGTTAACACAAGTGTGTTTGATTGATTAGTTAGTATTTTCTGTCAGCATACATGTGTCAGTGTTCTTTTTCAGGACATAAAATGCAGTAGGTTGTGATTATTATACCTTTCAAGAACCTTTTCACTGTAAATATGTAATCTCAAGATGGCACCTCAAAGAGTCATTCTGCCTTGATCCTGTTTACAGGTCCAGATTATCTAAGATTGTCATCCAATAGTTCAGATTCTAATGATCTATAATCTAACAACTTTTCTTACAGTAAAAGGCATTTTGAATCTTAATTTGTCAATATCCTGGCTATGCCAGAATGTGCTGAATCGGTTATTGGATCTATTAAAGGTTTACTGCTGTTTTGAGGCAAATATTGAATAAAATAGTACAGAAAAAAAGGTTCTTATATGCATTTGGGATCTTGATTTTAGTGAGCCCTTTGCCTTTAGTTTAGGTACAGTTTGTAGTCTGGGAATTGTGTAATATATTGATTGACCACAGTGGATCTTTGATCAACAAATTGATTGTGTTTTCTTATTGGCAAGAGTTAGAAAGGCTATAGAAGAGGAAAGCAATGCTAACCAGTTTGCCTTTCATAATTTTAGCAGCAAATGAAGTCACTGTGCTCCTGTATTTGTTCTAGATGGGTCCTGGTACTGTATATTGGTTAAAATGTCAGGTTAAAATGAAAGTAATAGATAGATTTTTCTAGATTTGTTAGTCCCACTTTATATTTTGTCTTTAACTATATTAACTATACTAACAACCAAACACATTTTGATACATTGAACTTATTGCATACATCTATGTTTTTACTTTTTACTTATATTTTTAAAAATTACTCTGTTGACCCCCACTAAACCTGCCCCTAAACTTACCCGTATCCCTCCTCAGTACACTGAAAAAACAATAAGTAAAAAGTAGGCTACTTCATTTTTCTAATGCAAGTTTTTGCATGCTTATTTGTAAAGTAAATTTCACATATGGAAGTAAGTAAAATTAACAGGGAAAATAAGTAATTTTGACTTGTCCAGTAAAAGGTTGAGTTAACTTAGTTGAAGTTTCCTTTGCAATACTATTTACTCAAACAATAACACTGAATTAAACGTATACTTTACTTGGAATCACCTAAGGAAATTATACAATAGATATTGATATTTACATGATAATAAACTCAGTACCCACCTGAACACAGAGACCTCAATACTTCGTACACAATACACAATAACAGTAACATTCGATGGATCGTTTTTGAGTATGAATGTGTCATTTTGAGTAGAACTCCAAATGTCACAAAATGGCAAGTTACTAAACCTAACAACAAAATCAATGATAAAACAGTGTAAATACAGCTGGAAAACAGCAAAAAAATCTACCTCATTAATTATTCAAGCCCCAGTGCATGATGGGAACACCGGTATCAGAAAAGTTGAGTAGCTTTACTTTAATTTATAATGTTGATATTTACGCTTTAATTTCTATGAGCTTTAAGTGATTACTAATATAACATTGAACAATAATAATAAGCCGTCTACTTCATTTATCTTGCTTTAAAATACATTAAGATAAATAAATTCAACAATTTCTCTTCCAATTAAATCCCACACAAAGCATTATAGGAACTAGAAATCTCCTTAACCCCAGTAAGTAGATAGTACATAATAAAGTGAAGTTGTGACAAAATGTTCATTTGAATATATAATATTGATCAAGCAGCAAACATCCTCGAAACAGCAACGGTCACGCCTGATGTAGACAACACTGTTATAAAATTACCCTAAAATATGAAATATGGGAAAAATTGCTAGATTTATGTTGCAGTATGGAAAAATACCTTGTCACCATGTGAAAAGGGGTCATTGCAGCAGCCAAATCCAGCAGTAAATATTTTAAGTAAATGTAACTTAAATAGTATGCTGGAAATGCACATGTCTACAAAGCCTTGTCTAGATTACTTAGGATAAGAAGTGCGATATATAATTATACAACATATGTTTTTGCTACAAATCCAAATTAAGTGAGCTACTCAAATTATCCAATTAAAAAATACTATTTTTATGTACACTTACAGCCTCAATGATTAATTTCTATCAGCGTAGAATGTACTTAGTTTTTTATTATTTCCTGAACTTTAACTTTTTCATGTAGAAATTACATTTGTTATTTTCTGTAGTATTTACTTCACCACAGAATCGTTTTTAGCAGCCCAACTGTTGACAACAACACAATAGTACATGTAACTAACAATTATTATTTTATGTAAGTACATAGTAGTTAAAATTACTGGTTACACTTTATTTTAAGGTGTCATTGTTACAGTGCAATAATATATTTAAGTACTGAGTAATATTAATTAACTACATGTACTTACTTTAGGGTTATGGTAGGATTAGGGTTTGGTTGAGGGTGAGCTGCATGTAATTATGCATAATGTACTGTTATTACTATTGTAAGTACATGTAGCATTTGTACAAGGATACTATATAAGTGTTACCAAAACACCCTTTCTCTGAAATATTTTTGGCATTTGGAAATAACACAAAACCAGCTTTAGAACAGGTTTTCCATGTTTAATATTTTTAAATGTTTGTTTTTCAAAAACAGGAAATATTTTATACATGTGTTTCCTTTTTCCCGAGTATCCTGTTACATTTTTAACCATAAAGGGAGGAGAAAAGGAGAGAGAATATGTCAGAGAGGGGTTGATCAAGGCCACTGGTGCGTGATGCCACTGATACTCGCTGACCTGAAAGAGTTATGAGAGTCATGGTTAAAATTATTAAATGTACTTAAACATTAACTGTAATTAAAAATTATCCAATCAATATTCCTGTTTTGTCAAACAGAACCTCACTTACATACATAACTGAATCTGCTGTGGCTAATGTCTACGGAGGGGTTTTCCATAATGTATGAGTAAAATCCCCATAACGACAAAAATCAAGGATCCCACTGTCTTTGCTCTTTGTCTATAAATACTCATATAAGATGGGAACTAATCAGATTATGTGCTCCCCACTCCGTGCAGTACGGAAGCAGGCTGTGACGTCCGGCCTACATTGTGTAAGAATTAGACTTTCTCCTCCTGCAGCGTTCCGTGCATACGAGGTCACGTCTTAAACCGATGTGCCACAGTTAAACAGACTTAATCTCCTTTGTTTGGGCAATGTTGAATGTACAGACAATGTTGATTGATTGTTTGTCCTTTAGAAAGGTGTAGACATGATTATCACACTACAAAGATGTATTACGATATGTATAATTAACCATTAAATGCATACCTCGGGTCTTTATTGACCTGGGAAGTCATTCACTACCTTCCTCCTCATTCATTTTTTAAAGTTATACATCAACCTTTTCACTGTAAAATCCAACAGTTGTTCTTACTAAGACTTTTTTAGTAAACTTTACTTAATGTCCAATAATTTGTTGAACTTACTTAAAACAATTAAGTAATCTGAACTATTTGCATGCTATGCCTTCGTTACTTAGAAAACTCAAGTAAACATTACTTGACTGGTTTGAGTACCTTTTTGCCAAAGCAAAAAAACAAGCAGGCGGACGGTCGGGCGGGCAAAGTGTTTTTGAGGTGGTGCAATTTTGTATAGACTTATCACTCATTTCCTCCACTTCCTCTCACCACAATTGTGATTAGTGTTCCCTTTGGTTGGACACTTGGAACTTCATTCATATTATAGTAATTAACTTCCTATTAATGCAGCAATGCAACAAGAAATCATAGTTGTATGATTTCAAAAGAAGGGAAGTAAAATATATATATATATATATATAATATTTGTCAATTAACGATGTATAACATAACTATATTTAATGTCAAATAATGATCTTTTAACATTATTTTTGCTAATATTTATGGCATTACCATTTAATTGAGTTGATATAATCCCTCTATATTTGTCACAATATAATTCGACCATGCTTGAGTGTGTCACACACAGACTTCAACATTCAGCATGCAAAACACAACAATGGTAACAAGGATTTTTTTTTATTATTTTTTTTTTAATTGTTATTATTAATACGACCTTTACTATTTTACTTGCTGTCATTATTCGGGTTATACTGACAAAAGACAAATAGTAAAATAAAGCTAAAAATAGTAAAATGAAGAAATTAATTTATTCATGCCACAATGCACTCTGGGAGTAGGCTACACTTCCTCAGATCCCAGATAGAATTAAGTTGACAAAACTTAAACGGTTTAAGTAAGAACAGCTTAATGCAATTAAGTAATGCTTACTTAATTGTTTTTAGTACCTGTAGACTATTGATAAGTAATAAATAAGTGTTGAATGGAGTTCAGTTGTTGCTTTTTGTCTTCACTTATTTTTTTAAGTTCAGCTTACTTGAGAATTTTAAGGCAATCGGTTTCCTAATATTTTCCTAGTAATGTGAGCACTAATAACAAGTTAACATAACTAATAATTTTGAGTTAAGTATACTTCATTAATAAGTTTTCTGTACAAATTTTGTTAAGTTTAGCCGACAAAAAAATAATACTCTACTTTACTTGAAAATTTTAAGGCAATCGGTTTCCTCACTTTTTCTAAGTAAAGTCAACTTATTATGTTTTACAGTGTAGTATTCCTCAATCAATTCATTATGAACAATATAACAAGAAAGATAGTAAAATTATAAAAGAATTTGTTTTCCCATTCATTTTTGTACAAATTGTGTAGGGTCGCTAACGACCTGAAGTGTGTAACAGTGTAAGTATATTTTTTCTGCACAACAATAATTGAATCTTTGATGACTGAATAAGTGCAGTTCAACTTTATTCCTCAAGTGTCTGACACACAATGATGAAGTGACGTTTCACTCATAGTTACTGCAGGCAGAAAACAAAAGAATAGGAAGAATCATCAGCAAAACTTGAAATGTCTCAGAGATTTACTGCAGATCAAGAACTGAACGCAGTCAAATATTACAGTCACTGTCACTGATGGTGGATCTGCTGAAGAAGCTGTCAGAGATCTAAATATTGATGTTGAAAATGTTGATAGTTTTGGGGATGTGATTGAGATGGTGAATATGAGGCAGATGCTGAATGAACTGAAATGAGCTCTGATGAGGACAGTGATGATGGTATAAAACATCTGCTCAAACTGAACCCTTACAAGCTCCAAAAGATAACAAAATATGCTTTATTTTATCCTTCTGTAATTGTTACTCTAATATCAGGAGAGTTTTATATTATCACGACAGGTAGACATCCATCCGTGTTAGATATAGATCCGGGTTGCTAAAGACCCCAATATGTAATAATGATTGGTGAAACATTCATGCATTTAAAGGTTTAAAAAAACATCCTATCCAGGCTTAATGAACAGCTAAAGTATTTACGTGTTTAATATTAGATGTCTTTGTGTATAAGTCGCATTGAATTGGAAGTTGGACTATTCTTTTCTTCTCTTTAATGACATATGTCTGAGTGAAACGGCTTCTCAAACAAGAAAAAAGTAGGGTGGGACTTGATTTTGTCCATTTGGAATTGATTGGATGGTTGGATGGTTGAGGTTTGTTATTGGTGGATCTCATGTGAGTGACAGGTTATTGTCCCGCCCTCGCACCAATAAACATAAGAAGAAAAGAGATGACGCTGCAAGAGGGAGGGAAGTTATTTTGATTAAAGGTTATGAGGAACATAAATAAATACAAAAAACTGCTATATTTCATAAAAACAAGAATTGTCCATTTTGATTTCATGGTGACTTTAAGTGATGTAAATTTCTAAAGTATGTGTGCATCCTTTTGCTTTGCTTTCATTGATGTTTGGCAATGGGTAAGTTTAAACTATTGCTTAAATTTACACAACTATGGACAGAAACGTACAAGCATGCCAAAGAAAAAATT
Organism: Gobio gobio; assembly: GCF_949357685.1. Taxonomy (NCBI): domain Eukaryota; kingdom Metazoa; phylum Chordata; class Actinopteri; order Cypriniformes; family Gobionidae; genus Gobio; species Gobio gobio. The sequence goes on along the minus strand of NC_137117.1, from coordinate 36,627,351 downwards.
TAAATGTGATTCATTGTCCTTATTAACAGCCCATATATAGAAGACAAAAAAGAAGAAGCCTGAGGCAGATTCTGGAAAGGCCAATGGTGCCGAAGACAAACCGAAGAAGAGCAAAGCTAAAAAGACTGAAGAGTTGTCAGTCGAGGAGGAGAATACGCCTTCAAAGAGTCAGTCTGATACATTACACATCTCACACAGACATACAGTACAAACCTATACTCAGCAATTGTTGTGACTTCATTTTTACTGGATTGTTTAATTATTTGGATACCCCTTGGGAATTAAATAATCTCCAAACTATGTTTACATGGACATTGAATTACCACATGTTCAATCTTCTTTTCTGAGGGAAATGCTACAGTGGCTACAAAAAACATATGTTTAATCAAAACATTTCACAAAAAGTCATTTGTCAGTATTAAAATTATAGACTTTATTATGGACGTAAGTGGAACATGTTTACAGTAGTGCTGTCAATCGATTAAAATAAGTAACTATAGTTCCCTTTCGTTCAGTCACTACGACGTACGTTAGTGACTAACGAATGGGGGTTTCGCTTAGAAGCCAATCATCTTCTTCGTATTCAACAGCGCCCAATGGCAGTGCCAATGCCATGGGCATGCGGAATTTGCATGCGTAACTCCGCCCCACCTCGTGGGTATATCAGGAAGTACGCTGGCAACATCGCATTATGTTTCTGCTTTGGAGCCAAGAGGATCTCTTCACTCCTACAAGCCTGATCTGAGTCTTCGACAGCTTTTCGAGACGAGCAGCTTTCCAGAGGCGTTGGTGTTACGGCGCGTTCCAGTGATCATCATACTGCCTGCCTGCTGATCTGCGCAGTGGTCCGCTAGACAGCTGGTGTGTGGTCCCTGGGCGCTTCGGCGTTCTCTGCGAGGCTTTCCTCTCATAAAAGAGCTTACACGTGACGCGTCCTTTTCAGGATGTCTCGTCCGTGTACTTCTGGGTGTGGTCGGTTGCTTTCCTCCTCTGATGGGCACGAACACTGTCTGGTATGTTTGGGCTTTCAGCATGCTCAGACAGCGTTCGTGGATGAGTCATGTTCTCACTGCGGGAACATGACCATCGCAGTGTTGCGGTCAAGACTCCATGACCTTCGTACTGAAGTGAGAGTCCCCTCTACCACACCCCGATCTACTGAGTCCCAGAGGCCCAGTACTTCGGCTGGTGGTCAGGGTGACTTGACGGTTACGGTGTGGAACAAAGCCCCGACGCTCATGCCTCGGGCCACACCCCCGTCTTGCACATTGCAACCCGCGAGCGTTCAGATGCAGATCGCGGGGCCGGCTCCGGCCCCCCCGCGCATCTCGTTTGGCGCTCCGGAGGAGGACGCGATGTCGATCACCGCATCACAAGGTGGGCTCGAGTCCTCTGGAGATGATGACTCGGCTGTGCTGCCGCCCTCGGGCGTGCCAGCATTGCCCGAGTCAGATCCAGAGCTGACAGCCATGTTGTCTCGGGCAGCCGCGAGCTTAGGGATCGAGTGGAACCCTCCACCCTGTCCCGAACGCTCAAGGCTCGACGATTGGTTTTTGGGGGCTCGCGCTGACACCCGTCAGTCCTTGCCCTCAATACCTTTCTTTCCCGAGCTGCATGAGGAACTCACGCGGTCCTGGAAGTCCCCGTTGTCTTCCCGTGACCGTTCGGTGGCTTCCTCCGCCTTCTCCGTCCTCGATGGGGCGGCAGCTAAAGGGTACACTGGGATCCCTCCAGTTGAACGTTCTGTTGCGATGCAACTGTGTCCTCAGAGCGCTTCAACCTGGCGTGGTGATCCTAAGCACCCCTCCAAAGCCTGTCGGTTCACATCAACCTTGGTGTCGAAATCGCACAGAGCCGCGGGGCAGGCTGCCGCTTCGCTGCATGCCATGGCGATCCTCCAGGTCTACCAGGCCAGGATCCTCAAGGACATGCACGAGGGTGGAGTTGATCCGGGGCTCTTAAATGAGCTGCGTGCCGCCACCGACCTCGCTCTCCGGGCGACGAAGGTGACCGCACGCTCCCTGGGTCAAGTGATGTCCACAAATGTGGTCCAGGAGCGTCACCTGTGGCTGAACCTGGCCGATATGCGGGACACCGAGCGGACCCGGTTCCTCGATGCCCCCATATCCCAGGCCGGCCTCTTCGGCGGGGCGGTTGAGGACTTCGCCCAACAGTTCTCAATCGCCCAGAAGCAGACTGAGGCTATCAAACATGTACTGCCCCGGCGGCCAGCTGCTGCCTCCACCCAGCCGCCGGCACAGTCGCCTCAGTCTGCTCCACGCCGAGGACGCCTTCCTAAGGCTCCCGCCCCTCCCACCCGGTCCAAGCAGCAGCCTTCACCCGGGCCGGGTCGCGGAGGAAGCCGCAGGAAGGCGTCCAAGTCCCCTCAGGCCGTCCCGCGCCCCGCTAAACGCCAGGCCAAGCGGCGCTCCTGAGACGGACGGCTCAGGGATGGGAAATTCTTTCGAGGAGATGGTAGCAGGACCACTCCTTCCCCCGGTGGAGGGCCGGGGGAGAATCCTTTGTTCAGCTGCTGGCCCCCGGGTCAGCAGCACCCTATGTTGGTCAAAGAAAGAATTAACACTCCCATCCCTGAGCCCACAGAGTCCGGTGATGACGGTGCGCGCCACCCACGGGTCCCGCCACTCGCATCCCACTCTGTCGCCAGCCTCCTGGCAGAGCAGACCCCAGTGGAACGTGCGTCCTTCCCTGGTCTCCTCTGTCAGGACGCAGCTGTCAACCGTGCCCACGCACCGGGACGCCCCACAGCCTCCCATGTCCGGGCCGGTGACGCTGCATCGCTGCAAGCCCACACCGGGTACGTCTGTACACCGTATGACCCCGCTGGTGCAGTTTCTGGATGTCTGGCTTCAGCTTCCAGGGCTGTCCCGCTGGGTCGAGCGGACCGTCAGGCGCGGCTACGCGATTCAGTTCGCGCAGGTTCCTCCCTGCTTCCGGGGAGTCCGTTCCACCATGATCGGGGCCAACGCCCCCGTCATGCGAGCGGAGATTGCCACCCTACTGGCGAAGGGTGCGATCGAACCTGTCCCTCCAGCCGAGATGAATTGACCCAAAAAGACCGGTGGGCTACGGCCAATCCTGGACCTGCGCGTCTTGAACCGTTACCTTCACCGGTTTCCGTTCAAGATGTTGACAGCGAAACGCCTTTTCGAATGCGTTCGTCCACACGATTGGTTTGCAGCGATCGACCTGAAGGACGCCTACTTCCATGTCTCCATTTTGCCTCGACACAGACCGTTCCTACGGTTTGCTTTCGAGGGGCGGGCATATCAGTACGCAGTTCTACCATTCGGGCTATCTCTGTCCCCTCGCGTCTTTACGAAGATTGCCAAGGCAGCCCTTGCGCCCCTTCGGCAGCACGGGGTTCGCATCCTGAACTACCTCGACGACTGGCTCATACTGGGTCACTCTCGAGAGCAGGTTTGCGGACACAGAGATTTGGTGCTCCATCACCTAGCCCGTCTGGGCCTTCGGGTCAACTGGGAGAAGAGCAAACTTTGCCCCGCGCAGAGGATCTCTTTTCTCGGTATGGATATCGACTCGGTCGCCATGTGCACGCAGCTTTCGAGCGAGCGCGCGCAGTCTCTGCTGACTTCCCTTCGACAACTCGAGGGCAAGAGTGCGGTTCCACTGAAACACTTTCAGAGGCTCCTGGGGCATATGGCATCTGCAGCCGCGGTAACGCCGCTCGGATTGCTTCATATGAGACCGCTTCAGCACTGGCTACGCGATCGAGTCCCGAGATGGGCATGGCGGTCTGGCACGCTCCAGGTACAAGTGACTCGGGCCTGCTTACAGACACTCACCCCGTGGTCGAACCTCAGTTTTCTACGGACCGGAGTGTCCTTAGAACGAGCTTCCAGGCATGTTGTTGTGACAACAGATGCATCATCCACGGGCTGGGGTGCCATGTGCAATGGACAAGCAGCCGCGGGCTCCTGGACAGGACCCCAGCGCCTTCTGCATGTCAATTGCCTCGAGTTACTGGCAGTACGGTTCGCCCTGCACCGCTTCCGAGCGTTGCTGAGGGGTCAACATGTGCTAGTCAGGACAGACAACACGGCCGTAGTAGCGTACATCAACCACCAGGGCGGTCTACGCTCCCACCGTATGTCTCAACTCGCCCGCCATCTCGTTTTGTGGAGTCAGAAGCGCCTGAGGTCCCTTCGTGCTGTCCACATCCCTGGAGACCTGAACTGTGCAGCCGACGAGCTCTCACGGTTTCAGCCTCTCCCCGGAGAGTGGAGACTCCACCCCCAGACGATCCAGCTGATATGGGAACGGTTCGGCGACGCACAGGTAGATCTGTTTGCCTCCCAGGACTCTTCCCATTGCTCCCTGTATTATTCCCTGACCGAGGGCACCCTCGGCACGGATGCACTGGCGCAGAGCTGGCCGTCAGGGCTACGCAAGTATGCGTTTCCCCCAGTGAGCCTTCTTGCACGGGTACTGTGCAAGATCAGGGAGGACAAGGAGCAGGTCGTCTTGGTCGCCCCGCTTTGGCACGGCCAGACCTGGTTCCCAGAACTCTTACTCCTTGCGACAGCCCCTCCCTGGCCTATTCCTCTGAGACCGGACCTCCTTACTCAGAGACGGGGCACCTTTTGGCACCCGCGTCCAGCGTTCTGGAAGCTCCACGTGTGGCTTCTGGACGGGACACGGTAGGTTTGAGTAGCCTTCCACCTGCGGTGGTCGCTACCATCACTTCCGCTAGAGCTGAGTCTACACGACGTCTCTACGCGTTGAAGTGGAACCTCTTCGTCACATGGTGCTCTTCCCGCCAAGAAGACCCCTGGAAATGCCCGATCGGGTCCGTGCTATCGTTTCTCCAGGAGGGGGTGGAGCGAAGGCTGTCTCCCTCCACCCTTAAAGTGTACGTGGCCGCAATATCTGCCTACCACGATCTCCTGGGAGACAAAAAGGTAAGTCAGCACGACCTGATCATCAGGTTCCTGAGGGGGGCGAGGAGACTGAATCCTCCTCGCTCACCTCTCGTTCCCTCTTGGGACCTCTCAGTAGTCTTAAGTGCTCTGCAGAGGCCTCCCTTTGAGCCTTTGCGGTCGGCCGAGATTAAGTTCTTGTCTATGAAGACGGCTCTGCTGACCGCATTGGCCTCGCTTAAGAGGGTCGGGGACCTGCAAGCATTTTCGGTTGACGAAGCGTGCCTTGAGTTCGGGCCGGCTAACTCTCACGTGATCCTGAGACCCCGGCCCGGATATGTGCCCAAGGTTCCTACCACTCCGTTCCGAGATCAGGTGGTGAACCTGCAAGCGCTGCCTTTGGAGGAGGCAGACCCAGCCTTGGCATTGCTCTGTCCAGTACGCGCTCTCCGCGCCTACGTAGACATGACGCAGTGTTTCAGGACCTCAGACCAGCTCTTTGTCTGTTATGGTGGAGAGCGGAAGGGAAGCGCTCTCTCAAAGCAGAGGTTGTCTCACTGGATAGTGGACACCATTGTTTTGGCATACCAGCAGCAAGGCCGACCATGTCCCCTTGGTGTGAGGGCACACTCCACCCGGAGTGTGGCCTCCTCTTGGGCTCTAGCGCATGGCGCCTCGCTAACAGACATCTGCAGAGCTGCAGGCTGGGCGACACCCAACACATTCGCCAGATTCTACAATCTCCGAGTGGAGCCAGTGTCCGACTATGTACTCGCCCCTACGGGTGGCCGGTAATGGGCCAGGCTCAGGTGTCTTCGCTTGCTCGCCATTCCACTCCACGGACTGGATACGTGCGATATTTTCCTCAGGTGAGCTCCCCGAGAGCCCTGAGCTCCTCCAGCACTGCTTACGCCGACATCAGTTCAGTCTGCCCTTTCGAGCCCAGACCCTCATGTCCGGCCAGGTGCTCCGTGTGCATGGTTCCCCTCCGGCGACCCCCACACGAGTATTCCCACCATAAGCCTCCTCAGTGAGCAGGTGTCTTTCCCTTGGCAAGTCCCTGCCACCCCTAGGGTTAAAAATCCACCTTCGGCTGGTACCCTAGAGATCTTCCATATGCAACCCTCAGCGGGTCATATGTGTATTCTCTAAGTCCTCCCTACGGTAGGCATCTTGGCATTCCCTCACTGGGATATGCTTCCCAGTGTACCTTGGTAATCCTGTGTTAAGTGGGAGTCCTACGGCCTTAAGTGGCGGGTCTCACACTTACGCAGGGCACTGGATGACAGCCGAGTGGCGTTGTTGAATAGGATCCCCCATTCGTTAGTCACTAACGTACGTCGTAGTGACTGAACGAAAGGGAACGTCTCGGTTACGTATGTAACCCTCGTTCCCTGAGGAGGGAACGGAGACGTACGTTTCCTTTGCCACGTCAGCTGTGCTGCCTGGAACGCGGAGTTCAGTCTTGGCTCCTGCAGCAGTAACATAATGCGATGTTGCCAGCGTACTTCCTGATATACCCACGAGGTGGGGCGGAGTTACGCATGCAAATTCCGCATGCCCATGGCATTGGCACTGCCATTGGGCGCTGTTGAATACGAAGAAGATGATTGGCTTCTAAGCGAAACCCCCATTCGTTAGTCACTAACGTACGTCTCCGTTCCCTCCTCAGGGAACGAGGGTTACATACGTAACCGAGACGTTTTTCATTAAAACAGAAATGACAGAAATAAAGTCAGTCTAGTTAGTAATGTGTGAAGCTGGTAATGCTGTTTGTGGAGTTGATCTGCTGAGATCTTCAGAGATGTAATGTCTTCTTTTATCTTCTGTTGATTTCATCTAAGGCTGTGGCTGAAGTCAGTTGTAGTTCTTGTGTTTCTCTTTCCTTCAGTGATTCTGCTCATTATCATCAGGTGTTCATCATTAATTTGCAATCATCACTCAGTTAACTGATTAACTTTAACACTGCTTCAATGGTACTTTAACCCAGTAGTGAGCACAAACATGAACACTAGGAAGTGTTAATTTAACATGAGTATTTTTCTGTGTACTATTACATAAATCTTATTCAGTTTCAAAAACACATGACTGGCATATATTAATCACATTCAGTTTATCAATTACATAAATCTTACCTGTTACATTTATGTATGACTTACATACATGAATCACATTAAGTTTATTAATTTGTTTATGTTAAAATTATCCAAATGCATGGAAAATGTATATGCAATTCAAATACATTAATCTTATGTTTAGGCAAAAACATTTTTTTAGTGCATTCAACATTACAGTATAATTGAAAGCTATATCAATTTTTTAGGCTTTAAAAAATGAAAGACATCTTGATACTTGTGTGCATCTTTCTGTATGCCGTGTGTGTGTCACATAATCAGGACATTCACAGACAGCGCATTCTCTTTCGTCTTGTCACGCTTGAATGGTTTAAAAACATTAGTATGAATAAGAGCGTGATCATATAATGTAATGCTAGAAAAAAACAGATGCTGATATTAATATTTTTAACACGTTAAACTTAAAAAAAATTATTGCATGTGTTAACGCACTAATTTTGAGAGCACTCGTTTACAGTGAAAGTGATTCTCTACACTATTAGAAAAAAAGGGGTTATAGAACCTCAGGGTTCTTGTCTCGATTTTAAAGAACGCATTATGCCCAAAAATTTCTATATAAGGAGAAATGTCTTTAATGATTGCATAATGTATTTTCCTGTATAACATTTATTTAAATTTTTCTAATGATAAAGTGTGTTTATGAGCTGATAATTAATTAAAACTAAATCCATAAAATTATCCCTTGATGGGAAGACTTAAAGTCCCCCTGTAGTAAATAATTGTATCCCTTAAAACTCATCTTTGATCACCAAAGTGACATATTAAAAATAAAATATAAATTCAGTGAAAAAAAATTCTTCATGCCTTAAAGCTTGAATGTAACTTTACACCCTTGCTTCATTTAGTATACACGGATCAGAGATCCACTCGCTCATCTTTACTCAAGTTACTGTAGTAAACTGTCGTATCGCTACTAATATGATTAATATGATTAGCCTTTTGCTTGACTACGTTTTCAAACAGCTCATAACGTGTTGATAATGCTTTGAACAACAACATCAGTGGAGAAAGACATTCATCATAACATCATAATATACATCATATACATAATTGACCTGCTATATTTGCTAAAAGTATCTGATTTTTCATATCAACAGGAAATATACTGGGATAACCTGGCTTATCTTGAGACTCGCCTGCTTCAGAGCGGTCATAGTTAATTATCTAATATTATGCTAATGCCTGCCCACACGTTGATTTGATTGGATACAAAGTAGTTTGTGATGTCAGAAACACCAGCGGTTTTAAACAGTGTTTTTGAGACCGTCTTTGGTTCACTGGAGTTTTAAGTGGAAAATGGGTGGTGACTTCTGAATTTTGTACATGGTTTGTTTTTAAAGCATATTAAAACACCACATAGACATATAAACAACATTAAAAACTTTTCATCAGGGTGTCCTTAAAAGATTTTATATATGAAGGCATGATAATCAACAGAGCAAGGAACAGGTGTGTAACTCAATCAGAAACCACGGTAACAACAAGAACTCAGGTAACAGTGCCAGGGAACAACAAAACTAAACAGGAAATGTTTGTTACAGGGGCCAGTTGATTATTAAATGACAATCGGATATTTTTAAGTGCTTTGTGTAAGAACACTTTTTTTGGGGGGCACTGTCATTTTGTACTAGTGGAATGATCCATGGTTGATAAAACAACGTTTTATTTTTCAACAGAGAGCAAAACAGTAAAGAAAAAGAAACCCGAGAAGGACAAAGAAGACATAACAGAGAAGAACACAAAAAAGAAGACCAAGAGTACTCCTAAGAAGAAGAAAGGTATAAGTGATTTTTAATCCCATCAGTTAGTACAAAACGTTTTGGGACATTTTAATGAAGTGCTGAAGTAATGAAGATTTTGTAATGAAGCTGGTCTTAATAGATTCCTTGGGTCATGCCAAGAACATGGATACCAATTTTGCCATAGTCAGACAAACTTCCTGTCCGCCGGGTGTATGATACGGCCCTTTGTGTGTTTAGTTGTCAGCGCCACCTATTAGTCAAACGTAATAATCAATAATGTCACATTACAAGTAATTGTATGTATGGGCTTTCAACGATTTTGCTTAAAATTGTCTCCAAATGTCTTTACTCATTTTTGCAGTTGATCTTACAGCTACGCATTCTACCTCTGTGTACGTTGATATGATAACTAGCCAAATCATGACCCTTGGTGACTCCTGTAAAACAGTGAAGCCATTTCGGAGGCAGAACTGAAAATAGTTTTTAAAAATAGTACCAAAAATCATTGAATTCAGGTGTTCCAATCACATCCCAGAATGGGTCGCTCTCAGGAGCTCAGTGAATTCAAGCGTGGTATCGTGATAGGTTGCCACCTGTGCAATAAGACCCTTCATATTATAACAAAGTGGAAGCAATTGGGAACAAAAGCCACGTAAAATCACAGAGCGGGGTCAGCGCATTCTGAGGTGTGCAGAAGTCGCCAACTGAAAGATACATGCACAGACCAAGAAAGTCAACGTGACCAATATAAGAAAAAAAAATTTGGCTCATTCATTTATGTACGTTTCTAACTGACATTTTGATCAGATTCTGATGACGAAGATGATGAGGATGATGAAGAGGAGACCTCACAGAAGAAGACAAAGAAGAAAACCAAAGAAAGCTCCCCTGCTGGCACCAAAGAAAAGAAATCAAAGGCCAAAGGTCAGTTGAGCGTATTCACACTTGAATGCATGCTAATGAGCGAGGCCAAGGTTCAATTTTGAGCTTTGTTCCATTAGTTTCAACAGTCAAGTAGCATTTATGTTATTATAAGAGTCACTTTGAACTTTGCACTTTGTTGGGGGTTGGGTGTGTTTTTGGTCCCTTAAAACAGTTTGTGCTTTTTAGGTTAATTCCCCCCTCAGAGCAAAACACTTTAGGTATCGAATCAGAGGAAACTTAGACAATGGCTTCAGTGTGTGTAACTCTTAATGTCATTATGTACACATGCATGGGGGTTTGCTGCTCAGGAAGAGGATTAGCGCTAGATCTCGTGAGCTAAGAAGATTAGCCAGAACAATACGGCAGAACTGTCTTAAAGATCACCACTACGGTTTGTCTAAGAGCAGAAGTGGGGGACTCTCAAGTGAATTTAACTCTTGCTTTTAGTTATGGTTTTAGGGATTCGTTTACTCATCTTAAAGGCTTGGCCTCATTTTTCCTGTTGTTAAAAGACAGATGGTGAGCTCCTCAGGGGGGCGTCTGATCAAGCCACTCGGATAAGTGGAGAAACGTCATCAACAAATAGAAAACAAAGTCCAGCTGCGAATTAATACGTTTTACAAGACAATCGACAATGACCTAGATTATTGAAACCCTACAAAGATGGCAGCCTATTAAAAGTGAGAACCATTTGAGTTTCAAGTGTAATGTAGGGTGATGCGGAAACCCTGGAGCATGTTTCAAAAGTTCAGCCATGTTTGTTGACGAAAGAAAGAGCAGGAACATTAGAACTAATGCCTCTCTGATACAAAGCTCGCTCACATTTGACATTCAAACTGGAAACTCCCCAGCTAACAGGGAACGTTACCAGAAAGGTTCTCTCAAAGTTATGAACAAACGTTCTTCCAGTAACGGTAATAGAATGTTCGGTCAAAGTTATCAGGTCTTTAATAATGTTCTCGAAACGTTAGCACAAAAACGTTATTTATACATGATTCATGGAAGGTTTTTTTCTGAAATGTTTAGTTGGAAATTGAAAATGTTTTGACTTGTTTCAGAATGTTAAAGAATTCAAAAGTAACATTACCATAATGCAAAATTGAATGTTTCCTTACCGTTCACATAACCAAGAAAAAACTTTTTTAAAACCTTTACAAATCTAAACTGTGAACGTTCAGAGCGCATGCAGAAATTCATAACTTAATGGGACTGTTAGTAAAACATTCTTGGAGCAAATTTTTGTTTGCTGGATATCTTGTGATGGAACCTATTGAGCCATTAACCACATAATTTCCATATTGAAAGGAACTGTTCTTCAACTAGAAGCTGTGCTGATTATCTGAAGCTGGCACACCTTAATAACCCAAGGGGAATTCTGGGAACTGGTCCTAACCTGTCACTTAAGGACTCTCAGCTAAATACGGACTCTCAGCCTGTGAACAAACTCTACATTGGCTTCAATGACTCGTACACCAACTCGTAGGTTTTGTTGTTGGTGAGCCATGTAGAAATACTGACTTATCTCATTTTTTTCCCCCAATATATTATTTCTGCAGAGAATAAAGGTGAATCAGAAAGCAAAGGAAAGACATCTAAATCAAAAAAGGAGCCAGCTTCTATGTTTCAGATAAATGGAAATAAACCAGATTTTATTGCAAAAAAGAAAGGTAATTTAACTTATCTTAAAACATTGTACATTGATCATTGTGTTGCTAAAAGCAACTATAACTTGTGAATCTCACAAAGCCTTTCAAGAATATGTCTGGGTCATATTTCACCTCAAAATCAAAATGAAATAGTTTGCAAACAATATGAAGCAAACCATTGCATTTGTTTGTATTGCTACAATATATCAGTACAATTACAAATTCTCTTTAAGTAAACCAAAATTATATTTTATTGTGATTTACACACGTACACACACACACACACACACACACACACACACACACACACACACACACACACACACACACACACACACACACACACACACACACACACACACACACACACACAATCATCTTGCCTGGGGACAAAATAATGCATTGAGAAGAAAATGTAAGTTTTTAAAAATAGTACCAAAAATAATGTTAAAATACAAATATATACACTATACTGCCAAAAGTATTGGGACACCCCTCCAAATCATTGAATTCAGGTGTTCCAATCACTTCCATGGTCACAGGTGTATAAAATCAAACACTAGGCATGCAGACGCTTCTACAAACATTTGTGAAAGAATGGGTCGCTCTCAGGAGCTCAGTGAACTCAAGCGTGGGACCATTTGTGAAATTTCCTCACTACTAAATATTCCACGGTCAAATGTTAATGTTATTATAACAAAGTGGAAGCAATTGAAACAACAGCAACTCAGCCATGAAGTGGTAGGCCACGTAAAATCACAGAGCGGGGTCAGCGCATGCTGAGGTGCACAGTGCGCACGAGTCAATAGCTACAGACCTTCGTGTGGCCTTCAGATTAGCTCAAGAACAGTGTGTAGAGCTTCATGGAATGAGTTTCCATGGCCGAGCAGCTCATCCAAGCCTTACATCACCAAGTGCAATGCAAAGCATGGGATGCAGTGGGGTAAAGTACGCCACCACTGGACTCTAGAGCAGTGGAGACGTGTTCTCTGGAGTGACCAATCACGCTTCTCTGTCTGACAATCTGATGGACGAGTCTGGGTTTGGCGGTTGCCAGGAGAACGGTACTTGCCTGACTGCATTCTGCCAAGTGTAAAGTTTGGTGGAGGGTGGATTATGGTGTGAGGTTGTTTTTCAGGGGTTGGGCTTGGCCCCTTATTTCCAGTGAAAGGAACTCTTAATGCTTCAGCATATCAAGATATTTTGGACAATTTCATGCTCCCAACATTGTGGGAACACTTTGGGGATGGCCCCTTCCTGTTCCAACATGACTGCACCAGTGCACAAAGCAAGGTCCATAAAGACATGGATGAGCGAGTTTGGTGTGGAAGAACTTGACTGGCCTGCACAGGGTCCTGACCTCAACCCGATAGAACACCTTTGGGATGAATTAGAGCGGCGACTGAGAGCCAGGCCTTCTCGTCCAACATCAGTGCCTGACCTCACAAATGCGCTTCTAGAAGAATGGTCAAAAATTCCCATAAACACACTCCTAAACCTTGTGGAAACCCTTCCCAGAAGAGTTGAAGCTGTTATAGCTGCAAAGCGTGGGCCAACTCCAAGTTCATGTGCATGAAAAGGCAGGTGTCCCAAAACTTTTGGCAATATAGTGTATCCACAAGTGTTACAACTTGACTTATAATGTTTTTTCTTTTTGCAATATTTAATTTAAATATACATTTTATGTTGGGATCAAATATGACTTGGACATTTCTTGGAGTGTATAATTAAATAATTAGTAATAAATAAATAAATAAAACATTTTTAAAAAAATTTTTTTTTAATGAATTAATAAAAAGTGTAACTGTCAAATTTGTCGCCAGCCACTAAGTCCGACAGCGATGAGAGTGAGCCAGAGACTAAACCCAGCAAGAGCAAAAAGAAATCCACTGCCAACTCCACCTCTTTGTTTCAAGCTGGAGGAGACAAAGACAAGAAAAAAGACAAGAATAATAAGGACAAAGAGAAGAATAGCAAGAAAAAGAGTAAGTGGAAGACTTCTATCTAAACTGTTTGTTTGTAAAAAAAAAAAAAAACAAATTGGGACAAAAGATCAACTACTGTAATCACATGTGCTTCCCCACAACTTTTTAGCGCGCTCTAAAAAATATTTTTGAAATGCAAAACTTCCAAGAGGAAAAACTGTTCCTAGCAAGCATATAGTTACCCGGATGAGCCTGTGTTATCAGTTTTTACCAGTTGTTATCGGGGAATAACATACCGATGGATAAGAATCAAATATTCCACAGACCTGTGTAATAAATCCATATAAATGCTTCTCATTTTAGACGCTGCTAAATCTGATGAAAGTGATGATGGGGATACAGAAGTGCCAAAAAAGAAGAAAGGCAAAGGAAGGAAAAGTAAAAAGGTAAGACTCCTGTGAAATGAGGCAATGTCAGCCTGAGGGAAAGATCTGAATAGTAATATCTCTTTTTGTGACAGGAGGAGAGGCCTCCATCGCCAGAGATTGAGTTCGATGACCTAGAGGAGTTTGTTCTTCAGCCTGCGCCTCAGGGAACCACCATCAAGTGTAAAGTGACACGAGATAAGCGCGGCATGGACAGAGGCTTCTACCCCACCTATTACCTCCATTTAGACAATGAGAAGAAGGTGACTCGCTCACATTTTTGGCTCAAATTCACAAAAGAACTACTGACAATTCGACAAGGTTTTGTAGTGAATTAGAGGATAATGTATCAATATTTTGAAATGCTATACTAAGGGCCACACTTAAAATAGTTAACCCTGTGTAACCGGTCCTACTCGACCCTCTCCGAGCGGGATTCGAACCGGCATCTCCTCTTGAGATCAGGGGAGTGAGGTTTACACACACAACCCTTACTGGCCTACATTACACTCACCACCTTAAACCTCACTCCCATCCGGGTCACGGCACCACATGTAACCGGTCCTACTCGACCTGCTCCGAGTGAGATTCGAACTGGCGTCTCCAGAATGTGAGGCGGGCGTTCTAACAAGGTGGTTAAAGACTGCAGCCTCTAGCATTAGTCACTAGCACGCCTCTTGAGATCAGGGGAGTAAGATTTACACACACAGCTCCTACTGGCCTACGTTACACTCGCCCCCCTAAACCTCACTTCCATCCGGGTCACAGCACCACATGTAACCAGTCCTACTCTACTCACTCAGAGCGGGATTCGAACTGGGATTCGAGCACAAATTACAAGTTGATTTGATTGAGAGCTCAGTGTGAAAACCTTTATCGATGATTAACTAGGGACCCTCTTTGCCATTTAACTCCATCCTGCAGGTCTTCCTATTGGCTGGTCGAAAAAGAAAAAAGAGTGCAACGTCAAATTATTTGATATCCATAGATGCCACTGACCTATCACGTGGAGGAGATAATTTTATCGGAAAGCTGAGGTAACTTGACGGATATAAAATGTATGCAAAATAAGTATGATTGTTGAGCTACTGCACTTTTTTAGGTTTGTGGTTTTTTTCTTCTTTTTAGGTCCAATCTCATGGGTACCAAGTTCACAGTGTTTGACAACGGTCTCAACCCTGACCGTGCCCTCAGGGACATGTCTAACGCCCGGCAGGAGCTAGCGGCTATCATTTACGTGAGTGCTCACTTCAGTTCCTCAAAAGTTGACCTGGAGGTTGGAAAATTGTTTAGAAGTTTCAAAGTATATACTGGTGTTTCTGTCCAGGAGACAAATGTTTTGGGGTTTAAAGGGCCCAGAAAAATGGCTGTGATCATCCCAGGCATGGATGACGACAATGAGCGAGTGCCGATACGCCCACGAACAGTGAGTTCAGTTACTATATCTGTCTCTGACATGTAACAACAAAGGCAAGCAAGTAAATTCACAAAAAAGGCTCATTGGGAAAATGTGTTTTAAACTAAAATTTACATTACACAATAATACATTCAATTTACTGCAGTTTCCAGTTGAAGTTAACACTAGTGGCGGTAAAACAACAGCAATTTGTATTCTTTTTCACACAAATTATGATTAAAGGTGCAGATTATTGATTAACTCTTTCCCCGCCAGCGTTTCTGCATTTTTTATCATTTTTTGATCCAAGGTTTCATGGCCCCAAGAATATTTTGTTGTATGAATATATGATCATGCAATATATCAAAAGAAAGAACAGACCCTCTGCTTTTAAACTTCATGCATTCTTTTATTATCAAAATTGAATGTGGGTAAGTTTCATAAAAAGCAACATTTTGAGTTTTAAGTTTTTGTCAAAGACTACATCTGGATCGGACTCAGAACGATGATCAAAACACAGATGGAGTAGATCGAGTCCATCAACACCCCCAAAGCTTCACATTCCTATAGCTCGTCCTGGGTCGACATTGCATTCAGTAACATTAGGCAGTTTTGATTTATATGCTGTTTAATGTTGATGATCACGTTATTTTACATATGCATATGATTACATATGATATCGCTTGTTTCTGCTTCTTCTTCACGTGTGTTTTGATTCGGAAATTCTGTTCTCTTTCAGAAGTTGCGTAATAGAGCCCCCTAGCATATAACAGTGAAAACACAGCTGGAAAATTCCGTCAATGGTGGGGAAGCATTGTCTCATAAATGACATAAAATTCCATCAATGGAGGGGAAAGAGTTCATAAAGACATTTTTTTTGTAGTTCCTTGCACAATACTACATAATGACCACAATGTCTTACCATAGTGCATGCTTTATAAACAAATTTTGATGTTTGCAGCACATGATCAGCTCAATATGTCTGGCTTTTCTAAACTTCAGCTCACCTGATACAGAACTGCACTTATTATGTGAACCGTTTGGGTATGAGTCCCATGAAACACAAGTCACAATAAAAGAGTTCAAAGGACTGGTAAAAGCAAGATAAAACAGCATGGTTGATTTTATTTGTTGATTTTTCAATCAACTTTGAACAGGGATTTAGCTATGTCTCAAAATCGATGTCTGTTATTTGCGTGGCCATTTCTAACTGAAATGAAACTTCATAAGTCACAGATTTGAGACACGTTTAAAGAAGCATAAACCAAAGATCTGACTAACCCTGACTCCTGTGGCCGGTTGCATAAACAGCTTATTAAAGCTGGGACTGAGATGGGTCTTGACCATGTTGCTCAGTTGGGTCCCAACTAGTGGTAAGTGCCATCCTATATGGAATCCATCTGGGCAATTAACATGGGGCCATTATGGAACCTGCGGACAATCCCATATTGAGCCCATTTTTCAGCCCATTTCATACCCACATGGGCCCCACATATAAATATTGTCTGGGTTAAAGCTGGAACCGAGATGGGTCTTGCACATGTCGCCCACTTGGGTCCCACCAACGCTATCTCACAACCAATTCGTATGTATTTGTACGATGTGGCTAATTCGTACAAATTTGTACGACCTCACTCGTACGAATTTGTACGTTTTGTCTAATCCCCAGTGACGGTTAGGTTTAGGGGCGGGGTTTGAGGTAAGTCATTCGTACAAATTCGTACGAATTTGGCAACTCGTCAAATACGTACGATTTAGCAAAAATCGTATGAATTCGTACGACTGAGGTCGTACAGATTCGTACGAATTAGCCACCTTGTAAAATATGTACGAATTGCCATGAGATCGGGTTGGTCCCACCTAGTGGCAAGTGCTATCCTATATGAAATCCATCTGGGCAATTAACATGGGGCCATTATGGAATCCGTGGACAATCCTATGTGGGGCCCATTTTTCAGCCCATTTCATACCCATTTGGGCCCCACATACAAATGTTGGCTGGGGGCTAGTCTTAAAAGTCAGTCATCTCAATTTATTCATCAAGACTACCTCTAACTGTTTGAAGTCAGTTACATAAAATGGTATATTAGAATTGGGAAAGTAAGACTACCCCTTGGTTAACTGCTAATTGGTCAAACTAGTTCTCAAGACACAATCTTCCCTTACAAAAATAATTAACTGCAAGTTCATTTTATTTAGTATACTTCATGTAAAGTTTAAGTATAATTTATGTGGTAATTATACTAATATCAATGTTCTAGAAGTATACTTGTAAGTGT
This sequence comes from Gobio gobio, assembly GCF_949357685.1. NCBI lineage: Eukaryota > Metazoa > Chordata > Actinopteri > Cypriniformes > Gobionidae > Gobio > Gobio gobio. The sequence continues at coordinate 36,609,978 of NC_137117.1, read as the reverse complement.
ACTGTTTGAATACTACATGGGGCATAATTGGCCTACTTTTTAGTGTATAAAAGTTTACCTTTAAGTATACTTAAAGGGTAATAACAGTAAACTTTAAAAGTAAAAAGTTTTTAGTTTGTACTGCAACTAGTGAACATATAGATATACTTATACTTTACTAGTTAAATACTTGTAACATTTTTATGAAAGTAGTTTATGAAATTACAGTAAACTACTAGTCTAATAGTTCCCTTTCGTTCAGTCACTACGACATACGTTAGTGACTAACGAATGGGGGGTTTCGCTTAGAAGCCAATCATCTTCATCGTATTCAACAGCGCCCAATGGCAGTGCCAATGCCATGGGCATGCGGAATTTGCATGCGTAACTCCGCCCCACCAACGCTCAAGGCTCGATGATTGGTTTTTGGGGGCTCGCGCTGACACCCGTCAGTCCTTGCCCTCAATACCTTTCTTTCCCGAGCTGCATGAGGAACTCACGCGGTCCTGGAAGTCCCCGTTGTCTTCCCGTGACCGTTCACTGACTTCCTCCGCCTTCTCCGTCCTCGATGGGGCGGCAGCTAAAGGGTACACTGGGGTCCCTCCAGTTGAACGTTCTGTTGCGATGCAACTGTGTCCTCAGAGCGCTTCAACCTGGCGTGGTGATCCTAAGCACCCCTCCAAAGCCTGTCGATTCACATCAACCTTGGTGGCGAAATCGCACAGAGCCGCGGGGCAGGCTGCCGCTTCGCTGCATGCCATGGCGATCCTCCAGGTCTACCAGGCCAGGATCCTCAAGGACATGCACGAGGGTGGAGTTGATCCGGGGCTCTTAAATGAGCTGCGTGCCGCCACCGACCTCGCTCTCCGGGCGACGAAGGTGACCGCACGCTCCCTGGGTCAAGTGATGTCCACAAATGTGGTCCAGGAGCGTCACCTGTGGCTGAACCTGGCCGATATGCGGGACACCGAGCGAACCCGGTTCCTCGATGCCCCCATATCCCAGGCCGGCCTCTTCGGCGGGGCGGTTGAGGACTTCGCCCAACAGTTCTCAATCGCCCAGAAGCAGACTGAGGCTATTAAGCACGTACTGCCCCGGCGGCCAGCTGCTGCCTCCACCCCGCCGCCGGCGCAGTCAACTCAGTCTGCTCCACGCCGAGGACGCCCTCCTAAGGCTCCCGCCCCTCCCACCCGGTCCAAGCAGCAGCCTTCACCCGGGCCGGGTCGCGGAGGAAGCCGTAGGAAGGCGTCCAAGTCCCCTCAGGCCGCCCCGCGCCCCGCTAAACGCCAGGCCAAGCGGCGCTCCTGAGACGGACGGCTCAGGGATGGGAAATTCTTTCAAGGAGATGGTAGCAGGACCACTCCTTCCCCCGGTGGAGGGCCGGGGGAGAATCCTTTGTTCAGCTGCTGGCCCCCGGGTCAGCAGCACCCTATGTTGGTCAAAGAAAGAATTAACACTCCCATCCCTGAGCCCACAGAGTCCGGTGATGACGGTGCGCGCCACCCACGGGTCCCGCCACTCGCATCCCACTCTGTCGCCAGCCTCCTGGCAGAGCAGACCCCAGTGGAACGCTGGTCCTTCCCTGGTCTCCTCTGTCAGGACGCAGCTGTCAACCGTGCCCCCGCACCGGGACGCCCCACAGCCTCCCATGTCCGGGCCGGTGACGCTGCATCGCTGCAAGCCCACACCGGGTACGTCTGTACACCGTATGACCCCGCTGGTGCAGTTTCTGGATGTCTGGCTTCAGCTTCCAGGGCTGTCCCGCTGGGTCGAGCGGACCGTCAGGCGCGGCTATGCGATTCAGTTCGCACGGGTTCCTCCCTGCTTCCAGGGAGTCCGTTCCACCATGATCGGGGCCAACGCCCCCGTCATGCGAGCGGAGATTGCCACCCTACTGGCGAAGGGTGCGATCGAACCTGTCCCTCCAGCCGAGATGAATTGCGGGTTTTACAGCCCGTACTTCATTGTACCCAAAAAGACCGGTGGGCTACGGCCAATCCTGGACCTGCGCATCCTGAACCGTTACCTTCACCGGTTTCCGTTCAAGATGTTGACAGCGAAACGCCTTTTCGAATGCGTTCGTCCACACGATTGGTTTGCAGCGATCGACCTGAAGGACGCCTACTTCCATGTCTCCATTTTGCCTCGACACAGACCGTTCCTACGGTTTGCTTTCGAGGGGCGGGCATATCAGTACGCAGTTCTACCATTCGGGCTATCTCTGTCCCCTCGCGTCTTTACGAAGATTGCCGAGGCAGCCCTTGCGCCCCTTCGGCAGCACGGGGTCCGCATCCTGAACTACCTCGACGACTGGCTCATACTGGGTCCCTCTTGAGAGCAGGTTTGCGGACACAGAGATCTGGTGCTCCATCACCTAGCCCGTCTGGGCCTTCGGGTCAACTGGGAGAAGAGCAAACTTTGCCCCGCGCAGAGGATCTCTTTTCTCGGTATGGATATCGACTCGGTCGCCATGTGCGCGCAGCTTTCGAGCGAGCGCGCGCAGTCTCTGCTGACTGCCCTTCGACAAGTCGAGGGCCAGAGTGCGGTTTCACTGAAACATTTTCAGAGGCTCCTGGGGCATATGGCATCTGCAGCCGCGGTAACGCCGCTCGGATTGCTTCATATGAGACCGCTTCAGCACTGGCTACGCGATCGAGTCCCGAGATGGGCATGGCGGTCTGGCACGCTCCGGGTACTAGTGACTCGGGCCTGCTTACAGACACTCACCCCGTGGTCGAACCTCAAGTTTCTACGGACCGGAGTGTCCTTAGAACGAGCTTCCAGGCATGTTGTTGTGACAACAGATGCATCATCCACGGGCTGGGGTGCCATGTGCAATGGACAAGCAGCCGCGGGCTCCTGGACAGGACCCCAGCGCCTTCTGCATGTCAATTGCCTCGAGTTACTGGCTGTACGGTTCGCCCTGCACCGCTTCCGAGCGTTGCTGAAGGGTCAACATGTGCTAGTCAGGACAGACAACACGGCCGTAGTAGCGTACATCAACCACCAGGGCGGTCTACGCTCCCACCGTATGTCTCAACTCGCCCGCCATCTCGTTTTGTGGAGTCAGAAGCGCCTGAGGTCCCTTCGTGCTGTCCACATCCCTGGAGACCTGAACTGTGCAGCCGACGAGCTGTCACGGTTTCAGCCTCTCCCCGGAGAGTGGAGACTCCACCCCCAGACGATCCAGCTGATATGGGAACGGTTCGGCGACGCACAGGTAGATCTGTTTGCCTCCCAGGACTCTTCCCATTGCTCCCTGTATTATTCCCTGACCGAGGGCACCCTCGGCACGGATGCACTGGCGCACAGCTGGCCGTCCGGGCTACGCAAGTATGCGTTTCCCCCAGTGAGCCTTCTTGCACGGGTACTGTGCAAGATCAGGGAGGACAAGGAGCAGGTCGTCTTGGTCGCCCCGCTTTGGCACGGCCAGACCTGGTTCCCAGAACTCTTACTCCTTGTGACAGCCCCTCCCTGGCCTATCCCTCTGAGACCAGACCTTCTGACTCAGAGACGGGGCACCTTTTGGCACCCGCGTCCAGCGTTCTGGAAGCTCCACGTGTGGCTTCTGGACGGGACACGGCAGGTTTGAGTAGCCTTCCACCTGCGGTGGTCGCTACCATCACTTCCGCTAGAGCTGAGTCTACGCGACGTCTCTACGCGTTGAAGTGGAACCTCTTCGTCACATGGTGCTCTTCCCGCCAAGAAGACCCCTGGAAATGCGATCGGGTCCGTGCTATCGTTTCTCCAGGAGGGGGTGGAGCGAAGGCTGTCTCCCTCCACCCTGAAAGTGTACGTGGCCGCAATATCTGCCTACCACGATCTCCTGGGAGACAAAAAGGTAAGTCAGCACGACCTGGTCATCAGGTTCCTGAGGGGAGCGAGGAGACTGAATCCTCCTCGCTCTCCTCTCGTTCCCTCTTGGGACCTCTCAGTAGTCTTAAGTGCTCTGCAGAGGCCTCCCTTTGAGCCTTTGCGGTCGGCCGAGATTAAGTTCTTGTCTATGAAGACGGCTCTGCTGACCGCATTGGCCTCGCTTAAGAGGGTCGGGAACCTGCAAGCATTTTCGGTTGACGAAGCGTGCCTTGAGTTCGGGCCGGCTAACTCTCACGTGATCCTGAGACCCCGGCCCGGATATGTGCCCAAGGTTCCTACCACTCCGTTCCGAGATCAGGTGGTGAACCTGCAAGCGCTGCCTTTGGAGGAGGCAGACCCAGCCTTGGCATTGCTCTGTCCAGTACGCGCTCTCCGCGCCTATGTAGACATGACGCAGTGTTTCAGGACCTCAGACCAGCTCTTTGTCTGTTATGGTGGAGAGCGGAAGGGAAGTGCTCTCTCAAAGCAGAGGTTGTCTCACTGGGTGGTGGACACCATTGTTTTGGCTTACCAGCAGCAAGGACGACCATGTCCCCTTGGTGTGAGGGCACACTCCACCCGGAGTGTGGCCTCCTCTTGGGCTCTAGCGCATGGCGCCTCGCTAACAGACATCTGCAGAGCTGCAGGCTGGGCGACACCCAACACATTCGCCAGATTCTACAATCTCCGAGTGGAGCCAGTGTCCGACTTTGTACTCGCCCCCCCGAGGGGCCGGTAATGGACCACGCTCAGGTGTCTTCGCTTGCTCGCCATTCCACTCCCATGACTGGATACGTACGATATTTTCCTCAGGTGAGCTCCCCGAGAGCCCTGAGCTCCTCCAGCACTGTCGACGCCGACATCAGTTCAGTGTGCCCTTTCGAGCCCAGACCCTCATGTCCGGCCAGGTGCTCCGTGTGCATGGTTCCCCTCTGGCGACCCCCACACGAGTATTCCCACCGTAAGCCTCCTCAGTGAGCAGGTGTCTTTCCCTTGGCAAGTCCCTGCCACCCCTAGGGTTAAAAATCCACCTTCGGCTGGTACCCTAGAGATCTTCCATATGCAACCCTCAGCGGGTCATATGTGTATTCTCTAAGTCCTCCCTACGGTAGGCACCTTGGCATTCCCTCACTGGGATATGCTTCCCAGTGTACCTTGGTAATCCTGTGATAAGTGGGAGTCCTAGGGCCTTAAGTGGCGGGATCTCACACTTACGCAGGGCACTGGATGACAGCTGAGTGGCGCTGTTTTACAGGTTCCCCCATTCGTTAGTCACTAACGTACGTCGTAGTGACTGAACGAAAGGGAACGTCCGGTTACGTATGTAACCCTCGTTCCCTGAGGAGGGAACGGAGACGTACGTTTCCTTAGCCACGTCAGCTGTGCTGCCTGGAACGCGAGGAGTTCAGTCTTGGCTCCTGCAGCAGTAACATAATGCGATGTTCGCAGCGTACTTCCTTATATACCCACGAGGTGGGGCGGAGTTACGCATGCAAATTCCGCATGCCCATGGCATTGGCACTGCCATTGGGCGCTGTTGAATACGATGAAGATGATTGGCTTCTAAGCGAAACCCCCCATTCGTTAGTCACTAACGTACGTCTCCGTTCCCTCCTCAGGGAACGAGGGTTACATACGTAACCGGACGTTTTATACTGCATACTTGTACGTTTTCTTTAAGTGAACATAACATACTTATTGTTTACTATTTATACATTGTTTTTTGCACTTTAAGTAGCCTATGTTCCTATTTAGGTATTATTTTTTTATACTTGAAATATACCTTTAACTCTTTCCATTTTTAAAACATCTTATTCTAGCTTCATGCATCCTTTTTTTATCGACAAGTTTAATTTAAAAAAGCAACATTTAAAACTAAAAGCTGAGAAAACCAAAAGCTTCACAGCCATATTCTCTTCATGGATTCGACGTTTCATTCTGTAACGTTAGGCAGTTTTGATTGATATGCTGTTTAATGTTTGAATTGTTTTACATGTGTGTAAGCAGTGCTTCTGCTGCTTGTTTCTGCTTCTTCTTCACCTGTGTTTTGATCCGGAGATTCTGAACTCTTTCAGAAGATGTGTAATAGCGCCCCCTATCGTATAACAGTGAAAACACGGAAACCCGGAAAATTCAGTCAATGGCGGGGAAAGAGTAAAGTACATTTGAAGTCAATTCCTATGCACTACCAGTTGACTAGCCTACACAAAAATTCAGATACTCAGAATTAGGAACATATATCTGTTTTTAAAACTGTATGTAAAACCCCAAATCAGAAGTATGGAAAACGCAAATAAATAAAAAAAGATGTGATTTCTAAATTTACTTTGACTTGTATTTCATTTCAGACAATATGAACAAAAAATAATTCATGTTTTGTCTGGTCAACTTCATGTAATTTGTAAATATGCATCCTTTCCTGTCATTCAGACCTGCAACACATTTAAAAAAAAAGTTGGGACAGTAAAGCATTTACCACTTTGTAATGTTGCCATTCCTTTTCACAACACTTAAAAGACGTTTAGGGACAGAAGACACCAAGTGATGAAGTGTTTCAGGTGTAATTTTGTCCCATTCTTCCTGCAAACAAGTCTTAAGGTGGGCAACAGTACGGGGTCTTCGTTGTCGCATTTTGCGCTTCAAAATGTGCCACACATTCTCTATTGGAGACAGGTCGGGACTGCAGGCAGGTCAGTCAAGTACCCGTACCCTCTTCCTCCGCAGCCAGGACTTTGTAATGTATGCAGAATGTGGTTTTGCATTGTCTTGTTGAAATATGCATGGACGTCCCTGGAAAAGATGTCTTCTCGAAGGCAGCATATTATGCTCCAAAATCTCTATGTACTTTTCAGCATTAATGGTGCCTTCACAGAAGTGCAAGTTACCTTTGCCAAGGGCACTGACACAACCCCATACCATGACAGACCCTGGCTTTTGGACTTGTTGCCAACAGTCTGGATGATCCTTTTCTTCTTTGGTCCGGAGCACACGGCGTCCATTCCTCCCAAAAAATACCTGAAATACTGATTCATCTGACCACAGTTCACGTTTCCACTGTGTGATGGTCCATCCCAGATGCCTCCGAGCCCAGAGAAGTCGACGGTGCTTCTGGACACTGTTAACATAGGGCTTCCTTTTGGCACAGTACAGTTTTAACTGGCATTTGTGGATGTAATGTATTGTGGTACTTGACAAAGGTTTGCCAAAGTAGTCCTGAGCCCATGTGGTGATAGATGAATGACGATTCTTGATGCAGTGCCGCCTGAGGGATCGGAGATCACGGTTGTTCAGCTTAGGCTTGCGTCCTTGTCCTTTACGCACTGAAATTCCTCCAGATTCCTTGAATCTTTTAATTATGTTATGCACTGTTGAATGTGAAATATCCAGATCTCTTCCTATCTTTCTTTGAGGAACATTGTTTTTAAACATTTCAATAATTTTCTCACGTATTTGTTGGCAAACTGGCGATCCTCTGCCCATCTTTGCTCCTAAAGGATTAGACCTTTCTTGGATGCTGCTTTTGTACCAAATCATAATTACAATCACCTGTTGACATCACCTGTTTCAAATCACATCATTATTTAACCATTTTACCTCATTACTAGCCCTAAATTGCTCCTGTCCCAACTTTTTTTGAAATGTGTTGTAGATCTGAATGACAGGAAAGGATGCATATTTACAAATGACATGAAGTTGACCAGACAAAACATGAAATATTTTTTGTTCATATTGTCTGCAATGAAATACAAGTCAAAGTAAATTTTGAAATCACTTCTTCTTCTTTTTTTGGCGTTTTCCATAGTGTCCCAACTTTTTCTGATTTGGGGTTGTAAAACTATATGACAAAAAGTATTTAATAGGCTACTCAATCAAAATAGTAAACACTACAAGCCAAGTATACTTAGAATACTTAATTATACATTTAAGTATATCTCGATCAAAAGATGGAGAACAGGTTTAGGCCAAATATATAGACTTTTCTGTGAGTCAATTATACTTAAAGGGATAGTTCACCCGAGAATGAAATTACCCCATGATTTACTAGATCCTAGATGACATTCTTCTTTCAAACGAATACAAAAAGAGTTATATTAAAAATATGTCCTGGCTAATCCAAGCTTTATAATGGCAGTGATTGTTGTTTCTGTCCATAAAAGTGCTTCTATCCATCAAAATAGTAATCTATACGGCTCCATGGGGTTAATAAAGGCCTTCTGAAGCGAAGCGATGCATTTGTGTGAGAAAAATATCCATATTTAAAACTTTACAAACTCTAATCTCTAACTTCCGCTAACTGTCAGACTGGTGTTCCAGCGCATAGCATGGGATGCAGACGTAGCGTAATTTCCGGTGACGAACGCGGAAGAGCAGAGGATAGAGCAAAACAAAATTTGGTTCTGGAGAGAACTAGAATATTCTTACTGTAGCGTTTCCTACTTTTTTCCTACCGTTTTGCACTGAATAAAATATTTCTCATAGCTAGTCACAACACATTGATTGTTTTATCCGTGAAGAATATGTTGGTTCAGAATTTGCTGAAAATAAAGTATTTTACAGTGTAGCTGCCTACAATTTGAGACGGCCTTATAGGGTCATTCACACAGAATGCGCTTTTGCGTTGAAAATGCTTGATGCAGGGCAGTGGAATGAAAAAAGCACGGTCAAGAGACACATATTTAAAAAGCTGAACTTCTTTTAACTTGAGTGCTGCATTAGACCAAGGTGACATGCTGCAAAAGATGCAAGTGCACTCAAACATTTCCGTCTAGCGCATGCTTACATAAAAAAAGCAGTGGAAAAGTGCAAATTATCACATGGTGATGTCCCAAAAATGATAGCTAGTTAGGCAATTAGCTAACCTATGAACTAAATTACAATACTCACTACACAGAGAAGATCTACTTTGGACTTACTAACTAATAAATAAAAAAAATAATGTAGTTTTTCCTCAAATTATATTTATATATTTAACTTTACATTTTGATTTAATATTAATCAAAAATACTTACTTTACAAAGACAAAAACATTCCTACAAAGTAAAAAGATGATTTATTATCAGATATACCAAATATATTTTCTTTAGTTAATGTTAATTTCAACATTTACTATACATTAATACAAAAATCAAATGTTTCATTTGTTAGCAATATTTAATGCATTGTGAACTAACATGAACAAACAATGAATGGCTGGATTATATTAACCATAACATTAACAAAGATTGATAAATACTGTAACAAATGTATTGCTCATTGTTAGTTCATGTTTGTTAATACATTTACTAATGTTAACAAATGAGGAATCATTGTAAAGTGGTATCATATTACCTAAAGGTACAATGTGTAAATTTCAGCGGCATCTAGCAGTGAGGTTGTAAAATTGCACCCCCACCGCTCACCCCTCCCTTTCGAAGCACGTAGAGAAGCTACGGTGGCCGACACAGGACAAAAATGTTGTAATCTGAGACAGCAGAGAGTAGCTAGTGCTCTGTAGAGCAGTTTGTCCGTTTAGGGCTACTGTAGAAACATGGCGGTGCAAAATGGTGACTTCACTGTAAGGAGACCCATGGTGTATGGAGATAAAAATTTAAAAAATACACTTTAAATAAATGACACATTCTTTTCACTTTTTTCAGTGTACAATGACTAATTCGTTCATGCACACCCATTCTCTTATTTTACCCAAAGGACAACGACAACATACTTATGCGCTTCCAGAACAGACAGATGGACAACCTGATTGAACTCCACAACAAAACTCCAGTTTGGAACGATGACACCGCTTCATATGTCCTCAACTTCTCTGGGCGGGTCACACAGGCCTCTGTCAAGAACTTCCAGATCGTCCACAGCAAAGACAGTGAGTGAGACTGTGATATTCTGTCAATGTCTATTGCCTCTTCAACACAAAGGTTACAACTTTACAATAGGACAAAATGTGTTGATAATTCACTGTAAATGCTCTCTTTTTCAGATAGCTACATTGTGATGCAGTTTGGACGGGTGGCAGATGATATGTTCACTCTGGACTATAATTACCCCATGTGTGCAGTGCAGGCCTTTGCTATCGCTCTGTCCAGCTTTGATGGCAAATTGGCCTGTGAATGAACACAAGGTACAAGAGTCACATCTTTGCAATCAACACACAATAACTTCCCTGTCAGTGAGGAAGATGAAGAAAGATGTGCTATCTGATGACATGGGACATTTTTATGATTTTCACTGTGCCTGAATGCGATTGGGATACATTTAGCTTAGATGCAGAACAGGAACTAGGCGTTACACATACACGTGCTGCAGAGATGCATGATGAATGCTGGCTACATAAAGTGAGATTTATGAATGTGTGGATTTTTTATATCGGAAGCAAATGACGAATGTTTTTTTTATCTCAAACACCTGAGGTGCAAAACATATGAAAACATAAGTCATTTTTAACGCATATTGTTGCTTCAAAATGTATTAGAATATGTTTACTGAATTACAGTATCATATTGTGTTTTTTTATTATATATAATTATTGTGAAAATGGCATGCCTTTATATACAAGTGATTCTACAATTGGAGATACATTTGGCATTTAAAAAAGTTAAGGGAAAAAAATGTTCACTAATAGAAATTCCTTCAGTATCTTATTAAAAACATATTCAATTTTAATAACTCACAAAGCTACTTCCTTTATTTACTTTTAACAACAAAGTAATTCCTTTATAGTATTGTTTGTCAAAAATAACATTGGTAGCAGAGTTTGACGGTAACAGGATTGAAGATTTAAACTTTTTAGCCAAAAACACCACTTGCTAGCATAAATGCTAAGAGCACATGGCACTAATGAAATCACGATTAAAAGACTTTTAAACAACCCACTGTGTGATAAACTCTGGTTTCCTTTTGATATCGTGGTAACAATTTTGACGTTTTACAAAATAACTCTTGGTTTAAGAACTTTTTAGATTAATATATTTTAAGAGAGAGAGCGCACATAACTTTCAGTGGTGGAAAGTGACATCATTTCCTCTATCTTACATAGTTGGGAGATAAATCCACAAATTTAAAGGCAAAGTATTGTACAGTAACAGAATTGACTTAAGATTTACGAACATACATTTTTATGAGATACAAGTTTTTTTTTTTTTTGTAGAATTAGTAAAATTATTATTTAGGGATTTTATAAATAAAATAAATGAAATATTAGCAAAAGAAAAGAGAAATAAAATATTTTGATTACACAATGATACATGATGGAAAAAATACTGAATAATTAACAAGAAATCATGAAATACAAGAGAAATAAAATATTATAATGTTATGGCCTGTAGCATCTTGTTATCCATGATAATGAGTAACAAATTATTAAAATAAATAAAAAATATAACCATATGACTTTGGACACCAAATGTACCTGCAATTATAGAATCACCCCCCCCCCCCCCCACACACAGACACATATATATATGCCCTCCACTAATATTGCCACCCTTGCTGGTACATATTAGTATAGGCAGCTGTGAAAAATAAATTAGCATTGTTTATCCTTTTGATCTTTCATTTAAACAATGTACAAAATTCTAACCTTTCATATTTTTATCCAATGCATGTTGGCCTCAACTATTGGCACCAGAAAATCTAATGAGTAATGAAGTAATTTTCTTTAGTAGGGTGACTAGGAGTACAAATATGAGGAAACACAAAGGCCAAATTCCCTTAATGATCACCACAATGAGTAAAACCAAAGAATATAGTTCTGATGTGCAGCAAAAGATTGTTGAACTTCACCAAATAGAAAGTGTCTGTAAGAGAATATATCTAAAGCCTGAAAAATCTCCATTTCCAACATCAGGGCAATAATTAAAGGGATAGTTCACCCAAAAATTAAAATTCTGTCATCATTTACTCGCCCTCAGGATGTTCCAAACCTGAGTTTATTTGTTCTGCTGAACACAAAAGAAGATATTTGGAAGAATGTTTGTAACAAAGCAGATAGAGCAACCATTGACTACCATAGACCACCATTGACTGCTTGGTTACAAACATTCTTCCAAATATCTTCCTTTGTGTTCAGCAGAACAAATAAATGTATACAGGTTTGGAACAACTTGAGGATGAGTAAATGATGACAGAATTTTCATTTTTGGTTGAACTAACCCTTTAAGAAGCTCCAATCAACTAAAGATGTTCTGAATCTGCCTGGATAGAGACGTGAGTCTATATCGTCCTAATGCACGGCGAGGAGGAGAGTTTGAGTGGCCAAAGACTTTCCAAGGATCACAGACGGAGAATCGCAGAGATTAGTTGAGTTTTGGGGTCAGAAAGCCTAAAAAAATGATCAAACAACACCTACATCACCACATGTTGTTCGGGAGTGTTTCAAGAAAAATCCTCCTCGCTCATCCAGAAACAAACTCCAGCATATTCAGTTGTCAGACATGACTGGAAATTCAAAAGGGACCTGGTTCTGTGGTCAGATGAAACTAAAAAAAGAGCTTTTTGGTAGCAAACACACCAGATGGGTTTGGTGCAAACAGGGATAAAAAGTACCCCATGCCCACGGTTAAAGATCTTTAATGTTGTGGGTCTATTTTTTTGCTGGAGGTCCTGGATATCTTGTTCAGATACATGGCTTCATGGATTCTAGCAAATACCAACAGATAAAAAAATCTAAACCTGACGGCCTCTGCTAGAAATCTTATAATGGGCCGTGGTTGGATCTTCCATCAGGACAACGATCCAAAACAAACATTAAAATCAACACACAAATGTGTCACTGAGCACCAAATGAAGCTTCCCTGACCTGAACCCTGTAGAGAATGAGTGGGAAGAGAAGAAGCACCAACATGGATCTGTGAATCTGAAGGATCTGGAGAGATTCTGTATGGAGGAATGGTCTCTGATCTCTTGTCAGGTGTTCTCCAAACTCATCAGGCATTATAGAAGACCCTGAGCGGTTAACTAGGGAAAAGGACGTTGCGATAATTGGGACCCTCACCCCAACACACACACTTTATATTGTTTTACTTCAATGAAAGTTGGAATGGTTGGAAATTTGTGAATTTTTTTTAATGAAAGATCAAAAGGATAAACAATGCACATTTATTTTCACAGCTGCTTTTGCTCAAATTTTCCAAGGGTGCCAATAATATATATATATATATATATATATATATATCCTTCTATTGAAATTAAGAGAAATTGCTATTTTTCAGCGATCTCCAAATGATTATAAAGTGAATACTGCATGTATAGTTTCATTGTTTGTTTGTTTGAAACAGGGGAAATGGGCAGCTGCAAACTAGAATCAAATTGTCCACACAAACATGACTTTTGATTTATCACTATGACTATGATGAACTGGAGAAATTGTCCTTAGGGTGGTGCTGTTTCAACAAGGCTTCATGGTCTCAATGCACCAGATTGCTGTGTGGATTCACAAGCTTCTCACCTGTTTAAATATGTTCAGACCTCAACACATCCTCTTCACTATTAATATTTTTTTTGTCATAAAAGGAAAATGTAAACTTTCCACCCAAATCCTCCTTTGAGTATTGAGCACTTTAAAGTTAAAATGTTCATACAACCTGTCAGATATCACTGAAATACATGTGCTGAGATTTGATACTTGTCTATGTGGCAGGCTTGTAAACACAGCAACCAAGAATTGTAACACGTGGCCCGTGTGTGTCGACATTAACCAATGACGTGATTCTGGGGCGGGATTACCTGTTTAACCGACCAATAGCAGATGGGGGGAGTGTCTGGGAAACCTGTTCGGAAACAGCCATTGTTGCGTTTCCTTTTGATGGTTAGTGGCCGTATAAGTTGCTTAAAGTAGCTTGAATTAGGTGAGGTTTAATTTGATTTGGATATAATTTATTCTTGTCTTGATACAGGTTTAAAGTTGTCATGAAAGTGATGGTAAATGGCCACACTTTTTCTGTACTGTAAATTGCTGTTAGCATTATTTAATACTAAGCTACATGAACAGTTGTATTTTTATTAACTAATATTAACAAAGATATACTGTAACAAATGTATTGCTCATTGTTTATTAACTGATGGGACTTTATCGTAAAGTACCTCAAATCTATCAAAATACGAAATTCATAGCAGAATGTAACATTCCTTAAAGGGATAGTTCACCTAAAAATGAATATTCTGTCATCATTTACTCACCCTCACCCTCACCCCCAAACCTTTCTTTCTTCTGCTAAACACAAAAGATGATATTTTGAAGAATGTTAAAGTTGACGGTTTAGTATTTTGTTTTCTTACTATGGAAGTCAGTGGCTATAAAATATGTCTGTGCCATTGTTTTGTCTCAAGATTCACACCAGTGTTTTTAAGGCACATTTATAAAAGCTACTTAAATGTCCTAATTGAACTAAGGCATAATCCTGGCTTAATCTAAGCCCTGTCTGTGAAACCGGGGCAAAGTGTTCAGTGCAGTACAAAGTACTTTGCAAAAAGCCAGTTTGTATGTTCATGAAATGGATTTTAGTTTTTTTAAGTTTCAGTAAATTAAATGATTTCTCAAAGTTATATTTTTGGAATGAGGAAAATACTGTCAGTGTATAAACTGTATGAATGTTAATAAACATTTCTTAAGTAATTTGAGTCTAGTGATAATTCAATTATTGTGTTTTTCATTATTTTTTTAATAAAAAATATTTATTTTATTTTTAAATAAATAAAAAAATAATACATTAAAGCTGGAATTCAGTAAAATTAAGTTGGACTAATGTAAATAATAGGATTGAATGAACTCAAATAATATAAGTGTGATTGACCTAGTGAAATTAAGTTGATAAAAAGTATTATAAAACGGTTAGTTCCAGTCCTTGATTATGATCGGTCAATAGCTGTGTTTTATTCATGATAAAACACGGCTTTGACTGCTTCACCCAACAGACTCTTAAGTAAGTCTTAAGTAACTTAAGTAAGAAATTTACTTTTGCTTTGGTTAAATAAATGTTCAATGATATCTTCAGAACATTTTTAGTGTTGATATGCAGTGGCGGCTTGTCAATAGAGGGCGCTGGGGCGCTGCCCCCATCAAAATTCCAGAACTATACATGTATACAAAAATGATATAAAAATGAAATAAAAATAAAATAGTTTACTCATACGACGTGCCGGCTGTTAGTAAGAGCCTCAGCATTTAATAAAATGGCTTTGATGGGTTTACTATTTGACATGTTCTTCAATATGTTTCATGCGGTTTCATGGGTGAGGGACGCCGGACAAATGGATGTCTATCTGAGTCCAAAAATCTACGGGCAGCATGTGACCTGAAGCTGGTCTCTAATTGGTTTCTTAAAGATCCTCCTCCGGACGCAGGTCGCTGCGTCCCTGGCGAATCAGAATTGGATATTATTTTATCCAATCTGATTGGTTCTCGTCACCTGTCATTCAATTTTACGCTCTTGGCCACTAAAGCGAAAGTGCGCGGGCGACACCGTCACTCCGACTCCGCCAAAACCTTGTTAGGATGATCACTTTCGTAGAGATGGCAGCAGTTAAACCAAATTCTTTCACAGGGCGTTCGCTGGAAGAAAAAAAAAGGATAAAGGATCCCGAACCGGACCAATACCATTTACAAATCCAGCAGCAGGCCATCGACAGATGATGAAGCTACACTCTGAGCTTCACGCGCTTGTTATGAGAAACGTAGGTGGCTGGCTGGATGTGTTGTTAGCAATGCCCTTTATTGCTTTCATTGTCTTTTATTTCTAAGTGTCAGTACTGAAGTTTTGTGGACAACAACGGGGGTAAGAGACCTCAAATATCTGACTGAACAATGCAAACGTCCTGACACTACTGAGATGACTGACTTTAATCAGAGTCATTGAGAAATTTGCTGGCCAGAAAGAGAGGAGAGCAAAATGTATGTTCAAGTAGTCAACATGCTAGTCTGTTGTTGTTGTTTTCTTTTCTTTTGTTTTTCCTTTCCTCATTCAATTGTATGTGGGAAATTAATGTGTAAAAAGATAAAAGTGAAGACACTGTTTTCTCTTTAATGCTTGAATTTAGTCAACATGCATCTTGATACTGCTTTGTATTTATTTGAGCCCCACCCCACTCACCGCCAAAAAAAAAATGCCCCCCAAAAAATTATTATCAACAGCCGCCGCTGTTGATATGGCTAAGTTTGGTCATGCTGGCATGTGTGGAAAGTTTTAAAGGTCCTGTTCTTCGTGATCCCATTTTTCAAACTTTAGTTAGTGTGTAATATTGCTGTTAGAGCATAAATAATACCTGTCAAATTATAAAGCTCAAAGTTCAATGCCAAGCGAGATATTTTATTTAACAGAAGTTCCCTTTCAAAGCCTACAGCGAACGGCCGGTTTGGACTACATCCCTGTACTTCCTGCTTTAATTACGTCAGTAGAGCAGTTTGTTGATTAACCTCCGCCCACAAGAATAGCGCAATCAGAACTCATTGCGTATTTATACGGGACTTCATAGAACAAGGAAATCATCAGGTTGTTTTTAGGACAGTGAAAACAGTGATATATACAGATAAGTAAATTGTGTGAAAAATACTGTTTTTTACACACGAAACATGAACACGTTATATTGTACACTGTAAACACAATCAAAGCTTCAAAAACACAGGAAAAACGGGACCTTTAAACCATGCATGTTACAACTAACCCCACGTTACGTTGTGCCCCGCTCACCCCATAAGCCCCAAGAAGCCGTGGTTTACAGTGACTTTGTAGCAGCTAAGGGGTTTGTAACAACTCCACTCAGCTGTTATAAATTCACTGTAAACCACGGCTTCTTGCTTTAATAAATTAAGTTGAGAAAACGTTTTTTTTTTCAGGTGTTACCAATTGAAGTAATTTTTTAAGTCGATCCAACTGTTCACTTTTGACAGTGCCAACTGTCTGCTAACCATTGTTCTTCAAAATAGCTTATTTTGTGATCAACAGAAGAAAGAAACGCGTTTGCCAAAACATAAGTTAGTAAATGATTACATTTATGGTCAAAATATTAGCCTAATTGTGTTTGTTCAAGTTAGTTAGTCCAAAATAAACAAAACCAAATCAAATGTGCTATTTATATGTCCTATAATGTCCCAAATAGTTGGTAAACAAGAATAAAATAGACTGAATTCAAACAAAAAGTGCACAATTTTTTTTTAGTTAGCTGAGTCAGTTATAGTGCCAGTCATGCCCAAAAATGCAGTCTAGAAAAGTAGCATTCTAGGTTTTGAGACACACACACACACACACACACACACACACACACACACACACACACACACACACACACACACACACACACACACACACACACACACACACACACACACACAGCCAATGAGCGCATCTCCAGTGATGTCCAGGCGTGAGATTTGCTCGTGAAGTTTGAGTGGGGTGGAGATTTGCCTCTCTCTCTCCCTCCTCATGACTCCTCCTCCAGCGCTCCGCTCGGATTCGCCGTGATTTCATACCGAAGTCATACTTCACATTCCAGCTTTACTGTCAAATCAGGAGAAATATTTCTTCAAAAACATCAGCGTGGTTTGCATTTGTACACGAGCTCATGAGATAGAGCCCGAAATCCCCCTTTTCGCGCCCAGTAGAGCAGAGGTTTGCGTTTAAGGTAAGTGCAAAACTCTTAAAGCGCTCCTTTGTTTCATGCCGTCATTGCGCTCGCGCTGCAGTTTTTACATCATTCTCATTTTTGGCATTTTTTCGGAGCTACTTCAGCGATGTTGCATTGCACACTCGCACACGTGGGTTACAGATGTAAACTTATTACTGATATTTCAATACACGCGGTGTTATCAGTAGAATTCGAGCACTGTGTGAGTATGAGAAAGTTTGTTGCCTACTCATTCAGTGGAGCGAATGATTTTAATCACATTTAATTATGGTTTCATTGTTTGTGTCCCTAAATATTAACTAATGGACACTAGAGCACATACAGCTTTTGTTTCGTTTTGGTTTTTTTTTTAACTAAACTGACTTTATCCACGGTGTCAATCATCTATTCAAGACATTCATTTGAATACATTTTTAAGTTCTTATGTGTATAATAGAAGTATCAAATGTCACAACGTACGTAGATATGTGTAAATATATGTCAATCATTGTATTTCTTTTGTGTCCAAAAGCATTTAGTCTTTAAATGCATGATTTAGTTTAGTTTAGTTAAAACAGGGCAGCTGTACATCATGAAATCAGAAAAACATAAACAAAAACACTCTGTGTGATACAAGAATAAACTGCTAGAAGTTTACATCATTGTTTTCTAGGTGAACGCGCGTAAATGAGTCAAGAAAAAACAAGTTGTAAAGAATTCATGTACTATGGCAGCGTATTTGTGTTTCATTTAAGACTATAAGATTTACTCATAAAACCCAGCCTATTCATGACTAAATGAAAATCTTCCTGCATAGTGTTTTTTTTCTCTCTGCGTATTTAATGTTCAGTCTCTAGGATGATTCATTTACAGCTGTTAGAGGGAGTGTAATGATCCCATTAATCAGAAAAAGTCTTTTTAAGTCACTTTAAGTCCCTTGCATCTTGGTTCGGTCATCCACACGCGTCAGTTCAACGCGCCCCCTCAGTTTCGCCGTGCTGAGATTCAACAGGTTTTTCAGGTTGAGGAAGGTTACAGTGAGCAATCAGAGGAGAATTCCTTGTAGCAAATGTGACAGACTATAACAGTGGTGCCAAGAAAAAACAAATCCAGAAGTTTCCTTCAGAGCGCTTGTTTTCTCATGTTAATGGACTCTATCCCAATAGAATATTCAGTGATTGGCCACCAAATTCCTTAAAAATGCCATTTGTTTTAGCAAAAACACTGGAGAATCGCATGGTTTTTCCACTATTATATTCATTCATATGGGCAATACTATTATAGAATGCTTTCTGAATATGTATTTTCCTTTCTCTCTGAATATAACCCAACGAGAAGGGGGGATTTTCTTAACACTGGCTGTGAAGCTTCAAGAGGGCCTGCAAAACATGACAAGTGTGTTCGGTGAGCTCACTGCTTTAAATAGCGTTGCAGTGTGTTCTTTGTGCTTCAGACTGCTACACTTACTGGTCTACACTAGTTCTGTCATCCTTTAGGGCTACAGATTTAGGGTTGACTCTCTTTTGTGTCTCTCAGCACCTGGGGCGTGGAGGTCAGGTATGGTGCGTCTGTAAATCCAGACTTCAAAATTGTCACTCTTTGTACAATTTCCTGTCGATCATCTGGTGTTGGTCGATTTAGTCTGAACTTGGACATGTGTGACGGATTCTTTCCTCATGCGGTGTACAACTGCATTGTTTTCTTAGCCATATGGAAGAATTCAAGTAGTTTTCTGGCTAAAGGTCTATTTGGAGAGCATTTTTAGAGGTGCCCGCACTCCAC
Source organism: Gobio gobio (assembly GCF_949357685.1). Lineage (NCBI taxonomy): Eukaryota > Metazoa > Chordata > Actinopteri > Cypriniformes > Gobionidae > Gobio > Gobio gobio. Next base: position 36,590,772 of record NC_137117.1, on the reverse strand, counting down.
AGGCATATATGAAGACTGTTCTAAAACTTAGTTTTCTCGTTAGACAGCATTTTTTAAAAGGGATATAAATCTGTCATCATTTAGTCACCCTCATGTTGTTCCAAACCTCATCAAATGAAGTTTTTTTTTTTCATTCATTTTTAATGAATCAAGCAGTCTTCTGTAGTGACACAAACTTATATGATGAACAAATTTAGGCTTTTAATCCTATATAACAATTGATCAATGCACATATAAGAGATCTCATCAAATAAAAACGGAAGCTCATCCGTACTTGCCTCATTGGTTCTCGAACGTCAAACAAGTTTGGTTGAGTTTCTGGGCCCTACTTTAACGATCTAAGCGCATGGTCTAAAACGCACGGCGCAAGAGCACTTCAGGCCTGTTCACACCGGGACGATTTTCACGCACGTTTATCACCGACGTTTAACTCCTCGTGACTAAACAAAAGGCGCCAATACGAGTGTGCACACCGACACGCAAAACAGGCGTAAAAGCGTCATTTTTAAAAAAAACTCCTCGGGTTAGTTTTTTTATTTTGACGTGGCGCGTTAAAAACTGGTCGACCAATGAGATCAGCGCTTTTGTTCACGTGCCTGGAGCTGCTGAAGTTACAGTAAAACACGACTTGGTGGCGCTCAAGCACAAAACGGTCTTGCCGAGCACACATTAATACGACGAAGAAGTAGTAAGTAGACAAAGAAGAAGATGAGCTGCTAATGCTGCTTGCCAGTTAGCAAAAAGTGTGTCAATGGTTTTGGCCATAGACATAATATGTCTGTGGTTTTGGCAAGCACGCAAATACTGTCTTTCTTTCTTTTTCTGTGTGGCAAGCGAGTGTCAGAAGCGTAAAGTGCCGCAGCACCAGCTTGTGTACCGGGAGCACTATCTATTGAATTTGCACGTTCACTCAGCGCATCGCCAGTGAAAATCGCTTGGGTGTGAACACTCAAGACGCGCCGAAAAACGTAATGAAAAACGCTGGCGATAAGCGCGCGATATTCGTCTCGGTGTGTACAGGCCTTTAGAATTCACTTTTGCTAGTCTAACGTTGAAAAAAAATCGGTCGGCGCGCCATGCACATGGTCCAAAAGGGTTGCACTAGTCTCTCAATAAGTAATGGGTGTGTTTTGGGCGCAACGTGCAATAAACCAATCAGAGTCTCATCTCCCATTCCCTTTAAAAGCCAGTGGTGCTTGCACCACGGTGGATTCGCTATTTACGAATTTGCGAGACTGAACGCTTCTCCAGAGAGGAATCCTTTTATTTTTAATATTTTGCATGTTTGTGTGCTGCTGCGCATCCCTGTGTGTGTAATAAGCAGAGTGTACTTGCGTTGTGCAGCCGCCTATAGGCGCATATTACTAACGCTCCCTTTAAATAACACAAAAAATACTGCACTATTGACTTAAGACCAGGTTTTTGTTGGTCAATGGCCCAGTCGTTTTCAGTTCCTCAAAATAGCAACACGCCAACGATGCGCCTGAACACACCTGGTTTTCAGACCAGCACACCAATGGGCGAACAGATGTGCGCAAGTGCATTTGCAATTTAAACAATGTGGTGCTGAACGTGAAAATGATAACTGCGTCAGGCTGAAACTAGCAAAAACACTTGCGTCTGGCGCAGCATTGAGCCGGGTGCCCTGCGTGTTGCTCAGGACGCGTTCTTATGCGATCTTGCGTCCTTGTGTTCTCATTCATTGTCATCATCAACCGCCAAAGTTCAGTTCCAATACTCAGGACTGCGTACAGAGGACCGTGAAAGTACCCGGATGTGTTCTTGATATTGAAGATGTATTGAGTGCAGACTTGAGAGAATCAAAGCAACAGAAATCAAACATTAGTCAGTTCTGGCAGGTCACGTTAGTCAAGCTCGCATAGGCTGACGGTCAGCTGATCACGTCTACCTATAGGAATACGACGTCTATCACAGCATACACATATAAGCTCCTTTGTTACTATCAACAGCTATTGCGTTCTCCAGAGCTCATTTGCCCTCCTCCATCCCCAGCTCATCCTCTCGTCCAGTCAGGATTTGGTATTCTTATTCCCCTTGAATCAGACTAAAATCGACATTAATGATATCCACAATACATTATGTTGGTTCTGTTCTGTTTACCCTAATGGGGGTTATAGCTGCTCTCCCTGCTCTTATCCATGCTAGGCTGCACGGATGAGCAGGGAGTTTTCACCCAGAACAGAACCATACCGCCAATCCAAACTGTATGCTAATAGTCAATCATCTTTGACGATAGTGGTCCTGATAGAAGTCATCACGGGTGGATGACGTATAATTTGTTCTTCCAACTAGCCTGGCAAAACCAGTCTCCACAGGAATGTCTGTCCTTTGCATTCTTAAAATAAAGAAACAGACGTTATTTTATGAGCTCTATGGTATCTGCCTTGAAAATATTCCAAATATTTTAATTTGTGTTCCCTAGAAGAAGTCATGTGGGTTTGGAATGACATAAGTAAGTAAATGAAGGCTTAACTTTATTTTTTTGGCGAACTATAGGTGAACAAAGGTGTCCTCCTTATAGTAGGCAAGCTAGTTTTGCTACCTAATAAGACTGAGTTTGAGCTTGATTGAGTTCTAAGGCAGCATGGCATGTATTCATCACACAGAAGGCTATCTCAGAAAGCATTGTAGTACTGATAAAAATATTTAGTTTAATTGTAAATTAATTGTTGTACATTTTTATATGTACTATGCTTATTTGAGTATCGCCCATTAAACTCTATTGAGTTGAGTCTCCGGAGCAGAATGATATTCTTGAGGAGTTTGCGTCTATGTAAAATGTTTTGACGGTTTGGTGATTTCACTTAAAAGGGATCATGAACTGCATTGTTTCCTGGGGTGCACTTATAATGTTAGTGATTTTTACATTAAAAAAATTGTCATAATTTAGAAATAAAATGCATTTTTGCTACCCTGATTGTACCCATGTCTGCTGTGAGACTTCAGTGTAAATGCCCACTGCTGTGATTGGCTGCTGTGAGACTTCAGTGTAAACGCTTTGATTGGCTGACATCTTTTCATATGAAATAGCTATTATTTTATGTTTAGGAACTCTCAAAAACGTTTAGCACATTTTTACTATTACAGCTATCAAGGTTAATCATGAAAGTGTTGATTATAGCATTATATTTAGATTGTGGCATGAAAGGTTGCAGTGATGGTCATTGTAGCCGATCACAGACATGTTGAGAGCATGAAAGCAGTGATCTCATCATTATCAATTTCCGACTCTTACGAATACTTTCATCATAACTAACAGTGAAAACACAACGTAAATAAGAGATTCATTGATTATAACAACCCGATCTCACGGCAATTCGTACATATTTTACGAGGTGGCTAATTCGTACGGATTTGTACGACCTCACTCGTACGAACGTGTATGATTTTTGCTAATTCGTACGTATTTGACGAGTTGACAAATTCGTATGAATTCTTGCAAATGACCTACCTCAAACCCCGCCCCTAAACCTACCCGTCACTGGGGTTTAGACAAGACCTACAAGTGAGGTCGTACAAGTGAGGTCGTACAAATTCGTACGAATTAGCCACCTCGTAAAATATGTACGAATTGGTCGTGAGATAGCGTTGATTATAACGGTAGTTTTGCTGCTGTTTGATTGACAGCTCCAGCGATTGCTAAGGGAGCGTTCTTTGATCGCTTTCTATATATAATTTATATAACAATTCACATTTTTGAAAATAAATAACCACATTCCTAGCATTAGGGTCCTTTGAAAAAGGTAGTTATTTTTAGTCAAGTGTGTATTGCTCTTCTCTCCTCGTCATCTCACTAACACGCCAGTGGGCGGGGCCAAAGTTGCAATGATGAAGTAGCTGTTGATTTTCTTCAGCAGAGGCGGTCTTTCATCTATCATAGATGGGCACATTCAACAACAAGTCATTCTCTGAGCTTGGTTACAATAAAAGCTGTTTCGGACTAACAAGGACGTTTTCAGTTCTGAAACTCAGAGGATATTCTTATAGTATGATGACCTCTTACATCAAAACTTAAGAACATTTGATTTCACAGTTCCCCATTAAGTCTGGTTTCATTAGCTTTCGACAACTGTTGTCACGTGAGTTGAAATGCTATGGAATGGCTACATATGTTATGGGCCACATGTTGGCAACCACAAACCTGTTGCTCAGGATCTAGGTTGTATGAATGTCTGGAGAGGAAATTGGGTGATGGACAGAGAGCATCTGGGACTCTGAGAGGAAGACTCTTTGGAGATCATTATAATTCATGTGTAAACATGCAATATAACTGATGGTTTAGAACGGCTGCACGTTAGGGTTTAGAGCAGAGAGCACTACTGAAAAGCAAGGATTTGATGTTCTTCTGTCATACATCCAAAAGATGAGTAAATTGTAATGTTTGTTGTCCCATACTTTAATGCTGTAATCCGTTGACCTTTTCTGTAGGTGACCATTTTTTTGCTCTTTCCACTCAAAATGGATCAGAGCTTTCTTTAGCGTGTTTGCACTTTTATTTAAAAAGATAATTTTGGTGCTCATGTAGAAATGGGAGTTCAAATTCAGCTTGCAAAATTCACCTCTTCTTTGCCATATATTGTCTTGTCTTCTCTCTACTATCCATATCAGTAAAAAAAAATAAACACCTCAGTTTCTTCCAATCTATCCCTTTCCTTTGCTCGACAGAGTGAACATATATAAATCCAACTCAATCTCATGAGAAAACCGAACCATTATACGAGGTGGCGACTGGCAATTTTGTATGAATTCCTAAAAGGTGGCAAATTCATTTGAAATTGCATGAATTTTTACAAAATTGTTTGAATTTCGCCACCTTGGAATTGTAAGGTTCTATCTGCATTCTGAGCGGTTTTGAGATATTGAGCTTCATAGTTTTTACATTCCATTTGACTTTGTATATAGAACCTTTTTGTTTCCTAAATAAAAAGTCTCATGTACACCACTTTTTAAAAAATCACAATGTTAATAAGTTGTCACAGAATAAGGATATGTGAATAACTAACAAAATTTTAACAAAAATCTCAGATAGAACCAAGGTGACGATTTGTTTGGAATTTCGATGTTATTTGTACAAAAATGTACGTTTAAAAAAAGCCGTAAGCGTGAAGGTCCACTCCTAAACCTCAGTGGCAGATTGTACAAAAGCATATGAATGAGGTTTTGCGAATTCATTCAAATTAGCCTAAAATATGCAGTCTTTCTTGTTTTCTTGAGATCCCAACATGTTTTTTCCCTCAAGATTACAACTTCCTTTCTTGTGATCACAGCATAACAAAATAATTGTTCTCTCATTGATCATGACTTGCTTTTCTCTTATATATAATATGTGCGTGTGTGTATAAAATGGTTAGCGAAAAAGTAAGAGAAAAAATGCAGTAAATTTAAATGATTCTCATTGAAGGAGGGGGTGGGGGGGTTGCCTTAAGCTTTGAGAAAACTGCAGTAGCAGGTTGTGCAGGTTTGACATGGGTTGGGTCCACAGAAGAAAGAGAGAGAGGCACTTCAATCTTCCCTCTTTTTAACATGTCTTTATCTCTCTTTTTTTTGTGTGTGTGTGTGTCCAATGTAGAGTCTTTGACCTAGCACATGTTAAGTCTTTTATAGCGTTCAAACACCAAAGCGTGACTGCCAGCTTTCTCAGCATGTCAGTGTAGTAGCTGTCCTGCTCATCTTTGAATATTTCATGAATATATTTGAATGTTGTGCAGATTATACACAACTGTATACCTGAAAGAGAGATGTTTTGTAAGGTATTTCTCAAAGCCTTTTGGTTTAGACATTTTTTTTTAAGATCATACTCTAAAATAGGCAAATCACTCCTCATAGGCAAGATCTTGTCAAGTTGCCTTGTGAAATAAAACACTTTTAAAACAGCATTTAGATGCATATATTCTCTTAAACAGCATTACTTGGCCATGCCTTAAAATGCCGTCCTTATCTGTAATCTGATCTAGGGCAGCAGCTGCTCGTCTACTTGTTGCCCTGTTGTTCTTTCTGAAAGGGTGTGTGTGTGTGTTGGTGAGGAGTGTGCAAGAGGAGAGTTGTTGATGAGCAAAGGCCTTTTACCCTGTTGACAAGCATTGCAGCTGTTTTTCCAAGTCTCAGAAGAGAACAGTCTCCTGTCTGTGCTGCTTAACCCCCTGTCAGAGAAACCAAGACTGAATTTGTGAGTTGCACTAGGGGTACATTTGCATTACAACAAAGTACTAAAAACGGAAATGTTTTTCGCATATAGACAACCACGTTAGTCAAAACGATCCCCGTTCACACAAATCCGCGAAACCACTAAACGCTGTATTATACATGCCAGGCCAGTAGATGGCGATTGTCACTTTGTAAAGAAACACTATGCGCCTATAGACTGAATAAGTAATATGCATGCGCATGTAGTGCTGGGCGGTTTGACCAAAAATTTATATCACGGTATTTTTCAAAATAATATCGGTTTCGCAGTATTTCTTTCCCCATGCATGACCAGGTATTAATCACATTTCCTACTGATTGAGAGAGGAAATACTGCAGTAGATTGACTTTGAATGAAAAACTCAACACTACAATTAATACAGGTTAGACAACAACCAATAATAGCACTAGTCTGAACAAATGAAAGAATAAAGACATAGTTACTTTTTGCCCATTCATCTTTGAATTTTCGGTCTACATCATTGTCTTCGGTGTATCAGAATAATCCATCGTGTCATCGCGTTCATGATCAGACGTACGGCTGTATCGGTGTCCTTATTTGCACATATATTTCATTTGAAGAAGGCGTGATTAAATATGTGCGCATACACAGTGCTGGACCATGTTTAGAGCACTAGAGGATATGTCCATAAAAAGCTTGAAACTCGCTCGCTCCGGTCTGTATCTGATCTATGATCCGCGTGGTGAGCGTTGTTAAACTCGTCGCGGCGCTCTGCGCAGAAACCGCTCTCATGCGCGCCGCATGTTGTTTGAATTCTCTGGTGTAATGCGATCTCACTCGGTCACTACAGTGCAACAGTGAAACGGGACCCCTCTCAAACAGGGTCGCGCTCCACCGTGTACCGAACGTTGTTTATGCGACATACACTGGTATTGCGGTATAATAAAAATGTATATCATAACAAAAATAAACACCGGTATTCAGTATGAACCGGTATACCACCCAGCACTATGCGCATGGCGTCACTGTTTTCACAATTTTGTGTTTTTGTAGTTTACATGAAGATGATGACCATATTGTTTCAAAAGTTTGCGTTTTCAAGCCCCTACAAAAATGTATTGACATGTAAATGTACGGCCAAAACGCATAAAGTTTTCAGTTTTTTAGTTTGAAATCTGTGCCGTGTAAACAGCCCCTAAATTAATTGTTATTTATCCATCTAGCATGAGATGCAGTGTTAGTTCAGAATATCTTGCCCCTGTTAAGTATTGCTCTGATTTCTCTCATAAAGACATTTCTGGCTCAACTCAACCTAAAGTATCAATCAATCAGTCAATTAAATATTATTTATATAAATTCATTTCAAATTATTATCAATGTTGAAAAAAGTTGTGCTGCTTCATATGTTTGTGGAAACCATGATATTTTTTTTCCCAGGCATCTTTGATGAAGTAAAAAAAACAACAGCATTTATTTGAAAAAATTTTTTTTAATAAAATTATAAACCTCTTTATTGTTTGATCAATTTAATGCATCCTTGCTGAATACAAGTATTACAATAAATACACTTTTGAATTGTAGTTTATTTCTAACAATATATAATTATTTATTAAAATCATATTGTTTTGCATTACAATAATGAGAATAAGATTTTTTGTAATTGATTGTAATGAAGGTTATAGGTGAACGAAGATTTGAGGGAAAATTTTACAGTTTATGTCAAGTTTTGGCTTACAACCAGGGTTAGGTGCTTCTACATCAGTGTTATTCACCATCATTTCCCTCTGATTTTATGGCCACACGGAATCTGTGGAATTTTTTTGTGATTTCTGCGCTGAATTTTTTTTTTTTTTCCGGCGGAATGGTTTTAAATGTGTTAAAAAGATCTAAGAATATTGAAACTGAAAACATTACAAATAAAATATTCACTTTTTCAATACAAATCCAAATAGAAAAAGCTAGATCGCTACTATAGTACATCCACTAAAAGACGGAGAAAATATTGCTTTATCAATTGTATTGTACACAAATCATTAAATAAGCATTTGCATTTGATTAAACAATAGAGCAAAATAAATAAATAAATACCTACCAAAGTAAATTAATTAACTATTTTTAATAGTTATAAATAAGACATTTTAGCAGACATGTGACATTTCCATAACTCCTCCATGGTCAATTAAATTTTAGACATTTTAAAGCATCACTTTCTCACAAAAAAAATAATGTCACATCAATAAGCGCAGCCTACTGCCCCTCTACGCAAGCGATTGTGTATGCTTCTCAAATGACGGGCACTAAAATCTGTGGAAATTTCTGCGGAATTCTGCGCGCACAGATTCTGTGTGGGCCTACTTATGGGTAGGGTTAGGTTTAGGGGTAGGGATATGGTTAAGACTAAATTTTTGGACAGGAATGTTGTTCCGTGGTCAGCAAAATATGTCGACCCAGGAATGGTTACTTAGCAAAATCACATTGACCAAGGCCCTGTTTACACCTGGTATTAAGATGCGTTTTCGTTGATCGGATCACAAGTGGGCGACGCTAAATACAGGTGTAAACGGGGTCTAAAACGTTTTGAGCTTGTCCACTTTCAACTACTTCCAGAGGTAGTCGGGAAAATATTCGGATTGCTTTCATCGTGTAAGCGCTCATGTGGTCGAATTTGTTCAAACAGCCACAAAAGACCGTCTACTCCCCGCCTACTGACCTAATGCGTAAACATTATGGGAACCGCGCTAGCCAGACAGGAATTTAAACTTGGAGATTGAATAATCTGAAAAGGTCCATACATCTGCCCACCATAGACCCTCCCCTCGAAGAAATCAGGACAGATGTGGTTGAAAGTGGACAAAAGAGGCGAAATAAAACACCAGGTGTAAACGGGAATGCGTCTCCCTCGTCTACTTGTGATCCCATCGACCAAAACGCATTTAAATACCAGGGGTAAACAGGGCCGTAGATGATATCAATGAAATTTTGGGGTGAAATGCAAAGCCAGCATGTTCTTGAGCTTTCCTCAGATTCACTCAGCGAACAGTTCACTTCAAATTTGCTCAAACAAATGTACCCTGTGTTGTGTTTATAATAGCACAATGTGATGGTTAAAGGTTTAGACAAGATGCTTCTTTAATGAACACTGGTTATCCATCAAGAGTGTTGGATGCTTTTGGTTTGTCACTTGATTCTGTAACCCGATGTCTCTTCAGAGGCCAGGCGCTGCTGGTGTCGGCGGGTGACCTTTTCGTGATGTATGCTCTCAGATAAGGCGACATGTTTGAAACCAAGGTCAATATTTACTCATCAGCAATACGCACCAAACCCGAGCAAGAAAATGCACAACAATTCAAGACCAAATTATCATTAAGCTGCTGGATTTCATGTTTAATAAGCAGACCTCTATTCAGTTGTTTATGTGTTTTTTGGCATTCAGTACTAGGATGTTACCCAGGTCTTGATAGCACTAGCTTGCAGGACTGCTGTGTTATGAACCCAGTACACCTAAAACAGCAGTATTGTCCTTGGGGAGCTCTGTGTGTTTCCTGAGCCTTAGTGGATGCCTAAATTGGTCAGGCAACCCTCACTCCCGCTCCCACCCCCTATGATTTCCCTGTTCTTCAGGCCTTTTTTGGACTGGGGTGCTCGTAAGTGAGAGGGAAGGAGAGAGAGGACGGGAGGGGAAGGACGGAGGTGTGGGTGACACAACAGATCTCCTGAGAGAGCGAGAGAGAGAAATGGACAGAGAGTGTGTTAGCTACACTGTAGCTTTCTTAATAAGGGCATGTCTGGAATGTCAGCCCTTCTCTCTCTGTAGGTCCATACCCGTGGTCTCTAGTACCTCCTTATGATAACCGCTTTAGCTGTTTCTGAAGTCCAGTTGTGGCTTTTCTTGCATATTTGCCGTATTATTAGAGTCACTAGTTGGGATGGGTCCTTAAAACCCTTAAAAATGTTCTTTAAAGGCACAACATGTAAGATTTTGGGATTCAAATATCCAAAAAACACTAGAACAATGTTATGTTTTTTTGACTTGTGTACTTACATTATCCCAAATATTTCCAAGAATGTTTAAATCCAGAGAAATAAGTGATTTTAACCAGGACACGGACCGTGTCTGTGCATTGCCTATCAATGACGTCATACCCGCAATGCCCTCGATTTCCGGGTTTTTTTCGTAGATGCCATGGAAACACCAAAGACGCGTTAATATATGATGTGTTTTATTTTATTAGGTGAGCAACTGTTTGGAGACATTCATCGACAGAAAAGGAATCATTGCTCAACACAGTTAGTCTTATTGATCAAATCTGGTTTTCTTGATTTACAGCGAGTACCATGTTTTTACCATGAGTATCATGCCTGATATCCATCTAGCTCACTGCAGTGTGAACAAGTAGCCACCGAGTGAACACACAGAGTAGCATTATAACTTTCAACACACTGAAATGTATCTAATATGATAAAATAGCTGCGTTACCACACATACACATGAGCGGAAGAAGCAAGAGTGTTTGTCTGTTGCATAATAAAAGTTCTGCGAAATCAAGGCGCCATCAAGCTACACCTTTGTTTTGAATAAACGACCTCTAGCGGTGAAAAATGACATTTTGTGGCACATCTGTGAATTAATGCCGACATGTAATCGAGCTAGAAAAATGTAACTGGAATTTTTTTTCACCATTTATTACACGGCTCTGTGGAATACTTGATTCTGATTGGTCAATCGCGCATTCCAGCAGTATGTTATTCACAGATAACAACCGCCAAAGTGAATAACACACCGCTCATCCGGGTACTACGAGTTATCTTGACCGGTACTACTTATATGCTTAACGTGTCACTCTGCTGTCGTTGACTGTGTGGCGCCATCTTGTGACTGAAAAACATTTATCCACCACGGGTTACAATGGAAGGTTCACGGCCGGAACTTTCTTTATAAAGTTTTAAATATGGATATTTTTTTACACAAACGCATCGGTTCGCTTCAGAAGGCCTTTATTAACCCTCCAGAGCCATGTGGAGCATGTTATTTGACGGACAGCTGCATTTTTTATGGACTTTATGGAGTAGTAGCTACAACTACTACTATTATAAAGCTTGGATTAGCCAGGACTTTTTTAATATAACTCCAATTTTATTAATCTGAAAGAAGAATGTCATATACACCTTCTCAATGTTAAGTGGTCTCTTAATTTTTTCCAGAGCTGTATATGGTAAAAACAAATCTTTTCAGCAATAGATAAAGGCTTAAAACAGTTTGGAACTGTTTTTCTTCGCGGAAGCTTTGCGTAAAAAATAAAATGTTTAAACTCAAGACAGTATTTTGTGTCTAATTTACTTGAGACATGTAGCCATGTAATAAGTGTGGTCCTGATCACTCTGTCGGGGTTTATTCTGCGATAACAACTGGCTGGATGTACATTATCCCTTACTTAATAACCCCAAATACAGTTAAAAATGGCTTAGCAGGGATACATTTATTGAAAAACCTTTTTTGTTTAGTCTTGAGAATGTTGCAGTATCATTGAATGAGGAGGGCAGAGCGCTCACCAAATCCATGGCCACAAAAATGCTTTGTGGGCAGTTCTTATTAGTTTACTCTGTTTTTCAGATTCATTTTGCATATGGCCTCAGTGACTTCGGTAAAGAATGAAGGCCTAAATGGTAATTTCCTTAAGATGGATGCCAGCCGTCTTGTTTTTAGAGAAGTCAGGGGCTGTTATATAGATCACAAATGCTACTGTACACTTCAGTTCAGAAGTTTAGGGTCAATAAGTTAAAAAAAAAATATTTGTTCAGCAAGGATATTCAATTGATCAAAAGGGACAGTATAAACACATGTATAATGTTACAAAACATTATATTTAAAATAAATTATGTTCTTTTGAACTTTCTATTCATCAAAGAATCCTGGAAAAAAAACATTGTTTCATGATTTTTATAAAAATATGAAGCAGCACAACTGTTTTCAACATTGATGATGATAATAATAATAATAAGAAGAAGAAGAATAAAATGTTCAAATAAGAGCATCAAATAATCATATTAGAATGCTATCTGAAGGATCATGTGAGACTGTCACTGAAGTAATGATGCTGAAAATTCAGCTTTGATCACAGGAATAAATTACATTTTAAAATATATTGCAATAGAAAACAGTTATTTTGAATTGTAATAATATTTCATAATATAACAGTTTTTACTGTATTTTTGATCATTTATATGCAGCCTTGGTGAGCAACTTTTGAATGACAGTATACAGTAGGCTAATAATGATTCTGTTTATTTAGTGCATCGAAATATTAATTGTGGGGTTATAATCACAAGATATTCAATATGATTTTGTTAACAATCAACAAGAAATTTCAGCCTTTTTTTTAGACAAAATTCAGTATAGATTATACGGCTGTACATAATAATATAATATTACTGATTCAATTAAGTAAAGCAGACAGTAATTTTTTATATAATGTTTCTTAATTGTTTATTGTATGTCACTCAACCCTATTGCATTGAGAAGATTTGTGAACGCCGACTTCCACTGTCTACTTTACTATGATATTGGCCAATCTTGCTCAGCCTGTCTTGTTGACACCAAGGAAATGTATCAGTGCCTTTAGTAGGTTCTCTTGAGTAGGTTCTCTTTTCAATACCAGTGCTATTAATACCCTCCAGCTCACGAAAGCTGTAAAGCACGTCCTTGAAAATCTGATATCTCGTCACCTGAACTTCACTTGACATCAGGAGTCTGAAAAATCTGGCGCCTTGCTCGGCAGCTCAGTGTGTCCTCTGCTCCGACAGCCATTTTGTCTTTCCTGTCCAACTCACCTCTCTCGGCCGTCGCATAATGGGATGAACTGATTGACAGGGCATATGCAAATGATCATATGATCCTGAAAGATTCTTTATTTAAAGTAGGGGGTGGGAAAAGCTCCAACTCCAAAGGAGATTCATGGTCACACCATCTGGAATGATAGTAACTGTCAACCCTCCTATTGGTCTTGAGCCGTCTCAATTAACCAATTATTGTAAGACGGTCTTGAAGGGGCAGCTGATGCTCCTCTAAAGTCGGCTGGGAGCCTTTTTACTTTTATTCGCTGAACAGGTGTCTTTCCAAACCTGTATTCCTCCTTCCACAGATCACAAAATGAGATGTTTTGAAGAATCTTCGTTTAATTGTTTCTATATAACAACAATTGTGAGTCAGTGAGATGAACGGATCAGTTGAGTTGTGACCCAGACAAACAAGTTCTTTGACTCATTTGATTCCAGAGTTGACTCCGTGATCCGTTGCTAACAGATAGTGAATGAAGACATACATTTCAGTCCGTTCACATGAAATAGCGAATGAGTTATATGTGGCTTTTTTGTAATTTTTGGAGCTTAAATTTGCAATGAAACGGAAGTAGTAACAGATCTTTTTGTACTCTGACATACATGCGAGTGAAACGTATTATCGGAAAGAAAAAAAATGTAGGCTTGGTTCTGTGCATCAGTTGTTGATTGGATGGAGAAAAATCTGAATGTGAGCTTGCAGCCAGTTGTAAGAAAGGGGCGGGATTCAAATGGACTTAAACTTTTAAATTTGAATGATTTAAATAAGAAAATTCACTGGAAAAGAGTTAAGGCATTTTGATTTAAGAATTCAAATTCAAATGTTTGTGTAATTTTATCTAATTTCTGTTATTAAAAATAAGAAAAAAGCTAATTACAAACAATAGGACAAATACAATGTAACAAAAATATTTACAATTAACATTACAGAAAATAATAATCAAATGTAAAAATAAAATCTTGCCAAAAGTCATCACTGTATGAATTAAATCTATAATTTTTCTTATTAAAGCTAAAGTTTTCAGTCAAGAGCAGTAAGTCATTTTCTTTTTGTTTGATTCACATTAATGACACAGAGCAGCAGGTCGGTTTATTAGGCTGCTGTCACTTTAAGACCAAACACACGGATCCATTATACTGATACACATCCGATTTACACCCACCTGTTTACTTTGACTTGAGACGTAACCAGCTTTTCGACATTGACATCATTGCGTGTGTATTCGACCATGCAAGCGCAATAAGGCGTGAAAGAGAACTGAATTTGTGCTGAGAGACACAGCTTTCAGTCTGCGCGTGCTCTGCTCTTTTTCACTGCTTATTGTGCTCAATAACACTTTTTAACATCGACCACGTCTCAAATCGCCTTCTGAGAGAGAGGCAGCTTTCTGTGCGCGCACTTTGGCAGTGTGAAAAAGTCACAAGTATCACTGTGTGGATTTATTGCGCTTATAACTCTTTTTAACATCAAGCATGTCCCACTCTATATTCCTATTCATCCATTTTATCACTCTGAAATTTCAATAGTGCTATATATTTACATACCGCGATATACACAATATAGCAAAATCTCTAACGATAGACATGTGTGACCTGTGATGGCAAAATGAGTCGGAATGCACACAGGATGAGTTCGAGCTACAGGCAAAACCAAGTGGCTACCTCCCGCAGTTTCTCTTTAAGCCAATACGGAAGTGACTTAAACTGCAATTCATCGACTGGCCGCTAGGGACAGGCTCCAGAAGGAGCAGAATCTCATTGAGCCCCATGTTAAAATGCCCAACTTTACAGCAGAATAAAACATGTTTACAGTCTGGTACAAATTGTGGTTTTGGTCTATATGGTTCATTTTGTCCTTCATGACGACTGTGAGGGGGGTGAATTTTTTTACAACTCATTCGTTTACATTATATAAATCCTTAAACTTCTGCATAATTAAGGGCCTGGCCACTTTGAGTGACAGGTGGATAGCCATTTATCTGCTGTCTGTTAGTCATCACGTCACCTCAGCTCCACCCTACTATCCGGGAGCTACGCACGATGGCGCGATGACAAGATGGCAACGGCCAGCTCGTCCCTACTTTGCGCTTCAGAACGGCTCATCAGAATCCTATGGGTGACGTCACGGACACTACGTCCATATTTTTTTACAGTCTATGGGCAAAACAAGTAAAACATTTAGATTTTGGTCGATTTTGAGGTTTTCAACAAAAATGAGTTCATTAAGCCCAACGCTCCAAACATCTAAAAGTATCTTTATTTGTATTTTTATTTGAATATATATATTTTTACAATAGATATTTGGTGTTAACTTGTTGTGTTTCAAATTTGTGTTATTACCAGGGATTTTAAGGTATGGTTGCTGGGTGATTTTGTTTTGAAATCTTCAGAAATTTTTAACTAGATTTTTCTAAAAATTGACTTGTTCGACTTCAGAATTTTTTTAGCTCCGGTATAGCTCAGTCATTTTTTGTCCAATTCTAATTTTGAAGGGTTTTAACATATGAATATGAAAATAACAATAACCAATTTTTGAAAATGTGCTCATTTCGACTCATTTTGCCAGCACGAGTCTCATTTTATACTGTGGTAACAATATAAGGTATATCGTCATACCGCCCAGCCCTAGTGGTCACTATGAGCTCAGTCATAAGTTGCACGGATATATTTGTGGCAATAGTCAACATTACATGTCAACAATATGGGTCAATTTTTCTTTTATGCCAAAAATCATTAGGATATTAAGTAAAGATCATGTTCCAGGAATATATTTTGTAAATTTCCTACCGTAAATATGTCAAAAATGTATTATTAGTAGTAATATGCATTGCTAAGGACTTGATTTGGACAACTTTAAAGGCGATTTTCTCAATATTTTGATTTTGTTGCACCCTCAGATTCCAGATTTTCAAATAGTTGAATCTTGGCATTGTAAGAAAAAGCTATGTGAAGATTCCACAAAAAATATATATTTTTGTGTTTCACAGAAACATAACATCACACTGGTTTGAAATGATATGAGGGATATAATTTTGTTTTTTAAATGACAGAATTAAAAAATTTGGGTGAACTATTCCTTTGATTGTGACCTGTTTTAATGACCTCTATCTCTCTCCTAGTCCTGGGTGTGAGGGCTCACGTAGGGGCCCAGGTGGAGCCGCCACCATTGCAGCCAACGAGTGGAGCGCCAATGAGAGCCCGGAGGAGGGGCAGGAGGATGGAGTGGATGGCTTGGACAAGGCCGGAATGGACGGGGATGCGGAGGGTGTCTGGAGCCCTGACATCGAGCAAAGTTTCCAGGAGGCTCTGGCCATTTATCCACCCTGTGGCCGAAGAAAGATCATCCTTTCAGACGAAGGAAAGATGTATGGTGAGTCTTGGAGAGCTGAATACCCCCAGCGAGAGTTGCTTGCTTTGTGCTCAGAGCAGACTTTGCCGGGCAAAGCATTTGAAACTTGAGAGAGTAGATAGAAGTCATGAGACAGATTCCTAGAAGTTGCTTTCTCGAATGCCTAAAACGGATCAGCTATTTATTGCAGCAGTGCTGTTGTTGGAAAGAAAATGTAGTGAAACAAGGTAAGGACGAACGGGGTCAAGTCATGTTGTGGGAGTTTTATTGAAGTGAATCAGAGGGTGAACTTATGACACTCCCCACCTCCAGATTTTCCTGTTCCCACACGGGAGCCACTGACAGGAATGCTGTGTCTCCCATTTAAGTCAGCATTCTCAGTAAAGCCTGAGTCAGCCTCCTGACTCAAGTGTGATATTTTTCTCTTTATCATAGCCATTACTGGCTGTATGATTCAGACTTGACAATAAACAGAGCTGATCCATTTCAGTCTCATCAACTATTAAAAAGATACTTTAAAGGAGTGGATTCATGTTTGTTTGGGTTTTACAGTGTATAAATCACTCCATGTCTACAGAGATGTGTCTGGCTTCTACCAAGCACAGCTTTTGTAAAAGCAGGCCAGTTTGTAACTGTTTACAGGCCAATTAGAGTTAGAGAAAGCAAACATTATCAGTGAAATATTTATTATTCTTAATTAAAATATGTATGGTTCTAAAATTTAGCCGTTAAGCCATTATTTATAGGCAGCGGCTATTTACACTAAGTGCAAATAGCTTATTTTCTTAGCCATAGATTCTATTTACACTAGGCCTATGTAAAAATAGCAGTATTTTCTTAAATAAGTGCAATAAGTGTAAATAGTAGTTATGCTATGTATACTTATAAATAGTGGCAGATACTATTTGTACCTCAGCGTTGTTGTACATCAAACGGCAACATACGCAATAATACCATAGAGTGTAAATGATTATATTTATTAAAATGATTAAATGGATGCCGCCTTATTAGGACAAAGCCCTCCCTACACCTACCCCTTTATTATTAAACACACGTTTTTTGTATTTTTTGAATATTTTCGTCATTTTTATTACAAATAAATGGCTTTCGATCTGATATGTGATGGGAAAAGGGAGTAGAGCAAGTTTGGCAAAAGGCGGATTTGAACTTTCTGCCACACACCTTACCCCTATACTATTGCTACTGTTGACAATTCAGTTTCTTTTCTGTCTATTTCCAGTGGGCGGGGTTAGTGTAAATATCCTCTACCAACAAGGCAGGCTATTTGCACTTAATGTAAATAGACACTCCGTTATTTATATTAATTCCTGCAATTTTTGTCCCAAATATTTTACCTTTATTTACAGTTAAAGCAACAGTAATATTGTGAAATATTATTACAATTTAAAAGAACTGTTTTCTATTGTAATATATGTGACCCTGGACCACAAAACCAGTCATTAGTTGCATGGGTATATTCAACAATACATTGAATGGGTCAAAATTATCATTTTTTTATGCCAAAAATCATTAGGATATTAAGTTAAGATCATGTTCCTTGAAGATATTTGTAAATTTCCTACCTTAAATACAGCTCTGGAAAAAATTGAGACCACTTAACATTGATTATTATTAATATTAGTAATGTACATGGCTAAGGACTTAATTTGGACAACTTTTAAAGGCGATTTTCTCAATATTTAGATTTTTTTGCACCCTCAGATTCCAGATTTTCAAATAGTTGTATCTCAGCCAAATATTGTCCTATCAGTTCCAGGGTCGCATATTTTACATATTTTAAAATCAAAGCTGAATTTTCAGCATCATTACTCCAGTCTTCAGTGTCACATGATGTGAATAGTTTTGGGTCAGAAACCATTGGATTATTTTTTGATAGCAATTGATTTGTGGTTTCAACTTTTGGTGTAAAGCTAGTAAATAGATATTGTCTATACTAGCAGATGCTCTAAAGCTGGGTTCAAAACAATTCAGCAAAATTTCACGAGCAAGAAAATACATTGTTTATTGTCAATAGTGTAGCAAAGTATGAAGTCACTTTCAAACCATTCAGCATTTTGTGGGTCATCACAACAAACTTTTGTAACCAAATCGAACCCATTGCAAAATCAGTGTGGGAAAATATTTTGCACTCATGCGATTTTTCACATTTGGCTGCGAAAATGTGTCGCACCTTGAGTTAATTCTTTTGCCACATTTGTGATGTTCCAAATCATTAGCATGAACACTCAATCATTAGTAAGGGCCAGGATTAGACTATGTAACATCGATAAACTAAGCTTTATGACATTCCCATAATCCTTTTGTTAACTGATTGTGGTAGGCGTCAGGATTTAATATATGATTGCTCGCACAAATGAGCTCATTTGGCTTTGGGGTGTTTTGACCTTTGACCCTCTCTGTAGAAAAGGCTTATGGAGACCGGCCCACATTCTTTTCTTTTTTTCCATGGCTTGAAGGGGACACACATTCCACAACCCTGCGGCCTTGTCCTCCGCTGTAATACTCCACCCACGTCTGTCACACAAGCTCTAATCCCCCTCGCAACAGATGAGGAAGGTTTGTTTCAACAGCCATGCATTTTGTCCTTTTGTGGTAGCATGGGCTGTCAGGATCCGTTCACTCTGTGTGTGCGCTTACGTTACCCCACAGAGGCCCTTGGGCCCTCTCTCTTCTCTCCGTATGACAAGATCATCCCCTTCCACTCTCTTTACAAACAACCCTATCCCGGGCAAGTTACGGGACTCCTGCCAGGACCCTGATGTCAATCTCCAAAAGCGAACAGCGTCTCCTGATATGCCCCCTCTCTCTACACCCCCAGTGCACACAAGTTCACTGGCCGCAATGTATACTTTGACTAGACAGCACTAAAATAGTCTGGCTATCTGTTGCAGGCAGAAGAGCACTAACCTAGTGACTTTGTGGATTGTGTTTTTGTGCACTCAGAGTTTGTTATAGACATTTTACTAAAGTTGCACCAGATAGAATAAATGTAAACCTAAGGATGAAAGACATACTATGCTAACCATTTCACCATATAACCTGTAGTCTAATCCCATTGGGTATGTTTACTTGCACTCATTTTTTGCACTAAAGCTTTTTTATTCAGTTTCCCCCTTTGACTAGTTTGTAAGATGCGAGTCTTAAATAAACATATGAACATTTGTAAGATGTAAAATGTATTTAAACATAATCTTCACAACACTGAAGACTCTCTGAAGTTTATAGTTACAGTTATCGTTCTTTGTGTGAACAGGGCTTTAAAGGAACACGCCGACTTTTTGGGACTTTAGCTTATTCAGCGTATCCCCCAGAGTTAGATAAGTCCATACATACCATACTCATCTCCGTGCGTGCCATAACTCTGTCTGACGCACCGCTAGCCTAGCTTAGCACAAAGACTGGAGGTAAATGGCTCCAGCTAGCCTACTGCTCAATAAGTGACAAAATAACACCAACATTTTCCTATTTACATGTTGTGATTGTGTATAGTTACATCGTGGACTAAGACCAATGGAAAGTGAAAAGTTGCGATTTTCTAGACCGATATGGCTAGGAACTATTCTCTCATTCCTGCGTAATAATCAACTTTGCTTGATTATTATTATGGAACTTTGCTGCCGTTCCTTTAAGCATTCACATGCTTAAAGGTAGGTTAGGCAATTTTAGAGAGGCTAGCAATAACAAGCAAGCTTTGAAAGCATGAGATCCTGTCCTCCCTTCAGAGCGTCTCCAAAGCCACATCCCCTTCAAAACACATGAACACACACAGCAGAGTCTGCAAACCGTCACGGGAGATGGTGTTAAATTACCTCACGTCTCAAAGCACGTAACATTACAATAATACTGAACATAAACAACATTACTCGTACCACCTGACTGCTATAGATTCATGCCAACGTTGATAGTGTTCAGGGCTCCAGACTGTGACAAAATGGTGGTATTTTTCCTGCTGGTGCGACTAAATCTTGTTAGAGATTGCACTGGTGCGACTACCAAGGTGCCCAACTGATAAGAGCAGCCATTTCTGTTACATATGAGAAACATTAATCGGCGAACAAAATGAAAGCAAAACGGTGAGAAAGCGTTTGAATTCACCACAGAATTAATAACATTGCAACTGCGAGATCTAGTGGGAAGCGTTCTCGCAGAATTCTGTTATAAACCACAGATATCAGATCAAACAGACAGCGCTGATGTGGAAACCAGGAGAAACATTGCGCCATGAACGAAATTCAGGGGTTTCAGTCCACAAATCACCAACATTCACCATGTATTAACACCACATGGTATTGTGGCAGAAATAGGTGATTTTTTTTTTGTTACATTTATTTATTTCAGGGTTCGACAACCTTTTGAGAGTGAAATTCAAGCACATTTCAAGGGCTTTCCAGTGCCTCACACTTTTTCCAACAATTCAAAGCTCTAAATATTATCCAATTTTAATGTTATTTATTTTTTATGTGATGATTTGTAAAACTAAAAGTTTAAAGGTGTTGGAAAACTAACACTTTGTGTCAAAAAAAGCACTTTTATTTAAAAAAAGACATGAAATAACCACTATAACTAGTAGTTGGTGGCAGAGGAGCTCTTATTTGACACATTTCCACTCCCCTTTTCTAATATATGGAAATATATTACACAGAAAACAATTAACCCCTTAACTGTCACCCCCCTTTTTGAGAATGCACATACAAATGCACTATCCAAACTTAAAGGGCTGTAATTCAAGAATGCTTTGGTCTTGTTTTTAAGAAGACACTCAGCAGATTGCTGAAGTGAAAGCATTTCAAAATATGAAAGTATGAAAAAGGATGAATTTTGAGTTTTTCAAGCTTTCGAATGATGCTTAAAATATGATAATTACTAAAATATATGATACGACAAAAAGGCGATCAAAAAAGAGCACCAGGCGTCCCGCTAGCAGGATGGTGGCAGTTAAGGGGTTTTAAAGAGTGCTACTTCTATTATCACTGAAGCTGTCGGTCAGTTCAGTGTGATACTATGAAAGAGAAATGGTACATTTATATAGAGTATAAGAGTATAACATAAACATTTTCCCTATAAGAAGGTTTTTGCACATTACTGTTGTTAATAAAAGTTAATTTTATCTGCATCTCAATTCAAGCTCAGTGCTTCAATGTTAAATTTCCATTAAACAAACATGTAATATTATTAGAAACTGAACTTATTACTGCAAAACAATTAGGGTTGTAATGATATATCATTAATCTATATATCGCAATATAAAAATGCGACGATATGTATCGTTGATGTTAACAATATGATTTGTGATATAGAGTTGTTTTATCCAAGGCTCAACTTGCTGTATTTATAAGGTATAATTCTCCCAAAAATGTAAACTGTCATCATGTTCTCACCCCCCTCATGTTGTTTCGTTTAACTTCTAGACACAAATGAAGATATTCTTTATAAAACCTGAGAGATTTCTGTCCTTCCATTTAAAGTCCATTCATCTCAAACTTAAAAGATCCAATAAATGTCAAAAGGCATCGTAAAAATAACTACGATGCAATGGGGGAATATTTGTTGGTCCTGATGATAATAATAATAATAATAATAATAATAATAATAATAATAATAATAATAATAATAATAATAAAAAAGTTAAAAAATGTTTAATGTATTTTGGCTTAAAATATCGCTCACTGAATATTGAGTTCAGTATCGCGATTTATATCGAATCGTGACACGAGTGTATCGTTACACCCCTAGAAACAATGTTATGATTTAAATTAACTTTATGATCAATTTTAAAATCAGGTGCTGGCGCCACCATCTGTAGAAATTGCGCTGGTGCCACTGCTCTCAAATTTTACTCTGGTGCCCTTGTTGACATTGAAACGCATAAATCCAAGTCTGAGGACGTGAACCGCTAAATACATACACAGATGTTGACAGGCATGCAGGACATTGTGTCGTTTCAGTCGGAATGAAATCAATGATTGAGCATACATTTTTTTGTTCCTAACACCGTGTCTACACCGGACGCGACTGTTGACGCGTCACGTCGTGCCGCAACAGCTAGAAGATGTCTACACTGGACGCGACAAATCGACCGTTGCAAATCCGTTTGTCCTTCCTATGAGAAGTATTGTGAGTGCTTGGGGTACATCAGTACAGTTTACTGTCAAGGATTTGTCGCATCGTGTCGTGTCACACAGCGCCATGCCGCATCAAGTGTAGACAACATCACTGATTATAATGGGTTCTTTGGTCGCATCGTGCCACTCGCATCTGGTGTAGACACGGTGTAAGACTTCCACAGAAGATATATGTACATTTTTTAAAAATATTTAGACCATTTCTATTATTGATTGCTATCAGGATGTGAAGAGACGTTCAACCAGTATAACAAAAAGTGTTTATGAAAAAAAAAATTGCCTACCCTACCTTTAAAGTTGGCATGAAATGTAAGTTTCGATTAGTCTTTTCTTTCCTGTTGTGACGTACTATTTCCGAGTGACAGCTTCTTGAACAAGAAAAAATGTCAACGCTGAAGTAAAATTTTATTTACATCTCATCATTCATGCCTTAAAATGCTATCTATGTAAACAGCTCACTATATTTTGCTGTCTCAGGACACTGTATGCTGTGGAAACTGAAGTATCGAGTTTTATTTTGTCCTGATCCCTAGCATTTAGCATCCGTTAATGTTCCTCAAAGCTTCATTACTCACTGCAAAACTCCTGCTGTCTTCTTACAAAAAGCAGCTCTTCTAATAAAGTTCACTCTCATTGCACCGTGGGAAGACTGGTTAAACAATCTGATGTTCCCATCCAGTGTCTGGCTGCTATAATGAGCTTGATTTGTCATCCTGCACCTGTGATGTCTTGCCAGGTTTCTTTTTTAAAAGTCTCAACCTGCAATCATTTTAGTTTATTGCCAGTGTGTCAAAGCTGTTGGGTTTGAGAAATAAAATATCAATGCTAATGCTTAGCAAATGATCTCAAGGTCTTTTCTGAATTAGGCTAATTTGTGGCTCTGTTCATCATTATGCATCCTTTTATGTTAGTAGCTTATTACTGAACTTGTTGATAGTTACGGTTGTGTTTTCACATGAAGTTTTGAATTAGGACCTTCTCAGAGAGGGCGCATGACATCATCTCAGTTGCACAAGCTTCCCAGATGTGATGGATCTTCTGGGGAGATTTCACTGAGATCTGCTGCTGAGATGAATTGGCTAATTTGCAAGAGATGGGTGCAAATGTCTGGACCATGGGGCATCGGTTAGTGAATGTTGTGCCGTGGTGCTCATACACTCTTAAGAAAAATGGTTCTAAATAGTACCAAATCAGGGTTCTTTGGCTTGTAACAATAGCAGAACCCTTTCTGATGCTAAATAGAAAACTATTATTATTATTAGTGTTAATATTAAATAAATATATATATATATATATATATATATATATATATATATATATATATATATATATATATATATATATATATATATATATATATATATATATATATATATATATATATATATATATATATATATATATATATATATATATATATATATATATATATATATATATATATATATATATAATATATATAATATATATAATATATTGTAGCCCTCTATCTGCCTGGTCTTATATGGTGTTGCCTCTATTTGGGTTTTACATAAAAATAAAAAAGACCTGCCAAATTGTAGAAAAATGGCAGCGATCTAACAACAGTTGTTAGCTGAATACATTAATAAATAAAAATTGACATTGATCATGATAGAAGGGGGAAAAAGTGATATAAAGTCATGGCATAGCTTTAATGTTTTTTTTTTGTGACTGGGTTTAGGCATAAAGTAATATTCATAAATTCAATATCTCTGTTTCTTACTCTGTGGAGAAGAGAAGATGAGTATCCTTAACTGAATAGAGCGTCTCACACTTGCATGTTCGGTTAAAGAGAAAAAGACATGATTGGTTGGAAACCACTTGTTAAAGTTAAAATGTATAGAAGTTTTAAGAAATAAATAATTTAGGCCTATCTGTCGAGAGTGTGTTGACAGTCTGTGTAGTTGTATAGCTGAGCTCCAAACAAATCAGTAATGAGGTGGCTTTGACAGTTACAGATTTGAAAAACAAAAAGGCGGGGGAAATAAGACCCTAAAATCGAACACGAACGATTTTACAATCATTTACCAACTGTTATAACATGTAAAGCATACATCAGTGTTACACTCATTGTGGTACATTGTGGGATTGAATGAGTGCACTCAATAACGTCCACTATGGTTTCGGACACCACTTCAATTGGCTGTCCCCTCAAATAGTGGCCTAATGTTTAGATTTCGGGCTGCATTTAACTCCACTTTTAGACATGCACTCGAAAACTTCCCTAAGCACATCCCCTCGGGGGAATCCCTGCCACCATTTTGAAGTGTGTTCAACTTTGTCAAGTGGACAAGGGAAGTTTTGACACTCAACCCCTTCATTTTGACTGAGGGAGTGAGTCTACTCATATGTTTACTTCAGGCAGATCCATAGACCACAATGCAACACGATTGTGACGTCACAAAAGCAACTCGCATAGCAGATTCAATGATGATCAATGGTTTAGGTAGTTTCATTTTAAACTCCATCTATGTTTTGATCATCACTCTGACATCTTTGACAAAAACGTGAATTTTCTCAGCTGATTGTTTTTTTTTTCTAAAGCAGAGGGTCTGTTCTTACTTTTGTTATATATTGACTGTTTACATATTTATACACAAAAAATATTCTGGAGGCCATGACATTTTTGTGAATATGATCAAAAATGCTTGTGCTGGCTTGCAACTACAAATAATTTAACTCTGGCGAGGAAAGAGTTAAGTGTGACCTAATTGTTTAAAAATAAAAAGAGGCAAAAAGTTAAATGAAAGAAAGTACTGAGTAAAACAATGAACGTGATGGGACAGACTACAGCGAACTGAGGAGGAGCAGAGTTTGAGAACTGAAGGGTCAATAGGGGGAGGTTTGCTCCTCAGGGTTGTCAAAAATTAGGGTGTGGACACTCTCCTACTGTGTTCGAAGGGCTTCATTTCAGGAAGAGAGAGTTCATGCTCTAGGAACTGTGTTCTTCAGGTGTTCTCCACTTTAGATAAGTGCTAGCCTGAAGTGATATTGTGAGATGGTATCTTTTGAAAATGTTTTCGACCTTTTAATCTCTCTCAGTGGAGATGGACCAACTGTCCAGTTTTCCTCCTGCTCCAACTTGCATGTTTTGACAATTTAGGTGTGTGTCCGTATCTGTTTCAGAACAAGTCAAAACATGTTCTGCAGGATATCCAGTGGTTCAGACAGGATCTTCCTGAAATATCTCTATCTACGTGTGCATGTAAACGCCTATCTACGTCATATTGCTAATCACTATTTACTGAACTTCAGTTATTTTCTTCTGGTGCTGAGTGAACTTATGATTGCATGTCTTCCCCTGAATCTCAAGAAATCACCTAAAGAACCTGTTTCTGTATTAGGTAATCCACGTTTTTGTTCTATCCTCTTCCACAATATACAGTTCTAGAAAGAGGGTAAATATGTGACATATTTAAGGTTCCAAAGGTATGTCGTAAATAAATCACATATTTTAATTATCAGTTTTGCCGCAGTAGGCGCACCAAGTAATTATTGTCCACTTTCTAAAAAAAGTATTTTTATATAGTTTTCACAAGGTGCATCTCCATTTCTGTAGTGACTACATATGCATTTTACAATTATTGGTAGTATATACACAATGTACATAAGATGAAGTATCCAGTCATGGCCTAGAAAAATAAATTTTAAGTTGGATAGGGCGACTCACCCCTCACGGAGGCTGTCATGTTAAGATTATACGAGCAGCTGAACACTGCTTACTTGATCTCAGTCACCCCTATTATCAGACACTTTCAGTTGTGGAATACATTAATCATGCCTAGGGTCGTTTTATAATGGCATTGATAACTGCAAATGTATATATATGCAGTTTAAAATGTTCTCAATTTTATTTGCAAATGCTGCATCCGTGCCAGTAGGTGTCAGTATAAAGCACAGGGACACTACTGTAGAGCAGCCTGTGACATATTAAGATAATATTTAAAAAAAAAAAAACGGGTCAAGGTTTGGCAGGTTTTAGGAGTTTGGGAGAGCCTGAGCAACTACCTGTAGAAACATTTGGAGTCTTCATTCAGGTGAAGCTCATGTATTTAGAAGGTTTCAAGTTCTAGTGTCCCT
Organism: Gobio gobio; assembly: GCF_949357685.1. Lineage (NCBI taxonomy): Eukaryota > Metazoa > Chordata > Actinopteri > Cypriniformes > Gobionidae > Gobio > Gobio gobio. The sequence goes on along the minus strand of NC_137117.1, from coordinate 36,564,179 downwards.
ATTGAAACAGTCAAGGAACTACAACATTTGGAATTGCTATCTCATTACCTTGAGATTTGCTAGAACATAATACAGCACATCTTAACGTTTTGTCTGGGAATCATGAGAAGAAAAATGATAACAATATAAGATGCCAGTAGACTGGCAACAGTTCTGTGAGAGTGTAATTTGGATGTCATGGCACCTGCTTTCGATTGGGAATTGGTTTGGTTTTTACTCTGATTGGCAGTTTCCAGTCTTTTACAGCTGGACAAAATTAACAGGTGGGTTGTGGGAGAGTTATTAAAATGCAGGTGGTTTTCGTCAATAAACATACACATCTGGTGGGATGATGGGTTAACCAGGGTGAACTTTGGGAGGAAACTGTCAAGGTGAAAAATTATCTTTGAAAGAGATGGAAAATAGAAGAGGTAAGGTGCTAATCATCATCCTCACTGACTTCTTTCTACAGGCTTCTTGCCAAGTGACCCACAGGACAAGTCCAAAAAGTCTTGCAATTAGTTATCTGACACAATTGAAGACCAGAGCCTGGGTTCACCTTCACATGCTTGAAAATATTGCGCAAATGCACATACTGTCTCACATACTTATCCCAGCTGGAGTGCAAGTTGTCCTTTCTGATTTCAGGAAAGGAGGATAGGCCAGAGCCATTAAACGAAGCAGGTTTTTATTTCACTCCTGCTTTTCCTGGATGTACTTTAGAGGAATCTGGGAGCAAATCAGCACTTTCCTTTGGCTCAACCTCAGTCACTTCTGCGGGAGTATTTATGCAGACATTGATATGAAGTGGAAGTTTATATCTTTTTATACTCAGCACTTTGTCAGTGGAACGGTCAGCCTTTAATTTTTCTACCAAAGAGGCAGGAAGTCAGTTGCTTGTTTGTACTTGAAGGTAGTTGTTGTAAATGGTCCTTGTTGAAGGGTTAGGTGTGCTTGTCTGTAAGCATTGCCTGGTAGACTTCGAAGCAAATTTTTACTTTTGGGCAGGATAAGTAAAACCTTAACCGCATACCTCGGGTCTTTAGTGACCCGGGACATCATTTTTACCCTCCTCCTCATAAATTTTTTTAAAGTTAGAACTCAACCTTCTTAAAATTCATCAATTAAGTTATTATTAACAATATAACAGAAAAAGAAAAAAAATATATATAAAAGAATGCCTGTTTTCCCATTCATTTTTTTGTAGAAATTACAGGGTCGCTAATGACTGTGTGTAACAGTGTAAGTATATTTTTTCTGCACAACAATAATTTAATCTTTGATGACTGAATAAGTGAAATTCACCTTTATTCCTCAAGGTGTCTGACACACAATGATGAAGTGACGTTTTACTCATAGTTACTGCAGGCAGAAAACAAAAGAATAGGAAGAATTATAAGCAAAGCTTGAAATGTCTCAGAGATTTACTGCAGAGCAAGAACTGAACGCAGTCAAATATTACTGTCACTGTCACTTGATGGTGGATCTGGTGAACAAGCTGTCAGAGATCAAAATATTGATGTTGAAGATGTTAGTTTTGGGAATAAATTTGAGATGGTGAAATCCTGGCAAATCCTGAATGTACTGAGGACAGTGATGATGGTTTAAAACATCTGCTCAAACTGAACCCTTCCAAGCTCCAAAAGGTCACAAAATATGCTTTATTTTATTCTTCTGTAATTGTTATTCTAATATCAGGAGAGTTTATATTATCGCAAGAGGTAGAAATCCATCCGCGTTAGATACAGATCCAGGTCGCTAAAGACCAGAATATGTAATAATCATCGGTGAAACATTCATGCATTTAGGGGAAAGGGAAAGAGACACAATGTAGGCTGGATTCATCCCTGAATCTCCCACATGACCATGAAACCTCAATGTGTCTGAAGTACTTTGAAGTGTGTTAATCACTAGGACACCGCTCCAAAAGTAGGAAGCAAATCCCCTGCACTGAAAAAAAAAATGGTGCAGTAATAATTTTCACTCAGAAATTGCTTGGAAATTTCACAAATAATAAAAAAACCTGCAAGTAACCCATTTAATTAAAGGTGACATTTTGATGTAGAAACACTGAAATATATATTTTCTTGTAAGATGTACTCCAACAATCCAATAATCTAACTTAACAACGTATGGCCTCAAAAACTTTAGACAGCAAGCGGCAACCCATGAGTATTACCATCATGTCCTTAAGCAAAGCACATCATGACACCTGTAGGAATGAGACTAGTTTCTCCAATGTGATTTGTTTCTTGGGATATAATAAGTACACTGTAAGGCACTTTGGTAAAGGACTACTTGTAAAGATGAATGAACCTATCAAGTAATCTTCATAGATATATGTACATGCGTTGTGAAGCTAGATGCTTCTGTGTTTCTGATTTACATCTGAGATCTCTTTCTGTTCCTCCCTCGTCGTGTTTCATCTCTATGTTTTTTGTCTATCTGCTGACTTCTTCCTCACTCCCTTCTACACACTCCCAGTCTTATCTGTCTTTTTTTCCTCTCCAAGCCTCCCAGGAAGTGCAGCATTTCATTTAGGGCCGTAAACACGCTATTTGTGGCCTGGGGGGTAGTTAGGTGCCCTTTGAAAGCTTTTGGCTGTGGCTCAGGAGTTCAAGGCTGCTGGGTATGAGCCAGAGTCTCTCTCTCTCTCTATCAGTCTCCTCTGTGTGTCTGGAACTCAAGATGTTTGTCTTCTCTTTTACACATATTCTGTCTATCACTGTCTGGATGATTCTTTCTTACTCCGGCTGTCTGACTGGCTAATCCTCTTTGACATTCGCTTGTGTTGTCATTTCATCAGTAGTGTATAATTAAATTAAACTGAAGAGGCTCTAATTTGTTCCGGTTGGTGTGACAAAACACTGGACATCTCTCGTCGTATCATCTTGGCATCAAGCACTTACGCCGTTCAAACTTTCAAAGAACAACTGTACAACCTATATTGGTATTTAAATAGTCAAGGCTGATATGTAGAGAGCTGTTGGTATCTGCGTAATGTGTGTAATTTCTGCACTAATAGGGTTTTCACACGAACACATTTAGTTGGGCCACCAGGTAGTTCTAGGAACTTAATTCTAGGAACTAGCCACCAAGGTGGTTTCTTGATAACTAAATGTTTCCCCAAGGGCCATTTTCCTGGTTGCATTCGCCCCACCAGTAGGAAGTGATGTAAGCCATGCTTGTTGTTGTGACTTTTATTTTGACATCGCGGAGGACCTTTATTTTGACAGTGCTGAGAATGCCAGAGCCTGAGCACACACTCTCACATTCACACTCTGTCTTCATTAGTTTACGATCTGTTTAATTTACAGTCCTGTCTAATACGTTATTAGATAAAACTGTTATACAAAGAAAGTAGACAGTATATGAAAAAGTCTTAGTGTTTGCCGTGTGGTTGATGTCCAATGTTGCTAGTTGAGAGGAAATACATAATCATGTTTCTCTTGGTCACCTCAAAGTTTCTTTTGAGGTTGAAAGGTCCATATCACTGTATTCCATGACCCTAGAGTTCATTTCTGGAGTAAATATATAGGATATAATCTGTGCATGTAGACAGCTTTTTAAAAAAAGGGTGGGTGCTGGTGTTTCGCGTGTGTTCGGCCAATCAGCGTACACTTACGTCACTGGTAGTTCGTATTGTGTTGGGTTAGACCCTAATCTGAATTAGGAGCTAAATTAGTTCCCCCAAAAGGAGTTCCTAGAAGTAAAATCGTTCCTAGTTCCAGTGGCGTGAACATGCCAAAATCCGGGCACTTCCACCAATAGTTCTAGGATCTATGAAAAGGTTCCTCCGCTGCAAAAGTCCCTTATATTGTGATTTGTTATTAATTTGGTGATATTATATGCAGCAGAGTGAATGATACTTGTGTCCACTATATGTGCTTCACATTGTAGGCGGCTTCCTGCTGCTTGCAAACTGATTCTTTTGAGGAGAAAGCTGACTGTGAGCCATTCTTTTGATGACATTTTGTTCTCGCAACCTTGGGAGCGAGAACTTTTTTTTTTCTCTGTTCTTGCAGAGTATGCAATGGCCTTTAGTCATCACCATTGTCTTACTCTACATGTGTTTTGGCTACATGTAATTGGCCAGTTTTACTTCCCAAACAAGTGCACGACCGAGTTGTTTTCACATATCCGCAAATCACACCACGGTTCCAGTTCAACCAAACTCAGTCCACCTTCTACAGGTAGTGTCTAGTTCGGTACCCGGTGCGCTCTTGTGTCCGCATGACATTACCAATTCTTCATGCGAACCGTGCTCTGTTTTGAACTAAACTGCCAGTGTGAAATCTCCCTAAATGATATAAAGGTCTATTAGTCTATTTATTGAGAGACCCACCTTGGCCCCAACTAACACCATTGGAGTTTGGGGTGGGACTATCCATTCAAAATGACCAATGAAAAAGGAGGAATTGTTTGAAACTTCTTGTGATTGTGTTTAGCGCCACACAGTTGGTCTATTAATGGGCCTGGCTAATGTATATCAGAAGATATCGGAATTCAGGAAAAAGATCCATTCTTTGTGGCGATCAGACTGTCCCATGAAGAGGAACATGGTACTTCATTTTTTTATTTGGGTTGACTTATCCCAGATCTCTCCGTTTGTTTGCACATTCACAATGTCCAAACATGTTGTTTGCTGGTGACATGCTTGTATATGAGTCCCTGGTGTTATATGGCTTGCGGTTAGGGAGCAGGGTTTCCTGTGTTGGGTCCAGGCGGTCCGGCTGTCAGTCAGTGGGATGCCAGTGGGAGGAGGGTGAGGGTGTCAAGAAAGATTCACAGTTGAAACTTTGCACAGCTGTTCACAAGGTCAACCCTTTATAAACTGTGATGAAATCCTCAAGAAACCTCAATGTATCTCCTCCCACATCTTCCTTGTTTCCTGTCCCTGTCCCTTTCCCCTTATCATTATATTAATGCCATTACACAAACAGATTTATTATTGTACTCATTTAATAAATAGCTCTTTGTATGAAAACATTTGTCCACTCGGAGCAGCTTGATTGGTCAAGGCCCTGACACATGGTGGCCCTATTTTTTTTTTGCCAAGTCACCACCCATATCACCTGACTCATCTGTCACAAGCCTTGTCTTTCAATGGTCTATTAATAAACTAATGGTCTCATCGGAGGCTTTACACCCTACTGTGATATTGCTGGTGAAGGCATTACTGCATTCCATGTGCTTTTCTGTGTATAGGAGTCTTCGTTCCCACCAGCTTTATTGAAGTGTTCAATTACATATGTGAAGAGAAAAATATATTTTCCAAAGTGACTTGCATTACATAATCTTCTTGCTGTACATTTGTCAGTTAGCCTAATGTTTTTTTTTTCCTGGGAATTAAACCCATGACCTTGTGGTGGTAGTGCACTTTGTGTTATAAATGTTCATATCATATCTGTTTTCAGTTACATCATTATTCATATTTTCTACATCTTTGCTAATTTTGTGTTTCTTATTGATGCTTTTCCAGGTCGAAATGAGTTGATAGCGAGGTACATAAAGCTGCGGACAGGGAAAACCCGCACACGGAAACAGGTAATGTGATTTAATGTTTCTAGTACCACTTGTTTGAATGGGTACACCAAGTCAAGTCAAAGGTTATGACCATATTCTGGTTTAATTACATCATGATACTTTTAATTAATGCAGTCATTAATTCTCTTAAGTCTTTTTTTTTTTGGCTTGTTTATTATGTAACTTATGCTAGCCAATGTATTTCTGTTATTTCTCTTTTGATTAAACTACAGTGTTACATCTTGTTTGTGTATGAGAGTACTTTAAATTAGAGATTTCCTGCATTAAAATTGCACTACATCATTTTTTGTAAGTATTTTGGTTTAGCTGATTGAAATAACAGTAAAGTCTATACTGACACCTATTGGTGTGGATGCTGTAATGCACAAAAGCAAACATCACACTTGTTTTCTCATCACACGTATGTTTGTCACACATAATTCATTTATTATTAGTATTATTAGTATTATTGTTATTTATGTCATGTCAGTTAAATTTAAACATTTCGCAAAATACTATTCAGTTATTTAAGCGTACAGCTGGAAAAACTACATAGTGAAACTTTAATATCACACTATAAATATTAAAAATAAACTTAACAAGTGTCAGATTGTAGTATTTACCTATATCTAAAGCCGGGTTCACATTGTATGATTTTGGCCACGATTTGGCCGTCTGAGACAAATTTTGTGAATCCTAAGATTCCTCTGATCCTAGGCCAAAATATGAAGTATTTGATCACTAGTTTGACATGTTCGCCAATGACTATTGCGATCAAATTTGATCTCTGATGAAATTCTGACAGTGTCAGAAGATTTGCTTACTTCGCTTACGACAACCTGATGACACAACTAATGAGACAACAACTTGCTACACACACACACACACACACACACACACACACACACACACACACACACACACGGGTTAATTTTATGGATTTAGTTTTAACTAAATAATTTAGCTTATTCTTAATTATAATTAAATTGTATGTACTTTATCACAATTTATCACATATTTGTAATTTTTATTAAAAATGTCATAAATGATTGGATAATAATTCCATGTTTAACAAGACATTTGTCCTTTATATAGAACATTTTAGGCACAAAGTGTTGAGTCTTCTATGAGTGTTGTGATCACTGATACTGCAATGCATTACTGTTCTAAAAAGTATAGTCTAAGGTTCAATGGTCATTTAGATCTTTTGACAGATTTGTTAAAATATATATATTTGTTGGATTATATGATATATCAAATGTCTGTGGCCCTGTTTTGCCTCAGGTGTCTAGTCACATACAGGTGTTAGCCAGGAAGAAAATGCGGGAATATCAAGCAGGCATTAAGGTATGGCTATGACGCCACCTAGTGGCTTCTTTTCACTCACTCTCTGTTCAATTTCTCTCTTCCCTTTTCTTTTTCCCCTGCCTTCCTTTCTCCCTCCTCTGACTTCCTTCCTGCAGGTGTCTAGCCATCTGCAGGTTCTCGCGCGGAGAAAATCTCGCGAGATTCAGTCTAAGCTGAAGGTATGCGCCTCACTGCAGTCTGCTCTGCTCTTGACCTGTGCTGTGTTCAGAGTGCCTTGGCTTTTCTTTAAGTCACCAACCTTTCCTATCTGTAACACCTCCTGAATGTTATAATGACTTCTGATGTTTAGCATTCATTGTTTACAGGCATTCATTGAAACAAATACATTGTGAGGGAATTGAGCAGCATGCTTGCAAAGTAGTGTCGCCCTCTGGGGGCCGACTGAATATTGCATCACTTTCTAGTTGTGTTGCCATATAGCATCTATGTTGATCCTGGAACAACATTCCAACCAATCAGATTTGAGGTACAATTTTAAAGTTTAGGCTTACAACCAGGGTTAGGTGCTTCTATATTAGTGTTATTCACCAACACTTCCTTCTGATTTTAAGGATAACTTATGGGTAGATTTAGGGGTAGGGATTAGGACTACATTTTCAGACAGGAATGTTTTTCCAGGATCAACAACATATGTTGACCCATGAACGCGTCTAACTCTAAATAAGGATGTGCTGCTATGCGATGCCTGATTGAACCAAGAATTTATTTATTTTTTGCTCCCACTCTAACTTATCTTGACCTCCATAACCCAAACCTCTACTCATCTCTACTTTTTTGTCTGTGATTTAAATGTATACTCATATTCACATGTATGTACACAGCATTTTCATATTCCAATTTAAATTTGGTGTAGTAGCGCTACTTGATTTGTTTTGATAAATCGCTTCTGCTTGTATAATTCTCCTTTGTAAGACAATCTGCATTAAAAAAACAGACAAAAAATTAGAGCTGCACGATTAATCGTTAAAAGATGGCGATCTCAATTCAAACACCCATGGGAAACAATTTGCCTTTGTCTATTAATCCTTTGACAAGATCACAGCGGAACAATCAAATCTGTGTCGGCGCAGACGTCTAATAGCCGTCCAAACACAGCCCTGACGTCTAGGCTAGAACAATGTCAATGTCTGTCAATAAAAATTTAAAGACACAATATGTACGTTTTCGCCGCTAGAGGTCATTTATTCAAAACAAAGGCGTAGCTTGACGCTTACATGATGGAATATCATACATATCGCAAGTTATTTTGGCAAAAACGACATTAAACCAAATTCAAGGTTATTTTGGCTAGAAATGGGTTACTCATAGCCGGACTATATCGGGTCTATAGTTAACTGAGATGATGGATTGGATGGATTATTTTATGATTGATGGATGGATGGATTATTTGATTGAATGGATGGATGGATGGATGGATGGATGGATGGATGGATGGATGGATGGATAGATAGATTATTTGATTGAATGGATGGATGGATGGATGGATGGAATATTTGATTGGATGGATGGATGGATGGATGGATGGAATATTTGATTGGATGGATGGATGGATGGATGGATGGATGGAATATTTGATTGGATGGATGGATGGAGTATTTGATTGATGGATGGATGGATGGATGGATGGATGGATGGAATATTTGATTGATGGATGATGGATGGATGGATTAATTATTTGATTGGATGGATGGATTATTTGATTGGATTGATGGATGGATGGACTATTTGATTTGATGGATGGATGGATGGATAGATTATTTGGTGGATGGATTATTTGATTGATTTTGATTGATATATTGGTTGGTTGATTGATTGATGGATGAATGATGGATGATGGATGGGTGGATTATTTGATTGATTGAGTGATTGGTTGATTGATGGATAAATTGATTATTTGATTGATAGATGGGTGGATGGATGGATTATTTGATTGATTGATTGATGGATGGATGAATTATCTGATTGATGATGGATGGATGGATGGATGGATGGATGGATTATTTGATATAATGTCCAAAAAAATCAGCAGAATTTTTTTTTGTTGACATATTACATAATGTACAGTAGTTATTGTTTTATTTAACATTGTTCTATAAACATCCTTATTTGATACCTATGAATACGTATAATATACACAAGCATATACCGTTGTTTTTTTTTTGTTTTTTTTGCATGGTTATAATAATTCGTCTTTTTTCAGCCGAGTCTGGTAAGAGAGGAAGTAATCACATGACCTCCTTAAAGATGTGAAATGGAGAACTGTGATTGTTATTTCAGGAAGTCGTTGGTTCACTTTGTTCCAACAGTGGGTGAAAGGGGCAATGAATGGAGTAGTTGAAGAGAGAGAGCACTATTCTGTGGTATCTGAACATACAGTGTCAGAAGAGAAAGCCCAAGCCTTTCGGCATACCTGAGTCATTTGATCAGTGTGTCATCTGATCCATTTTTCTCAGCAGCTTTTTTTTAACAGTTTCTCTTCCTTTCAATTTTAGGCCATGAACTTGGTAAGTGAAATGTTTTGAGTCTGCTTTGCCTGCAGAGCTTTATCCGCACCGACACATGCAGGCGCTCCGCTTTCACTGATTTGAGCTTCAGTTTGTGCAGCTCCGTGCTTTGGCTGCCAGTGTCGCCCGTTTCACAGTGTGGATGAATTTAGCAACCACTATTGCTGTTTTCAATTTCATTTTTGGCTTAATTTTATTTTTATTTTTTTATTTTTTATTGCTGCAAACTTGGAACAAGTACAGTACTTTGAAAGTGTTCTTATGTGAGGTTTTATTTTACCAATCATCTGTTTTGTTAGTCTCTTCTATGTACCTATTTGTACAAAACTCGTAAAGATATTTAAAAGAAAATGAATAAAAATGGTTTATGGTTTAAATTGCAGTGTTTAAAAACACTTTATCTGGTTTATTTATCACTTTATATCCTGGTTGGGACAGATTTCTGTGTCCTTCATTCTGTCTAATTCTTTCTCTCGGCTGAATGTTGAAGCTGTTCAAGTGTTCTGTGCTATTATAGTTTGTAATAATGCATTTGTTTTGGTGGCTGGATTCAAATGCAAGCACAATATCATGCATCACACGTGCCTTTAGAAGCATGATTTTTGCATGTTTGTCTAAACCATGTAGCATGTAGTTCTTGCACTAAAATTACAATTCAAAGGTTTTTGTTGTATTGTTATTTTTGAAAGAAGTCTCTTTTGCTCACCAAGGCTGCATTATCAAATGCAGTTTAATACAGTAAAATTGTGAAATATTATTACAAATTGAAATAACTGTTTTCTATTGTACTATATTTTAAAATGTAATTTATTCCTGTGATATGCTGATTTGCTGTTTTTTTAAAAATGATCATGTTTTTATGGAAAGTGATCCCTTTTTCATGGTTATTTGATAAATAAAAATATTTACTTGAAATAGAAATCTTTTGTAACAGTATAAAAGTCTTTACTGTCATTTCGTATCATCTGAATGCATCCTTGCTGAATAAAAGTATTAATTTCTTTAAAAAAAAACGAAACAAAAAAAAACTTTGAACGAAAATGTTTTGAACGGTAGTGTACATATCCAAGTCCTAGCTATATCCAAGCTATTATTAATATTTAGTAGTATTAATACACATTATTATTATTATTATTATTAGCAGTAGTATAATTATAATGAATTTCTTTAAATACATGTCTTGAACGTTAATTAAAAACCATAAATATAATCCAATGTTATATGTAGAATGCAGATCATTAGTTCGAAATTGGCTATTAGATATGCCCTAAATTTAGACATATAATATATAATATAATATTCTACTAGAGATATGTCATAGATTTAGATCCCTAAATATAATATATAATATAATGTAATATAATATAATAGTAAAATGCATCTTAGAAAGTGGTATTATGAAAGTTTTTAAGTTCTTTCAATCCTTTTTTTGAAGTTCCTTTCCCAGCGAACTGTGCTCCTAATGAAGCCCTTGTTGCATCTTTCTCAGGATCAGGCTTCCAAAGACAAAGCCCTGCAGAACATGGCCGCTCTGTCCTCGGCTCAGATCGTTTCTGCCAGCGTCATGAAGAGTCAGATGGCTCCTCTTTCTCAGCACCCCTACCCTCCTCCAGCCAGGGTTAGTTCAGAGTCAAAGGACCAGTCACCCTCAATTCTCTAACTTAACCTTCAATTTTCCATTGTTCTGTTCTGTTTTGCTGTGTAGTTTTGGCCCGGCCACATCCCAGGACAGCCTGGACCTTCTCAGGAGTGAGTATTTCTACAAGACTGACACCTGATCTAATCACAGTGTTGTTGCGAGAGCCTGCTGATCTTTCTCTGTGCTTTTCTAGCATCAAGCCCTTTGCACCGAATCCGTACTCCAGCCTTCAGCCTCCACTGCCTACGCCCATATCAAGTAAGAGCAGTGCTGGGATTATATCTGAACTCAGACTGACCACCAGGCCTAAACCAGCATGTTTTCTCAACAGGTTATGAGCAGTTGCCCACCTCCCTCCCCCCGTCCACTGCCATGCCTGTGTGGCAGGACCGGACCATCGCCTCCGGTAAACTCCGTATGCTGGAGTATTCTGCCTTCATGGAGGTCCAGAGAGACCCTGACACTGTGAGTGAGCGTTTGGATGGCGTTTATAACATCAATACTAAGACGCAGCGAAATCTCGAATAGGACCTAAGAAGAAACATAATTATTAAAATAATTATTACGGTAACAAAAAAATTACAGTGTACTATTATAGTATTTATTAATATCTTGAATTCGCTTTTATTTTAAGTTTGTTTTTTTTGTAAGGATCTCCTACAGTGAAAGGTGGTGGAAAGAAAATATGAGATGAGAGGAAAAATTATGCATTATGCTGTGGCATAAGTTCTCTCAGTTCAGCATTTGAGTCGAAGTTCCAGGTCTCAGAGGATGTTAACTTTATTGTCAGAACAACAAAGTGATATGCCAGCTGAACATCTGATTTTTCCATAACTCCATCATATATTCTGTTTTCTTATCTCCCCTCATCCAATGGGCAACTTTCCAACTTTTTTTTCTCTTCTAGCTCCACCTTGTGATTTCGCAACATTTAAATGCAAACCTCTGCATCTTTTAGATTTACTAGCGGAAAATCCCCAGAGCTTCTCTTTTTTTAACAACACATCATATGTACCATTCTCTGAGCGCTCCACTGGTCTCCAAACGCGCCTCACATCCGAGCCCATACAGCAACTGATGGAATCTTCCAGTAGTTTTCCATTATCTTCCAGGACACACTCATTGCAGAAGGCCCAGTCATTATTTTATTGATGCATATCCTGGTTCTATTTCATATAACCAGTGTAATTCTCCAACAGTTCCCCCGAGAAACTTTGTGTTCGCTCGCTTTTTTTTTTCCCTTCACCATGTCCCTTTAGGGCAAGGGTCTTCAAACTCGGTCCTGGAGGGCCACTGTCTTGCAGAGTTTAGCTCCAACCCTAAATAAACACACCTGAACCATCTATCAGTGTCTTACTAGGGCATAATAAAAATACACAATTATAAAAATGCCTGTTTTCCCATTCATATGCTTTATTTTATTCTTCTGTAATTGTTACTCTAATATCAGGAGAGTTTTATATTATCACGACAGGTAGACATCCATCCGTGTTAGATATAGATCCGGCTTGCTAAAGACCCAGATGCATTTAAGATTAAAAGAAGTTTAACCTTAGACCTCGCACTTCTTTTTCGTTCCACTACCCTGCGTCTTAAGTTTTTAAGAGCAAAAACGCATTCTGTGTAAACCAGCCCTTACAAGACAAAAACATACATAATGCGTTTCAAGAATGTCATTTTATTTTAATGCTTCGCATTAATTGTTACTTCTTCACCTGTTAATCCACAGTACAGCAAGCACCTGTTTGTCCACATCGCCCAGACAAACCCCTCGTACACAGACCCTCTCCTGGAGGCCGTGGACATCCGTCAGATCTACGACAAGTTTCCAGAGAAGAAAGGAGGGCTGAAGGAGCTGTATGAGAAAGGCCCTCAGAACGCCTTCTTTTTGGTCAAGTTCTGGGTGAGTTTTTCTGTTAATCTGTTCTTACAAAATTGACAACATTGAAAATACTGAAAACCCCAGTGTAGGTTATGCATTTGTAAATTGATACGTCAATACATTCACCTCTTTATATAGCTGAGATAATGAGATAACAACTGACTTTTATGTCATCTGTTTCAGGCTGATCTGAACAGTAGTAATGTTCAGGATGGCGCAGGCTCGTTCTATGGGGTCAGCAGTCAGTACAGCAGTGCTGAAAACATGACCATCACCGTGTCCACTAAAGTCTGTTCTTTTGGGAAGCAGGTGGTAGAGAAAGTTGAAGTGAGTTTACCATTTATTCATAATTAGGCCACTGTGTTTTTGTCATTATACTGTAGATGGTAGTGGTTTCAAAGAAAAATCAGCATCTATAGTTTGACTTTTTGAACCCTAGACAGAGTATGCTCGTGTGGAGGGCGGGAGGTACGTTTATCGGATCCATCGCTCCCCCATGTGTGAATATATGATCAACTTCATCCATAAACTGAAGCACCTGCCAGAGAAATATATGATGAACAGTGTCCTGGAGAACTTCACTATACTGCAGGTAAGCGAATGAGAAGGGCAAAATTATGAATTTAAAGGTACACTATGTAACTTTTGGCCCTCTAGCTTTACCCATTAATTGACACGGTATGTCCTTGAGAATAAATTACAGTAGAGCGCTACAACAACCATAATGAAATGAGCCTTCTCAATAGATAATGCTTTACAATGAAATCCATTAGAGAGCTACATATGGCAATTTATCTGATCAATACAACACCAATTAAACACCAAATCCCTCAGTTCTGCTATCTCTGAAAAGCCAATGTTGAGTCTTGTTTAATTACTACCTCTGTCACGTTCTCTTTTTGCCAGCATACTTTAGACTTTCCTCTGTTCGGCATTTGTTTAAAACGGGTGATTCTCCAGAGGTTTAAGATTTAGCGGCTCCTTTTCAACCTTTCTCGATCGCTGTGACAACTAACCTATGCCACTCCCACATGCGTCAAAGTAGTCGGAGCAAATTTTCTCTATTTACAGATATGACAAGACACGCATGGACGTGTGGCGCGAGTATTTTGTGTGAAAAGCATCCCGCTCCGTATAAAATTTAAACACTTATAACGGACTTACCATAGTGAATCAGGGTAAGACCAAAACACATTTTGGAAGAAGGATTGATAGTGTATTGAACAAAACAGTTACATAGTGCACCTTTAAGATTGGGCCACTTTCAATTCATGAGTGTGATTTTTAATTGAACTGGCCACATTCCACAAAGGACGTTGAATCAGAATGGACGGATAAAGAATTGACCTAATCACATATTCAACAGAGGAATGCACACAACAAAAACAATTGCATAATTTATTTTGACTAATGCCTGTTTATTTCACGATATACTGTATGTTGAATGTTTTTTTTTTTTTGGACTACTGTTCAAAATTTGTCTGGCTATCACCAGACCAAGCTCAATTTAAGATTAGTCTGGGAAGTGTGCTATGTATTTGCTACTGCACAAGAGGCGTGATCAACGAGCATAAATTAAATGACTCTGTACACAATTGGATAGTCCTTCCTTGGATAGACCACAAGAGGTGTGATAAACGAGCAACGACCCATCGCTTCTCTATCCGTCATCGTGTTAAACCCGCCAATAGCGCTCTAGGTGGATAAGCCAGTCTGTGATTGGTTCCCGCAAAAGTGTAACAGAAGCAGCAGAAATGAATGTACAGGTTTCCAGACTGAGTTGCAGGGCGAAATCAAATCGCCGGCAGATCAGGCTGAGTTTACCCAGTCTAATTCAAAAGTTCCCTTTCGATGGAACTCGACACTGTGTCAGGTGCTATTGCTATGGGGTCCCACAGAACCTGGCGTCTGAAGCATGTGTGAAGTCACACCAACAGCAGTCCAGCAATGTCACATGGACAGCCCAAGCATATAAAAGGCTTGCATTACATGCCAACAGCTTTGTTGTCTTCAGGAAGCCGCTTTGTATGTGCATGTGAAGATAAGAGCTCTGTTCTTGCTTGATGTTCTCTCAGAGGATAGAATCGAGCATCTGATTGGAGCGTGTTAAGCTTTAGAGGGAGTTGGATGCTCTCTAAGCAATGCGTTTGCAGAATAAAGCTTGATTCTCTCTCAAGGGATGATGGACACAGTGAGGGAGCTCTGCTCTTGTTTGGCTCTTTTCTAGAGGGATGACAGTCAAGTGTCTGCACCTCGCAGTCCAGGCCCTGTGTCCGTTTAAGCGGTATGGTGGCTTTGATTGTGGGATCACAGGTGGGTAAGGCTGAGGCGTTATGCTAAAAAAAAAAAAAAAAAGGAAACTGCCTCCTCTGGCTCTTGGCAAGATATATGTGGCGGCAGTTTAGGCTAGTGGGGCTCTGCAGACCATGAAATCCACCCATTCTCCATTCATCAGCACTGCCGGTGTGTGGTGTCGCTTCTCTAGGAGGACCCTGCTTAATGCTTTTGCTCCACACTCCTATCCCTGCAGGATGAACGCATTAAGCAGGTGAGGTGAGATGATGTGATCCGCTATCTTATCTGGTCAAGAGCGATGCTGTTGTCAGTATGCTCCTGTCCAGAGAATGGACTAATGTTAAGTGAGAGTGCGAAGTCAGGGTGAGCTGAGGTGATCCGCTTTTTATCTGGTCCAGAGTAGTGTTGTTCAGCATGCTCCTCAGATGCAACCTGTTGACTTTAATCGGGGCCCTCCCCTTGGTGTTGTTAGGCAGAGTGTGGTGCGTTTCCTAACGGTTCGTGAGGAGTAATGAAATGACAGAGCAGATATGCATCTACGCCTCCTTGCTAGAACTTTAGGAATGGTCAACCATCAGGATATGAGGGCCACTTGCCAGAGAGTAGTTGAGAAAGGTGGTACGCCACCCCGCTCTCTGTTTCCCCCTCCGGTTTACACTGAAGCTAGTAGCTTGGTGGGAAGATGTCGGCTCATTTCCCTAGGAGACCTGACTAACCGGTAGAGCGCACCCCTAGGGGTTCAGTGGTGAAAGTCTTTTGGTAATAGGGAACTTCAGAGAAAGAGGTGTTTGTTATAGGCTCCGGCTGTGGCTCCCTCCAGCTGACGGAGGTAGCAGGTGTTGACTAACTTCATCGATTTACTTCAGCAATGGAGAGTATGAGGGTGCCGTAGGCACTCCACTCGCTGTGCTCTCTCGCCAGATCTCCCAAAAGTACTATTTCTCCTTATTGCTATTTCTCCTTCAGGAGAATTGAGGGTAGAGCAGACTGCTCTCTCCTGAGGCCTCTTCTAGTCCTTAAGGAACGGGATGCTTAATTACATGCTCCCTTCAGTTAGGTTGCCCTTGATAGCTGAGATTGGGTATAGGAACTTCCACTCTCTCGCTTGTCGTCCGCCCCAAATTATCATATTGGGTATTGAAGCAGGATTTAAAAAGTGGATTGATGACCCATTCTCTGGTAACCAATTCTCTTTTGCCTCTCCAGCTCATTAGTCTGGATATTCTTGGAAGCTGAGGAATCTTCCTTCTCAAGCTCCCTTCGGTACCCTGCTCCCTTAGGTTTGTGTTAAGGTCTGGTAGGATTATATGTAGAGTTGCTGTGAGCCACTCAATATTTAATCTATTGCCTGGTTTGGCTGCGAAATGTAGTGCTATGGACTTGGCTAAGGCTATGTCTAGTCTCCCCTGTTAGCTCTGCTCTTGGGACTCTGGGCTGTCCTCTTGCTGTGGAGTCCCTGCTTCATAAAGGGTTGAGCATGGAAGTTCAGGGCTTTTTTCCTAGCACCTATAACACAGAACCTTCTTGGGAGCAAGACTGTGGTGTCACAGGATGTGTCCTAATTGGATGCTGACGCATTTAGGGTACTCTGGGCCGAGGCCCATCTACTCCTTCATCGCTTAAGCCTGACAAGATTGTGCTTTCTGACCTTCACAGCGCATAGGCATTGGTCCACATGACGTAGTGGGTATAAAACATCTTTATAATTGTATTATTTCCTTTTTGTTATATTTATGTAATTAATTGATTGAGGAATACTAAGAAGGTTGATGTCTAACTTTAAAAAGTGAATGAGGAAGAGGGTAGTGAATGACGTCCCGGGTCACTGAAGACCTGATGTATGCGTTTAATGGTTGTATGCAAGTCATTTATCATTATGGCTGTAATATGGTCAAAATAAAAATGTATTTCCAAGTGTATATCATGCTTTCATTAAAGTTAGTGTTACTATAGTCTTCTAAAGTGTTTTTCTCCTCCCCAGGTTGTCACAAACAGAGACACACAAGAGACTTTGCTTTGCATTGCGTTTGTGTTTGAGGTGTCTACAAGTGACCACGGAGCACAGTATCACGTTTACAGACTCGTCAAGGACTGAATGACCGCTGTGCCCACACCTCCAGACGCTAGTCATCGAATGCGTACGAACAAAAAGAGGAAAAGAAAATTAGACAAACCTGAAGCTCATAAACACAATCATGGACAAAACACAAACCAGGATCCTCTGCACTAGGTTGTGTTGTATATTTAGTCGTGTTCCTTAAAAGGAAAGGAAATGTACTTTCAGGGATAATTCTATTTCTTCCTTTGCTTACTGTTTTGTGAGAGGAGAGGTCTTGAAAATGTGTGGTGGGTTAATTCTGATTATGACCCTTGTCGTGTTTATGGTACTAGACTCTGAAGGCACAAAGGTCTTTTTAAAAGCGACCGTAAGCGAATAGGAAAGGAATGCTGGTTGATACAAGTCTTTTTCTAATCAGGAACTTTGTGATAGCATATGTTTGTTCTGACTGTCCTTTTGTCACAATCTTTGGTTTAGACACAGAAGCAGATACCTCTGACCTTTGATCGGGGTTCAGATTGTGCTCAGAAGGATGCGAAAGTCTTGTAAATAAAAGTGGTTTTGTATAGGAAAAGACACTGAATGTTTGTTGTGATGGAAAGCGCAAGTTACATGAATGTTACACACTTTTGCAAGTTTTGCTCTCCATTTGGCTTGATTTTCTGTTTTGGAAAGTGCAAATGTGTGAGTTATTTCTACCTCCTGGTGTTACATGGATATGCAAAGTGCATTTGGAGCATTTTTACCGCGGAGTTTTGGCTTAAAAAATGGAAGTTTGTCCCTGCCACCAAAAAAAAGAAAAAGGTAATAGCAACATCTCACAATTCTGACTTTTTTTTTCTCCAAATTGCGAGTTATATCCATAGACTGTAAAAAAACATGGACGAAGTGTCCGTGACGTCACTCATAGGATTCTGAAGAGCAGTTTTGAAGCGTAAAGTAGGGACGAGCTGGCCGTTGCCATCTTGGCAGCGCGTGTCACTCCCGGAGAACAGAAAATGGGCAAAGAGGTGACATGATGACTAACAGACAGCAGACAAACGCCAATCCACCTGTCACTCAAGTGGCCACACCCTTAATTATGCAGAACTTTAAGGCTTTATATAATGTAAACGAATGAGTTATAAAAAAAATCACCCCCCTCACAGTTGTCACGAAGGGCAAATTTAGCCGTATAGGCCAAAACCACATTTTTTACCAGACTCTAAACATGTTTTTTTCTGCTGTAAAGTTAGGCAATTTAACATGGGTCTCTAGCGGCCAGTCGAGGAATTGCAGTTTATGTCACTTCCGTATTGGCTTCAAGAGAAACTGGGAGAGGTTGCCGCTTGGTTATATCTCACAATTCTGAGAAATTGGTATGAATTGCGTCATATAAACTCGTTATTGCCAGGAAAAAGTCAGAATTGCGGCATATAAACTCACAATTGGGAGAAAAGGTCAGAATTGTGATAACTCACGATTGCGAGGACAAAACTTTGAAATTGTGAAATATAAAAATTGTGAGGAAAAAGTCAGAATTGCGGAATAAAAACTCACAATTGCAAGAAAAAAGTCAGAATGTGATACCTTGCAATTGCTGGAAAAAAAGTGGAAAAGTTAGAATTATGAGATATAACTAACATTTGCTTGGGAAAAGTCTAAATTGAGGCGTATAAACTCACAATCGTGAGAAAAAGACCGAATTGTGATTAAAAACTCCCAATTGCAAGAAAATGCCAGAATTGTGATTTAAAAACTGATAAAAAATGTTGATAAAAAAACTGAATTGTCTTAATTGTAATAGCTCACAATTGCAAAGAAAAAGTCTGAATTGCCAAATATAAACTTGCAATTGCCAGAAAAAAAGTCAGAATTGCAATAAACTTGCAATTGCCAGAAAAAAAAGTGAAATAGAATGAATTGTGAGATATAAACTCACATTAGCGAGGGGGGAAAAGCCTAAATTGCGGCATAAAAATTCACATTTGAGAGAAAAAGTCAGAGTTGTGAGAATTGCGAAGAAAATGTCTGAATTTCGGACTATAAACTCACCATTGTGAGAAAAAAGTCAGAATGTGATTAAAACTGGAGGTTGCAAAAAAAAAAAGTCAGAATTGAATAATAAGTTAGAATTGTGAGATATAAACGCGCAATTGTGAGAAAAAAGTCTGAATTGCGGCTTATAAAGTCGCAATCGCAAATTCTTTTTTACAATTGTGATAAAATCTCGCATTTGCCAGAAAAGTCAGAATTGTGAGATATAACTCACAATTGCGAGGAAAATTCAGAATTGTGATTAAAAACTCGCAATTTCCAGAAAAAAAAAATCTAAATTGTGAGATATAGACTCGCATTTGCGAGAGAAAGTCAGAATTGTAATAACTCTTACTAATAAGTGGAAAAGTCTGAAGTGTAAGATATAAAGTAACATTTGTGAGGAAGAAAAGTCTGAATTGCGGCATATAAACTCACTATCGCAAGAAGAAAAATGGAATTCTGATTAAAAACTGCCAGAGAATGTCAGAAATGTGAGATACAGAATTGCAGAATACAAACTCGCAATTGTAAGAAAAAACTCAGAATTGTGATAAAAATCGTAATTGCGAGAAAAAAGTCAGGATTGTGAGAAGTCGCAACTACTTTTTTCCCCACTGGTGGAAACAAGCTTCCAAATGAAGCCATTTAGCCATAATGATTATTGTGAAAGACAGTACATATGCATGGTTTTACTTAATCGCCCTCATTTTGAGTGCCTTATCACTTTTGTGTCTACCTTCGCCATACTGGCGAGTAAGCAGGAAAATTCAGTAGATCAGGTTACACAGTCCAAAACAAAAGAGGGCAAATTCTCTGTTTTATAACAGGGTTACAGCGAGACGAAACAAATCTCAGCATGTAACACTTGCTTTTCGTTTTTTTCAGTGTTTTTAATTACACCATCGCCAAAGCAACTACACTCAACTGGGTGCTTGAGTATTTTTCCTAACAAAAACATTGTATTTTAATGTAAAATTAGTGTTTCTCTCATTCTTTTTTTGAGTGTGGTAAGGCATGCCATTGGTCAAAAGAGGACAAAGTGAAATTAACCTTTAATTCCATATCAAAATGTGCAATAAGATCCGGGCTATTCCGATCCATGTGTTCTCAGGTTCTTTCAGTAATGTAGAAACACTCTAGGTTTGAAATGTTAGCTTATACAGTATGTGGATTCATTACTCTTTTTATTGTTTATGATCCACACATGGCATCCATCTTGTTGAATTTTTTTATTTTATTTTTTTAAACCCACAATCACCTTCAGTGGTTGGTACATATGACTTTAAAGACGAGCGCCTTGACACTGTGTCGGATATGGCTTCATATTTTGGTACGTTTATATACATTTGTGCACTGCATTATGAAGAGCACATGTTGCATAAAGAGGACTGTTTATTGAGTTGTACATTGAAGACTAATCTGTCAAATCTTAACCAAAGAATCGAATGTGAAGAGCATCCGCCACAAAACCCAGTCTTGCCTTACTGTGTGCTTCAGGTCTTCTACGACGTTTTAAAAGAAAAATCATGCTTCTGTGTGAGAGTGTGTGTATTTGTGCACTTGAGTGCATATCTGTGTGTGTTTGTGTGTGTGTGTGTGGGAAAGAAAAATAGAAATTAATTTTGAAATTCTACAAATTGTTTTATGTATATTTTAAGAATGTTACAGGAAAGGTTTTTATGTCTATTCTTTTTTTTTTTTTTTTTTTTCAATCTTTATTATTATTTTTTTTGCTTTGTTCCATTATCATTTTTGTTCTGGTTAATATTAAATAAGGGTTGTAACGTCTACATTTTTTCATGTATTTGCCAATTAAAGTGACATTGGAGCCCTGGAAAGCTAAAATCTCCAAGTTGCTATTGTTGTTGTTATACATTATGATATGATATCATTAGGATAATTAATACTGGACAACAGCTGTGATTATATGATTACACTACTCTTAACGGGGTCACATTTAACTGCATGTATTAAGGGTGAATGCAGGTAAAGTGGGCCACTTTTTGTTAAACGTATAATTTAGATGCCTAGATGTTTTTTTTCTTCTTTTCTTTATTAATTTTGTTGACCCTAAGGTCCAGTCAGGTAATATGGGCCTTCCCCGATTTATGAAAAATCATCCTGTATATTAATAAAAAGGGTTAGTTCACCCAAAAATGAAATTCTGTCATCATTTAGTCCTCAAGTTGTCACAAACCTGTATGAGTTTCTTTGTTCTGTTGAACACAAAAGATGATATTTGGATGAACGTTTGTAACCAAGCAGATCTCGGCAACCGTTGACTACCGTAGTGGGGAAACAAAAATACTATGGTATGCTGAGATCTTCCTTTGTGTTCAGCAGAACAAAGAAACTCGTACAGGTTTGGAACAACTTGAGCCTGAGTAAATGATGACAGAATTTTCATTTTTGGGTGAACTATCCCTTTAAAAACATGATTTACTAACACATATTATCAAACAGACATATTCAACAACATATGTAAACAAACCCAAAAACAAATAGCCATAGGCTATATGAGTCAAATTCACCAGTTCACTCAATACATGGGTCAAATTCAAAACAACTGATGAAAATTGATATCAGAAATCAGAATATGAATGGAAATTAACCTTTCTACATATTAAAAATGGGACTATAACACATGCAACAACAAATAAGCTAACAAAAATGTAATAAGAGGAACATTTTAAATGGTGACCAACTTAACCAAGTTTTCTCTAAACACTTTAAATGAATTTAAATCTAACTTAAATTTGAAAGCTTCATTTTCTCCTCAGACTGAATTTAAAGGGTATACAAAACACACATCGCCAGTCTCATGATAATCTTGAGTACCTATAGAGTAGTATTGCATCCTTCATATTTCAGAAGAGTCTTTAGTTTTATCATATTTATAAAAGACAGATACGCTGTACTGATTCTATCTGAAAACAGCCGAGCTCGCGGAGGAGTTCAGTGGGCGGAGCTACAGAGTCACGAGCACACACACACACACACACACACACACAAAATACATCATGGCATTATCCCTGGATAACTTTCTATTCACTATATGTTTGTGTTGTTGACATTAAATGCACTTATGCGACGATTGCCAACAAAACACAGATCATTTGATGCAGTTTCACTCACCGCCTGTAGTTTCAACTAGTGACCGGGAACAAACACACACTTGCTGCTCCAGGAAAACAAACTGCATCCACTGTTTCCTTAAAGCTGGGTTATTTGGGAAGCTGAACATGGTTATCTTTCCCTCACAACCAGAAACACACTTCTTTAGTGACATTGTTGATTTCTTGGTCTAAAAACAAAATGGCTGCCCTGGCGATGGCTTTCGGAACCGAACAAAGCTCATTGATGGACGCGCTCTTGCTCTCGCTGTGGTTGATGGGCGCGCGCTCATCCGGGAGAAGTGCCCATACCATACAAGGAAGTCTTTATGGAAAAAAAAAAACCTTTCCAAAACTTATTTCGCCACAGAAAAACTCCGTCATACATATCTCGGACTGAAATTTCCTAATTGCACACTCACTTCTGTTTTCTAAAAAGTAAATTATACATGTCAACTATGAAATAAACAGAGAATATCAGTTTATTTAATGAATTTGAATATAATTACTGAAGGTTAGAGGTCAGCTAAAGTAGTTAGCGGTATTAAGTGGGCCAGCAATATTTAAACACCTTACAAGAAAATATAAAATATTGTATTATTTGTTTTTTATTTCCAGTTAACTGTAGTAACAAACAAACAGAAACTGTCACAATAATAATCCCAATAATGTTTGTTTACATTTAGTAAGCAACCTTATCATTTAGAAAATCTAATTTTATGTCGCGTTTTCTACCGTTAACCATGAGGGTGTCCTCCTTTGAGGTGTGGCCACACCCACCAGTGTCATATTGCATCAACCAAAACTATTTTATCAAATAGTATTTGATAGAAATAGTGTCTCTTTAATTAAAGACCATTGTCATGCTCTGAAAGTGTAAACCCATTGAGCAGAGTACAATCAAACTTAAACGGCCCACTTTACCTGCATTCACCCTATTATTGGGAGAGAAAAACAACCCAAAAATGCTAACATCTTAATCAACTGGTTTTATTCCAATAAAAATGTTTTGTATTAACCAAACCACTGAATCAATCTCAATACATTAGTTTATGCAAACAAAACAGTTTTTTATTGGGAAAACCAGGTAAAAATGGCTCTTTAAGGCAACAATTGCCAGTGTACTGGGGCATATAATATATTCTGTGTAAATTATTAATCTCACATCCAATTTCCTTTGCGCAAAGCTTCACGTGGCGTCGGAAAATAAGGGATTAAATGAGTTTACTACATTACCCACAATGCATGCGGGTGTTTACAGTATGTCATGCGCATGGGCTACTTTGTGCTGTGCACTGTTAGGTGATACACTGGATACAGTGGAGGTCATTTGACGGGAGGATGATGATTATCGACCACTCAATGAGAGAATACTGTCACGCGCTCAGAAAGGGAGCTCGTATCGAGCGCGCGGTGACCGTGGTGCACGCGGAGCATCGATTTGAGTGGCAGTCCCATGATGCAGGTAGCCTATTTACATGACTAAAAGAGTGGCTTATAAAGTAAGCTGGTGAAGCTATTGTAGGTATAACCTATTCGATGATATAGATTAAAACAAAAATCTGATTGTAAATACTTTTAATAAATGAATCAACTGAAGGGTTTTCAATGTCACTGAGTTTGGCTGCTTTGTGGATTAGTTTAAGCCCCGCCCCCCAGATACGTGCGTGTTTGTGCAGAGCACTGGGGCTTTAAAGCGCACTCAAATGACTCGCGCTTGCAGGAGCCGGTGAAGCCTGAGCTGCGCGGCGCCATGGCAACAGAGCGGCCCGCCAAACTGCGCGTCTTCTCTCTCAACTGCTGGTGAGCTCAAATAATGCTTCCGCGTTTATGATAATAGGGAACAGTGGTCACCTCTGTAAATGGGTCAGACATGTAGCTCTCTGTGTTTATTTGTTTAGTTAATTATGCATGTATTTGTTTATGAATATTTGATGAGTTTGTTGCGCAGGTACTCTAGTCATTTTATTGGATAATTTCGTTTTTTTTTGTCCGTGATAATAATATTTAGGGGTTTTTGTGTCATATTTCATCAACCCACTTTTTTTTCCCCAGTAAAACTTTGCAAATAATGTTCCCAACTATTGAACACTACATTTGTTACAGTATTTATTCATCTTTAACGTTAGTTAATACAAATAACTTTCATTGTTAGTTTATAAACCTCATAGTTTGAACCTCATTAAAGTGTTACCATTTTTTTCTAGTTATGCTATTAAAATATTTTATTGCTAGAATCTGCTCTCTAATAAATGATTTATAAAAATCCCTAATATTAGGATGCTTTGTAAGAGATCAGACAATATTTGCAATTGTACCAACATTGTGAAAAACCTTTATTAAATGTTTTTATTAGTCTGCTTTGCTAGCTAGACATAATAAACTTATATATATTTATGTGTGTGTGTGTGTGTGTGTGTGTGTGTGTGTGTGTGTGTGTGTGTGTGTGTGTGTGTACATATATATATATATATATATATATATATATATATATATATATATATATATATATATATATATATATACACAGTGTTGGGAAGGTTACTTTGGAAATGTAATAGGTTACATAATAATTTAAAATGTAATAAGTAGTGTAACTATTTCAATTACTTTATTAAAGTAATGTAACTGATTACATTTGATTACTTTTCATAATTTCTAAAGAATGTTTTCAACTGTTAATCATTTTCAAACATTGAAATCAGGCAGTGTTATTAACCTGTGCAAATTCAAACAATTATCACAATTAAATTTGATTGGCAACAGCCCTATAGCGTTTTATTATTCTAATTGAATTTATTGATCACATGTAATAATTTAAAATGAAAGATGAAGCACACATTTAATAAGATAAGGAAAAAATTGCCCTTTATAAATTAAAAAATATATGCAGATTTCACTGTTGAGAATATTGCTTCAGAATAAATTTGGCTATATTTACAACACAAAAATCAAATTTTTTCCAGACAAGCAACTCAACTTTATTCTGACAATTAAATGACCGATTAACCTGCACATGACTCACACACATTTAAATATTATATAATATAATATATAAACATTTAGTTGTGGTGCTCCTAAATTTTTGCTGGTGCTCCTAACTTTTTGAAGTGCCAGTGCTACAAAGTAAAAAAGTTCATTTCGAGGCCTGTATAGACACACACACACACACACATATTTTTTGGGGAGTTACTAGTTACATGTAACGGTGTTACACAATTTAATTACAAAATAAATGTTAATTTATAACTGTAATCCGTTAAAATTACTGAGAAAAAAAAAGTGTAATTAAATTATAGTTACTAATGAAAATGTTAACGATTAAAAAGGGGGTTACATCTGAATATATTCTGTAAAAAGTTAATAATATTAATTTGTGACTTTGCCTGTTTTTGATGTGCACGATGCCTCCTGCCAGCCGTTTAGTAAAGTGATGCTAATGTGATGCTTTTGATTGGTTCTCTTGTTTGGATTTGCATAATTGTTTGAATTTGCACAGGTTAATAACCCTGCCTGATTTCAATGTTTGAAAATGATTAACAGTTGAAAACATTCTTTAGAAATTATGAAAAGTAATCAAATGTAATCAGTTACATTACTTTAATAAAGTAATTGAAATAGTTACACTACTTATTACATTTTAAATGATTATGTAACCTATTACATTTCCAAAGTAACCTTCCCAACACTGTATATATATATATATATATATGTACACACACACAGACACACACATGAGCGGACAGGGCTGCAGTGGTCACATGACGTGCAGCGTGGGCCTCCCGCTCTGCTGATGCCTGCACTGTCAGCACCATGTTCCTGAACAACAGCCGAAAATTCACATTGTGACTGTACAGCTGAGACAGGAAATGTGGTTTTCAATACTTCCCCTGATTTAGATGACACATGAGTTTATTAAAGCGTGCATGTGATGTCACATGGAGCTGAAGGATGAGGTCAGCTGTGTTAACATGTGGAGGAGAATGCCTGCATGTGTGTGCAGTGGGTTAGAGGTAGATCTCAAGACTGTAGTGACTGTGGTTTCGTGTTTTTCAGGGGAATCCGATTCCTCAGTCAACATTGCACACAGCGGTATGAGATGATCGGGGAATTGCTGGACAGAGAGCAGCACGACATCGCCCTGTTACAGGAAGTGGGTTACACTGTACACTTTTAACACCAGGGAATCATTCAGCCCAGTGCCCTTGTGGCTTTAGCGCTTCGTTTTGCCTAATTTCCCTGATGGTCGATTAACACCGTGTCCTAACCAGATATCGGGCTGGTTAAAACAAAAAAGTTTGGGGTTGTTTCGATTTTTTGATGTTTTTGAAAGAAGTCTCTCCTGCTCACCAGGGCTGCATTTATTTGATCAAAAAAAGCAGTAATATTGTGAAATATTATTACAATTTTAAAGAACTGTTTTCTATTTTAATATATTTTAAATTGTAATTTATTTCTGTGATCAAAACTGAATTTTCAGCATCATTACTCCAGTGTCACATGACAAGGCTGTGTCTTAGACATGGGGGGGGCAATATATATATATTTTTTTGCATATTGGTCTTATTGGTTTATTTAAATAATTTTAATTATTGAAGGATTACAAGGGATTTAAGGAAATAAAGAAAAATAAATAAGAATGGTAAAAGTTATAGTTATGAAGTAAACTATTTGCAAATAATATATATTTTTTAATATGCACATATTTACTCTTATCGTCTGCCTAATATGTCAAAATGCAAAATGTTTTTTGTCACATCAAATTCAGTTATGATTTACATAAATAATGTCTTATTTTCATTTAAAAAACTGTGAAATTTCATAATAAATGTCAAGTAGTTTGCATCACTTGATATTACTGTTGGTCGCTGGACGTTTTTATTGTAAAACAGTTGTCAAATATTAAATGTTTGGCTGCGATACACTCTTTCACTAAAACTAAAACAGTAAGCCCCGCCTTCTTTGATTTGATTGGCCATCTCACTCATTCTGAAAGTGACGAGCGCTGTTAGACCCAAGTGGCTACCTCCCGCAGTTTCTCTTGAAGCAAATACGGAAGTGACTTAAACTGCAATTCATCGACTGGCCACTAGAGACAGGCTCCAGAAGGGAGCAGAATCTCATTGAGCCCCATGTTAAAATGCCCAACTTTACAGCAGAAAAACACATGTGTACAGCCTGAGACAAATTGTGGTTTTGGTCTATACGCCTAATTTTGCCCTTCATGACAACTGTGAGGGGGGTGAATTTGTGTATAACTTATTCGTTTACATTATATAAAGCCTTAAAGTTTTGCGTAATTAAGGGCGTGGCCACTTGAGTGACAGGTGGATTGGCGTTTGTCTGCTGTCTGTTAGTCATCACGTCACTTTAGCTCCGCCCACATCCCGCCTCTTTGCCCATTTTCTGTTATCCGGGAGTGACGCGTGATGACGCGCTGCCAAGATGGCAACGGCCAGCTCGTCCCTAGTTTACGCTTCAAAACTGCTCTTCAGAATCCTATGGGTGACGTCACGGACACTATGTCCACTTCTTTTTACAGCCTATGGTTAGACCGCTGAGGCAGACCAACCTAAAAATGTAACATTTTACTTTTGTCATCCTAGCAACAAACAAAGCGGTGTGTAATAGAGGACAGCAGAGCAGCATCAACAGTACCAAATATTGGGGGGTCAATTTGGCCATTTCTAATTGTTCGGGGGGGCTTGTCCCTCTCAATGCCTATGGTGGTTACGGCCTGTCACATGATCTTTCAGAAATCATTCTAATATGATGATTTGTGGAAACAGAGATCATGTTTTTTTTAATCTTCAAAAATAATGGAAATGTTTGTAATTGCAAGTTGTTCTAGTTATGCTTAGCTCCAAAAATTTTATCGCTAGAAATTGCTCAGTGATTTCATCATTTTTTAAAAATCCTTACTCTTAGGACACGGTGTGTGAGAGGCCAAAACCTTTGCTTTATATGCACATATGAAAAAACTTTCATTAAATGTCTTTAGAAATTTACTATGCTACCTAGTCCAGGGTTGCCGAATTTGCATTTTTCCAGCGGAACTGAGCTACATTTAAAACGTTGTCGTAGGTTGATTTTTTTCCCCTTCTGGTTAAAGGTTTGACATGATGCATAAATTATATTTAACTGAAATGCAATATATTTTATGTTACCAATGATAAAACTGTGCTAGATGTTACGTTTTATGAATGAGGACCACTGTATTTATGATCACTATGATATAGTGCTTATTAATTTGCATAACCGTGACTGTACAATATGTATTTTAGGTGTGGGAATGGCATATTTTGAGTTTTTCTATTTGGGATATGCTCATTGGGCTACTTTTGGGTAATTTAGGATTGGCCATTGGGCTAGACCTGGCAACCCTGACCTAGACGTACACATAAACTTCATTTTTACTGATCTAGGTATCTTTGACATTGTTCTAGGTATGGAGTGAAAAAGATTTCCTTTTCCTGAAGGGAAAGCTGTCTTCCTCTCATCCTTACACTCACTATTTCAAGAGGTCAGTTCAACTCACCGTGACATGGAGGGACTTTGAATGTTGCTTTGTACTTCAAAGCGATTGGGATTTTGAAAGAGAGACTTTGAAACCTTCTGATTAGTGATCAAGCGGCTCTCACACATTCCAGAGTAATGCAGAGAGAAAAAAGATCCTGGTCAAAAGGCGGGAGATAAAATCCCCATTTAAAGGGGTAGTTCACCCAAAAAATGTACATTCGGTCATCATTTACTCACCTTTGTATCATTCCAAGCCTGTATGACTTTCTGTCTTCTGTGGAAACAACATTCTGTCAGGAATGGACCAACATTTAAGTTATTATTCACTAAAAACGAAACCAACAAATGTATTGTGTGTCACATTTGGTTACAAGAAACACAAGAACCAAAGATGTTTGGTTTCCCTCGCCACGCTTTCATTGTATGGAAAAGAGCAGTTTGGACATTCTTCAAAAGTGTTTCATGGGAAAATAGTGCCATATGGTTTTGGAACAACATGAATAAGTGAATAAATTATTACTTTTGTATTAGTTTTGGGTGAACTGTCCATTTAAAGGTGCAGTAAGTGATTTCTGAGAAACACTGTTGAAAGTGGATCAGACCAAGCAGTACAACACACTTGTAGCCAATCAGCAGTAGCCACTCATGATCGGGGAGGAGAGAGAGTGAGCCAATCAGCAGTAGGGGGCATGTCCACTCATGATGGGGGAGGAGAGAGAGTGAGCCAATCAGCAGTAGGGGGCGTGTCCACTCATGATGGGGGAGGAGAGAGAGTGAGCCAATCAGCAGTAGGGGGCGTGTCCACTCATGATGATGGAGGAGAGAGAGTGAGCCAATCAGCAGTAGGGGGCATGTCCACTCATGATGGGGGAGGAGAGAGAGTGAGCCAATCAGCAGTAGGGGGCGTGTCCACTCATGATGGGGGATGAGAGAGTGTGAGCCAATCAGCAGTAGGGGGTGTGTCCACTCATGATGATGGAGGAGAGAGAGTGAGACAATCAGCAGTAGGAGGTGTGTCCACTCATGATGGGGGAGGAGAGAGAGTAAGCCAATCAGCAGTAGGGGGTGTGTCTACTCATGATGGGGAAGGAGAGAGAGTGAGACAATCAGCAGTAGGAGGTGTGTCCACTCATGATGGGGAAGGAGAGAGAGTGAGACAATCAGCAGTAGGAGGTGTGTCCACTCATGATGGGGAAGGAGAGAGAGTGAGACAATCAGCAGTAGGGGGTGTGTCTACTCATGATGGGGAAGGAGAGAGAGTGAGACAATCAGCAGTAGGAGGCGTGTCCACTCATGATGATGGAGGAGATAGAGTGAGCCAATCAGCAGTAGGGGGTGTGTCTACTCATGATGGGGAAGGAGAGAGAGTGAGCCAATCAGCAGTAGGGGGTGTGTCCACTCATGATGGGGAAGGAGAGAGAGTGAGACAATCAGCAGTAGGAGGCGTGTCCACTCATGATGATGGAGGAGATAGAGTGAGCCAATCAGCAGTAGGGGGTGTGTCTACTCATGATGGGGAAGGAGAGAGAGTGAGCCAATCAGCAGTAGGGGGTGTGTCCACTCATGATGGGGAAGGAGAGAGAGTGAGACAATCAGCAGTAGGAGGCGTGTCCACTCATGATGATGGAGGAGATAGAGTAAGCCAATCAGCAGTAGGGGGTGTGTCTACTCATGATGGGGAAGGAGAGAGAGTGAGCCAATCAGCAGTAGGGGGTGTGTCCACTCATGATGGGGAAGGAGAGAGAGTGAGACAATCAGCAGTAGGAGGTGTGTCCACTCATGATGGGGGAGGAGAGAGAGTAAGCCAATCAGCAGTAGGGGGTGTGTCTACTCATGATGGGGAAGGAGAGAGAGTGAGACAATCAGCAGTAGGGGGTGTGTCCACTCATGATGGGGAAGGAGAGAGAGTGAGCCAATCAGCAGTAGGGGGTGTGTCTACTCATGATGGGGGAGGAGAGAGAGTGAGACAATCAGCAGTAGGAGGTGTGTCTACTCATGATGGGGGAGGAGAGAGAGTGAGCCAATCAGCAGTAGGAGGTGTGTCCACTCATGATGGGGGAGGAGAGAGAGTG
Organism: Gobio gobio; assembly: GCF_949357685.1. Lineage (NCBI taxonomy): Eukaryota > Metazoa > Chordata > Actinopteri > Cypriniformes > Gobionidae > Gobio > Gobio gobio. Next base: position 36,533,204 of record NC_137117.1, on the reverse strand, counting down.
AGCCAATCAGCAGTAGGAGGTGTGTACACTCATGATGGGGAAGGAGAGAGAGTGAGCCAATCAGCAGTAGGGGGTGTGTCCACTCATGATGGGGGAGGAGAGAGAGTGAGCCAATCAGCAGTAGGAGTTGTGTACATTCATGATGGGGAAGGAGAGAGAGTGAGCCAATCAGCAGTAGGGGGTGTGTCCACTCGTGATGATGGAGGAGAGAGAGTAAGCCAATCAGCAGTAGGGGGTGTGTCCACTCATGATGGGGGAGGAGAGAGAGTGAGCCAATCAGCAGTAGGAGGTGTGTACACTCATGATGGGGAAGGAGAGAGAGTGAGCCAATCAGCAGTAGGAGGCGTGTCCACTCATGATGGGGGAGGAGAGAGAGTGAGCCAATCAGCAGTAGGGGGTGTGTCTACTCATGATGGGGGAGGAGAGAGAGTGAGCCAATAAGCAGTAGGGGGTGTGTCTACTCATGATGGGGAAGGAGAGAGAGTAAGCCAATCAGCAGTAGGAGGTGTGTACACTCATGATGGGGGAGGAGAGAGAGTGAGACAATCAGCAGTAGGAGGTGTGTACACTCATGATGGGGAAGGAGAGAGAGTGAGCCAATCAGCAGTAGGGGGTGTGTCTACTCATGATGGAGAAGGAGAGAGAGTGAGCCAATCAGCAGTAGGAGGCGTGTCCACTCATGATGGGGGAGGAGAGAGAGTGAGCCAATCAGCAGTAGGGGGTGTGTCTACTCATGATGGGGGAGGAGAGAGAGTGAGCCAATAAGCAGTAGGGGGTGTGTCTACTCATGATGGGGGAGGAGAGAGAGTGAGACAATCAGCAGTAGGAGGTGTGTCCACTCATGATGGGGAAGGAGAGAGTGAGCCAATCAGCAGTAGGGGGTGTGTCTACTCATGATGGGGGAGGAGAGAGAGTGAGCCAATCAGCAGTAGGGGGTGTGTCTACTCATGATGGGGGAGGAGAGAGAGTGAGCCAATCAGCAGTAGGGGGTGTGTCTACTCATGATGGGGGAGGAGAGAGAGTGAGCCAATCAGCAGTAGGGGGTGTGTGTACTCATGATGGGGAAGGAGAGAGAGTGAGCCAATCAGCAGTAGGGGGTGTGTCCACTCGTGATGATGGAGGAGAGAGAGTAAGCCAATAAGCAGTAGTGGGCGTGTCCACTCATGATGGGGGAGGAGAGAGAGTGAGCCAATCAGCAGTAGGGGGCGTGTTTCACTCATGATGATGGGGAAGGAGAGAGAGTGAGCAAGAGGGAGATTTGAAGGAAGACTGTAGAAAGAGAGATGGCTGAGAGACATTACAAAAGAGAAAAGCTCAGAGGAATATCACTGGTTGTGATCAGGCAAGAGGTTTAGGACACGTGATAATATTAGAAAAGCTTTCCAGTGCTGGAGAGAATGAAGCGGGAAGGCCTGAAAACAGACGGCGAGGTTACATTGTTTCTGCTCCACACTTGAGTAACATTGGTTTTGCTATGATTCACAGAACCAATATATGCTGCTGTTGTAATATTATCTGCAGTAACAGGACAGTTCTGAATGTCAATGTTTGTCTGGAGCTGCTGTGCTGCTGGTGACTAACAACAAGCTCTTGCTCTTTTGTACTGTATGTTATTTTTTTCTTCTTCTTTGTCGTTCATTCATCATCGTCGCTTTATATTTCATGAGGCACTTCTTCTTCACCTCTGCAATGATAAAGAGACATCCACTCTTGCATTGCGTGTTATTCTTTATTTTGGGGGCGGAGCAATGAAGGGGTGTGTGTGTTTGTTTGGGTTGGTTTCAGATATCAACAGTTTCTCAGAAATCACTTACTGCACCTTTAAGAAGTTTAAAGTCTTTATTTGAGATATCTGATTGAATATTCCATAATGTACTGAGTATCTTCAGTTCGACCTTAATGTCTCATCCTTATCATTACAAGACAAGAAAAAAGCATTGATCTTAAGGCATGCAGTCAATAAAGCTGAATTGGCAGAATTTGCAATCATCTAACTTATCTAGGTTAGCTACACAACTAGTGTTGGATGCTCACCAAAGCATGACGTAAATTAGAAGCTTACAGCTTTTAACATTTTTGGTGGTGTTTGCTATTACTATCGCTCATCCTTAAGCCACATCTCCACTATATCCCACATTTGCATACGATCTTTGCATTTCGTCCCCTAGTGGCTGTTCACTGTTGCACAGATCTTTCAAACCGGTGGTGAAGTATCCATTACGCTCCGCTTATTCACCATGGTAAAATGAACGAATAATGCATGTATGAATATATCCGCATGAAGCAAATGATTAACAATTATGTTTAAAAGAAAAGAGCAGTAGGTTTTCTAGGGCTAGTCAATTTACTGGTATTTGCGCCATATTTACCACCCAAAATGAACATTTCTTAAACCCGAAAACCATAATTTGCGCTGCTCTTGGTAGATTGCGTTGGTCATTATGGAAATGATCCGGCTGCGTCTGTGTTTCATTTGTGTGTCGTCAGTAGATCACGCGCAAAACTTTACACTCCCATCGGCGCTTTTATGGGATTGAGCTCTCACGCTAATTTGCCCTGTTTAGTAAATCTGGCCCTTAGTGTTTTAAGTTCAACATTTTAGTGCAATAATCTTGGTGATTGTCACCTTGTGCTCATAGTTTTTTTTTATCAGAATGCATCCCATCCAGACAAGCGGTCGTACACGGTTTAACAGCAAAACTATAAATATTTCAACTCAAATCTGAAAATTCTGCAAACACATATAGTCAAAATACCATTGGAAATAAATTCTGTTTGTAAAGCAGCTTTAGACTTGAATAAACCTCTATCCCTAAGTATTAAACCTTTTGTGTATATCTTGTCCATTTGCTACGGACACGAATGATACTTCAAATTGTGCGGCTTGTTGATGAAAGTGATACAGTATTAATTGATAAAAAAATCTCATAGACTTACATAGAAGAACAGAACGAGAGCAATAGCAATAGATAATATCATAGGATGACACTCATACAGGTGTAAACGGGGTCTAAAACGTTTTGAGCTTGTGCACTTTCGACCACTTCCAGAGGTTGTTGAAAACACATTCATGTTCAAACAGCCACTAAAGACCGTCTACTCTCCGTCTACTGATCTAATGCGTAAAAATTATGGGATGTGGCTGGCCCAGACGGGATTTAAACTTTGTCGGCTGGAGACCCAAGTTTGGTTTGAAGAGGAAAAACGTACCAAGCACAATGTTCTCTCACCATTCCTGATTTCTAACACACACTCACAGCGTTCGGCGTGATCTTGCGCTAGAATCTAAAGCTGATGCTCTCTGTGTGTTTTTCTGTCATCTCCGGTCATGTTCATATGTAAATTGCGTGAGCTTATTTCGTCTATTAGATCAAAAGATCTGAAAAAGCCCTTACATTTACCCGTCCTTAGACCCTCCTCTCAAAGAAATCAGGACAGAAGTGGTTGAAAGTGGACAAAAGAGACGGATTAAAACACCAGGTGTAAACAGGGATGTGTCTCCCTCGTCTACTTGTGATCCCATCGACCAAAACGCATCTTAATACCAGACGTAAACAGGGCCATGACTTGATTAGTCTCCCTACTAATACTCCAAAAATGAGTGCAGCTGCCTGCTTGCCGGTGTATATACAGCTGAATGTGTGTATTCATAGACGAGAGATGCTTAAAGGACGCTGTGTGTGTTGTTTTTACAGTGGAGTCATTGGCAGTGGTCTTGCTGTCTTCTCCAAACACAGAATCCAGGACGCTCTGCTCTACCAGTTCTCTCTCAATGGCTACCCATACATGGTAAGTTATTCCAGGACACTATATATACTGCCATCAGATATTTTTGTATAATGATGCTAAACTATAATTGACTGATTTCTTAAATACTGTAGCTGTGCTACAGAGAATCGATATAGAATCGTGTATATAGTGCACTTTTAAGAATGGAACTTTGTAATAATGTAAAATTAAAAGTTTTACTTTAAAGTACATTTAAAAACATTGTTTTGATAATCATGCACTTATTGAAGTGTTGACTAACATACTAAAGCACATGAAAGTACTTGATTATAATTTTAACTATAGTGTGTTGTTCAATATTACATTTAAAGTAAATCTATTTTAAATAAATTGTAAATACATTACAAATTTATTTAAATACATGACATACAAGTTTCAATATAAATGACATTAAAGTATATGCTTGTCAGTACATTGCGCAGTAACTTTATCCATATTTTGAGACAATTGAGGTGATTATGAAATGACATATAAAGATGTACTTAAGTTAGTCAAAAAGCACTCTTAAGTTTAACTAAGTGTATTAAGTGTCCAGAACATTACATTCAGTTCGACACCTACATTCTTTAAAGTATATTTCTGTAATAAGCACTATTTGTAAAAGTATGCTTAAGTGTACTTTTTCACAATGTGACTAGATTTAGTAGAGGAATCTGATATGTGTTTTGTTTCTTTATACTGTAACAACTTTCTAGCACAAATAATGACATGATCTTTTATATGTGTGTGCGTGTGTGTGTGTGTGTGTGTGTGTGTGTTCATCACAGCTGCACCATGGCGACTGGTTTGGAGGCAAAGCAGTTGGATTAGTCACTGTTGACGTTTTCGGGTTAAAGGCACACGTCTATGTTACTCATGTAAGTCTCTGTCTCTAAAGTCTGATCTGGCTTTATAGGTCTTGAGGTGTGTACTTCATGCGCAGCTTTATTTGTGAGTAACTGGAGACGATGCACCTTTAGTAATGATACTGTTTTGCTCTCAGTTGCATGCAGAGTACTCCAGGGCTCAAGATGAATACCTACCACACAGAATAGTGCAGTCCTGGGAACTGCTGCAGTTTGTGCGGTAAGAGAAAGTTAGAGTGTTCTAGAGAAATGAGGTCACATAGCTTTGGGAAACTCATACCGTATGGCCTCTTTAGCCACACGTCCTGTGGAGCAGACCTGGTGATTCTGGGAGGGGATCTGAACATGCACCCTCAGGACCTTGGAAACCGTCTTCTCAGATCCCACACCGGGCTCAGAGACTGCTATACCGAAACAGACCTCTTTGATGTGAGCTCACTTGCTTTTACATGTATATCCAGGTCGTTTGTGTGTCCTGTTTCTATCACTTTCTTTTGCTCTCGGCAGGGCTGTGAAGACGGACACACGCTAATAGCAGACAATCACTTCACAAAGAAGCAAGATCTTATTCCTTTTGAGAAGGGCATCAGGATTGACTACATTCTCATGAAGGTAAATTCACCTAAAAAAAGAATCTCATGATAGTATATATATTATAAATTCACTCTTTCCCTGCTAGCGTTTTTATTAAAAGTTGCCAGTCACAAAACAAGAATTCAGTTCGATTTTTCATTTAGGGGTAGAAAAATGAATACACCGTTTGAATATTCGATCTCTGCACGTGGGCGGCAATGAATCGCCCCTGTCCTCTGATTGGTCAGCTGACGATCAAGCTGGCCAGCTGGCCTCCGTTACATATGCAGCAGTCATAACTTTGTTTTTGCTGAGTTTATTTCATTATTATTGAATATTATCTTATGTCAAACAAAGTGAATGAGGTTAGTCCCCCACTCAATATCCTTCAAAAACAAGAGACATACACACAAGCATTCAAAAACATACACATCGGCAAATCCGCTCATCATAAAAACAAAGCTTAGGTGTGAATGAGATTCAGTGTGTGGTGTGCAGTTTAAAGTTTTGCGTGAGCTAATGCGTGCTACAAACTACGTCCAGCTACTGACAGACACATTTAATCACGGGAGTGAATCCGCTAAATTCCTCCGAGAGTCCCTCCTTAAATTTGCTTTGATTGACAGTGATAACCATTGCAACAGACTGGACAAAACATCTGACAAGCCTAAGTCAAAATAGCTCAGTGCACAACAACGAGTCTGTATTGGCTGAATACGTTCAGCAGCTTCTATTGTTAAAGCCAGTGTTATATATTTTGTTCAGTTGAATACTTACAATATCCCAAATGTTTCCAACTATTTGTAAATCATGAAAAAAATTCTACAACCCCAAATCAGAAAAAGTTGGGACAGTATGGAAAACGCAAATAAATAAAAAAGAAGTGATTTCTAAATTTACTTTGACTTGTATTTCATTGCAGACAATATGAACAAAAAATATTTCATGTTTTGTCTGGTCAACTTCATGTCATTTGTAAATATGCATCCTTTCCTGTCATTCAGACCTGCAACACATTTCAAAAAGAGTTGAGACAGTAAAGCATTTACCACTTTGTAATGTTGCCATTCCTTTTCACAACACTTAAAAGACGTTTAGGGACTGAAGACACCAAGTGATGAAGTGTTTGAGGTGTAATTTTGTCCCATTCTTCCTGCAAACAAGTCTTAAGGTGGGCAACAGTACGGGGTCTTCGTTGTCGCATTTTGCGCTTCAAAATGCGCCACACATTCTCTATTGGAGACAGGTCGGGACTGCAGGCTGGCCAGTCAAGTACCCGTACCCTCTTCCTCCGCAGCCAGGACTTTGTAATGTGTGCAGAATGTGGTTTTGCATTGTCTTGTTGAAATATGCATGGACGTCCCTGGAAAAGATGTCTTCTTGAAGGCAGCATATCATGCTCCAAAATCTCTATGTACTTTTCAGCATTAATGGTGCCTTCACAGAAGTGCAAGTTACCTTTGCCAAGGGCACTGACACAACCCCATACCATGACAGACCCTGGCTTTTGGACTTGTTGCTGGTAACAGTCTGGATGATCCTTTTCTTCTTTGGTCCGGAGCACACGGTGTCCATTCCTCCCAAAAAATACCTGAAATACTGATTCATCTGACCACAGTACACGTTTCCACTGTGTGATGGTCCATCCCAGATGCCTCCGAGCCCAGAGAAGTCGACGGTGCTTCTGGACACTGTTAACATAGGGCTTCCTTTTGGCACAGTACAGTTTTAACTGGCATTTGTGGATGTAACTACGTATTGTGGTACTTGACAAAGGTTTGCCAAAGTAGTCCTGAGCCCATGTGGTGATATCGCTTCTAGATGAATGACGATTCTTGATGCAGTGCCGCCTGAGGGATCAGAGATCACGGTTGTTCAGCTTAGGCTTGACAAAACATGAAATATTTTGTGTTCATATTGTCTGCAATGAAATACAAGTCAAAGTAAATTTAGAAATCACTTCTTTTTTTTTTTTTGCGTTTTCCATACTGTCCCAACTTTTTCTGATTTGGGGTTGTATTTTAACCAAGGAACCGGGACGTGTGAGGGAGTCGCCTGTCAATTGTGTCATATCTGCGTCCCCTAGGTTTCCGGTTTTATTCTGCAGAAACGCTTTACTCTCACTGCAGTGTGAACAAGTGTCATAGCAGCCGCTGAGCGAACGCACAGAGTAACGTCACAACATCATTTTCAACACACTCAGGTTTATCTAATATGATAAACAGAGCTGCGTTACCTCATACTCATGACCGGAAAAGCGGAAATGGCGACTGTGGCATAATAAAAGTCCCGCTGCTCACGAGGCGTGTGTTCTGCTCTACTTATTAACAATCGCTCCAGCGGCCTTGCTCAGCTCCACAACACTCGGTCCTGCTCTGCTTCAGACTACAGTAACGTTATTAATCTCATCCATGAACATGAGTCCTATCCCGATTCTTTCCCACCGGCTGTGAGGTGAAGACCACATGTCCCAAGATTCTGCGCTCAAACTTGGCGTCATCAAACTACGCCTTTGTTTTGAAAGGCGGAAAAGTTACATAGTGCAGCTTTAAAGAAAAAAAAAACAAAAAAAATAGTTTTTTTTCACAATAAGCTATTTAATGCATTATTCAAATGATCTATTACATTATTGATATTAATAATGAAATAGTTTATTTATTTTGTATTTTCAAGTAATTACAGTGTAACACAGTTCGTTGTTGTGGGAAGAAGGAGGCGTAACATAAAGTCCAGGCCAGGCCTCTCTCCTCCATCACTGTCGTCGCTCCTTCTTTTATGCTTCCAAAGCTCCTCTGCCCTGTGAGAGATACTAGACCGGTGTGGCTCATTATTAATCACGCCACCGGCCTTGTGCCGTTCTCTCACAGTCCCTCTGCCTCGACTGCTTGCCACATACCCCCATCGTCCCTCGCAGGGCAGGGGGTTCTCCTGAGACTGCGCTCTTCTTAAGAACAAAAGTACTAAAGTTTGCTATAATAAAAAAAAATCATCAATGTTAAGCAATAAGTGTTGCGTTCCTGCAGTTTGCCATTTTGGGCAGAGACAACTTGTGTTTTTTTTATGAGATGTAACATACGTTTTATACTTGAGCTACAATTGTGCTGACCTGTGCTACAAAACATTCAACCTCTGTAGCACCAGTGCTATGTGCAAAAAAAGTTAACGTGCAGCCCTGACTAGCCTATTTTTATAATAGCCTAGCCTATTTCTCTGACACACGTAGTTAGTCATAGGTGAATTTATGTCTACACAGAAGAAAGCCCTGTCTAGGCTCTGCCCCGGTGCGGTTTGTTGGTTGTTTGATGAGAAAAAGATCAATTGTAGTTGCAATAACCGCGTTAAGAATCCGTACAGCTATGCACGGAACTGAGGAACAACTGATGATGGTGAACATGAAACCCATCCAACGTATCTGCACCAGGTGCAATTTTGACATAACGCGCACCCAGCATTCCCGGTTAAAAAAGTCACATATAAATCTATCATTATTTACTCAACCTTTTTTTGTTTTACTCTGTGAAACAACATACTTGTTATGTCAAGTATTCACGCTGTTCTACCATATAACATTAGTGTTTGTGTTTCTTCTTCTTGTGAAGGGCTCCCAGAAAGTGAACATGAAATGTGAGTCCCTGTCCACTACCAAGGGTTCCGTGGCTGATAAACCCTTTCCATACTCGGACCATGAGGCCCTGACAGCTGAACTGGCCCTGCTGCGGTCAGAGGACAGCAGACAGAATGGATGGAGGAACGGTGAGTGCATATAACCAAGGAAACCCTGCTGTAGTGCTGTTAATATATGCACACCACCAACACACTCTCATGACAGCTCACTTTTTGTTGGTACGAGATGGTATGATATTGTTACAAACATGAATTGTAGGAAAACATGCAACTTTTATAGTTTTCTTTTCTCCAATTATAATCAGTGTGTTTAGGGGGTGATCTTTATGATTATTTTTACACTACCATTCATTTTATTTCAGATTTCTTGAAAAAAAAATTGAATAAAAAACACAGAAATCATCTGTAACATCATATTTACTGTCACTTTTGATCAATTTAATGCATTTTGGGTTGTACGTTTTTGTGTAATTTCTCATGATTTTACCATCTCACAAATTATTAAGGCTTCTTATGAGACCAGATTGATCATACTTCTCTTCTTTATGCTTAAATTATGCTGTTGTACGTGATACTAAATATGGAAGTAGGGACAAAAGCTACATGACAAGATATTCATCATTACAGTAGCTACTGCTACAATATGAATTACATATACATTTGCGTGTGTCTTCTGCATAGCGTTGGGTCAAATACCATGATGGAAGTCATATACAAAATGAAGACACTTTACAATAATATAACTTTCCTTTAATCATTTACACTAACATTTACTTGTGAGAGTCTGTGACAGAATTTACATTCATATAAGGTAGATGAAGGTATTTTGCGTCAGTTGGCAAAAGGAATGTGGAAAAACTGGAATACAGGGCTGCCTACAGAATAGCAGATACGCATTATATTTTACGAGAGTTATGGTATGTAGGTTTCACTGGTTTGAGGAGTGTTTGTGATATATCAGAGAAACCCATCTTTCCAATATACAGAGTTGAATTATTGAGCATAAAAAGTTTAGGGTTAGTAAGATTTGGGGGTCACACTTTAGTTTAAGGACCAATTCTCACTATTTACAAACTATTAACTATGACTTTTGCCTCAATAAACTTCTAATTACTGCTTATTAATAGTCAGAAAGGTAGTTGTTAAGTTTAGCTTTTGGGTAGGATTGTGGATGTAGAATGTGATCATGCAGAATAATGCAATAATATGTGTATCCTCCTGGGACCCAGAAAAGGAGTGAATTTAGTATTTTTTCATGTCATTACATTGTTTAGAGCAGGGTTATTCAAATCTTGCAGGATTTTTTTTTTAACAAACTTTGTTTAAAGATGATTCTGAACTATGTTATGAAAGATATAACGAAATGCATTGATATGCCATTTTACTTTATGAAATATGTGGGTAAACTGGCCATACTTGGATTTCCCCATTCAATACAATGCATCTATACACTGCATCTAATTTGCATATTAATGTGTTCTTGGTGCAACATGTAATGAAAAAAGAAGTGTAATAAAGGGAGTAATAATTGGCAACATTTTCATAATAATATCTAATATTTCATAGGAATATTGATGTGTAATTTCATTCCCTATTCACTTGTTATGTCTCCAAAATGCCTGATAAACATTTAAAGATTTAAAGGATTTAAAGATTTAAATCCTGGCGTCCACTACAGTGGACATTTATGAAATCAATGCCCTGTTTTGTAACAGAACGTTTTTAAAGACCAAGAAGAAGTTGTTGTCCTGGTGAAACCTCCAAACATTTGGTATCTCTGCAAAGCCCCGAATGTGCTCTTTACAGGACATCCAGACTGTGACATCTGACATGTATGATTATCAGAGAAATTCCCTAAAATATAATCCACTACAGTGGACAAAAGTCAATTTGTGGGTCCCAGGAGGATAAGTACTAATAAACAGCCAATACCCTAGTGATATGCATGATAATAAGCAGCTAGTTAATAGTGAGAATTGGACCCTAAACTAAAGTGGTGTGTGTTTTTTTTAAAGAAATTAATACTTTTATTGTATTAAATATATTTAAATATAAAGCAGTTATTTTAAATCGTAATAATAATATCTCACTATATTACTATTTTTTTATTGTATTTTTGATCAGTTACATGCAGTATCATGAGCATAAGGGTGCGTTTACACAACAGCGATGTACTAAAAACGACAAAAAAACCCCCACTGTTTTATTCATGCCAGGCCAGTAGATGGCGATGTCACTTTGTAAAGAAACACTACGCGCCTATAGCCTGAACCATAGATATCCATAATAAAGGCTAGATGTCTTACGGCGGAGTCTCTACCGTCATCACCGGCGGCCATCTTGTCACAGGCAGGGCTCTGTGGTACCTGATGTAAGGCGAGTGATCTGCATGAACACAAATACTCTTATCTCGCTGAAATCTTGACGGATTTACAAATGGTTTGGTTTCTTACAAACGTTATTAACGTGGCTATAATTCTGGGTGCTTGAACAAATTATGAATAATTATTCATAAGTATGCGGTGTCATAATCACATCTCTGACGTTTATAACAAACCAAACAGTTTGAAAACCCAAGATGGTTTCTGTCATTTTTGGTCGTTTTTATCACGCTGATGTAAGTTCAAGTGTTTGTTTTCAAAAATGTTTTTTAGTTAGTTATTTGATGCTATAAAAACAGGGGTGTGTCATCATGATTTACAGCTTCTCTGAGTGAAGTTGTCACTGAGGCGGACTTTTTCCGGGATATTCGGGAGGAGATTGGAGCTTTAATTTTATACATTTCCATAACTGTTTACTTCACACACCGACATAATGAGTTGTTCTGCAGTAAACAGATACTGCGGGAGTGTTGGCGGGGTTTTGATATCGCGGCTGTACTTCCTGCTCTCTACTGCGCAGACGCAGGTCCCAAATCAGTGCAAGATGTCAGCGCCATATTGGGACATTGGCGGCTTCACTTTTCTATAATGGAAGATAGTGAAGTTCATCCTTTTTTTACAGTCTATGGCCTGAACGTGTAATACACATGCGCATGACGTCACCGTTTTCACAAATTCGGACAATAACATTTTCAAAAACTTGCACTTTGAAACCCGTTTTCAAAAGTTTGTGTTTTCAGGCCCCAAAACGCTGTTATCGTGTAAATGATTGGCCAAAATGCATAAAAAGTTTTCTTAACAACCCCTAATCATATTGAAATAAACAACAGACAGTGAAGCCATGATATTGTAATTTCAATAAACGCGAATTCTATGTAGAATTCACCCTTTGACGGGAGTTTGATTGACAGGCGATCTGACCAATTTTAATCTGCCATCCGCCGAATCCGCCATTTTGTCCGACAAAGCTGTCAGTTTAGTTTGTAGATCAACATCAGTGGAAAAAAAAAATTATTGACGTCTTTCCGCAGTTGAAACAACATTCCTTCTGATGTTCATTCATATTTATTTGATGCTGTAACTTAACTAGAAGGAAGAGATGATCGGTTCATGAGCTGCTTGAACTGAGGCGCTACAGCGATCTGTCACCACACATTAAAGAGCCACAAAACGGTATTTATTGTTTAAATTTCTTAAAAAAATGTCAAAAGTTGAGACTTCGTTTCATATGAAAAGCAACCTGCTCTGTCCTGTCTGTCGACGTGTTTTCAGTGTCCTCTTTGCTCTGCGATGTGTTTGCCCTGAGAGCGCCATGGCTTGTCGTACATAGCAACAGTAACTAAAGGGGGCGGGTCTTTGCGAACGGTCAATTGAATGTTTTTATTCTGTATCCTCCAGCACTTCCTGTATCAGAGCAGATGGAGGTGGTCGCCGAGGCGCGTGCGGTGGTGAAGGAAGGCCTGTGTCAAACAGAGGCCCTGCGGGACAAAGCCGTGCATCTGATTTGCGGCGCTCTGCTGCTCCTGCTGATGGCCTTCCTGCCCTGCCTGTGCCACTTCTCCTTCAGCACCACGGGGTTTCTGGGAGCTGTGTGCACGGGCGCAATCCTCTCTGGAGCTTTACTCTACCTGCTCTTCACCACACAGATCAAAGTCCTGAAAGAGACTGAAGACCAGATGCTGCTGACCTCAAACGAGCTCCAGACTAAACTGACCGGATGTAGAGTGTCTGGATCTTCATCTTCCGATGGCTCTCCAGAGCTCCAGCCATCGGGTCCCTGTAAACGGGAGGAATAAGGTCTAGGCCCAGTTTACACCTGGCATTAAAGGATTAGTTCACTTTTAAATAAACTTTTGCTGATAATTTACTCACCCCCATGTCATCCAAGATGTCCATGTCTTTCTTTCTGCAGTCGAAAAGAAATTAAGGTTTTGGATGAAAACAGTCCAGGGTTTTTCTCCATATAATGGACTTCAATGGGCTCCAAACGGTTCAAGGTCCAAATGACAGTTTCAGTGCAGCTTTAAAGGGCTTTAAACGATACCAGACGATGAATAAGGGTCTTTTCTAGCGAAACGATCAGTTTCTGCGAGAAACCGAGCAGTATTTATGCTATTATTTTACCTCTTAACAGAGGAATGCGATCGTCTCTGAGCTCCGCCATAACTTCCGGCAAGTGAGGTCAAATTAGATCGTGGTCATAGATCGGTCATAGAGACGATCGCGTTCGTCTGTTAAGAGGTAAAATAATAGCATAAATACTGCTCGGTTTCTCGCAGAAACGGATCGTTTCGCTAGATAAGACCCTTATTCATCGTCTGGTATCATTTAAAGCCCTCTGAAGCTGCACTGAAACTGTCATTTGGACCTTGAACCGTTTGGAGCCCATTGACTGTTTTCATCCAAAACCTTAATTTCTTTTCGACTGCAGAAAGAAAGACATGGACATCTTGGATGACATGGGGGTGAGTAAATTATCAGCAAACGTTTATTTAAAAGTGAACTAATCCTTTAAGATGCGTTTTGGTAGATCAGTGTTTTAATCCGTCTCTTTTTTCCAATTTCACCCACTTCTGTCCTGATTTATTCGAGGGGAGGGTCTATGAGGGTCTCAATTTACATATGAATGCGCAGAGATGATGGACAAAACACACGGAGAGCATCAGCTTTAGTTTCTGCTCTGACAGCCGTATGATCACGCCGAACGCTGTGAGTGTGTGTTAGAAATCAGGAATGGTGAGAGAACATTGTGCTTGGTACTTTTTCCCTCTTCAAACCAAACTTGGGTCTCCAGCCGACAAAGTTTAAATCCCGTCTGGCTAGCCACATCCCATAATGTTTACGCATTAGATCAGTAGGCGGAGAGTAGACGGTCTTTTGTGTGTGTTTGAACACATTCGACCACATGAGCGTACGAAAGCAATCCGGTCGAATGCGTTTTCAACTACCTCTGGAGCCGGTCGAAAGTGGACAAGCTGTATTTAGTGTCGCCCACTTGTGATCCAATCGACCAAAACACATCTTAACACCAGGTGTAAACGGGGCCTAAGTGCTGGTCTGGGATCAGGTTACTGTACCTCAGTGTTACATAATAGCTGTTAGGATATAACTTGAAGAGATGAGCCGAGATCAGTTCTCTGAGGCTTCGCCTACCTCAACTCAGTGAATGGAGGCATTAAATCATTACGGAGCCGCTGCTCTTTTGCATTTTGACAGCTCAAAATCTTGAAGGCTTGAAGCCCTGTTCATTTCCGTGGGGGCGAGTTATTCAGTTCTGTGCTTGTCTATGCTTAAGGATATTTTAAAGTAACTCCAAAGAGACGTTTTTAAAGGTTTGTTGTTGAAGTATTTCTAGCGCCACATTTTAGGCATTATAAACACTGTTTGAATGTCAATTCTTCTTAATCATGAAAAAATAAATCACTATTCTAAAGCAGTTTCATATTTACTGTAGGGTGTTTCAATTCCCTTTCTTTCCACAAGATAGTGCTCTTGTATGGAAGAACACAAACGCCAGCTTAAGAAGACTCTAAAACATAAATATTTAGCCATTGTTATGAAAAATACATTTGAGTAGCTTTTGATTTTACTGTCCTGTTTCACATGAACATATGTACTTATCGTAGTAATGACACTAACTGGGTAATAACTAGGTAGTAACCCTGAACCTACCTCTTAACCCATGTAATTACCTTACACTACTCAGTACTTTTGTAGAGAAGTACACATTAAAAGTGGATGTACTGTAAAATAAAGCGCAACCTAAATTTGTATAATGAAGTGAATATATCTCTGGTTTGTGTAACTGAACAATACCATAAGTACATAAAAAAATAAAAATACATAAGTCGGCTGTGGGTTTTTAACCAACCTTTGTTTTCTGCGGTTAGCGAGCAATTTTAATTTAGCTTTCAGTTGACTCCAGTGAAACTCTAAACTGGTTCCAGTGAAGGTACAAACAACAGCAACAACTTTTGCTTGCAATAAATTTGAAGATAGTAAAAAGGGTTATGTGTTTTTTGTTTCTTTACATAATAATGTGTAGTTGACAACACATTTAGGTTAATATATTTATATAATGATATTCATATTATATATTTATTATTAAATTGTATAATATTATACACCTATCAGGCATAACATTATGACCAGGTGAATAACACTGATTATCTCTTCATCACAGCACCTGTTAGTGGGTGGGATATATTAGGCAGCAAGTGAACATTTTGTCCTCAAAGTTGATGTGTTAGAAGCAGGAAAAATGGGCAAGCGAAAGGATTTAAGCGAGTTTGACGAGAGCCAAATTGTGATGGCTAGACGACTGGGTCAGAGCATCTCCAAAACTGCAGCTCTTGTGGGGTGTTCCCGGTCTGCAGTGGTCTATCAAAAGTGCTCCAAGGAAGGAACAGTGGTGAACCGGCGACAGGCTCATGGGGCTGTCAAGGCTCATTGATGCATGTGGGGAGCGAAGGCTGGCCCGTGTGGTCCGATCAAACAGACGAGCTTCTGTGGCTCAAATTGATGTGCTGAACAAACAAGTCCAATCCATGGAGCCCCACCTCACAACTTACAGGACTTAAAGGATCTGCTGCTAACATCTTGGTGCCAGATACCACAGCACACCTTCAGGGGTCTAGTGGAGTCCACGCCTCGACGGCTCAGGGCTGTTTTGGCAGCAAAAGGGGGACAAACACAATATCATAATGTTTTAATAGTCATAATGTTATGCCTGATCGGTGTATATTATTATCTGTAGACACAAACAACGTACACATATTCTGTCCCAATTAATATGAGGTCATAAATCTACGTGCAAGATAATTATACAAAAAAAAAATGTTAGATATGTTATTCTAGCATATCATACTGAATACTAATGTTGCTTCATCACACTTCAAATGCTTTTAGCAGGTCTTTAGTTCACACAAAAATGTAAATTCTGTCATCGTTCACTCTCCCTCTCAAGTTGTTCCAAACCGGTATAAATGTCTTTGTTCTGCTGAACACAAAAGAAGATATTTTGAAGAATGTCGGTAACCAAACAGTTGTGAGGCACCATCAACTTGTTATTAAACAGTTAATGGTAGCCCTTGACTTCCATGGTATAAAGAAAATACTATGGGGAAAAAATACTATGGAAGTCAAGGGCTACCATTATCTGTTTAGTAACAAACATTCTTCAAAATATCTTCTTTTGTGTTCAGCAGAAAAAAGAAATTCATACCGGTTTGGAACAACTTGAGAGGGAGAGTGAACGATGACAGATTTTACATTTTTGGGTGAACTAACCCTTTAAGTAGTTTGGGAAACCATTGCCATAAGTGATATTTAAAACAAATTATTGTCTTAACCCTTTTGTTAACAGTATGAGAACATAGTATTTCCAGGTGTGGTTGTAAAAGAAGGGTCAATTATAGTCTAGAGTTACAGCACTTTTACAGCTCTCTGTGTTTGATCTCAAGAGTGTGCGCCATGGAAGGTGAAGCACTGAAGTGTGTACTGTTATATCGTGTTCTGCCGAGTGAATGTTTGGACTCCTGCGAGATCTGTCACTGAGGTGTGAAGATCACACTGGAGCATGAGAACATTACACAATCCAATAACCACATGCCACATTCTAACGAATATAACAAATGTCTTTCTATAGCTGAGTAACAATTCAGAGACTCAGACAATTCTGCAAGCGGATATTGAGGAGGAAACATTACTACTGCTACAACCAAGGGTATTTTAACTTTTGAACATGATGATTTGTGTATTTAAAGGTACTTCACCGCGGAAAGATGAATGTGTATTTAAATTGGGTCATTTATGTAGTAGAAATTTGAAATTATTTGGTGCCTTATGACTGAGAAAAGACAGAAAATGTATTTTTGGTTCATGTGGATGAAAGACAACAACTCCCAGAATGCACTTGCTTCGCTGCCCTACGACGCCACTCCCACCGGTTACATATCTTGCCCACCGCGGCACCACCACCACCACCACCATCGTTATGATTTTTATAGAAATACAATTATTTAGTTCAGTTAAAGAACAAACACTACAATTAAAAACTGAACGTGTCTGCTCAACACAGCACGAGCCGAATGAGCAGCAGGAGTCAGATCTCATTCATCACCACAGCAGCTGACAGACCAGATGATCGAGGAAGATTTGGTTTCAATGCGCCTATTTAAGTGAGTTTGTCATTGTACTGTTTTGTTGTTGTGTTTTTCACTAAGAATAATAGGCTAATGAACCCACAATCGAACCCATCCACGAATTGGTGCTAATTCTTAAAGGGATAGTTCACCCAAACATGAAAATTAATTAGCCCATAATGTACTCACCCCCAAGTCATCCTAGGTGTATATTCTTCTTTCAGACGAATAAAATATTTAACAAAAGTTTTTTGTAGTTGTATTACAAAAGTCCAGGCTAATCCAAGCATTAGAATTGGATTCATAGTTCTCATTGCTCTGTTTTTGAAGTCCATAAAAAGTGCATCTATCCGTCAAATAACTGCTCCATGCGACTCTGGTGTGTTAATAAAGGCCTTCTGAAGCGTAAGAAAAATATTAATTTTATTATAAAGTAAACTTTCGGCCGACCGCCTTCTGTGGAAAAGTGTTGAATGTTGAAAGTGAAACTCAAGATGCGTACGTGACGTCATGACGAGCGGACCTGGTCGCGTTTGTCTTTCGATCGGCAGGGGAACTTTCAACACTTTTTCCATAAATTGTAAAAGGAAGGCGGTCGGTCGAAAGTTTACTTGATAAAGTTTTAAATATGGATATTTTTCGTACACAAACGCGTCGCTTCGCTTCAGAAGGCCTTTATTAATACCCCAGAGCCGCGTGGAGCAGTTATTTGACGTGCATTTTTTATGGACTTCAAAAACAGAGCAACTATAAATCCAATTCTAATGCTTGGATTAGCCTGGACTTTTGTAATATAACTCTGATTTTATTCGTCTGAAAGAAGAATGTCATATATACCTCGGATGACTTGAGGGTGAGTAAATTATGGGCTAATTTTCATTTTTGGGTGAACTATCCCTTTAAACAAAAGTAAAATGAGCACGGTCGCACGGTCATTCATTCACAGCCACATTGTCGGTCAGTCATTAACAGTGTGTGTCCACTCTGGCGCATTTTCAGTTCATGCCTATGGAAGCTTAACTTTCATAGGGATTCATTGAACACACTCGCTTTGCTCCGCATCGCTCTGTTATGAATGCCCGTGTGGCCGTGCACATTTACATTCTGTGGAGATCCCACCCCTGTGGGCCGGTTTAAAACATGCGGAACAGCTCCTTCTACTGGCTGTAGTCTTTAGCCTCTGGCCAAAACAGCCTCTGATGACGTAAAATGACATATTTCCAGACATAAAATACATAAATCTCTCATCTCAGGGGGATGATAATTTGAATATACTACCGGGTTTCTACTGATACAAAGCTTAATGCTAATCGCTGAAGTAACCCTTTATGTTTTTTTTTCTTCTTTTTTTCTTGTGAAAGATATAGGCATGCGAGTGATTCGATAATTGGAGATACATTTTGCATTTCAAAAAGTTTAGGGAAAAAGCTTCACTAACAGACATTCTTTCAGTGTCATATTGAAAACATATTCAATGTTAATAATTCAGTGTTTGCCAAACACAAGTTACTTCCTTTTATTGTATTTTTTTTACTTTTAACGAAAAAGTCATTTCTTTATAGTATTGTTTGTCAACTCTGTTACAGACAAACAACTTACAGACTGGTAGCAGAGTTTGACGATAACAGGATTGACCATTTTAAACTTTTTAGCCAAAAACTCCACTTGCTAGCATAAATGCTAAGAGTACATGGCACTAATGAAATCACGATTAAAAGACTTTTAAACAACCCACTGTGTGATAAACTCTGTTTTCCTTTTGATATTGTAGTAACAATTTCTACGTTTTTACAAAATAACTCTTTCTCAGAAAAAGCACACATACCTTTCAGTGATGGAAAGTGACATAATTTCTTGTATTTTACATAGTTTAAAGGCAAAGTATGGAACGGTAACAGAATTGACGATTTATGGACACATTTTTATATGATAAAAGTTATTTTTAAATAATTTAATGTCGAATTAGGAAAAGTATTATTTAGGGATTTTATAAAAAAAATAAATGAAATATTACCAAATGAAAATTAAAATAAAATATTTGAATTACACAATGATACATGATGGAAAATAAAAGAAACAAGAAATCATGATTTTCAGCTATACACCGTTCAGGCATATCATTATGACCTATTGTTTTGCTGCCAAAACAGCCCTGCTGAAGGTGTGCTGCTGGATCTGGCACCAAGATGTTAGCAGCAGATCCTTTAAGTCCTGTAAGTTGCGAGGTGGGGCCTCCATGAATCGGACTTGTTTGTTCAGCACATCCCACAGATGTGATCTGGGGAATTTAGAGGACAAGTCAACACCTCAAACTCGTTGTTGTGCTCCTCAAACCATTCCTGAACCATTTTTGCTTTGTGGCATTTTGAGCTCCAGTAGCTCGTCTGTTTGATCGGACCACACGGGCCAGCCTTCGCTCCCCACATGCATCAATGAGCCTTGGCCGCCCATGACCCTGTCGCCGGAAACTGACCACTGCAGACCGGCGGGAACACCCCACAAGAGCTGCAGTTTTGGAGGAGATGCTCTGCCATCTTGTGCCTGTTTGGTCTATAAGACACTAGCTATATAAAGAAGTATATTGTTATGGCCTGTAACATCTTGTGATCCATGACAATGAGTAACAAAGTATTAAAATAATTAAAAATATAACCATTTGAAAAAAAAAAACAGGAAAAAATATTGGCGTTGGACACCAAATAGACCTGCAATTATAGAATCACCCATTTGTAAATATGTTATGTCAAGCTTCATTGGTACTAGAGCTAGACTAGAACTAGTGTGTGTGTTTGTTTGTGCTGTTAAACCATAGACTGTAAAAAAAAAAAAAAAAAAAAAAGGTAATTGACATGTTTAAAAAGTGAATGTGGGCTTGTGATTGGTCCGCGGCGCGCCACATCCAGTGGGCGTGACCTGGGTGTGTGGTTGATCTCACTGAAGTGCGCGAACTATCTGTCAGTCTGCGCAGCCACACAGGAGCTCCGTGTTGTCGGAAGATAGCCTGTGGGGTTTGACCGAAGGTGCGAGCAGAACCACTGACAGCAGCGATGACTGCCGAGCCGATTCGCTCGGCTATGAGCACCTTCTCGACGGAGGACACCTCGCTGGTCCTGCCGTCCGACAAGAAACAGCGCACGGGACAGCAGCGCGTGCGGGAGCAGGTGAACAGCATCAAGAGAAGCAAGTCGAAGATGGTCAAGAGTGACTCCATTCCGTCGCCAACAAGTACGTCTGCGGTTTATTTGCGCATAAATAATACATAATATATTGAACGTCAATCAACGTGAAACTTTAATAAACTTCACTAGCAAAGCTGCATGTTTGTTTGGCAATATAGCCTACTATAGCTATGTATTTATATTAGCAAACTAACCTACTGTGTTGATTTGTCCAGTCTAAGTTATCTGACTTGGAGTTACCTCAACTTTTAAGCAAAACTATATATAAAAAGCCCATGCAAAAAAGAAACAGATGATGAATTGAGATGTTTTACAGCATGAAAACACTTTTTCATAAGCAAGTTGAAGCAGGTCTTTGAGGCAAAGCTGCATTCATTTGTAATTAATATCACTAACACAAGAGTCTTTGACAGGGGTGTGTCTCTCAATCTTGAGCTCGAAGCATTTTATTTTTGGGACCTAATTCATTATAGGCACGTTTTGCCCAAAATTCTGCATGCATCCTTAATAATACAGTATGTGGCACTGTAACATTAAATATTAAGTTCTTACAGTTTGGAAAATGAACTGTGAAATCACGTCCAGGTCATTGTGTCATACAAATTACTGTATAAAAAATAACCATATCATGTAGTGGTTATTTGTGTTTTAAAATCATGATTGACAGCGCATAATCTAATGTACGGTAAAAGAATATACTAAAGAACTTAATAATTGCATAAATGAAAATGTATTTTAGTTAAAATTTATATTAAATGCATGTAGTCAAACTTAAGTTCACTTTTAGATAATTACTTAATATTGAAATATGTTTTAAAAATATACGTAAATGTAATTTCTACTTGCGTCATGCATTTAAATAAAATTGTAATTATGCATTTGTAATGCACATTTCAAATATTAACTTTAAATGTAATATCTCATAACTCACTACAGTTCACATTATTATTAAGTACATTACATGTGCTTTAGTATGTTAGTCAAGTGTACTTCCTTAAAGTCTGACAAAAGATTATTAAACATAATGATTTAAATTGTACTTTTTCCACAAGGGTTCACATATTAAAATGTATGCATGCCACAGTGCATGCTGGGAAGGCACCAGTGTACTTTGTGACATTGCATTGTTAATCTGTAAGTATACAAGAGATTACTGTAACGCTGACACTTATCTGTGTCTGAGGTCACACTGTACAGGCGCCATTTCATTGATAAACTGTAAAAATGACTGACAGCGCAGCAGCCATTAGCCAGGAATATACTGTAACTGTAACTTGACATTATTTTTCTGGGCCTATGATGGCCAGCATTTCTATTTTCAAAATGCTGTCTAAATAGGCAGCTAACTATAGGCTTTGAGGCACGGATATAATATCGGGATCCACCCAGTGTTTAGAAATGACGCACAGTCTAGATCTGACGTTTGCTGATTTGCATGCTATTGCTTTTAATATCTCTAGGATTTTTGCTATTTTAATAAGAGAATAATGTCTTGCTCAACTCTATTTCATCGTATTTTTGGTAGCATAATAACTTTCACGAGCAAGTCATTAACAAACATTTCTGTATTATTAATAAATATATATAGTTTCAGTGAGATTTACTACATTAAACGACTATATATGATGTTGAATATAATGTATAATAATGCAATGGGGGAATATTTGTGGCTCCTGATAATAATACAATAATATTAATAAAAAAAAACCTCCTTTATTTTGGCTTAAAATATCACAATATGTATTGTATCGTGACACGAGTGTATCGTTACACCTCTAATATACATATATATATGTGTGTGTGTGTGAATTTTAACTTTTTTATTTAAGATTTCTTTATTTTTTAAGTAAAAACATTAATTTTGTACTCATTGTTTATTGTTTTAATTATGTGTTTTTATGCGTTAGTGGTGGTATTCAAAACATCAAAAGGAAAAGAAAGTATAAGGGAAAAAGGAACAATTATTGGGAAAAATATGTCTTTAAAAGACTTAAATTTTTTGAATGGAAATACATAATAACGCATAAAAAAACATTCGTTGTGCGCTCAAACATGACATTTCATTTTTGAGTGTGGGTTGCTGACAAACCATAAAGTGAACCTTTTTTCATTCAGATGTTATGTTATTAAATGTTATTAATATGGTAATGCTTTACAATAAGGAGCCATTTGCGAACATATGATAACTACATTAGTTAACATGAACTAACAGAGAAATATTATTATAATCTTGGTTAGTTTCAACATTTACTAATACATCATTAAAATGAAAAGATGTGTCTGTTGGATATGGATATGAGTTATCATGAGCTAAAAATGAGCTGATGCATTTTTATCAAGTAATGTTCGCTAGTGTATGCGTGTAAGAGAAAGTGTGTTTTCAGTGCTGTATGTATTTCTTTGACGTGTTCACATATATTTAATACTCCTTTGATGGATCAAAATAACTTACAAGTAGTTCCTCAATTAATATGTAGTCATAAAACTGCATGTATTAGAAAGTTTAAAATAGTTTGAGATGGAGAGCGCTAATCGAATAGTGTTTGTTACTTCTGTTAATGAAAGTTTTAAAGAAGGGTTAGGACAAATAATAATGTATCTATTTAGAGAAATAAGCTATCAAATTATAGTGTGTGTGTGACTCTTTTGAAATGATTGTTTAACTGTACATTTCCTAAAGTCTCAGTGTTTTGTTTGCCCCTTACAGCTCCGGCGTCAACGACTGAGTTCAGTGAGCCTAAATTCCAGTTCTCGCCTGCAAAAATGAACGGCACGCTCTTCAAATTTAGCAACTCCAGCATGAAATCGAGCCAGAGCAAAATGGTAAAGACTTCACACAAACACACACACACACGGTGTGCTCAGCAGCGTGATTTACAGTAGATATACTGTACTGCTTGACAGCAGCGATTTATGATTGTTGCCTATTCACTGTCATGTCAGATATGTGTTAGAGAGGTCACACTGTCACAACTCTGCTCCTCCATGTGACCTTAGGATTATTCAGAAAAACCATTGCCTTATTATCAAACTGACCTAGTATTACTAAATTAGAAAAAAATCCTTTTGTCAGATGGACTTTTTCACGTTTGATGAAGTAGTGTGTTGGCCGTTTTTAATGCATAAAGTGTGATTTAATAAAAGAATGCTATAAATTATTAGCTTTACATTAGTTTCATTGAATAAAAATGCAAATGCACAATTTATCAGAGTCAAGTCAAGCCACCTTTATTTATAAACGCTTTATATAATACAGATTATTTCAAAGCAGCTTTACAGTGATAACAGGAAAATTATGCATTTCTGCTGTTGTTGTATGTCATCGTCCAGCTCAGTTCAGTTCTCATATCACAGTCGCACGATTACTTTGTACACGCAGGTCGCACATGCGCACTGAAATTGTTTCGCACTAATCAGTTGTTCTACAAGGTGGCAACACTGGCCCGGGACATTGTTTCACAGTAGAAAACGAAACGAAAGAGACAACAACAACAACAACAAAATACCAGAGACTGCAGCAAAATACTAAAATACTGTTCATAGGCTATACATTATTTATCATTTAAATGTGATACACACATTTCCATGTTTTATGGGGACATTCCTTAGACATAATTTTTATACTGTACAAACTGTTTTATCCCATAACCCGAAGCCTACCCATCACAGAAAACTTTCTGCATTCTTACATTTTCAAAAAAAATTATTATGAAATTATTTCATAAGCTGTTTTCATCATGGGGACCAAAAATGTCCATTTGGAACGTAGGGTTTACCAGGACCACAGACACACACACACACACACACACACAGACACACACACGCCCAAGAAGACACACAGACGCAGACACACACACACAAACAGACACACACGTGCGCATGCAGACACGCCGCACACAGACACACATACACACACACACACACACACACACACTCTCTCTCACACACACACACACTCACACTCACTCTCATACTCTTATTTTCAAATTTGTAGGGTTTACCAGGACCGCACGCATGCACACACACATACCCACGCATACACAGACACGCACACACACGTGCATACACATAGATGCAGACACACAGACACGCACACACACACACACACACACACACACACACACACACACTCACTCTCATATTCTTATTTTCAAATTTGTAGGGTTTACTAGGACCACACACACACACATACCCACGCATACACAGACACGCACACACACGTGCATACACATAGATGCAGACACGCACACTCACACTCACTCTCATGCTCTTATTTTCAAATTTGTAGGGTTTACCAGGACCGCACGCACGCGCACACCACACACACACACACACACACACACACACACACACACACACACACACACACACACACACACATGTTTGTTTTTGTGAAATGTGAGGACATTCCATAGGCGTAATGGTTTTTATACCGTACAAACCGTATTTTCTATCCCCTTACACTGCCCCTGCCCCTAAACCTACCCAACACACACACACACACACACACACACACACACACACACACACACACATGTTTGTTTTTGTGAAATGTGAGGACATTCCATAGGCGTAATGGTTTTTATACCGTACAAACCGTATTTTCTATCCCCTTACACTGCCCCTGCCCCTAAACCTAGCCCTCACAGGAGACTGTGCAGTTCACTTTCTGTGAAAAAAAACTTGTTCTGTATGATTTATAAGCATTTTGAAAGTGAGGACATGGGGAACGTCCTCATATTTCACCCTCTTTTTGTAATACCTATGTCATACCCATGTCATTATACACATTTGTGTCCTGATATTTCACAAAAACATGCCCACTCACACACACACACACACACACACACACACACACACACTCACTCTCATATTCTTATTTTCAGGACCGCACACACACACACACACACACACACATACCCACGCATACACAGACACGCACACACACGTGCATACACATAGATGCAGACACGCACACACACACACACACACACACACACACTCACACACACACACACACACTCACTCTCATATTCTTATTTTCAAGACCGCACGTACACACAAACACACATACCCACGCATACACAGACACGCATACACATAGATGCAGACACGTACACACACACTCACACTCACTCTCATACTCTTATTTTCAAATTTGTAGGGTTTACCAGGACCGCACGCACGCACGTGCACACACACACACACACACACACATACACATACCCACGCATGCACACACACGTGTAGACACACAGATGCAGACATGCACACATGCACAGACAGAAACACTAACACACACTCTCACACACACACACGCACACTCACACACATACACACACTCTCATACTATTATTTTCAAATATATAGGTTTACCAGGACCACGCGCACACACACACACACACACACACAGAAATGCACACTCTCACACACACAGACACACACCAACGCAAACACACACACAGACACACACACACACTCTCTTACTCTTATTTTCAAATTTGTAGGTTTACCAGGACCATGCGCACACACACACATACCGACGTGCGTACATACACACACGTGTACACGCACACGGGTACACACACACACTCTCATACACACAGAAACGCACACCCTCTCACACACAGACACACACCAACGCAAACACATACGCACACGCACACACACACTCACACTCACTCTCATACTCTTATTTTCAAATTTGTAGGGTTTACCAGGACCGCACGCACGCACGCGCGCGCACACACGCACACACACACATATACACATACCCACGCATGCACACACACGTGTAGACACACAGATGCAGACATGCACACATGCACAGACAGAAACACTAACACACACTCTCACACACACACACACGCACACTCACACACATACACACACTCTCATACTATTATTTTCAAATATATAGGTTTACCAGGACCACGCGCACACACACACACACACACACACACACACACACACACACACACAGAAATGCACACTCTCACACACACAGACACACACCAACGCAAACACACACACAGACACACACACACTCTCTCTTACTCTTATTTTCAAATTTGTAGGTTTACCAGGACCATACGCACACACACACATACCGACGTGCGTACATACACACACGTGTACACGCACACGGGTACACACACACACTCTCATACACACAGAAACGCACACCCTCTCACACACAGACACACACCAACGCAAACACATACGCACACACACACAAACACACACTCTCACACACACACACACACACACACACACTCTCTCTCACACACGCACACAGACACGCACACACTCTCATGCTCTTATTTTCAAATTCGTAGGGTTTACCAGGATCAGACACACAAACTGACAGGCGAAATACTAAAATACTGTTCATAGGCTATACATTGTTTATCATTTAAATGTGACACACACATGCTGGATTTCCATGTTTTATGGGGACATTCCTTAGACATAATTTTTATACTGTACAAACGGTTTTATCCCTTAACCCTAAGCCTACCCATCACAGAAAACTTTCTGCATTTTTACATTTTCAAAAAACATAATTCTGAATGTTTCATAAGCTGTTTTCATCATGGGCAGTTTTGTTCCCTGTGTGTATACTCATGTGCTCTGTCGCTCTGTGCTTTGGCATTTGTTCTGTAGACGTTGCTCTAGGAAAGGAGGGTGCTTACTATGTTTAATGATTGTTTTATTACACTCTATTGTTCTGCACGAAACGGCAACTTCAAAAGAGATGATAGTGTATGTTTATTATTGCAAGATTCAAGGGAAAATCTGCAGCAGGGCCATTTATTATGACTTCATAGTATTTTGTAGTTTTACTTTGATCAGACCGGCTTTTGTTTCGTCCCAGATAAGAGCGGCAGGAATGGTGTGAGATTTTTTTAGTTTAAGGGGCCGTTTGCATGTTTTGACTGTTCATTTAACAGCATTTTGGGGGCCGCAAACTTGATGAGACCGTTATCGTTTTTTGTGTAGATTTGTGAAATCAGTGACGTCATGTATGTGCATATTATGTCTTCAGTCTTTGGGCCCTATCATACACCCGGCGCAATGTGGTGCCAGACGTGCTGGACTGAAAACTAGGTGTATTCAGGCGCATTTTTGGCATCCCTTTTGGACCATGTGCCGGGCGCGCAGACCAATTTTTCTGTCGTTAAACTAGCATAAGTGGATTCATACACACCCTAAGTGCACAGTGTTAAGTTCTTCAGACCATGTGCTTAGATTGTTCAAATAGGTCCCTACCGGTATATGTGTTCAGTCTAGATGG
This sequence comes from Gobio gobio, assembly GCF_949357685.1. NCBI lineage: Eukaryota > Metazoa > Chordata > Actinopteri > Cypriniformes > Gobionidae > Gobio > Gobio gobio. Next base: position 36,505,373 of record NC_137117.1, on the reverse strand, counting down.
GGTGTATTGTTTCTTTACAATGTTACATCGCCATCTACTGGCCTGGCGGTGGAAAACAGCTTGCTTTCATGGATCTGTGTTTTTTTGAGTGTGTGTTTGTTGGTTGGCAAACTTTGCTAGTGTTAAGGAAGAATGGCTTGATTTGCTGTGCCAAGATGAAAGTTGGTTATGAGAGCTGTGTGAAGAGTTTTGAAAAAGTGACCCAAGTATTGAGAAATGTGTCCAAAAAAAAAAAATTGTGTCCATATTCCAGTTATATATGTATCATGTAAACATTTTATCGTGATTACCGGTAATCTAAGCCAGTTAGGCTCATATTCAGATTTCTAGATATTAAGATAACTAGCATAAACCTACAGTGTATTAATCTTTTTTTTTTTTTCATGCGAACACCGCGTTAAATTACACTTTTCTGTGCTAAGTAATTCATTGTTTTATAAAGATCTTGTATAGATCTTTATGTTCCATGTAAACAAGGTAATTGGAGAGTGATTTTATATCTCCTTTTATGTTTATCTTGATCTAGAGTACATTAGATGTTTTGTCCTGTTGTTTAAATTTTAAAAAGTAACTATTTCACAGCTCCAGGATATTGATACTGTAAATCAACAGACCATAAATCTGTGGGTTAAAGTTAATGATTTGCAATAACGTTCCTCTTCAGCTGAGGGGTGTTAGTGGCCAGTTGCCAAAGAAACACAATATGCCAGGGATGTGAAACATTGTGTGTCTATACTCATTTGACCAGTAAATCATTGATTTTTTTTATATGACCTAAATCAAACAGGAAAAATGCAGTTACCGAAGTTGCTCTTGCCAGTCTCAGAGCAGGGCAGTCTTGTGTAAGTCTGGTTTCTTTAGCAGTTATCCGAGCCTGTTTGAATGCTGTGGGAAAGTACCGTTGCAGTGTCTGTAAATGTCACATGCTCAAAGTCTAGTGTGAGCGCGACTTAACGCACACTGTTTTGAAAGCACAGCATAACTATAACACATTATACATGTTATCAGGAGACTTTGCTTGGCAGTGCCCATTTTACATGGAGCAAAACTCCAAATATTTTCACATTTTTGTACTGAAGAATTCATGTGATTGCTTAAAAAAATGACCCACTTTATATTAAGCGTCCTTAACTACTATGTACTGACATTTAAACGAATAATTTGATGCACTACACTTATTGTGTACATACATGTTATTACATTGTACCTATATTTATAAATTACCGCCATGTAATTACAGCTCTAATTAAGTTCAACATCAACACAATGAGCCCTATTTTACCGATCTGAGCGCATTGTCTGAAGCGCACGTTGCAGGTGCACTTAGGGCGTGCCCATATCCACTTTTTCTTGTTTAAAGACAGATAAAACGGTCTGTGCGCCAGATTCACGGTCTAAAAGGGTTGTACAGTCTCCTAATGAGTCATGGGTGTGTTTTGGGGCGTAATGTGCAATAAACCAATCAGAGTCTCCCTTTAAAAGCCAGTTGCGCTTGCACCATGGCGGGTTGACTATTTACTTGGCGGAATATAGACACCCTCAACCTGACGAGTCAGTTTAAATACATGTGTGTATTGCCACGATTGGTCAAATAAGTAGCCAATTTTCATTCGTCATTACTGCAAATAGGTAATTCTCATACATGCAGTGACTATCCATTATGACATGTAGGCATTTTTATCTTTATGTACACGATAATCAACTTTTACATTGTAATCCTTTTATTTTTTATATGTTAAAAAGGTGTGTGTGCTGCTGCACGTCCCTGTGTGTGTGATAAGCACAGTGTACGAGCGTTGTGAACCTGCCTAAAGGCGCATATTACTAACGTATATAACACAAAAAAATACCGCTTTCAAAATAGCACCACGTCAACAATGCCCTCGTTTTCATACCAGCACGCCCATGGGCGAACAGACGGCTGCGAGTGCATTTGCTGAAAATGATAACTGCGTCGGGCTGAAACTAGTAAGAAACACTTGCGTCGTGACGTCGCATTACGCCAGGTGTATGATAGTAGCCTGGTCATACCAGACTCTTGTACATTTCATTTGTACAGAGAGTCTGGCCAATCTTCATTGACAAGCGTTTACTTCCTTGAAGGCGGGTACTCTGTTGAAGTTTAAAACTATTGGATCTGCCCAGAGCCACTCTGGATCTGCCATAACCGATCGCTAACGTTTGGTCGTGACGTATGTCGTGTGTCGTTCGCCTCTGTTTCTCACATACGGACTACCGGCACATCCGGGAACTTAACCGTTAATTTCGTCAACGGCCCTTTTTAGGGGAAAATAAACTAGACTTCCCATAGACTTCCATACAAAATAGCGGCACAAAACAACGTCCGTACACAGCCGGCAGGCTTGAATAACTTAAGAAATCTCTCAGATTAAACATGTCAAGTAATTATATGTCCAGCCTACCTGCCAAGAGCGTGAAAGAAACATCCACAAACTTAATTTGGCCAATTTAAAAACATGTCCCTTCATTCACCCAGCGTCACATTGGTGTAACAAGTGAATGATTTTACATCGTTTTTGCTAGTAAACATCTTTAAATGTATATATTATGTCTTTATATTTAGAGTACTGAGTGCACTTTTCTGTCCAGCCATAATTAACTAGCCTGACTTAGCTTCCGATAGCATCATCCGTACTTCATGATTCAAAAGCGAAGTTAAATAATTCAGTGGCTTACCTGTTGACTCGATGAGGTACGAGTAAATGTCCGGGTAAGACACCTCTTTTTAAATTGACCAAATAAAGTGTGTGGATGTATCTTTCCCACTCTATGGCAGGCAGGGTGGACATATAATTACAACCCCAAATCAGAAAAAGTTGGGACAGTATGGAAAACGCAAATAAAAAAAAAGAAGTGATTTCTAAATTTACTTTGACTTGTATTTCATTGCAGACAATATGAACACAAAATATTTCATGTTTTGTCTGGTCAACTTCATGTCATTTGTAAACGTGCATCCTTTCCTGTCATTCAGACCTGCAACACATTTCAAAAAAAGTTGGGACAGGAGCAATTTAGGGCTAGTAATGAGGTAAAATGGTTAAATAATGATGTGATTTGAAACAGGTGATGTCAACAGGTGATTGTAATTATGATTTGGTACAAAAGCAGCATCCAAGAAAGGTCTAATCCTTTAGGAGCAAAGATGGGCAGAGGATCGCCAGTTTGCCAACAAATGCGTGAGAAAATTATTGAAATGTTTAAAAACAATGTTCCTCAAAGAAAGATAGGAAGAGATCTGGATATTTCACATTCAACAGTGCATAACATAATTAAAAGATTCAAGGAATCTGGAGGAATTTCAGTGCGTAAAGGACAAGGACGCAAGCCTAAGCTGAACAACCGTGATCTCCGATCCATCAGGCGGCACTGCATCAAGAAACGTCATTCATCTATAAGCGATATCACCACATGGGCTCAGGACTACTTTGGCAAACCTTTGTCAAGTACCACAATACGTAGTTACATCCACAAATGCCAGTTAAAACTGTACTGTGCCAAAAGGAAGCCCTATGTTAACAGTGTCCAGAAGCGCCGTCGACTTCTCTGGGCTCGGAGGCATCTGGGATGGACCATCACACAGTGGAAACGTGTACTGTGGTCAGATGAATCAGTATTTCAGGTATTTTTTGGGAGGAATGGACGCCGTGTGCTCCGGACCAAAGAAAAAAAGGATCATCCAGACTGTTACCAGCAACAAGTCCAAAAGCCAGGGTCTGTCATGGTATGGGGTTGTGTCAGTGCCCTTGGCAAAGGTAACTTGCACTTCTGTGAAGGCACCATTAATGCTGAAAAGTACATAGAGATTTTAGAGCATAATATGCTGCCTTCGAGAAGACATCTTTTCCAGGGACGTCCATGCATATTTCATCAAGACAATGCAAAACCACATTCTGCACACATTACAAAGTCCTGGCTGCGGAGGAAGAGGGTACGGGTACTTGACTGGCCTGCCTGCAGTCCCGACCAGTCTCCAATAGAGAATGTGTGGCGCATTTTGAAGCGCAAAATGCGACAACGAAGACCCCGTACTGTTGCCCACCTTAAGACTTGTTTGCAGGAAGAATGGGACAAAATTTCACCTCAAACACTTCATCACTTGGTGTCTTCAGTCCCTAAACGTCTTTTAAGTTTTGTGAAAAGGAATGGCAACATTACAAAGTGGTAAATGCTTTCCTGTCCCAACTCTTTTTGAAATGTGTTGCAGGTCTGAATGACAGGAAAGGATGCATATTTACAAATGACATGAAGTTGACCAGACAAAACATGAAATATTTTGTGTTCATATTGTCTGCAATGAAATACAAGTCAAAGTAAATGTAGAAATCACTTCTTCTTTTTTTTTTTTTTTGCGTTTTCCATACTGTCCCAACTTTTTCTGATTTGGGGTTTTACTTGACATGTTTAATATTGGTGATTTCTTAAGTTATTCAAGCCTGCCGGCTGTGTACGGACGTAGTTTTGTGCCGCTATTTTGTATTGAAGTCTATGGGAGTCTAGTTTATTTTCCCCTAAAAGTGGGCATGAATCTGTTCAGAGACATTCTATGACATTTCGCCGGTTGTGCGTATAGAGACAGAGCGAATTTAGGCCATGCCCACACCGGGGGGGAAACAATCCAACGCTCTCCATTGACTTTGTATTGCGTGAAGCGGCCTCCTTGTCATTTCGGACAGAACAATGTCTAAAACTGCTATGTGACAAAGTGTACAGCGAACAAGCTAAAAAACACAAAAATATGTTTTTATAAGCTGTCGACCCCAAAAAAAACGAGCTTTTATGGACACAAAAGTGGATACACGCAATAAGACGTGAAGCATCAGCAGGAAGAATGGGTCAATTTTAGGATCGTGACACTCAGTGTGCCTATGTGTGTAGTAAACCTTTTGTCACTGTTAAGTCAAATATCCAAATGTCAGTTTTATATATTATATTTCCTGTCTCTGATTACGTTCCCCTCCAGTGGGTGTAGTTCTCAGTGTAATACGTGTCGTGCTCTGTCTCAATGGCCTGTATACACTTTTGTGTCCTTTTTTGTGTCAACAGCTTATAAAACTTCTGGGTTTTTGGTTCTGGGTTTTGTTTAGCTTGTTTGCTGTACACTTTGTCACATATCCGCTTTTAGACATTGTTCTGTTTTTTGTTATAAATCCGAAATGACAAGGAGGCAGCCTCACGCAATGCAAAGTCAATGGAGAGCGTTCAATTGTTACCGGGGATTTTTACGCGGGTGGTGGGAGACAGACGGCAATAAAATCACTGTCTAGCCCCTGTAAATGATGACAATACCTTCCGACCGCTCGAGAAACAATTACCGGGGCTTCAGCAACTCCTTCACCACTAACGGAGCAAGCTGGAAAATCAAACTTTTCCCGGGACACAACATCATGGCCACCAACAAAACTCTGCAAAGATTGTTCTTGCTCCGGCTTTAACTTCTGGATATTTGGCAGTGTTGCCACAACAGAATGAATGGCTTCGCTCGCATCTTTCTCCGCCGCCATTACTGAACTACAACTCAAACTAGCGCACGACATCAACGTCATCGTTCTCAGCCACTCCCTCTGTTCGCTGATCGGACCGGTAAAAATTTGTTTGGAGAAAACCTAAGAATATATGAAAATTGAGCGGAAGTAGGTAGGAGGGCGGAGCCAGGCTAGTATGATAGGGCCTTCTGAGTCCAGATTCAATGAGAGTCTTTGGGATGTGCTGAGGAGACTTTGTCATTGAGACTGAATTGTCAATACAAGATCTTGACCATTGATGCACCTCTTAATGGAAATAACATCACAACATTTATTTGGTAAATTTTGGTCAAGTTCTTGTATTGAATTTGTATGTTGTATGAATATAAATATTGATAATAAATATAATTGTATCTTATTCCTAATTTTTCCTAATCCATTAGCACTTTTGATTTTTGATTTTTATTTGCCCAGACTGGTCGCAGCATGTCTGCGCGCCACACGGTGAGAAGTCAGAGGAACTGGAATGTGGCGTCTCAATCCAATGGGATGAAGCACAGTGGCAGTGACCCTTCCTTGAATAAGACAGCTGGCACATATATCCAAAAGTCCAAGCAAAGGGCATCTACCGTGCGATACCGCACAACTGGTCAATCTATAAGGCTGGAGAATAACATGCTGGTCAGCGGCAGCCAATCACCGTCTGCAAACATCACGCCTTCCTCCAGCCAATCACAGACAGTGACAAAAGTCACCACGACCAAGAGCAAATCAGAAACATCAGGGTGAGTGTGCAGGCAATGTCTTTCGGCAAAAAAACACAAACATCTACATCCCTATTAAGTTTACTTGTACTAAAAGCACTATGCAAAAGCACATCAGATGCTTGATATAAACATTTGATATAGATATTTTGGCAACACTTTATAATGCATTATAATGGTATTCATGATGTACGTTATAATGCATTATATCTTTTCATAAATAATTGTAACCAAAGTTAAAAGGCATTATAATATTCACAGAAAACACAGAACAGTGTTTTAATGCATTATAACTGTGGTTACAATTATTCACATACAATGCATTACAAGGCACAATTAATGCATTAAATATTCTTTTCAAATGCATTATACATAAAGGCATTATGTAAAGTGTTGCCAATGTTTGTATGTGTTATGTTTAATGTGCCAATATGAAATGTCAATTTCAACATAAAGTACTAGGCGCTGTAAAGTGAGCATCGTCTGTATGTTAGTGTGCACCTAAAAAAATCACTTTTAGCAAATGAACATATTTAAATTATTGTTTTTTTTTTCAACTTTGATTGTATGTCTTTTACATGTTTCAAAAACATGGTTCAGTGCGAATGGTGCCACTGGAGCAATGCCTGACATCACTCTGCAGGAAGCAGTGTATTATCTGACACTCGCGGATGTGGAACATCCGCTGTGTGGAGCTTCATTCATACAGCACCACACCTTCACTGATGAAACAGCCAAACAAGAGGTCAGGAAACTGCCTCATCTATCTATCTATCTATCTATCTATCTATCTATCTATCTATCTATCTATCTATCTATCTATCTATCTATCTATCTATCTATCTATCTATCTATCTATCTATCTATCTATCTATCTATCTATCTATCTATCTATCTATCTATCTATCTATCTATCTATCTATCTATCTATCTATCTATCTATCTATCTATCTATCTATCTATCTATCCATCAATCCATCTATCCATCAATCCATCCATCCATATTGTTCCATTGTGATCGGCCACAACATTTTAGGCTGCAAGTGAACTGTCCGTTTTTGAATTTCATGTTTTGGAAGCAAGAAAACTGTGGAAGGACAACTAGTGAGCTGGCGACAGGGTCATGGGTGCCCAAGGCTCACTGATGCATGTGGGGAGTGAAGGCTAGCCCGTCTACTGAAAAACGTAATGCTGGCCATGATAGAATGGTCATAACACACAGTGCATCGCAGTTTGATGCTAAGGGCTGCGTAGCTCAAAGTCAGGGCTTGACGCATACTTTTTTTGTAAGTTGAAAAATTTGGTTTTCTGCATTTATATATATAAAACACGCTGTCACAGATTTTATGATCTTACATTTAAGATCTTACATATTCGTGCTCCGAAAATACATTTTACAGTTCGCACACATCTATTTTTAGTAGCAAATGCAAGTGAAATGTTCGCACTGATGAGCCCTGAAAATGCCCATGATGACCCCTGTCCACTGCCGAAAGCGCCTACAATGGCAAGTGAGTGTCAACACTGGACCATCCGATCCACTGTGGTTCCACCTCGCAGCCCACAGGACTTAAAGCAGGGGTCTCAAACTCGTGGCCCGTTGGTGTGGCCCCCTTCTTGACTTCAAAGTTAAGTGTTTGTGCGGCCCACGCGTTGCTCTGAAAAACACCTTTTTGCTGAGTCGTTGCGTGTGTAGCACTTGCTGCCTCCTTTGTGTGTGTGTGTGAGAGCGAGAGAGTTGGCTCGCCCCTCCATCGTGCAGTATAATTGGTCGACACTGCATGATTGACAGGAACAGACGAACGAAGCTGATCAGACAGTCGAAACGAATGTGGTCTAACAACGCTCCTCAATGTCAAAATGATTGAGATGGCCAATCAAATCAAAGTATGCAGGGTTTACGTTCTCTTTTGGCTTGTGTAACTGCACAGTCATCACACACAGACGAGCGCGTCAATCTATCGCTTAATGCCGTTGCTGAGAGAGACTCTATTCTTTCCGGTGAAATCACAAAACAAAATGCAAACGTGTCCATGGTCTTATTATACAATCATTGATGAACATCTTTGATTTTAATGAAGAAAAAAGATATGAGAGCGGATTAGAACCCGGAACCTTTGACACGGTTGACAAAAATTCTACCACCAGACCACTAGAGAATTCTAAAGTCTTTTGCGGATCTATGTATTTATTCACTCATGCGAAGAATATCGGGACTAATATATCTGATGCAAATTAATGCAAATATTGTTTACAAATAGTCCCAAAAAGACTATTTCCCAACTAGAATTAAGGCCTGTACACACCGGGACGAATATCGTCAGCGGTTTTCGGCGCGTCTTGAGTGTTCACACCCAAGCGATTTTCACTGGCGATGCTATCAGTAGATAGTGCTCCCGGTACACAAGGTGGTGCTGCGGCACTTTACGCTTCTGACACTCGCTTGTCACACAGAAGAAGAGGAGAGAAAGTATTTACGTGCTTGCCAAAACCATTCACACACTTTTTGCTAACTGGCAAGCAGCATTAGCAGCTCATCTTCTTCTTTGTCTACTTACTACTTCTTCGTCGTATCAATGTGTGCTCGGCAAGACTGTTTTGTGCTTGATCGCCATCAAGTCGTGTTTTACTGTCACTTCAGCAGCTCCAGGCATGTGAACAAAAGCGCCGATCTCAGTGGTCGGCCAGTTTTTAACGCGCCGCGTCAAAATAAAAAAACGAACCCGAGGTGTTTTTTAAAAAATGACGCTTTTACGCCTGCCGTTTTGCGCGTCGGTGTGCACACTCACATTGGCGCCCTTTTTTAGTCACGAGGCTTTAAACGCCGCGATAAACGCGCACGGAAATTGTCCCGGTGTGAACAGGCCTTTAGACCTACAGGGAGTGCAGAATTATTAGGCACGTTGATTTTCTGATCATATTTTTTTTCCATCACATTTGACCAATTCCAAACCACAGTAATCCTAATAACTACTATTGAATTAGTATTTAATAATGTATAAGTGATATATAATTGTTCATGAAGGCTGGAAATGAAAAACACCTTATATTCAGGTGTGCAGAATTATTAGGCATGTTTTCTTTTACAGATAAATTGAGCCAAAAAAGAGATTTAACTCAGACTGAAAAGTCAAAAAGTATTAAATGCCCATGAGAAGGATGCAATACTAATGCAAAACTAGACATTGCAGTTAAGGCGTGACCATTGGACAGTGAAATGCTCGTTGGGTCAGCAGGATCTGACAAAAACATGTGGCGGAGAAAAGACACCTGTTAACTGCAAAAGAATGAAGAATTAAGGTGAAGAATTAAGGGTGAAACCATCAGGAACCCTTTAGTCTCCAGTGCCACCATTTTCCAGAGCTGCAACCTACCTGGAGTCTCCAGAAGTGCAAGGTGTCAGGATCTCAGAGACTTCAGTTAGGTAAAGAATCCTAAAAAATGACCCCCACTAGATAAGAATCATAAGCTGAAGTGTTGTAAAATACATGAAGCCTGTTTTTTAATGCCTTTATAGGTTTTATAGGTTGAGAATGACTCTTGAAGGACCAGCACCACATCCTCTAGTACCACTGTTTGAAGAATTCATCTTCCAGAATCTGGCAGTACGTTTTGGGAGTTCATTTTAGTCCATCCTGAAGTCCGTTTTGCAGAGATGGACTAAAAATGAACTCCCAAAACGTACTGCCAGATTCTGGAAGATGAATTCTTCAAACAGTGGTACTAGAGGATGTGGTGCTGGTCCTTCAAGAGTCACTCTCAACCTATCTGTCCATAAAGCCTATAAAAAAACCTTCTTCATGTATTTTACAACACTTCAGCTTGTGATTCTTATCTAGTGGGGGTCATTTTTTAGGATTCTTTACCTAACTGAAGTCTCTGAGATCCTGACACCTTGCACTTCTGGAGACTCCAGGTAGGTTGCAGCTCTGGAAAATGGTGGCGCTGGAGACTAAAGGGTTCCTGATGGTTTCACCCTTAATTCTTCACCTTAATTCTTCATTCTTTTGCAGTTAACAGGTGTCTTTTCTTCACCACCTGTTTTTGTCAGATCCTGCTGACCCAACGAGCATTTCACTGTCCAATGGTCACGCCTTAACTCCAATGTCTAGTTTTGCATTAGTATTGCATCCTTCTCATGGGCATTTAATACTTTTTGACTTTTCAGTCTGAGTTAAATCTCTTTTTTGGCTCAATTTATCTGTAAAAGAAAACATGCCTAATAATTCTGCACACCTGAATATAAGGTGATTTTCATTTCCAGCCTTCATGAACAATTATATATCACTTATACATTATTAAATACTAAATCAATAGTAGTTATTAGGATTACTGTGGTTTGGAATTGGTCAAATGTGCCTGGAAAAAAAATATGATCAGAAAATCAACGTGCCTAATAATTCTGCACTCCCTGTAGAATTTCTCTCACTGTTCTGTTTGACCTGGTTACGGCCTTGCTGTGAATTAGTCTATTATTTAAAATACAATTAAAACCATTCATTATTTCATATTACATGATTTAATTTCTATAGGCTATATTTAGTTCAAATTCAGAGGAACAGTTCATTTTCAGAAGAAACATTCATGTTGAAGAACTGTTAATAATAAAGCTTGAGAAGATTGAATCAGTTGTGCTACTTTTTTTTGGAATGCTTGAAACACTTTTTATGTGGAATACTTGATGCGGCCCAGCCTGACCCAGAGTCTACCTCTAGCAGCCCCCAGGTAAAATGAGTTTGAGACCCCTGACTTAAAGGGTCTGCTGCCAATGTCTTGGTTCCAAATACCACAGGACCCCTTCAGAGGTCTAGTAGAGTCCATGCCTCGACATATCGGAGCGGTAGTGGCAGCACGAGGGAGATCCATTCAATGATATCAGGCAGGCGGCTTTAATGTTGTGGCTGATCAGTGTACAGGGCTCCAGAGTGCGACTAAATGGTCGCATTTTGCGACTAAAATTTGAGAGTGTGCGACTGAATTTTACATCCAGTCGCACATGTGCGACCAGTAAATTTGCCTGCTGTCGGTACTGGATAAATTAAGAAAATACACTTACTAATTATAATTGATAGACGTTATGTCTGGCAAATTCTATCTTTGCCAGCCGTTTCTATATGAGATAATATTAAATTATTTGTCCGTGATGCATTTTTGCCATTCGCAATCCAGAAGAGAGAGAGAGAGAAAGCGAGCGAGCTCTCACGTGGAGCTGCAGCGAACACAACACCACAGTCAGCTTAATGAGTGAGGATGGCCAAGAGAACTACACAGAAGTTTAGTCTACTTAAACTTTAGGGATGTGCTGTGATATTAATCTAATTTTATTTTCGATTTTGGCTTCCAAGAATTATAAAAAGATGATATGAGGTAAAACTATTCCTATAGCCGTGTTCGTCGAGCTCATCCTTCCCTTCACAGCTGCGCTGTCATTTCTCCCTAAACCTAAACTAAACGTCAGATTCAGTGATTGTTGTAAACTGCAGTCTCTACTGTTGCTAAACTGCGGGATGTGTGTGATAATAAAGAGCTATTAAATGCACAATAATCCGCGCAAGAGACGCTGTTTCCAACTTCAAGGCGGCTTATGTGTGTGTGCTGCGAAATGGACCGACTTGCAGTTAATATTTTAGGCTTCGTGTGCGCGTCTAAACCATCAAATAACAACAAATAGCCGGTGTCAAATTGACCGGATTGGAGAGTAGTTATTTTAACAGTTTATATCTTAAATGGGCGTAAATAGTTTGGAGAAATAGGAGAATATGATATTATTAGTTCTACATTCGATCGGTCTTAAAGGGGCAGCGTCTAATAAACCTGCTGACGATTGAGCCATTAATTCGAATCGAACAAAAGGCAAATAGAAAATATTCACATCTCTTGAATTAATAACTTTAGCTTTTATAAGCATTAATCTATCAATTTATACAGTGAAAACTATGCAGTGTTATTTTACATTTCATTACTTTATTAGATTTCTTTGTAGGTTTGTTCTTTACTGTAATATTAATGTTAGTAGACCTTCCGAATGCCTGCACACTGGTCCATTTACAAATAGATGTTTTATATTTTTGTTCAAACTTTGCGGTTTCTTTTGCTATATATATTTTACTTTTCAGATTATAAAGCCATGTTAATTATGTTCTTAATTATGTTTTTTTTTTTTATATATTAAAAAAAAAAAAGTATAATAAAAAGAATCGGTAAGAATACTGTTAAAGTACCGGATCAATAAGCAGTATCAGTAAGAGTAGTAAAACCATTAAAACCTTAACGATACCGATCCCTATTAGTAATACAGTGGAAATTAGTAGATTTGGTTAGCATGTTGATTTATGGTGTGCGCCCCTAAAATTTCTGGTTGTGCCCCTAAAATTTTCAGTTGGGGGCCACTGTGCTCCAAGTGAAAAAAGTTAGTCTGGAGCCCTGGTGTACATCTGTCTGTCTAACCATTCATCTGTCTGTCTTAAATATACTTATGAGTTTATATAATGATATTTAAATAAATTTAATAAAAATAAAAAACTATATAACAAGTGTTGTTTGGTGTCACTAAAGGTTTGTCAGTTGGGAGGGATTCCTGCTCTTGTACTGTTGCTGAAAAGTGACAACTCAAGGCTGCAGCAGACCGCCGCCGCTGCACTGCGCAACATGGTTTTCAAAGACAACAATAACAAGCTTCAGGTGGAAAGTTGTGAAGGACTAGAAGCCATTCTGACCTTGCTCAGAAACACCGACGTAGCCGAAACCCAGAAACAACTCACTGGTAAGACGTGCCACTCTGCCTCGACTCGTGCCTGTGCTTCAGCATGTTGATGTGTTGTTGTATGATCGAATGTGTGTTGCTGTGTGTGAACGGTGTCCTTTATGTTTAAAATGAAAGAAAGTGACATGAGTTGGTTTTGATATTGATGTATTTATCTAAAGTCATTTAAAAAGAAAATCCAGTGTGAAGTGTAGAGTTTGACCCTATGTTGTCGGATCTGTTCAGGTCTGCTGTGGAATCTGTCCTCGGCTGATGACCTGAAGCCAAAGCTGATCAGAAGCGCCCTGCCCCTGCTCACAGAAAACATTGTGGTGCCATACAACTATTCGACGGACAAACACATTGACCCCGATGTCTTCCTCAACACCGCCGGCTGTTTAAGGTGAGAGTTGCACTGCCCGAGTCCTCTAGAAGTGTTTTAGAGTGCCTCTATTATGCTATTTTGAAGGTTTCCTACAACAGGTTTACATGCATAAATAAAGGATTCAGTGTCTCTAAACCACTCCTTCCCACAAGCCTGATTGGTCTACTCTGCTCTGATTGGTCAGACAGCCCAGTCTGTTGTGATTGGTCTACTCTGCTCTGATCGGTCAGATGGCCCAGTCTGTTGTGATTGGTCTACTCTGCTCTGATCGGTCAGATGGCCCAGTCTGGTGTGATTGGTCTACTCTGCTCTGATTGGTCAGATGGTCCAGTCTGTTGTGATTGGTCTACTCTGCTCTGATTGGTCAGATGGCCCAGTCTGTTGTGATTGGTCTACTCTGCTCTGATTGGTCAGATGGCCCAGTCTGTTGTGATTGGTCTACTCTGCTCTGATTGGTCAGATGGCCCAGTCTTTTGTGATTGGTCTTGTTGAGGAAAAAGTTAAATATACACCAGTCTTCCAGTACAATCATAGTCTGCCGACACTTTAATAGATTATCGTATGATGTCAAGTTTAACACACAATAATTCCTCCCCTGGCAGCGGCTTAGAAACACTAAACCACCTGCAGTCGGTTTCGTCTGTGAGATGTCTTATAATTCAATAAGCAGATTTCTCTAAGCTGTTGTGTTGTTTCATGCATGTTTTCATACCAGCATGTATAACATCATGTTCCTTATCAGAGGCATATCACAAGATGTTTACTTGCTTGGGTTGGACAGAACTCTTGACACCTCCGACAGCACACATTTGGTCATTGTGTGGTTTTCTATGATTAATGTAAAAGTTTTCTCTGTTGTAATGCTAAGTGTTGGTTGTGCTCTCACAGAAACCTCAGCTGCGCTAGCGAAGCGGAGAGGATATCCATGAGGAACTGCCCGCAACTTATTGACTCTCTCATGACTTACGTTCAGACTCAGATGGATCGAGGAGAGACAGATGACAAGGTTATCATGCTTTCATTTTTGCTGCATGATCTGCAAGTTCTTACACTACATGGAAAAATATGTGGACACCAAAAACGATGCCCCAAAATTGCAAGCACAAGGTTCTTTAAAATTAATTTAACCTCTAAAATGAATAAATGTACATGTAAAATGATATTGTATTATGTAGCATTTATTAAAGGGGGGTGTCCACAAACTTTTGGCAATGTGCTGTGTATTTTAATAGCGCTCCAAGGTAATTTGTTTCATATGAAGTAATAGTCAGAAAACGTCTCGGTTACATATGTAACCCTCGTTCCCTGAGGAGGGAACGGAGACGTACGTTAGTGACTAACGAATGGGGGTTTCGCTTAGAAGCCAATCATCTTCGAGTATTCAACAGCGCCCAATGGCAGTGCCAATGCCATGGGCATGCGGAATTTGCATGCGTAACTCCGCCCCACCTCGTGGGTATATAAGGAATGTATATACGTTATGTTACTGCATTATGTTACTGCTGCAGGAGCCAAGACTGAACTCCGCGTTCCAGTGCAGCACAGTTGACGTGGCAAAGGAAACGTACGTCTCCGTTCCCTCCTCAGGGAACGAGGGTTACATACGTAACCGAGACGTTCCCTTTCGTTCAGTCACTACGACGTACGTTAGTGACTAACGAATGGGGGTTCCAATACAACAACGCCACTCAGCTGTCATCCAGTGCCGGACGAAGGACTCCCACTTATCACAGGATTACCAAGGTACACTGGGAAGCATATCCCAGTGAGGGAATGCCAAGATGCCTACCGTAGGGAGGGCTTAGAGAATACACATATGACCCGCTGAGGGCTGCATATGGAAGATCACTAGGGTACCAGCCGAAGGTGGATTTTTAACCCTAGGGGTGGCAGGGACTTGCCAAGGGAAAGACACCTGCTCACTGAGGAGGCTTACGGTGGAAATACTCGTGTGGGGGTCGCCGGAGGGAACCATGCACACGGAGCACCTGGCCGGACATGAGGGTCTGGGCTCGAAAGGGCAGACTGAACTGATGTCGGCGTAAGCAGTGCTGGAGGAGCTCAGGGCTCTCGGGGAGCTCACCTGAGGAAAAATATTGCACGTATTCAGTCCTAGGAGTGGAATGGCGAGCAAGCGAAGACACCTGAGCCTGGCCCATTACCGGCCACCCGTAGGGGCGAGTATATAGTCGGACACTAGCTCCACTCGGAGATTGTAGAATCTGGCGAATGTGTTGGGTGTCGCCCAGCCTGCAGCTCTGCAGATGTCTGTTAGCGAGGCGCCATGCGCTAGAGCCCAAGAGGAGGCCACACTCCGGGTGGAGTGTGCCCTCACACAAAGGGGACATGGTCGGCCTTGCTGCTGGTACGTCAAAACAATGGTGTCCACTATCCAGTGAGACAACCTCTGCTTTGAGAGAGCACTTCCCTTCCGCTCTCCACCATAACAGACAAAGAGCTGGTCTGAGGTCCTGAAACACCGCGTCATGTCTACGTAGGCGCGGAGAGCGCGTACTGGACAGAGCAATGCCAAGGCTGGGTCTGCCTCCTCCAAAGGCAGCGCTTGCAGGTTCACCACCTGATCTCGGAACGGAGTGGTAGGAACCTTGGGCACATATCCGGGCCGGGGTCTCAGGATCACGTGAGAGTTGGCCGGCCAGAACTCAAGGCACGCTTCGTCAACCGAAAATGCTTGCAGGTCCCCGACCCTCTTAAGCGAGGCCAATGCGGTCAGCAGAGCCGTCTTCATAGACAAGAACTTAATCTCAGCCGACCGCAAAGGCTCAAAGGGAGGCCTCTGCAGAGCACTTAAGACTACTGAGAGGTCCCAAGAGGGAACGAGAGGAGAGCGAGGAGGATTCAGTCTCCTCGCCCCCCTCAGGAACCTGATGATCAGGTCGTTCTGACTTACCTTTTTGTCCCCCAGGAGATCGTGGTAGGCAGATATTGCGGCCACATATACTTTAAGGGTGGAGGGAGACAGCCTTCGCTCCACCCCCTCCTGGAGAAACGATACCACGGACCCGATCGGGCATTTCCAGGGGTCTTCTTGGCGGGAAGAGCACCATGTGACGAAGAGGTTCCACTTCAACGCATAGAGGCGTCGCGTAGACTCAGCTCTAGCGGAAGTGATGGTAGCGACCACCGCAGGTGGAAGGCTACTCAAACCTGCCGCGTCCCGTCCAGAAGCCACACGTGGAGCTTCCAGAGCGCTGGACGCGGGTGCCAAAAGGTGCCCCGTCTCTGAGTGAGGAGGTCCGGTCTCAGAGGAATAGGCCAGGGAGGGGCTGTCGCAAGGAGTAAAAGTTCTGGGAACCAGGTCTGGCCGTGCCAATACGGGGCGACCAACATGACCTGCTCCTTGTCCTCCCTGATCTTGCACAGTACCCGTGCAAGAAGGCTCACTGGGGGAAACGCATACTTGCGTAGCCCTGACGGCCAGCTGTGCGCCAGTGCATCCGTGCCAAGGGTGCCCTCGGTCAGGGAATAATACAGGGAGCAATGGGAAGAGTCCTGGGAGGCAAACAGATCTACCTGTGCGTCGCCGAACCGTTCCCATATCAGCTGGACCGTCTGGGGGTGGAGTCTCCACTCTCCGGGGAGAGGCTGAATCCGTGAGAGCTCGTCGGCTGCACGGTTCAGGTCTCCCGGGATGTGGACAGCACGAAGGGACCTCAGGCGCTTCTGACTCCACAAAATGAGATGGCGGGCGAGTTGAGACATACGGTGGGAGCGTAGACCGCCCTGGTGGTTGATGTACGCTACTACGGCCGTGTTGTCTGTCCTGACTAGTACATGTTGACCCCTCAGCAACGCTCGGAAGCGGTGCAGGGCGAACCGTACTGCCAGTAACTCGAGGCAATTGACATGCAGAAGGCGCTGGGGTCCTGTCCAGGAGCCTGCGGCTGCTTGTCCATTGCACATGGCACCCCAGCCCGTGGATGATGCATCTGTTGTCACAACAACATGCCTGGAAACTCATTCTAAGGACACTCCGGTCCGTAGAAAGCTGAGGTTCGACCACGGGGTGAGTGTCTGTAAGCAGGCCCGAGTCACTTGTACCCGGAGCGTGCCAGACCGCCATGCCCATCTCGGGACTCGATCGCGTAGCCAGTGCTGAAGCGGTCTCATATGAAGCAATCCGAGCGGCGTTACCGCGGCTGCAGATACCATATGCCCCAGGAGCCTCTGAAACAGTTTCAGTGGAACCGCACTCTTGCCCTCGATTTGACGAAGGGAAGTCAGCAGAGACTGCGCGCGCGCGCTCGAAAGCTGCGCGCACATGGCGACCGAGTCGATATCCATACCGAGAAAAGAGATCCTCTGCGTGGGGCAAAGTTTGCTCTTCTCCCAGTTGACCCGAAGGCCCAGACGGGCTAGGTGATGGAGCACCAAATCTCTGTGTCCGCAAACCTGCTCTCGAGAGTGACCCAGTATGAGCCAGTCGTCGAGGTAATTCAGGATGCGAACCCCGTGCTGCCGAAGGGGCGCAAGGGCTGCCTCGGCAATCTTCGTAAAGACGCGAGGGGACAGAGATAGCCCGAATGGTAGAACTGCGTACTGATATGCCCGCCCCTCGAAAGCAAACCGTAGGAACGGTCTATGTCGAGGTAGAATGGAGACATGGAAGTAGGCGTCCTTCAGGTCGATCGCTGCAAACCAATCATGTGGACGAACGCATTCGAAAAGGCGTTTCGCTGTCAACATCTTGAACGGAAACCGGTGAAGGTAACGGTTCAAGACGCGCAGGTCCAGGATTGGCCGTAGCCCACCGGTCTTTTTGGGTACAATGAAGTACGGGCTGTAAAACCCGTAATTCATCTCGGCTGGAGGGACAGGTTCGATCGCACCCTTCGCCAGTAGGAGACCAGGGAAGGACGCACGTTCCACTGGGGTCTGCTCTGCCAGGAGGCTGGCGACAGAGTGGGATGCGAGTGGCGGGACCCGTGGGTGGCGCGCACCGTCATCACCGGACTCTGTGGGCTCAGGGATGGGAGTGTTAATTCTTTCTTTGACCAAAATAGGGTGCTGCTGACCCGGGGGCCAGCAGCTGAACAAAGGATTCTCCCCCGGACCTCCACCGGGGGAAGGAGTGGTCCTGCTACCATCTCCTCGAAAGAATTTACCATCCCTGAGCCGTCCGTCTCAGGAGCGCCGCTTGACCTGGCGTTTAGCGGGGCGCGGGGCGGCCTGAGGGGACTTGGACGCCTTCCTATGGCTTCCTCCGCGACCCGGCCCGGGTGAAGGCTGCTGCTTGGACCGTGTGGGAGGGGCGGGAGCCTTAGGAGGGCGTCCTCGGCGTGGAGCAGACTGAGGCGACTGTGCCGGCGGCTGGGTGGAGGCAGCAGCTGGCCGCCGGGGCAGTACGTGTTTGATAGCCTCAGTCTGCTTCTGGGCGATTGAGAACTGTTGGGCAAAGTCCTCAACCGCCCCGCCGAAGAGGCCGGCCTGGGATATGGGGGCATCGAGGAACCGGGTCCGCTCGGTGTCCCGCATATCAGCCAGGTTCAGCCACAGGTGACGCTCCTGGACCACATTTGTGGACATCACTTGACCCAGGGAGCGTGCGGTCACCTTCGTCGCCTGGAGAGCGAGGTCGGTGGCGGCACGCAGCTCATTTAAGAGCCCCGGATCAACTCCGGCCTCGTGCATGTCCTTGAGGATCCTGGCCTGGTAGACCTGAAGGATCGCCATGGCATGCAGCGAAGCGGCAGCCTGCCCCGCGGCTCTGTGCGATTTCGCCACCAAGGTTGATGTGAATCGACAGGCTTTGGAGGGGTGCTTAGGATCACCACGCCAGGTTGAAGCGCTCTGAGGACACAGTTGCATCGCAACAGAACGTTCAACTGGAGGGACCCCAGTGTACCCTTTAGCTGCCGCCCCATCGAGGACGGAGAAGGCGGAGGAAGTCGCCGAACGGTCACGGGAAGACAACAGGGACTTCCAGGACCGCGCGAGTTCCTCATGCAGCTCGGGAAAGAAAGGTATTGGGGGCGGGGACTGACTGTTGTCAGCACGGGCTCCCAAAAACCAATCGTCGAGCCTTGAGCGTTCGGTACAGGGTGGAGGGTTCCACTCTATCCCTAGGCTCGCGGCTGCCCGAGACAACATGGCTGTCAGCTCTGGGTCCGACTCGGGCAATGCTGGCGCGCCCGAAGGCGGCAGCACAGCCGAGTCATCATCCTCAGAGGACTCGAGCCCACCTTGTGATGCGGTGATCGACATCGCATCTTCCTCTGGAGCGCCAAACGAGACACGCGGGGGGGCCGGAGCCGGCCCCGCAATCTGCGTCTGAACGCTCACGGGTTGCAGTGTGCAAGATGGGGGTGTGGCCCGAGGCATGAGCGTCGGGGCTTTGTTCCACACCGTAACCGTCAGGTCACCCTGACCACCAGCCGAAGTACTGGGCCTCTGGGACTCCGTAGATCGGGGTGTGGTAGAGGGGACTCTCACTTCATTACGAAGGTCATGGAGTCTTGACCGCAACACCGCGATGGTCATGTCCCCGCAGTGGGAACATGACTCATCCACAAACGCTGCCTGGGCATGTTGAAAGCCCAAACATACCAGGCAGTGTGTGTGCCCATCAGAGGGAGATAACGACCGACCACACCCAGAAGTACACGGACTAGACATCCTGAAAAGGACACGTCACGTGTAAGCTCTTTTAGGAGAGGAAGCCTCGCAGAGAACGCCGAAGCGCCCAGGGACCACACACCAGCTGTCTAGCGGACCACTGCGCAGATCAGCAGGCAGGCAGTATGATGATCACTGGAACGCGCCGTAACACCAACGCCTCTGGAAAGCTGTTCGTCTCGAAAAGCTGTCGAAGACTCAGATCAGGCTTGAAGGAGTGAAGAGATCCTCTTGGCTCCAAAGCAGAAACATAATGCGATGTTGCCAGCGTACTTCCTTATATACCCACGAGGTGGGGCGGAGTTACGCATGCAAATTCCGCATGCCCATGGCATTGGCACTGCCATTGGGCGCTGTTGAATACTCGAAGATGATTGGCTTCTAAGCGAAACCCCCATTCGTTAGTCACTAACGTACGTCGTAGTGACTGAACGAAAGGGAACTTTGTTTATTGAACCTTTTTGTTGCGTATAATATTTGATACATCAGGATTTGATGGTTCATATCGTATGATATAGGAGAATATTGAGCTCATATTCAAGATAAAAAAACATCAGTTTTCTCTCAATATATTGCAGTAATATGTCTGATTAATATGAGATTTTCAAATACTTATTTGATTTTTATCAACGTTCAGTAGTTTTTATCAGTGGGCAAAACATATATTGCAATATTGTACAATAATGATTGAGAGAAGAACAAATGAACGTTTCTCAAAACCCTGATGGATCATATTTGATACATTTTAACATGATTTTTATAAAAACAAATAATGTTTGGATAATCAAGTAAACCTAAGTTGTATCAGTTCAGTAATTGTTTGTTTTGAAATATTACTAACAATTTATGTTGCCAAAAATGTTAGTGCACCAAGCTGAAAGTGAATTTTGTGTCCTGCTTCTCTTTATTTATGTGATGTGGGGAGCAGTCATTGGAAAACTGTCTCTGTATACTCCATAACCTGAGCTACCAGCTGGAGAAAGAGGCTCCTGATCACTTCCCACAGGTCTCCGTCCCTGATGTGAGCCCACGAGCACAAGAGAGCACGACCAAAAAGAGCATCTTCTCCTCCAAGAGCAGCAAGACTCAAAAGGTACAAGCTGTTCCTGGTAAAACAACTAGCATGCAGTATGTTTCGAATGCTGGTCATGGGATGCTGACTTAGCATAAAGGATTAGTTCACCTAAAAATTAAAACTCATTATTACATTCCAAATGCGTATGACTTTCTGTGTAAAACAAAAGGAGAAATATTAGGCTCCTGGGACTTTCACGCTTTGTAAAGTCACTGAATAGTTTTGTGTGTTGTTATTCACTGAAAATCTTTCAAAGCAGTGAGTTATTCACTTTTTCCCCGCCTGTGTTTTTTTTATTAATTTTGTATGCCAGCACTTTTGAGCCCAGAATATTTTATTGTATGAATATCTGAACATGCAATATATCAAAGGAAAGAACAGACCTTCTGCCCTTATTCTAGCTTCATGCATTTGTTTTTTTTTATCAACACTTGAATATGGGTACGTTTCGTAAAAAAGCAAAATTTTGAGCAAAAAGCTGAGAAACATCCATATCAAAACACAGATGGAGTAGATCGAGTCCATCAACACCCCCAAAGCTTCACAGTCCTATAGCTCGTCCTGGGTCGACATTTCATTTAGTAACATTAGGCAGTTTTGATTTATATGCTGTTTAATGTTGATGATCGCGTTATTTTACATATGCATATGATTACATATGATATCGCTTGTTTCTGCATCTTCTTCACACATGCTTTGATCAGGAGATTCTGAACTCTTTCAGAAGATGTTTTATAGCACCTCCTACCGTATAACAGTGAAGTGGTTTCTCACAAATAATGATTTCTGTGTTTGGCGGGGAAAGAGTTAGTGGTTCATTGAGTCAGTCCAATTTCTGTATAAATCATTCACACAAAGCTATTTTATGTCTCTATATGTTTTTAAATGCGAGTAAAGGACAGTTCACACCAAGGATGATAACGATAAAGATATATTTCTAAAAACATTTCTAAATGTAAAAGAATAGCCCACATCACAACTATAACGATTACGGTACAGAGAAACAATATTGTTATAATCACTTTCAGAAAAAAAAAAAAAGTCAACCAATCAGAATCCATCCTGCTTTTAAGCATTTAAAGCAGCAGATGACAGAACTGGGCTGCTTTTAAGTCCAACTTTTGATGCCCTTCCCTCACAAAGTTCCCTGTCTTGTTTATGGATGTACATCATTGCTTTTGTTGCATGAGTACCCACTACTGGCAGAACCCTTGAAATGTGCTTGAGTGGAACGAAATGAATTTGTTTTCTGCACCATCCTATTGGCTTGTATGTATGCTCGGGCTGTTGGAGAAAATATGAAAAAAATACACAAACGAAAATGATAACAATACAATAAACTGTAACTGTGTAAAAACAGTCAGCTTCAGGTAGCTACAAGTAGCCTGATGTTGTCATACTCAATTCTAGTCAGAATATGAGTCTGATACTGCTCCATTGGGCTGTGATTATGGGGCGTGTTTTAACCGAACCAGGAAAGACCTCAATTGGATAGACCTACAACCAATCAGAGCAACGGAGTGACAATTAACATTAGTTGTCAAATGTCAACAGAACTCAACTGCACACAGTGTTGCCAAGTCAGCGATTTTCCCGCAGGCTGTTTTTGACATTTAGACCCAGGAATGCGAATTTTAGCAGGCTTACCCTGCCAAAAAACACACATTTTACCCTCCAAATGCCATTTTTTTCTGGAGAACCCCCCCGGGGAGCTATTGGGCTTGTTTTGGGCTAGTTTTGAGTAGCAATTGGGCGGGTTTTGTTGTGGAAACCTGGCAACCCTGTCTGCACGCACGCTGGAAGAAGTAGAATCTTTACAATCTTTGCCGGTTTTGTAAAAAAGATTTAAGGATACACAGAGTACTTACCAACACGATCAACATTTCAGAGAGAAATAGTAAAGGTGAATGCATATACGAACAAGTTCTCCGTTTAGGATTAGAACAAATTCAACCCAAGCGGTCTTTGGTGATGTGGATGATTACGTTACTGTTGATCATCTGTCCATCATCGTATAAAGCACGCCCTGACAATCTGAATGGTCCGCACAGCTTCTGTTTGGGCATAGTTGCTCCACAACGGATCAAGTCCAGACCGAACTTCCCGACATCAAATGTTGTGGGAGGGGCTAAGTTCGACTGGCATCCAGGCTAAGCTACAAGAATTATGCAGTTAAATGTCAAAATAAATCCAACGTCATACACTAGAGTTGTGTGGGTAAATTAAGCGCAATCTGCTGTGACGTCACAGTCGTGTTGCATTGTGGTCTATGGATCTGCCTTAAGTGTACATGCTGAGTAGACTCACTCCCTTGGTCAAAATCAAGGGCTCGAGGGTCTGTCCAAATTAGCTTCCCTCGCTCACTTCGTAAATGCACTTCAAAATGGTGGCAGGGATTCCTCTAAGGGGAAGTGCTTAGGGAAGTGTGTGAGTGTATGTCTAAAGGTGGAGTTAAAGGAGTAGTTCTCTTCAGAATTAAAATTTCCTGATAATTTACTCACCCCCATGTCATCCAGCATGTTTATGTCTTTCTTTCTTAAGTCGAAAAGAAATGAAGGATTCTGAGGAAAACATTCCAGGATTTTTTCTCCACATAGTGGACTTCAACGGCAACCAACAGGTTGAAGGTTCAAATTGCAGTTTCAATGCAGCCTCAAAGGGCTCTACACGATCCCAGAAGATCTAGGGTCTCATTTAAAAAAACAATTTTATATACTTTTTAACCACAAATGCCTGTCTTGGCACTGGCCAAGACTTCACGACTTACGAAAGCACATTGGAAAGGTCATGCGTGACGTAGGCGGAAGCACTGCCCCAGTGTTTACACAGCGAACGTGCAAGGACTAAGTCCTTTACAAAAAAAAAAAAGGTGAAACAATTAATAATTTTGAAGTTGAAGGAGAAAATGAGATTGAGTTTCTCTCCCTACACTACCTTTTTGAACCGGAGTACACCGATGAACGTCACGTCACACTTGACCTTTCCAACATGATGACATAAAGACAATTTGTGGTTAAAAAGTATATAAATAAAATTTTCTTTTAGAAAATGACCGTTTCGCTAGATGAGACCCTTATTCATCGTCTGGGATCGCGTAGAGCCCTTTGAAGCTGCATTGAAACTGCAATTTGAACCTTCAACCTCTTGGTTGCCGTTGAAGTCCATTATATGGAGAAAAATCCTGGAATGTTTTCCTCAAAATCCTTCATTTCTTTTCGACTGAAGAAAGAAAGACATGAACATCTTGGATGACCTGGGGGTGAGTGAATTATCAGGAAATTTTAACTCTGAAGTGAACAAATCCATTAAACAGTCTTGCAGGACACACACTATCGTGTGGATGTTAAAAATAGTTATCGTTATAGTTATTTTTACACTTATTGTTCTTGTTGTGAACAGGCGTTAAATGATGAGAGAATTTTCAGCTTGGGTGAACTAGTCCTCCAACCAGCTGGTCGTTGCCATAGATATGCTGGTAGACCTGCACCAAACAACACCTAACTAACCTGAACCAACATGGAAAACCATGTCATTCATAAAAATATGGTCTTTTCAGCTAGTTTTGTTTTATCATTAACCACACAGTAGTTTGGATAGTTTGTACGTTTTTTAGTGTTTAAAAGGCGTGTTTAATACATTCACACTTTGTTTTGTGATCAGGAGTTCAGCTTCCCAGCCATGTTGGTGGCTGAGCCTAAAGGCGTGAACTGGTTGTACCACCAAAAGTCCCTGCAGCTGTACCTGTCTCTGCTGGAGTTCAGTCAGAACGAGGCCACTCTGGAGGCGTGCTGTGGAGCTCTGCAGAACCTCACTGCTTCAAAGACCCCCGTATGTGCTTATACTGGGAATACGTATTTCAAACTGAACTTGACAACCCAGCGGAATAAATTCAGTTGTATTCAATTTAAGGCCATAAAAAGTCTTAATTGTATAAGAAAGGACATTTCAAGACAAAAAAACAGGAATCGCGATATGGCTTAAAGGGATAGTTCACCCAAAAATGAAAATGACTCAGTGAGTTACTCACCCAGCCTCAAGCCATCCTAGGTGTATATGACATTGTTCTTTCAGACGAATACAATCAGAGTTACATTAAAAAATCTCTTCTAAGCTTTATAATGGCAGTGAATGGGAGCCCATCGATTCGCTTCAGATTATTCAGCCTTTATGGGTCTATGTGCCCCCCCCATATATGTCATATACACCTAGGATGGCTTGAGGTTGAGTAAATCATGGGGTAATTTTCATTTTTGGGTGAACTATCCCTTCAATGTGATTATTAAACATTCTATGATTTAATTAAATAAATATGAGTACTGCACATTTGCCAAGCGATTCCTTATGATCTACTGTTGATTCATTATGGCATTTTCTTTATTGTGTTTGTATCATACCTGCAAACTAGTTCATTTTCATTTTTTTGAGCATAGAATTTCAGAAATGTCCAATTTATCATAAATCTTGAATGCTTTGGAGCAAATACTTAAGATTGGTCTCTTTTTAAAGACAACATTTGGCAGATTATATTGGAGAAAAAGAAAGTGAACTTAAAAAAGTTATAGGGTGGGTTGCACCAACAAGTTTTAAATTAAACTCAGTTTAGAGCTAATCTAGGATTTGTTGATCTAGGCTTTATTTTAAATCGAGTTGTGTTGCACCACTTAATTTTAAACCCAGATTAACAAATCGGGGATTAGAATTTAACCTGCGATTAAAACCTCCATTTACGATTCATTTTCGCCGCCATTGACAGCAACAATACTAATATTCAGTTTCCTTATTTATTGACCACCAGAAAATCTCTCTCTGACATAGCCCTTGCCAATAAAGGAAATAAACTTGTAAAATGTCAGCTGTCTTTATAAAGCGTTACAGAGAGACCGTTAGCCTACTGATCAAGCAATGAAAACAACGCGTGCGTAAAATATATAATTTAATAATGGAGTAGGATATTGTGGCAGCGTAATTTATGACAAAACAACTGTCATGATTTGCGGAGTGACTATCTCAGGCCCGCCCATCCTGTTTGATCGCCGCGCAGCAGCCACGCGTGGAGCAGGCATGAGAAACGCGAGGTGCGGCCGCGATCACTGGCGCTCACCTCATCTTCACCACTGCCATCAATGCTAAATATACTGCTCTCTTCTTTTGTTCGTCCGACACCGAGGTGAGTGACGGATCCGCATCCCGGACTCGATAGTAGGCGTAAACTCACGGGTCGTCACGGCATTCACACTCTAACGGCTCAATTCGCTTTATTTTTCATTTTTATTAGTAATAAACACCTATCTGAGACCTGACGACACACCCACTGTTTCTATCTCTGTTCAATCATCCGCATAGTTTAATTGTAGGTGCACTTTACTTTATTTAAACCTCCTCACATGTAAGTTTAAAATTAATCCATAATTGAGTTTAAAGTGATGGAGCAACAGGATTAAAGTTAATCCAGGTTTATTGTGAAAATAAATCCAGGATTAAAGTCATGGTTTAAATGTAAGCCTGCTTATTTTTAAATGAGGTTTAAAGTTTGGTGCAACAGAATTATTAGATAAACCTTGATTTAATCTAGATTTAAGATTAATCCTTGTTGGTGCAACCCAATATAGAGTTTTACATTTATTGTTATGAAAAATGCACAGAAGGTCAAAGCCATAAATCTAAACAAGTTATGTACCAAATTTGAGCTTTCAGTAAGATTTTGTTTCGGTGTAACAGCAAAAGTTTCCACTAGATGAAATTAATTTCCCATTCATTTCCAAAGCGGTGATTTTTGACCGCAAGGAGTACAAGTGTGACTACCTTTTCTAATCATGTCCATTAATTTAAAAAAAATTTTGGCCTTCACATTACCAAGTTTCGAACCATTACAATGAAGTAAAAAACTTCTTTAAAAAAACTAAAAAGTGACATTTTTCTTTCAAAGTTTACAGAAGAGCACCAGAGGTTTAACATGTTACCATAGACATTGCCCTGCCCATATTCATTTTATTTGTGCGTGTCATAAAAAGGGTCTTAAATCACCTTAAATTTGAAACCCCTCCAAATGCTCTGCTTGTGGAAAAGCTATTCTTATATTTAAAATTCTTTTATATAAAAATCTTATATTTTGATTGGACCTCTGTGCAGGTGTCCACTTTGATGAGTCAAAACATCATAGAGAATCTGCAAGGCCTGTCTGTCATTTCCCCCCTGCTCAGTTCTGCAAACCCTGGCCTACAGAAGACCGCCTTGTCCTTAGTGGGCAACTTGTCCCGGGTGTCATCTCTACGGGGTACTATGGGTAAGAGTCTTTTTTAACACTTAAGGCCCCGATATACTCACGGAAAATGTATTTTTCACTCTTTGCTTTGGAGTAAAACGAAGTTCAAAATGCGTGACCAGAGATATACTGTTGTCGAACGTCCCACACAAATCGGCTAATTTACATAATCGACATAATTGCAGCCCTAGGCTTCGCTCTGCTATGCTCTGCCTTAAAAAACAAATGGTGCAACCAAATAAAGTACAGAGTTGGTTACAAACCAGCTATTAGTTGCTAAGCTTCTATTGTGGATATTCCAATTTAAGTAGGAACCTCCGAATGGCTGGTGTAACCTCACCCTGAAACTCTGCTCGCTTTACATACTTGCAGAACTCCTACAATTGTCGCTCACTCACTCAACAGCAGGTCTGAGTGTGTGATTTGTGGCACTAAACTGACACCAGCAGAATGTCAACTGAAACCCCAGGGGCAGAAAAAATAACAACATCTCTTACCCAATGCATTCTCTGAACATAATGACATAATAAACATAATGACAGTATTTACTAAACTAATTAATCCATCTGGTATGATCCCTATATGTTGTATCTTGTATCTAACATATATGTCATGTGAAATTGCTTTTAATGCGGCATTTATTAATATTAACAGACAAAAATAGAGTCTCTGTTTGGATTTAAATAGGCAAATGCTTATGAGTTTATGATTGGATGATTATTACAACAGTTCATAGTTGCTCTGTTTTTGAAGTCCATAAAAAGTGAATCTGTCCGTCAGATAACTGCTCCACGCGGCTCACCCAAAAATTTTCATTTTTGGGTGAGCTAACCCTTTATAGGCCCACTGAAGTGCCTTGGAACGTGCAGTATTATTCAATGTGTTGACGTAATTCCCATTGAAACGGCTCCAGCTGTTAGCAGCTCCTCCCCTTTTTTTAAAACAGCCAATAGCATTTCGTTATTTCGCACAGTTTGACTAGCCTTTCTGTTTTTTTAAAGCTAATTTCTTCTGAATCTAACCGTTTTTCATAGGGCTGGGTATTGAGACCAATTTCACAATTCGATTCGATTTAGATTCACAAGCTTTCGATTCGATTCGATTTTCGATTCAATTCAATATCGATTATTTTGGATATGTATCAGGTATAATACATGGAACATTTTCTCAAGGAAAACTAATTTCTGAACTAATGTTGTAAACTATGGGAGTCAGTTGATACTACATTAGCCTACTAATATTGAAGGTACAAATTAACAGATTTGTATACAAACACTCAAATGACACTAAATTATGTTTTTTTTATATATATATATATAATAATTAAGTTATACTATTAACTTTACAATTACATAATCATATTTCTACTCCAATTAGGTTTTTGAAATATAAACATTTAAATGGTGGCTGCATAAAAACGTGCCAGATTTATTCATACATATGCATTAAATATTGAAGAACATTGACAATGAATATCCTATGTAATGTGGTGCATATAACTAGCAAAAGGCTTCTCTCTAGAGTAAAATTTTCTAGCTGACTAACGAGTTTATGGACATTGGATATGGTTTTTCTGAGGAAAATGTGACGTTACATGACATTGTTTACAAACCGTTTTACTTACGTCTTTCTGCGGTTGAATTGAAACACTGATTGAGCTATTCTATGTGACATGATATGGATTTCGGTAAGTTGTCCTGTATCTTTTAACACACTTTCAGAAGCTCATTCGTGTTTATTTCGCGCTGTAACTGGTATAAGGCGGAAAGAGAAGATCCGTTCATGTTTGCTCCGCTCTGCCGGTTCTCTTGAGCTGAGCTGAGCCAGAGCGATCTCGCGCCACAGCGGCATTTATGTTTTTGAATTTCGTAAAAATCGTTAGATTTTTACGAAAGACCCTTATTGATCGTCTGGTACCGTTTGATGTGGTTTAAAGCCCTTTTGAAGCTGTACTGAACCTCTCATTTGGACCTTGAACCATATGGAGTCTATTGACTTCCATTTTATGGAGAAATATCCTGAAATCTTTTCATCAAAAATCTTAATTTCTTTTCGACTGAAGACAGAAAGACATGGATATCTTGGATGACAAAGGGGTGAGTAAATTATAAGCAAAAGTTTATTTGAAAGTGAACTAATCCTTTAACGGAAGTGAGAGACTGTAAGTTTTGAATGCTTATATCTCCTAAATGCTAATTTGTCATTGTTTTGGAACACACTAGCTTATTCATAACCTTAAGGCTAAGATAATCATACTAAAAGCTAAAAAAGTTTATTTTGATTTCAGTGGGCCTTTAACATATCGTCGCTGCCCGATGAAACTCACGTATGTCCAAAACGGTTACTTTTCAGGAAGTGAAAAAAACACTGTATTTCAGTTGAATGTAGTTGGTACGGCATCTTTACATGTTTGCCAGTGTAATGATATAATCCACATTTGACCAAAATTGAGTTTAAATGGACATACGTGCATATTTTACAGTAACAGTGGTCGATACTGTTACGGAGGGACTGAGATGAGAGGCGTGCGGATCCATATGCAAAGCTTTTATTAAAGATGTGTCAATAACAGACAGGGCTCAAACCAAGGCAAACAGGCATGATATGGACAAGACAAAGAGCATTCCAGGGACAGGCAAGGGTCATCAACCAGATAACTTCATCCAGGGGACAAGGCAAGAGGATAATCTGACTTCCAGGCTAAGGTCCAGGCGAGAGGCAAACAGTATCCAAACAGGGCAAGACAAATAGAGATAATCAAAGGCGAGCAAGAGTCCAGGGCAGGCAGAGAGCAGGCAGAACACAGGAAACCAGGCTAGGATCAAAACACAGAGTAAGACTAGAACAGACTAAGAACACGGTTGGCTCCGTAAAGAAGCTATCAGCTAAACAGCAACATGTGCTAACAATACTCTGCAATCAGTGAGCTTGTGCATCAGTGTTTTATAGTCCTTGTGATTGAATACAGGTGTGGAACTAATTAGGAGCAATGAAACCTGGGAAATGTAGTCCAGGGTAACATGTAACTGTGTGCAGTGAAAAAGTCTTAATGGTGACCTCTGGTGGTGGGTAGATGGAAACGGCAGGCATAGGATATGTTACAGAACCCCCCTCCAAGGAGCGGCTTCCAGACGCGAAACAGAACAGGAGAAGGGACGGAGGGCCAGGACCATGTGGTGGGAGTAAGACTGAAGACAGAGTCAGATCAGGAAGCCAAGGCGGAGTAGGTTGAGCAAGAGGCCAGGACGAAGCAGGCTGGACAGACGACCAGGGCCAGGACGAAGCGGGCTGGACAGACGACCAGGATGAAGCGGGCTGGACAGACGACCAGGGCCAGGACGAAGCATGCTGGACAGACAACCAGGGCCAGGACGAAGCGGGCTGGACAGACGGCCAGGGCCAGGACAAAGCGGGCTGGACAGACGACCAGGGCCAGGACGAAGCGGGCTGGACAGACGACCAGGGCCAGGACGAAGCGGGCTGGACAGGTGACCATAGCAGAACAAGCTGGGTTGAAGACCACCAGAGTATGCAAGTGAACCACCACGGTGGCCCAGATGGATAAGGGACCCATGGTAAAGACTGAAACCTAAGGAAAACTGAGACATAAAACACAGACAATGTATCCACGGCCCCAAGGACCGAGACAGGAAATGCAATGAGTTCAATCAGAATCTCTTTGGGAGTGACTGGATGAACGGAGAGTTCAAAATCGGGTTTATGAATGGAAACTAGGCAGATAGGTGGTTCAAAATCAGACTTGATGGGGAAAACAGAATGGGGAAACAATTCAGAATCACAAGCATTGATTGAAACTAGACCGGCTGACAAATCACACATTGGATCATTGAAGGAAATTGGACTTGCAGAAAATTCAGAGACAGATTCATTATAGGCAGATATTTCGAAATGGAGTGTGTTGATAGGAACTGAATAACTAGACTGCTCAAAACTAAAAACATTGACTGAAACTGGCAAGACAGATAGTTCAAAATCAGACACATTTGAGAGAACTGGATGGGTAGACAGTTCATAATTAGACTCATGGGTAGGAACAGGATAGTCAGATAAGACATTTGTGGAATCTTCGGTTATGACAAAGCTACTGGAACCGACAGGAAACTCCTGTACCATTTCTAGGGTTGTGACAGGACTAGCAGGACAGAAAAACGGTTCATTTAGGACCTCTGTGGTCAGTTCATGAAGGTACAATAATTCATTGACTGTCTG
This sequence comes from Gobio gobio, assembly GCF_949357685.1. Taxonomy (NCBI): domain Eukaryota; kingdom Metazoa; phylum Chordata; class Actinopteri; order Cypriniformes; family Gobionidae; genus Gobio; species Gobio gobio. The sequence goes on along the minus strand of NC_137117.1, from coordinate 36,473,793 downwards.
CTTGGCTGGTTCAGAACAGGATGACAGTTCATAGATGGCCTTTGTGGCCGGGTCAAGACAGGTTGACAGTTCATAAACAGCCTCTGAAGCGGTTTCAGGACAGGACAACAAGGGTTCAGAAATGGTCTCCATGGCTGGTCTAGGACATGACAAGAGTTCATAGTCGGCCTCCAGAGCTGGTTCACAACAGAATGAAAGTTCAGAGACAGCCTCTGCGGGTGGGTCGATACAGGACAAAATTTCACAAACGGCCTCCGTTGCCAATTCAAAACAAGACGAGAATTCATTGCTATACGTCACCACTGCGCCAGGAGCTGAAGCGAATACCATCTCATAAGATTCTGCAGCATCTGCCGCCACCTCTGGATATTCAGCAGTGGTATACGAAGCCCAGATACACCATAAAGCGATCCCCATCATGGGGAGCGCTGCCGACAGGGGAATAAGTTCAGGAGCAGGAGGGCTAGAATGAATCGGTTCGGGGATCCCAGCGGTGCGTACTGATGCCAGCGGTGGATCCTCCACGCTGGATGCCAACCTTTGACGCATAACGGTTTCCCCTGACAGATCAGATGAGGGTTCTGAGGTGGCAGACCTGCCGTGAGGAGGCTCTGGAAGGTCTGCGGAGACGACACGAGACTCTGGAAGGTCTGCTGAGACGACACGAGACTCTGGAAGGTCTGCTGAGACGACACGAGACTCTGGAAGGTCTGCTGAGACGACACGAGACTCTGGAAGGTCTGCTGAGACGACACGAGACTCTGGAAGGTCTGCTGAGACGACACGAGACTCTGGAAGGTCTGCTGAGACGACACGAGACTCTGGAAGGTCTGCTGAGACGACACGAGACTCTGGAAGGTCTGCTGAGACGACACGAGACTCTGGAAGGTCTGCTGAGACGACACGAGACTCTGGAAGGTCTGCTGAGACGACACGAGACTCTGGAAGGTCTGCTGAGACGACACGAGACTCTGGAAGGTCTGCTGAGACGACACGAGACTCTGGAAGGTCTGCTGAGACGACACGAGACTCTGGAAGGTCTGCTGAGACGACACGAGACTCTGGAAGGTCTGCTGAGACGACACGAGACTCTGGAAGGTCTGCTGAGACGACACGAGACTCTGGAAGGTCTGCTGAGACGACACGAGACTCTGGAAGGTCTGCTGAGACGACACGAGACTCTGGAAGGTCTGCTGAGACGACACGAGACTCTGGAAGGTCTGCTGAGACGACACGAGACTCTGGAAGGTCTGCTGAGACGACACGAGACTCTGGAAGGTCTGCTGAGACGACACGAGACTCTGGAAGGTCTGCTGAGACGTGAGGAGGCTCTGCGACCCCCACAGTGAAAAAAGAGCCAGTTATCAGTAGAGCATAATCCAGAAAATGACTGAGCGATGTACGAGGACCCTCATGGATTAATCGAGACTTTAAGGGTGGATTTATGCCTTCACAGAAGAAGTCAATGAGAACACAATCAGGCAGATCAGAAAAATATGCTAAATCCAAATACTCCTGAATATATACCTCTAGCGGTCGCATACCCTGTTCTAGGGCCAATAACTGTCTTGCAAGGTTCATACCTGACCAGTGTTCTTTAGAGAAGTCGCTGGATCCTCGGGTGGCAGAGTATTCTGTTACGGAGGGACTGAGATGAGAGGCGTGCGGATCCATATGCAAAGCTTTTATTAAAGATGTGTCAATAACAGACAGGGCTCAAACCAAGGCAAACAGGCATGATATGGACAAGACAAAGAGCATTCCAGGGACAGGCAAGGGTCATCAACCAGATAACTTCATCCAGGGGACAAGGCAAGAGGATAATCTGACTTCCAGGCTAAGGTCCAGGCGAGAGGCAAACAGTATCCAAACAGGGCAAGACAAATAGAGATAATCAAAGGCGAGCAAGAGTCCAGGGCAGGCAGAGAGCAGGCAGAACACAGGAAACCAGGCTAGGATCAAAACACAGAGTAAGACTAGAACAGACTAAGAACACGGTTGGCTCCGTAAAGAAGCTATCAGCTAAACAGCAACATGTGCTAACAATACTCTGCAATCAGTGAGCTTGTGCATCAGTGTTTTATAGTCCTTGTGATTGAATACAGGTGTGGAACTAATTAGGAGCAATGAAACCTGGGAAATGTAGTCCAGGGTAACATGTAACTGTGTGCAGTGAAAAAGTCTTAATGGTGACCTCTGGTGGTGGGTAGATGGAAACGGCAGGCATAGGATATGTTACAGATACGCGTTCTTCCGATCATTAATTAGAATGGCCAAGTCGCGTTTCATATTGACAGAGGAATACGCTCAGTTTATTAAATAGCCTACGTCTTAGTTTATTAAATACGCTTAGTTTATTTAATATTAATTATAAATGTATTAAATGTCTCTTGCAAACTATGAAGGGACAATGAATCAATACACTGACATGGTAATGCCAGACAGATACTTTGTTTGTACAGTCCTACCGTAATTTTGTCACTCCTAGACGTACGTCTGGCGTCAGGGGGGAAACGTTTACCTCGATGAAGGAAAGTCATTGTCTCACCAGGCTATGTTTCACGAGACCGGCGAGATGCTTCCACAGGGCGGGAGATACGCGGCGTGATTGGCAGCTTTGACACCAAATGGATATACGTGAAAATCAGATGACATGATTTCACAACTTTTCATTGGCCATTTAGATATGTGAAGCATACTGTATACGGAAATGAACCTGGACATTCAATCCGTCGAAAAATCTCAAAATCGGCAAAATGGACATACGTGGTTTTCATCGGACAGCGACGATATATTGTATTTTCCACGAAAACCAGTCAGTATCTGGTGTGACCACCATTTGCCTCACGCAGTGCAACACATCTCCTTCGCAAAGAGTTGATCAGGTTGTTGATTGTGGCCTGTGGAATGTTGGTCCACTCCTCTTCAATGGCTGATCATTTCTTCATTTCGCTTAAATATGATTATAGACCTATTCATTTCTGATAATTCCAGGTTGCTATGTTTGCGCAGGTTGTTTACGCATCTAACTCGTTGATGTCATTCCCTCAACATATGACTTTACATCGCATGGCCACGACATAATGATGTTGTTACCTCGACAAAATGATCTCAAGGCCATGACTTGCCACGCTAAAAGCAAGTGAATCGTACATATGACATGTTAGAGTGATATTACTTATTTTTTTGTTTTGTTTAATACAAGCAATATAGAGGTAAGTCATATCGAGGCCAGCTTACTTATTATATGTTGTCTTCCTCCAATAGAAAAAAGCCAAAGCATTAAAACTTGCACGCCAACTTAAACATTGCAGCATTTTCATGTTGTTGTTGTTGTTGTCGTCGTCAACCACAGCCAAGGATGTTCTTCCCAAAGTCAGCTCCATGCTCTCGGCTGTGACCCCGAAGATGATTGACTCGGACAGCTCCATCGCCACGGCGTGCCGCGTGATGCACACACTCATGCTGGCAGAGCCTGACGCTGGCAAGAAGCTGTTGAACTCCAAACTCATCGACTCTCTGACCTCACTGAGTTCAAATATGTAAGTGTTTCCAAAGGAAAATACACGTATGACAGTGAAACGATGGCATAAATGACAAATGACTCTGTTGTGTGATATTCACCCATGAATAAGAGGTACTCTAAAAGAATGTGATGTGTATTAGCAGATAGCCTTCTGAGTTTCTCTCTTGCTTGCAGGTTATTCGACACAGCCAGAAGACCTGCTGCAGTTCTTCTCTGGAGTATGTGGGGACAGAAAGATTTCCAGAATGTGCTGAAAAAGGTAAAGCAATATACATGCAATACATATCAATTTCTTATAATAATTATAAGACATTATAATAAAAAGTGCATATGCATATATTGAAAATATATTGTTTAATTGTGTTGTATTTATAAATGTATCCTAATTAATTATTATTTATTGGTATATCATTCAATTAGAATATTTAATTGTGCTCATTTCCCCTAGCCTGGCGTGGCCATACTCAATTCTAGTCAGAATATGAGTCTGGTACCGCTCCATTGAGCTTTGAATATGGGGCGTGTTTCAACCGAGCCAGGAAAGACCACAATTGGATAGACCCACAACCAATCAGAGCAACGGAGCGACGCGTAACGTTAGTTGTCAAATGTCAACAGAACTCAACTGCACTGTGTTGCCAAGTCCGTGTTTTTCTCCATATCCGCGGGTTGAAGCGACCCCAATTATGTGATTATATAAACCCAGGAATGCGAATTTTAGCAGGCAACCTTGCCAAAATAACATATTTTGCCAACCAAACGCCATTTTTTTCCGGAGAACCCCCCGGAAAGTTATTGTTTTGGGCTATAGTTTTGAGTAGCAATTGTGCGCGACATTGCAAAAACACTTGGAAACCCTGTCTGCACGCACGCTGGATTAAGTAACGTTACAAGAAAAAGATGAGTGTAAACGATCTTTGCCAGTAATAAAATAATTTAAGGATACACAGAGTACTTACTAACACGATCATCGTTTCTGAGAGAAATAGTGAAGGTGAATGCATATACGAACAAGTTCTCCGTTTAGGATTAGAACAAATTGAACCCAAGAGCCTTCGATGACGTGGATGATCATCATCGTCTAAAGCCCGCCCTGACAATTTCATTGGTCCGAACAGTTTCTGTTCGGGCATAATTACTCCTCTATGGAGCGAGTCCAGACCAAATTGCCCGAGCAAACATTTTTGTGGGCGGGGCTAAATTCGACTGGCATCCAGGCTACATTTCCCCTATTTTTACTTTTAAATCACATTTACCGTCCTCTAATGCACATTTAAATCTAATCTACAAAAAAAAATAATAATAATAATTTAAATGCAACATGATTGTTTTTAATTTGCTGGAATATAATGCATACAATGCTTATGAATATATTATATATATTGCATAAATGCTCATTTATTTATATGATTGAATAATTGTTTTATTTATTCTTTGCATTTTGGCATTTTTATCATGCTCCCTCAATTCTCATTAGTGTCAAATTAAATTCTCGTCAACATATGACTTATATAAATTGTAAAATATTAATGCATTATGTTGTCAAAATAAATAATATTTGAATATAAAGATAATGGAAGCAATGTCTGATTAAAAGAAGGGTGTGGAAGGGTGTGTACACGCATGTGGCGCTTTATTTTCTTTCTTTCTTTTTTTTTTTCTGCTTTGAGGTTAAAAAAAATCCCCAGGCTACGTTCCATCTTTTTGTCTGCATGTTGGTTTACACATCAAATAAGACTCTCGCTGGCTTGCACAAACACACACTACACACTACACACTCTTCCAGGCCCCGACTTGTACTCCACCCAACCCTGGAAGAGGTTAAAAAGGAGAAGAAAGGAATCCAGGGAGACGAGTTCATTCTCTGCCTGTTGGTTTTTGAAGGGCATAGGCAGGGCAGACACCTTATTACACAATGCACTGCTCCCAGAGTCAGCCCTCCGACTCCCACTCATATGCACACCAAAACATGTAAATGTATATACCACACAAATTAGACAAGCGCTTCTGGGTCTTGTAGGCTAGACTCCTCCTCAGCATTTAATGCTTGAAAGTGAGCGTGGCTTTCCGCCCCTGCGGTCATAGCACAAAAATACTATTGTAATTCATTTTGGAAAAATACTTTATATTAAAAATCTTTATATTAACGATGCTCTCAAAATACTTCAATGTTTATATACACCGATCGGGCATAACATTATGACCACTGACAGGTGAAGTGAATAACACGGATTATCTCTTCATCACGGCACCTGTTAGTGGGTGGGATATATTAGGCAGCAAGGGAACATTTTGTCCTCAAAGTGGATGTGTTAGAAGCAGGAAAAATTGTTTGACGAGGGCCAAATTGTGATGGCTAGACAACTGGATTAGAGCATCTCCAAAACTGCAGCTCTTGTGGGGTGTTCCCGGTCTGCAGTGGTCGGTCTCTATCAAAAGTGCTCCAGTGAAGGAACAGTGGTGAACTGGCGACAGGGTCATGGGCGGCCAAGGCTCATTGATGCACGTGGGGAGCAAAGGCTGGCCCGTGTGGTCTGATCAAACAGACGAGCTACTGGAGCTCAAATTGTTCAAGAAGTTAATGCTGGTTCTGATAGAAATGTGTCAGAATACACAGAGCATCTCAGTTTGTTGCATATGGGGCGGCATAGCCGCAGACCAGTCAGGGTGCCCATGCTGACCCCTGTCCACCGCCGAAAGCTCCAACAGTGGGCATGTGAGCATCAGAGCTGGACCACGGAGCAATGGAAGAAGGTGGCCTGGTCTGACGAATCACGTTTTCTGATTTGAGGAGCACAACAGCGAGTTTGAGGTGTTGACTTGACCTCCAAATTTCCCAGATCTCAATCCAATCGAGCATCTGTGGGATGTGCTGAACAAACAAGTCTGATCCATGGAGGCCCCACCTCGCAACTGACAGGACTTAAAGGATCTGCTGCTAACATCTTGGTGCCAGATACCACAGCACACCTTCAGGGGTCTAGTGGAGTCCACGCCTCGACGGGTCAGGGCTGTTTTGGCAGCAAAAGGGGGACATTTTTATATCAACATTTATGACTAGGTTTATATTTCTCCATCAGTTTTATTTCGATTATGCCTTTCGCAATGCTTAATGGGATTGTAGTTGTTTTCCTCACTAAAGCTGTTACAGTCTTTTGTCTGGTTTTCAAATACTTTTTTGCCTCAAATCAAGTTTTGTGCTGTGATTCACCAAGTAGCTGGTTAGATCGCTTTAACGAAGACTGTTAAAGTCCCTATGAATGGAAAAACTCATGGAACCATACTAGGACGCGCCTTCTGATTGAGAAGCATTTAATTTGTATTTTACAAGATGTCCCAACTTTTCTGGAATGGTGTTGTACCAACTGTGGTTGTTGCGAATATTACGTTCACCCATCTCATTCCTGCACGTCAGCCAAGCCGTAGTGAAAGGTTCAGTTCCACCACGGCTGACTTCAGCATAACTGCCATGAACCTCAAGAGCTCAGACAGGCATGTGTGAACACGTGATTATCAAGCGGTGATTCACAGCAGAACCACGACATGCATTCGCTTCGGAGAACTTGCACTCTGTTAATTGTGATGGTCTTTTGAAAGGACAACAATACTCCATTTATAGTTTTGACCTTTAATTCTTTTGCAGAAAGGGATGGACAAGGACACGTTCATAAACCCCGTCACTGCTGCGGCGTACAAGTTAGCAACATCCCCGTACGGAAAGTGAGAGATGGAGGTGGGTTTGATTTTCTTTTAGTGCTTTGATTCGGACACCTTTCAAACTCTTTCTTTAATTTCATTTTTCAATTTCAGTTTTGCAGTTTAGGTCTCCTGGAAGCCACCGAGAGAGTAGCTGGATTTGGGAATACTTTCCTGCCTACAAATATCGCAAGGTGTTATGGGTATAGATTTACTGGAAAACGCCACGCCATGTGACTCCAAACCCAAATTATATTATTCAGTGGAACCAGAGGGCTGTCAAGTGCCACAATCGCAAAATGATCATAAAAGCGTCCACATGACTCGTGCACTCTATTCCAGGTGTTTTGTGTGATACCGAAAATAAAAGGGATAGTTCACCCTCAAATAATTTACTCAACCATTTGATGTTCCAAACATGTATGACTTACTTTCTTCTGTGGAATGCCAAAGATGATATTTTGGTTCCCATTGATTTCCATTGTATTTTTTTGTATTTTTCGATGGGAACCAACACTACAGAAAAATAAAGTGGTCTGTATATGAGTGAACAATCCCTTTAGGTTTCTTTAAGTATCCCTTTCCAGGTCTTTTCAGTGAAGCAGTTTTGTAAACCGCTTGAGTTTTGAATGAATTCATCGAGATCTGGAATTTAGCTCACAAGTCACATGGACTGTTTTTATACTTAAATTATGCTTTTCTATCATTTTTGAGCTTGACATCCCCAAATTGTGTAAATAATTTCCATTCCATGGTGCTCTCTCTCTCTCTCTCTCTCTCTCTCTCTCTGGGATTAATGAATGTTTCATCTTGTCACTTTCTGTTCTGCTAGTACAGGCCTGTTTAATGGCTGATACACAGATGTGCACATTTATCATGGGAAACAGTTCTTACACTTAGGTTTGACAAACTTGCACTACTGGTCCTGCAGAGTAATAATTCTACTCTTCTTCATATGCCGCTTTCCTGCTCCTCCTGTGTTGTATATGCAAACACGCTGGGCATATTGGTCAAATAAGCAATATTTTACAACATCATACTGTACACACTGGGTAAAGCTTTTGTGTTTTGCTGCAACAAGGCCTGAAAAGTTGTTCGATTCTAAATAGGCTTTTATAGCAGTCAAAACTTTCTGTATAATTGCTGTATTATCACTTTTTATCTTCTGTGTAAGAACCAAAAATGTATTCAGACACCTTCAACATTTTCTCACATTATCACCGTTTATTCGCTATAGTTCAGAAAATGGTAATACAATGTGACAAGTTAAACTGTGTCAGAACATATTTAAATACACAATTAGATCATACCAATTTAGGTCAACCAATTACCAAGCAATGCTTAAAGGTGCTGTATGTAAGTTTTTGACTGTACATAAAATATCATAGCATGTTTCCTAAATATCTGCGAACATAAAGATCACATACTCGTTTCTCTGAAAAACAAATGCTACAGCCAGTTATTCTACTTTGAAATGTGCGTTCCGTGTGGGAATGTCTGTTTTTGTTTTGGTCTGTGCCATACCGCATGCCGCCACCCAATAGTATTTCCACACCACAATTTGCCAGTTGGCGGAAAACATCGCATATTGCTGCCATTGAAGCCAGCAAACAAACTGAGTCAGAGATCGCAGATTCTACCCAGCCTAAAAAGCCTCGGCATCCATCTAAAAATCTCTATGAATGGAGGCACATTAAAACGTGGATGAATCAACTTTCACTGTGTAAGGCCCCGATCAGTCAGAAATAGTTTTTCAGTTTTGTGTGTGGCGCGCTGCGGTTTTGTTAATGTTGCTAGGCAACCCCCGAATCAGATGTCCTGTCAGTCTAATCAAGGAAACGCTCCCCACAACGGACGGCCCGCCTCTCCATTCATTTGATTGGACAATGGGGGAAAAACGTGAATGACGTCAGGCGCTTTTCTGCTCAGAGTTGATTTTTTTTTTTTTTACTTAATGCGCTCAGAACGCTCCTTCAAAAACGTGAGGTGCCCAGGGCACGCATAACGCTCACTCACTGCCGACAGAAAACTATTTAAAGGTGTCATGAACTGGCTTTTTAATTTTTTTATACTGTTGTCTGAGGTCAACTTATGACGTTTGCGTGGTTTTTACATTCAAAAACATCATAATGAATAAGTAATAGGCTATTTTCTACCCTGGTTTTGAAACACTCGGATTTAATGGGCGTGCCGCACTGAACACTTGGAAGTAAACGCCCACGGCTAGGATTGGATAAGATTTGCATATTTAATGAGCTTCAGCTACCATCTGTCCCAGGAATCGTCTGGGGGAAATGCTCGGAGGACTCGCAAAATATCAAATTAACACAATGATTAAATCACACACACACTCTCGCGGACACACACACACACACACACACACACACTCACTCACTCGCGCGGACACACACACACTCACACTCGCGTGGACACACACTCACTCACTCGTGCCGACACACACACTCACTCACGCGGGCGGACAAACACTCACTCATACACACACTCACTCACTCGTGTCGCGCGGACACACACACTTGCGCGGACGCGGAGACAAACACTCGCGCCTGGCCCATAACATTACAAGTCCGATCACGAGTGAACCAATTCAATAACACCTTCTCCACCCTGTGACAGCTGCTAAGGTATGTAATCAATAGATTTCAAACGATCTGTAATGTTATGCAAAACTAACACTTGTTTTAGCCTACTCACATAAGTGTGTGTTCAGAAGGAAGCTTATGCAGGGACGATCCTTAGCTCACGAGTCGGTGGGCGGGGCTACAGAAGCAAATTTATCTGTAGAGGCGGAGTCTAGGTCCTATTACGTAAGAGATCCACACATTCTGAGAGCTCTCGTTTGCTGGGCCTGGTGTCAATAAAAGCTTTTCTTTTCAGCCCTGAAACTTAAAGGATATTCTTATATTACCATGACCTTTTATATATCAAAAGCTCAAGGGAAAGTTGATTTCTCAATTCATCACCCCTTTAAAAAAGGCGCCTCTCACTCCAAAAACGCATTCTGTCTCATCGCCTTCCATTGTCAGTTGCGCTCGTTCCTGTTGCGTGTGCTCAATCTGGCAACCCGCGTGAGCGTCGAGTCTGAGGAGGAGGGGGCGGGGCAAACAATATTTTGGATTTGGACTGCAGTACCTATTTCAACCACTAGCTGTCATTCTTACATACAGCACCTTTCATTTTGTTCTGTCTGTGGGGTAAAAGGTCGCATTAGCAATTTAAAAAAAAATAAGGAAGCAAAATCTGGTCAGGTCAAAGTGTCGCAATAATTTTGGTCACAAATTTTGATCAATTTTACTGGTAGAATTTCTGAGTATAATATGTCACAGTTTACTGTATTTTGCTATCCTCACTTACATAAATGAACTATAGTGTCCTGCACCCACTAGTAAACAATTATATCTGGTGTCTGAATAATTTTTGCGACTTTTAACCACTTTTCTTTTTATTTTATATCTCACAATTCACAATTATGAGGAAAAAAATATTGTGCGATTAAAAAGTTGCAATTAACTTTTTTTCCCCTTTTTTATGGCGGAAACAAGCTAACGAGAAAAAAAAAAAAAACTTTACTACTAAGACTAAGCCCAGTTTAGTGGTATATGTTCTGCTTTACAGTGTGTACCATCTTGGCAGTGTAAAGATGACTTTGGACTTTTGGGTATGGGTTCATTTTTGGAGAGGTAATGCTAGATGCATTGCATTTCAATGGGAAATACACTTTTTTTTACTGCTCTATTTGGAAATCTGCAATAATATTATCATTTGTCAATTGGCCACAGAAGGCAATAAATGCAAGGTGAACTGTTTTCAAGATATATTTTTGATTTCCATCCCTTTTTAAAGCCAGACTTGCCTTTTGTGTTTGCTCAATGCGTGTGATATTGTATTTTGTGAATATTATTTTTGTATTTGACTTTAGTTGGCTGGATTGTGTTTTTCTCTGCTTATGGGGAAATGTCTAGATCGTTTCATTATGTTGTCAAAAATAATAAATGGAGACAGACAAACCTATAAATGATATTTTTGTAATAAAATATTGAATATGGCTGTGTAAAATTACATTAAATTGCATTTAAATCTGTATTTCTCAAATAAAAGTGCAAACCAACAAGAAATGTTTTATGGTATGTTGCCTTTCTAAGTGTGTATGTTACACATAAAATCATGACATTTATAGTTGGTTACAAATTGTCAATTATTTACAGTATAAGCATATTCTGTCAAAGGAATTATGGGTAACACTAGTAAATAAGTACTTACAAATCTTATACAAACTATTAGTTTCCAAAATTGCCCCCTATACCCTTAAATAGGGCACTATTTGAGGGGACAACAATTTGTAGTGGTGTCCGAAACCATAGTGGACGTTATTGAGTGCACTCATTCTATCCCACAATGCACTGCAATAACGAGTGTACAGCCGATGTACACACAACGGCTGTCCCAATTCACTCACTCGTTTTCATTCACTCCTTCAAGTGAACTGTATTAGTGGACTAATGTAGGGAATAGTGATTGAGGGTTTAGGGGGCGATTTCGGTTTCAGCTTCAGTGTCCGAATTCACTCACTCCTTCAAGTGTTTTTAATGATGGTTAAAACGTGTGTGTGTTCATGGTTTTATATCCCAGTAGAACCTGAATGCTAACTCATGGGGACTGGTGTTAATGTGGGGACCTAAATTGAGGTCCCATGAGGAAACAAGCTTATAAATCATAGTTTTTTTTTTTTTTTTTAACTGCAGAAGTTTTGTGATGGGTAGCTTTAGGGGTAGGGTTAGTCTAACGGGAGAGAATATAGAGTTTGTACAGTATAAAAAACATTATGTTTATGGAGAGTCCCCACAAAGATAGCGAACCAGACGTGTGTGTGAGAGCGAGAGCGTGTCTGTGTGCGTGTATGAGAGAGTGTGTATGTTTGTGTGCAGGTGTCTGTGCGTGCGAGTGTGTGTGCTTATCATTTTGTACACATTTTAATGTTGAATACGGCACACTAAATATTAATGCAATTACTGTCTTATAAAGGTTGGAACAAAGCACATAATGGCATTTTCCGATGAACTATTTACTCCTATAACAAGTGAACAATTTACTACAAGCTAATTAAACAATAATAATTATGTTAATTACAGCGACAATGAATGAACAACTCACTATTTGTATATAGTTTATTACTTAACAATGTAGAGATTGATATATTAACTATGAATTATCTATAAACCAATAGTTTTATGATTTGTAAGTACTTTATTACTGTATAGTATTAATATTGTGTTATTGAATGGGGTATTTTTTTAAAGCTTTACTGTTGTATCATCGCACATATGAGTCATACAGAACACGTCTTCATTATTAATTCATTTGTTAGACATGAAAGTGGTGTTTTTTTTTTATTTTTTATATATCCTAATGACATTTTTTTTTGGTGGCTGTCTTTTGGACATAACCACCTCCTTCAACAGTTTACATTCGATAAAAATAATAATTGCACATAATTTCAGCTTAATGCAGACAAATGCTGTGTGTGTGTGTGTGTGTGTGTGTGTGTGTGTATAAAAAACATTGACCACTTGCATAATATGGTGTGTTTGCCAAGACAGCGCCAACCTGCTGAGGCATGGACTCTATACGACACCTATACGACGGGGAATTTGTAACATGTTTGCATGCCCATTGTAGCCGCTTTTGACAGTGGACAGGGGTCATCATAGGCGGTCTGATCGGTCTGCAGCTACGCAGCCCCATGCGCAGTGTGATTCACTCTGTGTTGTGACACATTCCTCCCATAACTATCATTAAAATGTTGTGTGACTTGTGCCACAGTACCTTCTGTTGGCTCGCACCAGACGGGATTGCCTCAGTTTCCCTCATGCATCAATGAGCCTCTGGCGCCCAAAAGCCTGTCGCCGGTTTGTGTTTTGTCCCTCCTCAGACACTGTCGGTAAATTCTCACCCCTGCTGACCTGTTTCAGAGATTCTCTGCCCCAGTCGCCGTGCAATAACAATTAAATCACTCAGATCTTTATCCCTGCCCCTTTCTCCTGCATCGTTGATCTACCCAAACCTTAATATATAACTACTGTATATTCGATTCACCTGTGACGGTGGAAAAAAACAAAACAGTTTTCACCTCTAATCAATCATGAGAAATGTTGGTTTACAAGATTGAATTTCCTCTTTGTGATTTTACCAAAGTACAGTTGGCATCAGCAGCCGTTACACCTCAAACACATGTCTTTTTTTGTACAGATCATGGAAAGTAATTTCCCAATCAGAAAGCAGACATTTGTTTATCACTGTGACTTCTGAGGAAAGCAATCATATTCATTCGTCGGCTTGTTTCGTGTTTACTCATGGATCTCCACCCTAGGCTGTGAGCCAGGAGATGCTTTATGAGTCACATGTTTCCCATGCAGTGTAATTATAAAGTTCCTACCGTTCCTGTCATAATATTGGAGAGATTGAGCACTGGCTTCAGCAAGGCTCATTCTGGTGCTGCATTTAGTCTGTTCTGCTTATGGTTATTGTATGTTTAAATGACTGTAGTTTTGTTTCGGATCGATGCCGAAGCCCGAGCCTATTATGATGAGAACAGCAGATAGATAGTGTTCATACACAGCCAATAGGCAAATCATTTGGGAGGAGAATCACTTGACTTCTTTGACTCGTATACCGCAGAAAGGCCTGAGGGGACATTAACAGAAATTATTTATCGTGAATATTGAACATCTTCCTCTCTCTCATAGTATGTAAAGTGTTGTGTGTTTACATGAAGAGAGATTTCAAATGCAAACTGTCTTTTTATGTGTAAGGTATTGGAAACCACATGAACATAATGCAACATAAAGCTCATGTGACCGCGCAGTGGCTTCATTCTAAACAGTAAATCTGCGTTTGATTCAGGTATGTAACAACCCATTTTTCACCATCCAATTAATCTCTGAAGGATGCCAAATCAAGACCTGCCTACATTTTCATTTCTACATTTAGATCAGTCAGTACTTTGACTTGAGAATTACAGAACAGTTCTGTCATAAAAATAAAGAAATCGAACAGTGTATAATGTTAAAGGATTAGTTCACTTCAAAATGGACATTTACTGATATTTTACTCCCCCCCATCTCATGTGTTTGTGTCTTTCTTTCTTCAGTCGAAAAGACATTATGTTTTTTGAGGAAAACAGTCCAGGATTTTTCTCCACAGAATGGACTTCAATGGCAACCAACGGGTTGAAGGTCCAAATCAATGCAGTTTCAAAGGGCTTCAGAGGCTCGGCACGATCCCAGACGAGGAATAGGGTCTTATCTAGCCAAAAAAATAATTTTTACATTTATATACACTTTTTAACCTAAATTGCTCATCTAGACATCACGCTAGACGTAGGTGGAAGTACTGCCCCAAGCCAACGTCCAAGGACTAATACAAACGCCCTTTAGCAAAAAAACACTCCATCTTCAACTTCAAAATCGTCCGACATCATTGTTTTTGATTACGAATCTAAAATGCTGCTCAAGAAACGTATTATTCATCCATCCATCCATCCATCATCTTCCGCTTTATCCAGGGCCTGGTCGCGGGGGCAGCAGTCTAAGCAGAGATGCCCAGACTTCCCTCTCCCTAGCCACTTCCTCCAGCTCTTCCGGGGGAACCCAGAGGCGTTCCCAGGCCAGCCGGAAGACATAGTCCCTCCAGCGTGTCCTAGGTCTTCCCCGGGGCCTCCTCCCGGTGGGACGTGCCCGAAACACCTCCCTGGGAAGGCGTCCAGGAGGCATCCAGAACAGATGCCCGAGCCACCTCAGCTGGCTCCTCTCGATTTGGAGGAGCAGCGGCTCTACTCCGAGTTCCTCCCGAGTGACTGAGCTCCTCACCCTATCTCTAAGGGAGCGCCCAGCCACCCTACGGAGAAAGCTCATTTCGGCCGCCTGTATCCGGGATCTTGTCCTTTCGGTCATGACCCACAGCTCATGACCATAGGTGAGAGTTGGAACGTAGATTGACCGGTAAATCGAGAGCTTTGCCTTGCAGCTCAGCTCCTTCTTTACCACGACAGTCCGGTACATCGACAGCATTACTGCAGAAGCTGCACCGATCCGTCTGTCAATCTCCCGTTCCATCCTCCCCTCACTCGTGAACAAGACCCCAAGATACCTGAACTCCTCCACTTGAGGCAGGAACTCTCCACCCACCTGAAGCGGGCAAGCCAGCCTTTTCCGACTGAGAACCATGGCCTCGGACTTGGAGGTGCTGATTCTCATCCCAGCTGCTTCACACTCGGCCGCAAACCATCCCAGTGCACGCTGAAGGTCCTGGCTCGAGGAAGCCAACACGACAACATCATCCGCAAAAAGCAGTGACGAAATCGTGTGGTCCCCAAACCGGACACCCTCCGGCCCCTGGCTGTGCCTAGAAATTCTGTCCATAAAAATTATGAACAGAACCGGTGACAAAGGGCAGCCCTGCCGGAGTCCAACATGCACCGGGAACAAGTCTGACTTCCTGCCGGCAATGCGGACAAAGCTCCTGCTCTGGTCGTACAGGGACCGAACAGCCCTAAGCAGGGGGCCGCCGACCCCATATTCCCAGAGCACCCTCCACAGGATGCCACGAGTAACACAGTCGAATGCCTTCTCCAAATCCACAAAACACATGTGGACTGGTTGGGCAAACTCCCATGAACCCCCCAGCACCCTGGAAAGGGTATAGAGCTGGTCCAGTGTCCCACGACCGGGACGAAAACCACACTGTTCCTCCTGAATCCAAGGTTCCATTTTTTGTTTGTATTATCAATGCTTAATATTTTAATGGAAACCGTGATCATTTTTTTGGGGGGATTATTTGATGAAAGTTCAAAATCATACATTTCCTGAATTAAAGTGTTACTTTAATCAGAATCAGAATCAGAAAGAGCTTTATTGCCAAGTGTGCTTGCACACACAAGGAATTTTTCTTGGTGCTGAAGCTTCCAGTGCACATATACAATACAAACACAACAAGAACATAGTAATACAAATTCTAAGAATAAAAATAATTTCTTTCTTTCTGAACCCAAACTTTTGAACATTGAAATACTATTGGTGCTTCATTTTCTGTTGCGAATTTGTTCTTGTTTTTTTTCCTCTTCTTTTTCTTTTTTGTGTTCAGTTGTACACACACACAATCTATAGTGTTTATTCAGTAAGGACTAATTAAAAGCAATGTTTTCCTGGACGTTCTCTTCATGGTTTCTGTGAGCTTGTGAGGAGTGGAGTGTCTTTCAGCACAGCGTTCACTTCCTAAGGCCTCTCTTAGTCCTCTTTGTCCTATTAGAAAGAATAATGGCCAAGAAAATAACAGCTGTTAGCTTACATCCCACACTCAACAAAAATTATTTGTTGAATTTACTTAAAAAAGCAGCATCAAGTGGTTCCATGCAATTTTTAAAAATAACAATTTAGTTATATGAACAAAAGAAAGTCAAGTAAAGCTGACAACATTTCTTTAAGTAAATACAAACCATTTGAATTTGTCACTGTTACATAATATTTATATGTGCAGTTCACCTAATGATGTTATGTTAAATTTATAATAGTTTATTATGTTAGGTGAACACATTTATTGATTTAATTTACCTTAACTACTTGCTCTACAAGAGTAAGTGGAAAACTATGAAATATAACAAAAATAACTTAGTTGAGAACAGGAAGTCCATCCAATAAATGTGTGTGTATGAGTGGCCACAGTCTAAACACAGGCACCACTCTTCTGCATATATAATGGTAACCACACAATTACAGAAACTCCTCTAAATGTCCAACATAACTGAACATTAAACACTAACATAAACTAACAGCAAAAGATAAAATAACACTTTAATCCCTAAATTTACTCTCCTAATGCAGTCCCTTGCCAAGCATGCTGGGAACTACAGATCCACTGCCCAGTTTGTTCATTTCAATCAGAAATGTTAAGTTGACCGAACAAACACTTATTAAGTAAATCTGACAAAACTAATTTTTAGTAGAAACAACTCAGTAAATTTAAGTAAATTTAGTTACATGAGTTTTTTTAAGTCATGTGAACAAGGATGATTTGAGTGCAACTAACAACATTGAAAGTTCATTTTTTTGAGTGCAGCTGTGAACCGTGTTTTGCTAACTTTTTTTTTTTTTCATGCGTAATAATATAATATACAGTTGCAAGAAAAAGTATGTGAACCGATTGCAGAATCTGTGAAAATGTGATTCATTTGAACAAAATTAGAGAGATCATGTTAACATAAAAAACAATGCATGTTATTTTTTATTTAGTGCTGTCCTGAATAAGATATTTTACATAAAATGATGCTCCAGAAGGAAACACGATGCATTACGAGTCGGGGGTGAAAACTTTTTGAATTTGAAGATCAAGGTAAATTGTACTTAATTTGTCTTCAGGGAAACATGTAAATATACCTGTTTTATTATTGTTATTTGAGGATCTATAGTACATCTATGCTAGTAGCTTCGTGCTGTTTGTTGACGCGAAAATGAGTGGACACTTAGTTCCTGTACAGCTGAAAAACAGAAATGCAGAAAGGGAAAATAAAACAAAAACACGCATTTCATCGGTACGGCATCCGTGAACAATTTGATGACGGAGAAAATCCTGCGTAGATGCTCAAGTTACTTATTTGGACAGGAAAGATAATGAATTATTGTGTTAACCGCAGTCTAAAACTGAGTAAAGAGTGCACCAATGTCTTAAATACTGTCAGATAACTACGTGTTGGAACATATGGAGCTTCTTTCTCTGCTGACTAATCATGCAGATGAGAGGTTACTACTGGACATGCACAGGTAAATGCCGACTTAGCAGAGCAGCAGATTGTAACTCAAAGCCTCCATGCCCTCGGGTGCTTTAGGTCTGACTCCCACAATCGTTCTCCGCATCAGAAGCAGCTCTGCCAGCTGACAGGACTGTCACTCTGACACGCATTCACAAAGTTTCTGTGTCTGTGTTCCATGCCCGGGGCAGGAGTGGATGAGTCAGAGTTTGAATGAGAAAGTCCTCCAGCGCGGTTCAAAAAAGAGAAGGAGCTACAAACCCTGAGAGAATGATGCAGGTATGTGCTAACAAAAACCATGGCAGAACCAGTTCATTGGACAACACCTTCTGAGTGCAAGGTTCATTAATCTTCATGCTAATTTGATGTTGCATAATAATGGGACTCAACTATTTTACATTTTGTTGGATTGGTGGCGAATTTGTTAACATTCATACATTTCATACGATCTGCTTGTGTTTACATGCACCCAAATAGGGGTGTTTCTAATTGGATTGATGGACTGAAAAGCCGTCATGTAAACATCTTAAAGGGTTAGTTCACCCAAAAATGAAAATTCTGTCATTAATTACTCACCCTCATGTCGTTGGACACCCGTAAGACCTCCGTTCATATTCGGAACACAAATGAAGATATTTTAGTTGAAAGCTGATGGCTGAGAAAGGCTTCACACAGGCCTCCATTGGCATTCAGTACATTGACACTTCCAAGATCCATGAAAGGCACTTAAAACGTCGTTACAAAGTCTATCTCACCACAGTGGCTCTACAATAATCATACAATGCGACGACAATAGTTTTTGTGCGCAAAAAAAAATCAAAATAACACCTTTATCCAACTTGTTCTCAACTTCCGTGTGTGCCTCCACGACGCATGCGCGAGAATATGACGTAGCGCCGGTGTTCGGGAATCGGTGAAATACACACTTAAGCCCCATTTTGAGCACTACGCCGAGACCTAAAGCACGATCAATGTAGAATCCAACAGCTTAGACACGCGCGTCTTCCTCTGCTCGTAAACAAATCGCTTCTGGGTCATATGTCCGAACGCCGGATCTGCGTCATATTCTCGCGCATGCGTCGTGGAGGCACACACGGAAGTCGAGAACAAGTTGGATAAAGGTGTTATTTTGATTTTTTTTTGCGCACAAAAACTATTGTCGTCGCATTGTATGATTATTGTAGAGCCACTGTGGTGAGATAGACTTTGTAACGACGTTTTAAGTGCCTTTCATGGATCTTGGAAGTGTCAATGTACTGAATGCCAATGGAGGCCTGTGTGAAGCCTTTCTCAGCCATCAGCTTTCAACTAAAATATCTTCATTTGTGTTCCGAATATGAACGGAGGTCTTACGGGTGTCCAACGACATGAGGGTGAGTAATTAATGACAGAATTTTCATTTTTGGGTGAACTAACCCTTTAATCAATCCGACTGAGCTCTATCCAAATGAAATGTCAATCAGGGGTTTTGTTTCCCAAAAGCATCTTTCGCCAACTATGGTCACAAGTTCCGTCGTTATCAACAAAGTTCAACGAGTCTGTGTTTCCCGAAACCATAGTTCAAACGAACATTCGCAAACAGCATCGCAAAGTTGTGTGAATGGAACGACAGCTCTCGAACTGTGGTTAGAAGCAGTTTCTTGTTTGCATGATGTGGATTTAAAGGGGGCACAACACACACAGTTTCTGCCAATCTCATGTTACTCTTGAGTGCCTATAGAGTAGTATTGCATCCTTCATATCTCTGAAGAGTCTTTAGTTTTATCATATTTATTAAAAGACAGAAACGCTGTACCGATTCTTTCCGAAAACAGCCAAACTTGTTTGGGCGTGCAGTGGGCAGAGCTAAAGAGTCACAAACACACACACACACACATACGCACAAAATATATCATGGCATTGTCTCTGGATAACTTTCTATTCTAGCCCGACAAGCCAGACCCACATCAAAATGTTGGGTCTGGGAACTCACCATTGGCAGGGCTCAATCCGAGGGGCGGGATAAACGGTTGTCTTTCAAATTCCCTCTGCACGCAGTAGGATAGCGCTACAACCAACCAGAGCAACGAAGAAGGTGAAGCGGAGCTAGTTGATAGATTAAACTTTCCCTGTATCCGGTCGGCAAAACTCCGAACACATCTTCCTTTCTTAAGAATGACTTCAGTGCCGTTCTTTCTTCTTTTCTCAAAGAAAAGCTTAACTCAAGTCTTCCAGAGTCGCGGCCAAAGCCAATTCGAAAGACCGCTGTTTGCCAGCTTTTTTGTTTACAAGTAGCATGCGTAACCGCTGCCGTCATTATGTTAAGCCCGCCCACCAACTCTATACACGATGTAATTGGCCTGACCAGAGTTTGGTTTTTCCATCCTGCAAGCCAACGGAGAGTTGCTAGACTACCCTGGCTGAAAATTAGATTTGCTGCCGCTAGGGTGCGTCAATATTTCTAGATTATTTCTATTCACTATTGTCCGTGTTTTTTGACATTATATGCACTTACGCGCCGATTGCCAACAAAACACAGACATTTGATTCAGTTTTTCACTCAACGGTTTCGACTCATGACCGGGAACAAACACACGCACTTGCAGAACTCAGTTGCTGCTCCGAGAGAAAAAAAAAATGCATCTTGCTCTCACTGTGGTTGATGTGTGCGCACTCATACGGGAGAAGTGCCCATACAAGGAAATCCACCCTTTATGAGGTCATACAGGGCCATACTCGAAGAAAAAAAACGTTCCGAAATGTATTCGAATCCTGAAGGAGTGTATTTGGCACAGAAATACTCCGTCATACGTCCAACTCATTGAAACTTTGGCCATGTTTAGCATGAGAATCCAACTCTTTAACAGTGTAAATAAGTCAGAATGCCTGAAATAGCATTAGACCCCCCTTTAATAAATCCTTATCTTGAGCAAAATAAGCAAGCTGACATTCAGTACAATCTATATCTTTTACTTCGATTAAATGTCTTTTAGTTTGTCAAGAGATTTAAAGCACCGTTTCTGAAGAGTGCGTATGTGCATAAGTACTCTAGTACGTAAACACAAGCCTATGATTGAATCTGGAAATAAAGCAAAATAACTGAGAAAAATTAGAATTATTCCTCAGATGCCATGTCTGTAATTTATAGCAAAAAATCTAGCATGAATTTGATCTCAAACGAATTCATTAAAATAAGTTATTACTCCATCATTAACCAACGTGGTTGAACGGCAAATTTGCGACAGTACGGTTTTGGGAAACAGTCACGACTAGTTGATTTCTTCGATGCATCGTACTATGGTAGTTAAGCAGCGAGTTACGCCATTGTGTGGGAAACGCACCCCAGATTGGAAGGGATGGCTTATGTGGCGTTCACACCGGATGCGAATGACGCAAATAAATTGCGCTATTCGCGCGAAGTTGGACGCGTGAACATTTTGAGTTTACTCACTTCATTCGCGCGTGAAATTTGCTTCATTCGAGTGTGACATTCACTACACAACAGACGCGAATTCGCGTAATGGGAGGGGCTTCTGCCAGCCGGCTCGTCTCGTTGTGAAATGGCTGACATGGGCTGTGTTTACACGTCTTTTTTGTTAAAATCTACTGTTAATGTGTGACAAAACGTAGTTTTAAGACTTTTTCAGGCGATAATGTAGTTGTTTAAAGCTCAAATCTGTGATTTATTTATAAAAAGAGTGCCTATTTGAACATTTTATCTGGCGTTTTCGGAGTTGTGAGCTCCAGTGGATCAGCGGCACTCCATGCTCATTAACCCCGGCGAGAGCAGCCTTTCCTCGGCCAGTCCTTCAGCCGTCTGCCACTGGCTCTGATGTCTCTGTGGTGTCTCGAGCTATAATTGGTCTTGTGTAGATCTAACGGCCGATCTTTGGTCTCATGGATCTATAATTTGTTCCCTGGCAAATCGTTTAGGCTGAGGGCACAGCGAAGTTTCATTACTTTTTTATTTAACTTTACGTTACCGTTGTAGCCGACTAGCAATGACTTTGAATGTTTGACTGAATTGTTTGCTTTATTTCATGTATAGCTTCTTATACCTTTTACTTATACTTTTGTATTATTGATCATACATCAACTTAAAAAAAGAGACTGGGTTGTGTTTCATGTCATTTAATGTTATCACAGTGATAATCATATGCACACACTTGTCTGAACCAGATATTAATATACAGATTTTCTCCTCATTGTTGTCACTACTAGAGCAAGCTCCTGATTGGTTAACGCGGCGCGAATATCCGCCAAAGTTCGCACAAATGACAAGTCAAACGCTCAATTTGCGGCGTGTCATTCGCGCGAATCGCGTCATTCGCGCTGCCTCATTTCGCGAATCGAGCCGCAGAATGTCTATTCGCGTCTTTGCATTGACTTAACATGTAAATCACTCGCGCGAATCGCGTCATTCGCGTCCGGTGTGAACGCACCATTAGAGTTTAGACCAAACCTTATCTGATCAACAAGTAAAAAATGCGCAGTGCAGTGATGTGTGCTTACATACGTTTTACTTATTACAAATGCGCTGAAGTTCTGTTTGGGAAGCTTATTTTATGGTTATAGAAAAAAAAAAAAAAAAAAATCAAGGCCCTGATAGACTTCAAGAAACATCATTTTGAAGAAAATCAAGCCAAAACGAATCATTTGCAGTTTGTTTTCGGAACTTTGAAACTTTCCACAAAAGCAGGTGAACACCTTCGTATTGCTCTGTGGGGATTATGAAATAGGTAGGCGTGGCTCTGAGGCTCCGCCTTCTCTGACGGGGACATTTTCTCCGGTTCAATGGCAACCGTATGGGAACGTTTGTGTTTGCTGTGCATGTAATGCACGTGTAAACTAATATGTAAATCAGTTTGCAATGTTAAGGGTTCATATAAACAGAACTTTGTGAATCTAAAATTGGACCGGATTCATTCCGACTGACGGAAATGAGTGCATATAAACATACATGATGACTGATTTAAGGGTGGACCTTCATGCTAACTTTCATACAAACCACATCGTATGAATTCACACAAATCACAATTTTTTTTTATGAGATCGGGTTAGACCAACACAGATGAACTCACGTTTTCTGGTGGTCACTGACTCTGTTCCTCAGGACATTGATCTGTCGAGAGATGCACAGTCAAAAACATCTCACTCAACACAGGATAATGAGATCATGGCATTATTTGTGCATTTGGATGCAACCAATAGGAAAATATTTGTTTAATAAAAGACATGCAGAGTTTTTTTTTCGTTGACTAGCATGCACTGGTGATTTTAACATTGAGGCTGGAAACAAGTTTTAAGAAAGTAAATAGGGTTGTTTCTGATTTCATTTTGTGACTGTGGGTCTAGTAAAACTCTTCAAAAAGTATTATGCTTACCTCGTATTTCTGTTTGTTAAACTGGTACTGTAACTCAAACTTCTCTGCTTCTAGTTCACGCACCCAGCTCCACAGTTCCTTTGCTTTCTCCCTGATGAAAAATAGAGAGAAAGTGTTGTTATTCTTATAATTAAATCTACTCTATTGCTATTTGTATTTGTATAGAATACAATTCCAGAAGTTAAGGAGTAGTAATAGACTCTGACTGGACTCTAGACATGGTGGAAGAATTTGTGTATTGTGATTATTATGATTAGAGTCACAGCAAAATTTCATCAAAATTTCAGTTGTTGGTACTCCATACCAATGGCAGTAAAATTTTGTAAACAATTTCAGTACCAGAGAAAAATAATTATAAAATCAATATTTATGTTTATTAGCTCTATAACTTCTTCTATGTTTTGTTTTAGATGTATTGAGGGTCATTTGCTTTGTGTGGATAAATTAATATATGCATTACATTCATTAAAATAATTTATACTACGGGGCCGTTGAATGCTTGAATCTAATTGGCTGATGAATGATCTGAGGTGTGCAATTATTTTCTGGGAAACGCAGAGTGAACGTAGTTCCAGGCAGCTCTCTTGACCGCATTACAGTTCCATATCACTTTGCATAGTTAACTGTAATAACGGAAATTACAGGACTAAAAAAACAACATGACAGACGATTAGAACGTTCAAAGTAGTACAAAGTGTAGCAACTTAAAGGCTACACATGACATTTTTTCACTAGCAAGGTAATAACAGCACTGTTTAGAGACGCACAGAGGTAGCCTAATTCACACAATTCTCTCTCTCTCTCTCTCTCTCTCTCTCTCTCTCAATTCAATTCAATTCGCTTTATTGGCATGACATACATGGGTACATATTGCCAAAGCATTTCACAAAGCAAAACAAATACATACATAAAACACATTCACATTTATATTTATATATACATATATTAATAATATTATTAATCTGGACGTGTTCACTCAGTACATCTTAATTTGTGGCATTTATAGATATGCTGTGCTATATAAGGGGAAGCAGGTCCTTCACCGAGTAAGATCTTTAGTTTTTCAGGATCATGGAGTGACTGGAACTCAGGGATAATGTGTTGGATTTGACTATAGAGTGAGTCTCTGAGGGGTGTGTATGTATCACAGTGGAGGAGGAAGTGTGCCTCCGTCTCCACTGCTCCTGATCTACACTCACTACAGATCCGCTCTTCTGGAGGCAGCTACGTCTTCTTATGACGCCCTCTCTCTATGGCCAGTGTGTGGTCACTCAGTCTGTACTTTGTTAATAATGCTCTGTGTGTTGTGTTCCTGACTGAGACAAGATAGTTAGCCAGACTGTACTCTCTGTTTAGACCCAGATAACATTGGAGACGGCTTTGCTCTTTGGTTTGATGTTTCCAATGCTGCATATATGTCTCTTTCTCATTTTTCATTATTTATTTGATTTTTGCATGTTTTACAGGAGCAGGGGTATACACTATATTCATCAGTTCTGACACCATTACACAAAGATGACTGTTCTGTGTTTGTAGGGCTTTAAAATCATTTTTCAGAACTTGAGTGTAGGTGGATCCAGAACTTCAAGGCTCTTTTTTTAATGGTTAGATTAAGGGGAAGTCGGCCTAGCTCCGCCCTGCATGCGTTGTTGGGTGTGTTTCTGTGGACGTGGAGGATGTTCCTACAGAACTCCACATGCAGACCTTCTACAGGGTGTTTGTCCCAGACCTTATGGCTGTAGTTAGTCGCTGGACCCCAGACCTCACTTCCATACAGTGCAATGGGCAGAATTACGCTATCAAAGATCTTTGTCCAGATTCTAATGAGGATGTTTATTTTAAATAATTTCATGCGTATGGCGTGCAGGGCTCTGCGGGCTTTTGCAAGTAATGTTTTAATTGCTAATTTAAAATTTCCAGTGGGTGTTAAAACCAGACCAAGATAATTATAATGTAAAGTGTGTTGAATTGTGGTGTTGTTTACTGTAAATATATGTTTATGTTCCAGATTTCTGGGTTTCTTCTGGAATATCATGACCTTGGATTTTTGGAAGTTGACTTCTAAGGACCAGTCCTGGCAGTATTTAGTTAAGATGTCTAGATTGTTCTGGAGACCTTCTGGTGTTTTAGACAGAATTAGTAAGTCGTCTGCATACAGTAAATATTTGACTTGTGTGTCGAACAGTTGTAGTCCTGGACTCTCTGATTGGTCCAGTCGATCTGCCAGTTCATTAATGTAAATGTTAAATAGAGTCGGGCTGAGGCAGCAGCCCTGTCAGACCCCTCTCTGTTGGGAAAAATATTCTGTTCTTCGTTGACCAATTTTTACTGCACATTTATTTTTGTTATACATGTTTTTAATCAAGTCATATGTTTTTCCCCCAATACCACTTTGAATGATTTTATAAAACAATCCTGTATGCCAAATGGAATCAAAAGCCTTCCTGAAATCGACGAAACAAGCAAATATTTTTCCGTCTTTCTTTTGGTGTACGTGTTGGTTTATTAATGTGTGTAGTGTGTGAATATGATCAGTGGTTCGATGTTTGGGGAGAAAACCAATTTGAGATTTGCTGATGACATTGTGCTGCTTTAAGAAAGATGAAATCCGAGAGTTGACTATAGAACAAAATACTTTTCCCAAACAGCTGGTTACACAGATTCCTCTGTAGTTATTAGGATCTGTTTTATCTCCACTTTTAAAGATGGGAGAGATGAGCCCTGTATTCCAGACCTCTGGAAAAACACCTGAAGTCAGAATCAAGTTGAACAGTTTGAGCAAAGCGTTCTGAAGTTCAGGAGAGCTGTTTTTAAGCATCTCTCTCTCTCTCTCTCTCTCTCTCTCTCCCTCTCCCTCGAGCGGAGTGCATGCTGGAAGCTCGTCTTGAGTTACTTGTTTTTTTTGTTTGTTTTTTTTTTTTGCTATCTTTTGTTTTACTTTTACTGATTTTGCTTTTTTTTTTTTTTGAGGGGGTGGGTGAGCGTGAGCGTGGGGCATGGCGACTCTAGGAGCGCATGCTTTGAGCTCACTCACGCGTCGCCATGGAGTCAAAGTGGCGTCTGCAGTTAATGTAGAAAGTTGTTGTTTGGCTGTAGGAGAAGTTGTGGGGTATCTTGTCTGCCTCAAGAATGAGTGGTGCTATTGTCATTTTTTTAAGCTCAATTGAAAAAGCAAATGAGATTGTTCAGAAAGGAATTGTTATTGATGAAGTGTTCACCGCAGTCTTACTACTTTCACTACCGTCTAGTCTGTTTTAACGCAAGCGCTGTCTCGCTATGGGAAATTGGTCTCCTCGATTAAGAAAATCCCAATTGGCCGTGTTTCTCCTCTACTAAAACATATTGTTTCATTTAGACGTTCAGTCTTCATGATTACAAACAACAACGCTGACTTGGACTTAGCGCTGAATTTCCGTGTTGATGATTTTGACTACGTGGTATTTGTCACAACGGAGTGACGGACAAAATTAAGTGCTTTGGCTGCGGAAAAGTTGGACATTTGGTCCGGGCATGCCCTAGCAAACTGGAGGCGGAAAACCGTCCAGCTGACGCGGATGGCGCAGCTGACGGCCCGGTACAGCTGGCTGTGGAGCACAGTGATGAGGCTGGTGAAGCCTCAGTCGGAGAGGACCAGACAGCGGTCCAGGAAAAAACACACAGTGAAGTTCAAAGCGCCGAACCTGCTGAGGATGTTGTTTTAGTGGAGGAGGAAATCGAGATTACTAACAAAAGTGAAAACGAGGATGACAGTGAGTCAAGCGGTAAAAATGATGTAGATGTAAACACAGAGGCAAATCGAGAGATGGCTTTTGGGCCTAATGAAAGTGGTTTAGAGCAGAATACTTTTAAAATGCCACTGAAAAGGAAAACGTCTGATAAAGTGATGGTTACAGACAGCCTAAGAAATTTGAGTTTGAAGATACAGCAGATCAGATTTATTCTGAAAGCGATAGCGAACTCTCTGATACAAGTGTAGTTTTGTCACAAAGTGATATTTCTAGGCGTGATTATGACATAGAGGAAATTAAAATGTTCCTAAAAATTACAAAGAACAAAAGAGGAGTCGTGGTCGGTGAATATTTTCCAGACATTGAGCAGTTTGTAGAGAAAAGTAAGGCTTTCATGGCTGAAGGCTGTTTCTCTAATAAAGAGGTGTATTAAAGAAAATAGTACAGAAACTTAATCTGGATTTGAATGAGAGTAGTGAAAGATCTTAATTTTATGATGATGGGTTGTACTCAGTTTTTATTTTTGTTTTTATTTTTGTTTATTTTTATGACTGATGTAGCCTATGTTTCGCTACTTTGAATGTGAATGGAGCGAGAGATGCTAAGAAAAGGGCAGAAATATTTGAAATAGTGAGGCAGAAAAGATTAGATGCCATTTTTGTTCAAGAAACGCATAGTGATTTGAAAAATGCTTCTGATTGGATGCAAGAGTGGGAAGGCCTTTCTGTTCTTAGCCATAATACTTCACTTAGTGGTGGTGTGGGTATTTTGTTTTCCAAAAGTTTCTGTCCAATCTCATATCAGGTTGATGAGATTGTGAAGGGCAGACTTTTAAAATTAAGAGCAGTTTTTGAGGATTATGTCTTTAATTTCATTTGTATTTATGCTCCTACTTCAGCTATTGAAAGAATTGTTTTTCTGGAAACATTGAATTCCACATTACAAAAATGTTGGTTTTAGTTTCGTTCTTTTTGAATCAGATTAAACCACAAAGTGCTTACTGGCATTTTAATACAAATCTGTTGTGCAATAAGGATTTTAAAGATGTTTTTAGTTTTTTTTTGGAAAGATTTTAAAAACTGTAAAGCTACGTTTCAAAATATACAGCAATGGTGGGATTTTGGCAAAATCCAGATAAAACAATTATGTCAGCAGTACACTCAAAACGTCACCAGTGAACTTAATAAATCGATGGAATTTTTGGAGGCTGAGATTTTTAATTTACAGAATTTAGCAGACACCACAAATAAGCAAAATGGTACAGAACTGATTTCTAATTAAAAAACACAGCTTGAAGAATATTTAAATTTAAAAACAAAAGGAGCTCTGGTTCGCTCTCGGTTTTTAAATATGGAGCACATGGATGCACCATCCAAATATTTTTTTCAATTTAGAAAAGAAAAATGGACAGAAGCGGTTTTTACATGCTTACGCTCTGAGAAAGGTACGATATTATCTTGTCATAAAGATATACGAGCTAGAGCTTGTGCTTTTTATTCAGACTTGTATAAGACTGAATTGGACTCAGAATGTGACTCTCAAAGTGTATTTTTAAAAGACCTCCCGCAAATGCCAAAGAGCACCAACACCGAAATTGAAGTTGGAAGAACTACATACAGCCCTCCAAGATATGGATATCGGAAGAGTGCCGGGCATTGATGGCCTTCCGATAGAATTTTTTAAGTTTTTTTGGTCTGAAATAGGAGATGATCTCTTGGAGGTAATTAATGAAAGTTTAAGTTCAGGCTGTCTACCTGTTAGTAGCCGAAGGGCGATTATTACTCTTCTCCCCAAAAAAGGAGACCTGCTGGAGATAAAAAATTGGCGCCCGGTTTCACTCTTGTGCTCCGACTATAAGTTCCTATCAAAAGCTTTAGCTAATAGGTTGACTAAAGTATTAAATCTGTATATGCTGCCACTCAGCCAAATAATGAAAAATAACAAAATGGCTTACCACAGCTATGCTGACGACACCCAGATCTACTTAGCCCTATCACCTAATGACTACAGCCCCATTGACTCTCTATGTAAATGCATTGATGAAGTTAACAGTTGGATGTGCCAAAACTTTCTTCAGTTAAACAAAGACAAAACTGAAATTACTACATTTGGAAACAAAGATGAAATTCTCAAGGTGAATGCATATCTTGAGGCTAAAGGCCTGAAATCAAAAAATCAAGTCAGGAATCTTGGTGTGATTTTGGAGTCAGACCTGAGTTTCAATAGTCATGTCAAAGCAATAACTAAATCAGCTTACTATCATTTCAAAAATATATCAAGAATTAGATGCTTTGTTTCCAGGCAAGACTTAGAGAAACTCGTTCATGCTTTTATCACCAGCAGGGTGGACTATTGTAATGGTCTCCTCACCGGCCTTCCCAAAAAGACCATTAGACAGCTGCAGCTCATACAGAACGCTGCTGCCAGGATCCTGAGCAGAACCAGAAAATATGACCATATCACACCAGTCCTCAGATCTTTACACTGGCTTCCAGTTACATTTAGGATCGATTTTAAAGTGCTATTACTTGTATATAAATCACTCAATGACCTAGGACCTCAATACATTGCAGATATGCTGATTAAATACAAACCCAACAGATCACTCAGATC
Organism: Gobio gobio; assembly: GCF_949357685.1. Lineage (NCBI taxonomy): Eukaryota > Metazoa > Chordata > Actinopteri > Cypriniformes > Gobionidae > Gobio > Gobio gobio. The sequence continues at coordinate 36,444,051 of NC_137117.1, read as the reverse complement.
ATCAGGATCAAGTCAGTTAGAAATACCAAGGGTTCACTCAAAGCAAGGAGAGTCTGCTTTTAGCTATTATGCCAGCCGTAGCTGGAACCAGCTTCCTGAACAGATCAGATGTGCTCCAACAGTAGCCACTTTCAAATCCAGACTCAAAACACATCTGTTCAGCTGTGCATTTACTGAATGAGCACTGTGCCACTGTACGTGCTTTGTCCGAACTGCTTGCATTTAAATTTATATGCTTAAATTTAACCCTGTTTTTATTTTTATTTTTAATTATACTCTTTATTTTTATCTTTCAATATTTTCTTTATTTTTTATTTCTTTTAATCCCTATTATAACTGTAATATTTTTATTTCATTTCTGTGTAAAGCACTTTGAATTGCCACTGTGTATGAAATGTGCTATACAAATAAACTTGCCTTGCCTTGCCTTGCCTAAAGTCATAGATCAGGTGGTGCATTCTGACCAGACATATTGTGTTCCAGAGAGATCCATCTTTGACAATTTCACACTTATTAGAGACATTTTTGAAGTCTCCAAGTTACTGAACATAAATGTTGGACTCATTTCATTGGATCAAGAGAAAGCATTTGACCGAGTTGAACATTCTTACTTGTGGAAAACTTTGGAGGCTTTTGGGATATCCCAAGACTTTATTAAAAAAGTGAAGGTTCTATATGGTGACGTTGAGAGTAGATAAACGGTGGCTTATGTTCTCCTTTCAAGGTTTGCAGGGGTGTCAGACAGGGTTGTTCCCTGTCTGGTATGTTGTATACCCTAGCCATAGAACCCCTGTTGCAAAAATTGAGGGATAATATCTGTGGGTTGAATTTACATGCTTGTAATACCAATATTTCAGTATCTGTCTATGCTGACGATGTTGTGATGTTAGTCAAAGGGCAAAATGATGTTAATGTTTTAATGAAAATTTTAAGTGATTTTAAAGTTGTATCTTCTGCGAAAGTGAACTGGAGTAAGAGCGAAGCCATTTTAATTGGACATTGGGTAAAAAGTATACCAAAACTTCCTGATGGTTTAAAATGGGGGACAGAAGGTTTTAAATATTTAGGAGTGTTTTTAGGAGATGAAATATACAGCCAGAAAAATTGGGAAGGGATTGAGGAAAAAATTAAAAATAAACTTGATAAATGGAGATGGTTAACGCCAAAGTTATCATTTAAAGGGAAGTCTCTTATTGAGAATAATTTAGTGGCATCTTGTCTCTGACATAGGCTGGTGGTCTTAGACCCCCCAGTTAAAGTGGTGGATAAAATTCAAGAGATTTTAGTTAATTTTTTTTGGTACAAATTACATTGGGTCCCTCAAAGTGTTTTGTTTTTACCTAAAGAAGAGGGTGGTCATGGACTGATACATTTGAAGAGCAGGATTGCTGCTTTTCGATTACAATTTGTACAACGTTTTTTATATGGTTCTGCAGCGAAAGGATGGTGGGCTGTTGCATGCTCAATTTTTAATGAAGTTGAAAGACTGAGACTGGATAAAGCTTTGTTTTTCATGGATCCCAGCAAATTAAGACTGAATGGACTACCTATTTTTTACCGCAACCTTTTCAAGGTTTTGAGTCTCTTTGATTTTCAGAGAGATGAATTGTCGTCATCTCTGTATTGGCTCTTGGAGGAGCCTCTAATCAACGGAGCACGTTTTGATTTAACGATTGACTGTTCTTCTTTTCATGGACTTGGGGAGATTTTGCGGAAGTCACACATGATAACATTTGGACATCTCATTCAAAAAGCTGGAGTGGATTGTCTAAAAAGGCAGGGGATTTGCAATGGAAGTTGATTCATTGTGCAATTGCGGTTAATGCTTTTATCTCTGTTCTTAATCCTGATGTAACTGAAAAATGTCCTTTTTGTCTGCATAGGGAGACCATTTTTCATGCTTTCATGAACTGTGAAAGACTGCGACCTTTATTTATTCTTCTGGAAAATGATTTTCTTTCTTTTAGTGAATGTTTTTTTATGTCAGTTTTTATTTTTGGTTTTAAGTTCGCCAGAAGCAGAAAGCACACCTGTCAACTTCTAAATTTTGTCTTAGGTCAGGCAAAACTGGCTATTTATTTAAGTAGAAAAAACAGAGTTGAAAGAACGTCGGGGGATGATGTGGTGTTTTTGTTTTTTAATCTGGTTAAGTCACGTGTTCTGATTGATTTCTGTTTTTATAAGTCTACAAAAGATCTTTTAACTGTTGAAATAATTTGGTGCTATAATAATGTTTTGTTCTGTGGTTGAAGAGGAGTTGTTTTTTACAAACATGGTTTAATTAATTTGTTTTGTTTTGCTGTTGTGTAGTGATTGTTACCTGCACTTGTGCACTTTTGTCATGTGGTAAAGTAAAAGTTATGTGAGTCACCGTAAATTAAAGGCATTTAAAATCTCAGAGGTAGCCTAATTCACACAAGCTCGCTCGCGCTCTCTCTCACTCTCACTCACTCACTCACTCAAAGCTCAAGCCTCCGTTAGCAGCTTTAAAAGGACTAGCAAAAGAGCCGTTGGATGAGACGCGGAAGAAATAGTCCTACTCACATTAACGATCTAAGTACAAAAACCAGACAAATCCCTTTAAATATATCATCGGAACGATGTCTTGAGGTGTGCTAACCGTAGTATAAGCGGAATAATTGACTCTGGGCCGTTTAATTATTAGAAAAAGTCTGCACACCCTCCACTTCGCGACGTGACCGCATCACCACCTCGGTTGTGCATTATTTTTCTAATAATTCAACAGCCCGTTGTCAATTATTCCTTACCCATATTACTATGGTGAATGCCGGTTGCTTCACGACCAATTTCAAAGTTCTGTGCGACTGCCGCTAGGGGGCGAAATGCGACAATCGTATGCAAATGTTATGTGCAGCGGAAAGGCGGCTTTTCAATCTCTAAAGCGCAAGCTCACTGAATTCTGCACTCTTGCAAAAACTCCTGCTATAATAAAAAAGAGCTGTCTTAAAAGTGCAGTGTGTGATTTTTAGCGGCATCTATTGGTGAGGTTGTTAATTGCACCCCCCACCGCTTACCCCCCCTTTTTGGAGAACACAGAGAAGCTACGGTGGCCAACACAGGACAAAGATGACGGCGTCTGTGTGCTCTGTAGAGAAGTTTGTCCATTTAAGGCTACTGTAGAAACATGGCGGCACAAAATGGTGATTTCACTGTAAGGGAACCTGTGGTGTATGGAGATAGAAATGGCTCATTCTAAGGTAATAAAAACATAACGGTTCATTATGTAAGGTCTTTATACACCACTGAAAACATAGTTATGTATATTATATTGCATTTCTGTCAATAGATCCTCATAGATACTACACACTGCACCTTTAAAGGTGAATTTTAGCAGCATCTAGTGGTGAAGTTGTGAATTGCAATCAACTTCCGCTCACCCCTCCCTTTCGAAGCACATAGAGAATCTCGAATGTCGTTGTCGGAGAGAGAGCAGAGAGTAGAGAGAAGTTTGTCCATTTAGGGCTACTGTAGAAACATGACGGCGCAAAATGGCGATTTCACTGTACGGAAATGTATGTTATATGGTTGGGGGAAGCTATTACACATTTTCTGATCAAAACACAGGAGAAGACAATGCAGAAACAAACAATAGCATATGTAAGCAGATAAGTAAAATAACAAGATCATCAACATTAAACAGCATATAAATTCAAGCTGCCTAATGTTCCTGAATGAAATATCGACCCAGGACGAGCATTAGGACAGTGAAGCTTTGGGGGTGTTGATGGACTCGATCTACTCCATCTATGTTTGATCATCACTCTGAATCTGATCCAGATGTAGTCTTTGACAAAAAACAGATTTCCTCAGCATTTAGCTCAAAATGTAGATTTTTTTTAAAGCAGAGGGTCTTTTCTTTCTTTTGATATATTGCAGCTATTTCAGATATTCATACAACAAAATATTCTGGGGTGGAGTACCTTTAACTGTGGAACAATTGCATGACCTGCTCCTGTAGTTAATTGTAGAATGACTTTTCAAACCTGAGAATGGAATCGTTGGCACTGTTAATGTCCAAAGGTTTGCGCCGATCACTTAGAATCTTCTTCTTCTTCTCTCTCTCAGTCTGTTTCTTTCCACTCCGTCTCTCTATCTGCAAAACATTTGTTTTTTATATATATATATATATTATATATTATCTCTGTGAGATATATGAGACATTTTTAATTAAGTCTCAACTCTGACCTTCTGCATGTAACCACCAAAGTGCAGACTGGTGAGCGTCTTCTTCTTCTTGGCATCGTCCTCTGCTCTCTTTTTGGCTTCCTCTTCTTCCTTGCGAGCTCTTTCTTCCTGAACATTTGAAAACGGGAAAGGATTTGCAAAGCTAATAGCAGTTTGCCTCCATCAGTGTGAGGAAACAGGAAATGTCAACGTCCCATTGCATTTGTTTTTCTACTGACCTCCACACGCTTCTGTCTTTCCTTCTCGCGTTCGCTGCGGATCCTATGCTGCTCTGCTCGCTCGGAACGCCGTTTTTCCTGCAGGATCAGTCACATTACAACTTTGACAAAATCGCTCAACAAGAGCTAATGGTGGCGTTATTCTTGGAAATGACAGAGCTGATTGATTTGACACTTGTCTGTTGAGTCTCATTCAGGCTCATTCAGGCTTGAACTGTTCCTTAATGGACATGTTTTCACACATTTTTGGTGGGAGCTCAATGGGTGCATTCTTGTCACGTTTTTGTATTTTGTAAGTAATTATTTTGTAATTAGAAGCTTTACATAATAATGGACAGCTGCCATGTAATGGGAAAGCATTGCTCACTCACAATCCTGTCTGTTAGGCTGATGAGTTCCTCCTCCTCCTTCTTACGGCTTACAAAGTGAGCCTCGATCAGCGTCTGGAGCTCATTCAGGTCCTTCTCCATACGCTTACGATGGATATCCTGAGGGGAGGGAGACAAATTGACCTTTGAGATCGTATCTGTGACAGTTTGCCTGACAACATGTGCAAGTTAAGATTTGCTGGTTTCTACAAATATTCAAATGAATGTCTAAGTTTGGCATCATGAAATATTAAAAAAATGTATGATTTGAAATAATATGCAAAACTGCCTCAGAAAATGACCCTAAAAATCTCCCGGATATTAAAACAAAATAGTATTACTGTAATATTACAGTAAAAACTATATTAATGCAGTAAACAGTAAACTGTTATTTTAAAATTTAAAAAAAGTTTTTACTGTAGTTTCTTTGAAAAACATAAAATCTTACCAAACCCCAACTTTTTAAGTTTCAGTAATGTACAGGTGCTGGTCATATAATTAGAATATCATCAAAAAGTTGATTTATTTCACTAATTCCAATCAAAAAGTGAAACTTGTATAGTATATTCATTCATTACACACAGACTGATATATTTCAAATGTTTATTTCTTTTAATTTTGATGATTATTACTGACAACTGAGGAAAATCCCAAATTCAGTATCTCAGCAGCTGGAGTCAGTACTTCAAGAACCACTACGCACAGACGTATGCAAGACAGTGTTTCCCCTACAATGTATTCAGCGCCGCTGCTGGATTTTCAGCGCCGCTGCAAAATCTTCACATGATCAGTAATATCACGACATTCACTTACACACTGTAAAAGAGAGAGAGAGATTGACGATTGCCAGAGAACTAAACAAAAATGTAGTCTGCTTACACTTTAGGGCTGTGATATTAATCTTATTTCGCTTTATTTTTATTTCACCCAAGGATTATGAAAAGAAGATATGAGGTAAAACTATTATAAACTATACCCGCGTTCCGTCTAGCGCAACTTCCTTCCCTTCACAGCCCGCGCTGTCATTTCTCCCCAAACATGCATTAAACGTCAGATCCAGCACAATCCGTGATTGGTGTCAAATGCTCTCTCCACTATGGCTAAATTGCAGGACGTGTTTGATAAAATTAAAAGCACAATGATCCGCGCAATAGACGCCGTTTCCAAGTTCAAGGCGGGGGTATGTGTGTGTGTGTGTGTGTGTGTATGTGTGCGCGCGCGCACGCTGCGAAACGGACCGACTTGCGCGACTAAAGTTAACCATCAAATACACAACAAATAGCCTATATCTCAAAATGACCGGCATGGAGAGTATTCACTTAAACACAAATTTATCTTAAATGGCCGCAAATAGTTGGGAGAAATCAATAGGAGAATGATATGATTAGATCTCCATTTTGGTCTTAAAGGGGCAGCATCTAATAAACCTGCTGACGATTGAGCCATTAATGTGAATCAAACAACAAAAGGCAAAGAGAAAATTACTTGCAGCTCTTGTATGTTATGTGATGCTCTTTTCTTTTTTTTTTATTCTTTGATTAATAAAAAGTTACAAAGAACATCGTGTAATAATATTTCACAATATTTTAGGTTACAGTTTTTTTCTGTATTTTTGATTAAATAAATGCAGGCTTGATAAGCATCAGAGACTTTTAGCAAAAACATAAAATAGTATCCAAACTTTACACACACACAAAACTTTTTTTTATTTTTTACATTTGAGCCTCTGCCCCTTAGGAACTTCTGCACATCCCTGGAGGTTAGTGAAGTAAAATAGGCTGTGTAAGCTAGTCACCTTTTAAACTAATGAAAAGTTTCATTTGGATTTTAATGTTCAAAATGTCCATTTCTATCCACAAAACTTGCCAGAAGTCATGGTTTAAGATGTTATTTAAAAAAAAAATATTCAGGAGGTGCATGCCCCCAGACCCCCCCCACGCACGACTTGGTAACAACCTTCGGCACGTAACAGCACCGCTGCTGGAAAAATTTATAGGGGAAACACTGCAAGACATGGGTTTCAGCTGTCGCATTCCTTGTGTCAAGCCACTCTTGAACAACAGACAGCGTCAGAAGCGTCTCGCCTGAAAAAGGACTGGACTGCTGCTGAGTGGTCCAAAGTTATGTTCTCTGATGAAAGTAAATTTTGCATTTCCTTTGGAAATCAGGGTCTCAGAGTCTGGAGGAAGAGAGGACAGGCACGTTGCTTGAGGTCCAGTGTAAAGTTTCCACAGTCAGTGATGGTTTGGGGTGCCATGTCATCTGCTGGTGTTGGTCCACTGTGTTTTCTGAGGTCCAAGGTCAACGCAGCCGCATACCAAGAAGTTTTAGAGCACGTCTTGCTTCCTGCTGCTGACCAACTTTATGGAGATGCAGATTTAATTTTCCAACAGGACTTGGCTCCTGCACACAGTGCCAAAGCAACCAGTACCTGGTTTAAGGTCCATGGTATCCCTGTTCTTAATTGGCCAGCAAACTCGCCTGACCTTAAACCCATAGAAAATCTATGGGGTATTGTGAAGAGGAAGATGCGATATGCCAGACCCAACAATGCAGAAGAGCTGAAGGCCACTATCAGAGCAACCTGGGCTCTCATAACACCTGAGCAGTGCCACAGACTGACCTCCTCATGCCACGCCGCATTGCTGCAGTAATTCAGGCAAAATGAGCTCCAACTAAGTATATGAGTGCTGGACTTGCTCATACTTTTCATGTTCATACTTTTCAGTTGGCCAAGATTTCTAAAAATCCTTTCTTTGTATTGGTCTTAAGTAATATTCTAATTTTCTGAGATACTGAATTTGGGATTTTCCTTAGTTGTCAGTAATAATCATCAAAATTAAAAGAAACATTTGAAATATATCAGTCTGTGTGTAATGAATGAATATAATATACAAGTTTCACTTTTTGAATGGAATTAGTGAAATAAATCAACTTTTTGATGATATTCTAATTATATGACCAGCACCTGTATATAGACCATTATAGGTTAGAAAAAAATCTCTTATGAAGGTTAAAAAATGCCCCTGAAAATAAATCACAAGGGGCAAATATACACTCAATGGCCACTTTATTAGACCTTGTTAACGCAAATATCTAATCAGCCAATCACATGGCAGCAGCAATGCATTTAGACATGTAGACATGAGGTCCTATCATACACCCGGCACAATACGACGGCAGGCGCGACCCAAGTGTTTTTTGCAAGTTTCAGCCCGATGCAGTTATCATTTTCACATCCAGTGCCATGTTGTCTAAATAAGCAATCCATGGGCGTACTGGTTTGAAAACCAGGTGTGTTCAGGCGCATTGTTGGCGCGTTGCTTTTTTGAGGAAACTGAGAAAGACTGCGCCATTGACCAACAAAAACCGGGTCTAAAGTCAATAGCGCAGTTTTTTTTGTGCTATTTAAAGGGTGTGTTAGTAATATGCGCCTATGCGTGGGTGTAACTAATCCTAAGGAAAGTGTAAATTTGGCGCCTCCTAGTGGATCGTTAATTTTTGCATCTAAAGGGCTGAATTATTGGTTTTGTTGAGACGCATGCAAGGAAGTAAGGAGGAAGATCACATGTCGCTCGGAAATCGTATAAATAAGAGGATATTTAAGCACCTAGCTGGAACGGGAACAAGGTATTATGTGTTTGATTTGTTTCATGTTTATGTCAGTATATGTGTGTGTTAATCTATTCATCTGTGAAAAGGTGTTTAACTGTATTGTTATCCCTCGTGTTTCAACGTGAAGTCATGCTAACATAAGCCTTTAGCATTGTTAATACTGACAGAGGTAATGTCACAGAAAGTTGTATTTTTATAAAGTGCTATTTGTAAGGTTAATGTGGACTTTGTGAAATGTGTATGATTATAAGAGCTAATTTTATGTTATTTATCTGTTCTGTAGCTCTTACGGTGTTTCACGGAGAAACGGTGTAAGAAAGGAAAGATATATTTGTGTTTCAAACCAAGGCTGACGGCTGAACATAAATAAAGGCTTCTGGAAACATCAGTACGCTTCACCATTGTCTAGCTTGGGTTTTGCTACAGTAAGAGCTTGACCCGCATCGATACCAACGACTTGTTGTCTACGACGGGCACGGAGGGTCTTCACGGCGCCGGCTACAGCTTCCGCTACATCGCCACAAGGTGTCAGCATTAACCCATCAAGCTGACATCCTCACGCCTCGTGCTTGACCTACTTTGGACAGCGGTCTCACGGAATCGGTGCAATGGTCGAGTACAGCCATACTCACAGACATTGAAGAAGGACTGTGAGTATTAACCCATTATTATACAGTCTATAGTGCAGCAATAAGGCGAGCAACGGATGAATTGCTTCTTGGACTGAACATTTAATACTCACCGGCTCAGCAAGGAGAGCAACAAAAATTGTGGTTGCATCTACACTCATGCCTGCACGCATCCACAAGGAGATATATGCATTTTATTTTGGACTTTGCACTTATCAACTTCGTTAACTGTGTTTATTGAGGCTCACATTTACATTTCTCGCTCTTTGGATTTAAGAACTTATATAACTTTGTTTATTGTGGTATTTTCAGTGACATTTGCAGTTATTTGAGTGTTTATATGTAAATGCATATTTGCTAGCTATTTTTTACACTAATGTTCTGATATTTTATGTTTATGCTGTTCATAACAAGGGCTTAATCATATCTGCTAAGGGGTCTTCTTCCGCCATTAGAGTTAAATTTAAATAGAGAGAACATTTTAGGTGATAATGTCAGAGTCAGGTAATGAGAAGGAGGTGGAGGAGCAGATGGCTGATTATCAGCATGAAGATTTACAAAGTGAAGTCCAGACAATGGTAGACTCATCAGAGAGGCTGTGTCTGAAGGAAACAAATGAAGCTAAACAACAAAGTCCAACTGATCTAAAGGAGCAGTTTAATGAGGATGATAATGCTCTTGAAGGTCCTAGACGCTCTGAACGCACACGCCATCCTACAGAGAAGATGCGCGCGCATCAATATGAAGAGGCCAAGAAAAAAGAGAAAAGGCTGTATGCCATGTACGAGCAGTGGAAGCTCCACACACGCAAGGCAAGAGATCAGCTAAAGACTTATATGTCAGAGAGTCAGCTCTGGCCTCTCATTGAAGAGCTTAAGAAAGATAAAGAAGACATAATGAAAATTTATTATGAAATTCGAAATCTCACCACACCTTCCACCGACATAAGAAGAAGAGTTGATACGTGTGAATCGGTGACCACAGAAATCACCAACATTGCCTATAACAGGGCTATAGATGATGAAAGCGAGTTTAATGAGCAGCAGGAAAGACGCCGCCTTCATGAACTGCTCCGCCATGACTATGCAAAGTCTGTCTATGGATCTGCAGCTTCTTTGATAAGTCACAGCCAGTCTGACAGCAGCATAACTACATCCATGTCAGCAAAACGCGCGGATGCAGCAGCTGAACTAGCAGTAAAGGAAGCAAATTATCAGATGCTGCTAGAGGAGGAAAGGAAAAGGGAATCCATAAGGGAGTTAGAGGAACAACAACGCAAAGTTCTAGAGGCACAAAAGCGTGAGTTGGAGCGATTGCAGGCGGAGAAAGAGATAAGGGCAGCTCAAGCCAAGTTGAGGATCTACGATAAGGAGACAGAACACAAGGATGCTAACTATGTTAAAAGGGAAAGGAACATGGAAGCAAAGAATGTGTCTGTAACTACAGTACCCCTCTCACAAGTTGCATCGCCCCGTTATACAGACATTCCCTCTCTCGCTCAGATCCTTCAAGACAACATGGTCTTAAATAGGCTTCCTGTTCCTGAACCATTTGTTTTCAATGGTGATCCCATACAATTCATTGAATGGAAGGCAGCATTCACCTCACTTATTGACCAAAGGGCAATCACACCAGCTGAAAAACTATACTACCTGAAAAAATATGTTGGTGGCCCAGCACGGCAGGTTTTAGATGGCAACTTCTACCGAAATGACAATGACGCCTACCAAGACGCCTGGGACAAACTAAATCGTCGCTTTGGCCAGCCATTCGCCATTCAGAGAGCATTCAGAGAGAAGCTCACCAACTGGCCGAGAATTCCATCAAAGGATGCTGAAGGACTGAGACGCTTCTCAGATTTTCTGATTGCTTGTCAAGATGCCATGCCTCATGTCAAGGGTCTCGACATATTAAATGACTGTGAAGAAAATCAGAAGCTCGTTCACAAACTACCTGACTGGGCAGCTTTACGCTGGAACCGACAAGTCACGCAAAGCCTAAATGAAAATCAAGAATTTCCAAGTTTCAAGGAGTTTGCTAGATTCACGGCAACTGAAGCTGAGATTGCTTGCAATCCCATTACGTCGTTTCATGCACTTCGTTCATCAGATTCTAGCACTGAGAAGAGAAATCTCAGAGACGTGAAGAAAAACAAGGCCAGTGTTTTTACCACTCAAACAGTCACTGAAAATGAAAACCACAAGTCAGAACAGAGAAAGGTTAAGACTTCGTGTATCCTTTGTCAAGATAATAGACACCAGCTTCATTCATGCTCCAAGTTCACTGAGATGGTGTTGGTTGAGCGACGCAACTACATAAAGGAGATGAAACTCTGCTATGGATGCCTGAAACCTGGCTACAGCGTGAGAGAATGCCGTCATCGTCATTTCTGTGACCACTGTAAAGGAAAGCATCCTACAGTCCTGCATGATGACAACTATAAAAGAGAAAGGTCTACAACAAAACCAGAGACAAATCGAGGTGCTGCTGCAATGGCACTCAGTGTAGCAGGTGAAGGCTCATCCAACACATCCATGGTGATACCAGTCTGGGTTTCCTCTAAAAATGATCCAACTACTGAGAAACTTGTCTATGCGCTACTTGACACTCAAAGCGATACTACGTTTATTGACCAAGAAGTAAGTGATAGTCTTAATGCTGACAAGTATCCAGTGAAACTGAAGTTGACGACTATGAGTGGTAAGGATACAGTTCTCACAAGCGAAAGTGTTTCTGGCCTTCGTGTTAGAGGATATAGTTCTGCAATTCAAGTCGATCTTCCAGTCACCTATACGAAGGATTGCATACCTGTTAACCGCTCTCACATTCCCACTTGTGAGACGGCTAAACAATGGAGTCATCTTGCAGAGATAGTGAATGAAATCCAACCACTGAAGGACTGTGTAGTAGGCCTTTTGATCGGCTACAACTGCTCAAGAGCTATGGCACCAAGACAAGTCCTTTTAGGAGATGACGATGAACCCTACGCTGTAAGGACGGATTTAGGATGGAGTATTGTAGGGCGGTCATTACAAACCTATGATGCATTGAACACACTTCATCTGTGTCACAGAATTACAGTTAAGGAGCTACCTCCGGTAACTCCTACCGACGTCATTCGCATTTTAGAGTCTGATTTCAAAGATGGCAGTGACGACAGCAAAATTGTGTCACAAGACGACATCACATTCCTCAACATACTGGATGAGGGAATAAGGAAAAATATACATGGCCATTATGAAATGCCTCTGCCCTTCAAAACCAGACCCAGCTTGCCTGACAACAAAGGCTCAGCTATGACACGCCTCCTTCACCTTAAAAGGAAACTGCAACGGGATGAGAGGTATAAGGAGCATTATGTTGAGTACATGGAGGAAGTCATCGGAAATGGAGATGCTGAGCAGGTTAAGGACGGTGGAAGAGAAGGTGAGAAATGGTACATTCCCCATCATGGTGTGCATCATGCGAAGAAGCCAGATAAACTTCGTGTAGTGTTTGATTGCTCAGCCAGATATAAAGGAACAAGCTTGAATGATCACCTTCTCTCTGGGCCTGACATGTTGAACAACTTAAGTGGAGTTCTCATCCGTTTCCGAAAGCACCCCGTTGCATTGATGTGCGACATTCAGAAGATGTTCCATCAGTTTCATGTGAACGAAGCTGATCGCAACTACCTGCGCTTTCTTTGGTGGAAGCAAGGAGACTTGAAGTCACAGCCCAGCGAGTTTCGCATGAAAGTGCATCTGTTCGGTGCAACTTCCTCTCCGGGATGTGCAAACTATGGGATGAAACATCTAGCTAAGGAGAATCGCGACATCTACACTCAAGGCTCGAAATTTGTTATGAGGGACTTTTATGTAGACGATGGTCTCGTAAGTGTTGAAAACACTGAAGATGCTATTCAGCTTGCCAGGGAAGCTCGCGAACTCTGCGCCACGGGTGGTCTACGACTACATAAGTTTGTGTCTAACAACAGAGAGGTACTAGAGAGTATACCACCCTCCGAACGAGCAACCAACGTGAAGGATATGGACCTCGCTTTTGATGATTTGCCACTAGAGAGAGCTCTCGGGATTCAATGGGATGTGGAGTCTGACCGCTTCAAGCTTAACGTCAGCCTCAAGGAGCAGCCTGCAACACGACGTGGTATTTTATCTACAGTGGCTTCTTTGTACGATCCTCTTGGGTTTGTGGCACCAGTCGCCCTTAAAGCAAAGATCATTCTTCAGGAGATATGTAGACGGGGCACTGGCTGGGATGATCCTCTCACTGACGTGCTTCGCCCGAAATGGGAACAATGGAGACGTGATCTAGCCCACTTGGATAACTTCACCATATCCCGTACCTACTCACCTGCTGGATTTGGAAAGGTCTCGAAGACAGAGCTGCATCACTTCTCTGATGCCAGCATGAAGGGTTACGGTCAGTGTTCATACCTGCGACTTCAAAATGAAGAGGGAGACATTCATTGTGCCTTCGTTGCAGGAAAATCACGTGTCTCTCCAACCAAGATTACAACCATCCCCAGATTAGAATTGACAGCAGCAGTTGTTTCAGTGAAGATAAGCAACATGCTCAAGGAGGAATTGGGATGTATTAACGCTGAGGAGTTCTTCTGGACCGACTCTAAAGTGGTCTTAGGTTATATAAGAAACGAAGCACGACGATTTCACACGTTTGTGGCTAACCGTGTTCAGAAGATTCAGCTCAGCTCAGTCCCACATCAGTGGCGATATGTCCCAACAAATGAGAATCCTGCTGACCATGCTTCTAGGGGCTTAACTGCCAGCGAGCTTTTGTCATCTACCTGGCTCACTGGGCCCAGGTTTTTATGGGACAAGGAAATAAAGCTGACTACAGATGAAGCACCAGAGTTAACCGTCGGAGATCCGGAGGTCAAGAGTGTTCTAGCGCTCAGTACAAAAACCACTGAGCGCGTGAGCCTCGTTGATCGCTTGTCCAAGTTCTCTTCTTGGTCGCTAGCTACGCGAGCAGTTGCACGCATTCTCAGGCGCATAAGCAAGAACAGATCAAACAGTCTCACCACTGTAACAGAACGAGAAGAGGCAGAACATCGCCTAATCAAAGATCTGCAGAAAAATGTGTACCAAGAAGAGTTGAAACTGCTGAGCAAAGGGATCCCCCTACCAACTCGCAATCCGTTACACGCTCTTGATGCTTTTCTCCACAATGACGGCGTCCTCAGGGTGGGAGGGAGGCTGTGCAATTCCTCTCTTCCCAACTTCATCAAGCATCCTGCAATCATTCCCAAAGATCATCACATCACAAGGATGATTATTGCCTATCACCACGAAAAGATGAAACATCAAGGTAAAGGTCTTACCATTAATGAAATAAGGCGCAGCGGCTACTGGATTACAGGAATCAACCAGGCAGTCGCATCCTACATTCATCAATGTGTCACCTGTAGACGGCAGCGCAAACCTATGGAAGAGCAAAAGATGGCCGATCTACCCCCTGAACGGTTGGAACCATCACCTCCCTTCACTTTCTGTGGCATGGACTGCTTCGGGCCATTCCTTACAAAACAAGGAAGAAAGGAGAACAAGAGGTACGGCCTTCTTTTCACTTGCCTTAGCTCCCGTGCTGTTCATATTGAGACTCTTGAAAACATGTCGACAGATGCCTTCATAAATGGCCTTCGATGTTTCATCGCCATACGTGGTGCTGTTCGTCAGATCAAATCTGATCAAGGAAGCAATTTCGTCGGAGCAAAAAATGAGCTCAGAGAAGCTCTAAAGGAAGTTGACGCAGATCGTCTGGCTGTATTTCTTGCAGAGAAGCAATGCGACTTCATCATGAACGCTCCCCATTCTAGTCATGCAGGAGGGGTGTGGGAAAGGCAAATAAGAACAGTGAGAAACGTTCTAAGGTCCACTCTTGTTCTTTCCTCTGGAAGACTAAATGATGCTTCGCTACGGGCCTTTTTCTATGAGGCTATGGCTATAGTCAACAGTCGTCCTCTGACTGTTGACAACCTCAGTGACCCCCATAGCCTCGAACCACTCACCCCAAATCATCTTCTGACAATGAAATCTGTTCAGGCCTTGCCTCCCCCAGGTAAATTCGTCAGAAAAGATGTGTATGGCAGGAAAAGGTGGAGACAAGTTCAATACCTCGCAGAACAGTTTTGGAGTCGCTGGCGAAAGGAATACCTTGTCAACATAGCTCTCAGACAGCGCTGGCATGCTCCAAGAAGAAATTTACAAGTTGGAGATGTTGTAATCATGAAGGGAGAGGATGTGCACAGGAACGAGTGGAGATTGGGTAGAGTTTCAGAAACCACTACCGACAAAGATGGGCTTGTACGGAGAGTTAAAATTCGGCTTGGTGACAGTAAGCTTGGCAAGAAAGGGGAGCGTCTTCACAAGGTGTCCGAAGTTGAGCGCCCGGTCCAGAAGCTTGTTCTGCTGTTGGAGACTAGCTAAATCTGCTCCCTCCCTCCATAGTGCATAATATTACATAGTTCTAGTTAAGTTTCTAACTTTAGCTAAGTTATCTTTGTTCTTATACAGGCTTCAAGGAAGGCAACTTTCAGTTAAAATCATTCGTGCCTAATGCAGACTGTATACCGTTCCATTATACACTCATGATTGGTGGGAGTGTAACTAATCCTAAGGAAAGTGTAAATTTGGCGCCTCCTAGTGGATCGTTAATTTTTGCATCTAAAGGGCTGAATTATTGGTTTTGTTGAGACGCATGCAAGGAAGTAAGGAGGAAGATCACATGTCGCTCGGAAATCGTATAAATAAGAGGATATTTAAGCACCTAGCTGGAACGGGAACAAGGTATTATGTGTTTGATTTGTTTCATGTTTATGTCAGTATATGTGTGTGTTAATCTATTCATCTGTGAAAAGGTGTTTAACTGTATTGTTATCCCTCGTGTTTCAATGTGAAGTCATGCTAACATAAGCCTTTAGCATTGTTAATACTGACAGAGGTAATGTCACAGAAAGTTGTATTTTTATAAAGTGCTATTTGTAAGGTTAATGTGGACTTTGTGAAATGTGTATGATTATAAGAGCTAATTTTATGTTATTTATCTGTTCTGTAGCTCTTACGGTGTTTCACGGAGAAACGGTGTAAGAAAGGAAAGATATATTTGTGTTTCAAACCAAGGCTGACGGCTGAACATAAATAAAGGCTTCTGGAAACATCAGTACGCTTCACCATTGTCTAGCTTGGGTTTTGCTACAGTGGGTGCACAACGTGCATACACTTTGATTATTACACACACAGCAGCAGCACACAAACGTTTTTAAATATTAAAAATAAAAGGATTCTTTTCTAGTCTTTTTGCTCGCAAATCCCGCCATGTAAATAGCGAATCCGCCATGGTGCAAGCACAACTGGCTTTTAAAGGGAATGGGAGATGAGACGCTGATTGGTTTATTGCACTTTACGCCCAAAACACACCCATTACTTATTAAGAGAATAGGTTTTAACCAAAACAAAAACTAACCCAATTAAATTACAAAGTAATATAAAAATAAACTTTGGGTTGCAAAAATGGAGTGAGGGTATAGTTGTTAAAAGACAAATGGCAATCTTGACCCATCATAACCAACATAGTTTAGTCTCCTGGGAGTTTTACTCACATCAAAATCAACTCTTTCTCCATCTGGAATCTTCGGTGGCACCAGGTTCGGCAGCATGAAAGGTCTGAAAAATATAATGACGGAATTTCAAAATTCTGTATGAAAGGAAATCATGTACTTTTGATCTTGATCTTTAGAAATATAACAAATCAACTTACTTTAGGAATTTAGGTTTAGACTCTTCTGAAAAATCAAACATACAAAGTCATTCAAAGCGAACACTTTTACTATAACTTTGTTCTCAATATTTGGTGTGGAGCCATTATAAATAACTGAAACCTAATTTGCATAAATGTTCTCCAGATTTTGCACGTAACAAATGGTTACAGATGGTGAATAATGTGCCATTAAATCAGCAAAGTAGATTATAACAAAAACAGCTCTTTTTTTCTCTCGGTAAAGAATGCTATCATTAAAGGATTTGGGATGATCTAATGCTTTGAAGACACATTTATTCAGAAGGGTGTGTGTGGCATAATACATGTTTCTACGTGTCGCAAAACAATTACTGGAGAACTGTAAATCTTAGGTTTTTTAACTTTAGCCAGTGCAGTAAAGACAAAATACCTCCACCATCTTCTGTCTCTTCTTCCCCATCTGAAAGAAAGATGGAAAGGGAAGTTACAAGTGGAAATTACCACACTTCACTTCAACTATATACATGGAGCAGAAGATTTTTAGATTTATTGTGTGTTATGAGTTCAGTTAAATGCATGTCACTTGATGGATCCGTTCCAGATACATAGTAACGACGTTAGTAATATAAAATATGAACAACTATATAAAAGTAAACATTTTGAAAGATAATGCATATTTTTGTGAATCTATTGAGGGAAAAGTAACCTTACAATTTATTGACTTAAAAATGATACAGTATTTTTGCATGGAAATACATATGATTTATCTAAATTTTTTCTTCTTCTGTGGAACACAAAATTATATATTTTGAGAAATTTGAAGAAAAAAAAGTCTGTTTTTTGTCCATGCAATAAAATTCATGCTCATGAATTCAAAGTCATGTTATTGAATGTTATATTCTTTAGTCATACATGTAGGAACAACATGACAGTAAATAAATGTGAGAATTTTCATTTTCTCACTTATTAATTTCCTCAGAAAGTCACTACAAAACTATGTCTGTTTCTTTTTTCTTCGTTTTATTTGTTAATTCCATGTGGTTAAATTTATTGTTTGGTTTTTTTGGATCTGTTCTATACTACTTGGTTGGTATTTGGTTCTATTTATTGGTTAATTTGGTTTTTGTCTTTATCAGTGCAAACAATAAACCTTTTACAAAAACAGCACCGCGTGGATAAAACTTCCACATGGTTCTGCCCACAGATTTAATATAGATATGGCCATTCGTCAAAAATCTGTCCAACCTTTCTGATTCTGCCTATGCAATCTAGAAGGTATTTCTGTGGCTGGATGATTCATTTTGAAAAGTCATTCGGCAGATGATACGACTGAAGATGAAAACAAAGAGCAAATTCGAAAAGATCGATGTAACTTATATTCTTGTTCACCTGCTTCTGGTTTAACCCTTAGTGCTACTACATGGAAGATTTGCAGGAAGTTGGATTTTATTTGAATTATACATATATATATATATTTTAACTCAATACAAAACATTTTCAATTTAGATGTTAATGATTATGACATTGGCCCCTGACTTTAGCCAAGCTTTACTTTAATGGTCCATCATACTTAATCATAACTCAAGACAGTTATTTTATTTGTTTATTGACCAACATCTCATCTCAACAGATCTCAGATCTGATCACAAGTTATTGGAAAAAATATCAGTATAATGATTGGAAAGATGTTTTGAAACATTGACTTTTTTATGAAAAGTTAGAACGTTTTTATTTAGTCATTTCCTTTGAGGTCTGGAGGGGTTTGAGGGGTACACCAACAGGACTCACCATGTTCCTGAGCGGTTTCTTCGTCTCCTCCTGCTTCCGCCTCCCCCTCTCGAGCATCTGATAATGGAGAAAGTTGCAGAACGGGTGTATTTAGCTCTCATTACTGTCAACTATGACTCATTTGTTTTGGTTCACAAGGTGTTAATTAACATAAAGATTCCTTCGAGATTAGTCATTCTGTCCATTTGAGAGTGATTTTGTGGAAGATTGAGTGACTCGGTTCCTGAGGGCAAAAAAGCTGTATACCAGCCTGGGCATGATGTTTTCTGGTGGCAGGCTAGTTAGATTAAAGCATACGTCAAATCTCTCAGATGGTTGTACACTTACAGCAATACACAACTCTCTACCAGCCATGCAACTGTTGTCTATGATACAAATATGTCGGCATGTCTGAAGTCAGATGACACTTAAGAAAGTATTGTAGTACAGATGGTAAAACCATACTTTTGGTTTCTGGTCCTCAAATCTGATTGACTGAGCTGCATTCACAGATGCGTTAAACCTCTTCACTGATTGCGGATCACTGTTTGTATCATTCCGCTTGTCTCTTTCCAGACAGTCTGAAGGCATTAGTGGTTCTGACGTTCTGCGTCCTACGTTCTGTAGGTTACATTGTTAATTTTACAATTTTATTTTCTGTCATTGGGCCCTTTTAACGATCTGAGCGCATTAACGCAGGTGCACTTAGGGTGTGTCCAAATCCACTTTTGCTAGTTTAACGACTGGAAAAAACGGTCGGCACGCCAGGCAAATGGTCCAAAAGGGTTGCACCTATATTCTCTTAATGAGTCAAGGGTGTGTTTTGGGCTTAACGTGCGATAAACCAATCAGAGTCTCATCTCCCATTCCCAAATTGTGTTTGCAACATGGCGGATTTGCTATTTACATGGCAGAGTCTGTGAGAAAAAAGACTGATCGCTTCTCCAGAGAGAAATCCCATTTAAAAATGTTTGTGTGCTGCTGCGCGTCCCTGTGTGTGTAATAAGAAGAGTGTACATTAGGGCTGCACGATTAATCGAAAAAAAAATCACGATCTCGATTCAAACATAAATGCGATCTCATTTCTTAATGTTGGCGATTCACTTCCGTGTATTTCCCTCAGATCATGCTGCGTTCACGCGTTAGGTCACACCAGAGCTTGTCACACTCACACAATAACAAAACACTAACCAATCAATCATAAATCTCCACTTCTCTCCTCTCCCTCATTGGCCATGTTTCGCTGTTACTGACGTGTAACAAGACGGCAGAGCAGACCTAAACGGAGTCAGATTTGTAGCGGTAAGAGGTAAAAATTAACCGCAAACTGTGCACGCGCGCACGGCAGAGAGGGAGAGAGAGCGAGAGACCTTGCGTGTGTGTGCTGGTGTGCACCTAATGAAGCAAATGTAAGACGGAGAGCATCCTGATTGGCTTGTTTCGGTAAGTCAACCAATCAATTGTCAGTGTGGGCAAAAAAATGACTTTTTTCAGGTTGGGATGTCTGTAACACTGTCTTAGTACATTAAGCCACGTTAAGCTTTTTCTTATAACATTTTTTTTTAAATATTTTATTTATAGTTTTCATTTTTTTTAAAACAAAATGAAACAACAAAATAAGACAACAAAAACCCTCTCTCCACAAGGCAAGATATTAAAGGTCCTGTTCTTCGTGATCCCATTTTTCAAACTTTAGTTAGTGTGTAATGTTGCTGTTAGAGCATAAATAATACCTGTAAAATTATAAAGCTCAAAGTTCAATGCCAAGCGAGATATTTTATTTAACAGAAGTTCCCTTTCAAAGCCTACAGCGAACGGCCGGTTTGGACTACATCCCTGTACATCCTGCTTTAATGACGTCAGTAGAACAGTTTGTCGACTAACCTCCGCCCACAAGAATACGTGAAAAAGGGGGCGTGGTCTTGTTGCTCCCTCGTGGAGAAGAGGGAGTATTGCGTTCGGTTCGGTTCGGTTGCGTTTGTCGCCATCAGACGCTGTTATTTTCATCCCGGAGTCAAATCACCTTTGTCTGGCCTTCAGGGGCTGTAGTTTGAGCGCGTTCATCTCCCCGTTATGGTAAGAGGCGTGACCTTCTCGGGCAACGTGCGCTAAGCTGCTGTCGTATCACAACACGGGAACCGCTGGCACAATCAGAACTCGTTACGTATTTCTGAAGGAGGGACTTCATAGAACGAGGAAATTCTCAGGCCGAGGACAGTGAAAACAGCGGTATACAGATAAGTAAATTGTGTGAAAAATACTGTGTTTTTTTACACATGAAATATGAACACGTTATATTGCACACCGTAAACACAATCAAAGCTTCAAAAAAACACGAAAAACGGGACCTTTAAATAATCATAAAAATAGAAATAAACAGTAATAAGCATATATTTACATCTAGTCTGTCTACATTTGTTGTTTCTACATTTTAATTTAATTGTAACTAATTACTTTTATTTAAAATTGATTCATTTTTTTTAAAGTATAAGAAAAAATGAGAATCGTGTAAGAGAATCGTGATCTCAATTCCCATGCAGAAAAATCGTGATTCACATTTTAGCAAGAATCGTGCAGCCCTAGTGTACATGCATTGTGCTGCCGCCTATAGGCGCATATTACTACACTCTAAAAAATACTGGGTTAAAAATAACCCAAGTTGGGTTGAAAATGGACTAACCCAGGGTTGTTTTAACCCAGCATTTGGGTTGTTTTAACCCAGCAGTTGCTTAAAACAACCCAATTGGGCTTGGGATTTTTTAGAGTGTAACACACTCTTTAAATAACATAAAAAATTACTGCAGTATTTTCAGTTGCCTTAAAATAGCATGTGCGCGCGTGCGGTTATATCCACCGATCGGACGGGCCAAGTAATAAAAAATAACATTCCAATCAATCGCGGGTGGATGAGAGATGAATCACTGTGTTTGTTTGTTTGACAAAGACATTTTCCGAGCCCTGTGGGCGATTCCTTCCGGTTGCCGTTTTCCCACACGCTTTCAAAATAATTCCCACATGTACTGACAGGGGAGCTGAAGCTCATTAAATATGCAAATCTTATCCAATCCTAGCCGTGGGCGTTTACTTCCAAGTCTTCAGTGCGGCACGCCCATACAAACTGAGCGTTCCAGGAGAGAGCCTCAAAACCAGGGAAGAAAATAGCCTATTACTTATTCATTATGATGTTTTTGAATGCAAAAACCATGTGAACGTCATAAGTTGACCTCAGACAACATGACACCTTTAACACACTGGCCTGGATCGAGCTGCACGGTTCAGGAAAAATGGTGAGAACATGTTTCCTTGACATACTTCCTGACATAGCTAATTCACGGAAATAATGGCAGCGTTTAAGGCAGGTATACGGTATTACCATGTTACCATAATACTTTTTTAGTGTTAGTGAATGGCAGATAAGCATTTCTCTACCTTCCTCATGCTGCACCTCCTCCTCCTCCTCCTCCACCGCCGCCTGCTGCTCCTCCTCTTGCACCTCTAAGCCACACCATGCAGGTTAGCCAAGCAAACAAACAAAAAGATATCACAAAGATGGAAGCTAAGAGATCTGTTCACAAGCGGCACTGAAAGACAAACAATTAGTGATGATATGCAGATCCTTCAGACATTCCTGCTCCACTTTTTCCCATATCACGGTCATCTGTGGGTGTGTTTTGTTTTAAAGCTGACAAGCAGAGTGAACAAAAAACTCCGACCAACCGACAAGAAAAGCTCAGATTTCACAGTCATAAATCTACATAACGGTTCAGAATCGTGTAACCGTGCTCACATGTCCAGACTTTGTCTGAATATTTATGATTTTTAATCGTTTTAAAATGGTCTTTAGGAGTCACACATGCAAAACCTGATCAGCTGGTATGATTTGAAGGTTTTTCAGTGTAATGACATTATTTTAACAACCCTGCTATTGTATTTTTGACGTAAACCACCATATATAGGTGGTTACTTCACTTTTCTAAATCTCAGTAGTTGTAATGCCGATATGCCTGACCTTTTTGTAAACAAAAACAGTATTTCCTTGTTTACAGTGTGTGATAGTTATGCCATGAAACACAAGACTTACCTTCCAGCTCCCTAGAGAAAGAGACAGAATAGTGTTGTTATTTCCATTGTACTCATAGCTCAAGTACTTTTCCAACAGCTGCCTGAATTCTCAGATTAAATAGACTTATCAGATGAGTCACAAGCGGATGGTATTAAAATACCCTATAGCACTTGTGACTGTAGCATACGGTTAATGCAAAGTATTCTTATTTGGACAATGTAATATCACTAAAAAGAAATATATGGACAATAAGAAATATTGTTAGAGACATATTTGGCCCTGATGGATGGAGGATAATCGAGTGATGAATTGGTAGACTTACTCGTACTCTTCCACTTCTTCGATTTCAGACATGTTTGCTCTGTAGTCAAAATAAATATAGAATATTACATTATTTTAATGACTATTCATTCAGAAGTGAACCAAAAAACACATTATTGTTTTTCAAATCCCCAAAAATTCTTATTTTAAACGTAAATTGCGTCCCTCATACTGTTCATTGTTCCTGTACATAATACATAAGTAACACACAGCATATAACCCTCTTACCTGATATCCAGCTGAGATGCAGAAAAAAATGTCCGTCTTAATGTCCGAGAGGCAAGCTCTGGCTCTCCTCTTGATTCTTATATGACCGGAGCTGGTTGTGGGGGTCATACGTCTCACTCGCTGAGTTTATTTTTACCCTCAGAGATAAGTGGAGAATGGTCTTGAAAGCGCTCCCTAAAAGGCCGCTGCCATTGTTATGGTGAAGAGAATGGAGATAGCTAATGTCCATATCAACGCAGCTCTCTTGAGGTGTCCAGTGATAACATGTGGCACTGGTTAGGGTCTGACCGGTCACCATGCTTACCATTCCATATCTCCACTCGTGCCAACAGCCTAAGACTGCATTGTGTTCAGATCTACAACTTATTTAGTTTTGTATTCATGATCAAGCTTTAGAGCAGTTGGAAGGGTCGTTTGAAGGTTAACAGGCCTCTTGTTGTTTGAAGAGAGGTTCGTTTTAAAGGATGTAGACCTGTTTTCAAGGTGGTTGCTTCGGGTGCTTACGAGCAGTATTGGGGAGTAACTAGTTAAATGTAACTAATTACAAAATAAATGTAACTGTGATCAGTTACAGTTACTGAGGAAAAAAATGTGTAATCAAATTACAGTTACTTATGGAAATGTTAAAGATTACAAAGGGGGTTACATCTGAATATTTTCTGTAAAAAGCTAGGATATGTTGAATAATATTAATTTGTTGCTTTGCCTGTTTTTGATGTGCACGATGCCTCCTGCTATTTAAAGGCTGTTTAGTAAAGCGATGCTATTCTGATTCAGCTATTTCCGCTGAAAACTTTAGGTGACAACCATCTGAGAGTTGCCACCGTGGCAAGTGATAAATTGGCATTTCAGTGCTGGAAATTAGAAAAGTAATCAAAAATGTATCAAATGTAATCAGCTACATTACTTTAATACAGGGGCGTCGGAACCATTGTATGGGGCTGGAACAAGACCCACCCACTTTTTAAGACCAATGATATTGGACCCACTCACTTTTACCGTCTATAATTCTGTTCACCTACCCCTAACCAATAAACACTTTATTATTAAACACACGTAAGGTGCTTTATTTCCACTTTTCAAATGTTTTATTCATTTTTATTGAAAATAAATGCCTTTCTGATCTGATATGTGATGGGAAAAGGGAGTAGAGCGAGTTCGGCAAAAGGCGGATTCGAACCTCGGGTCGATTTGCGTCAAAACTTTCTGCCATGTGTATTACCCCTACATTATTGTCACTGTAAATGATTTGGTGACTTTTGTAATTCTGTCTGGCCCAACCAAACGTTTAGTAAACGATGGGACTATTTGTACTTAATGTAAATTGCATCTGTTCCAGTAAAAATTTAGGGAGGATCCACCAACATTTTTTTTGCTTCTGACGCCCATTCTTTAATAAAGTCATTTAAATAGTTACACTACTTATTACATTTTTAATAGGGTGACTTGTAATCTGTAACCTACTGTATTACATTTACAAAGTAATCTTCCCAAAACCGGTTACATGAGAGAGCTGATTCCCAATTGTTTGTAAAGCATTACTATTATTATTATTACAATGTTATTATTTTGTTACTACTATTACAACTACTACTAATAATCATAATTATTTTCCCCACTTGTTTGTAAAGCTGTATTATTGTTATTATCATTATTATTAGTAGTAGTAGGATTGTTGTTATTTATAGTATTTGATGAATAGAATATTAATAAAAATGAAGTATGCTTTAATTATTCATAATTTTGTTCAAATACATATTTCTTATTTTCACAATATCAGACCTACTTTATTTCAGCGTTTTTATTTAACATTTAATTAAACATATTTCTTCTAGCATGTCATACTGAAAACATGAGACAACATAACCACTGGTGTAAATAATAATGATAATAATAATAGCAATTCAATTACTCACACTTTAGTTTAGGGTCCAATTCTCACTATTAACTATGACTTTTGCCACAATAAACTCCTAATTACTGCTTATTAATAGTTCATAAGGTAGTTGTTAAGTTTAGGTATTGGGTAGGATTATGGATGTAGAATAATGATCATGCCGAATAAGGCATTAATATGTACTTTATAAGTACTAATAAACAGCCAATATCCTAGTAATACGCATGATAATAAGCCGTTAATTGTGAGACTTGGACCCAAAACTAAAGTGTTACCCAATTTATTGTTTTTGTTAATTATAATGACAACAATAACCATACTATTATTATTATCATTAATGTTAATAATAATAATATATAATTTTGTAACAAATTCAGATTCTCTCAGGCCTGCATCATTAAAAATGGATTATTATTCATCATTTAATTGCCAATATCTCTTCAAGCATGTCATTACAGAAAACACAAGACAGCATAACCACTGGTATAAAAAAAATGTATTAATCTACAAGATAACCCTTCTGGGCGGAAAAGATAATTACACGACAGGTCTTTCAGTTTTCCCCAAGAAAAAAAAAAAAAAGGGAAACTTGGTTGAGTTGGAATGGATTGAAGTCAGTTAGAAAAGGGCTTGATAGGACACATTGACATTCAGTTATTAAATTACATTTCCTTATTGAAGGCTCCGGCAAGTTGAAACAACAGCAGCGCGAGCATAGGTCAGCTTCAGCGTATGATTTTCATCAAGCTCATTACAGGTTCATTGAAACAGACATTCATGATATTACAGTTGTACCTTGGACTGTTATGAGTTATGGCTGAGGTCATGCCTCTTTCTCATAATAACTTATCAATAGTGCAAAAAGTTCCAAGGGAGTTGCGGTGTCTGGCACCAACACAAAGAGGCAGTGTGGTCATATTCCTGCTGAGAAACACAGCTTGTGATGTTCAATTTCTGTGTTTTACCAATAAAGACACTGTCGCATTCCACAATCCATCAGTACACACATTCTTAACGATACAACCAATTATGTAAGCCTTGAATTTACCCCAATAATGTAAATCAGCACTATGCCTTAAAAGTGCTGAGGAATTAACCACATAAAAAAGCAGAAGGAAAAGGAGTTTAGAGACAATCTTTGCTTCTGAATGTCTGAAAGAGTCGATCATGCTTCCTTCAAAATCTGCAGAGACAAATGATCAAATGAATCACATGAAACCATGAAAAAAATACTGATGATGATCACAATCCTACTATATGTCTCACTTTGCCTTGAGAATATCACTTGTGGTCCTGGTCTCCTTCTCTTTCAAACAAACTTTTCTTAATGGAGATGTTCACATGTCTCAGATCCTGAGAACAAATGACAAAAAACACCAGGGTATTGTATTAGTGACTTATGAGAGATACCATATAATAATGAGTTATGCTATAATTATTAATACATTACACTTATTGTCATAATATCACACCTGCATCATTTCAGCGTTTTCATTTAACATATATTTTTTTCCAGCATGTCATACTGAAAACATGAGACAACATTGGTGGAAATAATAATGATGATAATAATAATAACAATTCAATTATTGTTCACACTTTAGATTAGGGTCCAAGTCTCACTATTAACTATTAACTACGACTTTTGCCTCAAATTCCTAATTACTTCTTATTAATAGTTATTAAGGTTGTTAAGTTTAGGTATTGGGTAGGATTAAGGGATATAGAATATGATCATGCAGAATAAGGCATTAAATATGTGTTCTGAATATTTTAGTATTCCATATTTTAAGTGTGTAACTCATTCAGTCAAGTCAAATTTTCAGCATTATGAAATATCAATGTGACAGAACATAGCGGTCTGCAATCTGATTGGGTGAGTCACCTCAAAATAAAAAATTGTATTCCAATGCTATTTTCATAACAGTTGAGCAAACAGACAAACAGTACATAGTTGCAATAATTCGTAATGTTCCTAAAAATAATACTTTTCTTCGTGATAAATAAAGTTGACTATAGCAAAGAAAACGACAGGAAATACTGATTTGAATGCAGCATGTTCTTCACCTGAACTTGTGCTGTTTACATTAGATGGTTTGGCACGATGAAAAAGGTTGTTTGAGGACATGTGGAGGCATAATGACGTGCCATAAATAATGTCTCAAACTTATCATTTCATAGGTGCATACTACTCCACATTCATAAGATGCATGCTACATATTTGTGGTGACTAATAAGGTCAAATGAGTGCACGAAAGTGTCTCAGTGCAAAGTGTAATACTGCCACCAAGCCAAAGTCTGGAGAAGAACAGTGTTCGATGATATCGTGTAGAAGAGGAACCTTCCAGGAAATTAAAAACCATGAAAAGGGTCACATAAAAAAGTAAATAAAATTACTTTTTTATGTCAACCTTTTCATAATCCCTGTTTTGCTTTAATTCTTCATGGCAGAGATTCAAAGAGTGTGCTGAACACATTCCTCAGAGGTTTAGGTCCATGTCATAAAACCCTCATGCAGTTGCTGCAGATTTGTCGGCTGCTCATCCATGATGTGAATCTCCCATTCCAGCACATCCCAAAGCTCTATTGGATTGAGATCTGGTGACTGTGAGGCCATTTTAGTTCAGTGAACTCACCGTCATGTTCAAGAAACCAGTTTGAGATGATTTGAGCTTTGAGACGCCACATTATCCTGCTGGAAGTATCCATCAGAAGATGATACACTGTGGTCATGAAGGGATGGACATGCTCAGCAACAATACTCAGGTCGGCTGTGGCGTTTAAACAATGCTCAATTGGTACTAAGAGGCCCAAAGTAACCTTTACTTGCTTTAAAAGGTTCCTTAGTCACTTCTTGGGTCACCTGGAGACATTTTAAACATCTCTTTATTGATTTCTTAATGTCCATTAAAGTCCAGGAAAATAAAGTTGATCACAGTTTGTTTATTAATCTTGAATGTTACAATAATCTAAATAAATGGACCCACTTTATATTAGGTGGCTTTAACTACTATATACTAACATTTAAATGAATAATTTGATACAATGCACTTATTGTGTACATACATGTTTTTACATAGTACTTACATTTTTAAAAAATACCTGTATGTAATTACATCTGTTATTAATTTATGTAGTTACATTTGTAATTACACTGTTGACCCTACCCTTAAACTTACCCATACCACCACACCTGTCCCTAACTTTACCCGTATCCCACCTCAATATCAGCACAAGTGTTTTGCAATGCAATATGAACACAATAAGTACATTGAACTTATGTTTTGATGTAAGTACATAGCAGTTAAGGCCACCTAATATAAAGTGGTACTTAAGTAACTTAACGTTATAATTAAAGCACAACTGTAAATTATAAGAGCACCTAAACGTAAAAGGAGAAAGGAGAAAGAAGATCTAAAGACTGTGTGCTCCCAGGAGAACACGCCATCTCATTAAACACCTGAGGCTTTATCATATGGTTCGTCCTGTAGAGGGCACACACAGCCTCTAGAAAACATACAAGTAAGAAGGGAAAATCTTAACACAATATGGCATAACCTATAAATGGCCCAAAGTGTGCCAAGAAAATATTTCCATTACACCACCAGTATCCTGAACTGTTGATACAAGGCAGGATGGATGCATGCTTTCATGTTGTTTACACCAAATTCTGACTCGACCGTCTGAATGTTGCAGCAGAAATCCAGACTCATCAGACTCAGTTTTGGTGTCCCGTGTGAACTGTAGCCTCAGTTTGCTGTTCTTATCTGACAGGAGTGTCACCGGTGTGTCTTCTGCTGCTGTCGCTCATCTGCTTCAATGTTGGACGTGTTGTGTGTTCAGAGATGCTCTTCTGCAGACCTCAGTTGTAGCGAGTGGTTATTTGAGTTACTGTTGTCTTTCTATCATCTGAAGCAGTCTGTTCATTCTCCTCTGACCTCTGGCATCAACAAGGTATTTTCACCTACAGAACTGCCGCTCACTGGATAGTTTCTCTTTTTCAGACCATTCTCTGTAAACCCTTGAGATGGCTGTGTGTGAAAATCCCAGTAGATCAGCAGTCTCTGAAAAACTGAGACCAGCCCGTCTGGCACCAAAAGCAGGCCACGGTCAAAGTCCCTTAAATCAGCTTTCTACCTCATTCTGATGCTCAGTTTGAACTTCAGCAGATCATCTTGACCATGTCTAGGAGTTGCTGTCATGAATTCGGAGGTCAAGTCAACACCTCAAACTCGTTGTGCTCCTCAAACCATTCCTGAACCATTTGCATTGTGGCAGGCGCATTATCTGCTGAAAGAGCCACAGCCACCAGGGAATACCGTTTCCATGAAAGGGTGTACATGGTCTGCAACAATGCTTAGGTAGGTGGTACGTGTCAAAGTAACATCCTGATGGATGGCAGGACCCAAGGTTTCCCAGCAGAACATCGCACAAAGCATCACTGCCTCCACCGCCTTGCCTTCTTCCCATAGTGCACCTGGTGCCATGTGTTCCCCAGGTAAGCAACGCACACGCACCCGGCCATCCATGAGATTTAACTTCTTGGGCAATTTGAGCTCCAGTAGCTCATCTGTTTGATCAGACCACATGGGCCAGCCTTTGCTCCCCACATGCATCAATGAGCCTTGGCCATGACCCTTCAAACACATCAACTTTGAGGACAAAATGTTCACTTGCTGCCTAATATATCCCTCCCACTAACAGTTGCCGTGATGAAGAGATAATCAGTGTTATTCACTTCACCTAGTCATAATGTTATGCCTGAACTGTGTATATTCAAATAGAAAACAGTTATTTTAAATTGTAATAATATTTCACAATATTACTGTTTTTACTGTAGCTTTGATCCAGCAGTGATGAGCAGAAGAGACTTAATTTTAAACTTTTGAACGGTAGTGTATAAGCTAATATCTCCTACATAATGCATCACTTACCGAAGGGCTTTGAGATGTTTTCTTCTGAACCCAGCGATTAATCCGATCAGATATCCCTGAAGAAAAACTGCGAAATTCCTAAAACAAAGTAAATGATATGACCAAATGACTGAATGATCGATTAAGATGAGCTTAAATACGTCTCTAAAAAAAATCAAACACATTTGTTTTCTGACACTGAAATGGTCATGACCTGTTTGGAGAACACCTGGCTTTTCTCTGATCCCTCCTGTTCTTTCTCAAACAGCTCCCTCTTCCTTGACACCTCATCCACTAAAAACGCAATCTTAGGAACTGTTGGGGATTTGGATATTTCCCATTTCTGAAAGTCGGAGAGAGAAACAAAATCCATTCCTTAAGCACGATTTCTTAGTCTTACATTCATCAATATCTGGCACGGTTCACAAAAGGACCTGAAACTCAATGAAATTATGAGGTGCTTAACATTTTATTATACATTTTATTTCAATGTAATATTATATCAGCTCTTTTTTTCACATTTCTTTATTATTTGCAATTATATTAGCAACATGCCAAGATACAGAATAAATATTCAAATGAAATAGATTCAATCTATCAAATAAAAAAATTGCAACTTTTCATGCTTTTTCAAGTTAATTTTCTGTTAGATAAGTTTATCACAAAATATGTAATAGTTCTCACAATAACAAAAAAACATTTGTGCAATTTGCATTATCTAAAAAAATGTCTGTGATCTGTCATTTCAGATGAAGCTGTGATGAGATTCAGACCTGTGAGGCTTGAGCCAGTCGTTCCATTTTCTCCTGAATGGAGCGGGATGATAATCTTTGTCGAGAGCTTTTGAAACATCACAGATTAATTCAACACACCATTATTTTACTGCTGCTAAAACAGAGACTAATAGCTCACTATGAATGTGGTAAATCATACAGACAACACTCTCACTTTCTCTGAAATGGGGTCTGCTGTTCCTCCTCTTGGTTGGGGCTCTGTGGGCCACAACATCCACAGTAAATTTGTGAGTTCATCAATATGGGATTGAGTCTGGACTGAAGGGACGCTTTTGTGAATATATACTGCAGGTTTACAGTAAATTTGTCTTTGATAGCTTTACCTTATCGGATTCCAAGGTCTTCGCTGCGATCCGCACACTGGCACTGTGGATCAGATTGAATGTTAATAGAAGGAAAGTCCGTGCAGATTATTATCACTCATGACTGGAGAAGCTTCATTACTGAATGCCATTATGTAAAAAACAAAACAATGTGCAACAATTCTACAACATTTATTAATAGCTCTTAATGTTTTTTTTGTACATACTAATACATTTTTAATAAACATTTTACATGTTAATATATTATCTGCAAACAATGACAACACGCTAACCAACATTAATAAAGGATGTAAAACATAAGATACTGTATAATGTCTTATCAGCATGAACTAACGTTAACATATAGAACTTATTTTAAAAAGCTACCATATTCAAAAAGTAATCACATTTTCTGAAGGTGTATAAAATGCAGAATTAAAATGATTAAAGATGTACAGTATTTTAGCCGTTTTAGTGGGCACAACAGTACACTTTTACAGCAGATTTTACTTAATCATTGTTTTTTTAATGCATTAATTAAATCATTCAATCACAGTCTGTACATGTATATAAAGAGTTAGCATGTTCCCCAAATATAAACAGATATTTGTGAAGTGGGACATGGCACAGCTGTTTGTTATTGCCTAAGGTGACAGTCTGATGAAAATTAAGCTTTTTGTAGCAATATCTGTACAAGTATATAGCTGTTTGGTCAAGGTAAATCTTCATACCGTTGCATTTAAACATTAGGAACATGCATGTGGTTCGCACCTGGCAACACATTGAGACGGGTGTATGTTTTTTGCAAGTTTCAGCCCGACACAGTTATAATTTTCCCGTCCAGCGCCACATTGTTTAAATAGCAAATGCGCTCGCGCCCATCAGTTCGCCCATGGGCATGCTGGTCTGAAAACCAGGTGTGTTCAGGCACATTGTTGGTGCGTTGCTATTTTGAGGAACTGAAAACGACTGCGCCATTGACCAACAAAAACCTGTTTTGTCTTTAAAGGCCGCGTTAGTAATATACGTGGGTACACAACGCGCGTATATTACGAGTCACTCCCGCATAACTGAAAGTGGGCAAAGCGGTGGGTGCTGGTTGCTGAAACCACGCCCGCCTAGCTCGACCATAGTGGCAATCCACCTGTCACTTAATTACGCAGAACTTTAAGGCTTAATATAATTTAAACAGATTAGTCTGTGTTGGCTTCAAGAGACCGCAGGAGATTGCCGCTTGCTTATTACACACACAGGGATGCGCAGCAGCACACAAACATCTTTAAATATAAAAAATAAAAGGATTCCTCTTTGGAGAAGCGTTCAGTCTTTTCGCTCGCAAATTCCACCATGTAAATGGCGAATCATTGACCGATTTTTCCGTCGTTAAACTAGCAAAAGTGGATTCTGACACGCCTTAAAAGGATTAGTTCACTTTTAAATAAACTTTTGCTGATAATTTACTCAACCCCATGTCATCCAAGATGTCCATGTCTTTCTTTCTGCAGTCGAAAAGAAATTAAGGTTTTTGATGAAAACATTCCAGGATTTTTCTCCATGTAATGGACTTCAATGGGCCCCAAACGGTTCAAGGTCCAAATGACGATTTAAACAATACCAGACGATGAATAAGGGTCTATCTTGCGAAACGATTGGTCATTTAAAAAAAATAAAAAGTTTATGTTTTATAAGCACAAATGCTCGTCATCCAAGTGCAGCGCGAGCAACCACAGTTTCAATCGCTCAGGATTGTGTATAGGAAATCTATGAAAAGTCAAACATTTCTGTCCTGATGAAAATGTTCTTTTAGGCTTTCTAATATTAAAACACCGTCACGCGTGACCTTTTCAATGTAATTGCGTATTACGTGACGTCACGAATGCGCATCACAGAACAGAGCAAGGCGGCATTTGTGCTTATAAAAGGTAAACGTTTTTTGTTTTTTTTTAATGATCGATCGTTTCGCTAGATAAGACCCTTATTCATCGTCTGGTATCATTTAAAGCCCTTTGAAGCTGCACTGAAACAGTTTGGTGCCCATTGAAGTCCACTATATGGAGAAAAATCCTGGAATGTTTTCATCAAAAACCTTAATTTCTTTTCGACTGAAGAAAGAAAGACATGGACATCTTGGATGACATGGGGGTGAGTAAATTATCAGCAAAAGTTTATTTTAAAGTGAACTAATCCTTTAAGTGCACCTGCACCATGCGCTTCAGACCATGCGCTCAGATCATTAAAATACGTCCCTAGGTGTTTCCAAACTTTTGACAGGCACTGTACATTAATACATTTTCATTTTGCAATTAACATTACATTCAGTTCGCACTCAAGTATATTCTTATAAGTAATTTTTTTTAATGGTACAAATTTGTATTCTAGTTAGTTGCTTAAAAACTTTAGCGATACCCGGTAACACTTTATTTTACAGTGTCCTTGTTACATATGTTACATGTACTTACCATAGTAATAACAGTAAATTATGCATAATTACATGCAACAAACCCTCAACCGAACCCTAATCCTACCCTAACCCTACAGTAAGTACATGTAGTTAATATTACTGAGTACTTAAATATATAAGTGCACTGTAACAATGACACCTTAAAATAAAGTAAAACCCAATACCCTTGTGAAAAAGAAGTACATGTTAGCATAATTTTAAAAAGAGTACTTATTATAATTTTAAGTTAAAGAATTGCACATGCACATTTCAATCTGTGTGTGTGTGAGTGTGTGTTGATCAGTACCTTCTCTGTAACGGCATGTTTCCTACCTCCTTCTTCTTCATCATCTGAAACAGATTATGGCAGTGAGGCACGAAGCAATACTGTCTTATCTGCTCTGTGTTCAGTTAGTCAAATATTTAACAAATGAGTCCTCCCTTTCAGCACATGACATAAATAATGAAAAGCAGGTTTTTGAATGCCCTTGCTGTATTTAACTATATGACATAGCACTTGCAGGTTATTATTGACACAAGAACATATGACAGGCTTGCTCTTCTGTCCATCTGCAATTCAAATGTTGACACTTTATGTAATATTTAATCTTACTTAATTATCTCTGATGTATTTATATAGTAAAATGAGAGCTTTACCCTGAAGGACGCCGTTCTGGAGCTCTGCCGTGTGAACGCAGGTTTCGCAGCTGGTTCGAAATTGCTCGGTGACCCATTTTCATGTCTCTGTGCATACATGCAAACAAAATAAGCCGGTGAGAGAATGCATAATGTTTTACACAAATATAGTTAATAAATAAATGATAAATAACATCTTTTTAGATCTCTAGAAGTGGCCCAAATTATTCTGGAGTTAATTCAGTTGTAGAATGTGGTTGTACAGAATGGAACTAAGGAGACAGAAGAGACTCGGTGCCCTTGTGAAAAAG
Source organism: Gobio gobio (assembly GCF_949357685.1). NCBI lineage: Eukaryota > Metazoa > Chordata > Actinopteri > Cypriniformes > Gobionidae > Gobio > Gobio gobio. The sequence continues at coordinate 36,409,585 of NC_137117.1, read as the reverse complement.
AATTTTAACATTTTAGCTCTACTTTAAATAGAATATACTTATGAATGTAATATTTACAGAAATTAAATAAAAATGAATTATATTAAAAATGTATATTGAATGCAATTAGTTGAACTTGAGTGCTTTTTTGACCCACTTAAGTACATTTTAGTCTTTATATGAGATTCCAGTTACACTTTATTTTAAGGTGTCATTGTTACAGTGTAATTATACATTTAAGTACTGAGTAATATTAAGTAACTACATGTACTTACTATAGGGTTAAGGTTTGGTTTAGGGTTAGTTGCATGTACTTATGCACAATTTATAGTTATTACTATAGTAGCTACATGTAACAATGACTCTGTAAAATAAAGTGTTACAGAAATTTAATAATTACTTCTATTGTATTCTATTGATCTTCTAAAATATACATGAATGCCATATTGAAATATAATTTGTAATTACACTTTCGTAATAAAGTTGCAATTTAGTTTACATTTACTTTAAATGTAATATTGAATTATATACTATATTTATATTTTATAAACACTAAATAAAGTACTTTACATGTGCTTTAGTATGTTAGTCAACACGTCAAAATAAGTGAAAATATAAAAAAATAGTTCCGTTACTACACGTACATACTATAGTAATTACAGTAAATTATGCATAATTACAAGTAACTAACCCTAAACCAAACCCTAACTGTAACTCTATAGTAAATACATGTAGTTAAGTACGTACAATGTAAATATGTCACTTTAAAATAGTGTAACCACAAACTTTGTATTTGACATTATTAAATCTTTAAATGCACTTAAGTTGCCTTTTATTTTATTAATAATATATTATCTGCAAGTGCACTTGTTTTTCACATGGGTGAGTATGTTGCCTCGTTGATCCTCTTGATAATTTATCATATCTGTGAAAATCTCCTGCTTCTGTTGGCCACAGGTGCATTACAACTATTTCAGGGAATGTCATAGCGTCAGCGTTCCTCTAGAGGGAGCCATATTATCATTCTACTTCTGATGTACTTTGGTAATACTATGCTGTTCTTTGACGTTCCATATAAATGCCATTAGCATCATGGTATGACTATCATTGTACCATGGTATCGTCATAGTACTTTTTCTAGGGGAAACCATACTAAACAAAACAGCTGTGCTCTCTGTGGGAATCTGTGGCCGTCTCACCGCTGTGTCTCCATTCGATGTGGGGCTCATTGAGCCTGAGTGGGCGGGGCTGTGTGGTGACTCCGCCCCTTGACACTGAGGGGGCGGAGACCTGGGGCTCAGAGGAGAAACCAGTCTGCTGGTTGCTGTAGGGGATGTGGGACTCTTATCAAAGGAGATGGAGAGAGAGCTGATCAAAGGGAACAACAGAATGATATAATTTTGACAGAGAACAACAAAATTATATAATTTGAGCAGGGCAAAGATTGTGCTTTCATTATGGCAATCAGCAGAACTACAAACAGATCAATGTCTTCAGTGACAGAAATTATAAAAGAGCTGGGTTTATATGACTAATTCAAAAATGTATAATAGAAATGTAAGTACCTCACAAACTTTCGGGATGCTTTAGAGGGAGCTTGGGAGTTTGTTGATGTTGAATCTTGGTTCGTGGCTCCATTTTCTCTCTACAAAAAGACAAAAAATGCCATTATGTAACTGAAAATGATGCGATGTCAGAATTGTTAATATTGTGTTGATACAGATGGCTAGACCAGTGGTTCTCAACCTTTTTTCAGTGATGTACTCCCTGTGAAATATTAAGTACCCCCTAACCAGCGCAAAGCATTTTTGGTTGAAAAAAAAAAGAGTGTCTGATTTATTAAACTTTGGAACAGATAAACACAGACAAAATTCAAACATTTGAAGAAAAAAAAAAGAAACTATTTTGAACATTTTAAATGATGATAATCCATGACTAAATTTATTGCAAATATTTCTCATCACTAAAATGTAGTGATTCAAGCTAATGTAGTGAAACTGTGACAATATTTCTGAAATGGAAACCGGGGACATTTCCTATTTGAGTGGTCAAAATATCACTTGTTATTATATTTTAATATAATAGGACAATACATTTTTGAATGTTTTTGTTGTCGTTGTGGAGTCCCTATATTATTATTAACATTAATAATTATTATGATTTAGTTTGATTATTAGGATTTTTGGTCTGGATTTAATACAATAAAAAAACACACAAAAAACCCCCAATGAAAACAGTTAATGGTAAGCTAACCATTGTAACATGAATGAACAAAAACACATTACAAAAATAAAGCATAAATATGATAAATAAAACTATTCAACAAATATTGTAACATTTTATAATTGTATTTAAGTTTATACTATATAAATTACTTTTTTTACTTCAAAGGTTTTGTTACATTTAAGCTTGAAAATAATTCCTACTATCCTTAATTGGTCTTGTTATTTTGCATTTTAGGCTTATTTTAAGCAGAAAGCATATGTATTCTGCACATGTATTGGTTGCAAGTGTAATTGTTTGGGCTTAGGGTTTTTATATTTAAGTTATAGTTCAGATGTGTGGTAATCACTGCGTTGTGACTGCAGAACTTTTGGGGACAAAACAATCCCGCACCTGTTGAGGCTCTGTTATAATGCACATACAAACAATATTACTTTAAATTAAAAACGAATAGTTAGTATGTTACTACCTCGAAAGCGGTATTTGACGCTCTGTCTGCTGTCGACTCGGTACGTTCTTCTTGAAGTAGTAGCGGCGCGCGTGCGTAGCTCACAGCGCCATCTGCTGGTGAAAATAATCACTACACGATTGCTCCTATAACCAGCAGCTGCTGTATTTGGGCGCTTTTTTTCCAATATATCTGCGGATTGGTTGGAACGAGCTGTATAAATGGGTACATTTCCGGGGACAACTCCAGTTGGAGACAGAACATTAAAAACTGGGACTGTCCCCGGGAAAAAGGGACGTCTGGGCACCCCATCGCTGATCCAAGTGATTGACAGGTGATGCCGGGCGGCATATGAGAGGTTGGGTCAAACCATCCTGGTATGGGGGAGTCTCTGGGTTTTTAGGATAATGAAATTGAATAGCCTACTGAATACAAAAATTCATTTTATGAATTTATACTTATATTTTCCTGAAATATTTATTAAATAATTATTTTTAAAGAATTTTTCATGGATCCTACTTTTAAATATATATAGGCTATATTTTAAAATCTCACGTACCCCCTGGAGATCCTTCAAGAACCCCCAGGGGTACGCGTACCCCCATTTGAGTACCACTGGCCTAGATGGTATACAGGATTGCTTTGTGTTAGAAATGAGTCAAGATAGCATTTGTTATTAAGTAATAGATAATTACTGTGCAGAATCACATTATGTGCCTCATTATTGGAGAGTTTCATTGCCAGGGGTTTGTTTTTAACTCGGCTGTTACATAACAGGAATCTTGTTTTGCACTGTTGCAGATTTGCAATGCGATCTTATCTTTTGGTTTGCATCCATCAAATTCCACATAAAACAGAAAGAAAAATCAATGAGATTAAATATCTTTCGTTTGTATAGTTGTAGTACAGTTAATTGATTGGATTATGCAAACATGGGCATTATCACAAGGTTGTTTGATATATAAACGACTTTTTTAACTATATTCTGATATATACACTACCGTTCAAATGTTTTGGGTCGGAGATATTTTTTTTATGTTTCTCAAAGAAGCCTTTTATGCTCACCAAGGCTGCATTTATCTGATCAAAATACATGTAAAAAATATTGTGAAATATTTTGCTATTACAATTTAAAAGAACAGTTTTCTTTTGTAAAATATATTTTATAATGTAATCCTGTGATCAAAGCTGAATTTTCAGCATCATTACATGATCCTGCACAAATCATTCTAAAATGATGAAACCGTGAAACTTTGATTAAAAAGATCAAAATATCAGCATATGAAATAAAAATCTTTAGTAGCACATTATCAATGTTAATATATTTGTGTACTTTCGGACATGCAATTTTTGAGAAAATCTAAGTTTATCTAAGGCCCTGTTTACACCTGGCATTATCGGATCACAAGTGGACATGGGAGACACATTCCCGTTTACTCCTGGTGTTTTAATCCATTTCTTTTGTCCACTTTCAACCTTCTGTCCTGATTTCTTCTAGGGAAGGTCATATGGGCGGCTAAATGTATGGGCTTTTTTCAGATCTTTTGATCTAGTGGACAAAAAAAGCTTGCGCAATTTACATATGAACGTGTCCACAGACAGAAAAACACACGGAGAGCATCAGCTTTAGTTTCTGCTCTGACAGCCGCAAGACCAGCCGAACGCTGTGAGTGTGTGTTTGAAATCAGGAATGGTGAGAGAACATTGTTTTTGGTAGGTTTTTCATCTTCAAACCAAACTTGGGTCTTCAGCCGACAAAGTTTAAATCCCGTCTGGCTAGCGCGCTTCACATAATGTTTACGCATTAAGTGGAGAGTAGGCAACTTTGAACACATTCGATCAAATGAGTGAGTGAAAGTGACGTGTGACCCACCCAGTAGTGAGCACCAACAGTAGTGAACACACACACACAGTGAACACACACCCAGAGCAGTGGGCAGCCATATTGCTGCGGCGCCCAGGGAGCAGTTGGGGGTTTGGCGCCTTGCTCAAGGGTCTCACCTCAGTCGTGGTATTGAGGGTGGAAGAGGGTGCTGGTTATTCACTCCCTACAGTCGTAGGGGCACTTTCAACTACCTCTGGGCATGGTCGAAAGTGGACAAACTCAAAACATTTTAGACCCTGTTTACACCTGTATTTAGTGTCACCCACTTGTGATCCAATCGACCAAAACACATCTTAACATCAGAGCTGCGTTCAGCCCCGACAAAACAGTGCAGAAAAATTTTTTTTAAAATGGAAACGGTGGTGCGTTGAACACCTTGTTCTGATGATGCAAGAGTTGCAACTATGGCAGCTGAGAAGGCCATTCTTTGGGTTCTTTTTGAAGAATTTTCGGAGCCTGATGAAATCGATATAAATACGTGTTTAATACAGCAAAATACACTCTATGTTACAGTCACTGCCCTTGCCGTGAGAACATCCCAATCCAGTGAAGGGATTTGTGGAAACTGTGGTTCCTAATTATTGTGATCCAACATTTGCCTTGCATTTCAGGATGAAAAGTATGATCTATATGATCTTATTATTTTTATTGTGAGCATTAGGCTTATCATTATTGCTGATCAAAGTTATGCTATGATATTGTAATATTTACCGTTATATAATCAGAGGAGTACACTCTCAAAAAAAAAAAAGAGTACAAAATTGTACCTTTTAAGGTACAAGTGGCCGTCACTGGGGTGGTACCCTTAAGGGTACATTTTTGTACCTCTAAGTCAGGGGTAGGCAAGTTCGGTCCTAGAGAGCTGATGTCCTGCAGAGTTTAGCTCCAACCCTACTAAGCTACAACAGTATAAAATTCATGGCTCCCAGTATGCATTGCAGCATTAAGTATGTCACCATTGTTGAGATTCATATGGTGATTCTTGATATCTGTGTGCATCTAAACTTTTTTCTCCCTAGAATGTATTTAAAAATCAAAATTCAGAATGCCTGATCTGTGGTAAGAAAGTATTGTTAGTGAATATTATTTATTAATATTTTTGGTCAGTGATGAGTTTAGTCAAACACTTTACTTCATGACAGTTTTTGTTTATGACTTCTTTAGATTTGAACAGATTATGTGTTTTATTAACACTGTAACAAAAACCACAAACTCGCATAAAAAGCCAAGAGTTAAACTGCCCAACTAAATAAAACACGTATTTCCAATAAAACCGACATCTAAACCTCTGTTAATTCATTCTCAATAAGAGCTTCTATAGAGGTCTTTCAAGGTTGGAGCCAAACTCTACAGGACAGCGAACTTGCCTGCCAATTGTTTAATTGTACCATAAGGACCAATTGTGTACCTTTAAATGTACAGTTATACGTTTTGTTCCCCAAGGAACAAAATTGTACCTCCACTATACCTTTTTTCTGAGAGTGTATAGAAAAGTTTATGAAGTCACTCCGCAATACAATAGCAAAATATATAAGTGTAGTATTTTTATGGACCCATTGTGCGAGCTGTCTCTTTAATACCGCATGGTTTATATAAAAGTTGCTGCTGATTGGGCTGACATTTTGACACACCCACCAAACAAGAGGAAACGTATCTCGAACCCCGTTGCACACCTTTTCCAGGAAACATGTCGTTCATCCCGGAAACCATTATTAAAACCATTGTAGTTCCTTCATTAAAAGGAACACCTATTTATTGAATCTTCAATAGTCCTTTAGCATTACTGTGCATATTGATACAGGTTGTTGGCTGGGATCTTTGTTTTTAAACCTCTCACAGGACACTTCAGAAGTGGGTCAAATGACTTAATGTTCTCTCATGTCTTGGTCCTGTAGGTGTGTGTTAAATGGAAACTGGGCCTCCCGCAGCTCTTTCTGTTAATCCTGTAGATGATTCATTACACACTCTACAGGTGGTAACAGGAGACGACTTCAAAGCAAGCAGATGACCTCTGACCGCAAGCCACATGACGAAACCTGTCAGATTTACACTGCGTAGAAGTGACAACTTACAGTCTCCGAGTGGATAACAGAGAAGGGGATTTTGTTATTAATCCATTGCAAAACAAGTTCACTTTAACTTTTCTGTGAATGACAAACGTAATGAGCCGATGAAGTCTTTTGACTTCCATCAGCTTGATACAACATGACAATTTAATTGCCACTGGCCTACTATAAATAGAACCTAATGGGTAATGCTACAATGTCATTTGCAACATTAATATTCCCCTGCTGGGCGAACTGATGCATAACCCTTTCAAAAAACGAGATCCCAGCCAGGTCAAGTTGCAGCCTTTGCGCAAAGAATATTTGCTAAGTTGGTTTATTTTAAAGAGGATATTCACAGTTGCTGCTAATGGCAAAATATTTGTTCTACCAACAAATGCCCCACCGTACCAAGCCCAATAGTAATAGTGACAGATTTAAAATGCCCCATGGCCATTACACTGGCTGTTGAGTCCAGTAGAGTCTGAGGTGAAGTCCCCGTGAACCGGAAGTTGCAACCAACTTTACTTCAGTGTTGTGACGAATTTCCAAGTGACAAGGAATATTGAATAGAGGGCGGGTTTTATTTTAGCGCACCTCCTCTCCAGCCTTCATACCAAACTGAAAGTTTGAGAATTGCTTAAGGATATTCAACCCAAGCGTCAAACTGACGTCATGAGAGAAGGAACGCCATTCCAGAGCGGAAGCTAATTTTCAGATTTTGATTAAAGATTACCATGACAAACTTTTTTTTTCTGTGTATTAACTTGCATGGATCCATTTTTCACCACAAGACTAGCAATGTGCGCTAACAAAGTAAATAGGGTCAATTTTGATTTCATAATGACTAGAATAAAGGATTCGTTCAACCAAATATTCTGCCAAAAGTTCTGTCATGATTTACTCACCCAAGATACAATTAAGATACAAATTAAGATATTTGAAATGAAACCTGAGTTTCCAGGTAACCAGAAGTTCCAAAAAGGTCATAAAGGCATTGTAAAAATAATTCATTGAGTGGTTTAATCCAAGTCTTGTGAAGAGATTTGTAAATATCTTAACTCTTTCCCCGCCATTGTCGGGATTTTCTGTCATTTATGACACAACGGTTTCCCACCATTGACAGTAGGCAATCCATACGGTAAGTGCCGCTATTATGCATCTTCTGAAAGAGTAGAGAATCTCAGAAAAAAAAAAAAAAAATGAAGAAGCAGAAACAAGTGATAGAAGTGTTGTAAAATGTAATCATCAAATATCAAACAGCATATAAATCAAAACTGCCTAATGTTACTGAATAAAATGTCAACCAGGGATGAGCTATAGGACAGTGAAGCTTTGGGGGTGTTGATGGACTCGATCTACTCCATCTATGTTTGATCATCACTCTGAATCTGATCCAGACGAAGTCTTTGACAAAACATGATTTGCTCTGCTTTTTGTTCAAAATGTTGTTGTGTTTTTAAATGAAACGTACCCATATTCAAGTTGATAAAAAAGACTGCATAAGCTAGAATAAAAGGTGTTTTTTTTTTTTTTTTAAAGCAGAGGCTCTGTTCTTTCCTTTGATATATTGTGTGTTCAAGGGGTCATCGGATGCAAAATCCACTTTAATATGGTGTTTGCATATAAATGTGTCTTTGCAGTGTGTGGGCACAACCACCCTACAATGATAAGAATCCATTCACTCCTTTTTTAATCCTCAAAAAGCCTAAACACTCTCAATAATCAAGCCGTTTTAATTTTCTGAGCAATATGATGTCATATTGCTCATGCTCCGCCCACGACCATATTAGCCATATTAGCATATTTCCACCCTCAGCCAGTAGTACACTGTCCGCTGAAGAGAGGGGTGGGTGAGCAGTAGCTCATTATCATTTAAAAAGACATGCACCGAAACAGGTCGCTGTGAACAGAGCTGATTTTGAGGAGGTAAAAAGGGTGTTGTTTTACACAAACATTGAGGAATTTTAACCATAGTATGTTACAGACTTTACATGAAGACCCTAAAGAATCATACCAACTTGTGGAAAATGGGCATCCGATGACCCCTTTTAGATATGTTGAAAGTTTTGAGAAAATTATTAAAAATGCTGGTGCAGACTGGCTACTTTAAAGGTCCCATGATGTGGATTTTTATCATTTTATAATGTTTCTTGAGGTGTACTTATATTGTTAGTATGATTTTCTACATCATAAAATGTCATAATTTAGAAATAATAGGCATTTTTCTATCCTGATTTTAGCCCTCAGACTTGAATGCACTGTTTGAAGGGGCGTGTCAGATGTGAGACTTCAGTGAAAACGCCCACTGCTGTGATTGGCTGACATCTTTGCATTTGAAATGCGTATTACATGTGGAACCCCTCTCGAATACTTTTACTCCGTTTTTTTTTACTATTACAGCCGTCGAGATGAACAAATCGTGAAAGTGTTGATAAAAGCATTATTTTTAGATCTTTTCCCATCACATGAAAGGCTGCAGTGATGAGCATTGAGTACACAGAAAGTCTGTTGATCGCGTCAATGCAGTGATCTCGTCATTGCAGCGCGTTTTCTCTCACAAAATGCTTTCACCACAACTAACAGCAAACACAATATCGACATGAATACATAACGGCAGTTTGGGCATGTGTGCAGATACACTCGCGGTGTGTGATTGACAGCTCCGAACATTATAAAGAGAGTGTTCGTTGACCGCCCTCTGTAATTTAATCAATTTAGATTTGCTTCATGCTACTAGAAACAATGTGAAGTTGATCGTTTAGTCCAGGGGTGTTCAATCCTGCTCCTGGAGGGTCACTGTCCTGCAGAGTTTAGCTCCAACCTCAATTAAACACACCTGTACCAGCTAATCAAGGTTTTTAGTCATACTAGAAACTTCCAGACAGGTGTGTTGAGGCAAGTTGGAGCTAAACTCTGCAGGACAGTGGCCCTCCAGGACCGACTTTGGACACACCTGGTCACTGGCATAAACGGTATTAAACGATTTAGAAAGAAAGTCTGTGTGAACTTGAATAATTAGCTACACATCAGAAATCACTGATCACAGATCAGGCATTAATGAACACTGTTACTCACTGTTTGTGGCAGTGCTCAAAGGTAGAGCAGGACACCTAGGGCTTGGTTTACACCTATCGCCATTTCTAGCCACTTGGGGACCATAGACAGGCTAGGGGAACTCATATTAAATGTTAAAAAAACGCATAAAGTGACATTTTCATGTCATGGGACCTTTAAAAATAAAAAATAAATAAAACACTGGCAGAGAAAGAGTTAATAAGTCTCAAAAAAAAAATTTCTTTGAAGAAGCAGGGTTTTCAAAACCTGGATATGGTAGCCTAATTTTAAAAGTGTGATTTCACTTCAGAAGTGTGAATTCTAGACCTGGAAAAGTCATAACAATTAAAAAATCCTAGAACTCCATGGGGACTTTTTTCTAATTATGATCTAAAATATTTTATCAGGTAGAAATTGTAATAAATATATATATATATGAGTAGTATTCGCACATCCAAATGTTACTTAAGCAGGTGCTCGATCAAAAGAAAACTGAGCTGAAATGCAAAAGAATGGCACATTGCTATTTCTGCTCCAAAAGAAGTTTAATAATCACAAATGACTACAAAACATTGCAATTTATATAAATATTAACAACTTTTTCCATGTTGATATAAAAGTTGTTGTATGATTGTTGTTATCTTTGCCTATGTTGCAATTTATTAAACTTCTTTGGGACCAGAAATAGCAGTGTGCCGGTTCTTTTATAATTAAAAATTTTTTTTTTTAAATTCATAACCAGTAAATCATGATCAATTGAAAAGTAATGTAACTGTATTGGTTTGAAAGAGTGAAGAACATCCAGGTCCTCAAACGTATGGAATTTAGATTTTTTTTGGAATCAGTGTGTGCATTCACACACATCCCGTAAAGACATGGGATGGGATGTGTAATTGTTCACACATGATGCGTTCCAGGACTGATCCCGACAATTTTACTAGGTCCCCATCCCGGGACATGTTTGCGTTCACATAAGGCAATTTTCTGGGATCAATGTTCTGTGTGAAAGGGGCTTAGGAGTGTCTGGCTTTTGAATATTGTTGTGGACAATGGTGGATCTTAGAATCAAAGTCAGAACTTCTCTAGTGTTTTCCTACCTTCTCTTGTGTCTCTGGGTCTCTGGAGTTGGTGGGAGGTTCAGGTGACATGAGGGTCTCCACGAAGTGCTGAATGTTCTTGTGGTGGTCCTCGTCCTGCTTTTCCCCCGGCAGCTTCACATGGGGCTCCGCATGCAGGCGCCCCCCCTCCTCTTCCTCCTTATTCTTCCTCAGCGTTTCAACGTGCCTCATCCTCCGGCGTTCATCACGGACTCGCAACATCTCCACAAAGTCCATCTGCAGCTGGGCCAGACCGCCACCGGAGTCACTATCATCAGCAGGCCCGCTAACACTGGAAATATTATATTAGCGCATGTTTATATAATGTCATGTTGGCTTTTTCGCATTTATTTTCCATGCATTCATACTGGGTTTAATATATTAAGTGGTTAAGAAGATTTGACTACTACTTCTTTTTCACAAGGGGATACCGACTTTTTTAGACACAGCTTTATTAAATGTGCATGACCTTTTTCTTCCATGCAAGCCTTCCTGTTCCCTTCCATGGGGGTCAGAATTTGATTGTCTTTGTACTTTGATAGATTCATCACCCTTTTAAGCCACTGGGAGACATTCTGGTACATGAGATTAAACTGTACTTGCAAACGTTCATGCATGGTATTATGAGAGCACATTACAATATTACATGTAGATCCAATTGATGTTCACTTTTATGATACCATAAACCTTTATCTAAAGTTTTCTGAAGTGCTCATCCTTACGTTCTGTAAGGTCGATTGCTTCATGCAAATATTTAACATAGAGTTTGCATCAGTCTTATCAATTCAAAGCTGATCCGTTCTTAAGCAAGCTGAAGTGGACATACAGTAAAAAGCATAAATACGCAATTAAAGTTGTGTTTTCGGCATCCTTTTATTGTTCTCGCACCTACTGGTTTGTGGTTCGGTCTCTTCACTTTCATCCGAGTCTGCTGTAGACTCCCTGGTCTTCCTCCTCCTCTCTCTCTCCACCTCTTCCTCATCCTCCACAGTCCACTGTCGAGCAAGCCTGAAGATCAAACACAGAACACATTTGAAATGCATCGATATTAAACATAGAATTATAATACTCCAGCATTAACCATTCAGACTTTCCCAATATATACATACATGGTTCTCGGTATTCCACTTTTCTGTGACTATTGATGTTGATGACGGACGGATAGATAGATAGATAGATAGATAGATAGATAGATAGATAGATAGATAGATAGATAGATAGATAGATAGATAGATAGATAGATAGATAGATAGATAGATAGATAGATAGATATTTTCATTGCACTTATTAAAAAAAATTATTCAGGCAAACTAAAACAAAATGGCACCGACATTCTGAGCTACTGACTACTGAAATCCATCCCGTCAGTCTTTTTGAAAGTATGAGAAGATGCATTGCGATCAAAGGTCTCGATGATGTATCCCAGAGGTGGACTATTGTATTTCAGTTTGAAAACAGTGTTTCATTGTGCAATAACAGGTTTTTCAAGCTCTGTTTTGGTTAAAGGATACTCACTGCCTTGAGTCTGAAAGCATGACATTAATTTCCATGAAGGTATTACTCTAGCTGTCAAAATAATCACAACCTGCATCACACACTTCAACTACATGTCCAGTCCTAATTACTTTCGGTTTTTATTTTAGTCATAAAGTTGTTATCAGATGGACATGACTTGCTACATATCAAGCTTAATGTAAATGTCCATTACAATGGAAGTGTTATTGCCGCGAGTGCTATTTTTATGGAAAAGGAAACTCGTCGTGTTTATTCTTTTCCAAGTTGCAATTCTTAAGTTTGGTGTTATTTTTGTCATACTTAAAAATGAAAAAACCCAAGTAAATAATAGCATTACAATGGTAGTTCTGGTAGTTTTTCAGTTAAACATCCATAGTATGAGCACCTGCTTCTGCAACCTGTCAGAAACCGCAAAACCATTAACCAGACTAAACAAAATAAACGCTTAATGTATTAAAAAATACTTACGTTGACAAAGCAGACCAGTTTTTCCGGCTAATGGACATTATATTTGTTTCTTTTATTGAAGTCGATTGGAGAGAGGTGTGTGAAGTCCTGCTCTCTTCTGTCTGTGTGCCACCTTTACCCCGCACCTTCGAGAGAGCCGCGTCACATGACCACCTTCCTCACCTCCCGCCGAGCGTTCCCATCATGTTCACTGTGTCAATACATCATTATTCAGTCGCTTCCGTATTTTTATCAACTCTGGCATCATGTTTAAGTCATTGAGCGGCTCTACACCGTGTGTGGACGACGGAGGAACACTGCAGTTACACGACAATCACCACGCTCCCTTTATCATTAACAAGCTGCTGCATGGTCTGCAAGTGTCAAAGCTATAGTTACCTCAAAGAAAGAAACCCCAAAAATATTGTTCAGTTAATGTCAAAAAGCTAGTAGCCAATAAAATAAATGGACAAAAATATATCAGAAGAAAACAACTAAAATATTATTAACCCTACTATTAGTAGCCTACACTTAAATGTGTACTAAATGTGGGCCAATTTAGTCCAAATCAGTATTGAAATAGTACACTTACATTGATATTAGTATAATTACTACATAATGTAGGCTATATAAAAATATACTTGAACGTTAAGTATACTTCATTTCATTAAATGTACTTGAATATTCTTTTTCATAAGGGTAGCCAAGAAAAACATTTAAAAAACTGGATTTGGATATTTGGATATTTTCATTCATTAGTAAAACAATATCCATACAATTATTTAACTTGCATGACCTGAAGTAGCTATTTCTCTTGTTTAATTTGATGCTTTGTATTTATGCTAATCTCAAACCCACATGCTAAAACGGTTAGCCTTGTTATGGTTGTTTGGGGGGATAGTTGTAACAGTTTATTAAAAATTTTACAACCAACCCCTATGATGATTCCAATGATTATCAATCACATCCTCTGTTGAGGCAGTTTCATTGCACATCGAAGGATTTATTCACATGTCTTCTTACCAGCTAAAAAATGATCTACCTCAATTGAACGCACAAGTTTTTTGTGCACATTATTAGAATTTATGCACATCTTGATGTTTCCATCCAGCGTTTTTAAGCAATATCTCAAAATTCACATATAGGTGGATCTTGGAAACATAGCTAGCGACTGAACCCTTATGTGACAGGATTACAGTACACTTACACACTGATAGAAAATTAATCATTGAGGCTGTAAGTGTAACAAAACAAAAAAATATATATTTTTTTACAAATAATTATTTGTTACTTTACTTTGATATTTTGAGTAGCTCGCTTAATCTGGGTTTGTAGCAAAACATTTTGTATAATTATATATTGCACTTCTTATCCTGACAAGGCTTTGTAGACATGTGCATTTCCATATGAAATGCTTTGCTCAATGAGCAAGTGTTTATAGCAGTATTGTGGTTTGTCTCTACGGCATACTGCTTATTACATATAATGAAATAGAACTAATGCAGGTCGTACGAAAGTGCTTTCACTTGAGTTATTTTTACGTCTAGTTTTCTTGACATTTACTCAGTTGTATTATGTTTCTGCTACACTATTTCACATTTACTTACATTTACATTTATGCATTTGGCAGACGCTTTTATCCAAAGCAACTTACAGTCCCTATTGCAGGACAATCCCCCTGGAGCAACATGGAGTAAAGTGCCTTGCTCAAGGACACAGTGACACAAGGACTGCTGGGATCGAACCAGCAACCTTCTGTTTAACCCACTGGACCACCATCTCACATTTAATTTGTGTTTACAAGGAAATTTGAGTTAAAATTACTTAAGGGTGCATGTTAAAGACATGTAAAGTCTATTAGTACAGTAGCTACATGCTGTACAGGCAATTTTTGCACTACATTTAAAGTGAATGCTTTTTTTGTCCGTTTAAATTGTTCATATTGTTAAAAAACAGTTTTTTCTTGGTTCTTCAATGATGTTTATGTGAAAATTGCATAGTGTGGGTGTTATTTCAGCAAATTACCTCTCAGTGTTACATCTATCCCCAGCTAGTGTGTAGTGGGGTAGATTGTAACAACGGAGCTCTTTGTATTTGACATGAACTCACATAATCTGTGATTATGTCCAAGTGAGTTATATTTGTAGCAGACAAATGCGGCTACACTGAGACAAATTTGAGACACTGAGTGATACTCAAACAAAAAGTAACCATAAACTGTATAAAACAAAGGATGTAGTGTCCGTGACGTCACCCGTAGGTTTCTGAAGAGCATTTTTGAAGCCCGAAGTGGGCGGAGCCGGCCAGCCATCTTGGCAGTGCATCACTCCAGGATCACCAAAAATGGGCAAAGAGGCGGGACGTGGGTGGAGCTGAGGTGCCTGGTTGCTGAAACTGCCTAGCTTGACCATAGCTCAATCCACCTGTCACTCAAGTGGCCACGGCCTTAATTAAGCAGAACTTTAAGGCTTAATATAATTTAAACGGATGAGTTTTAAAACAAAGTTGTCATGAAGGGCAAAATTAGCTAGACCAAAACAACTTTTTGCTTGGTTCCCCGGTCTCCCCCTACGTCGCAATACGTCATGCCGACGTTATCATAATATTTTTCGTCATATGGAATTATAATAAGTCTGTCATTGTAAGTGAGTGACTCAAAAAAACAAGAATAGTCCTGTTATTATAATCATCAATGGCTTCACTCACAGACATCGACATCTTCATTGCTTGTAATGGGAACACTTAATTTTCTTTTATGCTGTGTTGACTCAGTATTGAAGCAATCTAGTTTTGTCGCATTGCATCAGGTAGCAGTGAAGATTTGGGTGAAATGTGCTTGTTTTCAAAAGGATGTTACATTTTTGAAACATCTTCCATGATTAAATACACTGAAGAATGCAGTATTTTAGGTGAAGTCAAGCATATTATGTCAGTTATTCACAGTGGAATTTACTCTGCAGTTCAGAAACCATTGAAACTTAAGGGCTAGAGGGCTTTGCTTTATTCCCCGTGCCACACCTATAAGAGACAAGTCTGCTGTACTTTGGCCAGAGCAATATGAAAGCCATAGTAGACTATCCAGTATAATAAGGGTTTGGTCATAAAGGAAATAATAGGCAACTTCACTGGAATGACAAATCTGGTGACATGTTTCCGCTATATTGTTTAATTTACAATTGCCTCTTGCAAGCAGAGAAAAAAAGCATTCCACATAAGGAGAGTCACAGTGAACTTCAACATTTACATGTTAAATGTTAAATAACTACAGCAAGCACAAGTGGCCTGAAACACCCCACCCAATGCCAACACAGGGAAGAGACATCGATATCCACTATGCAAATAAGGGTTGGAGTCCACTGTCTTCAGATGACAGCCTCCACAGTTAATGCTTCACTTCCTGCACAAGCTCCTTATCTCGTCATCCACGCATGATCATTTGGCCTATTCAATAGCAATTTAAACATTTGCATCAAATTAGACTAAACAAAACCAAAAAAAACACTTCACATCTGATATTTGTTTCTGGCATAGCATGCAAAAAGAAGCTTATGTTAGTATACACTTTTTTGAAAGAGGTTTTGTTTATTTTATAAGTTTAATTTCACCATTCAGGATTATGACTTTTTGTACAGTAATAAAACGTGTTAAACAGAGCCTGGGAACGTTTTGGTGAGAATACACATGTATAATGAATGATGTTTCGCTTTGTTTACTCTCGTAATACATTGGTAGACCTTACATTGACTTTCTCATAACTGAATATTGACATAATAAAAGATAAACTAATCAAGTAATTATTTACTTATTTATTGGCCACATTTGCGCAACCATTTGCACCAATGCAGAGCAGTTGGAATGAAATGCTATTGTCATATCAATGCACTGTTTAACGCCACCGCAAATAAAACCTGGGCTATTAAAGTATCTGATATGTAAATTATATGTTGAGTATGCAACTCTAAACCTAACCAAACAAAAGTTGCATAATCCTCCATGTTAACTTAACACTAAGGTTTCACTGGGTGGGGCCTTTCGCCGCATCAAACATCTTCTTTCTTCCCTCCATACCAGACATGGCCTCTACGTTCTTCCTCCAGTCACTGTCCTCAACTGGCCTCTTCTGCAAAAAAAAAGGATAGACGTGTTTATATTAACTAGCCATGCTTTGGGTGATTTCACTTGAATAGGTTACTTTCAAAGACTTGAGGTTAAGCTTGTTATCAAAGCCACTAGCCCTGCTGGTGTTGTAACTAGTTCTAAAAAAAACACACACACAAACAAACAAAACAAACCTTTTTCTCCATTGACAGGCATTCAAAAGTACCATATTAAATATTCTGCATTAGTAACTTAAATCGAGATTTGAGTATTTCACCGTTCTTGGCACAATTTGTGTCAGCCAGAAACAATTCAGTGGATTGTTCCAAGTTGTGATAAAGCAGAAGTGGCGACAGATTTTTTATTCCGTATTGTGACTGATTATTGAAAAAGAAAAATGTAAGATGGAGACTTGGTTCTGTGCATCAGTTGTTAATTGGATTTTGAGATATTGGAGTGCCCCTCAAAAGTGGAGGCAGATGAATGTGGGATTTTAAAGGGATAGTTTACCCAGCAATGAAAAGTAGCTGTTGATTTACTCACCCTCAGGCCAATCGAGATGTACAGTAGGTGTCTTTTTTTCTTCAGTAGAACAGTAAAAAACATTTTTAGCGGTCTTTGGTGATTCGTATAATGCTACTCAATGGCTACCATTCAAATAATCATATGCAGACAAAACAAAATTAAAGGATTAGTTCACTTCAAAATGAAAATTTCCTGATAATTTACTCATCCAAGATGTTCATGTCTTTCTTCAGTCGAAAAGAAATTCCGTTTTTTGAGGAAAACATTCCATAATTTTTCTCCACAGAATGGACTTCAATGGCAACCAACGGGTTGAAGGTCCAAATCAATGCAGTTTCAATGGGCTTCGAAGGGCTTCAGAGGCTCTGGGAAGGAATAGGGTCTTATCTAGCCAAACCATGGGCAATAAATAAAAAATAAAAAAATGTATATACTAACCTAAATTGCTCATCATGCACTGCTCCGTGATGTGCCAGGGATTGCGTAATCACGTCGGAAAGGTCACGCTAGACGTAGGCGGAAGTACCGCCCCAAACGAACGTGCTAAGACAAATACAAACGCTCTTTACCAAAAAAAAGCCATCTTCAACTTCAAAATCATCCGACATCGTTGTTTTACCTTTTTTTTTTTTTTTTTGCTAAAGGTTGTTTGTATTAAGGCCTGTTCACACCGGGACGATTTTATCGCCAACGTTTAACGCCTCGTGACTAAACAAAGGGCACCAATGTGAGTGTGCTCACCGATGCGCAAAACTCCTGGCGTAAAAGGTTTAGTTTTTTTATTTTGACGCGGTGCGTTAAAAACTGGCCGACCACTGAGATCAGCGCTTTTTTTCACATGCCTGGAGCTGCTGAAGTGACAGTAAAACACGACTTGGTGGCGCTCAAGCTCAAAACGGTCTTGCCGAGCACACATTAATACGACGAAGAAGTAGTAAGTAGACAAAGAAGAAAATGAGCTGCTAATGCTGCTTGCCAGTTAGCAAAAAGTGTGTGAATGGTTTTGGCAAGCACGTAAATACCTCTTCTTCTGTGTGAAAAGCGAGTGTCAGAAGCGTAAAGTGCCGCAGCACCACCTTGTGTACCGGGAGCGCATCTACTGAATGTGCACGTTCACTCGGCGCATCGCCAGTGAAAATCGCTTGGATAGACGAAAAACGTCACGAAAAACGCTGGCGATAACTGCGCGCGATATTCGTCCCGGTGTGTACAGGCCTTTAGTCTTCTCATTTTTGCTTTGTAAACACGGGGCCGGTACTTCTGCCTACGTCTAGCGTGACCGTTCAGACGTGATTACGTTATCCATGGTGTGCCGCGGAGATGAGCAATTTAGGTTAAAAAGTATATAATATATATATATATATATATATATATATATATATATATATATATATATATATATATATATATATATATATATATATATATATATATATATATATATATATATAATTTTTTTTTTTTTAAATGACCGTTTCGCTAGATAAGACCCTATTCCTCGTCTCGGATCGTGCACAGCCTCTGAAGCCGTTTGAAACTGCATTGATTTGGACCTTCAATCTGTTGGTTGCCATATAACTCCATTCTGTGTAGAAAAATTCTGGAATGTTTTCCTTAAAAAACTTGTGAGGTCGCTCCCGCAAATACGTCATTATGCGGCAGGAAACTTGGGCTTCAGACTGTTTGCCGAGGCTGTGGATTACAGGTAATAATGCTGTAAATAATGCTCAGTTCCTTTCTAAGACCTATTGCGTCACTTCATAAGACCTCAATGTATTGTCAGGAGCCACGGGTATTAATTTAGTTTTGCCTGTAAAATGTTCTTTTGACTCTCAAATTGACTTGCATTATACGAATCACCTAGGACCACAGTTTTCGCTAAAAACGTCTTTATTGTTCTACTGAAGAAAAAAAAAGACACCTTCATCTTGGATGGTGTGAGGGTCAGTAAATTAACAGCCAATTTTCATTTTAGGGTGAACTGTCCCTTTAAAGCCAAAATATGTAATTTTTCGCCGCTAGAGGCTTCTTATTCAAAACAAAGGCATAGCTTGATGACGCCTTGATTTTGCAGAACTTTTATTATCCCTCAGACGAATGCTTCTGCTTCTTCCGCTCATGTGAGGTAATGCAGCACTGTTTTATCATATTAGATACATTTGTGTTGAAAGTTATGTTATAATGCTTCTCTGTGCGTTCGCTCGGCGGCTATGAGTTCACAGTGCAGTGAGCTAGATGATATTAGGCATGATAAAACATGGTACTCGCGATAAATCAAGAAAACCAGATTTAAACAATAAGACTGTGTTGGGCTGCATAACAATGATTCGTTTTCTGTCGATGAATGCATCCAAACAGTTGCTCACCTGTCTAATAAAACACATTATATTTTAAAGCGTCTTTGGTGTTTCCATGGTTTCTACAAAATAAAATCTGAAATCGATGGTAACGCAGGTGGACTAAATGATTAGAAGAAACGCGGTATACTTCACCAGAAAGAAGTCCAGTCATTACATTTTGTTTAAACATTATGAGGTCAAAATTATGCTTTTCAATACAACATATGCCTCAACGAATTTATAACATGCAGTTAGAAATTCTCATTTAATGCTGACTGTAACTGTAAACTTGCTCTGACCGAATCACTAAATCAGAGAGAGGTTGTTGACTTGAGAACAGATCTGAGAATGGGATCAGTTCAATTCACAAATTAATCATTCAGTGCAATTTGTGAACGATTCAACAGGTTAATTGAAAAGGATAAGATTGTTCACAAATTGGACTTCGTGTTTCAGAGCGGATGCCAGTTTCGGAATTATATGTTTTTATGACATGTAGTGGAGTAAAAAATTCATTATTACACAAAAAATTCTTGGTTAAAACAACCCAAGTTGTGTTGGGGAAAAAAAAAAAAAAAAAAAAAAAAAAAAAAAGACAAACTGTCACATATAGATCCACTGGAGGCAAGTGTTTTGAACCCATGTGCAGCATTTATTACCAAAATCCAAAACATAAAACAAACACTTGGCAAAATAACAAACAAAACTTAGCTTGACAATAAACAAAACAGACTGGACCTGAAACACTCACCACCAACGGGTTACCACGTCAATAACAGACAAAGACACATGGCAAACATGAGGGCTTAAATACACACTAATGACAAGACAAGTGACACCTGTGAACAGTGATAAAACAATGAACCAATGACAGGACAAGACACAAGATCACATGAGGGCATGGGAGTCACATGACAAGACCAGGAAGTGCATGACAAGACTGTGAACATGACAAACTCAAACATAACCATGAACATGATAAACAAAACAGAACAATGAACATGAACCATCACCAAAACACCCTGTGACAGATCCCCCCCTCTATGGGCGGCCCCTGACGCCCAAACAATACCATAACACCCATGGCCTAACCGAGAGTCTTAACAAAAAGTCTTGGGGGAGGGATGGTGGGCCAGGCCCGTGCAGGGGCACCGGACCCAGACATGACCTGGACGGGCCTGGGAGCGTGGGCGGACCTGGACCCTGTGGCGTGGGCGGACCTGGACCCTGTGGCGTGGGCGGACCTGGACCCTGTGGCGTGGGCGGACCTGGACCCTGTGGCGTGGGCGGACCTGGACCCTCAGGCGTGGGAGGACCTGGACCCTCAGGCGTGGGTGGCCATGGCGGCAACGGCAGTTCACCGGGCCATGGCGGTAACGGCAG
Source organism: Gobio gobio (assembly GCF_949357685.1). Classification (NCBI taxonomy): domain Eukaryota; kingdom Metazoa; phylum Chordata; class Actinopteri; order Cypriniformes; family Gobionidae; genus Gobio; species Gobio gobio. The sequence goes on along the minus strand of NC_137117.1, from coordinate 36,388,544 downwards.
TTCATCAGGCCATGGCGGTAATGGCGGTTCAGGGGGCCACAGAGGCGGGGCCTTCATGGCCTCCATGTACCCCTTGCCCCCCCCAAAAATTTTCTTGGGCGGGACAGCGGGGCCGTGGGCTGGAGCCTGGACGGGGCCGTGGGCTGGAGCCTGGACGTGGGCTGGAGCATGGACGTGGGCTGGAGCATGGACGTGGGCTGGAGCAGATGACCCTGGCTGGGTTGTGGTGGGTACTGTGGGACAGTGGAGCTCCTCTTCTGCAAAACCCACAGTGAACGAGGAATCACTCAGCAGAAGTGCAAAGTCAATATACTGGGCCAGAGTCCCCGGGGAGTTACTTTCGGGCATCAAATAGCTTACAACCTCACTAAGTCCATTAAGAAAAATCCCCTTGAGGGCAACATCATTAAATTCCACCTGGCTGGAGAGTCCACAAAACTCCTCAACATAGTCCTCAATGGATCGATGGCCTTGGCGTAGGTGAAGGATGGCAACTGCTGGGTTCATAATTTTGGTCTGTTATTCTGTAACATATAGATCCACTGGAGGCAAGTGTTTTGAACCCATGTGCAGCATTTATTACCAAAATCCAAAACATAAAACAAACACTTGGCAAAATAACAAACAAAACTTGGCTTGACAATAAACTTGACTAAACAAAACAGACTGGACCTGAAACACTCACCACCAACGGGTTACCACGTCAATAACAGACAAAGACACATGGCAAATATGAGGGCTTAAATACACACACTAATGACAAGACAAGTGACACCTGTGAACAGTGATAAAACAATGAACCAATGACAGGACAAGACACAAGATCAGATGAGGGCATGGGAGTCACATGACAAGACCAGGAAGTGCATGACAAGACTGTGAACATGACAAACTCAAACATAACCATGAACATGATAAACAAAACAGAACCAAGAACAATGAACATGAACCATCACCAAAACACCCTGTGACACAAACCCAGCAATTGTTTGTCCATTTTATTGGTTGTTTTAAGCAAACATTTAACCCAACCGCAAGGTTAAAACAAACCAATTGCTGGGTTTGTCCATTTTCTACCCAACTTGTGTTGTTTTTAACCCAGCATATTTAGAGTGTGTGCTTTGGGATGTAGTGAAGTAAAAGTAAAGGTTTGCTAATATAAAAATACTCTTATAAAGTACTTAAGTCAACCCACAATGTCCCTTTAATCTTCTGGTTTCACTACTCTATTAAGGGCTTGGTCTCTTTGGTCTCAGTATGTTGTATTTCATCTCTCTGATCAAATAAACACAATACAAAAGGTTATTTGCATTGAATTCAGCTACGCATCTACACAAAAGCTTTTCTTCTAGTGTACCAAACTTCTGTTGTCCACTCTCGTGTCTGTCATCTAACACCCAACCTCTGTTATATTCAGGACAAACACTGACAAGAATTAACATTGTCACTGTTTGGTCTCCAAAAACTTTGCCTTTTACTCCTCCGCCTCACATCCCATGAGCCTCCGCCTTTCGAACAGCTGTTAGAGGTGATGTCATCCTTCTTGTCTGAGCTCTGTTAATCTCCAGATAGTCAGGGTGCATTGTTTCTTTTAATATCTGCATGGTGAGTATTGCCTATCACTTGAGCCACAAGTTGCCCAAGTGCAGATAATTTCGGGAGTAAGGTGAGAAGGTTAGTAATGTTTTTAAGCCTTTCACTGGTCTAACCTTGATTAAAGCTACACTGTGTAACTTTTTTAGTCTATTCTTAGCTAAAAACACTTAGTTCTTTCAAAAATATATGTGCTCATTAATGTATATTTACTTCTTTCAAGTAATAAAGTATTCTCGTAAGTTTATAATATGCCATTGAAAATACATAAGGTAATGGGATCTAACGGTGGTCGCCATCTTGCCCCTCCATCTTGAAAGTACATTAGCCAAAGAGGGACATACCCGTAAATTCAAGCTTCGCCTTTCGCGTTTTAACCGGTTTTAATACTCGATGGCACTGTACAAAATTCCCTCCCTCGCGCATGTGCGCGTCAACTTGTTCAGACTTGTCTGGTGCATGTGCAGAGAGTTTTCCTGGCTTGTTTATTCCTCAAAAGTTTGTTTTTCCTTGTGTGGTATTTCTATGCGTTAATAATTCCATAAGTATTAATAGTTATTGTCATTGTAGATGTGTTTCAGAGTGTGTCATCGCGTAATTCAGTTGATGTCACCTCAGAAGTATTTTTGTGTCAACATACAATAGCATAATGCTCACCTATTTGAATAATCATTCAGTTATTTTGTTATCAACAATGTTTATTCGTTTATAGAAAATATTTGCTTGTAATGTATGTTGATGGAAATATGTATCAGGTCTGATCGGCATTTTAACAATTGTTATACAGAGCGCAGTGCAGTGCTAACGTTAAAGCGCCGCACACACTTTTGTAACCGGACACCGCTTGCTAGCAGCAGCAGCTGCAGCTCCGCTCCTTTTAATGCAGCTGTATTTAGCGCCTATATATGGTACAATAAGCTCTGGTTTACGGTTACATTATACAAATGTAACTTATAAGTATAGTTATACAGTTCTTAACTGTGTATGTACCATCCTTATTTGTTCTCTCACAGAAACCACATTTATGTACATATCCACACAAACCTGTTTATGCCTTGCAATTGGATGACTGAATAAACATTACTATCATCAAAGTTCACTCTGGATTAGCTGCAGTTCTTTCTAGCCGAATAATTAGGCCAGTTGATTTCCAACCATCCCACTGCGCACAGAATATCCCACAGGCACCGTGTCGAATGTGGACGAGGTCGAACTGGAAGCCATGTTAATCTTGGACTAAATCGGCCACCGTAGGAGTTGAAACGAAATCGGAATTGAGAGGAACAGAAACTAAAATTCACTGGATGGTCATATACCTTTTCACCACTAGATGGGGGAAAATATCACACAGTGTAGCTTTAACAGTTTACTCTCATTATCTTACATGCAACATTCCAAGATTTTCCCACTTGTCATGTTTTGTTTGCATCTGGCATTTGTACCGATGTACCCATTTGACTACGTAAACATTGCTTGAATTGGTCATATATCTTTGTTTATGTGTTCAGATGGCATTGTACCTTCTCAGTATCCTCCTTTTTCACAGATTTGAGGTTGGCTCGTAGGTCCATTGAGACTTTATGCTTTGAGCCTAGGAGAGATCGGAGGATGGCATCTGCAGAAACCCTCACCCTCCTCAGGGTGGGCCGCTTGAACTTACCCCTCAGGTCCAGAACCTTAATGTTCAGGTCTTTGATCTAGAGGATGGACAGTCATTCGATTACTTATGAGATATCTAGCATAGGCTTTGTTCCAAAAGCTAGTGAGCTCCATACATATATAGCATTCTCCTGCTTCTTACTGTAGGCATAATATACTTTTGAATAATTATTACTATAATTATACCTTCTTTAGGCCAGTGTCAGAGGTAGTACTGCACCCTTCCCATACAATATCGCAGGCAAAAAAAAGTAAGTGAAATGAGTAGAATGTCCAAATTTATAAAACTGTAGTGAGCATCTGATGGACACTTTACTATCCCTTGAGGCCATGGGAGAGGATTTGTGAATGGCAGTGAAGTGACACAATAGGGTAATGTCTTGACTGCATTCATATTACATGCATAGAACGCACTTTTTAACAGTCCTAAAGTAAATTTGTCATCAAATGTGGTACCTACTCAGACAGTTTGCAATTTTGGATGCAGCTCATTAATTTGTTGTGAAGTCAGTCCCATAATGCACTGCGATGATGAACAAATCCACTCAAGATAGCAAACAAAGCAAGAGAAATGTCAATTATGAACACATTTCTTTTAGTAGTGAAATGTGTATCTAAAATATATGATACAGTATTTAAAAAGTACTGTTTTAACCAATGTTTGTGTGTACTTTGAGTTTTTATGCTGATAGAGTGCCATGTGGTTAGCTTAGCGACATGCTAACACCAAACTGTATGTATTGATTCTCATGAGTAACACTTATACTAGTCAGCATAGACTAGTCATCTAGAACATGAGCATGTCAAAGAAATGAAACCAAACAGCTTGTAATCACTGTTGACTTTGCTCACATGATGGAATGTCGTACATCTCGCAAGTTATTTTGGCAAAAATGACAGTAAACAAATCCAAGGATATTTTGGCTAGAAGTGTGTTACTCATAGCCAGACTATATCGGATCTATAGTTAACTGAGACGACGGCTTTTGGTTGTTGGGAAGGTTGCATTTCAGTTAGTATGCTCCCTTAAGGCACATTCACACCAAGGACATTACCTACTGTTATATGTATAACTGTATAATGATAAAGATATAATTCTAAAAATTGTTCTAATATAAAAGAATAGCAGAGTTCACGCCACAACTATAACGATAACGGCACAGAGGAACAATTATCCTAAAAAAATCTTCCCCCTTTTCATGAAATCACAATCCCAAATGCTCAGAGTTGCATACTAATATTAGAAGCCTCCAAATAGACCAGAGGAAGACAGCAAGTTGTGACATTGTCCAACTGGTTATTAAACTAAGGCTTATGTGGATTTTCATACCTCACGCTTATTCAGTAAGACTTTGGCTTCAATATCATAGCGTTCCTCATCCACCACATCCATCTTAGCATGAAGCTCCTGACAGAGTTCCTAAAAGAGCCAGAAATGTTAATTGAGTTTCAGGAATCCTATTTGAAGTGAATGCGTATAATAATACACAGGGTTCTGACTAAGAAAATAAAGCTTATCCAAAAGACCTTTTATTATGGGAACGAAATATCATATGGCAAATTTTCCTACTTATCGTTTTACTCAGACAGACATCTCATAATAATGATCGTGGTTGGCTTGGATGGCTGTTTACATTGCAATTAGTCAAATTAAGATAGACAGGCATTGGGCAGGACATTTGCATCAGCCTTATAAAAGCTAAAATGCAAATAAAGCTGGGTGGGGTGGCGTGAGCAGCAGTGATTGCACCATTAGATTTCAAGTCGTGAGGATTTTCGTGTGGCACCAAATGAGCTAAACTGAATGTTGGGAGGAGGATTTCATGTAGAATTATGCCATGAGGTTACCTCAAGCTCAGCGAATGACATGCCATGCGTCTGCAGGGGAGGGGCTTTCTCTGTCAGATACCTCTGCTTCTCCTCCTCTTTATCCAACACCTCCTGCTCCAGCTCATCCTTGGCTTTGGCCGCCATCAAACTCTGAACACACACAAATAAATGTCATACCCACACTTGCACTTGTCCTGTGTTTAGCACAAGTGTTTAAGTGGACGTTAAGACCGCATGTGTGTGCACAACTTTTGATTACCTGATGGGACGCACTTATAAGCTGCGTCCCAATTCAGAGACTGCATCCTTCGAAGGCCGATTGTGTCATCATGAAGGCTGTCCTAATTCGACGGCTCTTTCAAATATGGCCTCCAAATGCATCCTTCCTTTCCCGTGAAATGAAGGATACAACAGATGGATCCTTCACAGCCTCGTCTATACCAGAATTCATTGCGCGCCAGTGACGACTTAAATGTTAGAATTGGGTTTCAGGAGCATGCAGCCTCTGAATTGGAACACAGCTTTAGTGATGTAAACGTGCAAGTATAAAGAGCTTTATTTACACATTTAGATTTTCAATACTTTGAAAGTTTATATGCAAAAAATACACATCTAAATGTCTTTTCAGTAGTACCTTTGAAACAGATGACACCATGTATTAATTGTGGTGCTTCTAGTTAAAGGGATAGTTCACCCAAAAATGATTTACTCACCCTCAAGCAGGTGTACACGACTATCTTCTTTCAGAAAAACACAATCAGAGTTATATTTTAAAATATCACTGCTCTAGCTTTATAATGGTAGTGAATGGCGGTCCTGATTTTGAAGTCCAAAAAAGTGCTTCCACCATCATAAAAGTAATCCATACTACACCAAGGGGTTAATAAAGCCCTTGTGAAACTGAGCGATGGCTTTCTGTAAGAAAAAATGTCCATATTAAAAACTTTACAAAGTAAAATAACTAGCTTCCGGCAGACAGCCAATGCAGGAGTATCGCAAGCTTTGACGCCTCTCGAGGTTCTAACAAATAGGTCTGGGCAACAAAGTCAAGCTTCTCTTCTCTTGTATCGAAATCCTCTGACATTTCTCTTTAAAAAATCTAAATCTAATGTTCGTCAATATGTCATGTGTCAGGTCAAGGGTTACTCAATGTAAATTGATGCATGCAGCCGTCTGCCATGTAAGCTAGTTATTTATAAGGTTTTAAATATGGATATTTTTCTTACAAAACGGCATCGCTTCGCTTCAGAAGTTCTCCCCCGGAGCCGTGTGGATGTCTTTTATGATGGATGGATGCACTTTTTTAGGTTATCTTGACCTCCATTCACTGGCATTATAAAACTTGGAAGTCCGATTGTATTCGTCTGAAGGAAGAAAATCATATAAGGGTGAGTAAATCATGGGGTAATTTTTTTATTTTTGGGTGAACTATCCCTTTAAGCAGTTGCAAGTGTTTATACTCATCTCTGCACCTATAAAAGGTGCAACACTTTACATTTTACTACCAAGTTATATGGAATATCTAATTAGTTTACCTTGCACAGTAAAGTTTTCCCTGACATTGCATGATTTCGGGGCATATGAGATCACGAACATGATGGGATATGCTTAGCCTCAAATAGGCTCATGGGATACAATACTCTAATATCCAAAGTGCCATTAGAGATGGTGTGGATTTAGTGTGCATTAAGGGCACTGAGTTTTTGCCATTTATCAGACTTTGGACAGTCTTGCACTCCAGTCACGTAGACGCACAGTAAAGGCCAAGACTGCAAGTATGGCTGTTGGGACGGGCCAAACATTATCTTGGTTTAGACACATGCCTGCCATCTAGTGGTGTGTTATTGACTCTTTCTCTGACTTCACAATGTTCATAAATCCCTGTCATAGAAAAGCTGCTTCAGCGGATGGCATCACTGCTATTGTGAGGTTTAAATGGGGCGTGACCAATGTTAAGCAAAAATAATGTTTGAGGGGCATGATCAAAGATAATGCCTTTGAATCTTAACTCATGTTGAGGATGTTGAGAGGGGGGAGGGGGGAGTAAATATGAATGTATATGTGAATTTATGTGTGTTACAAACCAACCTTAAGCATAAGCTTTCTTGAGGCTGAGATCTTGGACTTCCTCTGGGCCATAGATATGAAAGTTATATGCAGTATAGTATAGGTACAGATGATCAAATAATCAAAGTTTTAGTATAGAAAATGATGAATAACTTACCTCTTGCCTGAAAATACAGCATAAAATGTATATTGGTTGGCTGAAAACTTATTTGACCACTAGAAATTATTGTTGCCCGTTCACACCAAGTATACCAAGCCCATAAAGATATGGATCCTAAATTGTTCTAAATATAAACTCATAACTATAACAATAAAGGCACAGAGAAATTATATCATTGGATTCATTCTCAGAAGCTTTTTTTGCCCAGGTGATGTATAATAAAAACAATGATAGCCAATCAGAATCCATCCTCTACTTTAAAAAGCTCAAGCATTATAAAGCGTAAAACGACAAAACTGCAGCACGCTTCAACAGAACGTTATCATCGACTGGTGTGGATGCTAATATAGTTATCATTATAGTTATCCTTACAGATATTGTTCTTGGTGTGAACATATTTAGAGATACACACTCACCCTTGTTCAGGCATCTTGGCAGCTGAGCACTAAAAGAAAGCAAAACCAATGTTAGATTGATTTGATACATTCAATTTAATTCCGTACTCCCACTGAATTCCCACTGAATGAATTTGAGAATACATCATGGCCACATCCTGTCCTCCTCTGACCCACTCAAATTTCTCTGCAAGTTTTTAGTCAGTGACGTAAAGACTCCCAAGCAAAGCCATGAGTGATCCTACTACTTTCTTAGCTGGATTAACAAGAATCAATGTGGCACCTCTACGCTGCCCGGGTTGTTTTTATTTATACTTTTTGAATAAATTGTGCATGCAGTCGACTCTGCCTGTTATATCTGCGTTTTATAAACCACACAAATGGGTAGGTTTAGGGATGGATTGGGGTTGGGTTACATGTTAAAACGTGTCTAGATATCGTAAATAAAATGATGCTGGCTGATTCAATTGAGAATCACAGTCCAAAGTGTCATAATGACAAAATCAGAACCCAATATATGATCATCATGACGATAACGTTCCCATGCCCAACGCCTGTGTATGACGCCAAAGGTTTCTCATTGAAATGAATGGAGCACTCAGCGCGTCGATTTAGTGACGCCTAGGGGTACCTTTAGCGTCTTTATTGTGACGCGGAAAGCACTTGATCATGCTTTGGACTTTGACGCCTTGGGAGTGAGAACGGGTTGGTAGTTTGGAGGTTTATGTGGAGGAGTTCGTCAGCATGTTCCATCATGCCACCTGACACTCATGGAGGGGTTCAAGTGCGGACTGGACAACCAGATTTGGCTGGTTATGCCACTGGGGGATTCCTGCTGGACAGTGGTGGATTACGTCAACTTTTCTCTGGGGATAGGCCGATCCTGTTTTACTTTGGGCCATGTTCAAGAGGATTTCGTTCCCTGTGTCCAGCCCCACATAACATCGGTAAACACCTTAGACCCAGAGCCCACACCCACTGCGGAAAAGGAGAGACCGAGAGACCCAGCTGATACCCACCATGGACACCAAGCCTGAGCCAATGCTCGCTAAGAAACCAGAGCCAGCAGCCTCGTCTGTCCCGGAAGAAAAGCCTGAGGTCCCCTTTGACCAGGTGTGTGAGCTGTCCACCACATCTGAGCCAATGGGGGTCTTAGTGGAACTGGAAGAGGAGGAGTGGCTAATCGACTGGAGAGGTAGCGCTTTCCATCCTGATTTCCACCCATGAACCTCTTCTGCCGTTGGAAGTCCCACCCATCACAGTTTTGTCCTTGTCATCGCTGGAGGTTCCGTCCAGCACAGTGATGTCTTCGTCATCGCCAGCCATTTCTTCGTCCCTGCCTCCGCTGTATTCCTTCAGCCCTTGCATTTTCGCCATGCAATCTGGATCTGCCTTCGAGCTTCCAGTCACCAGCTCCACCGTGGCATGGTGATTACCTGGCTCAGCCTCGTCCTTCCAAGACCTTAGCACCACCTTGGACCGTCGACCAGTCAGCTACGCCATGGCTCCTTGCCCCCTCAGTTCCACCTGGGAGCGACATCCCTTAAGCTCCACGGGCTCCCTCGTCCCACTGGCTTCACCCTGGTCAGTCATCACTCCACCATTGCCACAAACTTCTGGGCTGTTGGGTGCGCTCCATCCTTCCACCCCTGCGGCTCCATCGGGCTCCTCCATACCTCAGGCTCCACCGCGGTCCTCACCAGCATCGCTTTAGTCCTCCAGCCCCTGGCTCCACCTCAGCCGCTCGTCACCGGGACTCTGCCTTGGTCTCCAGGTCCATTGATGTTGGCGGGTCTCTCAGTCTATCGGACGTCGCCTGGGCTTCATCATCTTCCTGCGTCACTTCAGTCGGTCGGGCTCTTTCCACCATGGCTCTTCTCTCCATCAGTTCCGCCGTGGTTCACCTTGCTCCTGGCTTCCTCCCATTTCGCTCTGAACTCTAGTCGGCCATCCACTCATCCATGGCTTCTCCCACTGTCCACTCCTCCATGGGGGTTGTCAGTCCTGCTGTGGTGGTCTACTGCTCCGCCATGGAAATCCTCTGCTCCTCTACTCTCCTGAACTTTTTTCATTTACGGTGCCAGGAGTCGCCTTCCAGAAGGGGGGACTTCTGTCACGATTTGCCTGTGTTTTGGTTCCGTTTTCATATTGGACACAGTTTCCTGTGTTCCAGTCATTAGTTACCATGGACACTCATTTAGTTTCACACCTGTTAGTCTGAGTGAATCATCATTGTGTATTTAAGTTCCTTATTTCATTCAGTTCTTTGTCTGGTACTTTTCGTGTTGTGATTACACGCTGTTTCGCTTGCCTTCTTTCCTATGGATTATTTGAGTTGGACTAAATAAATCCTTTTGTTGTGAACCTTATGTATTGTTATCACCTTCATCTTACCTGACACATGACTATTATATTATATTATATTATATTAATTATATATACACTGATATTAAAGCTATAAAACGGAAAATAATTTTTTTCTACAGCTTTGTCTTGCACCCAACTTGGGTTTGTATGTGCATGTTTTCCCATAAGCTTCTCTAATGCATCATGACCATTATGAGTGACTTTAGTAGGCTAATTATAAAAAATAAAAATTGTTTAATTTATAGGGGTGAATTCAGGTTGATTGGGGCACTTTTTGCTATTGAGATAACTGGGGAAATTGTCCCCAATCAACCTGAGTTCAACCCTATATATATGTCAATAAAAGTGTATACATGTTAAATATAGAAAAGTATTCAACAAACAACAATAGTACTTAAAAATGAATGGGTAACAAAAGAAGTTTACATATAATATATATGCTAAAAGATTAGTAGATTTCCCATCACTAGAAGCATCTTACCTTAGAGTGTGGGTTTGTGTCGTGTTGTCCTCAGACTGATTATTGATAACAGAATAGAGATGTGCTCCCTTATTTAACCCTCAGCGTCTCTGTATCTCTAATCTGTCAGTGGAGGATATTATTAGAGCACAAATCTTTCACTCTCTCTCTGTCTGTATGTCTCTCTCTCTCACATTAGGTTCATCTCATGGCTCCACAGCTCTTTACTATCTGTCTGTCTGCCGCGCCAGTGGACCATCACCAGTCTGGTGTATCTGCTCAGAGCTGATTGTTCTGCTATGCTGTGAAATGCCAATATACTGTGGCTCCAAAAAGTATTAGGACAGTTAAGCCACTCTTAATGTCGGAATGTCATTGTGTTCGAAAATGATCAAACCAAGTGTCAAATGCAAACAAGTCATGGTCACATTACAGGAAAATTGAGTAATCACAGTAGGAATCTGTGAGATCAGGAGTTTTGCATGAGGGCAAAATATTCCTCTTGTCTTTCTCTGGGTGTAGTGTGTGTGCTTAGTAGTTATCTTTGTAAGGACCAGTTTGAGTTTTAGACTTTTGGAGTGAGGACAAAGTTAGGACCTTTTGGCGGGTACTTACTTTGTGACACCCTTTTAAAGGGCTGTTTGAGGGTTTAGACTTGGTTTTAGGGATAAAGTTAGAATTAGGGTAAGAGTTAGGCACTTAGTTGTGATGGTTAGAGTAAGGGGACCTGTGTGTTTATGTTTTTCTATCCCGGGGGGGGACTTCAACCTGAATGCACACTGATTCATGGGGACTCGTGTCACCGTGAGGACAAGCTTATAAATCATACAGAATGTAAAATGTACAAATGCATGAAGTTTTGTGTGGTGAGGTAGGGTTAGTGTAAGGGGAGAGAATATACAGTTTGTACAGTATAAAAAGTATTATGTCTATGGAGTCACCACAGACATAGTGAACCGGACGTGTGTGTGTGTGTGTGTGCGTTTTTTAAATCCAGCACCTGTTGAGCAGCAGGGAAACATTCCTCTCTGAATTCTCTCCTCTTCTCATATCCCCCTGCAGCGCTGAAGCATCTCGCTCAATCCCTCATCCACAAAACAATGGTATAATTGTACCTTAAGGACCAATTGTGTTCCTTTAAAACCCTTTCATGCATGGTGTCCACATTTGGGGACAGTTAATTTAACTCCATTTAGGGTTCATTTGTCATGGTAATTTTCTCCAAACCATGTGAGGGCAGTGTCAGTAGACTGACAGCAGTATTGTAACAGTGTCCACTGTCTTGTATTCCAAATATTCATTGCTTTATGACATCATTAATCCAAGATGGCTGACAGCAATAGTCATGTGCCAAATGCCCCAGGCATGTCTGTGAAAAACTGTTATACAAGGAGGTCGATTGAGCTAAAAAAAATATTAGTTTTTACAGTATAGTATGATGAATAAGTTAGTATTTTATAAACTAAAATTTAGAATAAAATGTAGTTTTTATACACCAAAAACTAACTGTCCACGCATGTGGAGTCAGATTTCATAAAGTCTGATTTCCGTAACCTGCTAGTATATCTTTTCTATTTTTGCAAATATTTTTTGAATTGTCTTATATTGTAATAAAACAGACATTTAACAAATATATCAACATAAATAACCATTTAAAATGACATATTACAGCATTAAATGGCAACTTTACACATACATACCGAGACAAATTTGCATTTTGCCTTCCAAAAAGGGACAGCACAGGTCAATCACTCAGTACAGAATAGAGAATATCCCAGAGGACAGTGTGTGTGACAGTGACCGCACTGATGAGGAGTATGGGCCAGCAAAGCCCAGTCCATATTGCTACTAGGTTTCCCCATATATGTAACTACCATTATAGTTCCTACAATATGTGTTTTATCGTTGTTATATTGTAATATTAGCATTTTTAATAACTGAGCTGATATACATAGCATAACATGACAAAAAAAACACAATGTTCCATATTGTCATCTGTGGCTTTTTGTCCCATTTTACGCCTTTGTTGCATGGTGTCCACATACGTGGACGGTTGAATAATTTTTAAATAAAACTGAATTTTGTAAAAATTTAAATGGATTTCAATTTTAGCGTTATATTAAAGTAATAAAAAGAATCTTAAAAAAATGTAGATAATGTTTTTCATAATTCATGCATGAAGGTACAGTTACACGTTTTGTTCCCCAAGGAACAAAACTGTACATCCACTGTACCTTTTTTTTCTGAGAGTGTGCTAATTATATTTATTATATTATATTATATTATATTAATTATATTATATTATATTATATTATATTATATTATATTATATTATATTATATTATATTATATTATATTATATTAATTATATTATATTATATTATATTATATTATATTATATTATATTATATTATATTATATTATATTATATTATATTATATTATATTATATTATATTATATTATATTATATTATATTATATTATATTATATTTGCAGCGCTGCAGAAATTCTTCACACTAAACATCAGTCCTCCTCATGATGTCTGAGTCTCTGAGTCAGTCTGCCCTCTGCTGGAGATCTTGTACATTTTATCATGTGACTCATGGGTTCCCAAACTTTTCTTTCAGCCGACCTCTCTTGACCTAAAATATTCAATAATTTACCAACACATTTGCATGTCCACGGTTCTCTAAAGTTGGTTAATTGTCGCATGGTCACATATATAGACATATACTTTCCATCGTTTTTTAGTAAGTGTTTTATTTTTTATTATTTGCTTATAATAATTTCATTATTAGCTTTTTCCTCAACTCACAAACCCCCTGCAGTTCAACCATGATTCCTTGTTTGGGAAACCTGCAAAACTATTGAATATATAACTAAATAATATAATAAATAAAAGTTTAGTTTGGGGTCCAATTCTCACTGTTAAATAGTTGCTTTATTATCATGTGTATTACTAAGATATTGGCTGTTTATTAGTACTTATAACGTCTTATTATGCATGATCATATTCTACATCCCTAATATCCAATACCTAAACTTAACAACTATCTTAATTATTAATAAGCAGTAATTAGGAGTGTATTGTGGCAAAAGTCATACTTAATAGTTAGTTAATAGTGAGAATTGGACCCTAAATTAAAGTGTGGCCTATGAGTGATTAATAATAATGATTTCTAACCTTATATATTAAACATAACTTTGGCTGCTGACACATTTGTGCCAATGGACTAATTCGATCTAACTTTCATAACACCATATGAATGACTTCACAGTAGACCATAAATAGACAGATGAAATGCAGGCATTGTGACGCAGCATCTCGTTCTCTCTCGTGGAACAGGGTTGCATACGTAACCTTCGACATTCCTTTTCGAGTGGAAGCTATGAGTTTTAATAGACTAATATTTGATGGCTGTCAAAACTCAAGTGGAGCTTTAGTTTCCTGGCGGATTCACACTTAATTGACCCAGAGCCTCAGGGAAGATCTGTTTTGTGTTTATTAAACACAAGAGCAGGAGGTTAAAGAGGCGTGTTGAATCCATCAGGCTCTCACTCGGCTGCTATTTTAACACAGTTTACACACACTGGCTCTCTGCTCCTCACATGCCTCTGTCAGTGACGCACTGAACCTTCTGGAATGTGAGAGACAGGACAACTGCAGTCAAATTCACGTTCCTTCTCAATTGTTTTTTCATTATGCTTAAAGACATTTTAATTTTGTCATCTCATCCTCATGTCATACCAAACCTTGAAACCCAGAAACTATTTGGAAAGGATGAAATAGTATTTTCTTGTAAAATGTAGGCCACTTGCAATAATCTTTGTTTTATTTACAACTGAAAAATCAGGTTGTACAGTGCAGCTTTGGTTACCATTGACTTTTATAGTATGGAAAATATATTTGATGTTTCACAGGGAAAAAAAGAAAGGCCCAGAGGTTTGGAAGGACATTAGGGTGAACAAATAATGACAGAATTTTCATTTTTTGGACCATTCCTTTAAACTACTTTTTAAATGAACCAATAAATTAATTTCTGCTTTAATATTTGGTCATGATAATGATTAAAGCTCAAAATTATTTCAAAATTATTTGAAATTTTAATTAAAAATATATTTTTTTTATAAGAAAAAAAAACCCCTCAATCATGTTATTCTTTTCTTTGTTAGAACCAGTATTTATTTTGATTTTATTAATATTTTGAATTAGTATTTTATTTTTATATTGTTCGTTTTCATGTTAATTTTAGTTAATATTTTGTGTAATTTCATTGTGCTTGTCTTTTACTAGTTTATTTTTTTAATATTGTTATTTAATTTTTAATTAATTTTATTTCAGCTTCAGTTTTAGTTTGGATTTCCAGTTAATAATTATATGCTTCAGCATAAACTTTCTTTTCACTTTATTGCCAAGGCAACATTTCTAATTCTCTTTTAGTTTGTTTTTCAAGTAACATTTGTTATTTTATTTTATTTCAGCCTTATTTCAGTTAAACACGCCGACTTTTTGCGACTTTAGCTTATTCAGCGTATCCCCCAGAGTTAGATAAGTCCATACATACCATACTCATCACCGTGCATGCCATAACTCTGTCTGACGCACCCACCGCTAGCCTAGCTTAGCACAAAGACTGGAGGTAAATGGCTCCAGCTAGCCTACTGCTCAATAAGTGACAAAATAACGCCAACATTTTCCTATTTACATGTTGTGATGTGTGTAGTTACATCGTGGACTAAGACCGACAGAAAATGAAAAGTTGTGATTTTCTAGACTGATATATTTAGGAACTACTCTCATTCCTGCGTAATAATCAAGGAACTTTGTGGCGTACCATGGGTGCAGCGGCACAGTGATATTACGCAGCACCTGAAAATAGGCTAACTTCTGTCAACATTATCAACGTGACAACCTGCTTGCACAGAGAGCGCTGGGGACTATTTTCAGGCGCTGCGTAATATCATTGCGCCACTTCACCCATGGGACGGCAGCAAAGTTCCTTGATTATTACGCAGGAATGAGAGTATAGTTCCTAGCCGTTTACCTCCAGTCTTTGTGCTAAGCTAAGCTAGCGGTGGGTGCGTCAGACAGAGTTATGGCACGCACGGAGATGAGAATGGTATGTATGTACTTATCTAACTCTGGGGGATACGGTGAGTAAGCTAAAGTCCCCAAAAGTTGGCGTGTTTCTTAAACAGAAATGTTTTAATAGGTTTAGTTCTAGTTAATGTTAATAACCCTGGGTAGAACATGATCATTTTGTTTTTATATTTTATTTCCTGACTCAGCAACTATGTACTAAAACGGAAAAGTTTGTCCACTGTGTTTTTCGCACACAGACAACAACATTCAAAACGATCCCCGTTCACACAGATCCACAAAAACGACTAACAACGCTGTATTATTCATGCCAGGCCAGTAGGTGGCGATGTCACTTTGTAAAGAAGCGCTACGACTGAACACATAATACATATGACGTCACTGTTTTCACAACTTCACTTTTTGTAGTTTACACGGAGACGATAACGGTATAATTTTCAAAAACGTGCACTTTGAAACACTTTTTCAAAAGTTAGCATTTATTAGGCCCTCCAAAACGCGCTGACGTGTAAATGAACGGCCAAAACGCATAAAAACCAGTTGAAAACAGTGTGGTGTAAACACCCCCTCAGTTACTTCCTGAAAACCAAACTCTCAGTAGATCTCAGTAGATATGAGCGTCCTTCACGCAGTGTTTATTATCAGAGCTCAGCTGTTGACCACGTTTCACATAGACATGCACATATGATGCTCTATTACTGCAGGTCACTTCCCTCATGATTGTGTGTGTGTGTGTGTGTGTGTTTATGAGTGTGAAGCCGTATCCACCATGAGCCGCCTCTTACCCCATTTAAACCGCAGAGACACACCTTTAGGAAAAGATGCCACAACATGTCCAGATGCATTATGTAACTGGGGGAGACTGTGTGTCTGCAAGTGTTTGTGACTTCAACAGGGACAAACTTACCTACTGCTGTACATTTGCGTTGAAATCCATTGTGACATAATATATTTAGAGTAAATAAATAACTACACAAATGCTCATTTATGGCTCTTATCTACTTGCCACAGAGCAAATTAAAGCTTAGCAACCTCCACAGAACTACCAGTAGCCTATATTTTGGTCTAATTACAGTTTAACACGTATATTTATACACACACATACACACACACTCAAAGAGGACTTTATTCTGAAACAGCTGTGCACAACCCAGCAAAGCCATTGCAAATGTGGCAAGGACCAGCATGCTGTAAGGAGGCTCTTGTTAAGGTTTTGCTGCCAGACTGCTGAGTCATCTCAAGACTGTGGCTTTTTTTAACAGAGCCTCCTCAGTAGCTCCGGCTCTGGGGTTTTCCACACACACAATCTGCCTATTATTGCAACACCACAGGCACAGCCCAGGGCACTAAATGGCCTGGAGACGAGACCAGAGCTACACTGGAAAGAGTAAAATATGGCAGGAGCTGTGCTGCGACCCACGGGGTGACTAGTGTTTAATGCTCCCTACACACTCAGAGTTCACTTCATTCGAGAAAATGTGTTGATTTGTGTCATGAAACGCAGAGACATGAAGGTTGGGGCTTCAAATATCAAGATTTCACACAGGAATTGGCTCCACTGAGTCCAGAAATTAATTGAACGTCTTTGGGATGTGCTGGAGGAGACTTTACAGAGTGCTGGACTCTTGCATTTGCAATACAAGATCTTGAAACTGACTCTAAATGTTGGGATGCTTTTCCATCAAGAGGTGCGTACATTTTTGGTCAGGATCTTGTCAATTGGTCAATTTGTGTGTGAAAATGATTCTTCATGCTCCATCTCAACAGTTATTTCACAGTTTGAACTGATGGATCTTGACATTGTCATCCTGGAATATATGGCCATGGTGTGTCTTCCTACATTTAAGAAATGAAAAGCTACACACTCCATCAATTAGGGTTAGAAATCTATTGCCACAAATATAACATGCTAGAAACATAATAATCACTGCAATCATGATCCAATCATAGACTCTTAAGCATTTGCCTATTTAAATACAAACAGTAACACAGTGTGTGTCTATGTATGTATATACACCGATCAGGCATAACATTATGACCTAATATTGTGTTGGTCCCCCTTTTGCTGCCAAAACCGCCCTGAACCATCGAGGCATGGACTCCACTAGACCCCTGAAAGTGTGCTGTGGTATCTGGAACCAAGATGTTAGCAGTTAAGATGTTAAGCCCTGTAAGTTGTGAGGTGGGACCTCCATGGATCGGACTTGTTTGATCAGCACATCCCACAGATGCTCGATTGGATTGAGATCTGGGGAATTTGGAGGCCAAGTCAACACCTCAAACTGGTTGTTGTGCTCCTCAAACCATTCTTGAACAATTTTTGCTTTGTGGCGTTGCATTATCTGCTGAAAGAGCCACAGCCACCAGGGAATACCGTTTCCATGAAAGGGTGTACATGGTCTGCAACAATGCTTAGGTAGGTGGTGTGTGTCAAACTAACATCCACATGGATGGCAGGACCCAAGGTTTCCCAGCAGAACATTGCCCAAAGCATCACTGCCTCCGCCGGCTTGCCTTCTTCCCATAGTGCACCTGGTGCCATGTGTTCCCCAGGAAAGCCACACACCCGGCCATCCACGTGATGTAAAAGAAAACGTGATTCATCAGACCAGGCCACCTTCTTCCATTGCTCTTTTGTCCAATTGGCGCTTTCTGTGGTGGACAGGGGTCAGCATGGGCACCTGACCTGACTGGTCTGCGGCTATGCCGCCCCATACTCAACAAACTGAGATGCTCTGTGTATTCTGACAGCTTTCTATCAGAACCAGCATTAACTTCTAGAGCAATTTGAGCTACAGTAGCTCGTCTGTTTGATCAGACCACACGGGCCAGCCTTCGCTCCCCACGTGGATCAATGAGCCTTGGCCGCCCATGAGCCTGTCGCTGGTTCACCACTGTTCCTTCGTTGGAGTTGCAGTTTTGGAGATGCTTTGACCCAGTCGTCTAGCCACCACTGGCCCTCGTCAAACTTTTGATGCTCAAGAAATCTTTCTAATCATTATCAATATTTTTAGTGGATACTTTTTTCTTCAGGATTCTTTGATGAATAGAAATGTCAAACAACAGCATTTATTAATGCATCTTCGCTGAATATAAGTATTAGTTCTGGCAGTGTATATGAAATGTGTGTAAATATAAATTATATAATTAAAATATAAATAAAATGTAGAACCGTACGTTTATAAATATGCATATACTGTACGTACAAATATATGTATTTGTCTACTGATTAATTTATTGACTTTATTGATTATGTAATGGCCAATGCTTTGACAATACTATACAAGTCATGCCAATAAAGCTTGTTTGAAATGAATTGAATTGAATACATTAAAATATACAAATTAATATATTTAAACATATAATTTGTCATACTCAAAACCCCTAAATTTGTTGATAGTAGGCTATCAGTTGCATGTTTAATATGAAAATAAACATGATTTATTTATGTTTATCTTTAAAGGTGCACTATGTAAAAAATAATCAGTAAAATATCCATAAACCACTAGGCCAGTGTTATATATTTTGTACAGTTGAGTACTTACAACATCCCAAATGTTTCCAACTATTTGTAAATCGTGAGAAATTGCTATTTTAACCAAGGAACCGGGACGTGTGAGGGAGTCGCCTGTCGATTGCGTCATATCTGCGTTACCCTCGGTTTCTGGTTTTATTTTGCAGAAACGCTTTACTCTCACTGCAGTGTGAACAAGTGTCATAGCAGCCGCAGAACGAACGCACAGAGTAACGTCATAACGGCATTTTCAGCACACTCAGATGTATCTAATATGATAATCAGAGCTGCGTTACCTCATACTCATGACCGGAAAAGAAGAAATGGCGCCTGCAACTGTGTCATAATACAAGTCCTGCTGCTTGCGAGGCGTGTGTTGTGTTCATCTTATTAACAATCGCTCCAGTGTGTCAAGAAATGTTGTTTCAATGGCGGAAAGACGTCAGTACACACCGTTTTTCCAAGTTTTCTACTAACTCTAGTCTCCTGACTGCTTTTTCGGACAAAACAGCAGATTCGCCGATATGATTGGTCAGATCGCCTGTCAATCAAACTTGCGGCGAAGCATGAATTGCGTAGAAACAACATAAATATAACCATGTTGAAACCTCGACTCTTTTTATTTTAGTCAAACCTTATGTCGTATTCCCTGTCGTTTACAGTGCTTTCCAATGAACCTATACACTAATATTATATGGTTAGTTGCATATTGTTGTTTGCATTTAACATTGTTTTTCCCAGCACGCCGTTATTGGGTCACGACCCTATAAAGTTAAGAACCACACGTGAAAATTTCAGTCTGACACGAACTGAACTGTGCTCATCAAACGCTTAGTGACTTTGAACAGATCTTTCACAGTCTGTCGTTTTATTTAGTCATTTATAATGCTATGATAACAAGCGGGTTGTGGCATGTTTCAGATTAATCCTACTTCCCTTCACACCTCATTTTGTTAATGCAGGAGTGCGGCACTTAACTTCCACCGGTTCCTGCGCAACATCAAAACATATTCATCCTGACGAAAAAAGCCCTGTTTGACAACTTCTTTGATGGCCTCACAGTGAAACTGACAACTGAGGAAAGCAGGCAAGGCAGGACATTATTAGTCAGTGAGGCCATTGTCCGGGCATGTGCCGCAGAGGCACTTGAGGTTGAGAGTCGGGTAAGAGATTGAGACTCGCCTACAATGCTTCAAGTAAGCAATAAACTCCCTGCTGTTGCCTTGGGCCTCTACAAATGAATTAAGATGATTCAGATTACAATGCGACAAAATCTTCCTTTTTTATTTGGACAATGTGTGTCTAATGACATATTGAGCTTTGTGGGGGAAAAAAATAAACATAAACATTTCCTATAATACATTCTATATATATCTATTCTATTTTAACCATCACAGAGACAACTATTTTTTTACTTTTGGCAAGGGGTATGAAGGCAGAATACAGAGAAAATTGTAGTAATAACAGTGTTGCCCAATGGAAAACAACATAAAAAACACATCCGTCAAGTTTTCCATGCAGTCAGGATACATCCCAAGGAAAAACAGTGCTTTCCGTGCGATCGAAGAACCTTTACAAGGGAATGAATCCAGATTCTTTGTTCAAATACTTATGAAATGTTAAAGAGTGCAGCTCTGAGTCATACTTCATCTATGGTTAATGTCTCCTGAAGCAGCATCATGCTTTCAGTCATAATACTGAGCGTGTCCTCCATTTCACGTGAGGTAAAAATGTCTCTTAAAAGTGTAAAGTCGACACCAAAATCCACTCTGGCATTGCGAGGAGTGAAACTAGCGTTGAATTTTGGTGAAGAGTAATCCATTGGGTCTCTCTTTTCCTGTTGACTTGTGCAATAAAAGTGCATTAAAAGCACCCGCATGTACAAATCCATACACTGTGTCTGTGTGCACGGCAAAATGTGTCACTGTGAAAAAAGGTGGCAAAGAAAAGATTGAGTCTTCAAGCCTTTCATCAGGTGTTTCCTTAACACTGGGCCTTCATTTCCTTGTCCACAGTCTCTCCCTCTTTTGGATGCTGTGCTGTGTTTGAGCTGAGAAATCTGGGTGATACAATAATCACACTGCATTAGTGAGCTGTAGAAAGAAGTACAGGTGGATTCAGTTACATCACATCAGCAGACTAGATTTTTTTCATGCACAAATGTTGGACATGGCATAAAATCAAAATCTCACAAGGCCCATTTTGTGGAAATCTAATGGTTGAGTGCAATTCAATTGCACTCTTTTTTGTAATATACAGTATATATATATACATTAGTGCTGTCAAAATTAGTGTGTTAGCGCATTCGATTAATTTTTTTAGTTTAACGTGTTACAAATATTTAACACAATTAACGCAGCATCCGTTTTTTTTGTCATCCTTTGGCTAGCGTTACATTATATGATCACGCTCTTATTCATACAAATGATTTTAAACCGTTTAAAGGTGCAGTGTGTAGTATTTATGAGGCTCTATTGACAGAAATGCAATATAATATCCATAACTATGTTTTCAGTGGTGTATAAAGTCCTTACATAATGAACCGTTATGTTTTTATTACCTTAGAATGAGCCATTTCTTTCTCCATACACCACAGGTTCCCTTACAGTAAAGTCGCCATTTTGTGCCGCCATGTTTCTACAGTAGCCCTAAACGGACAAACTGCTCTACAGAGCGCTAGCTACTCTCTGCGGTCTCAAACGACGGCCTTTTTGTCCTGTGTCGGCCACCGTAGCTTCTCTATGTGTTTTGAAAGGGAGGGGTGAGCTGTTGCAATTTATAACCTCACCACTAGATGCCACTCACATTTACACACTGTACCTTTAACCGCGACAAGACAAAAGAGAACCCAGTGCTGTCTGTGAATGACCTGTCTGTGATAAACACACACACTGCACAGAAAGCCATGCAAACAATAACACAGAATTATGCCAAAATGCCCGTTTTGTCTCATAAGAGCAGTCTTAAATGAACGTAAAGTTATGTGAGAAAATTAGATGCGGCAGATCTTACAGTGAAAGCAACCTCATAAACCAGTTACTGATGTCTGTCATTAATGATAATCAAAGAACAAAGGTAACAGAGAAAATTGTAGCTTTAATAAGGATTAATCTATAATTAACTTATTATGCAGTTAAGAAAAGTGTTTGATAACTTGATTCATTTTCTGTATATTTCCTGTTAAGACAGGTAAGGCCAGAGGTAAATATGACATTTATTTTAATGGGTTTATGTGAAGGTTGTTTTAGGTTCACAAATTAAGTTTTTTTTTTAAAGCCTAATAAATGTTGAAATTGATATAGCTTTCAATTATACTGTAATTTTTAATGTCTATCATTAATGTTAAAATAAATTATTTTAATAGAGACATCAGCAGCAGTATTAGTGTCAGTGATACTGGCCTTCATTCATTAAAAGATGCAATTACAAAATATTAAAAACGGCTTAAACTATTAATTTATGTGTGTGTGTGTGTGTGTGTGTGTGTGTGTGTGTGTGTGTGTGTGTGTGTGTGTGTGTGTGGTCTGATTTCTCTGTTTCATTCAACTTTTGCTTTTTTATTATTATTATTAAAATGCGGAACCAAATGTAAAGGATTCTAATGGGATAAAATACGATTTTTAAATTTTGAATCATAAAAAAATCCGAAAGGATTTTATAACAATTGATGAACAGAGTGATTCAGAAACCCTGATGAATTGATGAATGACTTGCTAGTAACAGGTCAATCATATGGGGAGCAATTGGAGTTTTAGAATTTTCTTTAAATCTCATTTGACGTTCCACATGATCCTTTAATTGGTTCCAAATTATCATCGAAAATTCCAACTGGGAACTGGGAATCCTTTGTGATTATCAGGCAGCTATCATGCAAAATCTTCGGTAAAGCCTCTCAAAACGGCAAAAGAATATTTAGCCTATACACTAGAATATTTTTTGTGTCAGAGCGGACAGAGCGCTCTTTCATAGAGCCCAATCCAGCCTAAATGAAAAGCAGATGTTATTGAGGATAATTGATTCCTGAGAACACGCGAATGATTCTCCATGCTGCTAGGACACACACAACCAAACCTTCCAGAACAAATGTTGATCAGAATCAGTTGTCTTTACCCTCAAAGCTCGACGTCTCCCTCCCCGCAGCTGCCCAGATGTGACAAATGTCTGTTCCTGCCGGTCTGCACGGCGACGCGGTTTTTGAAGCGCACCAGCGCGAGCGCGATCTCCGCGTTCCACGCCGTTCCCTCCTGCTGGCACCTGAAGTCAATCTCTTTCCCTCCGTTCATCACGATGGTGAAGTACACCAGACCCCGTTTGTACTCCACGCAGTCCAGCGTGGTCATCTGCTCGAAGCGCATCTCTTTGCTGCTCTCGCCTTTACAGTCGTACAGCCGGAGTCCGTCCTCTGACAGAACGCAGCGCTTCTTCTTCCACAGCTGCAGAAGTCCATTACTCCTCTTCTCCAGATAACCGTCCTTCATGACTTTACACTGGTTCATTCTGAATAAAGGTTGCTGTGACTGTGAAACAGAAAGAAACGGGAATTAGAATCGGCGAAGCGTTCACTGATGTTTTCGCGTGGCGTTAACGACCGAATATTGCACGCAAACGCGCATAACCACTGTGCGCCCACTACATACACTATACAACGCCTTCATTTATTCGTTTCTCTCAACTTTAAAGGTTTCTGCTGAAGCCCGTTGTCGGTCATAACGCATCGTCGCTGCATTGCCGCCAGACAGCTCTGTGGCTAAAGATCATTTTCCGACTTTCATATATTGTTACAATCTACTTGGAAGTCCCGTAAGCTGGGCATGTTGGTACTTGCTCCTCTGAAAGCGACTCCTCTCGTGTTTCTGAAGGACTCCCCCCCCCATCCCCCGCCGTGACGTCACGGGGATTAGTCCTACTTTAACTGCACTCTGGAATGCTGCTTCTGCCTGATAAACATTAGCTTGTACGTCCATTCATGTCCTGACATCTTGAGAAGATCAGACGGCTTTTTGATGCAGTGCCTTTCTTTTATTCTATTGAATAACTTTGACTTGATAGTTGTCTGGCCCAGGAATTTTTTTTTCATGGATTACTATAGGCTATTGGTAACTCACAATACAACCAAAGGATCCTAATGGTAATTTATCCCAATACAACACAAAATTCAACACATCTTTTAGAACGCATAATTGACGATAGGACTTTATTACAACTTGACTGTGGCTATAGGACACCAAAAATAATCTTTCTGTTTAAAATTCCAAAAAGCTCTATACGATTTTCCCATGCAAACTTAAAAAAAAAAAGTTAAAAAAAATGATTTCTTATGAAAATTACACAATATCCAACAGACCTCAAGTCAACTATATACAGTATATCGCGATTAATCCCATCTAAAATAAAAGCTTGTTTACATAATATATGCATGTATATATTTAATAATTGTTTTAATATTTATATATAAAATATTTATATATAATATAAATTGATATAAATATATATGCAGTGTATGCATGCAAATATACTACATAATTATACACAATACAGTACATACACATATAAACACAAACTTTTATTTTGGATACGATTATTTGCGATCAATCGTTTGACAGCCTATATATATATATCACTCTAAAAAAAAGGTTCTGTATGGCACCAAAAATGGTTATTGGCTTGTAATAATAGGGGAACCTTTTTTAGTGCTATATAGCACCAATTTTGGTGCATCAGTGGTTCTTCAGCGGTTCTTCAGTGGTTCTTCAGCGGTTCTTCAGAGGTGCTATATAGCACCTTAGTCAAAGAACCGGTGAAGAACCACTGAAGAACCAAAATTGGTACTATATAGCACTAAAAAAGGTTCCCCTATGATTACGAGCCAAGAACCATATATATATATATATATATATATATATATATATATATATATATATATATATATATATATATATATATATATATATATATATATATATATATATACTCTAAAAAAATGGTGCTATATGTCACTAAAAGTGAAGTCTACTGAACATTCCAAATGTTTCATTTCTAAACGTTTCTCTCCTTTCTTGTCATACTTTCCCAAATTGAATATGTTTGCTTTGTATCTTTGTATATATAGTTTTTCTCAGTATGGTCCGCTTTATCTCGCTCACTGGGGTTGTAAGGCAGTTTCTTTTAATGCAGTACGCAAGCTGCTTGCATATATTTATTTTGAAAGTTGCTTTTACAAATAATTTTGAATTGAAAATGTTCTTCTTCAGGTTTAAACATCCAACATTATGTATATCCAATTTAAGTTTGGAAACAATATGTTGTATTTATAATGTCACACTTGGTCTACTATTTATCTAACAGTTTAAAAGTCTTTTCATACATAAAGATATATAGATGGATTTTAGGAACGGGGTCCCTTATTAAGGTTCATCATATTTGGGGGCATCATAAAGTTTGAAAACCCCTGTTATATAGCACCGCTGACTGAGGTGCTATATAGCACCGCTATCATATACAGAACATGTTAAGATATGGTGCTATATAGCACAAAAAGTGGTTCCCCTTTGATTACGAGCCGAGAACCACTTTTAGCATATAGCACCATTTTTTTAGAGTGTATATATAAAGGCTGTCAAACGATTAATCGTGATTGAACACGTCCATATTGGGGAGGACACGTATTTGATACACTGCCGATTTTGCAGGTTTTCCTACTTACAAAGCATGTAGAGGTCTGTAATTTTTATCATAGGTACACTTCAACTGTGAGAGACAGAATCTAAAATCCAAATCCAAAAATACAGAAAATCACATTGGATGATTTTTAAATAATTAATTTGCATTTTATTGCGTGACATAAGTATTTGATACCTTGTGGGGCATCAATGATTATGAGGAAGGTGAGGGATCAGCCCAGAACTACACGGCAGGACCTGCTCAATGACCTGAAGAGAGCTGGAACCACAGTCTCAAAGAAAACCATTAGTAACGCACCACACCGTCATGGATTAAAATCCTGCAGCGCACGCAAGGTCCCCCTGCTCAAGCCAGCCCATGTCCAGGCCCGTCTGAAGTTTGCCAATGACCATCTGGATGATCCGGAGGAGGAATGGGAGAAGGTCATGTGGTCTGATGAGACAAAAAATAGAGCTTTTTGGTCTAAACTCCACTCGCTGTGTTTAGAGGAAGAAGGATGAGTACAACCCCAAGAACACCATCCCAACCGTGAAGCATGGAGGTGGAAACATCATTCTTTGGGGATGCTTTTCTGCAAAGGGGACAGGACGACTGCACTGTATTGAGGGGAGGATGGATGGGGCCATGTATCACAAGATCTTGGCCAACAACCTCTTTCCCTCAGTTAGAGCATTGAAGATGGGTCATGGCTGGGTCTTCCAGCATGACAACAACCCGAAACACACAGCCAGGGCAACTAAGGAGTGGCTCTGTAAGAAGCATCTCAAGGTCCTGGAGTGGCCTAGCCAGTCTCCAGACCTGAACCCAATTGAAAATCTTTGGAGGGAGCTGAAAGTCCGTATTGCCCAGCGACAGCCCGAAAATTGAAGGATCTGGAGAAGGTCTGTATGGAGGAGTGGGCCAAAATCCCGGCTGCAGTGTGTGCAAACCTGGTCAAGAACTACAAGAAACGCATGATCTCTGTAATTGCAAATTTCTGTACCAAATATTAAGTTCTGCTTTTCTGATTAAATTAATTTATTATTAAATTAAATTAATTATTTAAAAATCGTACAATGTGATTTTCAGGATTTTTGTTTTAGATTCCGTCTCTCACAGTTGAAGTGTACCTTTATGTTATATTTGTATAGGCCAATATAATATGAAATTACAGACGTCTACATGCTTTGTAAGTGGGCAAACCTGCAAAATCGGCAGTGTTTCAAATACTTGTTCTTCCCACTGTATATATGTGTGTATTAGGCTATGTATGTGTGTGTATGTATATATATATATATATATATATATATATATATATATATATATATATATATATATATATATATATATATATATTATTATTATTTTTTTTTTTACATATATTTTTTTTTAAATAAAAATAGTAAGCCAACTAATAATATGTAAATAAATCATACATATTCCATCTAATAACTGCTAAATTCTCCCATTAGCTTTGAGTACACTTGCAATTTTTAAACTCCACCAAATCTCACCAAATCTTTGAATGGACACAATCCTATCTTTAAGGTCTGTTGAGATGTGTGCTTTGTTTTTGTTTTTGTTTTTTTTTGGTGCTGGAATGCTCTGTGACATGTGAGACCTCACTTAAACAACATGCCCTCCCAAATAATTTAAATATTTTGCCTATAGTTCAAGTACTACATAATCAGAATGCATATCTGCCTATTTTGCCGTGTCATAGATAAATAGTTGAAAAAAATGAATGGCATGCATGCTGTCACATTATTCATTATGTGGTGTTTTGTTTTGATTGACAGATCAAAAAAATCCATTATCAATGTAAGGGGACACAAAAAAAACAAGTCTTGATGCACTGAAGGTAACATTAGAAACCTAAATGACCAGAATAATCTTTATTTCGTGTCTCAAGCTCTTCAGAGCAGCAGGAAGTGAAACTCATCCGGTGTTGTCTTTACTGATACAACTAAAATGGAATGATGAACATCTTTGACAGTCACTGTTGGTCGTGAGAAATAGACGCTTTTCTCATTGTTAAGATATTGCATAATTTTGCATTCTGTCCACTAGAGGACAATCTTTACCTCTTTGTAACATTTGAAACCAAACTAGAAGGGTCCATGCCATGTTGTTTTAAAAGCGTTGTGCGTGACACAAATTAATAACACATTTAGGTCGTCCGCTCTTAGTGGAACCAGTGTCATCGCTCTGACATTATCACCTCATAATACAAGGATGTACTTTTGTCTAAATAATTAAAGGTTGAAGTTGAACATGTATTCACTGCACACCTATTTTATCGTTATGAATGAAACCGGCATTAATCATGTAAATATTTGCCCGTCTTTGTCTTGGAATGTGATTGGAATGTGTGTAGGTGGTGCATGTTAATGCTAGATTTGGCAGGGGCCCTTTTCCTTTCCTCAGTTCAACAGTTATTACTGGCTGACAGCTTGAACATGAACAACGTTACTCCCACACAACACTGTGAGTTTGTATTTGTAATGTTTGACAGCTTGATCATATCCCAGTCATTAATTTCACTTTGCTTTGCAGGTGAAGAGTTTAACTAAGTAGGTGTACACTCTTAGAAAGTTTTTTTTCCCCTTTCTTTTCAAATGGGTTCTATATAGAATCCTAGGGTTCTGCCGAGAACGGAGTGTCTATTCACACCAAGTGCAAATAGCATGCCTTGTTGGCAAGTGCTATTCGCAGTAGCTCCACCTAACAGTGCCTGGTTGGGCCAAACAATATTTTAAAAACGCTCATATTTCATCGTCTTCAGTGGCACAATCAGTAAAGCGTAAGGCGTGAGGATATAGGTTTTGACGCAATCGACCCGGGTTCGAATCCGCCTTTTGCAGAGCTCGCTCTTCTCTCTTTTCCCATCACAAATCACAATGGAAAGGCATTTACTTTCAATACAAATTAAGAAAAGGTTCTAAATGTGGAAATACGTTTCCTAACGAATGTTTAATAATAATAAAAACATTTATTGGGTAGGGTTAGGGGTAGGTGTAGGGAGGGCTTTTATTGTCCCTTTAAGGCGGCGTCCATTTAATAATTTTAATAAATATAATCATTTACTCTCGATGTTATTATTGCATCCTGTTAATGTACAACAATACTGAGCTGCAACTAGTATGTATCTGTCAAAATAAAGTATAAATTACATGTAATTACTATTTACACATATTGCAAAGAACCACTAGCCTGGTCATACCAGACTCTTGTACATTTCATTTGTACAGAGAGTCTGGCCACTCTCCATCGACAAGCGTTTACTTCCTTGAAGGCGGGTACTCTGTTGAAGTTTAAAACTATTGGATCTGCCCAGAGCCACTCTGGATCTGCCATAACCAATCGCTAACGTTTGGTCTTGACGTATATCATGCACCGATCGCCTTTATTTCTCACATGGAAGTCCGTAAAATGTGCAGCCACCTCAGTGATAAAACCTTGTGCATTCGGATGGTGATTTATTCACAGTGGAGGGGAGAGTTTTGTGATCGGGAGCGCGCTGCTCACATGGTCCGTAACATGATTGTATGCTGTAAATAAAATATCATATGCTTGGTATGAAAAGAATAAATGCTGCGTTAAATAACGGCCCAATTCAAATGTTTACGTGCTTTTCTTCTTTTTATTTTTTGAGCGGTGATGAAATATATTGCTCTTGAAAATACTTGCCAGCATTTAAAGAAATATAAGTCTAGAAATGCATCCAAATTACAGCGAAGCGCAAACGCACAGTGCTCTGCAGTGGTCAAAAAGGATATAAACAGTGATTTTTGAAGTGATATATTCTTGAAAACTCAGAGATGTGGATTCGGACAGCAATTAAATAACCACACTTCCTTGGTGTTTGTCTAAAACAGTAGGTCATTCGGCCGGGGATTTTTACGCGGGTGGTGGGAGACGGACGGCAATAAAATCACTGACTAGCCCCTGTAAATGATGACAATACCTTCCGACCGCTCGAGAAACAATTACCGGGGCTTCAGCAACTCCTTCACCACTAATGGAGCGAGCTGGAAAATCAAACTTTTCCCGGGACACAACATCATGGCAAAGATTGTTCTTGCTCCGGCTTTAACTTCTGGATATTCGGCAGTGTTGCCACAACGGAATGAATGGCTTCGCTCGCATCTTTCTCCGCCGCCATTACTGAACTACAACTCATACTAGCGCACGACATCAACGTCATCGTTTTCAGTCACTCCCGCTGTTCGCTGATTGGACCAGTAAAAATTTATTCGGAGAAAACCTAAGACTATACCGCAATCCCAGACGGAGTACTGAAGGAAAATGAAAATTGAGTTGAAGTACGTAGGAGGGCGGAGCCAGGCTAAAGAACCACCACTTTTACATGGTGTAAATAGAATAAATCACTATTTTCACTTAGTAAATAGCATCTACAGCTATTTGCACAGTGTAAATGTCATCTATCGCTAAGAAAATGTGTTATTTTCACTTAGTGTAAATAGCAGCTGCCTTTAAAGAAACATCTATTCCAAAAAGGTTCTATAAGGAGAAGAATCTTAAATGTTGAATGTGTTATTTCTTTTTTTATGTGATTAAATATGTTTATGACCTTTTTAATAAATAAAATAAAAAATAATTAATTGAATCTAAATCCATAAAATGATGGGAACCACAAGAAGTTATATGCTTCCTTAGAAACTCGTTTGAACAATTTGCATTGTTTACTGTAACAACCTCTATTTTTTTAAATGATGAGGGAAAAAATCTGTTAAAGGAAGACTATTATGTAACTTTTTTTGTTTAAAATTAATAGTCAATACATCATCAATCCTTCTTCCAAAATTCCAATTGTCTTAAGCCAGGGACACACCAAGCCATTTTTGAGCGCTGGCCGACTTAGTTTTTGTTGGTGTGTTCCGCACCGTTGGCTGTAGCACCGTCTTTTTTTTTTTTTTGTCGATTTGACATGTAGAATTGCTGTCGGTGAAAGAGAGATAACTCTGATTGGCTGTTCAGCTTAGCGAACGAGCCATCAAAAGTGATGAAAGCGAGCAAGTAAGTCCAGACTGAATAGACAGAAGGCTGTTATAATTTTATGTCATCTTCCCTGAACAACACTGTGCGAATATTTTCATAATAACATGAGCGGATTGGAATAAAGTAATCAACATGATTGATATTCAAAATGGTAAACAAGCACTGCTTTGTTTATGGTTTGTGTATAAGCAGTCTTAGTTTTGCTTTCCCTTTTTGAATGATGAATATAGACAAATATATCTGCTTAAATCTCCTTTACACAATGGCGCGGAACGCGCATGCTAGTTGGCAGCCGCCTGTAGTCCTTTTGGTGTCTTCAAGTGCTGTTTTTTTCCCCCGACGCGAGGCCACAACACAGTTGGCTTTCATCCGTGATAGTTCTTTGGCATTGGTTTGGTTTGCCCCTACCTTTACCCTGATTCACTATGGTAAACCCGTCATAAGTGTTCATATTTTAGACCTAATGAGATGGTTTTGTGGGAAATTGCGTACATACGTCGTTCTCCCATGAGTGTCTTGTCATATCCGTAAATAGAGAAAAGTTGCTCCGGCTACTTTGATGCGTCTGAGAGTGGGAGAAACAAACAAACAGCAAACAGACAAAAAGAGAACATGACAAAGCTTGTAATTAAACATGAATCAACATTGCCTTGGCTTTTCAGAGATAGTGAGAACTGAGGGATTTGAAATGTTGTAAATGCGGCACAGAGATGGTGTTTTTACTACTCAACAGGCGAGTAAGGTGTTTTATTGATCAGATAAATTGCCATATGTAGCTCTCTAATGGAGTTCATTGTAAAGCATTATCTATTGTGAAGGCTCATTTCATTATGGTTGTTGTGGCGTTGTGCTGGAATTTATATTTAAGCAAGTACCGTGTCTATTAATGGGTAAAGCTACAGTAACACCTCCAACTGGTCAGCTTGAGATCCTTTCCATCTAAACTGGTTTTATTTCCTAAGCCGAGTAGTGAATATTTTATGAGCAGTAGGAGAACCATATTCATCCACAGTCACGCAGAGCCGAAGCACAACCAAAACAATGTTCTTCTGCAAAATGCATGCAGTTTTGTTTTTTAACGTGTACGAAATATCTTAAAATGTAACATAAAACTCCCTCATGTGGGACAAAAAATAAAATAAGGATAAGCATAACTATTTAAATGGTATGTGTCATGTAGATGTGTGAGATTATAAATTGCATTGTGTCTGGCATTCAGATATATAGTCAGGGTGACGTACACATTCGGCAGAGCTCAGCGTGCTCAACCAATTAAATGTTTATGACTATTTAAAGGATTGTCAGGGACTTTCCAAAAGGAAGCGACCTGACTGTAAGTGCCACAGTGAAACTCAGTACGAGAGTGACTCATAGTGCATTTCTGACACTGTAAAATGATTAGGTTATTAACTTAGCACATGCAATTGAAATTATGTAATGTGTTACTTTCTACACACCTTACAAATGACCATTCACATGCAACAAATGCAGAGAACGCTGTCGAATCAGCAGACAATAAGAGTTTTAGAAGAATAATTCAATGTTTAGTCAAGTATAGTCAAACCAAAAATTATTCAGAAACCAGCTATAATATTTTTACTAGTGGGTGCAGGACACTAGTTCATTTATGTAAGTGAAGATTGCAAAATACAGTAAACTGTGACATTATACCCACAAATTCTTCATACAGTGGACTACCAGTAAAACTGATAAAAACTTGTTCAGACACTTTGACCTGACCATGTTTTGCTTGCGTGTTTTTTTTTTTTCTTTAATTGCTAATGCGACCTGAAGCATTGCTTGGTCATTGGTTGACCTAATTGGTATTATCTAATTGTGTACTTAAATTTAGCAGCTGATTGGTTGATTGTAATCCATTACATACCTTTCTATCAACGTTATCTGACATTATCAAGATGAATTTGTTCTGACACAATTTAAAGGGGTCATGAACTGAGAAATCAAATTTCCCTTGAGCTTTTGACATGTGGTAAATGGACTGCATTTATATAGCGCTTTCAAAAGACCCAACCGGGGATAGAACCACCAACCTTCCAGTTAGTAGACAACCTACATGAACCACTGAGCCACTGCCGCCCCCAGATATAAGAGGTTATGTTTCAGAACTGAAAACTTCCTTGTTAATCTAATAAAAGCTTTTATAGACACCAGGCCACCATAATAGTTAAAAAAAAAAAAAAATTTATATATATATATTTATATTTATATCTGGTCATCCTTCTTAACGCAGTCGATATTTACATTGCATATCATCCTGTAAACTCTTGCATTACCAAGGCAACGACTGACATGGAATGGACCGGTTAATAAACAAAGAGAACAGTTTGGCCCGATGGAAAAGCAGCTTCGGATCTAAATATGATGCCACAATCTTAATATAATGCCATAGATCTAAATGTAATGCAACACTTTTCACGATTTAGTTTACCGCACTGTAATAGTAAAAACGCACTAAAAAAGAGAGTAATACTTAGCTATTTCAAATGCAAAGACATTAGCCAATCACAACACTGTGATATCCAGAAGTCTCTCAGCGAACACGCCCCTTAAAATGGAGCGTTCAGAGCAGAGGGCTAAAATCAGGGTAGGTAAAATGCCTTTTATTTATAAATTATGACAATTTTTGATGTAAAAAGTATTCTAACATTACAAGTGCACCCCAGGAAACATCATAAAACAATAAAACAACGCAGTTCATGACCCCTTTAACTCTGAGTTCTTGTCATATTTTATTACCATTTTCTGAACTATAGCGAATAAACTGTGATAATGTGAGAAAGTGTCTGAATACATTTTGGGTTGACTGTATAGAAAATCAAAAGAGGCCTTGTAAATGGTATGTCAGCAAAAGTATATTAATTAGTACAACTGAAATAATCATCAAATCATCATATTAGACTGATTTCTGAAGGATCGTGTGACAATGGAGGAGACTGGAGGAATGAAGCGAAAAATTCAGCTTTGATCACAGGAATAAATTACATTTTAAAATATATTACAATAGAAAACAGTTATATTAAATTGTAATATTTCACTGTTTTTACTGTGTTTTTGATTCAATTAATGCAGCCTTGGTGAGCATAAAATGCTTCTTTCAAAAACCTGTATTGACCCAAAAAATTTTGAATTATCCAATGAAAATAAAATTATAAAAAAATACCATAAATAGCAACTAAATCATTTGCATTTGTTCTCAAAAAGGCCAACTTGACTCAACCGTGTCCCAGATGTTGACAGGTAAACACACTCTTACAAAGAAATGTACTGAAGGATGTGGGCTGAATGTGTGATATCAAGAATAATTTGTAAGAAACACCCTCTGCTAGAAAGGTATTCATTTTATACACATACAATATTTTAAAGATTTGCATTCAGCAACTATTCATGGACAGAAATAAGAAAAGACATCAAAATTGTGCATATTTATACTTTTACTTCTATTTCTATGCAGAATGCATACATGATATATTTTTCCACTGACAGTGAAATAAACTTAGTGCATCTTTAGCCAGGGAGTGCTTGTGAATCGCTCATGCTTTGAGTAGAGCCACGGGGAACATTCTTTACAGTGATTAAAGCTCAGGGAAGCATGTGGTCAACTATTAAACTGGATATGCAGATCCATTAGAGAACAGAGAGTACATACTGACGTAACAGCACAGCTCAGGTTGCAATAAATCTGTACAAACTCAAGTGAACATTTTAGGTGAGCAGATTAAGTGTTAATCCCATGTTTTGTTTACATACTTGACGTTCTTCCAAGCATTTGGCACTTCTCAAGTGTTAAGAAGAGATGTTTATGGGTTTAAGACGACGACATGATGTCCTGTGGAATGTGTTGAAATGTGGAATGTGTCGTCTTGTTTAAGAATTAGACAGAATCTGAACTGTGGTTTCCTTCTCGACTGACACCAATTTCTTTTTTTGAAGACACTGACATGCAATTACTCACACCTGCTTCTGCAGATGCTCACAATGGGGAATGTACTGTATCTATAGGGTAAGTTGATCTATTGAGTGTGTGACAGCGCCCCAGCACCTTGACCATATCCAAAGCCTTTTGGTCCAAAGCTTTTGGCATAGCAACCTGTGTAGAGCACAAGATGAGAACGTTAATATGACACCATGAGAATGGTAAAGATTTTTAATTCTTCAAATTATTAAGACAATGTGGTGTTGGTCATGCAAATCTCGCTACCATGATTCTAGGTGCTATTAGGGCTGAGTATTGACAGATTTTACAAATCAATTCCAATTTACACTGTAAAAAAAGTTACTGCCTTAAAGTACAACTTAGATATACAAGTCATTTCAACTTAAAGGACATTAAACTGGCTTAAAGGGATAGTTCACACAAAAATGAAAGTTAGCCCATGATTTACTCACCCTCAAGTCATCCTAGGTGTATATGACTTTCTACTTTCAGACGAATACAATCAGAGTTATATTAAAGTCCTGGCTCTTCCAAGCTTTATAAAGGCAGTGACTTGTTGGGTCATTTTTGAAGTCCATAAAAATGCATCTATCCATCATATAACTGCTCCACACGGCCCCGGGGGGTTATTAAAGGCCTTCTAAAGCGAAGTGGTGCATTTGTGTAAGAAAAATATCCATATTTAAAACTTTATAAACTAAAATAACTAGCTTCCGGCGGTCAGCGGTACGCAGGTCTTACGGTGAAAGAGTAACCCTTGACACGATGTATAGAAGCATTGCAAGCTTTGACTCCTCTCATAGATAGGGCTGGGCAACAAACTCAAGCCCCTCTTCTCTTATATCGAAATCCTCCGCCATTTCTCTTGAGAAATACTCGTTTTAGACTTCTAGTACATGACCAGTGTTTTGTTTAGCTCTATCCTCTGAGCTTCTGCGTTCGTCAATACAGTACATATGCGTCAAGGGTTACTCTTTCGCCGTAAGACCTGCGTACCGCCGGAAGCGCGCTCTAAAAAAAAAGGCTCGTAATCATAGGGGAACCTTTTTTAGTGCTATATAGCACCAATTTTGGTGCTTCAGTGGTTCTTCAGCGGTTCTTCAGAGGTTCTTCAGCGGTTCTTCAGAGGTTCTTCAGCGGTTCTTCAGAGGTGCTATATAGCACCTTAGTCAAAGAACCAGTGAAGAACCTCTGAAGAACCGCTGAAGAACCACTGAAGCACCAAAATTGGTGCTATATAGCACTAAAAAAGGTTCCCCTATGATTACGAGACAAGAACCATTTTTGGTGCAATATAGAACCTTTTTTTTTTAGAGTGTAGTTATTTCAGTCTATTAAGTTTTAAATATGGATATTTTTCTCACACAAATGAGCCACCTTGCTTCAGAAGGCCTTTATTAACCCAGTTAAGCTTCATGAACTTCAAAAATGACCCAACAATTCACTGCATGCCATTATAAAGCTTGGAAGAGTCAGGACTATTTTAATATAACTCTGATTGTATTCGTCTGAAAGAATGTCATATGACTTGAAGGTGAGTAAATCATGGACTAATTTTCATTTTTGGGTGAAATATCCCTTTAAAAATAAGTTGAATATGCTATATCTTATAAACAAAGTTGAAAACTTTTTTAATGTAAAAACAAGTTATCATGACTTGCTGATCATATTTTTACAGTGCACAAGCTCTTGATTTGATATGATTTTGATTAGTTTGAATATACATCTGGTAAGTATGTACATATTTCTTAAGGAAAACAATCTCTCAACTAATGCTGTAAGCCTTTCAGATTGTACATTGATCTTAAGATCAACTCTCAATTACAAACCGAGTTGTATACAAACATTTGAATTGCACATACGGCAGTTTTTAATATCAACTTATTTCTACTCATAAGATCACTCACAGGTCAAAAACATATTGGAAAGTGTAATATTACAGCATATATTTATAAATTCTCCTCTCTAGAGTTAGTTTTTCTTGCTAACTATCAAGTTTATGGACAATAAATGGCTTTCCTGAGGTATACGTAAACACTGATTGAGCGATTAGATGAGACATTATACATTTCGGTAAGTTGTACTGTATCATTCAACATACTGTCTGATGTTTATTTATGTTTGTTTTGTGCTGAAACTAGAGGTGAAGAGAAAGAGATGATAGATTCAAATGTGCGCTGCCATTTTGCCTGAACAGAGGCAGATACAGCAACATTCAAGTGTGCCAAAACAGCATTTATTGTATGAATTAAATGATAAAAATGACAGAATTTGTGTCCGAAATCACCCCCATATCGGACGTTATTGTGTGCACTCAAGTATCTCATTTCACAGATAGTTTGTTTCTGTATTGGTTCTATATAAAAATGTTGTTACAATGTAAAGTATTTGCTCTGGCTTTTGTTTTAAATAATTTTGTTCCGTTATTGTGCTTGTAGTTTTCATCAGTTGACGTTGTACAAGCAATGTCGTTGTATGTTGTACAAGCAGAACCCCTCAAAAGAGAAAGGATACTTTGCCTTTGCAGTAGATTTCTCCATCCTTGTCAGCTAAAGTTGTGGATTCCAAGCCCTTTCCGCACATTGCACATCGGAAACAACCCTTGTGCCACGCCTGCAGAGGAAGGAAGACAACAGCCGCTCAATGGAGACCATGTCCAAAGCTTACACAACCATAAATGGTGGCTTATTTAATTTTAGTGCGCCACCACAGCATTTCCTCCTGTTGTTTCTGCTTTCGACTTACATTTCCTGCCCCTATGACTTTTTCAGCCGCGTAGACGGCCTTGCTACACCGTGGACAAACATCAGAGCTGCCAAACTTTTGAGCAAACTTGGATGTGTTTGGGTTATTGGTTGGCCGGTGCTCTTGAGGCCTGCAATCAAGAGACACACAACACAAGAGTCAGATGATGAACACAGTTTACTAGATTCATGCAAACACACCATCCTTTCCTCCTGTACCTGTAACAAATCCTTCCCTTGTAGGTCAAAATGACCTGAATCCCTAAAATTATAAACATTAATTTTAAATGCCCAGAAAGCCATTCATTTTGATCAATTTCTTTGGAGGAGATGTTTTTGTTATTTTTGTCATTTTATTTACATCTAAACTACCGGATTTGATCAATACTTAGATTTTAATAATATAACTTAAATACAAAATAACTCTCCGTTACATGCACAAGCTTAAAACAGCTCAGCCTCACACCTCTTGTGGAAAAAAAACCTAACATGATATTTCAAGACTCTTGCCTGGGTGGCCTTATAGCTCTATATGGAGCAAATTAATTGTTCCCCTGGGTCCTAAAGGCAGTTCTTCAGATTTTTTCTTCGGTATACATTCGTGTATATAATTTAGTCATTATAAAGTATTTTTTTGGTAAAGTTTTAGCATTTTTAGTTTTAATTTTGAGCATTTCTTAGGGTTTTCTATTAATACTAAAATGCAAGGTATTCTGTGTTGTAAATATGTTCAAATCTAACCACTTCATATCTGTGTGCAGTCTGCATTTGTGACTGATTTTTATTTTTAAAAAAAAATTTATAAAAATAAAAACATTGTCCTAGTTATATGACCCCCGTTCATTTGAATGGGAATTCCTGGGTGTGTGTGTGTGTGTGTGTGTGTGTGTGTGTGTGTGTGTGTGTGTGTGTGTGTGTGTGTGTGTGTGTGTGTGTGTGTATTTACAGGAGTGTGTACGCATTTGAATGTGTTCAGCATTGGGGATGTTCTAATGTCTCATGCCTTCATTTGTGTGTGTGTTTGTTCTGGACTGTGCCAGAATAGTTTTTTTTTTTTTTTGACAAATTCCTCTCATTCCATTCATTCCTATGGGGGTCAGGATTTGTTATTTTTATTACAACTACAAAAACTTGTCGAATCCACTCCATTATTTTGTGTGTATTCCAGGTTCACGTGTGACAAAAGTCATAAAGTCTTGTACCACTCCGATGAAAGCTTGATTTAAAAAAAAGAAAAGAAAGGAAAGTAAGAATGAGTGTCGGGTCAAAATGACCCTTGGAGAGGATGAGTATAGTTGCCCACAAAAATTTTTAATTCTGTGATCTCTAAAACATTCCAAATCTGTCTGACTTTCTTTCTCATATGGAACACAAATGAAGAAGTTTTGAACAATGTTCATGCTGCTCTTTTCCATGCAATGAAAGTGGATGGGGACTAAAAGCTGTCAAGCTCTAAAAGGGGCAAAATAAGCCATAAAGATATTATAAGTGTAATGTGGTAATATTGTAAGTGGTCTTCACAACTTGTGTGCTACATTCCAAATCATTGAAAGGGCAGCTTGGATGCTATAAATGGAATGCATTTATAGCAGAACATCTAAGCAGAGCATCCAAAACATTCTGGTTGCTTTGCTTTACATGTCAGTCAGACTCTTTCCATATACTGTAAAGTGAGCGTTTCTTGGCCAGAATAAGATAAAGTGTACATTCTGACAGACAAAAGTCTAGACTTGAATAATATATGGAGTGATATTTAAGAATCAGCAAGTGTATTCTTACTCCTCGGCTTTAATGCCCAGCGACTCCCCTTTGTCCATGCTCAGAGTTCCTGCACCAGCGCCGTAGCCGTAGCCTTTGGGTCCATATTTTTTGCCGTAACAGGCCTTGCAGTAGATCTCATTCTCATGGACGGCCACTGTAGTGCTGTCGAGATTTTTCCTGCACACCACTGAAATGAGGAAAAGGATGAGTGAATTTGACAAGACACATAGATAAACGTTTTCTACAGTGACCTTCTGCTTCAAGATTTCAACAACAGTGAAGTGTGTCGAGCAGGAGGATATTATAATATATGATTGCTAGAAATATATACTGTATATTATTTAGTTGAGAAACTATGAATATGTTATTTATATTAGAAAAAGATTGTGCAATTGCT
The DNA here is from genome assembly GCF_949357685.1 of Gobio gobio. Lineage (NCBI taxonomy): Eukaryota > Metazoa > Chordata > Actinopteri > Cypriniformes > Gobionidae > Gobio > Gobio gobio. The sequence goes on along the minus strand of NC_137117.1, from coordinate 36,348,858 downwards.
TTCTTCTGAAATATTGATGTACCGTGGATCAATAGTACTAGTGCTAGTTCTGTGAATGTTGCAATCCTAAAGCCTTGTCTTGTAGAAACACCTCTGTACACTCTAAAAAAAAAGGCTCGTAATCATAGGGGAACCTTTTTTAGTGCTATATAGCACCAATTTTGGTGCTTCAGTGGTTCTTCAGCGGTTCTTCAGAGGTGCTATATAGCACCTTAGTCAAAGAACCGGTGAAGAACCGGTGAAGAACCTCTGAAGAACCTCTGAAGAACCGCTGAAGAACCGCTGAAGAACCGCTGAAGCACCAAAATTGGTGCTATATAGCACTAAAAAAGGTTCCCCTATGATTACGAGCCAAGAGCCATTTTTGGTGCAATATAGAACCTTTTTTTTTTTAGAGTGTAGGGTCATGTGAATTTTTGATTAAAGGGGCTTTGATTTTCTTTTTCTGCAGACAGTGTCTGGAATGCAGAGGCCTTTGAGGGCCCAAAGCAGGGTAATATTATACACCATAAAGTGGTTTATAAAGACAAACAGAAGAGGGCGCCAGAGAACAGCCTTTACTTCACATAGTATAGTCTGAAACTGTTGGAAAAAGTCTCATCTTACCACCTGCCTGATTCGGATATGATCCATCTTAAACAGTATCCATGATTAGAAGTAGTTTCTCCCAAATCATAGTAGATGCCATATGCTTTAAATGTAAGTAATAATGAATTGTAGGGATAGCTCACCCGAAAATAAAAATTCTGTCATTAATTAGGCTACTCTCCCTCATGTGGTTCCAAACCCGTACAACTTTTGTTCATCTTCGGAATTCAAATCATACAAATTATGTATTAATTATGCCCTTAGTAAACTTTGTGAAACACACTGATCTATTCTGAGACTGCGTGGACTTATGGGTCATGGTGCTGGACACAGGAAGAAAGAGCAGGACTTACTGCACAAGAAGCAGGATCGGTGGAAGCTCCGTCCTTCACACTGCACTTCCTCTGCAAAGTACACGGTTTTCTGGCAGCAGCCACATTTGTTTCCACCCCCAAGAGGCATGCTGTAACACACACACACACACACACACACACACACACACACACACACACACACACACACACACACACACACACACACACACACACACACACACACACACACACACACACACACACACACACACACACACACACACACACACACACACACACACACACACACACACACACACACACACACACACACACACACACACACACACACACACACACACACACACACACACACACACACACACACACACACACACACACACACACACACACACACACACACACACACACACACACACACACACACACACACACACACACACACACACACACACACACACACACACACACACACACACACACACACACACACACACACACACACACACACACACACACACACACACACATCAGAGTAGCTCACAGCTTGTCCTGAAATACCTACTTCCTCATGGTTCCCACAATAAAACAACATAGGGTTTCAATTCAATTCTAGAAAAACAAAGCATTGTAAAGGTTAAAAGGTAGGCATTTTTTTATAAACAATTTTTGTTATAAGTGTTGGTCAAAAAGTGGTCTTTTTTTTTTACACACACATATACATATATATACATATACATATACATATACATTTGGGGCACTTTGTATCAATGATTGGACAAACATTTTTTGGTCCTGAGACTTACACAGAATATATATATATATATATATATATATATTCTGTGTAAGTCTCAGGACCAAAAAATGTTTGTCCAATCATTGATACAAAGTGCCCTACTTGCCTGTCAACGCAGGCTTATGTATTAACGTATGCACACCTGCTTGCACAGACAGCACGTCATCAGCGCGATCCATAAGGCTATGCAGTCAAGAGTTGTGGCTAGACAGCCACCGAGCGCCAAAAACAAACAGCAGCCGCCTTTAACAGTTCCTCCTGAACCAAAACAATGAGTTTATGCTGCGTTCACGCTCTCGTAAACGTAATCAGGAGACGGCAACCTGACGTTCTGTTCACATCCTCAGACTCAGATTTATTATTTTCCATGTCAACACTATCAACACCGAAAGGAATCTTCAGCAGTCAGGTGGTACAACAAACTTAGAGCTCTGTAAGTTCAGTTGTTAACGTTCAGTGCTATTGTAATGTCATGTGATTTGTTTGAGGCATGAGGTAATTTAAAGGCCTCCTGAAATCAAAATGTAAGTTTTTTAGCTGTTAGTATTAATATGTTAGCCTTAAGGTCATTAATAAGCTAATGTGCTCCAAATCAATGACAAAATTCGCATTTAGGAGATATAAGCGTTCAAATTTCAAAATTTAGATTCTCTCACTTCCGTTACACTGGATCACAGATTTTTATGACATCACCTCAGACTTCTCATCACATCTTCTGTCCAATCAAATACTCTCTAGAATCTGAAGCGTCCCACCCCCTAAATTATAAATAGAAGCTGAAGCTGCTGCTGAAATCGGTCACTTGTTCACACATGGTAAATGGCACATAGTGCACTATATAGGGAATAGGGAACGATTCAGACAATGTAAATATGCTTTCAGTTGAGGCAAATGAAGTCTGGTTTCACGTTAGTTTCACGCGCACCGCCGCAGCGCACATTCTGCTCCAGTTCAGAGACACGATATCACAGAGCGAATCGTGCGCAAGTGGGCGCATACAACAAAACATGTCGGACCCATTTGAATGCTGTATTTCAAAGCGATATGAAGGAGATTATGATGAGAAATGGTTAGAGATTAGGAGAAAACTGCGGCCGAGCTGAAAGGTTCTAGTCAAACTGTGATATAAATGAAACGCTATTGGCTGTTTTAAAAATGGGAAGAAGCTGCTTGATATATCACGCCCTGTCTTCCTGTTTCAGGGGAAATTATGTTAACTCATTGAATAATGCTGCACGTTTCGCCTTTCTCATGACGCTTTTCAGAATCTGCTTCGTTTTTTTGGAGGAGGCATGGCTTTGGAGACTGAAGGTAGATAGGGATGTTATGTTTTCAGAGGTGTAGAATGTCTAAAAACAATTGCGGTCAATTAGAAGTCCTAAATTTCGGTGAATACTATAGGTGACCCGTGCTGGCAAAAGGAGTCGGAATCCACACAGGATAATTTCAATCTACAGGCAAGTGAAAAATGTTGATTTTGAGGTTGTCACAAATTAGTTCATTAAGCCATCGTCTAGCGATCTGTAACGCATTTCCACTGAAGGCAAGTTGAAGTGAGAACCCAAGTGCAGTTTATTTACATAAATTAACAAATACAAAACAAATGGGCTTGACTTGAGACGAGACGACGGGCTTGACTTGAGACGAGACGACGGGCTTGACTTGAGACGAGACGACAGGCTTGACTTGAGACGAGACGACGGGCTTGACTTGAGACGAGACGACGGGCTTGACTTGAGACGAGACGACGGGCTTGACTTGAGACGAGACGACAGGCTTGACTTGAGACGAGACGACGGGCTTGACTTGAGACGAGACGACGGGCTTGACTTGAGACGAGACGGGCTTGACTTGAGACGAGACGACGAGCTTGACTTGAGACAAGACGGCCTTTTTTACTTGAGACGTGACGACGAGCTTGACTTGAGACGAGACGACGAGCTTGACTTGAGACGAGACGGGCTTGACTTGAGACGTGACGACGAGCTTGACTTGAGACGAGACGACGGGCTTGACTTGAGACGAGACGAGGAGCTTGACTTGAGACGAGACGACGAGCTTGACTTGAGACGAGACGACGAGCTTGACTTGAGACGAGACGACGAGCTTGACTTGAGACGAGACGGGCTTGACTTGAGACGTGACGACGAGCTTGACTTGAGACGAGATGACGGGCTTGACTTGAGACGAGACGACGAGCTTGACTTGAGACGAGACGACGAGCTTGACTTGAGACGAGGAGCTTGACTTGAGACGAGACGACGAGCTTGACTTGAGACGAGGAGCTTGACTTGAGATGAGACGACGGGCTTGACTTGAGACGAGACGGGCTTGACTTGAGACGTGACGACGAGCTTGACTTGAGACGAGACGACGGGCTTGACTTGAGACGAGACGAGGAGCTTGACTTGAGACGAGACGACGAGCTTGACTTGAGACGAGACGACGAGCTTGACTTGAGATGAGACGACGAGCTTGACTTGAGACGAGACGGGCTTGACTTGAGACGTGACGACGAGCTTGACTTGAGACGAGATGACGGGCTTGACTTGAGACGAGACGAGGAGCTTGACTTGAGACGAGACGACGAGCTTGACTTGAGACGAGACGACAAGCTTGACTTGAGACGAGGAGCTTGACTTGAGATGAGACGACGGGCTTGACTTGAGACGAGACGGGCTTGACTTGAGACGTGACGACGAGCTTGACTTGAGACGAGACGACGGGCTTGACTTGAGACGAGACGAGGAGCTTGACTTGAGACGAGACGACGAGCTTGACTTGAGACGAGACGACGAGCTTGACTTGAGATGAGACGGGCTTGACTTGAGACGTGACGACGAGCTTGACTTGAGACGAGACGACGGGCTTGACTTGAGACGAGATGAGGAGCTTGACTTGAGACGAGACGACGAGCTTGACTTGAGACGAGGAGCTTGACTTGAGATGAGACGACGAGCTTGACTTGAGACGAGACGACGAGCTTGACTTGAGATGAGACGGGCTTGACTTGAGACGTGACGACGAGCTTGACTTGAGACGAGACGACGGGCTTGACTTGAGACGAGACGAGGAGCTTGACTTGAGACGAGACGACGAGCTTGACTTGAGACGAGACGACGAGCTTGACTTGAGACGAGACGGGCTTGACTTGAGACGTGACGACAGGCTTGACTTGAGACGAGACGAGGAGCTTGACTTGAGACGAGACGACGAGCTTGACTTGAGACGAGACGGGCTTGACTTGAGACGAGACGACGAGCTTGACTTGAGACGAGACGGGCTTGACTTGAGACGAGACGAGGAGCTTGACTTGAGACGAGACGACGAGCTTGACTTGAGACGAGGAGCTTGACTTGAGATGAGACGACGGGCTTGACTTGAGACGAGACGGGCTTGACTTGAGACGTGACGACGAGCTTGACTTGAGACGAGACGACGGGCTTGACTTGAGACGAGACGAGGAGCTTGACTTGAGACGAGACGACGAGCTTGACTTGAGACGAGGAGCTTGACTTGAGATGAGACGACGGGCTTGACTTGAGACGTGACGACGAGCTTGACTTGAGACGAGATGACGGGCTTGACTTGAGACGAGACGAGGAGCTTGACTTGAGACGAGACGACAAGCTTTACTTGAGACGAGGAGCTTGACTTGAGACGAGACGACGAGCTTGACTTGAGACGAGGAGCTTGACTTGAGATGAGACGGGCTTGACTTGAGACGTGACGACGAGCTTGACTTGAGACGAGACGACGGGCTTGACTTGAGACGAGACGAGGAGCTTGACTTGAGACGAGACGACGAGCTTGACTTGAGACGAGACGACGAGCTTGACTTGAGACGAGACGGGCTTGACTTGAGACGTGACGACGAGCTTGACTTGAGACGAGATGACAGGCTTGACTTGAGACGAGACGAGGAGCTTGACTTGAGACGAGACGACGAGCTTGACTTGAGACGAGGAGCTTGACTTGAGATGAGACGACGAGCTTGACTTGAGACGAGACGACGAGCTTGACTTGAGACGAGACGGGCTTGACTTGAGACGTGACGACGAGCTTGACTTGAGACGAGATGACAGGCTTGACTTGAGACGAGACGAGGAGCTTGACTTGAGACGAGACGACGAGCTTGACTTGAGACGAGGAGCTTGACTTGAGATGAGACGACGAGCTTGACTTGAGACGAGGAGCTTGACTTGAGATGAGACGACGGGCTTGACTTGAGACGAGACGACGAGCTTGACTTGAGACGAGACGACGAGCTTGACTTGAGACGAGGCGACGAGCTTGACTTGAGACGAGACGACGAGCTTGACTTGAGACGAGACGACGAGCTTGACTTGAAGACGAGGAGCTTGACTTGAGACGACGGGCTTGACTTGAGACGAGGCGGGCTTGACTTGAGACGAGACGACGAGCTTGACTTGAGATGAGACGGGCTTGACTTGAGACGTGACGACGAGCTTGACTTGAGACGAGACGACGAGCTTGACTTGAGACGAGACGACGAGCTTGACTGGAGACGAGACGGGCTTGACTTGAGACGTGACGACGAGCTTGACTTGAGACGACGAGCTTGACTTGAGACGAGACGACGAGCTTGACTTGAGACGAGACGAGGAGCTTGACTTGAGACGAGACGACGAGCTTGACTTGAGACGAGACGATGAGCTTGACTTGAGACGAGACGATGAGCTTGACTTGAGACGAGACGAGGAGCTTGACTTGAGATGAGACGACGGGCTTGACTTGAGACAAGGCGGGCTTGACTTGAGACGAGACGGGCTTGACTTGAGACGAGACGGGCTTGACTTGAGACGAGATGACGGGCTTGATTTGAGACGAGACGACGGGCTTGACTTGCGACGAGATGACGAGCTTGACTTGAGAAGAGACGACGGGCTTGACTTGAGACGAGACGACGGGCTTGACTTGAGAAGAGACGACGGGCTTGACTTGAGACGAGACGACGGGCTTGACTTGAGACGAGACCTGCTTGACTTGAGACAAGGCGGGTTTGACTTGACTTAACCCGAGACGGGCTTGACTTGACCCGAGGCGGGCTTGACTTGAGACGAGACGACGGGCTTGACTTTAAACGAGACGACAGGCTAGTGGTCTCGTCTCAAGTCAAGCCTGTCGTCTCGTTTAAAGTCAAGCCCGTCGTCTCGTCTCAAGTCAAGCCCGCCTCGGGTCAAGTCAAGCCCGTCTCGGGTTAAGTCAAGTCAAACCCGCCTTGTCTCAAGTCAAGCAGGTCTCGTCTCAAGTCAAGCCTGTCTTCTCATCTCAAATCAAGCTAGTGGTCTCGTCTCAAGTCAAGCTTGATTTGAGATGAGAAGACAGGCTTGACTTGAGACGAGACCACTAGCTTGATTTGAGATGAGAAGACAGGCTTGACTTGAGACGAGACGACGGGCTTGACTTGAGACGAGACGGCGGGCTTGACTTGAGACGAGACGACGGGCTTGACTTGAGACGAGACGACGGGCTTGACTTGAGACGTGACGGGCTTGACTTGAGACGAGACGATGAGCTTGACTTGAGACGAGACAACGGGCTTGACTTGACACGAGACGACGGGCTTGACTTGAGACGAGACGACGAGCTTGACTTGAGACGAGACGACGAGCTTGACTTGAGACGAGACGGGCTTGACTTGAGACGTGACGACGAGCTTGACTTGAGACGAGACAACGGGCTTGACTTTAGACGAGACGACGGGCTTGACTTGAGACGAGACGACGGGCTTGACTTGAGACGTGACGGGCTTGACTTGAGACGAGACGGGCTTGACTTGAGACGAGACAACGGGCTTGACTTGACACGAGACGACGGGCTTGACTTGAAACGAGACGACAGGTTTGACTTGAGACGAGACGACGGGCTTGACTTGAGACGAGACGACGGGCTTGACTTGACCCGAGGCGGGCTTGACTTGAGATGAGACGACGGGCTTGACTTGAAACGAGACGACAGGCTTGACTTGAGACGAGACCACTAGCTTAATTTGAGATGAGAAGACAGGCTTGACTTGAGACGAGACGACGGGCTTGACTTGAGACGAGACGACGGGCTTGACTTGAGACGAGACGACGGGCTTGACTTGAGACGAGACGACGGGCTTGACTTGAGACGAGACGACGGGCTTGACTTGAGACGAGACGACGGGCTTGACTTGAGACGAGACGATGAGCCTGACTTGAGACGAGACAACGGGCTTGACTTGACACGAGACGACGAGCTTGACTTGAGACGACGAGCTTGACTTGAGACGAGACGGGCTTGACTTGAGACGAGACGATGAGCTTGACTTGAGACGAGACAACGGGCTTGACTTGACACGAGACGACGGGCTTGACTTGAGACGAGACGACGGGCTTGACTTGACCCGAGACGAGGCGGGCTTGACTTGACCCGAGACGGGCTTGACTTGACCCGAGACGAGGCGGGCTTGACTTGACCCGAGACGGGCTTGACTTGACCCGAGACGGGCTTGACTTGACCCGAGACGGGCTTGACTTGACCCGAGACGGGCTTGACTTGAGACTTGAGACTTTGTGAACACAGACTGACAGATCCGACGAGTGCGCACAAAGTGATTGCGCGCCTCAGACAGCGCGCAATCCTGATATACACAGTACTTCAAAATATCTGTCTTGGCTGTTATGTCTTATGTGAACGTTTGGTTAACTGTTGGGGAAAAACATCTTATGTGTGACATTATATTAGGTCTGTCTCATAAAGGTTAATCAAACAATTGTGGTATCATGGAGAAAAAAAGTAATAATATATATTTTCCTATAGATATTTGGTGTTGACTTGTTGTGTCAAATTTGGTGTTAATACCAGGGATTTTAAGGTATGGTTGCTGGGTGATTTTGTTTTGGAACCTAGATTTTTCTCAACATTTTTAAACAGGTGTAGCTCAGTCGTTTTTTGTCTGATTCAAACAAATCATACATCATTTTGATCATTTCTAATAGTGAATGTGAAAATAACTAATAACTAATTTTGGAAAAGGTGCTCATTGCGAATCATTTTGCCAGCACGGGTCACATATATATGTAATTATAGTTGGTCTTCAGCATAGAAAAAAGGATAACTTTGCATACAAGAGAAATATCATGCCCAAAAAGGTATTGAGATTAGTAAAGTATGCATATTTGAAATCTGAAACAGGGTCGGTTCTGCTATAAAAGCACATTTTGGACTTTCAAAAGCTCATACTTGTGATTCCAGAGTACAGCTTGAACTTCACTGCTTGGCAAGATTATGTGCTGCTTTTTCGAAACATGTTCTAAACATTTCTAAACCTCGAACCGCAACCTTACACATGAAACATTCGTTTACATCATAAATATTAATTTACTTCACATCTGCACCCACAAATACTCCCATGCCTACATCTTTGGCACACCAACTGACGAACTATCGAAATCTGTGTGGCAAAGCTGCGTGATGCACTGGACACTGAAGAGTGAATGCATTTAGGGTGCATTCTAGTGAAGAGCAGATTAGTATCGCAGCAGTCTTAACTTTTGTTCAGAGTGTGCATTGAGACACATAACAAACCAATACTTGTGTCATGCTGCCAACAGTACACCTGTACCTTTGACAATGAATCATGTTCGTCCGATCTGCTGTAATTGCTGGGAAATGTCTCATTGATTTTTTTCCATAAAAGGGCTTGTTGGTTGTATTCGAGACATTCCTGCATAGTTCTGATGTCTAGTCTAAACATTAACTAAGGCCTCTGACTCCAAACATGTTGGGTTGCCATGGATGTGAGGAAATGACACATAGCCACACATCCAGATAACGTTCTCTAGTATTAGTACACATTGTGAGACCAAATAGGGTGACCACCATCAAACAAACCAAATGTGGGACGATTACTAAGTTTGTGTGGGACAATGTGGGACATGTTACCAACACTAAAACATAACCTGAAACTGTTGTACAATCTTAAATTCAACATAACTGAGCCCAAAGGCAACAGGCATCATGCAGATAACTACTTTTAAAACAGTTCTGACCAAGAGCAACTAAACCCCCCCATATATGATATGTTATTGTGTTGGATGCCATGTTTTTATTATCTACTTCTTTTCTTTCCGTTAGCACAGGTTTTGTATTTCTTTTTGAAACTGATTGATCATAGGCCTCATTGATCTGAGCTTTAAGCAATTCATTTTATTTTGGTAAATAAGCTTGAGTGAACTTTTTCAAGTTGCATAAGCTCATTTCAATGAGGCCTATACGATCAATGCAGTTACCAAAAGATGACCTGTGCTAACTGAAAGAAAACAAGTTTGAATCCCATATTTGGTGACAAAATTGTGTAATGTGAGGTTTACAAGCGGTTTAAAAGACGTCTTTTTTTTTTTTTTACCAAGAACACAAAATTACGTAAAGGGTTTTCAACACAGCACAAGTGTTTTAAATGAAAGTTTGGCTAAAAGTCTAGATCTTCTTTTTGAAAATCTTGGTCAAAACATTCCTTCTCAGACTGAATGATTTTTAGAGTAGTTTTTCTAGAAAACAAGACTAGACAAGTCACATTCCTGATTCCAGATAAGAAAAGTTAATAGTTTGTAACTGTGAAAAAGAAAATTTGGACTTATAAGGTTCGTGTCAGCTCAACCGAACAGTTTTGACGAGGTGGAAAGAATTTAAAGAATTCCAGGAAACCAAAACCTCAAAAAGCCTCATGAGCTGCACACAAGTTTGCAGAGGTATATTCCGCAAAAAAAGCTAAATAAGCATGTAGGAGGACCAAATAAGACATTGTGAAGAGCTTCTTACCTGAAGTGATCGTTGGTAGGTATGTGGATATTGGCAGAAAATCTACAGTTAAAGTCCAACAGACTGTGGAAATGAGAACAGCTTCTGTCCTAACACATGCAGCGATGGAGGATCTGTGTTAAACTTCAATGCTCAGGGTGGGGCAGACAGTGAGGGAAGTAGGTCTAAACTATGAGCTGTGGTGAGATGTTAAAGGAACAGCGCTACCTCATGACCCTGCTGTGTTTGCTCTCTGACGCCCCCTCTGTGGGCGTCAAACTAACCAAGGGGAGACAAAAAAAAACAAAGTCCATGTGATTAGTGTGTGGGTGTGTCTGTGTGACAATTTCATACCTCAGGAGACCTGATATAGAGACATTAAAGGGGACCTATTATGCCCCTTTTTACAAGATGTAATATTCACCGATCAGGCATAACATTAATATGCCCTTCCTAATATTGTATTGGTCCCCTTTTTGCTGCCAAAACAGCCCTGACCCATCAAGGCATGGACTCCACTAGAACCCTGAAGGTGTGCTGTGGTACCCGGTGTGCTGTGGAAGTCCTGTAAGTTGTGAGATGGGGCCTCAATGGATCGGACTTGTTTGTTCAGCACATCCCACAGATGCTTGATTGGATTGAGATCTGGGGAATTTGGAGGCCAAGTCAACACCTCAAACTCGTTGTTGTGCTCCTCAAACCATTCCTGAAATATTTTTGCTTTGTGGCAGGAGCATTATCTGCTGAAAGAGGCCACCAGGGAATACCGTTTCCATGAAAGGGAGTACATGGTCTGCAACAATGCTTAGGTAGGTGTTATGTGTCAAAGTAACATCCACATGGATGGCAGGACCCAAGGTTTCCCTGCAGAACATTGGCCAAAGCATCACTGCCTCCGCCTTGCCTTCTTCCCATAGTGCACCTGGTGCCATGGGTTCCCCAGGTAAGTGACATACACGCACCCGGCCATCCACGTGATGTAAAAGAAAACGTGATTTATCAGACCAAGCCACCTTCTTCCATTGCTCCGGGATCCAGTTCTGATGCTCACGTGCCCACTGTTGGGGCTTTTGGTGGTGGACAGGGGTCAGCATGGGCACCCTGACTGGTCTGCGGCTATGCAGCCCCATACACAACAAACTGTGATGCTCTGTGTATTCTGACACCTTTCTATCAGAACCAGCATTAACTTCTTTAGCAATTTGAGCTACAGTAGCTTGTCTGTTGGATCGGACCACATGGCCAGCCTTTGCTCCCCACGTGCATCAATGAGCCTTGGTCGCCATGATCCAGTCGCCGGTTCACCACTGTTCCTTCACTGGAGCACTTTTGATAGAGACTGACCACTGCAGACCGGGAACAGCCCACAAGAGCTGCAGTTTTGGAGATGCTCTGACCCAGTCGTCTAGCCATCACAATTTGGCCCTTGTCAAACTTGCTCAAATCCTTACGCTTTCCCATTTTTCCTGCTTCTAACACATCAACTTTCAAGACAAAATGTTCTCGGGCTGCTTAATATATCCCACCCACTAACAGGTGCCGTGATGAAGAGATAATCAGTGTTATTCACTTCACCTCTCAGTGGTCATAATAGTATGCCTGATCGGTGTACAAAAGTATATATTTATTGAGTTTATATTTTTATATTGGTCTTTCGGAATGGAAAACTTGTGTGTGTGCTGTCAACATTTCTGCTGAGTGACCTTGCTGACAACTTACAGTCCATTATGTTATGGTTCATTTACATCAACAGATGGAGTCCAGCTGCTGAAGACAAACGAAGCTGCTTTGACCTTCAGATCTTGATGCTTGGGTGAGTCTGGAAATGCCAAGAGCATGTGGGCAATGTACTACTGCTCCTCTTCAGAGTGATTAAATATCCCATCAGGCACTGCACGCACACACCCGGCTGTCCGAGTATCTCTTTCAGTATCAGGATAATTACAACGTTAGAGTGATCAAGTGTAGTAAGTGTAGTCTGGTGCTGCTTTTGAAGGGGCTATTAGCTCCAGTGAAAGTGAAGTACGTTTACAGATACTAACTTCAAAAGGAACTTTGCAACAGTCATTTAATAGCATCTTCTGTAGCTTGCAGCAGACACCTGTGACACTGTAATTATGACCATAACGAATAACTTCCCCCATGCAATGACATACCCCTAACTTAAAACGTCAGGACAATGCAGACACTTTTTCTATAAATAAGGTACAGGTATTTTGAACATGTTAATGGTGACATGTCATATACATTACATGAGTTAGTAATCAATAACACATTGGTAAATATATTGTTCATGTGCTTGATTTTCCCATATACAAGCATGTATACGCAAAAATGTATACGCAAAAGTCCAAAATTCCCTCCTGCAGTGAAGGGCAAAGTGGCTGGCTGATATGTGTTCAAGCCATACTGTTGGACAGATGCAAGGGCTTAATTCCACATCTGTCCCAGAAGTGCATGCTGTCTGGGTCCTAATTCACAATTTTGCCCTCTCCTTAGTGTGTATTTGTATAAGAGATTCTTAGATCTGTAGGAAAATGGATTTATGTTTCTCTATCGAGGTCGTTTTGGAGTGTTACCTGAAAACTTAATACAAGCCATATTAGATTACATATATTGGATCCTTTATATAATGCGTAAAACATCCTAGATGAAAAGAGGATGTTGTGATTCCATTCAGTCATGTTTATTAAGACTCACTGGCTCCATCTTGTGGCATCAAATGAGTTTGAGAAACGGACACAGAAGTTGTCACCCTGTTTCTGTGTATCTGTCTGCTTCTGTATAAGATAAATAAGTTAAATAAATCAACATTGTAACAATTTGTGATTCAACCAATTGACATATCATTAGATACTCCCATTGATGCAAATTTCATAACAAATGCTCTCTCATCATAAAATCTTCCCAGAATTGCCAAAACAGCAATTTACAGGTATTTGGGTTACTGGGCAATTTATAATTTGGCTATATAACCAATGGATCCTGCCACATTCAACACTAATTTACTGGTCTGTGGGTTAGGGTATGTTTTTTGGACACTTATTTGAAAAATGGGTTAGGGTTAGCCCTAACCCTATAAACCTAACCCATTTTTCAAGTATCAAGTTTACACAAGTATTTTCTTTTAAAGTAAATTATTTATGTTGTTTTTTGAAGTCATATGATAGCTTTGTGTGAATAATAGATCAAATTTAAATGGTTATGCAGAACTGTGCCTGCAAACACGCAAATATGCAAACATCTATTCATTATGGACTAGGAGAGAAAAAGATTGAAAAGCAAGCTAGTGAAAGCTAAACAGTCACTGACTGCATCCAAACACTTAGGCAGCTGACTTATTGCCTCACTGCCTTTTCAGGCAATTACTTTGTAGGCAGCATTTGTGCACAAAGGTACCTCACAAATCAGATTTTGTGCAGACTTCTGGGGCAGTGTAACGCTTTCATTGGTCAGTAAACACTACGACAGAGAATTGAATATATATATATATATATATATATATATATATACTCACCTAAAGGATTATTAGGAACACCATACTAATACTGTTTGACCCCCTTTCGCCTTCAGAACTGCCTTAATTCTACGTGGCATTGATTCAACAAGGTGCTGAAAGCATTCTTTAGAAATGTTGGCCCATATTGATAGGATAGCATCTTGCAGTTGATCGAGACTCATCAGACCAGGCACCATTTTTCCAGTCTTCAACTGTCCAATTTTGGTGAGCTTGTGCAAATTGTAGCCTCTTTTTCCTATTTGTAGTGGAGATGAGTGGTACCCGGTGGGGTCTTCTGCTGTTATAGCCCATCCGCCTCAAGGTTGTGCGTGTTGTGGCGTGTTGCTCTTCTATCAGCTTGAATCAGTCGGCCCATTCTCCTCTGACCTCTAGCATCAACAAGGCATTTTCGCCCACAGGACTGCTGCATACTGGATGTTTTTCCCTTTTCACACCATTCTTTGTAAACCCTAGAAAACCCGGTTGTGCGTGAAAATCCCAGTAACTGAGCAGATTGTACTCAGACCGGCCCGTCTGGCACCAACAACCATGCCACGCTCAAAATTGCTTAAATCACCTTTCTTTCCCATTCTGACATTCAGTTTGGAGTTCAGGAGATTGTCTTGACCAGGACCACACCCCTAAATGCATTGAAGCAACTGCCATGTGATTGGTTGATTAGATATTGCATTCATGAGAAATTGAACAGGTGTTCCTAATAATCCTTTAGGTGAGTGTATATATTCTTTAATTAACTGACACTCAGGAGAATACAGGAACAGGAATAATAAACACTAACTGAACATGCAAAGTTGCATTACGCCCTTGCTCCGTAACAGTCCAACTGAGGAGGGAGGGTGGGGGTTCTGGAGTAGTACGTGGAGCTGGTGAAAGGCAGGAACTGGGAGAATGTGATGGCGGGTGAAACCATGGGCGGTGTCGAGGGAGGGTGGAGCCATGGTGGAGGCTTGGCTGACAAAACCAGTGGAACGACTAATGGAGACTGAGCCAATTGAGACCCATGCAGAGACAAACAGTTGATGGGACCAACCGACACTGAAGGTTCAGGAAACCAAGGCAGAGTCACAGCAACGTGTGCCTGAGGTTGAGCCCGGGTGCCAGATGATTAAGGTGTAGCCAGTAGGACTGAGGACCAAGACAGAGGAAAGGTGGAGCCTGATAGAGCCGAAGGGGTGAAGGAACAAAGAGCAGCTGAAGGCTAGAATTCCGTGGTGCAGGCAGAGTCATGTATTACCAAGGCGATGCCGGAGGGACAAGGGAGCCCTGTGGAGCCGTAAGAACGGTCCCAAGTGGAGCTGAGGGAGGGAGGAGCCAAGGTGGACCTGACTGGTCGCCGAGCCAAAGTGGGGGCTCAGCGGCTGGAGGCAGAGCCCCAGAGGATCCTCTAGCCAAGGCGGAGCTGGTGACCGGAAGATCTGAGGAGCATACACGCAGCATTGTGGAGTAAACAAAAGAGGAGCAGAGGAGCTGATGGAACCAGCGGAAGTGGCCCTGGAAGAGTAGGCGGGAAAGAAGGCAGAGCGGGTCCACAGGAGACCCTGGAGAATTAGAGCGGGGCTGGACCAATGGAGACAGGAGATTCAGGAAATAATCCTCTTCAAAATCCTCATAACAATATGCAGAGGCCAGCTGCAGATGACTCTCAGCGGCTGGAGTGCGGGCGAGGCTTTCCTCCATGCCCTAGTATATTCCACAGCCCCACAGCTCAGGCGATGGTTGGCTGAGTTCTCTGATCTGTGTGCCCATTGGGAGAATCTCCTAGCCAGGAGTATGGTATAGTCTAATATGCGTCGACCCGTGCCCTTTTCCTCAGTCTCCCTATTCCAAACCTTCCCAGACTTGTGCTAGGTGGAGAGACCTTAGATTAGATTAGATTAGATTCAACTTTATTGTCATTACACAAGTACAAGTACAAGGCAACGAAATGCAGTTTAGGTCTAACCAGAAGTGCAATAGCAGCAAGTGCAGGATATACAATGGATGCGTTAGTGCAGGACATGGATATGTACTGAATATGTATAAATATGTATAAATAGAGAGACGTTATTACTATAAACAGAACTGAATTTACAGGTGAATATGTACAGTGAATAAATATACAGATGGCTATTACTATAAACAGAATTTACAGGTGAATATGTACTATGAATACAATATACAGATGGCTATTACTATAAACAGAATTTTACAGATAGAGGTATACAATAATATGTTAGGCTAATATGAGGAATAGCAGTGGATTAGGGTAGTGCAATAAATTATGGACAGAGCTATCCGGAAAAAAAAGTGGAAAGTGCAGTGGAAAGTGGTTGCATATTACATTTAGAAGTACAGTGCAAAAATGCAAATGTAAACATTGGTACTATAAATACAGTCGGCAGTGCAAATGAGCATAATCCAGTTAAGATATGGCAGTGTAAGATGCATATGTAAACAGTTGTTACTGTGATAAACAGTCGGTAGTGCAAATAACAAAGTGAAGGAAGATGTGAGGTAGGAGAGTTATCAGTTTATGAGGGAAGTGGATCAACGGGGGTTTGAGTTCAATAAAGAGACAGCTCTGGGGAAAAAACTGTTCTTTAGTCTGCTGGTCCTGGTCCGGTGGATCCTGAAACGCCTGCCGGAGGGCAGGAGAGAAAACAGTCTGTGGGCTGGGTGAGTGGAGTCCTTGAGGATGCTGCGAGCTCGATGCAGACAGCGTTTCCTCTGGATGTGTTCGATGGCAGGCAGTGGAGTCCCTGTGATGCGCTGGGCAGTTTTCACCACCCGCTGCAGTGCCTTGCGCTCCGCAACAGAGCAGCTCCCATACCACACTGCCACACAGTTGGTCAGGATGCTTTCTATTGCGCAGCGGTAGAAGTTCACCAGGATAGCCGAGGAGAGCTGATTCTTCCTCAGTGTCCTCAGGAAGAAGAGGCGCTGGTGAGCCTTCTTGACCAGGCTGGAGGTGTTGGTTGTCCACGACATGTCCGCCGAGATGTGGATCCCCAGGAACTTGAAACTGGAGACACGTTCAACAGCCATTCCATTGATGTGGATGGTGTCGTGTGTCCCTCTTGACTCTTTCCTGAAGTCCACGATGAGCTCCTTCGTTTTGGTGGTGTTGAGGAGCAGGTTATTATCAGCGCACCATGTGGCCAGGTGCTGGATCTCTTCCCTGTAGGCAGTCTCATCGTTGTTGCTGATGAGCCCGATCACCGTAGTGTCGTCCGCAAACTTGACGATAGAATTAGATCCATACACAGGCTTGCAGTCGGCGGTGAAGAGGGAGTAGAGAAACGGGCTTAGCACACAGCCCTGTGGTACACCAGTGTTGAGTGTGATGGATGTGGAGCAGGTGAATCCTGAACGAACATTCTGGGGTCTGTCAGTTAGGAAGTCCAAAATCCAGTTACACATTGAAGTGTTGATGCCCAGGTCTCCAAGTTTAGCTATTAACTTGGATGGGATTACAGTGTTGAATGCGGAGCTGAAGTCAACAAACAGCATGCGTGCATACGTGTTCTTATGGTCCAGATGGGTGAGCACAGAGTGCAGTGCCATGGAAACGGCATCCTCTGTGCTCCTATTGCTGCGGTAGGCAAACTGGTGTGAGTCCAATGTGGATGGTAGAGAGTCTTTTAGGTGTTCCAGGACCAGCCGCTCAAAGCACTTCATAACGATGGGTGTGAGTGCTACAGGGCGGTAGTCATTAGGGCACCTCGGGTTAGAGTGTTTTGGCACTGGCACAATGGAAGTGCGTTTAAAGCATGTCGGTACAGCTGCTTGGGCAAGAGACAGGTTGAAAATGTCTGTAAAAACCCCAGCGAGCTGCTCCGCACATGCCCTGAGCACACGTCCAGGGATGTTGTCTGGTCCAGCAGCCTTGTGTGCGCTGATCCGGCTCAGTGCCTTGCAGACATCTGTGGAGGAGAGTGTGATTGGTGGGTGGTCAGCTGAGGGTTTGAGCTTGGTGGCAGTTTCTCTGTTGTCTCTTTCAAAACGAGCATAAAAGTAATTTAGCTCGTTCAGGAAGTTGACATCAGTGGCTGCGGGGGTGGAGTGGGGGGGTTTGTAGTCACTGATGGCCTGGATGCCCTGCCACATGCGTCGAGGGTCAGAGTTGGAAAAGTGACCCTCTATCTTTAGCTTGTAGCAGTGCTTGGCCTTTTTGATGCCCCTCTTCAGGTTTGCCCTGGACGTACTGTAGGCTTGTGCATCACCTGATCTGAAGGCAGTATTGCGTGACTTCAGCAGGAGTCGAACTTCCCTGTTCATCCAAGGCTTCTGATTAGGGTATGTGGTGATCTGTTTCTGGGTTGTAACACTGTCGATGGTGGTATTGATATGATCCAATACAGAGGAAGTGAATGAGTCAATGTCCGTGTGATCGCCACTGGTGGCTTGAGAAGCAAACATACTCCAGTCTGTGTTTAGAAACCTTTCCTGGAGTGTGGAGTCTGCCCCCGCAGGCCACACCTTGATGGTCTTTACTGATGGCTTCACACGATTGATGAGGGGTGAATATTTGGGTGATAGAAACAAAGAGAGGTGGTCTGACTGTCCCAGGTGGGGGAGGGGTGTCGCAACGTAAGCTCCAGCCATGTTTGTATATACATGGTCTAAGGTTTTGTTTCCTCTGGTGTGGCAGGAAACATGCTGGTGAAACTTGGGTAGCACTGACTTTAGGTTTGAATGATTAAAGTCACCTGCAACAATAAACGCAGCTTCCGGGTGATCAGTCTGTTGTTTACTGATGGCTGCGTGAAGTTCTTTCATAGCAAGCTTGGCATCAGCATCCGGGGGAATATAGGCTGCAGTGATAATAGTGGAGGTGAACTCCCGCGGTAGATAAAACGGTCTACATTTAACCATGAGAAACTCCAGGTTAGCTGAACAATGACTCCCAACAATAGCAGAGTTTGTGCACCAAGCTTTGTTAATATAAATGCACAATCCACCCCCTCTGCTCTTCCCGGAGCCATCTAGTGTTCTATCCGCCCGGAGTGTGTGGCGTCCCGCTAGCTCAATAGCGGTGTCCGGTATTCCGCTGTTTAACCAGGTTTCAGTGAAGATTAGGACGTTACAGTTCAAAAGTTTCTTACTGTGTGTAATGCTGAGTCGAATCTCCTCCATTTTGTTCACTAGCGATCGTACATTGGCAAGGAAAATGCTGGGTAAAGAGAGCCGGTAAGGAGTTAGCCTTAGCTTAGCTCTTAGACCTCCACGCTTACCCCGTCTTTGTTTACGATCACAGCGCCGCCTTCTAGCACTTCCGCCCGGCCGGGCAGAGCGCATCGCCTCGGGCGTCCTAGCGATCTCAGGAAGGAGTTGAAGATTGTCCATAAAACTGTCGGAAATTCGCAAACCAATATCCAAAAGCTCACAGCGGGTGTACGATGTAAAAGCACAACTGTTCTGTACGAACAGACCCGAGATGAACAAGAAAAATACCGCAAAATTGCAGAATCTGGAGAGACGCTGAGCCTCGCGATCTACTCGCGCCGCCATCTTGGTCGCATTTTTATGCGTTTTTTATTCAGGCCTTAGCAGGAAGGCCTGAAAACGGATGCCAAGGTTGTGTTGTTTCTGCTCCATATGTTGTTGTAATGTTAGCTATAGAGAATGAGAAGCTGGCGTCACGATGTTCACCCCGCGTTGCATTTCGAGAAGGCGCCACCATATTAGCAGGATACGCTATCCGTTGCCATGGTTACTTCTACAGTGAGACAGAGAAAGCAGCTTGAGATTTGTTTTAATTTTTGCGATGCGGCACAGTTTCTTGGGAAGAGATAGTAACTGGACAGTTTTGAGTGTCAATGTTTGTCTGGAGCTGCTGGTGACTAACAACAAACGTTCTTCCTTGTTGTTTGTTCGTCATCTTTGCTTTATTTTTCGCAAAGCATTATTTAGCTTGGCTTCTGCTATGATAAAGAGACATCCACTCTTACATTGTGGGGCTGAGCAATGAAAGGTTTGGGTTGATTAGAATTATCAACAGTGTTCAACTATGATTCTCAGAAATTGCTTACTGCAGCTTTAATGGCACAGACATTTGAAGGAAACTATATCGCCCCCTTGTGGTGTTTTACTGCCACAGCAGGTTTATACAACAGGGAGCATTGTGTTTGTAATGTGTTGGCCAAGTATTTATAACTGAATCTAGCTATTTGAATGCATTAACAACCCTAAAAAAACATCTGAGTGAGTTAGACTCTACAAAGTGCTAGCTTAGCCTATTACATTTGTTATATGTAAGCATAAAGCTGTTTTAATTAGTGAAAGTGTGTTCTTGAATTTGGCGGAGAGATTTATTAGTGTGCGAGTTTATGCCGAGCGCGCAGGATGGCATGATGTGTATTACCGCAGATGTGACCTGCTTTCTCCTGAACCTGGCCTGCTCGTCCACCATTGCATTATAAATAGAGTGCAATTGTAATCCTGAGCATTAAAATTATTATTGATTCCTGTTGATGAGTATGGACATGGATGTGGCATATGGTTAAAAAAAACAAAAAAAACAATTCCGAAATCATTCAATTTATTTGAATGACATTTTCCAAGTCAAATGTCAGTGTTTGTGAAATCCATTTTATTTTCTTCAGTCAATTCTCGCCTTAATTGCATTTCATTTGCATAATGCTGCCAAAACAATTGAAAGCACTCGAAAAGATCCGTATAATCATCTCATACCAACTTTGCTTTGTACTGCCTCCTTAATCTGTCTGTCTCTCTCATGTTATCTCCTCATTTGTGTCCGCTCAGAAAAGGCCCCCTGCACACAGATGGTCATGTTCGCTTCATCATTAGTGGGCTGTAAAACGGAGCGGGGGCCCCTTACAAAGGCCCGGGGTGACACTGGCACAGGCGCACCATTGTGGCGGCGTCTGCCGGGCTTCCCCTAATAGTGCTGGCACAAAGCGTGCCTGGGGGCTACAAGTAGTTTGGCTTCGGCCGACTTTACCCCCAACACACACACACACACACTGCGCCCCACCCATTGCACTGCGCACTCTCATATGGGAATGTGTGCAATCTGTGCACAAGCCCCTCTATAGGCCTTGTGTAAGAGCCTTATGGTGCTACGCAACAGATATTTCAGTGTGTTCATTTGTGTTAGTGCGAGTGCGTCCTTCATGTGAAGAGCTTCTGCTTCCACACACACTCCAGAGGAGAGTGGAAACACACACAGGTTGAACAGCTCTGCAGTGAGAGGACTGTCTTCATACTGTGAGTAGCTCCTTATT
The DNA here is from genome assembly GCF_949357685.1 of Gobio gobio. Taxonomy (NCBI): domain Eukaryota; kingdom Metazoa; phylum Chordata; class Actinopteri; order Cypriniformes; family Gobionidae; genus Gobio; species Gobio gobio. Next base: position 36,327,603 of record NC_137117.1, on the reverse strand, counting down.
GATTATTTATCAAATCTGCAGAGACAGTCGGATGAGTTTGTAGTTTGATAGCATGCTCTGAATATACACGTTGCATTGCTACTGTCTCTTTGATTACATATATTATCATGTGTTTCCTTACAGCCGTTTCAGCTTGATCTGAAATCAGTCAGCTTAGCGATTGTATTTATTTCATAGTGCATTCTCTTTTATCCATTAGTTATTTGTGATGGTTGAACCTGTGCTGTTCATGATTACCATGATTTATTGGACATGATACACACACAAAAAAGAAATCATGGTATCATAGTATTCTTTGAGGTTCACTACCATTAAAAACAACCAACACTTGTACAAATACAGGTGAAATAATACAATTTCAAATACATTTTATTTTATAATTTATTTGAATATATTTTAAAATGTATTTTCAGCATCATTGCTCCAGTCTTCAGTGTCACATGATCCTTCAGAAATCATTATAATTTGAAGCACAGAAACATTTCTTATTATTATCAATGTTGAAAACAGTTGTGCTTCATATTTTTGTGGAAATTTTGGTAACACTTTAGAATAACGGTCCGTCATTAATAAGTAACTATGCAGGATGTAATGCAGTACTAATGAGTAGTACTACATTAACACTTCAGCTACTACTATTAACTAGTGCTGTCAAGCGATTAAAATATTTAATCGCGATTAATCGCATTAATGTCATAGTTAACTCACAATTAATCACAATTAATCGCACATTTTTATTTATTCTAAATGTCCCTTGATTTCTTTTTGTCCCATTATTTTTTCTTATTTTAATGCTCTTATCAACATAGAAAAGTGGATCGGCTTGCTTTGTTCAAATGTTTGTTTTATTGAAAACAACATTGGCATACTTTAGTGTTCGATTTCACACCAACATTCTCACTTGGAGCAAATAATCTCACACAATGTAACACTGCCCATCAATAAAAGGGTGAAACAAATACTTTGTTGCACAAACAGCCCCTTCAACAGCCCTTTCTAAGGGATCAAAACAGGGTGATACAAAATAAAATTACAAAGTGCACATGCAAGGTAAACTAGGACTCCGCCTATAGTGCAGTTAAACCAGGGGTCGCCAACTAGTGGACTCCGGTCCGAATCCGGACCGCGAAGCCTTTTGACGTAATGAAACAGTTAACGTTGCAATGCTCAGTTACTACGTTCAGACCCAGACGCGCGGTCAAGCATGCAGTGAAGAAGAGACTGATGGTGCGTTCACACCGGACGCGAATGACGCGACATGCACGCCGCTTAATCCACGCCGCAGAATGTCTATTTGCGTCTTTGCATTGACTTAAATCACTCGCGCAAAACGCTTCATTCGCGTCTGGTGTGAAAGCACCATCAGAGCAGAAAGCAGCGCTCAAGACAAGCACTTTTAGTTGAAGACCCCTGAGTTAAACCATGGCATAATACGTTTCTCATTTCGTCGTCTCACGCTTGCCATCCACGTCTACTCTTTTAATGGCCCAAAGAGTGCGGGCAGCCGCAGCGTGCCTGATGTTTTGTTTCCGGTCTAGCTACATCCGGAGTGGTGTTGTAGTTTTTCTAACGTTACTAGTTGTTGCAACAGCATGTGAAAAAACTACAAAGTTTGTTAGACCAAAAAGAACGTTAATCTCGCGATAAAAAAATTGACGCCGTTAAAATAGGTTTGCGTTAACGTCGTTAATAACGCGTTTAACTGACAGCACTACTATTAACTAATCACTAGTCACTAGTGTGTATGTACTTGAGTAATTAGTGATGCATTTTATGACTATTCAGAGGAAAAAAGACAATTGCTCACATCTTAGGCACGCAAATGTTGTGATTCAGTAATTCTTTTGTCATAGTTACTTGTTAGTTCTTATAGGGCTGTGTATTGCCAAGAATCTGGCAATACTATACGTATCACGATACAGGGGTTATGATACGATATATATATATATACCAATATATAATTATATAACAATATATCGTATCGTAACCCCTGTATATATTGCGATATTGTAAGAGAGACAATATATATTGCAATTATTATTATTTTTTTTTTAGAAAGATCGAATTTAAAAGAATAAAGAATTATAATTCTTTATAGCTGAAGCCAAAATGAGTCTACACGTCAGCTCTGTATACCGCGGGAGCGGAATAATTCTATCGTCTTGTGAGCTGGGTTTGCTAATGCTAACACTAGCGATGCACGGATCTTCACCTTGCGCTTCTCCGGCTCCGTGAGATAACACTGCCATCTAGCGGTTGGGTTTTATACAGTCTGTGGTTTAAACCAAACACAAAGCCACGAATCTTGGATGTAAATAAATAAATATATCGATACAGTGTTTTTGAGAATCGATACATTATCGCCAAACATAATATCGCAATATTCACGTTTATCGATATTTTCTTACAGCCCTAAGTTCTTAGTGATGCCAATCTCATTCAGTAATTATTGATTACCTAATAAGGAACTATCTTAGTCCTAAATGTAATATTACTTACTGATTAGTTAAGCTTTTTTTCTATATTAGTTAATAGAAGTAGCTGAAGTGTTAATGTAGTACTACTCATTAGTCCTGCATTACTTTCTGCATAGTTACTTCTTAATGACGGACCGTTATTCTAAAGTGTTACCGAAATCTATTTGTTGAAAAGTAAAAAAAAAAAAAAAAAAAGGCATTTGTTTAATTTTTTTATTTAAGTTTTTTTTTACTATTCATGTCATTTTGATCAGTTTAATGAGGCCTTGCTGAAATAAAAGTAAATTAAATCTTACTCAGCAGAAATGTTTGAATGGTATAGTGTAGGTATCACGGCATGTTAAAATTGTCACTTTTTGAGGGTGAGCAAAAACGTCCTGTGTTTTTGTGTCCCTTTAAATGCAAATGAGCTGCTGCTCACGGGGCGGGGCTTTGAGAGCTGGTGTTAGCAGCTCTGATAACCTCATGCAGACAGACAGGCAAAGAAACTGTTCAGCCCTTTATGTTCAAACCGGAGTCGGACAATGATGGAGAGACTCAAGAGGAAGTGACAACATGTAGAATGAGACAAGATGGTTACTTGATGAATTAATGTAGCTGATGTGGGGTTAAATATCTTCAAGTCATTGATTAGCATATTCTGTCATGATATTCTCACCCCCTTTGTTGTGTGTTCCCGGGGGCAGGATTTATGTCAATTTCAGGGTTAGTGTTGTCACTAACCCGGGAGGAAGCTTGTGTAGTCCCTACCAGCCGTTTGTTGTAGTACTTAAAAATCCATTTCTTTCAAAGAAAATATCTCCTTTTGCTTTGAACTTTGAGCGTCATAACTTTGCAGATGTTGTTTATGCTCAAATCGCAACATTACACACTAACTAAAGTTTAAAAAGTGAAATAATAATCAACCACCCCTTTAATCAACGTATGGCTTGCCAGATTGAGGACACACAACAGGAACGAGACCAATTGACAATGGAAAGGGACAACTTTGTAAGTTGATCATCAGCTAATGTATTGGTCTGCAGTGTTTTTATTCCCGAAGCTTTGACAGGTAGAGGTTTAGGTTTACGGCTGTGACCTCTTCATTCGCTGGCTTCCGTGGCTGCAATACGCTGTGTTTTCCGCCAACTGGCAACTCTGGGTGTCGAAATTCTATTGGGTAAATTAGCAGTGGGCGGTTTCACACAGACCAAAACAAAAACAGACAATCCAACACGGAACACACATTTCAAACTAAAATAACTGTAGCATTTGTTTTTCGGATAAACAAGTACGTGAACTCAGCATCTCTGCAAACATATTATGGCATTTTTATGTTTTAGTACAGTCAACCTTTTAAAGGTGAAAATACTTTCAATGTCTGGATGAAACCAATCCTACAGTGCTGTAATGGACCGTATAGTATCAGAGATGAGTTTCAGTCGATTGCAATGTGAGAGGACGCTTTTCCCACAAGGAGAAATGTTTCTCAAGACTGAACTTTCACCACACTCTTCTCTGTTTAAAGGCGCTCAATACTTCTGCTGTTGAACGTATTGCTGTTGCTTTTAAATGAGTTGCCGATTTTCATCTGTCATCTCCTGCTGTGCGTGTTCATTGTATGAAATTCGTTATGGATTCATCACTGATGCCCACATGACGCCTCCCATGCCAGGAGGTGCCAGATTTGTAAGAGCTTCATGCCATGCGGTGAATTAATCACTGCCATTGCTTTTGATCAGCTTTGTGTCACTTTAATGGATTGCCTCTTTTGAAAAAGGAAGCTGATTATGTTTAACTAATGTCGTATCTGTAAACTATTGATGAGTTAAATTGTGTTTACCACCAAGGATTAGAGGGTTATTTGTAGTTTTTTTCATGCTTGACAAGGTTAGCCAAGCATAATATATTCACATATTAAATACAATAGGAGAATGTTACATGTAAGTGTTGATGGTTTCTATAATGACAGAAGGTCATAAACCTTTTTGCCCTTTTGGCAATTTTTGTTTTTGCTTCTTATTCAGTTTACTTTAATACGTTAAATTACATTATTTTAAAAAATGAGCTAAACCAACAAATTTTATTTGTGAAAAAATCTAAACTTGATTTATTTTCATTTAGTCCACTGGCATTTGTAAAATAAACGTTAATTTAATATTTGACTCAAGTTAAAATGAAGTGTTATTTTATGTGTTTAGAGTAAAGGGAATGGGAAAATTATATTTAGCATGCCAACTTGCACTATTTCTATAGCTAGTAGTTACCTGACAAAAGAATGGAAAGTTATTACATTTCAACAAAACATTATTGTGGAAAAGTGTAATTATGTTCATTGAACCTTTTTTTTTTTGAGTACATGGAGAGCAGAATTCATTTTATTTTGATGTTCTTCTGACCCATAACAAGTCCAGAATACCCCGACGTATGCATCTTATCATTTTACGTTGAGACCACTTTTTTATCATTCTCTCAGTCGCACTAATGGGTGTGCAGTTCCACTTTTGTTGTGTAGGAGGCAACAGAGAGACCAAAACAAACATCTGTATCGTGTTATTTCATTATTTCTGCCCTGTTTAAATGTTTAAAGGAGCATAACATGATATTTTTTCTCTATATATATTATCTAATGTACCCCCCAGTTCTAGCAGTCCTGTGTTTATTTTCTACATAAGACATGTTATTCTCTCCCTGACTCCCTGGAATGGCACCGTAAATTACAGTCGGACAGCTGCCAGCGAGATAGATGTTGTTTGCCGGCTTTGCTCAACTCCACAGACCACAAATGTGTATATATGTTTGTTAATTTAAATAGATGTACAGCATGCGGTGACAGCTCCCATTGCTCTGTTGTGTGTCTGAGTACATTGTATTGTCTGTTGATGCATTTTATATTCTGATGACCAAACACTTTGGTCATCCTCAAAGAGCCATTCGGTCAATTTGAGCCATTTTATCAGGATCAGTTACTCATCTGCTGAGTCACCCTAGCGCTTTCTGGGATAAATTGGTCTCGTGATATTGCCTGTAAAATAATCCTGCATCCTGAGCGAGGGCAGTGACGAAGGTTAAATTCAGCTAGTGACATTCCCAGTCTATTCAAAACAAAGGAATCTGTCAGCATTTCATTTGTTCTTTAGACTTATGTTTTACTGCATAAGGATATTACTCATGCTGGTCTGACTCATCAGTGACAAGTGAATCACCCTCTCCAACAATGAGGAACGCGTTAACAACAACTGTATGGTTATTTTTCTATAAGTGTTTGTGCACAGCTAAATATACACTATATTGCCAAACGTTTTGGGATGCCTGCCTTTACATGCACATGTAATTTAAGGACGTCCCATTCTTAATCCGTAGGGTTTAATATGGAGTTGGCCCACCTTTTGCAGCTATAACAGCTTCAACTCTTCTGGGAAGGCTTTCCACAAGGTTTAGGAGTGTGTTTATGGGAATTTTTGACTATTCTTCTAGAAGCGCATTTGTGAGGGCAGGCACTGATGTTGGACGAGAAGGCCTGGCTCTCAGTCTCCGCTCTAATTCATCCTAAATGTGTTTTGTCGGGTTGAGGTCAGGACTCTGTGCAGGCCAGTCAAGTTCCTCCACACCAAACTCACTCATCCATGTCTTTATGGACCGACGCTGTCACGTCAAACATAAAGGAAAACTGGTGCGAGGACTCAAGTGCAGTGAAAAGAGGATTTATTAACAAAAACAAACATAAATACAAAACAAAAACCCACGAGGGGGCAAAACACATAATAAAATATAAAATAACACAAAAACATACCAAGAGAAATCACGGGGGGAAACGGGAGACGTAGACATAACAACGTAACCACAAAGACTGTGAGCACATGGGAATTATATAAAGGGGAAGAAATCAGGAGGGAACAGGTGGAGGAAATCAAACACTAATCAGATAACAAGGGGGAGGGATCAGACAATGACAGAGGCACATGGCCACACTAACAAAACCCACATGTGCACACAAGACAGGACAGGCATGTGACATAACCCCCTCTCTACGGAGCGGCTACCAGACGCTCCATCAGCCGAGGGCGGGGCAAGAAAGACAGACCAGGGAGGGACGGGAGGGACAGACGAAGAGGGACAGACCAGGGCGGCACGGACCAGGGCGGGACGGGAGGGACGGACCAGGGCGGGACGGGAGGGACGGACCAGGGCGGGACGGGAGGGACGGACCAGGGCGGGACGGGAGGGACTGACCAGGGCGGCACGAGAGGGACTGACCAGGGCGGCACGGGAGGAACGGACCAGGGCGACACGGGAGGGACGGACCAGAGCGGCACGGGAGGGACAGACAAGGGAGAAACAGAAAAGGAAGGGGAAAACAAGGGAGAGACGGGGATCACAAAAAGTTCAGGCGGCCGGGGGGGCCGGGGACACCAGCGGAGTTCAGGCGGCCTGCAGAGTTCAGGCGGCCAGGACGGCCAGGGTGGCCAGCAGAGTTCAGGCGGCCGGGACGGCCGGGGTGGCCAGCAGAGTTCAGGCGGCGCAGGAAGAGCAGGGCGCCGGGGCGGCGCGGGAAGAGCAGGGCGCCGGGGCGGCGCGGGGCGCCCGATCGGCACCTCCGGCACAGCAGAGTCCGCCGTCCCTGATACCACCGGCACGGGGACCACCGGCACAGGGATCACCGGCACAGGGATCACCGGAACCCGATCCACCGGAACACGACCCACCGGAACACGACCCACCGGAACACGACCCACCGGAACACGACCCACCGGCACAGAGACCACTGGAATATGATCCACCGGAACACAATCCACCAGAACACGATCCACCGGCACAGGGACCACCGGCACAGGGACCACCGGAACACGATTCACTGGAACAGGGACCACCGGAACAGGGACCACCGGAACACGATCCACCGGCACAGGGACCACCGGCACACGATCCACCGGAACAGGGACCACCGGAACAGGATCCACCGGCACAGGGACCACCGGAACAGTCACGGAGCGTGCTTTCCCTCTCCTCCTCCGCTTACGGACCCCAGGGACAGGATCCACCGGAATGGGGACCACCGGAGCGTGGACCACTGGAAGGGGGTCCACCGGAGCTGAGACCACTGGAGTGGAGGCCACCAGAGCAGGGACCACCGGCACAGGGACCACCGGCACAGGGACCACCGGCACAGGCACCACCGGCACAGGGACCACCGGAACACGGTCCACCGGGACACGATCCACCGGGACACGATCCACCGGAACAGGATCCACCGGGACACGGACCACAGGAGCAGGCATAGAGGGAACCTTTCTCCTCCTCCTCCGTTTCGGAACCACCGGAACAGGGTCCGCCATCACCGAGTCCGCCGTCATCGGGTCCGCCGGCCCACGGTCCGCTGGCACACGATCCGCCGGCACACGGTCCGCCGGAACACGGTCCGCCGGAACTGGATTCCCCGGAACAGGATCACCCGGAACTGGGACCACTGGAACTGGTACCACTGGAACTGGTACCACCTCCCTGGCAGCTCGCTCCTGCTGGCGAGCAAGACCCTCCACCATCGCCTCAAAAGTAACCCCATCACAGGCACTCCTGAGCAGCCAGTCCATGGGCTCATCGAGGGCATGATTAAAAAGGTCCATAAGAGCCTCATTATTAAGTCTCAAACCCTCCGCCGCTCCAATGAAATCACCCGCAAACCTCCTCAGATCAGCCCCCCGTTGACGGAGAGACACCAAGGCCTGAAAATGAACAATTCTCTCATAGTGAGGGCAAGAGATAGTGGAGGCTGGGGGGTGAGGCGAAATCTTCCTCTGCTGAGTCCTCGGCATGGTGGTTACGTTCTGTCACGTCAAACATAAAGGAAAACTGGTGCGAGGACTCAAGTGCAGTGAAAAGAGGATTTATTAACAAAAACAAACATAAATACAAAACAAAAACCCACGAGGGGGCAAAACACATAATAAAATATAAAATAACACAAAAACATACCAAGAGAAATCACGGGGGGAAACGGGAGACGTAGACATAACAACGTAACCACAAAGACTGTGAGCACATGGGAATTATATAAAGGGGAAGAAATCAGGAGGGAACAGGTGGAGGAAATCAAACACTAATCAGATAACAAGGGGGAGGGATCAAACAATGACAGAGGCACATGGCCACACTAACAAAACCCACATGTGCACACAAGACAGGACAGGCATGTGACAGACGCTTTGTGCACTGGTGCGCAGTCATGTTGGAGCAGGAAGGGGCCATCCCCAAACTGTTCCCACAAATTTGGGTGCATGAAATTGTCCAAAATGTCTTGATATGCTGAAGCATTAAGAGTTCCTTTCACTGGAACTAAGCAGCCAAGCCCAACCCCTGAAAAACAACCCCACACCATAATCCCTCTCCACCAAACTTTACACTTGGCACAATGCAGTCAGGCAAGTCCTGTTCCAACCGCCAAACCCAGACTCGTCCATCTGATTGCCAGACAGAGAAGCGTGATTGGTCACTCCAGAGAACACTCCAGAGAGTCTCCACTGCTCTAGAGTCCAGTGGCGGCGTACTTTACACCACTGCATCCCAAGCTTTGCATTGCACTTGGTGATGTAAGGTTTGGATGAGATGCTCGGCCATAGAAACCCATTCCATGAAGCTCTACACACTGTTCTTGAGCTCATCTGAAGGCCACACAAAGTTTGGAGGTCTGTAGCTATTGACTCTGCAGAAAGTTGGCAACTTCTGCTCACTGTCTGCCTCACCATGAGCTGACCCCGCTTTGTGATTTTACGTGGCCTACCACTTCATGGCTGAGTTGCTGTTGTTCCCAAATGCTTCCACTTTGTTATAATACCACTAACAGTTGAACATGGAATATTTAGTAGTGAGGAAATTTTCAATGGTCTTATTGCACAGGTGGCAACCTATCACGGTACCACGCTTGAGTTCACTGAGCTCCTGAGAGCGACCCATTCTCTCAAAAATGATTGTAGAAGCGTCTGCATGCCCAGTGCTTGATTTTATACACCTTTGTATGTAACCCTCGTTTCCTGAAGGAAGGGAATGGAGACGTTATGTCAGTTACTGGCGGAATGGGGATTTCGCTTAGAAGCCCCCATTCCGTCAGTAACTGACGTAACTAGTAGTGTACTGACTGAAAGGGAACACCTGAATTCAATGATTTGGAGGGGTGTCCCAATACTTTTGGAAATATAGTGTATGTAATGTGTTTACGAGTTCATCAACATTTGAATCCATTATTTACTATATGGCCAGTTTTCAGTGAATTATGTAATGCATTGTGGTTTAATTTATCCACTTGTTTACATTGGGGAAAATATATTAATACATTTCAGGGTTGATCAAGTGCACAGAAATATTGTTTAGGCTAGACATGGTTGATAACCACAGACAGCATCATGTTGCCAAACAGAACCCATTTCATATTGTAAACGTACAATGGAAGGGAATGGGGACTGGGGCTGTTGACCTAAAGTGGACAAAAACAGCCTATGCTCATTAGAAAAATGTGCCTCTACCTACATTTTTGTAAAACTCCAAAAACTTACCAATGCATACAAGTCACTGCAGTTTACAACTCAAATGAACACTATCAGCAGTAAAACACCAACAACTTTTATTCCTTTTCACAAAAATTATTACAGGGACAGATTATTAACATAATATATATATTTGCATTGTTCCTTGCACAATATTTTGATGTCAAAACACTTACCATAGTGCATGATTTTTAAATGAATACATTTGGACATTTGCGTTACATGTTAGGTTTAGTGTATGTGGTACGTTATAAAGAGCATTAACCTTTTAGCTCCACTCAGTGGACATTTTATTTGTATCTGTTACGATACATTGACGTTCATCTGTTTTTATAAAACTGAGTGCACTTTTAGCATCATTCACTTTTCATTTCACTTTGAAACTGTCATAAAGCACGCGTGCACCGAACCGAAAGCCCAGTACCGAAACGGTTCGATACGAATACGTGTACCGTTACACCCCTAATATACACACATTTACTTGCCTGCTTATTGACGCTTGGAGCTCCCCTTTAGTAAATGGGCGCCTCATCTTTTTTCCAAATTTTGATAGCCAATATATTTTTATGAACCCTTGAAGTTTCAATGGGGCAATACATTATCATTCTATTGCGCAATCAGTCCATTCACTGTGCCGTTTCTATAAAGGTGCGTTACAGCTAACATGCAAGCTTTATACTACTGGCAATGGACAAACAAAATCCAAACTTTAAACAGTTTGTCCCATACTTTTTTATGGACACTTGAACTTTGTACGTTTATCACTGTTGAATTCATTTCACAGCGCTGTTTCTCACGGCCACTTAATTAATGCTTTAAGGCTCAAATTTGGGCTTTGTACTAAAGGTAATAGTCTAACAATGTTACTAATCTTAAACAGCTTTGTACCAGGCTTTTTAAATGACACTTTAAATTCGCATAGCTATATTGGGCTAATGGTTAAAAAAAATGTGTACTACAGTAAAATGTAAAAAAAATTGATTTAGTTAGACCATTACCTCTGGTATAAAGTCCTTAGCTTAGCGGGAGCATTTCCATTGTGTTGTGGCTTGATTCCGTGGTGTTGTTAACTTGCATTTGCTTTTTAAATTTCCGTTGTGTTGTGCACTACTGGGCCACCATACTTAAGGTTTGGACACACCTCTCCACAAATGAGATTGAGAGCAAACATTAAATTTTTGGGAGTAGGCCTACTGTTTCTTTAAAATTCATATCCAGTAGAAATAGTTTCTCCATAGTGTTCTCTGCTAACCTCTGAATATAAGCAATTACCTCAGCATCATTAAGCACTGTTGTGATTTTATATTTTTGTAACCTTTAGCCTCCTTAAGTTAGCATGTTGATAATGCATCCACGTCTCACAGTCAGCAATGACGGCCCACTGCTCTGTAAACCTTCATCACCCACTGCTTTAATTAGTGTTTCCTGCACCCTATTCAGCGCACATCTCAATGAAACGGGGAAGATGCCCATTTACAAGCACAGCTGTGTCTCTAGAAAGCCTTCCTGCAGTCCTCATTAAAACATCCCCTCTGTCGCTAACAGCTAGTTAGCATTGACTGGGTTTTACACCCAGTCCCAATCAAACGGGCCTAAATTACTGTTATTCAGCACTTAAAAAAGACTTGTCTTATTTTAGCACCTTTTACTTGATTCTGATACAGACTTACAGTGATTGAAGTGGATATAAGCTTTTCAAAATGAAGGGGCTGTTGGTTGTATGCTACGCACCCTGGGGGCCAATTCTTCCTTATTTGTTAGACCAGTGTCAAAACTAATGAGGCAATATGTTGCTCAATGTACTCGCAAGATGAGGTTATTGAATATTAAATCCTGCAGCTTCTAGGGGGATTTTGATTCTGAGAGCTATTGCTCAATATGTTTCCAACACAATGTTTTACTATAAACTGTTCATGGCCATGTGCAAATGTCAGACTGTGATATATGACATCACCCGTAGGTTTCTGAAGGGCAGTTTTAAAGCATTAAGTTGGCCCGTTGCCATCTTTGCAGTGTGTCACCATGCGTCACTCCTGGATAACAGAAAATGGGCAAAGTGGGAGGACGTTGCTGGAGCTGAGGTGACTTGATGACTAACAGACTGCAGAAAAACAACAATCTGTCAATCTGGCCACCTGTCACTCAAGTGGCCACGACCTTAATTATGCAGAACTTTAAGGCTTAATATAATTTAAACAAACAAGTTATTTAAAAATTCACCCCCCTCACAGTTGTCATGAAGGGCAAAATGAGCCATATAGACCAAAACCACTTTTTGTCTCAGGCTGTAAACATGTATTTTTCTGCTGTAAAGTTGAGCATTTTAACATGGGGCTCAATGAGATTCTGCTCCCTTCTGGAGCCTGTCTCTAGAGGCCAGTCGATGAATTACAGTTTAAGTCACTTCCGTATTGGCTTCAAGAGAAACTGGGGGAGGTTGCCGCTTGATTTTTCATCAAACATGTAAATTTTTACATTTGACAACCATTTGACTAATCTTATTTTATGGAATACTGCAGTATTTATTATAAATGATTTATCTGTGCAAATCATTTTTTTTGTCTCTTTAAATTCACATGGCTCACATCTTTATTCAAAATAACTTCCCCTCCCTCTTGAAGTGACATCTCTTCTCTGATGATGTGTTTACTGGCATGAGGGCGGGGCACATGAGGTCACTCACATGAGATCCACCAATAGCAAACCACGACCATCCACTCAATTCCTACAAAATTAAGCCTTGTTCTTGTCAGAGAAGCCATTTCACTCTGACATAATAGTGAATAAATGACTATCAATGTTTCATACTGTCTTCGATGTATGTCAGATACAAAGTATATTTCTTTGCTTAGAATACAATTGATTGCTTTGGTACAATTTGTCCTTTATTTTAGAATCTTAGTCTTTATATTTGTTACATTTATTTTACTTTTCCTCTGCTGAAGTCATCAACCCAGTTTACTTTACATTTTAAGCCCAGTGTAAACTGTATTTTGTCATCTGAGACCAAATTCTGGGATCATAAATGATTTCTATTGTTGTAGGGCAAAATTGTGATCGCCTAGTGTGACCTCATGATCACAGACGGCAAATGAATGGTCTTTGTGATGAATCTTAGCTTTCAGTGAAGATGGCTCTGGCAGTGTGACAGGTCTTACGGCTCGCTTACACTAAAGAACCAATAAGTATGTGATGAATTTCGAACACAGTTTGAATGAATGTAAAACGCAGGCTGTTTAAAATCTTGCCGCACCGCAGGGTACAACTCACATAGTTGTCCATTAAATTAAATCATGTGTGTCCCAATCCCAAATTGCCTGTAACTTTTGCCTGTATGGTGAGTAGATTCATTGAGTAGACCATCAGTTGTGGCCTAATGGTTGGAGAGTCCATCTGGTAACCCGAAGGTTGCAGTTTTCATTCTTAATACCGGCTGGAAATGACTTTGAGGTGCCCTTGAGTAAGACACCCAATCCCCAATCGTTCTCCAGACGCCACAGCAAAATGGCTGCCCACTGCTCCGGGTGTGTGTGTGTCCAAACTATGCAGTGTGTGTTCACTACTCCTAATGTGTGCGCTTTTCCACTGCGTGGTACGATTCGGCTCTGCTCACTTTACTTTTGTTTGGGTTTGCTTTTCCACTGCAGTTTAGTACTGCTTCAAAGTGGATGGGATTATAGCCTGATCGTTATAGTTGCACCGCCTCTGTTTAACGGAGGCCAGATAGTAGTTGCTGTGTGAGTAAACTTCACTCCTCTGATCTCAAGAGACGCTAGTGACTGACGCTAGAGGTTGCAGCCTCTAGCCTCCTTGTTGGAGGGTCAGACTCTGATGCCGGCGGATCCGGGTTCGAGTCCTGCTTGGAGCGGGGCAGTTCGAAATGGGAGATGTTATTTTGGTGCCGTGACCCGGGTGGAAGTGAGGTTTAGGGGGGTGAGTGTAACGGAGGCCAGATAGTAGTTGATGTGTGAGTAAACCTCACTCCTCTGATCTCAAGAGATGCTCTAGCGACTGACGCTAGAGGTTCCAGCCTTTAGCCTCCTTGTTAGAGGGTCCGACTTTCATGCCGGCGGACCCGGGTTCGAGTCCCGCTTGGAGTGGGGTGGTTCGAACAGGAGGGGTTACATTGGTGCTGTGACCCGGATGGGAGTGAGGTTTAGGGGGGTGAGTGTAACGGAGGCCAGATATTAGTTGCTGTGCGAGTAAACCTCACTCCTCTGATCTCAAGAGACGCTCTATCAACTGGCGCTAGGGGCTGCAGCATTTAGCCTCCTTGTTAGAGCGTCTGACTCTCATGCCGGCGGACTCGGATCGAGTCCTGCTTTGAGTGGGCGGTTCAAACAGGAGGGGTTACATTGGTGCTGTGACCCGGATGTGAGTGAGGTTTAGGGGGGTGAGTGTAACGGAGGCCAGATAGTAGTTGCTGTGTGAGTAAACCTTACTCCTCTGATCTCAAGAGACGCTCTAGTGACTGACGCTAGAGGTTGCAGCCTTTAGCCTCATTGTAAGAGCATCTGACTCTCATGCTGGCGGACCCGGGTTTCGAGTCCTTGGAGCAGGGCGGTTCGAACAGGAGGGGTTACATGTGGCATCATCATAAATGCTACACAAACAAACGCGCAACACAGGAGCAATGGAGCTTATCGATGGAATGGTGTTCTTGATTCTCAACATGTGGATGTTTTTCCCTGCAAGACGAAGAAGTTTGTTTCTAGGGGCTTTGGTGTCTCATGACACAAATCCAATGACGCTGGTAGTGACGATTCTCTCTGACCAATCAGTGATCTGCAGTGTTTACACGTCACATTTTAGTATCAGTACCACTTGCTTGGAACCTCAACCGAGGTGCTGCTGTTTAACCAAGCCATACCATGCAGTGGAAAAGCGTCAAAAAGTAAGCAGTACCGAGCCGTACCATGCAGTGGAAAGCGCCATAGCTTGAATGGTTTAAATGCAGAGGACATATTACGAGAATGGGTTACCATACTTGGCTTTCACATGTCACTTACGTATCTTGGCTACAATTTATCATCACAGTCTACTTTGTTTCTTTAGGCCGGTGCACACCAAACCAACGTCAAAGAACTAGCGCCACAGAAAGCTGGCGAAGGTGTCGGCTCACGTCGGCTGAGTCTGGGCAAAAAAGTTTCCCTTGAACACACCAGTAAAACTACAGCCTACGGCCAACTAGCATGTACGACCGTCGGCTTGGTGCATCCCGGCCCTTTTGAGATCATATTGTACAAACTGTCATTGCATTATCTTAAAATATTCTAAAAATCGTGCAGTGTATAGCAGGCTTGATCTTAGTAGTGTGACAAATTAATTACAAGTACAAATATTTCTTGTAGTTTTAGATGGAATATAGCAAGACAACTTCCCAAAAGTATTGCATGTCAACAACTCAGTTTATACTCAGACAAGATAAATAACAGTTCAACCTCAAAACCCACACTTCAGATAGACTACACCTGGATTATTTACAACCTTGTCATCCTGCCACTGCTTTTATAGCCCTCACACACACACACAGTGTCAGTCGTATTTGCAGCATCAGGAGTCTTTATCAGAGTCTTTCACCCGCATCCCGAATTTGTTCTTCATGTCGGTTAACTTCATCCTCCTAATGGCCCAGGTAGCTACTGCTGAAGGAGAGAGCTAATATTTCACGCTGAGCAGGAGCCCAGCCAACGGCTCCATTTACTGGCAGATAGAGAGAGAAAGCAAAAGAGGGAGCGATAAGGGAGAGGGGGAGGATCTGGACTGCAGGCGGACTGCGGCAGGAGGGCTGTGACGTGATAGAGAGAGAGAAAGATAGAGAGAGAGATGTATGGCATGATACAACCCTCAGGCTGAGTCTCCGTAGCAGAAAGGCAGCAGAGATGCTCGGATTCCAAACAGGAAACGCTGTGTGTCATAAGTGGATGTAGTTTTTCATCAGTCGGCTGTGTTTGGAGGAATAACGAGTGTGTTATTCTGAGTCAGGGCTGTGCAGGATGGATGAGTCAGTGTGACACTTGTTAGTGACCCAGCATGTGCGACAGGACAGTGAATTGAGTAGTGCAGAGTGCGTGTTTACAACCAGAGAGCCATGCTTTCATTTGAAGCATTATAACCGCTTCAGTTTAGCTTAGTCTGGTTGAACCGGTTGATTTAAACTGTGTGATGTTGGGCTGAACGGCGTTTTTGAACATTGTCATTGTGTGTCGTATCAGAAATATGATGTCAGAGTTAGGTCAGCTTTCAATAACTTTTGTGAATGAGTAAGACTTCCTCGCATTAACAGAATTGGAAACTGTTGATTGGCCGAGGGCTTCGCTGCCCTGCGAGAAAACTTCCTGTTTCCTCCAAGTGGACTTTGTGTTTCATTGGAAAAGCACGGCAAAGGATGCAAGTGTAATCCAGGAAAAAACACATCCTATTGTTTCTTAGGATCGCACACGGATCCGCAGCCCGCGCTTCTCAACGCCATTCCTAAGAAACGAGAACTTATTGTGAAACAGTAAGGTAAGACATATTACTTATTGAACTAATACTTTATTAGTTATTGAATGTGTCAGTATGAGAATGATTGCTACTGTTGAATGGGAAGAAGTTATCGTTTATTGAGGAAGACGTGTTTTTTTTTTCAGGACAGAGGAAATGTTTCAAATTTGAATGAGGAGATGTGTAATATGTTTCATTCCAGTGATGGGTCTGTGATATCGGTGGATGGAGGCTGGGTTGTCATCATCTGTACTGCACTTGACTGTGGGGATATATTCTTTAGGACCTGCATTTTATATTGAACAACACTAA
The DNA here is from genome assembly GCF_949357685.1 of Gobio gobio. Lineage (NCBI taxonomy): Eukaryota > Metazoa > Chordata > Actinopteri > Cypriniformes > Gobionidae > Gobio > Gobio gobio. The sequence goes on along the minus strand of NC_137117.1, from coordinate 36,310,811 downwards.
ACTTATTTTTCAAAAAATTACATCAAAATTTAACTGAATCTTTTGCACTTTTGGCTTTTGCGGCTTTGAGGTGTGATGAGCAACTGGTGTGATGTAGATTAGTACACACTTATTTGAGGCTTTATTAGGTTGTTTGATGTGTTGAGATGTAGTTGCTTTCATGTCAGTAAATCAACAGGCTTGTCTTTATACTTTGAGTGTTTGGATTTTTAAATGTCTCTTGAATTTCAACGGCTTCATGATCAGAAGCAGCCAGTAATACACAGTATGGTCGCCACAAACCGCATCTAAACCTGTGTTCATTTAGTCAGGGACTGGGTTGTATTTTCTTTTACCTTGAGTAGTTTTGTTCTGATTTTTCGAGGATGAGAGCGGGTCACACTACCTCTCCATGTTGGCATCTTGACTAGTTTGGTATTTGTCTAATCGTCTAATTTGCTAGTGACAGATGAATTTGTGCCAGAATACTGAGTGAATAAATAAACTTGGATAAATTGTTAGGATAGGACAATATTTGGCCGAGATACAACTATTTGAAAATCTGGAATCTGAGGGTGCAAAAAATTCGAAATATTGATAAAATCGCCTTTAAAGTTGTCTAAATGAAGTCCTTAGCAATGCATATTACTACTAATACATTTTTGATATATATACGGTAGTAAATTTACAACATATCTTCATGGGACATGATCTTTACTTAATATCCTAATGATTTTTTTGAGGTTGAGGTAGTAACTTTGCAACTACTTCAACTTATTCTAACCCTACCAGTCTACTAATGCTCTACTAACACTCTAATGAGAGTTAGTAGAAATGTAGGTGCAACGTTACTTATATTCAACACACTGCACAAATAAATGCGGTAAAACTTTATTTTAGGGTTCAATTATTGCTATTAACTAGTTTATTAGCATGCATATTACTAGGATATTGGCTTATTCTGCATGACCTTATTTTACATCCCTTAATCCTACCAATACCTACACTTAAATGCTACAAAAACTACCTTACTAACTATTAATAAGCTGTATATTAGGAGTTTATTGAGGTAAAAGTCGTAGTTAGTAAGATGAAAATGTGTTCCCCATATACTAAAGTGTTACCAAAAATGCTTTTCTTACTTAGTATTTTTGTCTTGTTTCTAGTCCAAACATCTAAAAATTCTTAAAACAAGAAGCATTAACTAGACAAGTAAAAATTATCGTCCTGTTTTGAGGGAAAATAACTTTAAAATAAGCAAAATAATCTGGCAATGGGGTAAGCAATCTTAATTCAAACAGAAAACAAGATTATTTTGCTTCAATCTGCCAAATCTAATCTAGTTATTTTTCCCCAAAACAAGACAATAACTTTTGCTGCTTCTTAATGTAAGAATTTCTATATTTGGACTGGAAAAGCATTTTTCCAGTGCAGAATGTGTTAAAGGGAGCATCAAAATAAAGTGAAACCATTATATATTATATTATATGTTACGTTGCGTAATGTTAAGTTACGTTACATGATATTATATTTCCTGAAGTATTTTATTGAGATGATTAAATCAACTCTTCACAGAAGAGAAAAGCAACAGATCAACCATTTCCAATTACAGACTAATGTAACATCTGTTAGTTATAAGCCATTGATTGTTTGAAGTATAAATATTTGCATCCATTCTTTTTAAATTAATACACTCTGTCACACATGCTGTTTCTATTAAGCATATGACATTGTGGCAACATCAAATATACAGTGAAATTAATTGATGAATGACAGGGTCAAATGCTGCTCTGATGTGGCGTAAGAGCCGCTGAGGAGAACACGCGAGAAAGACTCGACCCTTTTTAACCTTTTATCAGTACACAACCCCCCTCACACACTCGCACACACGGAGAATACAATGACAGGGGTCACCAGTGGAGGCGGTCAGCGCTCATTCAGAGTCTCTTCAGATGTGCTGAACTGAAGTTAATTGAGTTTAAGGGAGAGGGACTCTGACTGGGTGTCCATTGTGTTTGGCTTTGTGAGTCACACAGTCACTCAACAAGTGAAAGCACAGCGGTTTGTGATGAACCATCTCATTGTCTGACCGGTTACTCACACTTTATCTACAGTAGCAGGTCAAACAATACGAGGTTTTAAGGAAATCGGAGGAATGTCAGCACATCTGTTAAAATAAAAGATTATTTGGGTGAATTATGGATAAAAGAAAAATTCCAAAGAGTTCAATTCTCACAATTAACTGCTTATTATCATGCGTATTACTAGGATATTGGCTATTTATTAGTACTTATAAAGCACATATTAATGCCGTATTCTGCATGATCATATTCTACATCCATAATCCTACCCAATACCTAAACTTAACAACTACCTTACTAACTATTAATAAGCAGTAATTGAGAGTTTATTGAGGCAAAAGTCGTAGTTAATGGTTAGTTAATAGTGAGAATTGGACCCTAAACTAAAGATTGACCAAACATACATATTAGCTACCATCATAGTACCTATAGTTTCTGCCAGAAAACATAAACATTTGTTTTCATTACAATAAAAGTGGGGTAACTTGGTTTATTTTACTTGGCAATTTAAATTAAATTACTGTTACTGTAGTAACAATAACTGTAAAATGGGAACACTATTTTATAGTGTCCTTATTACACCTGTTACATGTACAGTAGATAACTACACTGTTATTGTTGGTTTAACTTAAGAAAAGTAAGTAAACCGGTTGCCTTAATTTTGAATTCATTAAAATAAAAATAAATTAACACAATGGAGATTGGTTTGATCAACATCAAACATAATTTTTTTATGTTATCTGAACCACATTGATTATCTAGTTGATTTGACAAAAGAAAAAAAGTGTGATAACAAATCATGAAAATTGTTTTTACAGTGATGAATTCAGAATAATTACATGCATTTAACTCTAAACCAAACCCTAATCCCAACCCTAAACCTACAGTTTTGCAGTTCATTAATATTACTCAAACTGAAATGTACTTAATTGTATAACTACACTGTAACAAGGACACCTTAAAATAAAAGTGTTGCAAGTATTTTGGTGGAAGTTACTGTACAGTTTTTTTAGTACACCACAATAATATCTACTGAATGTTTCATTATATTTACCACAAATAGCTGCCAACTAGCACTTACATTTAAAGCAAAGCCACAATATTAATTCTGTGTTGTGTTCATGCCAACCAGAAAGAACAAGGACCCACTTCAAATGCAATTTACAATTGATAATAGGGTTTGTGGACTCACAGTGCTTTTAGATAAGTACTCAAGACTGAAAAATGCTTGGTGGTCACACTTATATTGTAATCTATGGAAGATAATGGCGTAAAATAAGTTTGGACATTTGTGACCCTGGACCACAAAACCAGTCATAAGGGTCAATTGAAATGAAGTGTATACATCATCTGAAAGATAAATAAATAAGCTTCCATTGATGTATGGTTTGTCAGGATAGGACAATATTTGACAGAGATACAACTATTTGAAAATTTGGAATCTGAGGGTGCAAAAAAAAAAAAAAATCAGACATTGAGAAAATCGCCTTTAAAGTTGTCCAAATGAAGTCCTTAGCAATGCATATTACTAATAATAATACTTTTTTATATATATTTACGGTAGGAAATTTACAAAATATCTTCATGGAACATGATCTTTACTTAATATCCTAATGATTTTTGGTATAAAAGAAAAATTGATCATTTTGACCCATACAGTGTATTGTTGGCTATTGCCACAAATATACCCCTGAAACTTATGATTGGTTTTGTGGTCCAGGGTCACAGTTATTGGAAAATAGAGCTCTGCTCTGTGCCACTTCTGATGCCAAACAGTAGGTGGCAGACTTTACACAGATTCAGACTGAGCTAAAACCTGCCAGTCTCTCCTTTTCTAGTCAGAGCAACACATATCCGAATGGACCAGACAGCAGATTTACTTTCTCATGTGGTCTCTAGGAGTAAATAAGGGTCTGCTGTTAGATTAGCAGGTTTAGGTCGGCCTTGAATGTTGTTTGGCTGACAGGATCCATGTCAGTCCAATGTGTTGACTCGCGATAAGGAGGTTGACATGATGTCAGCACAGACCGAGATAAACGGCAAGTGAAAAATCCAGTGGTTTTCACCTTTATGAGCGGTATTGCTTACTAATAAACCTGCTGTTTAGCGTTGGTATAGGAATACCTTGTGTTTAGGCATGCGTCTGTCTGACTTCCTTCTGGATGGAAATTTCCATGGCATTACAGACCAGCGCGGGGTCGCATCTGCTGCCGCTGGACCCCTAATGATTATTAATAGGGCATCTGAAGAGCCCCAGACCTCTCCTGGCATTTATAGGATTATTAAAAAACAAAGAAAAGGAAGGATATGGATGAGCTTAGTGTCTGTCTGCCGGTCACACATGACCTGTGTGGCTCATTCTTCCTCTTTCAGAATTGAAATATTATATAAGAGGAGATGAAAATAGATTAACAATGACAGACAGAGACGGACAGTCAAACTATATTAGCCTCTGATCTGACCCGCAACAGTGGTGCTGTAATGTCTGTCTTAGATTGGATAACCTTTCCTTCAGAGCAGCCGGACCGAATTGGTAGGACAGAGATTTATCACAAGGTCGTGAGCCGAAGACATTGTACATGTAAAAGGTTCTCTATCCCATCACTTTGTCTATTTTGGACTGTTTGTGTGGGATGTCACAGTGAGGAAGTCATTCAGGCGATAGTAATACCTTATTTTCCTTTCCAGCGTGGTCCCGAGATAGAGTCTGAAGATAAAGCCGTTTGAAGGCCTAAACAAATGATGCTTCTTGGTGGTAATTAAACTGCAGCTCTTCTCTGCGATAATAGGTATTTACAGTTCAACTGCTGGTTTTAGAGGAACTGATTCAGGGCCCTTCATGAAACCGATAATTCATGGAAATAGCAAAATGGGTGGGTGAATCCTAGCTGTAAATGTACACTCCTAGAAAAAAAGGTTAAACAGGATTCAAAATACAACCCAAATCAAAAAAAGCCTAAGCTGAACAACCGTGATCTCCGATCCCTCAGGCGGCACTGCATCAAGAATCGTCATTCATCTATAAGCGATATCACCACATGGGCTCAGGCAAACCTTTGTCAAGTACCACAATACGTAGTTACATCCACAAATGCCAGTTAAAACTGTACTGTGCCAAAAGGAAGCCCTATGTTAACAGTGTCCAGAAGCGCCGTTGACTTCTCTGGGCTCGGAGGCATCTGGGATGGACCATCACACAGTGGAAACGTGTACTGTGGTCAGATGAATCAGTATTTCAGGTATTTTTTGGGAGGAATGGACACCGTGTGCTCCAGACCAAAGAAGAAAAGGATCATCCAGACTGTTACCAGCAACAAGTCCAAAAGCCAGGGTCTGTCATGGTATGGGGTTGTGTCAGTGCCCTGAAGGTAACTTGCACTTCTGTGAAGGCACCATTAATGCTGAAAAGTACATAGAGATTTATGAGCATAATATGCTGCCTTCAAGAAGACATCTTTTCCAGGGACGTCCATGCATATTTCAACAAGACAATGCAAAACCACATTCTGCACACATTACAAAGTCCTGGCTGCGGAGGAAGAGGGTACGGGTACTTGACTGGCCTGCCTGCAGTCCCGACCTGTCTCCAATAGAGAATGTGTGGCGCATACGAAGACCCCGTACTGTTGCCCACCTTAAGACTTATTTGCAGGAAGAATGGGACAAAATTACACCTGAAACTCTTCAGTCCCTAAACGTCTTTTAAGTGTTGTGAAAAGGAATGGAAACATTACAAAGTGGTAAATGCTATACTGTCCCAACTTTTTTTTAAATGTGTTGCAGGTCTGAATGACAGGAAAGGATGCATATTTACAAATGACATGAAGTTGACCAGACAAAACATGAAATATTTTGTGTTCATATTGTCTGCAATGAAATACAAGTCAAAGTAAATTTAGAAATCACTTCTTTTTTTCATACTGTCCCAACTTTTTCTGATTTGGGGTTGTAGAACCAGGGTTCTTGACTCAATTTTAAAGCCAAAAAAGGTTCTATATATGGACAAATGTCCTATATGTTTGCATAATACTTCATGTTTGACAGGTTATTTAGGTTATTTTTTCTAGTGATAAAGTACAGTAGGATTACAAGCTGTTAAAATCAATGAATTGAAACTAAATCCATAAAATGATTCCATGATGGGAACCCCTACAAGGTTCAATATATGACGAGCCTTTCTTAGAGTGTAGTGTTGGTATCACACTCATGCTGCATCTGAATACGCCTACTTCTAAACTGTGTAGCATGCGAAAAACAGTTCAGAAAAAGAGTAGTACGTATTAAAACATAGTATTCGAAAAGCAGTAGGCGAAAAGTAGCTGGATGACCTACTACTTCTGAAAGGGCGGATTCACCCATGACGAAATGAGCTTTTAATAAAACTTGCCTGTCTATGCAGTAGAAAGACAGATTTTTATGATTTATTATTTTTTAAATCAGTGATACATGACAAGAGAAGACTTAGGGGCCGTTTACACAACTCTGTTTTTAACTAGAAATGGAAAACTTTGAATGCGTTTTGGCCGTGCATTTAAACGGGTTTCAAAGTGCAAGTTTTTGAAAACGTTACCATTATTGTCTTTGTGTAAACAGTGCAGTCATGCGCATGTGTATTACGCGTTCAGTCTATTGACGCGTAGTGTTTCTTTACAAAGTAGCATCGCCATCTACTGGCCTGGAATTAATAACACAGCGGTTTTAATCTTTTTCGCGGATCTGGATCATTTTGACAATGTTGTCGTCTGTACAGGAAAACGTGAAGGAAGAACTTTTCAGTTTTTAGAACATATTAATATAACAAATATTTGTTAGATGTAATAAAAAAGTTAACTGAAATAAAATAAAATATTTAAAAATATATATTTTTTATTCCAGCTAGAAACATTTCTAATTTTTGTTTAGTTTAACCATGATGTATTGAATTTAAAATAAAAAATAATAACATTTGTATAGACATAAACAATGACAAAAACATACAACAAAATCTCCAAAACGAACTAAAATAAAAATGAAAACGGAAAAGGTAAAAATTATTAATACAAACTATAATAGTATTTCAGTTATCCTAAAAAAACACTTTTGCAAAAAAGTTGCACTAATGCACTAATCTCCGCCCCTGGGTTGATACGATTGTCCGTGGGTGTAGATACAAAAATGCAGAAGTGCAAGTTTTAACAAAAGCCCTGGGGCCTCATTTATAAAACTTTGCGTAGGATTTGCGTCAGAAGTGGCGTACGGATGAAACATAGGACGTGCGTACGCACAGAAATATTCGGATTTATAAAACCGCGCGCACGCACATCCTACGCAGTTTTCAACTTTAAATCACAATCAATTCTAAATGTAGCGCAGCTTTTGCGGCTTCATGTCATGCCCATAATTGCCCATAAATAGTCCGTGAAACGCCCACAAGTTAATATTCATCATTTGCGAAATCATGGCAAACACAGAGAGGAAATCAAAAAAACGTAACTTCACTCAATGTGAAGTAGGCTAGAAGTTATAGTTGGCGAGGTGGAAAAGAGGAGAAAAATGTTGTTTTGGAGGGCACAGTGTGGGCATTACTAATGCCAAAAAGGCACTTAAGTGGCAAAAGTTGCAGACGCCGTAAATGCTGTAGCCTCACAACCTCGGACCGTGGCCAAAATAAAAAAGAAATGGTCGGACATCAAAGTCGAGGCAAAAAAGCGTCTAGCGCTCCATCGCCAGAGTGTGTCTGCCACGGGTGGGTGAAAGGGGACACCGGAGCTGACCCCTCTTGATGAGAGACTGGCGGCAATTATTGGGGAATCCCTTTTAATCCCTATCCATATTATCTACGTGGAAATGGGAAATAGTTCAGTGCAAATGTAATTTCTTGCAGTTTTCTGAATGGTTGAGACTAGGTCATATGTTATTTTATCAAAAATAAAACAAACTAAAGGCATATGCATGAATACCATGATTCCGTAGCTGATGATGAAATTTTACTATAAAAACAACTTTCCCCAGTGGACAATTAATACATCTATCTATCTATTTATCTATCTATATATCTCCCTAATTATCTATCTATCTGTCTGTCTATCTAATTGCATCTATATCTGCTCCGCCAGACGGACACATTGACGAGAATATCAGTTGTGTACATTATTTCGTTCTGTTTACCATATTATTTATGAGGATGAATTGCATAACATGCCAATATTATTGCAGAACATATTTCACTTTTCCTTTTGCAAATATGTGTTCATTTGCGTTTCTGTTGTAATTTTCGTTTGATTTTGTTTGTTTTACACTGCAGATCGTTCAAACGGGTGTTCGTGTAGGCTGTTAATTGTAAGACTTGCTTTGTGAAGTCTTCATGTTATTTATGAGAGGCAGTATTGCCATTTCTTTTACACAACGGTCTACAGTTTCACACACTTTCACGTGTTTCTTCATCTGCCGACGGTGTCGCCATTTCTCATTTCACCCGTTTTTGTGCGTACGCCTGGGTCAGAACTTGCGTGAAGGACCGCACATTTTCCCGTCAAGTTTGCTTTTTATAAATACCAATTATTGCGTAGAGAGAAGTTTGCTGACAAATAAATGGGTAGATCTGGGTGCAGATAATATGGAGAAAGAATGAACATATACCACTTACATTCTAACAATACAAAGCTGGTTGAAAATTGGCAAACTCACACATACAGCATATAGAACGTAATTTTTGATCAGTCACCAAATTCATTCTTCTGCAAGGGGTTCAGTAAAAAGTTGGTGAAAAGCTAAAAATGTATTGCAATCACAAAAATTTGCAAAAATGTGCAATTTAAAGATTGCTTTATTTGTTCACCTGCATGTCATGCGCCCATTAACCCTTAAATGAATGAAAGTTTCGCCAGTAATTCTTACATATTGGGGTCTTTAGCGACCCGGATCTATATCTAACACAGATGGATCTCTACCTGGCGCGGTATATAAAACTCTCCTGATATTAGACTAACAATTACAGAAGAATAACATAAATCATATTTTGTGACCTTATGGAGCTTGTAAGGGTTCAGTTTGAGCAGATGTTTTATACCATCATCACTGTCCTCATCAGAGCTAATTTCAGTTCATTCAGCATCTGCCTCATATTCACCATCTCAAACATATCCTCAAAACTATCAACATCTTCAACATCAATATTTAGATCTCTGACAGCTTCTTCACCAGATCCACCATCAGTGACAGTGACAGTAATATTTGACTACGTTCAGTTCTTGCTCTGCAGTAAATCTCTGAGACATTTCAAGTTTTGCTGATGATTCTTCTATTCTTTTGTTTTCTGCCTGCGGTAACTATGAGTGAAACGTCACTTCATCATTGTGTGTCAGACATTGCCACCTTGAGGAATAAAGGTGAACTGCACTTATTCAGTCATCAAAGATTAAATTATTGTTGTGCAGAAAAAAATATATGTATACCTCTTGAATTCAATGACTTTTTTCTTGTTATATTGTTTACATTTAATAGATTGAGGAATACTAAGAAGGTTGATGTCTAACTTTAAAAAATGAATGAGGAGGAGGGTAGTGAATGACGTCCTGGGTCGCTAAAGACCTGAGGTATGCGTTTAAGGGTAAACCAACATCAGAGAACTGTGACCATGCAAAGGTGTCGTTATAGTATTGAAATATTAACATAAAATAGAAAAATATAACATTTTTGCTTAAATTAAATTATGTTTTGTAACTAATCAGAATCGTATCTTGGTCAGTTGATACTGAAAAATTAGTTTTTTTCTCCATTGGCCAGTAGGTTTCCATTGTTTTAAAGCTGGAATGAAATGAAAATTCACCCTATACCTATTTTGTAAATGCGTGTAATTGGTATTATTGTGAAGGGTCATCCATGCGTTAACATTTTTAGAATAGTTTTTTTACCTCAATCTACTCAACAAGTTCCTGTCCTACTTTTTTTCCCTCCATTAATCCATTAGACTGGGATCGTGATGTATGTCACAGCAGAAAAGAAAAGATCTGTTGCTGTTTTCATCACTTGTTTTGAGCACATTCAGATAATCTACCAGACCAGAAACAAAGTTGTGTTAACAAGGTAGTGGATTGACAGCATACATGCTTTTGAGGAAGAGTTTGTTACAAGAATTGCCAAAGTTTTTTAGATTTGTGACATCAAATGTTTTTTTTGAGGGGTGAACTAAATGTGTACCATTCCCCTAAACAGCATGTCAAAACAAAACTAAATGTAATTATTTTATGTCAGTCAGACACTCTTCCTGTCGCTCATAGCCATAAGAAACTGCAAACTGGTCCAGACTTCATACTGATAGTCAAAGGCTTGGCTATGCAAGAAAGACTAATGATGTCCATCAAGAAGTGTCTATTCACAGATGTCAGTGACAGATTAATCATATTTACTGTGTTTAATATTCTACAAACAGAACTGCCTTCACCCGTTATTAATTTTCGTTTTTAGGTCTCTGCTAACCTGAACAAAGCTTGATTGTGTTGACCCACATTTCTGCCTGTGAAACAGAGTTAATTATTCACCTGAGTTTTGAGGAAGTGTACACTACATTTATATTATATACAGTCAACCAGCTTAGGCTAGTTTTATAAGTACACAATATTATAAAAGCACACTTAATAATAATAACAATAATAATAATGTTCTATCATTACTATTAAAAATGAAGTATTAAACACTTTATTGGGTCTTTATTTGGTTAGTTACAAAACACTATTGAAACAGTGACTGCTTTAAAGGCCCTCGAAGGCTTTAATCGTCAGAAACAAACTTCTTGTTCTGAGTTTTGTGCATCATGTGACTGTAGAACTCACATGGTAGACACACCGTCTCCTCTACTCTCTGTTCGCCTCTCTTTGCTCGAGCACAAGCTCATGACACATCAGGGAACATTGGGTTTGTTTGCTGTAGGCCTCAGTCAATGCACAGGTAAAGATGAAAATTTGTAATATTGCGTCTGTTCAGTTGTTTAGATGATTTTTGAAATGCGATTTGTTTGTAAAAATATGAATCATTATGCTAAGGGTATATGTTTCTCTAATATTTGCTTATGTAAGACAGGCTTGTCTGGTCAAACTCACTTAATATTGGACTGAATGCTGACTTGTTAGAGTTAATGTAACCTTTTTGTGTTTGTTTCTGAGTTAAATTTTAATGCATGTTGTCTCCAAAAAGCTATTAATCAACAGTTGAATAACTAAATGATGCACTATTCAGTTTTTGTGTTCTATAGGCTATAGGCAGATTCCTTAAAGCCTTTTTAATTTGTGAAAACTTGACCCGACCTGACATGTATTGTGGTTTTATTGTGTTTACATGTAACACCGAATTTGCACATGTAGCAACAATATGATATTGACATTTTAATTTGTAGGACAGAATAGTTTTGAACTAGGTTGTTTTTACTTACAACAATAATAACAACCTTATACATAAAACAAAAAAACATTTAATATACATTGTACTACAATATAGACCTGTGCCCTTTTAGTATTATTTATACAATTATACTATTTATTAATATTTTCAATTAGCTTTTGAATTAGTTTTCTTTTTAATTTAAGTTTCCCTTTCGGTCGGTCACGTTCAACGTTACGTCGACTTTACCGATGCATTTGGGATCAGGGAACAAGGGTTACATACGTAAACGAGACGTCTTATACATTTTTTGGGTTTTTTATAAAGTTACATTTCCATCTAATATTCATATTTTATTTCAGCTTTATTTCAATTAATTAAAATAATCATTAATAGTTACTTTAGTTCACAATAACAACACTGATAGACCTAGCAAAAAGTGCTAAACTAAAGTTATTGAACTAGTTTTTTCCAATCACAAATGTGATTGAATAGTTTTGAGGCTAAATATTAGGTAAATACATTTGTAGATAAAGCTGAAAAATGTCATTAAGTGAAGAAAAGATCAAGACATGAAGAATATAAGACATGTTTACTGCCTCCCTGCATAGCTGAAGTTGTTTTCTTTTTGTTTAGTTCTGTCACAGTCCTATCAGATCTCTGAGGGTAAACTGAACATTCCCAAGTCTTATATGCTGAAAACATAACGGTGCAGACCTTTTTAAGCAGGGCTATTGTATTACGTGCTCTCTTCAGTGTAGGTTGGTTTGTGGCTTGAATTGAGACCACAGGCGACTCAGCTTGCATCCCACCATGCACTAGTGGGGTCTCACATGGTCTGAATCGTAACGCTTACTCTGATTATGATTTGCCAGAGAGCATTTATGCCTGTCGTTTGAGGTCAATAGTTACCATGGGACTGTTAGTAAATCGTTTTGGGCCATCTTGACCAGTCTGTGGGCTGGGATGAAAGCCTCTAGGACATTTGGGCACTGAATGGAAGATATATCTGCCAGACTAACTGAACTGGCAGGGGTTTAAAGGTATTTGACTGAACCACAGTGAATCTCTCCATCGCTATTGCATGTAGATTTATTTTGGTGACCAGATGGTGCTTTACTGTATTTGGGAAGAGTTTCGTTGGCTTAACAAAATGAGATTGATATAATCACCCGTTTTGATTCTAAAGCAAGTATTTCAAATAACGACTGTCCTTTCTCCAGTATTCTTTCACAAGACTCTTAACCACTCGTGCCAAATCCTTCCCCTTGGCGGGATTTTGTTTAGAGAAGCTCTTGAGGAGATTTTCTCAGATTTCGTTAAACAGACCATGTCATTTGTGTTTAAATACAACAGGTGGGAATTCATGAACAGTTCGTTTCTCTGAACTTCGATAGAGTCTCCATTTCTCTTTCTTGATCATTGATCATAGAACAATTGCCACCAATGGTTTCTATACGGTCAAATTAGGATTACTATGCTTTTGGGAAACATAGCCCAGTTTGTTTGACAAGTGTGATTGCTCCATAACAAACCCGCTTGGACTACAAGTGTGATTGCTCACTGCGTCAGAGAACGGAATGGCTGCTACTTGTATGTGCGCTACTGCCATCGTTACAAAAACATCTTCTATTATTTTGATAGTACATTTGGACCCAGTTTATATTAGGTGGCTTTAACTACTATGTACTAACATTTTAATTAATCATTTGATACAATGCACTTATTGTGTACATACATGTTTTTACATTGTACTTACATTTAAAAAAAAATACCTGCATGTAATTACGTCTGTAATTAATTTCTGTAGTTACATTGTAATTACACAGTTGACACTTCCCTTACACCTAACCTTACCCTTAAACTTACCCATACTACCAGACCTGTCCCTAACTCTACCCGTATCCCACCTCAATATCAGCAAAGGTGTTTTGCAATACAATTTGAATACAGTAAGTACATTGTACTTATTTTTTGATGTAAGTACATAGTACTTAAGGCCACCTAATATAAAGTGGGGCCCCTAACCCTACCCTTAAACATACCCATACCACCACACCTGTCCCTAACTTTACCTGTATCCCACCTCAATATCAGCAAAGGTGTTTTGCAATACAATTTGAACACAGTAAGTACATTGTACTTATTTTTTGATGTAACTACATAGTACTTAAGGCCACCTAATATACAGTGGGGCCGTACATTTTTCTATTTATAACAGGTCTGGTTCTCACCTTATTTATAAACAGGAATTGTAATTTGCGAGTAGATACAAATTCCACCCTCAACGTCTACGGCATTAGTAATAATCTTCGGAAATGTGCAGCATAATAAGTAAAAATCGCTGCACTGCATAAGTAATACATATATTTGGAAATCTATTAGTGAGAGCAAAGTTGATACTTAGGGTACACGACAACAATGTACTAAAAACGGAAAGGTTTTCACACGGTTCCATGAAAATGATTAAAAACGCTGCTACCAGGCCAGTAGGTGGCGATATCACTTTGTAAAGAAACACTACGCACCTATAGACTGAACATGTAATACACATCACGTCACCGTTTTCACAAATTCACACTTTTGTAGTTTACACAGAGACGATAACGTTGTCATTTTCAAAAACTTGCACTTTGAAACCCGTTTTCAAAAGTTTGCACTTTCAAGCCTCCAAAACGCCGTTGTCGTGTAAATAAACTGCCAAAACGCATACAAAGTTTTCAGCTTTTAGATGAAAGTTGTTTTGGTTGTCATGTAAATGGCACCTCAGAAACCCATTTTCAAAAGGTTGTGTTTGCAAGCCCCCCAAAACGCTGTTGTCAAGTAAACTGCCCCTAAAAAACACAGCACAGGCACAGGCACAGGCATGGAACTCTAAAGTGGAGTGTGGTATAGTGCAGACCAGCGGGGGAGTGGTTATTTCCACAAAAGTTTGTTTAGCTGTGCGAAGCAATGCCTTTCACGTTCAGTTCAGTATTGGCATTTCTGTTATGATCTTAAGAAACCCCTGCTGTTCCATCATGAGCCCCTAGGAGAGAACCCCCTGTTGAGGTGTATTGTACAGATAGACATAGAGGTCCAAATGTTTGTTTGAAATCGTACATCAAATCATTGTAACTCCAATATGGATCCAGAAAACTCACCATATGTCAGACATCCCCATTTAAAGAAGTTACCACACATTCCAATACTAGATAATAGGGCACTCCTGTTTAGCTGTTTAGAGTGTCTTGTCTACCAAGGCAGTTTCCTCCCTATAATTAGCATGCATTCATCATGTTTAACTAATGTCTTACATGTACAGTAGAATCCTCTTTATCCAGCATCACTAAGTTATCACTCAGCTTGAATTTGTCATGAAGGGTTTTCCATCAACAAACCAATGGTTGTGGAGATGACACAAGGGCATGTGTATGTGCATGCAATTCAGGGTTAATCTTAAAAAAAAAAAAAAATCCCTAAAAGGAGAACAGCAAACCACACTGATTCAGGTCCTCATGGTGTTTTTCCCCTCTTTTTTCCTCAGAATCTGACTTGGTGCCATCATGAGTGGGGGAGTGAATGTGAAGAGTCTTCCACGAGCTCAGCCAGGCTCCGGCATCCCTCTGCACAGGACCAGAATCCCCTCCCCGAAACTTGAGCCCAAGTGCATCAGCAGTGGCCTTCCAAGACCATCCACACACATCCCTGTTAGCAACAAAAGCCCCTGTAGTAGCAGCCCTACAGCTGTCTCCTCCAAAGATGTACTGAGGGACACCACCCTCAGAAACCAACATCTGCTTCTAAGAGGCAGTCCACCTATTCAACGTTCTTCCACCAGTCCTCAAACTCAAACTCAGACCCAAGACTCTAGATCAGCCCATAACAGTCCACAAGTTAGACGGAAAGTGTCCCCAATTTCAAGGGGGAATCTGGATGGGTCCAAGACCGAGAGTTTTCTTAACCTTCGCTCCAATGGCAACAAGATCTTCCAGAGTGGGATCTTTTGTTCTCAGACAGGACGAATGGACAACAGTAACAGCTTGATATCAGAAGAACTTGAGTGCCATGAGGAGAGGGCTGCATCTGGAAGCAGTCAAAGCAGGACGGGAATCCCTTCGTTCAGATTTAGTAACAAAAACTTAAGGCCTGGTCCAGCAACCACTAACGTAGATACAAGTCTCCTCAAAGTCCGTAGAGAGAGAGTGTCCCTGCAGAACAGTGCCTCCAGTAGCTTCTCAGATGAGGAGATGTGCACCCCAGATGACCTCAGCCCGGAGGTCCCACAGAGATCACCACCCGGGGCTATTGCAGTCCCTAAACAGGACGCTTCTAGTGTTGAAATGCTCAAAGCCAAACAGACACCGAAGGTCAATATGGCAGCTGTGGCACCTTTCAGATACAGGTAAGTTATGATAAATACACTGAAGGATTGTAGCACTGCTATGATTGAAAGATCAGATTATACCACGGCCAAAAAAAGAACAGGCTTGTTTGTTCTGGTTAGTGCAGAGTATGCTTTTCACCAGCATGGAGCTAATTGTTCATAATGAGAAAGTTTGCTAGTTAAGCTAGTTATGAAATGTGATTGGGGATATCAGCACCTAATTCTTGAGACCAATGTGTAAAACATATAATAGTGATTAGCAATGCTGGTCTTTTCAGTAAGGAGGTTTACTTCACACAAATATCCCTGTTGATCCTGGAACAACATTCCAATCAACCAATCAGATTTGAAGAATATGTTTACAGTTAATGTCAAGTTTAGGCTTACAACCAGGGTTAGGTGCTTCTACATCAGTGTTATTCACCATCATTTCCTTCTGATTTTAGGGATAACTTATGGGTAGGGTTAGGTTTAGGGGTAGGAATAGCATTAGGACTAGGGTTTTTGGACAGGAATGTTTTTTCAGGATCAATGAAAAAATGTTGATCCAGGAACTTGTCATACTTGGTAAAATCATGGTGACCGTTTGTCACTGGATCAGTACCCTTAAAGGGAAAACTTTGTATCACTAAAATGTGCAAATTAGTACCTTAGAGTAGTAAAATTTACCTTAAGATACTACTTTGAAGGGGTACATTTTGAAGGTACCTTTGAGGGTACTGCCCAAGTGACAAGCTGTTGTACCTATAAAAGTAAAATTTTTGTTTTGTTTTTTTGCTGAGAGTGCACTTTTGGGCTAAGAAGTCTTGCTCATATGAACTGGAGTCAGGGCCATCAACAAGAGGGGTGCCCACTAAGGTCATCTATGCACAATGGACAGTTATTAAAGCAGTTACATTTAATACATACATATTTAAGATGGAATATTGTTAACCATGTAAATATGCAAATAAGGGCAAACCCCAGGGTTTACAAATGTACAGACTAAAATCTCGAAACCCGACTCCTCAGTATTATTTTACTCAGGATAGATAGTTCAAGATCACTCAAGATAAACCAGGATTACAACAGGATTACATTAAAGGGATATTTCACCCATACATTTAAATTATGTCATAATTTACTCACCCTCAAGTTGTTCCAAACCTGTAGGAATTGCTTTATTTTGCTGAGCACAAAAGAAGATATTTTGAAGAATGTCAGTACTGTTGACTGTTGACAGTTGACTGTTTAGTTACCCATATTCTTCAAAGCATCTATCAGTATTTACATTTTCAAGATTTGTTTGCCAAATTGTCTTGTTTTAACGTTTGTACATGTACTGCATTACATGGTTTGTTATTTGTCTAGCAATCCAGTTCTGCTGCTGCATAATTTGTCTTCCCTCTATCTGTCTTCACGTCTGTCTGTGCCCAGTTCACTCTCTCTTTCTTTTGTCTCTTCACTCTTTTTCTTCCCATTTCATCCAGTTTCAACTAATATGACAGTCCATCTCTTACGCTGACAGATTAGCCTCCTTTTCCACTCGTATTCTTTCCAGCGCTGAATCAGTCAAGCAGTTTAAGTTTCTGTCCCGCTCACAGAGACCGTGTCGCTCTTGCCCTCTGTATGCCTGCTGGGAATTCTGGGGCATAGTAGATGCTTAAAAAGCTTCTCCTGCCAGCATGAACACTCTCCGAATTATCTGCTCTAGTGACTCGGGGGGACGGGATACACTGGCATCAGGGTGGCTGCCATGTTAGAGTAACTGAATATAAACTAGCCGTTACAGTGACAAAACTGCTGTTCGAAAATAGCAATGAACATTGATTATTTTCAGATTGTTATTGCTAAATGGTTAACAGTCAGTGAAAAATACCAATTATGCTGCGTCTGAACTTCTAGGCTGACTTTTGGTAAAATAACGCCTGCATATTTGCACATTTCCAAGGAGCAGAGTTGTTTTTTTGATTATGAGGCTCTTGGAAAGGCAAATGTCTTATTCTTTTCATTTTGTTTTATAAAGGCTGCAGATTCAGGAAGACATTTCTCTGGATGACTTCAGCGACTGTTCCTCTGACTCAATAGAAGTCTGCTGTGATGACCTTAATACTGGTGAGTTGTTTGCACTGTCCTTTGTTTATTATCTTTATATAGATAATAATTATACACAGTACACACACGTTATGTAAACAAACTTGTATTTTGGATGCGATTAATCGCGATTAATCTTTTGACAGCACTTGTTTTTAATTTTTTTATTTTTTTTATTTTGTGACCTTTTAAATATGACCCATTTGAGATGCTCCTAAACTGACCCATAACCTAATTTCATAAATGTCTCAATAAAATTTGCAATAAATTTACAATAAACTTTGGGAATTAGTCTTAACGCTTGTAATGCGTTAAAAAACTGAATACTGTTGCGTTCTTGGGTCCGTTTGGACCCGGTGGAACGTAAGCTTATAACACAGTCATAACTTCCTATTTTTCAACTAAAACCATATTGAATTGGGTCAGTAACTTCTCATTAATGAGTGAATGTGCAAAATGTTTGACTATTTGAATGTTACTATGTTTTTACTGTACTATTACTATATTTACACCCTTTTTATTAATTAAAACAGTGAGAAATTCTTTGGAATTTAAAATTCTACAAGAACAAGCAGCAAAAAAGCAGTGTGGTGCAAGGAAATATTTATTTGTATCAACATTTTTGAGAAATTGTATTTTAATATGTATTTATATGAAATTTATAAGAGCATATGATATGAGAATTACCAGTATGAACTCCATTGACTTATCATATCATATACAATATTTAGCCTATTAATATGTCATATTAGGTTGAGTTTGGTTGACTTAAAAATTATATAAATTCTGACATTACTTCTGAAATTTCTCATATGAATTTGTTCATACTAAAATCACACTTCAAAACAATGTGATGCGCACCTATGGAAGTTTGAAATTAAGAATTCAAAGCAACTTTTGATGTTCAAACCCATGTGGTAAACGTGAGGGAAGATCTGAGCCACATTCAACTGCGATGTGAACGACTGAACTAAAGGAAAGAACTAAATCTTTCCTAGGAGTTTATTGGAACCCTGAAACCCAGAGAGCATCAAATCTGTCCTTCCATCTACTTTTTGGCCTAATTCTCCATCTCTGAATGCCTTGTTGCCCGTGGCGGTGGGTGTGTTGCGCAGTAAGAGAAAGCAGGCAAAGAGAGAGTGATAGCTGCAGGATGTCCACTCCCTACAAAGGGAGTGAATGCAACAGTCACAAAGACTGTCTTCACTCCACTGCTCTAACAGACACCCTGGCCTAGTTTGACCCTCACTCAGACAGGCATGATGCCAGCTAGACCACCCCCAACTGCAGATGGAGAGTTCAGCTGTACTTTACATTATTAAATATAAAGGTTAAAAAAAGGTTTTTCAGTCTGGTGCCATAAAAGAACCTCTTTAAGCTCCAAAGACAATGTTTTAGTGTGTGAAAGCAAGTGTTGCTTTTACCCAGTACACCCTAGAAACCACCTAGCAATTTCTCAACACGCATAACAATGATTCTTGATTCACGAGTCTAAAATCTACTCTAAAGAACAATTGAAGAACCTAATGTTATTGTTAACCTGAATGTTTAACTAATGCCTTTTGTTGATGTTCGCAGTGTTTATGCACCCAAACTTAATTTGGTCTTTATTGCTTATTTAAAGAACACACTTTGTGATGATTTAGGTGGAACACTTAACAAATTAAATCAGGTGTTCTGTTGCGGAATTTGATTAAACGTCTGTTTAAAGATGCCACTGTACATTTCTTAGAGAGTGACTGTCACAGACTAAATCAGTAGTGTAAAGTATGTGTGCACATGTGTTTGAAACATATATAGCCTCTGTTTTTCTGTATGTTTCTGATTTCAGCACTGTTAAATGGAAGCTTATGAAGATTAGAGTATTTTCCATTTTTATGGAAACTTGTACAAATCCTCAGCATAAGAATATTTCATTTTAGTGATATATAATATAAAGATCGACCAGATACCATATAGTCAAATTGCTTTATTACATTGATTATATATTACCGTTGAGTATAAGTAGATTTTTTTACGTTTTTGAAAGAAGTTTCTTCTGCTCACCATGGCTGCATTTATTCGATCAAAAATACAGTAAAATTGTGAAATAGTATTACAATTTAAAATAACCGTTTTATGTGAATATATATTAAAATGTAATGTATTCCTGTGATCAAAGCTGAATTTTCAGCATCATTACTCCAGTCTTCAATGTCACATGATCCTTCAGAAATCATTCTGATATACGATTTGCTGCTCAGGAAACATTTATGATTATTATCATCAAAGAAAATAGCTCTGCTTCTTAATTTTGTGGAAACAGTAATACACATTTTTCAGGATTCATTTATGAATAGAAAGCTCAAAAAAAGCTCAAAATCTTTTTGTAACATTGTAACATTGTCTTTACTGTCACTTTTGATCAGTTTAATGCATGTACTTGCTGAATTAAAGTATCAATGTATTTTGAATGGTAGTGTATCATGGCATTATATTGGATATCATTGTCCTTGCATGAGTAGCACTATTTGTTTGGAGTTAGACTTTTGGATAGTTGTCTTCAGGCTAGTAAAATGCATTTATCTTATAAAATAGTCACAATAAAGCACAGCTGTGACCGCTTCACCCAACTTTGTATTACTACCTACACAACACCCTTAGCAACAACATAAACATATGTTTGTTATTATGGATATTGTTCATTGAAGCTTACTGTATTATGTAGAGTATTGAGAGAGAGAGAGTCAAGTGAGTGAGTGTATTACCTTCATTTAGACACAGCATTTTTCTTCAGGTCAGTCCTATGTTCATAATAAAAAATCAGTTTCAATGTCCGCTGTGATATCTCGTCCTTTTAACAGTTAAGGGGTTTTCCCGTGCCTGACATTAACAGCGCTAGTCAGTAGCATTTGTCAGTTGCGTTTTGCTCCGCGTTCACAACAAGTTTCAGTCCTTTCAATATAAAAGTCTTCGCTAACTCACTCATAAAGTCTTTGCCGCCATCTAACGGCGTAATTATGTATAATAATAATCCCCGTTATAATAATTTTTCCAGCAGAAGGAAGGCTTTTAGTGATTTTACTTCATGAAAGATGCATTGATATACATATCATTTGGCTTTAATATTTGTATTGTGTGGTAATGTGGTAGTTTTATAAAAGCAATAAGGTACTCGAGTCTCTAGTGCTGTATCTTGAATAGCCTAAGTCACGGCTGAAGGGGTTGCAGGCACTTCGCTTCACGTTGTGCCTAACAGCGCCCTTCAGCCATGACTTAGCACACACAGCACAGCCTCGAGTACCTTATTGCTTACCTTATTGCTTACATATAATGCTAGGCAGTAGGTGCATCCCAATTTGCATACCTATGCTGTTGAGTACATAAGTGCATAGTGTAGGCTTATAGTGCGTCATGTAACTTTTTTCTCAACATGTAGTTCCAGGCCAAAAGAAGTGTTTAATAGCTTGTGAACCAGCGTCACTAACATGAGTATGTGTGTTAGTAATGTGAAATCTGAGGGTTTAGCGACGACTGATCTGAGTGTATGTTTGTCTGTTGGTGTTAAGTGGTCAGAGAGTATGTGTGTAGTAGCCAGTGATGGGAATAATGACGTTATAGATAAATGGCGTTACTAACGGAATAATTTTTTTCAGTAACGAGTAATCAAACGAATTACTGTTTCTCCCGTTACAACGCCGTTAGCGTTACTGAGAAAAAAACCTGCAGCATTACTATAATTGAGCTCAGTGAAGCGGTTTCATCCGAACAGGCTCTGTGTCAGTCGGACCTGCAACGTTTTTCTTTCTCTGGTTGGTGTGTGTGTGTGTCGTGTGTGCGTGTGCGGGCGTGCATGCCATGGGTGTTGGGGGGGGGGGGGGGGGGTTACACATAACTGGTGATGATTGGTGGGTGGGAGACAAGGTTGAGGTTTATAGGTTGAGTTCACACACACACACACACACACACACACACACGCATATGCACAGTGACACACACCAAGTCCAACGACTTCAAAGGTAGCTTTCGCAAACTGGAAGTATAAGCGCTACTTTTCCCTCGTTGAGGTGAAAGGTAATAATGTTTATGTAACGTGCAACTTATGCCCAGGAAGAAAGAGTCCCTCCACATCGGTAGCAAGTAATTCTAATCTAATGAAGCGCCTCACATCATCACAGGCCGCCACAAAATTAGTGGCTAAAAACCCAGGTGATAACGCTCCACTACCAAAGGAGTAGTATAGTACTGATAATATTTACACAATATTTACACTATAGAAGGCCTACTGATAATATTTACAATAATGTATTGAATTTGATTGGTGTCTCTCACATTTTCCCACAGAAACCTTACAATAGTGTACATTAATGTACAATGTTTTATAAAAATAATTTATTCTATTTAGTGTCCAATTCATTCATTTAACATATTTAAAGAGCACCTATCATGGCATTTAAAATGTTCCAAATATTGTTTTAGAAGTCCCCAACAACAGTTTTGCATGCATGCAATGACAAAAAAGACTTTAGTTTTCTTATAATATGCATTTATTTTTACCTGTTTTGACAGCGATTCTCAAATGATTCCTTTAGTGATTCACTTTTCAAAACCCCGCCTTTACGTGACGCTAATCTGCGGTGATTGGTCCGATGACCCAGTCAGTTGTGATTGGTATAGTCTGTGCAGATATTTTCGGAAACGGAACGCCCATCAAAGTCTTATAGTGACAGTAATTTGTTAATATGTGTCAGGAGTTATGAATATGAAAACCGTGTCTGTACCTTTTGATTGTAATATGAGCCTCAGCTGATCTCATTCATAAAAAAACTCCTCTATTCTCCTCACGAAGACTCGCGACAAATCAACATCCCTCAGGGCTTTTAGTTCAAAAGTGTGCAGATGAGGAGACATATTTATAGATTCTCATATGTCTGTGTCAAATTTCTAAACAGAGGAGTATTTTTTATTCAATACTTCCTCAAAATGCGCAGATATAGCCTAATCATGAGCGATTGAGTCTCTTATGTGTAGTTTTCAATTCATCCTGGCAGCCGGAGGGCGCTCTGTGCACATGTAGTCCATGTACAGACAGACGAAGAAGAACCATGTGCCATAATAGAAGTCCATAATAAAAGCTTCCTGAGATCGCGAAACATACATTTGACGACTAATAAACACTAAATCGCGACGATGTGTGGTTTGTCTTCAAGCCACTTAGTCTTCAAATGCTCATCCTTGGGCAGATGAAAAAAGTTTGCTTTTGAGTCACACTCTCGTCGCCATGATGTTTTCTAGTTTTCACTGGCGTCTTGGAGCGCAATAAGTGGGCGTATCGTATTCAAATAACTTGACAAGTTGACGTCATCTAGTCAGAGAAAAAGCTTCGGTCTTCTAACGATTCTTAAAAATGACTCAGAGTCGACTCTTACTTTTGAAAGAAAATAACTATATATACGGTCATATTTCAAACTTTGCAGGATGTTTTTGTTCACTTAGATCTATGTTACACACTACATGAAAGGTAAATTTCAAAATTCCATGATAGGTGCTCTTTAATATTGGGGCATCCAAGTTTTGAAAAAAAAAAAAAAAAAAAAGTAACTCAGTAGTTACTTTCCCTGGTAATTAGTTACTTTTATGATGATGTAACTCAGTTACTAACTCAGTTACTATTTGTAAGAAGTAACTTGTAACTATAACTAATTACTTTTTTAAAGTAACGTGCCCAACACTGGTAGTAGCATTGGGCTATCTGAAAGTGTGCGTATTATTGTGTGCTTGCAATGAGCAGTCTCTCTGTGTGTATGTGTGTGTGTGTGTGTGTGTGTGTGTGCAATATCCCAAATCCTCATCCTTGTGGGGACATTTTTAGGTCCCCATGAGGAAAACATCTTATAAATCAGACTAAGTGATGTTTTTTGAAAATGTAAAAATGCAGAATGTCCTTTGGTATTGGGTAGGTTTAGGGGTCAGGGGCAGTTTAGGGGGATAGAATATACGGTATGTACGGTATAAAAACCATTACGCCTATGGAAAGTCCCCATAAAACATGAAAACCCAACATGAGTGTGTGTGTGTGTGTGTGTGTGTGTGTGAGAGAGAGAGAGAGAGAGAGAGAGAGAGAGAGAGAGAGAGAGAGAGAGAGAGAGAGAGAGAGAGAGAGAGAGTGTATTAGCGAAGTGTGTGAGAGTGTGCGTTAGTGATGAGTGATCTGAGAGCGAAAGTGTTATGGTGAGTGGACTCAAGGGTTTCATCAGGTTTGCGATCAGATCCACCCCTGAGAATCGACAAAAGCTGATCTGCAGATTGAATTACACTATTCCCATTTCAACATCTGCCGCCTGCCTTCCCTTCAGATGGTTGACACACAAACACACTCAGATGTACACTGACAATACATTGCCTCTCTCTCTCTAACACACACACACACACGTTGTGTTTCCATGTTTTATGGGGACTTTCCATAAACATAATGGTTTTTATACTGTACAAACTGTATATTATATGCCCTTACACTAACCCTACCCCTAATCCTACCCATCACAGAAAAATGTCTGCATTTTTACATTTTCAAAAAAAACATTACTTAGAATGATTTATAAGCTGTTTTCCTCATGGGGACCCACACGGACAAGGATTTTGGATATTGTCATCTTTGTGGGGACATTTTGTCCCCATAATGTAGTTTTACCAGGACACACACACAGACATCTCTACCAGCGTAGACAGAAACAGCAGTTATTTGACTACGGTCTGTCAACATCAAGCACAATGCGGTCAAGAACTGCACTAAACGTGATTCTTTAACTTCCTTGTGCATTAAATCTGAAATGTGTATTTTCTATGCCAATGGTGTCAGTCTTAGGGAGTGTCCACATGTTGAGATCACACAAACTTATGGACATATCTGAAACTTCAGTGATCTAGAGCTAATACCGTTTAATAAGTTGTTTACTTATTAAATTGTTCCCTCAATTAAAACCCAATAGGCTTTTGGATTTCCATTGGCTTTTGGATTATTGCAGAGAATAAGCTCTGTGGCCAGTTTATGATTCTTATACGTTTTGTTCATCAGGATAATCTTCATAAATGGATTCATAAACAGTATTTATGAATTTTGAAGCCTAAATGCAATCACCAGAAGTAAAAAGCTAAATGTAGGCTATAAACGAACTACATCATGGGCCCATGACTTCAACGTCACCGTCGGTCTTTATTTGAAAATATTTTCCCTGAAAGTTTGAGTTATAATAGTTTGCAAGAGTGTGATTATAAACACAATGATGCTGTAAAAGCTGTAGTCTTATTTAGCCACTTGCTAGCAACCGCCTTTGTTGGTAAAAAATAAAAGTAAAAGCTTAAAAAAGAGGGTATTACTGATGGATTTTATGTTGTAGAATAAACATGAAAATATATTGAGCTTGTTTTCACAACATACCTTTTTTCAGATAAAACTGTTAACTGTTTTTTTTTTTTTGGTTTTGGCCTACAAAATATGAAATTCTTGCTGGGTAAAAATGCAAACATGGCCATGTTCAGAATGAGCAGGCATTGTTTTTTCTTTCTTTCTGGTCAACAGTTAAAGTGTTTAAGTGTTGATAAAAAAAAAGATGACCTTCTTCATTGACGACCTTCTAACAGTAGCAGCTTATAGCATCTGACAAAACAAATTACATTTGCTATATTAGATGTTTAATCAAAGATCAAGCTAAGCGCTTCTAAAAATGTGAAATGGACTTTATATTTTTCCCGTTTGCTGTTCTTTTTTGCCCCCCAAAAAAGGTTTGGGCATCAAAATTATCAAAATACAGTATGTCGATGATAAATGTTGCTACTTGTTGCTATCTTGAGAAAAACAATGAGTTTTAATAATGAGAGCTTTCATATAATTGATATTTTTAGGGAAGCATACCATCAGCCAATCAGTTGGTATCTTTGATCATTTCGGAACTGCAGAAAAAAATAACATTTTCAGCTCAGGTGAGTGGCTCAGCTGCGTACTTTTGGGATTGAATGCTCTGGCCAAACAACTGCCATTGTTTGCCAATATTTCACATATTAGTAAATAGTAGGCAAAAAATGCCAATTTTGTTTGGTATGCATTGAATACTTTTGCAAAAATGTAGTACACATCAAATACTCTATCCCACAATTCATTGCACTCAATGTGACCATCCATTTTCATTCTGATGAATGAACCCAAAGTTTACATTGATGTTTATACCAAATTGGATCCCAAATTCAAAATTTGATGAGGTAATGAGGTTATGTGGCAAAAATGTTGCATGCTAAAAATGTTTAAAAAGTTTATTCATACTGTTTCAATAATTATTATTTAAATTATAGTTAACCATGTATACTGCACAGTATTCAGGAAGCTAAAAAATAATCCATTCCTAACATTGCCTTTTCATCCATTAATTGATCGAACTGCCAGTTAACTGGATGGCTCTTTCTTAATTAAATGTGCATGTAATGAAGTCACGTGACAACAATTTACAATAATACTATTTTAAATATCTAATGTTGCATAATCCGGTCCTACTCGACCTGCTCGAGCGGGATTCGAACTTGGGTCTCCGGCATGGGAGGCGGGTGTGCTAACAAGGACGCTAAAGACCGCAGCCTCTAGCGCAGCTCTTGAGATCAAGGGAGTGAGGTTTACATGCAGAACTCTTACTGGCCAATGTTACACTCACCCCCCTAAACTCACTCTCATCCGAGTCACGGCACCACATGTAACCGGTCCTACTCAACCCACTCCGAGCGGGATTCGAACTGGGGTCTCCGCCGTGGGAGGCGGGTGTGCTAACAAGGACGCTAAAGACCGCAGCCTCTAGCATCAGTCACTAGCGCGGCTCTTGAGATCAGGGGAGTCAGGTTTATACGCACAGCTCTTACTAGCCTACGACAGTTAAGCTCACCCCCTTACACCTCACTCCCATCCAGGGCACGGCACCACATGTAACCAATCCTACTCAACCCGCTCCGAGCGGGATTCGAACCAGCGACTCTGGCATGGGAGGTGGGCCAGCTAACAAGATTGCTAAAGACTTGCCTATGTCTGTTACACATTCTTACTCACACATTTTATTAATCTAAATAGTAGGCGGCATTCTGTGTATGTCTACTCTGCAGGATGCTAGCTGTTCTGAATATAGCCTCCTTCTCGACTCATTTAAAAAAAACTTTTATTAAAAATGTAAAATAACTTTTTCATTCTGAGATGATAACTTGATGCCCATTTCATTTCCATACACTGTAAATTCACATTTAACCAAGAACCTACCCTGAGCTTAAGGTTGCAGTCTTAGAAGCTGATGCTGGATTTTATCTACTATAATAATATTGCAAATGTGAAATCCATTTTTAACATTAGATTTTATTTCATTTCAGGACCATATAGCCACATGTGTGACCCGTCTATGAAGTGTAATCCCTTTGTTCGGGATTTTCTTAATTCTCATGGCAGCTTTCGTAAATGCTTTGAGAATAGAAGACCAAAAGCTGCCAGATCTGGTTTTATGGCAATTAATTGGGAGAAAATCCTGATTTTAGTGTTTATGCTTGCACGTTTTTGGCAGATTACATGCAGGCATCAAGGCCGAATTAATTTTTAGCATATGGCGAGGAGAGGGAGGCAAAAGCTGACCCACTGGCTGTAAGACAAAACGCGAATCAGCAGTGGCCTCTTTTTAAAGTTGACTCACCAGATTTGTCTTCTCCAGCATACATATTTCATCTGCTGAATTTGAGAATCTGCACTGAACTAGAATTCAATGCATGTGAATTGACATCAAAAAGTGCTTCACAGACACACATAATGATGAACTTATGCCAGCTAACCCTATTAACAGATGTTTACCCAGAAGCCTATCAGATTTGAGGGAATCATCCCTGTTGCTTGTTAATCGTTTGCTTTGGCACCCCAGTCGCTCACTGTTTTAATATGCTGTATTTAGCTTGATCTTAATCCCCGTTTTGAACCTGTTTCAAAGATTAGATTCTCAGAGAAAAGTTTAGCGCACCTTATAAACCCTGACACGGACTGTTTGTACAAACACATGGAACATTCATTTTTTTAACAAATGGAATCTCACATCATGTTTCCAGTGGTTGATACTTGAAACTGGGCATTGAAAAACAGGTGCTCTTGGGAAACTTTAAACTAGAGCCACTATAAATGCTAATTGTGTCTTGATGCCGGGAGGGACGAGTATATTGGGCAGTGTCACCATGGGTGGTGTGCATTTGTGGCTGTGTATCCTTATGCTCAGTTTGACATGGACACTAGGACATTTTAGTAAAAACGTGTGAATGTTGGCTTGCTAGCTAGGCTTTTGTATTTTCTAAAGAAAATGTGAGTGGTGTTTGCACAGTCACTGCCACAATGCGAGGGTGGTTGCCAGGGATTTGTGATATGGTTACAAAGGTGTTCAGGTGTATTTGGTTGTTAGGGTGTTGTGGCTGGTTGCCAGGGTATTGCTATGCAGTTGTTTTTTCTGAAAGCATCGTTAGCCAACTGTGGTTGCAAGTTCCGTCGTTATCGGCATAGTTTGGGTTTCCTGAAACCATAGTTTCAATGAACATTCGCAAACAGCATCGCAAACTTGAGTGGTTGAAACGATAGCTCTCGGCATGTGGTTAGAAGCAGTTTCTTGTTTGTAGGACATGTATACTTAATAAATCCATACACTCAAAAAAAAAAAAAGGTTCTATATGGCACCAAAAATGGTTCTTGGCTCGTAATCATAGGGGAACCTTTTTTAGTGCTATATAGCACCAATTTTGGTGCTTCAGTGGTTCTTCAGCGGTTATTCAGAGGTTCAACACCGGTTCTTTGACTAAGGTGTTATATAGCACATCTGAAGAACTGCTGAAGAACCACTGAAGCACCAACATTGGTGCTATATAGCACTAAAAAAGGTTCCCCTATGATTACAAGCCTTTTTTTTTAGAGTGTCTCTTGAGCAAAACAAGCAAGCTGACTTTCAGTACAATCTGTATATTTTCTTTTAAATACATACAAATGTCATTTACGTCTTTTAGTTTGTTAAGAGACTTAAAGCACTGTTTTTGAAGAGTGTGCATCTGCGAACGAGCCTATGATTGAATCTGGAAATAAAGCAAAAAAACTGAGAAAAATGAGAATTAGTCCTCAGATGCCATGTCCGTAATTTATAGCAAAACAATCTAGCATTAATTCGACCTCAAACTGATTAAAAAAACAAAATATTATGGAAGTAAATGGCTACCGTCAACTGTCTGCTAACCAACATTCTTCAAAATATCTTCTTTCGTGCTCAACAGAAGAAAGAAACTCATACAGGTTTGGACCAACTTGAGAGTGAGTTTAATTTTTTGGGTGAACTATCCCTTTACGTTCTTAAATTGCACCATATAACAAGATGTCTGCCATCCTTTTAAATCAGTCACTAGTGATCACAGTGGTAATCAGATAATAACGCTGCACTGATGCATCCTAGGCCTATGAAATGGGGCTAACCAGACATGGCAGAGACACAGATAGAGATTAAACATTAGGGCTCAGATGCACAGACGGGATATTGCCATTTGCTAAAGCAAGATAAAGAATGCTTCAGTGACAGACGTGATTAGTCATTAAAGGAACACGCCACTATTTATACCCGACACTATTGAAAATAGGCTCATTTCCAACTCCCCTAGAGTTCAACAGTGGAGTTTTACCGTTTTCAAATCCATTCAGCCGATTTCCGGGTCTGGAGGTAGCACTATTAGCATAGCATAGATCATTGAATCTGATTAGACCATTAGCATCTCGTTCAAAAAATGCCCAAAGAGTGTCGATATTTTTCCCATTTAAAACTTGACTCTTCTGTAGTTACATCGTATACTAAGACCAACAGAAAATGAAAAGTTGGGATTTTCTAGGCCGATATGGCTAGGAACTATACTCTCCTTCCTGTGTAATAAGCAGGCGTAATGCTATTACGCAGTGCCTGAAAATAGGCTAACTTCCGTCAACATAACCAATGTGACAACCTAATCTTCAATGTATTCCGGTTCAAATAGATACGGTTCAGGATCTGCACCAAAGTAAATATCTTCTGAATCGTCTACTCAGAAATGTCTCCATGGTTACAAGGCACACTTCCTGTGCAATCAGGTTGTCACGTTGGTTATGTTGACGGAAGTTAGCCTATTTTCAGGCGCTGCCTAATATCATTGCGCCTGCTTATTACGCAGGAATTAGAGAATAATTCCTAGCCATATCGGCCTAGAAAATCTCAACTTTTCATTTTCCGTCTCTCTTAGTACACGATGTAACTACAGAAGACTCAAGTTTTAAATTGGAAAAAATGTCGAAACTCTTTGTTCATTTTTTTTAAGCGAGATGCTAACGGTCTAATCAGATTCAACGATCTATGCTAAGCTATGCTAAAAGTGCTTCCGCCAGACCCGGAGATCGGCTGAACGGATTCGAAAACGGTAAAACTCAACAGTTGAACTCTAAGGGAGTTAGAAAATTAGCCTTTTTTCAAAAATAGTGGTCCGTTCCTTTAACTTAGATATTTACGTTATTTCCATTTCATGATACTACTGTCACATGTAATCTGATTTGGTTTCGTTTTGTCTGAGTTCTTCATTTGCTAGTTAGTTTCCACTGTTCTCAATTCGATAACACCTGTTCTGTTTCAGTCAAAAATCGCTGTGTATTTAAGCCCTCAGTTTCCTGCGTTCCATTGTCCGGTCTCGTCTATGTTAAGTGGTTGTGTTCTCTAGCAATCTCCTGTGTTTTATGCCTGGGACACACTAGACGTTTTTCAAATTTCAACTAATTTTAAAACTGTGGGAGACCACAGATATAAGGGCAGTTTCAACCGATTTTTAGCACTATAACCTCCGAATGCACACACTAGAAGATTTGTCTGGCCCACGAGACCACACACCTGTCGATTGTAGTAACATTTCCACAGTGAGAGGAGATCTTATGAAGACCCGCGAGATCAAACGTGAGCTGATGTGAGTTTTGTCAAAAAAGGACAAAAAAATATGGGTGATCTTCTTTCTCAATAATTGTTTGTGGCTGCCAAGTTTCAGCTATAGAAGCACGCAACATCCGGTTGGTTATAATAGTTATTATAACAGTTACACAAGTTAGGGTTAGAAGAACTGTTGCCTAACATATAACATGCTAGAAAAATAATAATCACTGCAATAATTATAGACTCTTAAACATTTGCCCATTTGTTAAATACAAACAGTGACTTTTTTGGGGGGCGGGAAGTGTAAAATATAAAATAAAATACAATAAAATACAATAAAAAAGTAAAATAAAGTTAAGTAAATTAAATTAAATTAAATTTAATTATAAAGTAAAGTTAAAATAAAATAAAAATTAAAGTAATGTAAAGTAAAGTTATAATTAAATTAATTTCAATAATAAAGTAAAATAAAGTAAAGTAAAGTTAAAATTAAATTAAATAATAAAGTAAAGTAAAGGTAAGGTAAGATTAAATTAAATAGTAAAGTAAAGTAAAGTAAAGTTTAATTTAATTTAATTTAATTTAATTTAATTTAATTTAATTTAATTTAATTTAATTTAATTTAATTTAATTTAATTTAATTTAATTTAATTTAATTTAATTTAATTTAATTTAATTTAATTTAATTTAATTTAATTTAATTTAATTTAATTTAATTTAATTTAATTTAATTTAATTTAATTTAATTTAATTTAATTTAAATAAAAAATTAATTTATTGCAGCTAACTAAAGAAGAAATGTTTTCATATTTGGAAAGGGAAATGTTTTTTGGCTCATAACATTGCCTGACAGCCTGGGGGAGTGTATTTTAAGATCATCTTGTTCTTCTGAATATAGTAGAACATTACAGTTTATTTGAAAACAGTTAACAGAGTCATGGCATGATCAGTTAACACTTTACACTGCTGAGTGGGACCGTAGAGAGAAATGTGCTTCCTATTGTCCTATCATAATCATCTTTTGCAGACAAAGAAGTACAGTATGTGAGGGAGTATGTGTAGGATATTGCAGGAATTGACTCACAGCCATAAGAGAACACATGAGTAGGTTGCCAATGAAACAAACAGTGGTCATGAATCTATGGCCCAGCATTAGTCTGGCGTGAGAGGATTTCCTCCTAGTTCCTCTGGTCTCTGTGGCTTTGTTTGGAAACCTCGGCCCTTGGACTGAGTCATACTCGGGTGTGGTGTAGCTTAGCCATCAGTAATAGACCTTTTCCTTTTTAAGAAAGCTGTAACAAGTAAACAGAAAGGCTTACTTTAAGCCAAAGAGATACATTTATTCAACCAAGTGTTGTGTACATTTTAGGCAGAACTTGTGGCTAAAGCTGAATGAAATGAATGCATAATATTATCACCTCATAAAGCTTTATTTATTTATTTAGCTTTCTTTGCCTTTTATATTGCTTCCATATTTTGGGAATTGTGGACACTTATGGCCATGGTAACATTGATCGCAAAATACATTTTATAAAATAATACTCTAAAGGGTTTTAGTGCAGTCTTGTTCTGTAAAGTTTTAGTAGCAGTCTTAATTCTCCCTATGGGGAGACTGCAGTATAGATTTCAAGGCATAAGAATACACTGAAGACAAAAATGATGTACTGTATGATTTACTTAATTTTCACTACAGTTAATTTCACAAATAATTACAAAGAACTGGCAGTAGAAGTAGACTGAAATAATATACCAATAATCGGTTTTATTTACTTTTTATTACAGTGTAGACAAAGGTACAAGTCATCATGAGACACCAAAACTTCTCATTTTAATATCTAATATATATTTGTATAATACACTGTCGTTCAAAAGGTTTTGGTCTGTAAGATGTTTTATGCTTTTAGAAGTATTATGCTCACCAAGGCTCCATTTATTTTATTGAAAAAAAAAAGTAATATTGTGAAATATTGTGATGAATGATTTGAATGATTTCTGAAGGATCATGTGACACTGAAGACTGGAGTAATGATGCTGAAAATTCTGAATATATGAATATATTCAAATAGAAAACCGTTATTTTACATTTTAATAATATTTCACAATATTACTGGGTATTTTTACAAAAATAAATGCAGCCTTGGTGAGCAGAAGAGACTTCTTCTAAAAACATTAAAAATCTTACCATTAAAAACTTTTAAAATGCAGTGTATATTTAAATAAAACTTTAACAGCTTATATTAATATGTTTAATAATAATATAAATAATTTGTCTAAAGGTTTTTGATACTCCCTCCGCATAAAATAATTTGATACACGTTAGACAAGACTCTTTGGAAAGTTAACAAAGTGACAAATGAGTCATATAATTGCACTTTGAATGTTTGACTCAAGCTAACTTTTGAGATACTCTGAAGTTTGTCCAGCAATTTTTCAATGGTGTCTGGGTCGCCAGCACAGGACAGTCGGCTCAGTGTTGAAGCCCCACAAGCAAGAGACGAGGTGGCGACCTGTGGTGAAATTTACGTGAGTGCGCTATCTTGAGCCCATGGTCAAAACAGAGTGCTGTTTATAAGCAAGGGCTTCCCCATGAACAGATCGAGCTCTGTGTGTTATTCCTTCCACTTTATATCTGGTGTGACATTAATGTCTCTACTGGGAGGAACTTTGGCCTAGCCTGCTGGTTTGGATCTGTTTGCCTCCTGACGTTAGAAACACAAAGTTAGAATTAGGTTAACACATTTGGTGTAAATACTTTGCGTAACTCGTCCTGGACTGTTTTTAAAACGGAATGATACTTTAAATCATGTGCTGTTACTTTCCTATGATAAGACAGGCAACTTAGACTTAAAGGAGAGACTCATTTAGAGACCAGAATATCATTGAGATGGGTTGGCAACCACCTAGCAACACCTTAGCAACTACCCAGAACATGGCAACTCCATAGCAACATTCTAGAACCCAATCAGACCATTTTAGTGGAAAATTCTTCAGAAAATATAAAGAGTATAGATTTATTTTTTAAATCAGGGCACCAGATAGCGACTAAATGGTCGCATTTTGCGACTAAAATTTGAGAGTGTGAGACTGAATTTTACATCCAGTCGCACATGTGCGACCAGTAAATTTGCCTGCTGTCGGTACTGGAGAAATTAAGAAAATACACTTACTAATTATAATTGATAGACGTTATGTCTGGCAAATTCTATCTTTGCCAGCCGTTTCTATATGAGATTATATTAAACCATTTGTCCGTGATGCATTTTTGCCATTCGCAAATCAGAAGAGAGAGAAAGCGAGCGAGCTCTCTCACGTGGAGCTACAGCGAACACAACACCACAGTCAGTTTAATGAGTGACGATGGCCAAGAACTAAACAAAAGTTTAGTCTGCTTGAACTTTAGGGATGTGCTGTGATATTAATCTAATTTTATTTTCGATTTTGGCTTCCAATAATTATAAAAAGATGGTATGAGGGTAAAACTATTCCAGTGTTCCGTCGAGCTCATCCTTCCCTTCACAGCCTTGCGCTGTCATTTCTCCTTAAACCTAAACTAAACGTCAGATTCAGTAATTGTTGTAAACTGCAGTCTCTACTGTTGCTAAACTGCGGGATGTGTTTGATAATAAAGAGCTATTAAATGCACAATAATCCGCGCAAGAGACGCTGTTTCCAACTTCAAGGCGGCTTATGTGTGTGTGCTGCGAAATGGACCGGCTTGCACTTAATATTTTAGGCTTCGTGTGCGCGTCTAAACCATCAAATAAACAACAAATAGCCGGTGTCAAAATGACCGGATTGGAGAGTAGTTATTTTAACAGTTTATATCTTAAATGGGCCTAAATAGTTTGGAGAAATAGGAGAATATGATATTAGGCTATTAGTTCTACATTCGATCGGTCTTAAAGGGGCAGCTTGTAAACTTGCTAAGCAATAAACTTGCTGACGATTGAGCCATTAATTCGAATCGAACAAAAAGGCAAAATAGAAAATATTCACATCTCTTGAATTAATAACTTTAGCTTTTATAAGCATTAATCTATCAATTTATACAGTGAAAACTATGCAGTGTTATTTTACATTTCATTACTTTATTAGATTTCTTTGTAGGTTTGTTCTTTACTGTAATATTAATGTTAGCAGACCTTCCGAATGCCTGCACACTGGTCCATTTACAAATAGATGTTTTATATTTTTGTTCAAACTTTGCGGTTTCTTTTGCTATAGATATTTTACATTTCAGATTATAAAGCCATGTTAATTATGTTCTTAATTATGTTTTTTTTATATATAATAAAAATAAAATAAAGTATAATAAAAAGAACCGGTAAGAATACTGTTAAAGTACCGGATCGATAAGCAGTATCGGTAAGAGTAGTAATACCATTAAAACCTTAACGATACCGATCCCTATTAGTAATACAGTGGAAATTAGTAGATTTGGTTGATTTACGGTGTGCGCCCCTAAAATTTCTGGTTGTGCCCCTAAAATTTTCAGTTGGGGGCCACTGTGCTCCTAGTGAAAAAAGTTAGTCTGGAGCCCTGTTAAATGCTTTGGTGGTTTTCAAAAATGTGCTCAAATAAATTGTCATTTAAAAGGACTGACTGACCAGTGGTATGCAAATGAAATATGTTTGAATACTGTTCATAACGGTCTCTAAAGAGTAGCACCAACACTGTTTTCATTTAAAGCTATTTGCTGCATTTGAATATTTCTGTTTGCTCTTTGGACTTCCGCCAAAAACTGCAACGATATTTCCGGAACTTTCATAGACTTTGTTCAGCGATTTTCTTATTGACTCGTTTAATACTGTTTTTTTTTAAGTTGCCATCAGGAATTTGTGCATTAAGTTCATGATGGGAAGAAACTGAGGTATTAACACAGCATATTAATGGATAAGGTAATGCACCACCCTGAAAGCATGCACTCTACTTGAGCCTATTGATTCATTGGAAGATAAATGTTGAGACATCTTGAGTTTATGTTATTAAGCGCAGTAGTAGTGCCTCTAGAGTTATTTGCAAACTTGATGAGAGAAACTGCGTTGCTTTATCAACCCCGTGTCCTTGAGCTAAGATGTTGTGTGAGGTCAGTTATTTCCACTTGGATGGTCTGTTAGGTAGAGATTGGCCTTGTTGAGATGAAATGACAGAACTAAGTAGAGCACTCTCAAAAATTGATTCAAACATGCCTAGATCCCTTTCGGCTTCAGAGGAAGGAACTGTGTGCGGTCTTGTGTGTATCGTACTGTTGTGACATCCTCTTCCAAACGCTGGTGAAAAAGTAGGTCCATCCTCTGACAGAATGGAGGCTGTTCCTTCCGAAGCTCAATCTTTTTTTTCTTGGGGTAATTCAGTGTGACACATCAGAGCCATAACCTAATTGTCTATACATATAGCCTGGAGTGTCATGCATGATTATTATTTTCTTTTTTTATGACAGGGCACTATTGGCAGTCCTGGCAAACTTGGCTCCCCTGATAAGATAAGATATGACTAGAGAAAAAGTTTTTTTTTTACTTTTTAAATTATATTAATTTTTAATGTTAATTTTAATGAAGATATAATTCATATTTTTTGTTATGTTTTAGCATGCCAGGGGACCCAGCTTCAAATGTAATATATCATATATAATGTTTTTTTATTTGAATCTAGCTAAATTATTTAAATTAACATTTGTTCAGCTTTGAGTGACACAAGTGTGGGTAGATGACAGAATTCTCCTTTCTAAAGCAAATTATCTTTGGAAGGTGGACTCGATTGGACTGACAAAATTTAGGACGCGAAGCGGAGTCACACCTCGGGTGTGCATTATTTTTCTAATAATTCAATGGCCTGTCGTCAATTATTATGCTCATATTATGGTTACCACACCTCAAAATATAGTTCAGATGATGCATTTCAAGATGTTTGTCATGTTTTTGTCCTTAACCCTTAAATGCATGAATGTTTCGCCAATCATTATTACATAATTGGGTCTTTAGCGACCCGGATTTATATCTAACACGGATGGATTTCTACCTGTCATGATTATATAAAACTCTCCTGATATTAGAGTAACAATTACAGAAGGATAAAATAAAGCATATTTTGTGACCTTTTGGAGCTTGTAAGGGTTCAGTTTGAGCAGATGCTTTATACCATCATCACTGTCCTTATCAGAGCTCATTTCCCAGTACATTCAGCATCTTCACCATCTCAATCATATTCTCAAAACTATCAACATCTTCAACATCAATATTTAGATCTCTGACAGCTTCTTCAGCAGATCCACCATCAGTGACAGTGACAGTAATATTTGACTGCGTTCAGTTCTTGCTCTGCAGTAAATCTCTGAGACATTTCAAGTTTTGCTGATGATTCTTCCTATTCTTTTGTTTTCTGCCTGCGGTAACTATGAGTGAAACGTCACTTCATCATTGTGTGTCAGACACTTGAGGAATAAAGGTGAACTGCACTTATTCAGTCAACTAAAGATTCAATTATTGTTGTGCAGAAAAAATATATATTCTTACAATTATACAATTTTTACAAAAAATTAATGGGAAAACAGGCATTCTTGTATAATTGTATAATTTTTTTCGTGTTATATTGTCTATAATGAATTTATTGAGGAATACTAAGAAGGTTGATGTCTTAATTTAAAAAAAAAATTATGAGGAAGAGGGTAGTGAATGACATCCCGGGTCACTAAAGACCCCAGGTATGCGTTTAAGGGTTAAAGCGCATATGGGACTAATTTCTACACATTTCGTCCCAAGCCTCTGTTGCTAATTCCAAAATGTAATATTAGAGCTAGTACCGGAGACTTGAGCCACAACACATGAGTGTGTGTCTGTACTGTATGTGTGTGCGTTGGAGAGAGATTGCGAGAAAGATATGTACTTTTCAATAATAACTAATAAATGCATTATACTTAATAAAAGCTTCTGTAATGTAACATTTCTTAAAATCAATACAAGTCTGACAGCATATTGTTACTAGTGATAGACATTGCAGTGAAAATATTATTGGTTGTATAATAACAGAGCACTGTAGGGAACCAAAGAGGGCCAGTAGAGGAAGCATGCTGACAGGGAACTGTTTAAAATGACACTGTAATTTATCACAGGTCCATACTTATAACACTTGTGCAGGGGAGCAGTATAGCATCTTTAGAGTGGGTGTGTTGGAGAGAGAAAGAGGAAAAAAGAGAGAGCCAGAAGAGAAGGGGGAGGAGGATGGTGTGAGTGGTTGAATGAGTGCGGGGGAGCAAGGGGAGGGACCGTTTCTGCGTCTGTCTTCTCTGTCATTCTGCTGCTGCACAGCAAAGCAGCGAGACACTGTTGAAGGGAGGAGAGAGAAAGAGAGAGAGAGAGAGAGAAAATGAGTGACTGGGTAGCACTAGAGCAGCTGCAACTGAGGCAGTCTAACTGAGAGGACCCAGATGCTGGATTTACATGCTAAAGACACCAGATACACGGATTACCTCTTCAATGCAGGATCTACCGACTGGTCTCTCTGTATTTATTATTGGAGAGCTAGTTCTCCCTGTGATAAGGATTTGGCAGCAAGCGACAGAGCTTCTTTTTTTTTTTTTTGCTCGATTGTAAAACCATTTGACTCACTGATGCTTTTACGTGGTTTCACGCAGGAGGAATGCTTGGGGGTAGCCCAAGAGGACAAGGAGTAGATCTGGAGACTGAGGCTGACAAAACCTCCAAAGCCAAGACCCCACAGGGCCAGGCGGGTGCCAAGGAAGTTGGGGGTATGGCTGCGAAAAGGGGCAAGTCAGGGCTCCCACAGGCTACTCCGCGGGCTGAGCTAAAGGTCTACCGGGCAGGAAACTCTGAGGGTCGTCTTCCAGTTCCTAGCAACCTGCGCAAGCAAAAGTCCTTGACCAATCTATGCGTGCTTACGGATGCTGAGAAAAAGATGCACCTGTACCAGCCCAAGTGGTCGGATGACATGGAAAAGCCTGGGACAGGTCAGAACAAGTCAGGCAAGCTCAAAGATGCCGGAGGGGGTACTGGAAAGGGTATCCCTCTTTCTAAAAACCTTTCCAAGTCAGAACATTCACTGTTTCTAGGAAAGCCAAAACCCTTTAGCCCGCCTTCCAAGCTGGGGAAACCTAGTCGGATACCTAAGGGTCCTTACGCTGAGGTCAAACCCATTAGCAAAGCTCAAGAGCTGGCAGATGATATCAAGTCGGATGATGAGATCTTGTCCAGCAAGGCTAAGGCTAATGGTAAGAAATCAGTTATTGTTACCTCTGGAGCAGCCACCCCAGGTGGAGGTGGCGGGGGCAAAGATGCACCAGAACCAGAGGAAGGAGACAAGACCTTCCTAAAGGTGGACCCTGAACTGGTTGTAACGGTACTTGGGGACCTGGAGCAGCTTCTCTTCAGTCAGATGTTGGGTAAGTAATCACTAGAAATCTGCTAATCCGCTTGCAATGCCGAGGAATGAGCAATGCTGCCTGGCTGACGGATCCAGCATCACCTTCATAGCTCAACCCAGCCCTGCTCTTGCTTAGCAACCACCTTGCTTTGTATTTCTTATTCATCCTGTGCTGCTCACAAAACTATGCACATTTTCTTTATTCATACATCTATTCTCGTCTCAAAGCTGCATCTGCATGTTAACAATTATGATTGTTGCATTTCAAACACTGCGTGGTTCCATTTAACAATCGCTGCATCCCTTTTTGTTTACATTGCAAGCTCATGTCTTGCATCTGTGCACGTATTGGATGAGACCAATCTGCGCTCCAATCGGGGGGTAGGGGGTTTATCCAGGGGTATATTTGCCTTACCATTGTAGTAGAGTTGACATACTGCCCTAATCTTCAGAATGTGCGACCTTAGCTGCTGTTTTGAATGGCTACATTGATTTACTTTTGTTTTTTTACAGATATTACCTCAATGATAAGCTTCAGTTCAGAATAAATGATTGTAAATAATGTGAACTCTAGAAACAGTTAAACAAATGATGCTCGAGTGGGAACTTAAAAATAAACCTCGCTGGGTTGAATTGTATTCAAGTCATGGTGGGCAACATATTTAGCCTTGCCGCTGGTGCCATTGATCTCTGGGGCAGTTGACAGATGGTCCCCCTCTCTTTTCCTCTCTGCCCTTCCCTCTCCCTCTTTCTGTTACCGGGGTACTTCAAAAGAGAATAATAGGGATGTCACACTCTTTGAGAAGGTCAGTGACTCAGAATGAGATGGCAACGACACATGAACATTGTGCGTTTTGTTTTTATTTAAGAATACATTAACAGTGCGGTGACTTATTAGCTATTTACCTTTGCACTCAGCTTTCTTGTTCTTCCCTCACATGATACTTTAACACATATTTAAGTGTTGATTTGAGTTTGATTAGCAATTAGCTATTCTCTCAACAATCTGACACTGAACAATATTCTAAATTCTAAGGTTCTGTCTCAGTGTATTGCTTTTTTAATGTTAGGGTGGCCAGAAAGATGTGTTGTGAAATGAATCCATTGAGTTGAGATATGAGAAAATGGAATTCAGTCTATTAGCTATACTCATTTCCCCTCCTTCCCTGGAGCGTATTTTGACCTTGCCGCTCGACACCTGCTGAGCGGTGGGGGTGGGCAGAATGGGAAAAAAAAGTCTTGTATTGTACGGCTGATCCGGATTTGATATTCCTTTCAACATCTTGACCTCCGTACATTACTGTTGATTCCTTTTGCTTGTGCTTCCCACCAGGGTTAGCTGTGCAAGCAAAGGTTCAAAGCTTCCCTCTGGGGTTTAAAACATGCATGTGTGACTGACTGCATTAGTATTGCTTGGTCACTACCTCTGCTTCTGACTCAATTACACAAGTCTCCTTGCCTCCAATCAGTGTTGTCGTGACATTGGTTGTTATGGGGTATTCTTTTGTGCAATCTCAATATGAAGTACTGCCCCATATAAAATAGTTTCTTTCTGTTTTAGTTTGCCTGTGTTTACAGTTTCAATAGCTATAGAAGGAGATATGACAGGAAACAACAGAAAGAAGGTGGGGGAAGAGGATCAGGAGTAGGTGATACGAGGTCATGCATATGCAGCACCATAGATGGTCAATGTATGAGCACTGCCCACCAAGCAACATCTTTGATACAATTAAATATAGTTAAAAAATATCCACATTTAACACGTTATAAAGTAAAATATCTAGATTCCGACAGACCACCTTCCGTATTCAACTTACGAAGAAACTGTCGCGGCAGTTGCGCTTTTTCCATAAGGTGGCGTCGGAAGCTAGATATTTTACTTTATCACGTGTTAAATATGGATATTTTTCTTACAAAAATCCATCGATTCGCTTCAGAAGGCCTTTATTAACCCCCCATAGCCGTATTGATTACTTTTATAATGGATGGACGCACGTTTTTGGGCTTCAAATTTTGGGCTGCCTTTCACTGCGATTTTGATAATGCTTTGATTAGCCAGGATACTTACTAATAAAACTCTGATTGTCTGAAAGAAGAATGTCATATACACCTAGGAGTGCTTGACGGTGAGTAAATCTTGCGGTAATTTTAATTTAGGGTGAACTATCCTTTTAAGTGCTCAGATGCCTTTGGTATTAGACAGTGACAATTGGGAGCCACCAGTGGAGGGTTAAGAGCATCCCTACTGAGATCAGATAGAAAACCCCAAAATGTCTTCTAAATACTTAAGGAACTTGACAGATGCTTCTTACTTTGTGTCGATAAGAGCTTTATCAAACTATTTATCCTAACGTGCGCATTAAAACTCCTTTTAGATAAATCAAACCACAGCTTTTGGATTTTAGGATTAACTGCACGTGAAGATAATGAAGACTCAAGTTGCACATTCAATAATGTTTGTAGTTTCATTTAAAAACAGTGCTGCAAAAATTTGCGTTCTTTTTCTTTTTTTTGCTCATTTAACCAAGATGGATGGGCAGAAAAATTTATTTGCACCAATAATATGCCCCTGGAAATTCTTTTAACAATCTAGTAAAATCCTTATGAATAAAACCAAGCCCCACCCTCCATTTTGTGCTAAATTGCAGCAGTAAATTGTGTGTTATATTGTATTTAGTTTTAATCCGCAATGCATACACTATTAGATTATTATAACATGTTGCATTACTATTAATTTAATGAGACAATTTATGCTCCGTGTCTCATTCTGCTATTGAAGGGTGTGTCTCAGAGCTGAGAGCCTCCTTACCAGGGGCACTTTACTGCTATCTTCTTCTTCATAATCATTTCCATCTCCGCCTGGCTTGAGATCTGGGTTGCAGTAGCACTAGACTGGACATGATTGCTGCTGAAAGCTGCATTCAGGGTGAGGTTATTGTACTGATCTACAAACTAAAGTAGAAAAGTAGAACTTGGCAGCCCAATTATAATGATACAATAAAACAAAACATTTGTGTTAAGTGTTAAGACTGCAGTCAATCTAATCCATTTCCTCTAGTCTAATGCGCAATGACCTGGAAGCATTTTGTAAGTCATGGCACAGGATTTCCTCATTTCCTGTATGTGATATTGTTAGGTTGTTATGCACGATAAATGTGTCTCCACATTAAATTGCCTGTAGACTGGTGCATTGGGCAGTTA
The DNA here is from genome assembly GCF_949357685.1 of Gobio gobio. Lineage (NCBI taxonomy): Eukaryota > Metazoa > Chordata > Actinopteri > Cypriniformes > Gobionidae > Gobio > Gobio gobio. The sequence goes on along the minus strand of NC_137117.1, from coordinate 36,268,434 downwards.
GAGAAATGGTAATGTACAGGAAATGGTTTTGTTAATTCAAGCAGCCCCTTTTAAAAGGAAACCATCACTAAAATGCAGTGGTTTTGCTGTGTATATTATGTTTTCCTGTGCTTGGCAAGAAAGGAAATTGTTGCAAGGGTTAAAGTCAAACTGACTGACAACCCAGCATGCTGCAGGCCTCCTCTTCACAACACGCATGATTTCATTTCAACCAGGTCTGGTTGTGTAAGGTTGTGTAAGAACATAAAGACATACAGCCATGCATACAGCACTTGAATGTATGAAGGAAGGTGTATTTTTTATTTGTGGTGGTCATCATTAGTTCTCTGTTCCCAAACCTACAGACCTCCCTATGTAGGCAGCAATTTTAGGCATCATAGTTACTGGACCAACACAAAAGTTTAAAAAGGTAGGTAGCATAATTATACCTTCAAGATGCTGTTTTAGTAAAATTATGACGCATAACATACACTACATTGCCAAAAGTGTTGGGTCGCCTGCCTTTACATGAACTTTAATGACATCCCATTCTTAATCCGTAGGGTTTAATATGGAGTTGGCCCACCCTTTGCAGCTATAACAGCTTCAACTCTTCTGGGAAGGCTTTCCACAAGGTTTAGGAGTGTGTTTATGGGAATTTTTGATAATTCTTCTAGAAGCGCATTTGTGAAGCTAATCCATGTCTTTATGGACCTTGCTTTGTGCACTGGTGTTGGAACAGGAAGGGGCCGTCCCCAAACTGTTCCCACAAAGTTGGAAGCATGAAATTGTCCAAAATGTATTGATATACTGAAGCATTAAGAGTTCCTTTCACTCGAACTAAGGCTTGGATGAGCTGCTTGGCTTGAGCTTGAGCTATTTCTTGAGCTAATCTGAAGGCCACTCAAAGTTTGGATGTCCATAGCTATTGATTTTGCAGAAAGTTGGCAACTTCTGCGCACTGTGTACCTCAGCATGCGTGGTCAGCTCTGTGATTTTACTTGGCCTACCACTTTGTGGCAGAGTTGCTGTCGTTCCCAATTGCTTCCACTTTGTTATTATACCACTAACAGTTGAGCGTGGAATATTTAGTAGTGAGAAAATTTCACGAATGGTCTTATTGCACAGATGGCAACCAATCACGGTACCACGCTTGAGTTCACTGAGCTCCTGAGAGCGACCAATTCTTTCACATATGTTTGTATAAGTGTCTGCATGCCTGCTTGATTTTATACACCTGTGGTCATGGAAGTGATTGGAACACCTGATTATTAATCAATTATTTGGAGGGCTGTCCCAATACTTTTGGCAATATAGTGTATATCCGCGGGGAGCAGGCAATACTAACATTGCAACCAGTATTGCAATAAGCTTAGTAAACTGTGTGTATGCAATTAATTAGGGGTGTAACGATTCATCTACTACATCGATGTATCGATTTATTTTCTTATGATCTAACTACATCGATCTGTGCTCGGCAAGTTGGCCTTCCGGACGACATATATCGATCTAACATCGTTTTAAAAGGTAATCAATCGATTGTATCGATCATAGAAAATAACGCATTGGATTTAAGCACGTCAGACTTTATATGGATGTTTTTTCTTAGCACTTTTAATGATAAAGGCGTTAAACGTTACTCGATTCAGTCGGCCTATCTGTGACATCATCGCAACGCACCAGCAGCAGCGCTCATTGAAATTAATGGGATTGTGTCGCTTTGTCGCTGCGTGTCGCTGGCGGTGTGAACGGGGCTTGAGAAAACAAAACATAGCATGGCGCATAGCAGAGGAGAAGCCAACGAGCGAGAAATTATCAAGCCACCAAGAGAAAGAGCTACCTGTACTTTCAACCCTTGCTTGTTACCTGTGCATTCCTGACACCAGTGTGCCAGCAGAGCGAGTTTTTAGTACTGCTGGCGACATAGTGAACGCACAGAGAAGTGTTCTGCGGTCAGATCATGTTGATATTGTTGAAAAAGAAATCTGTAGAGTCATTGAAGAGTAGTTGGTTACATTTTATCTTTTGTTAAATATTGTTTGTTTAAACTGAGAGTAGTAGCAGGTTCAGCCAGTTTATTCAACCTGAAGAAATGTTGGTTGCACTTTATTTTTGATATTAATATTATATTTGTATTATTTTAATGTTGAAAAACAACAGCAAAAGTAGCAGGTAAACCTACTATTAATTAAATCTGAAGAGAAGTTACTTGCACTTTATTTTTGATATTAATATTGTATTTGTATTATTTTAATGTTGAAAAACAACAGCAAAAGTAGCAGGTAAACCTACTATTAATTAAACCTGAAGAGAAGTTAGTTGCACTTTATTTTTGATATTAATATTGTAATATTATTATGTTGGATAACAAAAGCAGAAGTAGCAGGTTAACCTACTGTTGAAATGTTGGTTGCACTTACTGTGCTTTTATTGAAAATGTATTGAATATTGAAAATGAGAGCAGAAAAGGTTAATTTCCTGTTAATTCAACCTAAACTGTTGGTTGCACTTTATTCAAATAAAATTTGAATGCATTTGCCATTAATTGTTGTTTACTTGTTTGTTTATATCCATAATTAATTGATATACCGGATTCCCTTACAAGAAACAACAGGAATCTTGGAAACTTAACCTGCATCCAGATATTTATTTCAGTCACACAATTTTTGGCTAAAAAGTTACTGAATCGATTTCAAGTCACTGAATCGTTTCGGATCGTATCGTTCTAAATGAACCAATATCGTCCTTGAATCGTATCGACAACCTCAAATCGTGATATGAATCGTATCGTTGTTAAAACGAATCGTTACACCCCTACAATTAATGCCTACAAGTATAATAATACAAGGTATAATGAATTAAAACGGTGCAGTTTTTTACTATATATAAGGTGAGTTGATTCTGATGTGTGCGTTATGTGTGCTACTTGGAGTTCCTGCGTATGTAGAGTGTTTAAAATCTGTCACTTATGAAATTTTATTTCAGGATGCTCCCTTAGAAGAAAGCTAGGAGTGGACACTCAAGATTTAAAACAGAGCCAATGTATCATATATTGTAGGCTATTGATTGTTTGATGTGCAAAATAAGCACTACAACAGTACTGAATTCTATGCATCTGATTTATTGATTATACATTTGAATAGAAAAGAATAGAATACAAAAATAGAAAAAGCATAAATACAAGGCAGTTATGTAATGTATACAATAGTTTGTGCAAAAAAGTGCTGTAACAATATACAGTATATATATTTATATATATATTTATATATATATATATATATATATATATATATATATATATATATATATATATATAGAAATAGACATAACTTTTTTGTCCATTGACCAAAATAAGGTCCTAATGACCAGATTGCACATAATAGCAAAACATGGTGAAAACAGGAATTGAAAGAGGAACCACAAATAAAGGTCGAGTTTTGGTTCGACAACCTCCGCTAACATGCAAACATGCACAACCCGACCGCCTCTATTTTGTGAGCAATGAGTCGATGACTTGTGTACTGTTTTGACGGCCAACAGATTCATAATGTGATTACTGTCATGACCAACATCTCCATGCCTCAGCATGCTGTGTGCGACTAATGCAATCTAAGTCCTAATCGAATTTCTGCATGTCTGCAAAACGGAGGAGTGGAAAAAATCTGCTCATTTATGCAAGCATGCAACATGGAAACAATGTTCGTTTATCTCTTAACACGTTCAGAAATGTTGCGAAATGTTTCAGCCTGTTCAGCACAGCTCAGTTTTAGCCATCAACAAACTTGAGCTGGAAGCAGCCCTATATTTAAGCACATTGTAAAATAACTCTCAAAAGAGCAATACTTTCCAGGACATTTCCATGTAAAATGGTCAACTCGTGGATGGATGCACATATTTAGCCTGTTTTATGTCAGTTAAGTGAGAGCTGTTTTGTTGGTCTTGCTCAAATGTCCAGTTATTTTTCAAGTCAAGTGGTGGTTTATGCGCAGTCCTGTTTTTGAAGGCCTTAATTGTTTCGCGGTTGAGACGGCCTCCGCCGTTACAGCTTTTTTCAGTCGTTAAAAACACCACATAAACACCATTCCGTTTTCCTGTCATATATCCTGGATGTTGGCTGCTTAAAACACTCGAGGGGAAATGATTGTGTAAGCTTTTCTCAGCTCTATGTGAAGACATATCTAAGGGCAAGAAATCAACTCTTTTCCCAGTAGTCACTAATGGTGACTAAAGTTCTCATTGCTCTCGTATCACATATAACAAACCCAGGCAATGGAACTTGAAATTACTATTTATGTGCTAATGCTGCTGTACTTGTATCCAAAGAAACTCTGCTGTATTTTGTCACATGGCCAATGGTCTCTGAAGCTAATGTCGCCCCAAATTTGTTGAAAACGATTTACCTCTGATCACTGTCATTGGCCCATTAAACAGCAGCTGCCAATATATAAAATTAGACAGTGAGTCTGCTCACATCCTTTAAAAACTCCACTGGTCTAGAGTAAACACACGCTGAGAGAATGAGATTGTTGGTCTTTGTCACAGATGTGTTGTTTGTCAATGGCAATAAAGACACTACCGCACAGCTGCCGCCACATCTTTACACATTATAAAGCAAAGCATCCCAATGTCTCTCTTTTCTCCATTAACAATGACTTTAGCAAAACGGTGGCTGTTTTGGCACACAGGTGTCAAAGTCATGGTTCGATCAGGCATGCACCGTTGGCCAGATTTAGACCTGGTTCACCTCAAATCCATGAATTAGCTTGTCATTTGGGCATAAAGTTGTCCTCAGATTCCAAACCTGTTTAAACAACAACCCTGTTTAATCTCCCCTAGTATTTTAGAAATTCTTAAAACATTGAGAATAATAGGTCATTTTTTGTGTCTTCTCTATCTGCCCTGTATATATTCTTTGTGGCTGATTTCAGATCTGCCAGATCTCCTCATCTTTGCTTTGAGAAGAAGACTGGAGAGCCCTTGTTAAAAGCAATAATTTCGCTCCAAAGCGGAAAGAAGCAGTTGATCTCATGTTCCCTCCACACATGGTCTCCAGTTCCACAGCTGGTCTCTTTGACCCTCCATTGTGCGATGGGATCACTCTGGCCTGAGGTCATTTCAGAGTTATGATGTTTTTGTTTGTCACACAGCATTACGCCACCTCTTGCCTCCTTGAGCTTCAGAAGACATTGAGCAACACTTGTGCTCAATCTTTGGCAAGAAAACATTCTTCCACATGGACCTCTTTTTACGACGCTGTCTTCATTGATAAAGTATCCGCTGGTCGTAGTGATTGGGCACAGCAACAGCTGGGTGGACCTCCTTAAGAGATGCAGCTGTGGTGTTGGAGGTTTCTCTGCGCCAGTCAGTTTATAAACCCTGCGGTTGTTTAGGCATCACTCTCACTTCACTTTCCCCTGCCCTTGGGCATGTAGGGATTCTTCACCAAACATGATTGCTTCTGGTTAGTTGTAAGTGGAGTAGAATAAGCTTTCCCTAAGGGAAAATAGAAAAACTTGATTTTAAGCTCACTTTCACCTCTTCCACTGAGCAGTAAGATATTTTAGCATAAGCAGAATCACGATTGTCAAGTAATCCCTGTAGAAAAAAAAAACTGCATATGCTGGTTAGGTATGTTTTGAAGCATTGCAGCTGGTTTGAGCTGGTTTATGCTGGTCTTTAAGTCAAGTCAAGTCAACTTTATTTACAATCACCTAAAGGATTATTAGGAACACCTGTTCAATTTCTCATTAATGCAATTATCTAATCAACCAATCACATGGCAGTTGCTTCAATGCCTTTAGGGGTGTGGTCCTGGTCAAGACAATCTCCTGAACTCCAAACTGAATGTCAGAAAGGGAAAGAAAGGTGATTTAAGCAATTTTGAGCGTGGCATGGTTGTTGGCGCCACACGGGCCGGTCTGAGTATTTCACAATCTGCTCAGTTACTGGGATTTTCACACACAACCATTTCTAGGGTTTACAAAGAATGGTGTGAAAAGGGAAAAACATCCAGGATGCGGCAGTCCTGTGGCCGAAAATGCCTTGTTGATGCTAGAGGTCAGAGGAGAATGGGCCGACTGATTCAGGCTGATAGAAGAGCAACTTTGACTGAAATAACCACTCGTTACAACCGAGGTATGCAGCAAAGCATTTGTGAAGCCACAACACGCACAACCTTGAGGCGGATGGGCTACAACAGCAGAAGACCCCACCGGGTACCACTCATCTCCACTACAAATAGGAAAAAGAGGCTAAAATTTGCACGAGCTCACCAAAATTGGACAGTTGATGGCTGGAAAAATGTTGCCTGGTCTGATGAGTCTCGATTTCTGTTGAGACATTCAGATGGTAGAGTCAGAATTTGGCGTAAACAGAATGAGAACATGGATCCATCATGCCTTGTTATGGTATGGGGGATGTTTTCTTGGCACACTTTAGGCCCCTTAGTGCGTTTAAATGCCACGGCCTACCTGAGCATTGTTTCTGACCATGTCCATCCCTTTATGACCACCATGTCCCCATCCTCTGATGGCTACTTCCAGCAGGATAATGCACCATGTCACAAAGCTTGAATCATTTCAAATTGGTTTCTTGAACATGACAATGAGTTCACTGTACTAAAATGGCCCCCACAGTCACCAGATCTCAACCCAATAGAGCATCTTTGGGATATGGTGGAACGGGAGCTTCGTGCCCTGGATGTGCATCCCAAAAATCTCTATCAACTGCAAGATGCTATCCTATCAATATGGGCCAACATTTCTAAAGAATGCTTTCAACACCTTGTTGAATCAATGCCACATAGAATTAAGGCAGTTCTGAAGGCGAAAAGGGGTCAAACACAGTATTAGTATGGTGTTCCTAATAATCCTTTAGGTGAGTGTATATAGCGCTTTTTACAATGCAGATTGTTTCAAAGCAGCTTCACAGTGTTAAACAGGAAAATAATGCAACAGAATTTGATTTGGCTGTACAGCGCTCTGGAGAAAATGGTGAAGTCATCAGCTCATTTCAATTATCATACAGTGACAATGTGGGCAGATCAGTAATTTAGTTTATATGGTTCATTTAGTTTACTAATTAGATTTATTTGGATATTTAGTTGAAAATTTTGTGTCCCCAACTGAGCAAGCTAAGCCAAAGGCGACAGTGGCAAGGAACCAAAACTCCATTAGGTGGCATAATAGAGAAAAATAAACCTTGGGGGAAACCAGGCTCGGGCGGGGTGGCAGTTCTCCTCTGGCCTTTGGTTGGTCATGAGTTGGTTTAAGCTGGTTATAAGCTGGTCTTGAGCTGGAGCTAGTTTTTTAGGACCTGCACTTGACCAGCTTAAACTAGCTCATGACCAGCTAAGGACCAGCTAAAACCAGCTGCCATGCATTTAAAACATACCTAACCAGCTTATGCTGTTTTTCTCAACAGGGATATGGACTTTGGAAATGAATGCATTAAAGAAATATTCCATATTCACTACACGTTAAGCTCAGTCAACACCATTTGTGGAAAATGTTGATTACCACAAACATTAGCTTCCCTTTTGTGCCTCCTTTTTCAATGGAAGTGAATTGGGCCAATCTATAAAATACCTTTTCTGTGTAAATGTGTTGTAATTTAATAACGTTGTTTCCATGACCCTAAAACAACTGATGATTTAAACAGCCAATTTGGCCCCATTCACTTCCACTTTCAATTCTAAATGCCTCAGAATAATATTTTTCATAGAAAATCAGGGAAGAGATGAAAATTGTTTGTGGTAATGAACATTGACACACATGCTGTCAAATCAGCTTATTGAACCAGCAATATTCTTTGTGCCTCAGTTTGAAATCTTGACTACAAGCTAGCACAGTACATATTGTCAAAATATTCTTGCAGTCCTCTGAGAGCTATCCGACTTAAAATAAGTTTAGAAAGGGGATTTCCCTTTACCATGACAGAGGCATTCATGAATAGGAAGCTATCTTCTCCAGTGTGACAATAAGAACGACATTATGTTTGACACTATGGCCCAAAACTTGTGTCTAGGGTGGATGCAGTGTTGCAGCCTGGCTTTATTGTGTTTATGTCACTACAATTTTCCCAGCCTTGGTGTTGTGAGAAATATTTCCCTTTGCTTTTCTTTCTTGGCTGAATATCTCTGAACTTCAAATCAGATTTGTCATGGCAGTAGGTCTTTTTTATTGGCGACTATTTCATTAGAATTTCTCAGCTGTTCGGCCTCTCGCATGATTTTACAAAAAGTTTTCTTCTAAAAAGTGTCATGGGATTGCAACATGAGTGATGCAAGATAAGGAAGTCTTATAATACTTTCTGGAAACAGCCCCGGCATGATAAGACCAGAGCATCACAGTTTTCTTTCCTCTGTAGTTATTCCCCAAGGATATTATTGTGATTTTGTGCGGATATTCCAGTCCGTCTTCTCATTTCCCGCTGTGTGTCTTCTACCATTTGGCTGAAACGTCTGCAGGACATTCTATTGTTATTTAAGAGTCCCTTCATTGACCAGATGCAGCGTGCTTGCGTGTGTATGTGTCTTCCTGTTTTCATGTTGTCGAGGTCACCACTTTGTCTGAAAGCACCCTGACTGGAGTAGTGGAGTAGAGTAGAAAAACACAGACGCAGAGTCATAGGGTAAACTAGCAACCTTGTGGTGAAGCAGGTAACTATGCCCTTCCCCCTACACCACAAATGAGTCTGAAATGAATTCATACTCAGGGAAGCAGTGTATTGTTAATAAAATATTAGCCAGTTTGTCAGAGTGTGACAAATGTTTCTCTGGCACAATGCTAGGCCATTAAACTACATTAACATCCCTTTGGGATTCATTTGGCCTTACTTAGATCCCTGTCACCCAGTATACCTTAATTAACAAATTAAACATCATCTGTTCCTCGGCTCTGGCAATAAAACATGGAAAATGAAAACTATAATGAATGGAAATCGACCATCATTTGTAAAGACCAATGGATCCAACAAGAACGCCATGCTGTGCTTTGTTTCGCTCTGTTCACTTTTCAGACAAGACCTTAAAGAAAAGTGGTGCATTTCTGCCAAAAATTGTCTTCAGAGCTGTTAGCACTCTCTTACATCCATTTAGTTTGTCCATTTTGCTTTTTGCTCTCACAGCATTCTCAGAAAGGCCAAAGAATGTTCCAGTAAGCATCTGTCTACACCCCTATTAGCTTCTCTATTGACAGGCGATGCTTCAGTTACTCATTAGGAAGACACTGTTGGTCTTTTGAGCTGTGGAGACAGTGTGGCTGCCTTGGGTTTAGATGGTACTTTAAGTTGGTAGTGTATTTCAGAGATGAAACTATCTTCACAATCGTGTGTTTAGATGTTGTAAAACTGGGTTCAGCTCTCTGCATCAATGTCTTGGAAGTTTTGCATGCTGTTTCATTTACTGGAACTTTGATTCCCCTGGAAATTATGTTCACTCGGCGGCCATATTTGCAATGCCTCCGGGCTGCTATTTCGGGGAAATACTTGACCAAGTCCTATCTATTTGAATGGGGGAATCATGTAATCTCAAAAACTGGTGGCCAAACTCACAATTAAATTACATATTTCAAATCAGCAACAAAATCTAACTTGAACCATCCCATAAATGTTGTTTCATATGATCAAATAGCTTTAAAAATGCTTATTTTTCAGGCTAGATGAGCCAATGTGCATATACGCGCGAGTCTCTGGTTTCTATGGGAACCGGAGCTTCTAATGGCAGCTGCAGTGACACAATGACTTTACCAAATCAATGATTGGCTCATTTACTTTAGAAGGCAGGACTATTCTGCCAAATTGTGCGTTGCAGTTTTGCCCATTCATAAGTAATAGGCCTTTCTATATCAATAGTCTTTGGATACCCTCATTTGGATTCTCACCTCTTTGGGAGATTGTAGAGGTCCATGGATTTGGAGCAGATCCAGATGATGTGGTCATTAGGGTTAGCATGCATGACTTACTACTTTTCATCAACCCTTTCACACGTAAGTTTAAAATATTGTGGCTGACCCCCCAGCGTGAGTTTTTCAAGGCGACCGTTATTTAGAACGTATTACTTTACTGTTTCCATGGTGATGCGTCATTGCTTGTCACATGACGTACCGCAGTCAAAATAGTGCTGTATGACAGATGATCTACTTTTCATTTAATTTTTCATTTTTATTAAAAGGAAATCATATTGATCAAATATGGGCAAATGGATGTGTTTTGTTGTTTAAACACCTTTATAACGATCGTGTTAGTTGAGATATGTGCGATGGGCGCCGCCATTTTAGTTTGTGCCGCAGTTCAGAGAATCGGATCTATTGTATTTACAACACGTGAATTCATCCACTTCTCCCTAAATACATGAAATTAAGTGGCCGGTGAACTGGGAGAAGAATAGAGAAAACTTTAAAGTTACTTACACAATGTGTATCTGATATGAATATTACTATAATGGAAAGGATTATTATTGTCGCTGTGTGTATTTTACAAACTCTAAATGCATGGTTTTGCTGGTACTTATGTATATTTAAATGTCTGAAACCTAAAATAAAATGTATGTGGTTGAAAACACTGAATAGTTGTTGTATATGACAAGCGCTGAGCGCATCTGCCTCTGGCTCAGTGCTAGTCAAAGCGCGAATGCACGTTTGAATTTAGCAGTTGATCACGTGATGCATTGAACTAGAGCCCTGCGCGGGACTGTTTTCTTCATCCCGCTCCCGCCCGTACCCGCCGAATTTCTGACCATTACCGCCCGCTCCCGCAACGTATGTGTTACACTCCCGCCCGCTCCCGCAATATGTATGTCCACTCCCGCCCGCACCCGCAAAACTCCGAGAATTTATTCCCGCACAATAATAGAGATGCATTGATTTTGTGTCTTCTCCCGTCCCGCAGGGGAAAAAAAACACGTATTTGTATTGATATTATTAAAGAGATTCATGGGGTTGTTTGTTTCGTTTCCCTGGCCTGCATGTAAAAAAAAAAGAAAAGACAAATACATTCAAATATAATTTCGTTTTTATCAAAACCTTTGCACATAAAAATAGACTGCTTTGCAAAACAGAAAACAGAAAACCAGATTGAGAAACAAAAAACAGATACCAATTCCGTCGAACGTGACCGACTGAAAGGAAACCTGAGAAAACATGCTTCAACAGAACGTAATGTGAACACAAAATAGCAAACGGACATTTAGAAACAATCCATTTCCACTCACTAAACTTCTATGTATTGTTTGTCAAAAACACCAAACAGTCAACTTGACCTGCAGGGACTGCTGAGCGTTTTTGGTGAGGTATGATCAAGTATCTATGTATTTGCCAGCTGCGCAATATGTGGATACATATAACGTTATACCGCATGACTTTGCCTACCAAAACAATTGAGAAACTTCTCCAAATGTCAGACTTTCCTTGCTTAGCTTTTGTGCTGTAAATACCTCGTTTGAGGTTCTTTTCTACATCATCTATTGACATCTTCTCCATCATGTCGTTAGGCAACCTCCCTATCCCGCCGATTCCCGCTGTGTTTTTTTTAGCCGCCCATTCCCGCCCGCAGCAAAATTCAAACCGCCCGCTCCTGCAAGATTTACGTTGGGTCCCGCGGGACCCGGCGGGACTCAATCCCAATGCAGCCCTCTACATTGAACGTTCTAATAGCACACCGGTGTGATCGCACACTGCAGGGACCAGCCAAGACTGATCACATCGGTGTTTTCGTACGTGCAAAAGGGTTAAGATTAGGGCTGGGTATCGATTCAGATGTTCCAATTTTATTCGATTTCAATTCTCAAGCTTTCAAATCGATTCGATTTCGATTCTCGATTCGAGGGGGGGGGGGTCGAACGAGACCAGTTGAAACTTTAACCGGCTATATCTCGGAAACGCGCCGGCGAAACCGTCTGAAATTCGGGTCAATCGTGGTGCCTGACGAGGCCTTTCGAGGATCGAGGCCGTTACTTGAAATGGTATGCGGGGCGCCCCACTTGGTCATCTCTCGAGCCTCCCTCTACGCGCGCCATCACTGCTCGTTACTTTTCATACACGAGATGGGCGTTCATACCTGGACACAAGCAGTTGCCGTGTGGACAAACTTTTATTTGAGGAAATCCGTTTATAATATAAGCTATTAGGTTTGAATTATTGTAACTGCGCTGTCTATTGACTCAGTTGATTTGAATATGTCTATAATGGCTAACGTACGTGCTTAAAGGGTTAGTTCACCCAAAAATGAAAATTCTGTCATTAATTACTCACCCTCATGTTGTTCGACACCTGTAAGACCTCCGTTCATATTCGGAACACAAATGAAGATATTTTTGTTGAAAGCTGATGGCCTAGAAAAGCTTCAGATAGGCCTCCATAGGCATTCAGTACATTTACACTCCCAAGACCCATAAAAGGCACTTAAAACGTCGTTACAAAGTCCATCTCACCACAGTGACTCTACAATAATTTTACGATGCGACGACAATAGTTTTTGTGCGCAAAAAAAAATCAAAATAACACCTTTATCCAACTTGTTCTTGTCTTCCGTGTGTGCCTCCACGACGCATGCGCGAGAATAAGAAGCGATTTGTTTACAAGCAGAGGAAGACACGTGTATCTAAGCTGTTGAATTCTACATTGATCGTGCTTTACGTCTCTGCGTAGTGCTCAAAATGGGGTTAAAGTGTGCATTTCATGGATTCCCGAACCCCAGCGCTACGTCATATTCTCGCGCATGCGTCGTGGAGGCACACACGGAAGACAAGAACAAGTTGGATAAAGATGTTATTTTGATTTTTTTTTTTGCGCACAAAAACTATTGTCGTCGCATCGTAAAATTATTGTAGAGTCACTGTGGTGAGATGGACTTTGTAATGACGTTTTAAGTGCCTTTTATGGGTCTTGGGAGTGTAAATGTACTGAATGCTAATGGAGGCCTGTCTGAAGCCTTTCTCAGCCATCAGCTTTCAACAAAAATATCTTCATTTGTGTTCCGAATATGAACGGAGGTCTTACGGGTGTCGAACGACATAAGGGTGAGTAATTAATGACAGAATTTTCATTTTTGGGTGAGCTAACCCTTTAAGTGAACGCTCAAGTTTAATACAATGATCACAATGCAAGGCAAGCATTCGCATGTATGCGATCTATTTTTAGCGGTTGTGTGCTCGGCTGTTGCAACGTCTGAGTGATGTCTCATCAAATGGTTTTGCAGATTTGTAACATTTCACCCCAGCATTACAAATGTCATTTAAGCGCTGAATGAATGAATGACAAGCGCGCCTCTCGCTACTTTGTAACATCGCGCAAGGTGAATAAGAGGGTGACATCTAGTGGAGAAGACTATTAATTAGATTTACGTTAATCTTATGTTCAATGTTTGCGGAGATATATATTTGGAAAAAATCGATTCGTGGCCTTTGAGAATCGATTTTTAATCGACCGAAAAAAAAAAAAAGTGATTAATCGCGATTAATTAAGCCCTAGTTAAGATCTGTGATCTGATCTAAGTGACACTTTGTAAGGTTGTCCACAATGGTAGAGTCGTCTTCTCAAAGGGGACTGTTGTCAATATTTTCGCGTTGAGGGCGTGATCAAACCAGTAAACTGTATTTAAATGGCCTCTAGCTATCCACTGGACAGTTATCTATTGCATGTCCCAAATCTTTTCTAAACAATAAAGACCATGAAATCACAGTCCAAGTTCTAAAGCTACTTCTGAGGGCCCCATAAATCTCAATTTTACGCCAACTGTAATTATGGGATTACTGTTAATCTTTCATCCTGTGATCGACGGTCATTTTTAAACCCCTTTAAATGAGCTGTGACTTCGCCAGTGCAAGCATTTGACAAGTTCTTTATGTGGATTTAGTGTATCCCATTAGAATGCAGCACACTTTACAGCCTCTCTTTTATTGTGTTCTCTTTTGAGCTAAATATACAGTAGAGTCCTCCCATTCCTTTGGAAGCTTCCATTCTCCCAGTGCTTTGTCATCACAGTATATTATTGTAACATGCCAACTAAGCTACTGTTGGTTCTCTGTTTCTCGGCCTGATGCCACTTTTTGTTTCAAAGCATGTACCATTAAAATTCTCCCAGTGTCCTGCTTTTCCACTGACAGTCTTGAATCAACTTGTATACCCCTGAATGGGCAGAGAAAAGAGAACGTCTGAATTGGTAGCGGCTGCTTTCAACTCTTTCTCTTAGCAAGTAGATGAGGGTGTAAAGTGGGGGAGGCAGGTGTACTGCAGTCCCCCCATCCACATTTAACCAGCTAGCCTGGATTCATTAGCTTTCCCCCTGAGAATGTGTTTGCGACGGGGGGAGAAATTTGCATCCCTAATTTCCTCATTCCCTCACCCCGGCTGCAGCTGGGTCCTCTGGGCCCGGGCCGATTTGGAAAACAGGAAGTCTGACGGTCTTGGACCTTTCCGTCAACCTTACCCCTGTAGTGGGGAGGCTTTAATTACCATAAACGAGAGCTGTGCTTAACAACCGCGTGGAATCGATTAGATGCAGCAGAGGGATTGGTGAAGGTGGCCCCCCTCCTTCTACGCTGGCTGATGTCTTTTGTTTCAGGGAGTAGTACGTTATATATCCCTGTTTTGGATCCCAGAGCAGACATTTGCATCAAGAAAGGGCACCAGCTAAAGCTGAAGCTTGTAAGAAATGCTTAATAATTATTTAATGCTGTTCAGTCTGCACTGTAAGTCATGTGACTAAAGATCCAAGGTAAGTAATTGCAGCCGGTTGCATGACTGAACATGGACAAAGATAATTTTTTACAGAGCTTCTCGTGCTACTTCCATTGGCACAGGCAGACGGTCTTAGAGAAAGCCCATTTAACATAACTTCCAGCGGTGTTTGGAAATATGTTCTGTACAATAGTCTTTATTTGTTTCTACTAACAGTTCAGCTGTTGTTATTATAGTTACCTTCTTGCCAACAAACAGTTCATGTTTTGAGTTATTTCAAGTTCATATTGATTCAGATGTGACTGAAATGGTGATATCTGGGAAGCTTGTTTATTTTACAAGTGGTCTGTCCATTTGAAAAATAAAATAAGTTCCACTCATTTGTCAACTATTATTGATTATTTTCTCATCAAAATTTTAAAGGAAGCACTGCTTTTCTTGCCCTCTCAGAAAAAACGCCATAAATAACAATTCTGCTCATTATACTCGTAAGAAACACTGGAAATAGCTACAGAACCCCCCAATGTTTTTCCTGTTGATAGTTTTGGTTGCCCTGCTGGTACATTCTTTGGGATGAATGTAGAGAGGAATGGATTAAAATCAAGCACAAATTAAATGAACTGTCCTAGAGTTGTCGATTCAAGTGTGTCTAATATGATTTTAACTACTACTGCTCAGTGAATGAATGTGACTCTTGGGCATTTTAGATGGTGTGCCAATCTTTAAAGCACTGATTCAGCCAAGCTGAAGAGGGAAGAGCCCAAACATGTGTGCCATCTAGTGTAGGGTAGCAGACATGAGAACCGAATAGTAATGGGAGCCTAAACTATCCTGAACATTTACATCTGTTCTTTCAGTGGTCATATGAGGTGATGCGAATACAATTGAATATACATTTTCTGAATATGTGAGTTTTGTTTAGTTGTACAAAACTTGCACCAGGATGCTAGAGTGCTTTGGGTGGTTGCCAAGGCATTGCTGTGCAGTTCCTAAGGTATTCTGGGCGGTGGTTAGGGTTTTGTTTTGAGTGGCTGCCAAGTTGTATGTTTGGGATGGTTGCCAGGATGTTACTATGCAGTTGCTATGGTGTTCTAGTGGCTGCTAGAGTGTTGCTACATGGTTATTAGAGTGCTCTGTGTTAGTGCCAGGCTAGTCTATGGTGTTCAGGGTGGTTGCTAGGGAGTTGCAAAGGTGTGGTCGTTGCTAGGTGGTTGTTGATACTGTGTGTTCATGGTGTTTTCCAGCACATTGTTTTGCAGCTGCTGTGGTGTTATTGTGGTTGTTAGGGTGTTGCTACATGTTTGTTGGTGTTCTTTGTGATTACCAGGCCAGCCTATGGTGTTCATGGTGGTTGCTAGGGTGTTGCCACAGAGTTATAGTGGTTTTTATAGGTTGTTGTTAATGGGTTGATTACCAGGACATTGCTATTCAGTTGCTATGGTGCTCCGGTGGTTGCCATGGTGTTATGTGGTCATTGGAGAATTGTCAAGCTAGTCAGTGGTGTTCAGGATGGTTGCAAGGGTGTTCTATGTGGTTGCAAGGGGGTTGTTAATCTGTTCAAGGTGACTGCCGGGACATTGGCATTCAGTTGCTATGGTGTTCTGGTGTTGAAACATGGTTATTAGAATGTTCTGGGGGGTGGCCAGTCCAGTCTACAGTGTTCAGGCTAGTTGCTAGGGTGTTGCTTTGGTGTTCTGGTGGTTGCTATGTGGTTGTTAATGTGTTCAAGGTGATTGCCAGGCCAGTCTAGGATGTTAAGGATGGTTGCTAGGATGTTGCTAAGGTGTTCTTGTGGTTGTTTGTGAGTCCAGGGTGGTTGTCAGGACATTGCTATGCAGCTGCTGTGGTGTTTAGGTGGATGCTAGGGTGTTGCTACGTGGTCGTTAGAGTGTTCTAAGAGATTACCCGGCCAGAGATACAGTGTTCAGGATAGTTGCTAGGGTGTTGCTAAGGTGTTATGTTGGTTGCTAAGTGGTTGTTTGTGTGTTTAAGGTGGTTGCCAGGACATTGCTATGCAGCTGCTGTGGTGTTCACATAGATGATAGGCTGTTGCGATTACCAGGCCAGTGCTGTTGTGTTCCAGGTGGTTGCTAAAGTGTTGCTAAGGTGTTTGCTATGTGTTTGTTTGTGTGTTTAGGGCTGTTGCCAGGACATTGCTATGCAGCTGCTGTGGTATTCAGGTGGATGTGGTTAGTTAAGTGGTTGTTAATGTATTCAGGGTGGTTGTTAGGCCAGTCTATGATGTTCAGGTTGATTGCTAGGGTGTTGCTAAGGTGTTTGCAGCTTCTAACATATTATATGTCAAGTAATAGCACACTTCTTCTCAACATACACACGGTTTGATGTATCCTACCTCTAAGCAAGCACCACAATTTTTTTCTGGCACCCTCACTGCTGCCATTGGAGATAACCTTTCAAATCTGAACAGCTTGACCACTTTGCCTGGCACATGGAGCTTCAATGTGCGTTCAGTGACTCAATCATCTCAGTATTGAGCTTATTCCCAAAGCCACTGAAATCAATACTTCTTATATGTCACACCTCTTAATGGTGAAATCAATGTGATGTTTTTTCGTGAGCATGTTTCTCACAATCGCTGCAGCATTGAGTGGTGTTGCCAGACTGTGCTTAGGCTTCAACCATCAGGGTGATGGACATCTCATAGGTTCATGACCTCTCTCTCTCTGCATAAGTCATTCCAGCACTGGCCAGCTGGACTGACCCGCAGGGGTCCGTGGGCGTGGGGGTGGAAGTGTGATGATCTTTTTAGTCTCTTTTCGTTACACCAGTGCTCAACAGCACAATTCACATGTATCCACTGCCAACTCGAAAGATCCATCCACAATGTCATATTACTGAGAGGAAACTCAGTGGCTATGGTTATGTTGTTTTGGACATAGAACTACACATAATTCTTCAAAACGCATGCTTATCTTCAACAGATCTGAATACTGAATCCATTAATAAATGGGAGCAAATCCACTATGCATGTTTTCGGTGTAAAAGGTCCGATGACTCCAACATGTTCTCTCAAATCTGTCCATTTTCTGGTAATTACCCTCTCACGGCTTAATGCTATGTGCTATCGCAGAGAGTTAATGGTCCTTTCAGACACAGACGGTTGCCGACAACATGACTGTCATCTTGTCAATGGGGGGTTGTGGTCAGCCTGCTCTAAATTCTACTCATCTTTGCTTTTATGACACAAGAAATGCTCAATTAAATTTGATGTACGTGATATCCAAAGGAATGGCATAAAATAACGTAATAAGTCTAATGTTTTCCAAAAGGAACAAAGGTCTTACGGGTTTGGAACGACATGAGGGTGAGTGATTAATGACAGAAGTTTCATTTTTGGGTGAACTATCCCTTTAAGAGAGCAGAACATAACGCAACTGTGTGATAAGGGACTAAGTTATGTACAGTACAAGCCAAACTAGCTTTAAACCAAACCACCATCATCAGCCCATTTGAACCACTCTGGGAGACTCATTGTATTTCATGAGTCTAATTGTGTGAGATTATGCCTGAACAAAGAGACACTCCACAGGGGGCTCACGTGGGGGGGGTTCTCCATTTTCATCACAAAGCCATGGGCCACCTCCATGTGTTGTACTGATCCACTACACACACCCTCACAAACACACTCAATCATTTTTCTATGGTGGAGATTAAAGTGAATTAAGAGTAGGACTTTGACTAATGCCAGTCTGGATGTCATTACAGAGGGTTTGGCATGAGGTCCTGCTGTGCTGACTGGTCAAGCTTCAGGATTAACACACCCCAGGGGAAACATACAAGATGGTGTGAGTGATGAGGTTTTGGGAGGGATGTGAGGTGGCAGGGACAGGTAGAGACAAATCCCACCGAATTCTCTGGCTGTTGGATGCGTGTTGTGCATAAAGTAAGTAGTTTCCAATTAGTGTAAGAAAATATTTATTTCCCTAAAACGCTGAAAATGGAATTAAAGTTTCCATTTAGCCGGAAACCAAATCTGAAGATGACATGTTTGTAATTACATTTTTGAAGAGGTGTTAGTGAGGCCAGCAGGGGGTGCTCACCCTGTTGGTCTGTGTGGGTCCTAACGCCCCAGTATTGTTATGGACACACTACTGTCGAAGAGCACCATCCTTTGGATGAGACTTTAAATCAAGGTCCTGACTGTCTGTGGTCATTAAAAATCCCACAATGTTCTTCGAAAGAGAGTAGGGGTGTAACCCCGGCATCCTGGCCAAATTGGCCCATTGGCCTCTGTCCATCATCATGGCCTCCTAATAATCCCCATATAAATACTGATTGTCTCCTCCCCACCAATCAGCTGGTGTTTGGTGGGCGTTCTGGCGCAATATGGCTGCCGTCGCATCATCCAGGTGGATTCTGCACATTGGTCATGGTTGAGATGTTTTTTTGCTGTTTTGGCAGAATATTTTCAGTAAAAAAAAAATCTGTGCATCACTAGTTCCAATCTGGGGTACGTTTGCCAAAAGAATCATTAGACAACTATAGTTGCAAGTTCCGTCGTTATTAACCCTTAAATGTTAAATGTTTCGCCAGTCATTATTACATATTGGGGTCTTTAGCGACCCGGAATATACGTATATCTAACACAGATGGATCTCTACCTGTTGTGATAATATAAAACTCTCCTGATATTAGAGTCACAATTATACAAGAATAATATTTTGTTATCTTTTGGAGCTTGTAAGGGTTCAGTTTGAGCAGATGTTTTATCCCATCATCGCTGTCCTCATCAGAGCTCATTTCAGTTCATTCAGCATCTGCCTCATATTCACCATCTCAAACATATTCTCAAAACTATCAACATCTTCAACATCAATATTTAGATCTCTGACAGCTTCTTCAGCAGATCCACCATCAGTGACAGTGACAGTAATATTTGACTGCGTTCAGTTCTTGCTCTGCAGTAAATCTCTGAGCCATTTCAAGTTTTGCTGATGATTCTTCTATTCTTTTGTTTTCTGCCTGCAGTAACTATGAGTGAAATGTCACTTCATCATTGTGCGTCAGACACTGCCACCTTGAGGAATAAAGGTGAACTGCACTTATTCAGTCATCAAAGATTCAATTATTGTTGTGCAGAAAAAAATATACTTACACTGTTGCACACCTCGGGTCGTTAGCGCCCTACACAATTTTTACCAAAAAAAAAAAGAGAGTATGGAAAAACAGGCATTCTTTTATAATTGTGTTGTTGTTTTTTTCTTGTTATATTGTTTGTAATTGATTGAGGAATACTAAGAAGGTTAAAAAATGCATGAGGAGGAGGGTAGTGAATGACATCCCGGTTCACTAAAGATGGTATGCGTTTCAAGGGTTAACATGATTTTGCATAGTTTTAAGAAACATTCGCAAACAGCATCACAAATTTTTGTAGTTGGATGCAGTTCTCCACCTGTGGTTAGAAGCATAGTTTCTTAGTATGACGTGGAAATACATAGATCATGATCTTGGGCACAATAAGCAAGCTTACATGCAGTTCATTCTATATCATTCATTCCATTTAAATAAACCGTATATACATGTCAATCTATACATTTTTGCTATGCAATGTGCTCAACGTTCAGCAGTGTGACAAATTAACTGCATGAATGAAGCAATATCATCCGCAATTTATATTTCTCTCATTGTTTGACGGTCAAAATTTATGATTTTTAATTTCAGAGTCGTTTGACAACAATGAAGCCGGCTAATGTATTAAACATTTATCATTACATATTTCATTCCTTTTTCACATAATTTTTACATAAATTATAGTATGTGATAAGTAATGCACTAGTATTTTATTCAATCCGAGTGAGTGTATGAAGCCGAACCGATGAACTGATGAACTGATAAACGGTGGGGATCTCTTTGTAAACTGCGCTATATGGTTTTACGATCTGACACTAGAGCAGCACTGTTTCTTTTAGGGTGGGAGGCTGATTAGACGAAATACAGCACTTTCACTGTCAGCAGTTTTTAAACAGTCCTCAACATGTGTCGAGTTAAGACGTATAATGCATTTCCCCCCAGTTTTACAGCTTGAATGTCAAATAAATCTGTATAAGCACATTTGCCTAAATAAAGAAAGCAATTAAACTGAAAGGAGACCTTTTATAAATACTAATGTCCTGTTTAAGCGAGCTTGCTAGCACAGTAGCTCAAAGTGCTTTTGGCATCTTGGCAGACTGGAAATGTAATGTTTAATTCATTCGGGTACTGCCTGAAAAGCTGAATCGTCATATTCCACTGCTCTGTTGCTCTGCGCTCTTACAGTGTGAGAGAAAACCGTTTGTGTGTTGTTCCTGAAAGCTGAGATACTGTACGCGTGTGAGTGGAAAGGTGGAACATGACTCGATATCAAGCATCAGATATGCACTAATGTTTTTGTTGGCCGTTCTCCACAAAGCGTTAAATCTTAATGCACATGGGTGTGTTTGTGTTTGTATGGCCACATCAGTGCTAAATGCCTGCATTAACCAGCCGCTCATCCTCTCCTCTCTGCTCTTTTCTGCAGACCCCGAGTCCCAGAGGAAACGCACCGTTCAGAATGTCCTCGACCTCCGGCAGAACCTGGAAGATACCATGTCCAGCTTACGGGGGTCGCAGCTCAGCCACAGGTACAGCAGCTCGCACGTCTGCAGCTCTGCTTTAATTTTCAAAACAAAACAAAAAACACCAGTCCACATTTGTTTTGTTGTGTGTTCTGTTTATTGTGTTTTTGTTTTTTTTTTGTATGCTAGGACATCACACAAATCAGGTTTTAAATCTAAAATAAGGGTTGCCAAAATGTCGAAAAATAAGACAAAATATTAATATATCTATTATTGTAATAATTATAAGCTTATCGGTATTGGCTAGATTACATTTTTTTTTTTTTTTTTCTCTTTATTTTTGGTTAATTTTATGCTAGAAAATCACACAAATTAGGTTTTAAATCTAAAATAAAAGTTGCCAAAATGTCAAAAATAAGAGGAAATTGTATAATGACTATTATTGTAATAATTATAAGCATTATTGGCCAGAACTTTTTTTCTAAATTTTTTTGTGTTGTGTTTTATTGTTTTGTGTTCTGGTTTATTTGTATTTTTTTTTTCATTTATTGTTTGTCTTTTTTTTTTTTTTTGGTTTATTGTATGCTAGAAAATCACACAAATTAGGTTTTAAATCTAAAAAAAGGGTTGCCAAAATGACCAAAATAAGACAAAATATTATAATATCTATTATTGTTATAATTATAAGCTTATCGGTATTGGCTAGATTTTTTTTTTTATTAAATTTTTTTTTTCATTTTATTGTTTTTTGTTTATTTATTTTCTTTCATTTATTGTTTTCCTTCTCTTTATTTTTGGTTAATTTTATTCTAGAAAATCACACAAATTAGGTTTTAAATCTAAAATAAAAGTTGCCAAAATGTCAAAAATAAGAGAAAATAGTATAATGACTATTATTGTAATAATTATAAGCAGTATTGGCCAGAACTTTTTTTCTCCATTGTTTTTTTTTTTTTTTTCATTTATTGTTTTTATTTTTTTTTGTCGTTTATTGAATGCTAGAAAATCACACAAATTAGGTTTTAAATCTAAAATAAGGGTTGCCTAAATAGTATAATGACTAATAAATAAAAGCGGTATTGCTGTTTTGTTTTGTTTTGTTTTGTTTTGTTTTGTTTTGTTTTGTTTTGTTTTGTTTTGTTTTGTTTTGTTTTGTTTTGTTTTGTTTTGTTTTGTTTTGTTTTGTTTTGTTTTGTTTTGTTTTGTTTTGTTTTGTTTTGTTTCGTTGTTTAATTTAGTTTCGTTTCGTTCTGTTTCATTTTGTTTAGTTTCGTTGTTTTGTATTTGTTTTAATTATGAGCTTTTCTGTATTGGCCAGAATTATATTTTAATGTCCGTTTATTCCTTTTAAAAAAAGCACATGTCCTTCCTTAATGTCATACAAAGGTCGTTCAGGGGAATTGTACATGTGTCCAAGTCCAAACATCACCAAAGGCAGTCAGCAGTCGTGGACTAGAGCAGCAGATGTTTCTCTGTCCTTCTCACATCAGCACCTCCCCCTGTTGTTTCCTGCTTTCCAAGGTCCACAAACACACATACAAAAACCACAGCAAACGGATGGATTAGCCTCTCATCAGAAAGCCACAACTGCTAGACCTCACACAGTATGTTGTGTTAGTGTATTGATATCAGAGCTACTGGCAATGTTTTTGCTAGAGTGTTGTTTAAAGAAGCAATAAGCACTCCTTCAACCAGAGGAAGTCTGACGCAATGCTCAAGGAAGCTGTTAAGGGTGCTTTATTGTAATCTAAAGCAACAGGCCTGGAGAGAGTTCAGCCCTGAAAACTAAACACACAATATACAGTGTAACAGCTGTCAGAGCTGTGGCTTAGTGGTGGACACAGGTGCTCTGACGCATTGAGCCGCGGCGCTCGTGCGGGCGATGGGATTCGAGCTCCAGTCTTCTGACAGATGAACTAGGAGCTCCATAAGCGTAGTGTATCTCAGCACTCCATCTTTCACTTAGTCTGAGTGTGTCTGAGTGATTTTAGTACTGCATCCTAGTATAAAATTACTCTGCCTCAGCAGCTATAAAGTCATTCTATTAAAACCTTAACATAATTAGGCTGATTTAATGCACATAAACACTAATGCCCCTGTAGAGAGAAAGTCTGTAATGTGCTGAGCCCAAACTCCACAATAGACACGTTTCTTTTTTGTGTGGCCTTACAGTGCTTTATGATGCATAACAATGGCTACTTTCGTGATTTGTCATATTTCCCCTTCCTCTGATTGAAGTGTTCGCACGTTGAAGGATGAAAGGAACGATAATCACTGTCATTTAGCCTTCATTATTATTCAGCACAAAAGTCAGGCAAACAGAAGCGCCTGCCATTTTCAAAGGAAAACTCCCATTCACGTCAATGCACTGAAATCCATTGTCTTCTTTTCCAGGGACATTTTCCTCAGCCTTTTGCTCTTTGTAGAACATGTCTGCAGAAATTCTTGATAACCGCGAATGTGCAGTGCATTGTGGGTATTATTGGAATGCTTTTGAGTTCAAAATGAGGGAGATGCTGTGTCGGTTGCGTTCCTGTAGCTCAAACTGTATTATTTTTTGTAGCATGAACATTAGAGCTTGATGCTACCAATGTGTATGGGTTCGATTGGCAGCGAATGCATACTCAGTTTAAAAAGATGTACACTCACCTAAAGGATTATTAGGAACACCATTCTAATACTGTGTTTGACCCCCTTTCGCCTTCGGAACTGCCTTAATTCTATGTGACATGACTAGCTAGTTAATTTCTTGCTTGCTAGCTAGAAATATGGTAGTTAAACAGTGAGTTACGTCATTGTATGGGAAACGTACCCTTGATTGACCGAGATGGTTTAGCACAAAAAAAAAATAAAAAATAAAAAATATATATATATATATAAACTCACCTAAAGGATTATTAGGAACACCATACTAATACTGTGTTTGACCCCCTTTCGCCTTCGGAACTGCCTTAATTCTACGTGGCATTGATTCCACAAGGTGCTGAAAGCATTCTTTAGAAATGTTGGCCCATATTGATAGGATAGCATCTTGCAGTTGATGGAGATTTGTGGGATGCACATCCAGGGCACGAAGCTCCCGTTCCACCACGTCCCAAAGATGCTCTATTGGGTTGAGATCTGGTGACTGTTGGGGCCATTTTAGTACAGTGAACTCATTGTCATGTTCAAGACACCAATTTGAAATGATTGGAGCTATGTGACATGGTGCATTATCCTGCTGGAAGTAGCCATCAGAGGATGGGTACAAGGTGGTCATAAAGGGATGGACATGGTCAGAAACAATGCTCAGGTAGGCCGTGGCATTTAAACGATGCCCGATTGGCACTAAGGGGCCTAAAGTGTGCCAAGAAAACATCCCCCACACCATTACACCACCACCAGCAGCCTGCACAGTGGTAACAAGGCATGATGGATCCATGTTCTCATTCTGTTTACGGCAAATTCTGATTCTACCATCTGAATGTCTCAGCAGAAATCGAGATTCATCAGACCAGGCAACATTTTTCCAGTCTTCAACTGTCCAATTTTGGTGAGCTCGTGCAAATTGTAGCCTCTTTTTCCTATTTGTAGTGGAGATGAGTGGTACCCGGTGGGGTCTTCTGCTGTTGTAGCCCATCCGCCTCAAGGTTGTGCATGTTGTAGCTTTACAAATGCTTTGCTGCACACCTCGGTTGTAACGAGTGGTTATTTCAGTCTAAGTTGCTCTTCTATCAGCTTGAATCAGTCGGCCCATTCTCCTCTGACCTCTAGCATCAACAAGGCATTTTCACCCACAGGACTGCCGCATACTGGATGTTTTTCCCTTTTCACACCATTCTTTGTAAACCCTAGGAATGGTTGTGCGTGAAAATCCCAGTAACTGAGCAGACTGTGAAATACTCAGACCGGCCCGTCTGGCACCAACAACCATGCCACGCTAAAAATTGTTTAAATCACCTTTCTTTCCCATTCTGATTCAGTTTGGAGTTCAGGAGATTGTCTTGACCAGGACCACACCCCTAAATGCATTGAAGAAACTGCCATGTGATTGGTTGATTAGATAATTGCATTAATGAGAAATTGAACAGGTGTTCCTAATAATCCTTTAGGTGAGTGTATATGTTTAATGCAATGTAGGTCACTGCATAAAAGCGTCTGCCAAAAGCATATATGTAAAGGCCAATTATGTCTATGTATCCTAGAATTAAGCATAGCCTTAGCATTCCTATTGGAAGTTAAGCAGGGTGCGATTTTGGCCACGATTTGGCCGTCTGAAACTAATTTTGCAAATCCTAAACGATTCCTCTGATCCTAAAATGTGAAGTCTTTGAAAAATAAGACAAAATATTATAAAAACTATTCTCGTAATAATTATAAGTTTATCGGTATTGGCCAGAATTCGTTTTTTTTGTACTGTCAGCATTCAGAAAATACACATTTATATAATATAAACAAGTCTTTAAATATCTAATAAATAACTAATTACAAACTTTGCAAACTTTTTTGAATCCA
Source organism: Gobio gobio (assembly GCF_949357685.1). Classification (NCBI taxonomy): domain Eukaryota; kingdom Metazoa; phylum Chordata; class Actinopteri; order Cypriniformes; family Gobionidae; genus Gobio; species Gobio gobio. Next base: position 36,242,732 of record NC_137117.1, on the reverse strand, counting down.
GCTGTTAGAAATAAAGTAATTGTCAGTGTGTCCGTGAAACATTCACCCAAAGGAATTATGCTGCATAACTCCAAGTTAGAAAGTGTTCCAATCATGAAAAAGATGATGTAGACACCTTTACTGTTCGAATAACCCACATTTTTGTACTATAGAAATAGTTGAACTTGTTTTGATTCCTTTAAATGTGAGAGAACTTTATCCTATTGCTTTTTTGTACTTTGAAAGTTGAGCTCAAGGACAGCGGGAAATAATCTCCATCCATCCGCTGGGCTTAAAAGTATTAAAACCAAACCTGGACACCTGGAAACAAAATAAGAGCATTAAAAATCATTGCAGGGCAGGCACACAACTCAGGAGGATATGAGTTTATCCAGATGAGGGCTTTAGTGAGGACGGGGATGGGTGGGTGTGGAATCGGCAGAAGGTCAGCCAGTTCCTCCAGCTGCCCAAACTGTGACCTACTATTTAAAAATCTGAAAAAAATGGCACCCAAGGGGTCAGTGGGTGTGTGATTGACTTCCTTGAGTGGTGTGTACACCAGGCATGAAGGAAATTAGACATCCTCAGACATTTGTTTTACCTTTAAATTCTCCTGTGTCCCCACAGATGATGGATCACTTACCAGAGAACATAGAAACACATCCACAAAATGTGTAAGACTGAGATGAGTCTTGTGATGTGTTGATGAAATGGGTGTGCGTGATAAGATTACAGTTATATCTGGTATGACGAATGAGTTTGCCTGCACTCTCAGAAATGTCTCTGTGGAATTAAAGAGGTTTTCTCACATTAAAACCTGTCTAGCTCTGGTCCAAAATTAGCTTTTTGGCACCCCTGCCAGTGGTGGGTGAATTGAGAAAACGACTCACGTCGGATACTTTTTGTACTTTTTGTATGTCACCTGCATCACTTATATCGACAAGCAGAACATGAATGCAACATTAGGCACAACATTTAACCATTGATGTCTCAGTCTAATGTTGAAATTAGGATTTTTTTTCAAAATCTTTGAAGGTGTGGTCTCATTTACCATTGTTTGGCCATCAAAAGGACAGTCATTTCAATAGGAAGCCATGCGATTGGGAATATTGTGTGAGGGCAAAAGATTTTTCACACAGATTTAGCAGAAAGTGTTTTAAAAGTGATATCTGTGTTAGCTGTGCTTCATTCATTGCTACAATATGGACCTTTTTTGACCTCATTTTGCTGAAATTAGTGTCTCAGACAAAAATCTATGGTGAACCATCACTCCAAAACAGGGTTAGTTAACTAAAACCATAAAAAAATGTTACTTGAAATAAAATTAAGTATAAAAAACACAACTTGTTTTATGTAAGCTAGTTGTCAAGGCAACATTAATCATTTTTAGTTTAACTTGATATACTAAAATAACTAAAACAACTTAAAAATAATTTACTGTAAAAAAAACTGTATAAAACTACAAAAAAAGGACAAAAACAAAAACTACATTTCTCAAACTTAACCTAAATTTAAAATAAAGAGGGAAATCTAAAGATAAATGCTCATTCAAAACATTAATAAAAACTATAAAAGTGTCTCAACTATACTAAAATAACACAGGTCTAACACCGTGTCAAGGTTAGGGGTGATGAAATAAGCGAGGATCCAATTGCGGGAGAAATTGGCTGTTTATTAATAATAAAATAAAACAAACAAAAACTACCCCGAGGGGGAAAACATGACAAATAGCAAGATTTGACTTCTTGACTTGAGCAAGGAAACACACAAGGGTATATTCAATGACGATCCAGCACAGGACTGCAAACACAAGGAGAATAAATAGGGAGCAAACAAGTTAGGTAATGAGGGAGCACAAGAATGATCTAATAATCAGGTAACAAGATGGGTGGGGCTAGACGATAGAAAGTAGAACACATGGCACAAAGAAACATACATTACAAGTGTAACCCCTCCTGTTCGAACCGCCCGCTCCAAGTGGGACTCGAACCCGGATCCGCCGGCATCAGTCGGACGTTCTAACAAGGAGGCTAAAGGCTGCACCCTCTAGCGTCAGTCACTAGAGCGTCTCTTGAGATCAGAAGAGTGAGGTTTTCTCGCACAGCAACTACTAGCTGGCCTCCGTTACACTCACCCCCCTAAACCTCACTCCCATCCGGATCACGGCACCAATGTAACCCCTCCTGTTCGAACCGCCCACTCCAAGCGGGAGTCGATCCCGGATCCCCCGGCATGAGATTCGGAGGCTCTAACAAGGAGGCTAAAGGCTGCAACCCCAAGCGTCAGTTGCTAGAGCGTCTCTTGAGATCAGAGGAGTGAGGTTTACTCACACAGCAACTACTAGCTGCCCTCCGTTACACTCCCCCCCTAAACCTCACTCCCATCCGGGTCACAGCACCAATGTAACTCCTCCTGTTCGAACCACCCGCTCCAAGCGGGACTCGAACCCGGGTCCGCCGGCATGAGAGTCGGACGCTCTAACAAGGAGGCTAAAGGCTGCAACGTCTAGTGCCAGTCGTTAGAGCGTCTCTTGAGATCAGAGGAGTGAGGTTTACTCGCACAGCAACTACTAGCTGGCCTCCGTTACACTCACCCCCCTAAACCTCACTCCCATCAGGGTCACGGCACCAATGTAACCCCTCCTGTTCGAACCCGGGTCCGCCGGCATGATAGTCGGATGCTCTAACAAGGAGGCTAAAGGCTGCAACCTCTAGTGTCAGTCGCTAGAGCATCTCTTGAGATCAGAGGAGTGAGGTTTACTCGCACAGCAACTACTACCTGGCCTCCGTTACACAAGCCATGTGGTCACACCAAACGAGACATGAACTCACAACTAAGAAACTCATAACCTGCGTGTTCACACAAAACATGACAGCACAAGAGCGTCTGGTCAATGAAAACATAAACCAAAGCGCTCCAAAACACACGAGACAAGAGCACACGGCGTGTGAGAGGACACAACCCGTGTGCACACAATAAAGACAGAACAGGAAGCCTGAATGTCCGAAACCCGACACAAAACTGAACTAGACATGAGTGTCGGGATACGAAACCAAGGTCCCAATATGAAACAAGACATGTTGCGACACTCGAGACCGTACGCTCACACAAAAACAAGACAAATATGGGAGTGTCAGAGCTCTGTCACAAAACCAAGAAATAAACTAGACCGAAGTGACAGAACTCACCGATGTTGGGGATAACACATTACAAGAAAATTACTTTTAAAATTACAAGAAAATATCAACTCAAGTTACTGTGTTTTTCATGTATTGACTGACAGCTATCCTGTCCACATGTTGAGAGAAATCAGGAGTAAGTTCAGAGGCGTTGTGTGCACTGTGTAAACATGATGTTATTATAGTTCTAGACTAAATGTGAGCATTTACTCATCTCACTTCCACAAAAACAGATTCAGCATTCCTCAAAATGAATAAAAAAAGTGAAATGCAAACTCAGAAAACTCAAACTGCAATAATTAAATATCTTAAATAACACAAATATACTTTATGTATTTAATCTCACTTTATTAACCAATGCCTTTGCTACTGACCATCCAATTCAACCGTACGAATAAGCAAAAATGACTTTAGTTAAACATCATATTTTGTTGTTTATATTACTGAAGTAAGAGTGATCCAATTACTTGAAATACCATTTCTCAAAAGTAACAGTACTTTCCATAAAATGTAACTCATTAAATTAGTTACTTTTTGGGAGTAATGCATTACTTTTAAAAGTAACGTTTGCTTATATTGCTTAAAGTTTTAACAATCTTATCTTGTTGTGTTTCAGCTGTATTGAGAGCAGCATGTGCTACGACAGCGATGAGACTAACGCCCGCAGTCTGTCCAACCGTTCCTCTCCTCTCTCCTGGCGCCAAGGCCAGTCCAGCCCTCGCCTGCAAGCTGGTGACGCCCCCTCCTCTGGGGTCACCGCCCACTCCCTGCCCATCCGAGCGTCGACGCAGATCAGCCACCTGCAGCGCATCCAGCTCATCGAGGGCCTGGACGCCGCGGACGATGACCTGGCTGACCTCAAGTCTGGTTACCTCAGCGACGGCAACCTGACGGGCAAGAGCCAACCAGAAGATGATGACGATGATGATGTCGACGTCGATGATGATGATGACCTAGCCAATAGGTGAGTGCTTGTCCCTTTTTCACTCTTTGCTGATAGTATAGAAATATATCAAACATGTTTGATGGATCATATCTGAATGTACATAAATTATTTAAAAAAATATATTTTTAGTTAATTTAAGCAATGCCATTTAAAAGTTTGGGGTCAATATGATTTTTTTTTTTAAAGAAATGAATACTTTTATTCAGCAAAAAAGTGGAGTAATGATGCTGAAAATTCAGATTCATCAATTCAAAAGTTTTTACTGTATTTTTGATCAAATAAATACAGCCTTGGTAAGTGTAAGAGACGTCTTTCAACATTAAAAAATCTTACCAACCCCAACCTTTTGAAGGTGGTGCATATTTTTGTGTGACTTTTTAAATATTTAAATAGAGAGATGGGGAGATGGAGAGATAGATGGAGAAATGGGGAGATGGAGAGATGGATGGAGAAATGGGGAGATTGAGAGATGGAGAGATGGATGGAGAAATGGGGAGATTGAGAGATGGAGAGATGGATGGAGAAATGGGGAGATTGAGAGATGGAGAGATGGATGGAGAAATGGGGAGATTGAGAGATGGAGAGATGGATGGAGAAATGGGGAGATTGAGAGATGGAGAGATGGATGGAGAAATGGGGAGATTGAGAGATGGAGAAATTGGGAGATTGAGAGATTGAGAGATGGATGGATGGATGGATGGATGGATGGATGGATGGATGGATGGATGTAGATAGATAGATAGATAGATAGATAGATAGATAGATAGATAGATAGATAGATGATAGATAGATAGATAGATAGATAGATAGATAGATAGATAGATGATAGATAGATAGATAGATAGATAGATAGATAGATAGATAGATAGATAGATAGATAGATAGATAGATAGATAGATAGATAGATAGATAGATAGATAGATAGATAGATAGATAGATAGATAGATAGATAGATGGGGAGATGGGGAGATGGAAAGATATATGGAGAGATGGAGAGATAGATGGAGAAATGGGGAGATTGAGAGATGGAAAGATAGATGGAGAAATGGAGAGATAGATGGAGAAACTGGGAGATGGAGAGATGGAGAGATAGATGGAGAAATTGAGAGATGGAGAGATAGATGGAGAAATGGGGAGATGGAGAAATGGAGATAGATAGATTAGTGTCTAATAAAGGCTACACAATTATAAAGATGATACATTTCACACACAAAGGTCTTTTTAGCATTAAGGGCTATTAATATCCTACAAGTCAAATTTTGAACAATTTAATTGGCTGATTTATTGTCAGCCTGAGGCCTCCCAAAGAGCAATCATGTCCCAATCAGATAAGGGTCTCTTTTGGAGCCATATGTGCCATCTTCAGGTCCCCATCAGAGCTGGCTGTGTCCCCCGAGGAGCCTCTCGCAGAGCCGGCTCTCATTTTCAGTGTCACGACACCTGATGTTGCCGAACGCAGCCGCCCTTCTGCCAGCCGCAGCTGTGTGTAGGAGACTGCTCATTGCTGGAGATGTAGTGTCTAATGCGTTTGTGCGTGTTTATGTGTGAACACAAAACTAGGAAATTACGGAGGAAATGAGACGTGTTTGCTTAAGCTGTCAGCCAAGCTTTGATGTTGCCCTCTCTTAACCTGCGCTGTTGGTTTAGTCGGATGGGGAATCACCGTCAACTGCCGAAGTGAGAAAGTTCACCGTCCTGCATACACATCTGAAAGTACTTCACCTTGAGTTTGACACCACTTCAGATCCAATAAGTATTCTACTTCAGTTGATCACAATCTAAAATAACACTTATAAAACTGCTTGGTTTTTTCCAGCAGAAATGCGCCGTTATACAGCAGCCAACACATTTGATAATAGTTTATGTTTTTTTAAGGGTTTTGGACATTTCCTCTTTCTCCTCTTTCTGCGACTGGTTAAGATAAACTCAGTTTTACAGGAGATTATGTCCCACTTGGTTCGGAAATTTTGTTACATTTAATACCATGAAGACACGTCTTGTTTCTTGTCCTAGCCAAAACCGAATTGAGATTTACTTCCCTGAATGCAATATATTTTTTTTCTGGTGCATTTTCCCTCACTGTCTTCTGTTTTGTCAGAGCCAGATGTTCGACGGACAGTCGGATCTACTCTAGAGGTTTATGTTAGTCTTTATCTGGTTTGTCCTCTTCTTGCTTGACTTCTCCGATGACCAGCTGATTTGTATTAGTTTGTGCTCCGCTGTCCCTCTGGGAGGCGTGCTGAGATCTCTGCTGAGTTGCCAAGGTGACTGAGTGCACAGACAGGCCATGAATGTTATCAGCTCATTACAGCACACACAGGAAGCCAGGTCAACACTTTACTGTGCCAAACAACATCCTGATATATGCCATCATTTGACCTCACATAATACATTTCTTTTTATTAGGTTTTTAAAATGTACTTACTTTCATTTGATTAAGGATCCTCGTCGACGTCGGGCAGAAACCTTGTATCTCTATATTTAGCCTTCACATCTTTCTGTGGGTTTTGCTACATCAACCAATGAAAAGTATTAAAAAGAGCTTGCGAGTAAACCTCGTAACGCCATTGGTTCCTCAAACTGTCAGTCAACCTCATAACTCCGCCCTCCCCAATTCATGGATGAAGTGCTACATGCAGTTTGGACCGTCTCTGTGCTTGTTTGCAGTGCAAGCGTGAATAAAGAACTGGTTGTACAGCATTTTCTTTACTCAAGAAACTATATATTAGGGCTGGGTAAAAAATATCGATTTCTCGATTTTAATTGATTCTCATTTTTACAAAACAATAATGATTCTTAAATCCCAAGAATCGATTAGTCATCAGTTTTCAGTTAATGAATGAAATAAACATTGTAGCGCACCTCCCATCCAATAAATCGCTATAATCTTTGTGCTTTATTACTATCGATATGAAACAAAGTCTCAGATTTCAGATTACGTCTATTTTTTACGAAATTCAAAAGCATAAATACCGCTTTGGCGCTGTGGCGTGAGATCGCTCTGGCTCAGCTCAGCTTAGCAAACATGAACGGATCTTCTCTTCCGCCTTATACCAGTTACAGCGCGAAATAAACATGAATAAGCTTCTGAAAGTGTGTTAAAAGATACAGGACAACTTACTGAAATCTGTATCATGTCACATAGAATAGCTCAAGTGTTTTAACCGCAGAAAGACGTAAGTAAAATAGCAATTAAACAATGGCATGTAACTTCATTTAGCTCAGAAAAACCATATCCAGTGTCCATAAACTCATTAGTCAGCTTTAATCAGCTAGAAATATTAACTCTAGAGAGGAGCATTTTGCTAATTATATGCACTACATTACATAGGCTATTGATTGTCATTTTTTAACGTTCTTCAATATTTAATGCATGTAGCCTATGAATAAATCTGGCAAGTTTTTATGACAGCCAAATGTTTATATTTAAAAAACTAATTGGAGTAGAAATATGATTATGTAATTGTAAAGTTAATATTATAACTTTATTATTATAAAAAACAAAAACTCATTTAGTGTAATTTAAGTGTTTGTATACAAATCAGTACATTTTTACCTTCAATATTAGTAGGCTAATGTAGTACCAACTGACTCCCATAGTTTACAACATTAGTTCAGCGATTAGTTTTCCTTGAGAAAATTGGCCATGTATTGTACCTGATATATATCTAAAATAATCGATATTAAATTTAATAGAATTGAAAATCGAATCGAATCGAAAGCTTGTGAATCGAAATCGAATCGAATTGTGAAATGTGTGTCAATACCCAGCCCTACTATATATACACTGCCCGGCTAAAATAAAAAGTCGCTGTTTGGATACAAATAGGCAAATGCTTAAGAGTCAATGATTGGATCATTATTGCAGTGATTATTATGTTTCTTACATGTATGGCAACAGTTCTTCTAACCCTAATTGATGGAGTGTGTAGCTTTTCATTTCTTAACCATTAGGACGTCATTCACTACCCTCCTCCTCATTCATTTTTTAAAGTTAAACATCAACCTTCTTTGTATTCCTCAATCAATTCATTATAAACAATATAACAAGAAAATAATAATGAAATTATAAAATAATGCCTGTTTTCCCATTATTTTTTTGTAAAAATTGTATAGGGTCACTAACGACCCGAGGTGTGTAACAGTGTAAGATTTTTTTTCTTTCTGCACAGCAATAATTTAATCTTTAATTGAATAAGTGCAGTTCACCTTTATTCCACAAGGTGGCAATGTCTGACACACACAATGATGAAGTGACGTTTCACTCATAGTTACCGCAGGCAGAAAACAAAAGAATAGAAGAATCATCAGCAAAACTTGAAATGTCTCCGAGATTTACTGCAGAGCAAGAACTGAACGCAGTCAAATATTACTGTCACTGTCACTGATGGTGGATCTGCTGAAGAAGCTGTCAGAGATCGAAATATTGATTTTGAAGATGTTAAAAACAATAGTTTTGAGAATATGTTTGAGAGTCAATTAACGGAGAAGAGTGTCTTAGTCTGGCATTTGTTGTTGAGTCATAGTACTCTCTTAAATAGCCTGTGTGTAGCTCTTTGTCTGTAATAACATGAGATTTTGGCCAAATTACAGGAAAAAACGATTGACCGCATAGCTACAGTAAACTTTAAAACCTGTAAAATATAATGAGATTCACTTACTGCCTCAGATGCGGCTGCACAAAACATGTATGTCCAAATTTCTCCGAAATTCGCTGGTTAAAAGCCTCATAACCGCTTTGATAATATGTTAATAATATAATGACACATGCAAGTGTCTGACTATGTTTTTCTTTTCCATTTCTTGAAAAGTAGTGTTTTTGGAGATACAAGGTTTCCACCTAGCTGCGACATTATTACACATTATAAACAGCCTGTTTATCCTTTTTAATGTCTTACTTTGAGTTATGTAAACTATATGCAGCCTCACAGAATACAACAGAATTACATATGAATATACATGCTCAGAAAGCAGTGCGGCAAAAGTAGAGCTTAAATTGTGACACGTTTCTCTAAGCTGTGCAGGAGCTCGGTTATCTAAACCCCTTCTGATAGCTCCTCCCCAGGTGTGTGTGTGTTGCCATGGAAACAGAGTGATTTTTAAATACTTCTGTTTCATATAATCTTCCTTGAGTCTTCTTCTGTCGGCTCAGCATATTGCTGTAATGAGATGAAGGCAGTGGATGACAGGTATCAGGATTAATGAACATGAAACTGCTCGAAGTTGACAAAAGTGATGTTCTGAGTGGTTGTTAGAGCATTACTATTTTGAATTATAAATTTTTTTTTAAATGTTAATAAAATAATGACATGTCCGACCATATATATAAAGCCACATTATCAACTTTGACAACACAATGTTTTATTATTTAATTATTCCATTTCCTAGCGGTTTTGAATATATGAGGTTTCCGTCCAGCAGCGATATCCTACGAACAGAGACTTCCATTCATGAACATTTCCCCGGTTTATTATTAGATCCAAAATGTACATCCATTTGACCGAGTTGTGCACTAAACAGCAGTTTGATTATCCTATTTGCAATGTAATTACACCCCTAAAATATGCAGGGGTTATAGATAGCCATCTAACATTGACCTCTCAGTCACAGTGTGAGTTGAATAAATTTATCAAATGTCACAGAGAAAGAGCTATAACAAAAAGTGTTGTGTTCTGAAATCTAGTGATATCCCTACAACATTTTAAGCCACAAACAACCCGATTTATGTTTCTGGACAATCCTAAACATTGTGCAGTCAGCTTCATTGATTATAACAGAACTTTATGAGATCGTGATGATCTAAAATGAGTGACAGCTTTTTAATAATTATAAATGGAGTGCTCTGCACACTTCCAGCCATGCCAAACCCAACATAAAATATGATTGCATGGTTTGTGAATGTAGACGCTTAAATAACAATTAATGTATCGCTATATTTATGCTGGGATATGTAGGTTGTTAGGTGATCAGTGTTGCCACAGTTACTTTGAAAAAGTAATCTGATTACTGATTACTCCTTTAAAAAGTAATTTAGTTACTTTACAGATTACTTGATTTTAAAAGTAACTAAGTTACTTTACAGATTACTTGATTTTAAAAGTAACTAAGTTAGATTACAAGTTACTTATTAGTTACATTCAGCAGTTGCCGACAACACCCCTGCCGCCTCAACATAAAAATGACAACCATTTTTGCCAACACTCACTTTATTGGAAGTGCTTTTTTAACAGTAACGTTCAAAAATTTATTTCCTGACATTTTAAGTTGAAATTAAAATATATTTCCTGAAAAAAAAAAACATGTTTTAATAAAAAATTTAATAAAGACAGTCTTTCTTGACTTCACTTAATATAAATACTCTCCCCGAGAAGCAAGAAGAAAGCAAAAATATATATTTTTACTAAGGAAAATGACAAAAATAGCAACTCACAGTGACTTGGATAAATTACTTTAATCTGATTACTGGTTTGGAAATAGTAACGCGTTATATTACTCGTTACTGGAAAAAAGTAGTCAGATTAGAGTAATGCGTTACTAAGTTACTGGCATCACTGTAGGTGATACATACATTGATGTGATATCCAATCATGTTTTTCAAGGGGAAGCGCATCTCCCTTACCCTATTGGTTCACACTTCGCCTATGATTACAACACACATTCTTTCCATGAGTGTTGTCACAAGTCGCTTTCTCGCTGATATAACTGATGATTTTGGAGTTAATTGTGTAAAATACTGTTTTCATTGTGCCAAATCACCCTCCCCCTCCCCATATATATATATATATATATATATATATATATATATATATATATATATATATATATATATATATATATATATATATATATATATATATAAATAATCTATAATCTTTTTAAATCTAATGATTTTGTACTGTATCCATGTAATTTTCTATACGTAAACGCTATCTCTCCCTGGTTTTATGCAACCTATATGCGCGCGCATCTTGTATGTTTACAAACAGACAATTGGTCTATACACTCTAAAAAAAAAAGGTTCTATATGGCACCAAAAATAGTTCTTGGCTCGTAATCATAGGGGAACCTTTTTTAGTACTATATAGCACCATTTTTGGTGCTTCAGTGGTTCTTCAGCGGTTCTTCAGAGGTTCTTCAGAGGTTCTTCACCGGTTCTTCAGAGGTTCTTCACCGGTTCTTTGACTAAGGTGCTATATAGCACCTCTGAAGAACCACTGAAGCACCAAAATTGGTGCTATATAGCACTAAAAAAGGTTCCCTTATGATTACGAGACTTTTTTTTTAGAGTGTAGGGAAGAAAAGACTCTCAACTTCTGTTTCATGCTGACTTTAAAAAAATGATACAAGATGGTGGACATGAGAAAAGCTGATTCTAAATATAAATAATTATATTTCATTCTGTTCAAAAAAGTCCTGCTTGGAAATACTGAAATATAATTTAGAATGGTGGACTTTACCCAATACTGGGTGGTTTTTAAGTTTTATGCAATAGTATAGATTATCAAATTGTTAGCTTAGCAACATGCTAACATCAAACCGAATGCCCAGTTATGAGTTTCATGTGCATATGTCACAAGACAGTCACTCTTTGTGTGTCAAAGCGTTGCGGCCTAGGTAGTATGATCCAAATCAATCATTTACGAAGTTTTCGTCCAGGAGGTGGTTCACTAGGTTTTGTCACAGAGAGATTTGTGACCCTTATAAGATGATGTTTATATTGGGTTCCTGTTACATGGTGCTCAATAGGCTCATAGTGGCCTGGAACGACAGCGTCCCCCATACGCTGGACAAGGGTCATAACTCTACCACCCCTAGAGCGCTACACGGGCTCCAGTGTGTGTCCATGACAAAGGACTGCACACATAAGCGTTCCTCTCAGATAAAGTTCATGCTAAACTAACCCCAGGCGTTTGGGAGAAATAAAGATGCCATATTCTGGAATTTCTCGCCTCATTTTCATTTAATGCGTTAGAAATACTCCACAAAACATGGGCTGTTCAGGCAGATGATAACAAATATGGCTGCGGCTATGATTTAGGCACGTGGGGGGACGTGTTTTAGATATCCAGCAGGGGGTCCCTCGTATGTGCCCATGCTCGCTGAAGCAGGCCAGGGAATTCTGGCGCCACCGTGTGCAGCTCTCGCCTGTTGCTATAGCAACTCCGACCCATAAAGCCATCGTCAGTGCCGAGCGTTGGTTTTGAACTAGACAAAGACAGCTTGTAGGAGAGAATGTGGGAGTGTGTGTATTTAGGTCAGTGGTTTTAAGTGGGAACAGCCATTGTTGTGACAAACATATCGAGGGCCCTTGTTTCAATTAACTCTAATTTTCTGTAAATGAACTCTGTTCACCATTTAATTAGCAAAACAGCATCTTGGTAATTGACATGCAGTGGTTTCTCAATTAGTCCCACAAGAACAGCACTATTAATTGTTAAAAGATTGCGATCTCGATTCAAACACCCACGGGATTTTATTTCTATAAGACAACGATTTGCCTGTGTCTATTAAACCTTCGACAAAATCACACTTTTTCATTCAGATCTGTGTTGGCGCTGCCTCTGAGCCAGAGAGAGCAGTTGTCATGTATAGTTGCAAGAAAAAGTATGTGAACCGCTTGCAGAATCTGTGAAAATAATAAAATAAATAATTTTTACAAAATAAGAGTGATCATACAAAATGCATTTTATTTTTTATATAGCACTGCCCCGAATAAGATATTTTACATAAAGAATGTTTACATATAGTCCACAAGACAAAGAAAAATGCTGAATTTATTAAAGCGACCCCGTTCATAAGTTTATGAATCACTGATTCTTAATACTGTGTCGTTCCCTGGATGATCCAAGGCTGTTTTTGTGATGGTTGTTCTTGAGTCTCTTGTTTGTCCTGAGCAGTTAAACTGCCAAATGTTCTTCAGAAAAATCCTCCAGGTCCTGCACATTCTTCAGTTTTCCAGCATCTTTTGCATATTTGAACCCTCTCCAGCAGGGACTGTATGATTTTGAGATCCATCTTTTCACACTGAGGAACGATTGAGGGACTGAAACACAACTATTAAAAAAGGTTCAAACATTCACTGATGCTCCAAAAGGAAACATGACGCATTAAGAGCCGGGGGGTGAAAACTTTTATAAATTGAATATCAAGGTAAATCGTACTTAATTTGTCTTCCTGGGAAACATGTAAGCCTCTTCAGTTGCTTCCGATGGCCCGTACTAACTGAAAAATAATGATATTTAAACAAAATAAGAAAAATTTGCGACATCTTCATCCTGTTCAAAAGTTTTCACCCCCGGCTCTTAATGCATCGTGTTTCCTTCTGGAGCTTCAGTGAATGTTTGAGCCTTTTTTAACAGTTGTGTTTGAGTCCCTCAATCATGCAATTCTCATGCAAAATATAAAGTTGGACTACTTTTTCTAATTCTATGAGTAGTGAAGTGAAGTCCAAACCACAACTATAACAATAACAACACAGATAAGCCATATTGTTGGAATCACTTTCAGAACGATTTTTTCCAGCTGAAACCCATCCTGCTTTAAAGAGCTGGAGTATTTTAAGTGGCAGACTATACAATAAAAACAACGTTATTGTCTGTTTGTGTGGATGCTAATATCGTTATTGTTATCTTTTATGCTAATATAGTTATTGTTCTTGGTGTGGACGGGTGAAACGGTACTTTTTGTGAGGGACAAAAGGGCAAGGTTATTTTGAGGTTTTGTCCAGAACAAAAGTCTTCATGGGGAAAATCTTTCGTCTTTATGTGAAATTCCAGATTAATGAAGCAAAATGTGTGCTTCATTAATGTTAATTTTGACATTTTGATGACAGTGCAATAGCAGTCAGATAGCTTTAGCTTTAGCTGGCTCCTCTTCCTGGTTACCATGACAAAGCTTCCTGTCCAGCTGGAAACCAATCTATTCTGAACTAAGCTTCCCTTCAGGGCAAAAACCGAGCATCCTATCCTACTGAATAGAGTTTTACATTTAAACGGATGTTCCAAGTCTTATTTTATTTTATATTTGCGTCATGAGGTTTAGTATTGAATGTATTATATACAGTCATGTGTGTGTCCAGATTAAAGGGCCAGTTCACCCAAAATGAAAATGTTCACATATGATTTACTCACCCTCGTGTCTTTCCCGTATGACTTACTTTCTTCTGTAGGAAACAAAAGAAGATGTTTTGAAGAATGTCCAAGCTGGGGCTTTTTTCCATTCAACAAAAGTGGATATTATTGCCTACCACTATATTAAAGCCACAATATGTAAATTTTCGCCGCTAGAGGTCGTTTATACAAAACAAAGGCGTAGCTTGATGACACCTTGATTTCGCAGTGCTTTTATTCTGCCTCAAACGAAAGCTTCCGCTTCTTCCACTCATGTGTATGTGAGGTAACGGACCACTGTTTTATCATATTAGATACATTTCAGCGTATTGAAGGTTAGGTTGCTACTCTGTGCGTTCGCTCGCCGGCTACTATGAGACACTTGTTCACACTGCAGTGAGCTAGATATTAGACATGGTAAAACATGGTACTCGCGGTAAATCAAGAACACCAGATTTAAACAATAAGACTAACTGTGTTGAGCAATGATTAGTTTTCTGTTGATGAATGTCTCCAAACCTTCACTCACCTGTCTAATAAAACCCATTATATATTAAAGCGTCTTTGGTGTTTCCATGGTTTCTACAAAATAAAACTGCAATCGAGGGTATGATGTCATTGATAAGCGACGCACAAACACAGTCCGTGTCCTGGTTAAAATCGCTTATTTCTCTGGATTTAAACATTCTTGAAAACATTTGGGATAATGTAAGTACACAAGTCAACAAAATATATGACATCGGTCAAGTGAATTTTGGATATTTTAATACAAAAATCGTACATATTGTAAGTCCATGTCGTAAAACATTCTGGTAATTTTTCTAACATTTCGCTGAAAAAAATTCATTTTGGATACCTCACTTCTGCATTTCCTTCGGCCAGGATCATGTAACTGATTCCCAGAGGAGGAGGAAACTCTTTAAGAGCTTCATTAGCCATGAGTTCCGCCCCCTGACAATCTTGTGCTAACTACCTGCACAGTGTCATTAATGCTAAATGATTTATGACGTGCCACATGCTGATCACAAAAAGGCCCAGAGCCTTGAGCATCTGCAGTGACCTGCATTCGGCTAGATAACTCAGTGAAGCCTTTTTTGTCTTTATGTTCAGTAGCATAAAGGAAATCACATTGATTGTAACCGTACAGTAGGTGTGGAAAGAGGTGAAACTGAACAAGGCTTGGCTGGAAACCTGTCATCTTGCAGAAAAATCACTGCTATCTGGGAGGTAAAAATATCCCACGATCCCCGCAGTGTGGTCATCCATCATGTCTGAAGTTTTAGGGCATAATTGAGAGATTTGGTTGCTGTAAGGAGGATGACTAATGCATTTTAGGATGAGACAGAGGATTTCTCTCTCTGTTTCTTTCCTTTCTCTTTGCCTTTTTGCTTCTCTCTCTCTCAGACGGAGAGAGTCGACAGGTCGACAGTTGCCCCTCGGGTTGATCATTTATTTTTTACGTCATGTATAATACATATCACACTAGAGGGCTGCATTGGGATTGGGTCCCGCCGGGTCCCGCGGGACCCAACGTAAATCTCGCGGGAGCGGGCGGTTTGAATTTTGCTGCGGGCGGGAATGGGCGGCTAAAAAAAACACCGCGGGAATCGGCGGGATAGGGAGGTTGCCTAACGACATGATGGAGAAGATGTCAATAGATGATGTAGAAAAGAACCTCAAACGAGGTATTTACAGCACAAAAGCTAAGCAAGGAAAGTCTGACATTTGGAGAAGTTTCTCAATTGTTTTGGTAGGCAAAGTCATGCGGTATAACGTTATATGTATCCACATATTGCGCAGCTGGCAAATACAGATACTTGATCATACCTCACCAAAAACGCTCAGCACTCCCTGCAGGTCAAGTTGACTGTTTGGTGTTTTTGACAAACAATACATAGAAGTTTAGTGAGTGGAAATGGATTGTTTCTAAATGTCCGTTTGCTATTTTGTGTTCACATTACGTTCTGTTGAAGCATGTTTTCTCAGGTTTCCTTTCAGTCGGTCACGTTCGACGAATTGGGATCTGTTTGTTGTTTCTCAATCTGGTTTTCTGTTTTGCAAAGCATTTTTTATGCAAAGTCTATTTTTATGTGCAAAGTTTTTGATGAAAACGAAATTATATTTGAATGTATTTGTCTTTTCTTTTTTTTTTTACATGTAGGCCAGGGAAACGAAACAAACAACCCCATGAATCTCTTTAATAATATCAATACAAATACGTGTTTTTTTTCCCCCTGCGGGACGGGAGAAGACACAAAATCAATGCATCTCTATTATTGTGCGGGAATAAATTCTCGGAGTTTTGCGGGTGCGGGCGGGAGTGGACATACATATTGCGGGAGCGGGCGGGAGTGTAACACATACGTTGCGGGAGCGGGCGGTAATGGTCAGAAATTCGGCGGGTGCGGGCGGGAGCGGGATGAAGAAAACAGTCCCGCGCAGGGCTCTATATCACACCACCCCCCTTCATT
Source organism: Gobio gobio (assembly GCF_949357685.1). Taxonomy (NCBI): domain Eukaryota; kingdom Metazoa; phylum Chordata; class Actinopteri; order Cypriniformes; family Gobionidae; genus Gobio; species Gobio gobio. The sequence continues at coordinate 36,226,048 of NC_137117.1, read as the reverse complement.
CACTCTCTGTTATCTTTGTCTCTGTACTGCTGTAATGGAGGCTTATGAGGATGAACAGCAGAGGTGGTTCCGTATGTTTACAATTTATTAATATTGACATCTAATCTAATCTAATGATGCGAAATTCTAATTCAAATAATTGAAGTGGAATTTAAAAAGAATACTCAATTAATTTGTTAATAGCACAAAACATTCTACTATCATACAACTATCATGACTTAAAAATTGTGGCAATATGTAAGGAATGATTGGTCGTTGAAATATTAGAAAATAATGCTCACCCGAGGTGGTAATACTGTGATAATTCTCTAATAATTCAACAGACTGGAGTCAATTATTCAGTTTATACTATGGTTATCACACCTCAAGACATTGTTCAGATGTCATAATTCAAGACATTTGTCATGTTTTGTCTTTAAAACGCTCTTGCGTGTAGGACTAATTTCTTACGCATCTTTATCCCACACCTCTGTTGCTGATTCCAAAACATAATTTTAGAGCTGTAACGGAGGCTTCAACCTCTGATAGCAGATGAATGCAATTAATAATGCAGTTATTAGAGGGAGAGAGAGAGATTAAGCACGTGTATTACCTGAGTCTGTGCATCTCTCAACAGTGTTCGGCAGCAGCTTCTCTACTAATAGCGAAACTGTAAGTTTATCTGCTTCAAGAACAGCACCATCATTACCTCGCTAGAGAGAAATGTCATGTTGCTTTTAAGTTGCTAAACTATTTTACTAATAAAATCATCAAAGCAGCGCTGACAACACGTTTCTGCACACGTGTGTGTCTGTGCTGTATGTGTGTGTGCGTTTGAGTGGGAGAAAGAGAGTATGTGCTTTCTGTACATAATGAAACGTAATTCTTCTGTCGTAAAAAAACATGAAAATAATTTGTCGTTTTTATCCTGTTGTTTACTATACTTATTTGCTTGGTCAGTGTGGTTGTGGGTTTTGATTTAGCTGTTGTCGGCTGTAAGGACCTTTGAAATAACTGAAATCATTTGGCGAAGTGATATGGAACTGTAATGCGGTCAAGAACTACTGGAACTACTTTAGCCGTGCGTTTCCCTGGAAAAAATAATTGCACACCTCAGAACGTTCGTCAACCAATCATATTCAAGCATTGAACAGCCCCTTAGTGTAAGTGCTTAATATTCTGCTCTTTAACTCTGTGAATTTGCATAATGATGGCAGATATGGTTATCAAATGAAATGAATAATTATGGGGTCATTACATGCAACGGATTATATCAAGCATGAACTGTCATGTCATGCTAAACATTCTGACTTGTTGATTCTCATTCATTGCACATGTTAGAAACGCTTATAAAATACATCTTGATTATTGATTATTGATTGAATTGTGTAAGCTTAGATTACAGATGTTTTCCGATAGCCAGATGTTATGTATTAAATTCAGAACAAACTGTCAGTGGCTTGTTTTGTATAGAGTGGTGCAGGTACGAGATAACTTTGTAGGTGTTTTTTGTGTGGTGAACACAAGCTCAAGACACTTTCACGTTTTATTCTACGACATAAAATACATCAGTACTACCCCACTCGTGATTTTTTTAAAGCTGTTGCGTGTCTTGAAAAAGGCGGATGCTAAGAAGTGGCTGTAATGGGACTACAGAGGCTGTCGGGGAGATTAAACGCCCTCACACCAGACAGGTAAACTCAGTCCGCTTTTACAGCATCATTATGTTCATAATAGTGCTCTTATAAGCTATTATAACTCAAACATTCTGGGAAATTGTTTTGAGATAAAAACTGAAAGAGTTGTCGGAAGTGTAGTGATGGTGATGTTGAAGTCGCGGTACCATGGTGTAGTTTGTTTATAGCCTACCTTTAGCTTTACTTTACTTCCGGTGACTGCATTTACGCTTCAAAATTCATAAAAGCTGTGTTCATCTGTGATAATTATCTTGATCGACGAAATGTGTAAGTATCAAAAACTTGTGTTGATCACAGAGCTTGTTTTTAGCGGTAATCCAAAAGCCTATGGGGAAATCCTATTGGGTTTTGTCTCGAGGGAACCAGTGTGATGCTAACTGCTAATTGCTAGCTGCTTTATATTTCTGTGGCATTGTGCTGTGTAGCCCCGCCCACAATGAAATATGATTGGTCCAAAATATGTTCTGATTTGTTATAATTGTGTCATATTGCACAGCTTTTTCGCTTTTAGTTCCGACAGACAAAGAACTTGTCACTGTAAACTTGTCTCAATGAGGTCGTATAGTATATTTATATCTTCATCAACTTTACATTGAATATCAGATCTCACACAGTCCAACTTTGAGGTTCTTCATCAAACCGCATGTGCTGCTCATTTTTCTGCCGTATTAGTTGTCAAGACATAATCCTAAATTTCCTGTTTCCCTTTTCCCCCTCCTGAGGGGTCATGTAGTCACCAGACAGGCTTTCACCTCCATGCAGACAGTCAGCCATACCTCATACAGGACGTCCTGTGCAGCAGGTAGAAACCCAAGATCCCAGTGGGGTCAAAAGTCACGAAGCACAAGGGCTGTGAGTTGCCATGGTATCCTGAAGCGATTGTTATTAGTCAGTTAGGGGGGTCTCTGATCCGTAAGGAAACCCGTGGAGAAGAGAAGGCTGTAAAAAGGAAAAGATACGGCTGAAAAGGAAAGTAAATATGTGGCAGAGACCCCCCAGCCAACTCATCCCTCTGAATCATCATTCAAACGCTACATGCTACTTTGAAACACCATCAATCCCAGCACCTACAGAGACTGAAGCCCCTTTCCACTATGACAGGCTTTGTACACTAGTGTCCAATAAATCATCTTGACTCACCATGACTGCTTGACTCACAAAAGTACTGGAATTACATAGTAGTGAGTAAGTGTTAGTCAGTGTTAAACTTTAGTCTAATCTAGCTCTGTCATTCATTCACTCTGGTGTTTTTGTCCATGTCTGTTAGCTTTGAGATCATATGCTCCTAAAATTTGACAAATTGAACTTTCAGTACATTCAAAATTGACCAAAATCATTCATCTCACAGTCAGAAACAGATCTAGCCACAAGATACACTATATTGCCAAAAGTTTTGGGACAGCTGCCTTTACATGCACAAGAACTTTAATGACATCCCATTCTTAATCTGTAGGGTTTAATATGGAGTCGGCACACCCTTTGCAGCTATAACAGCTTCAACTCTTCTGGGAAGGCTTTCCACAAGGTTTAGGAATGTGTTTATGGGAATTTTTACCATTCTTCTAGAAGAGCATTCGTGAGGTCAGGCACTGATGTTGGATGAGAAGGCCTGGCTCTCAGTCTCCGCTCTAATTCATCCCAAAGGTGTTCTATCGGGTTGAGGTCAGGACTCTGTGCAGGCCAGTCAAGTTCCTCCACACCAAACTCACTCATCTATGTCTTTATGGACTTTGCTTTGTTCACTGGTGCGCAGTCATGTTGGAACAGGAAGGGGCCGTCCCCAAACGGTTCCCACAAAGTTGGGAGCATGAAATTGTCAAAAATGTCTTGGTATGCTGAAGCATTGAGAGTTCCTTTCACTGGAACTAAGGGGCCAAGCCCAACCCCTGAAAAACAACCCCACACCATAATCCCTCTCCACCAAACTTTACACTTGGCACAATGCAGTCAGGCAAGTACCGTTCTCCTGGCAAATGCCAAACCCAAACTCGTCCATCAGATTGTCAGACAGAGAAGCGTGATTGGACACTCCAGAGAACACGTCTCCTCTCCTCTAGAGTCCAGTGGCGGCGTGCTTTACACCACTGCATCCAACGCTTTGCATTGCTCTTGGTGATGTAAGGTTTGGTTGAGATGCTCGGCCATGGAAACCCATTCCATGAAGCTCTCTACACACTGTTCTTGAGCTAATCTGAAGGCCACACAAAGTTTGGAGGTCTGGAGCTATTGTCTCTGCAGAAAGTTGGCGACTTCTGCACACTGTGTGCCTCAGCATGCGCTGACCCCGCTCTGTGATTTTACGTGGCCTACCACTTCATGGAGTTGCTGTTGTTCCCAAATGCTTTTAGTAGTGAGGAAATTTCACAAACGGACTTATTGCACAGGTGGCAACCTATAACGGTCCCACGCTTGAGTTCACTGAGCTCCTGAGAGAGACCCATTCTTTCACAAATGTTTGTAGAAGTGTCTGCATGCCTAGTGCTTGATTTTATACACCTGTGGCCATGGAAGTGATTGGAACACCTAAATTAAATGATGGAGGGGTGTCCCAATACTTTTGGCAATATAGTGTACATCTATATCTATAGCCACCATTTCACAGGGTCTTTACAGGACATACAAGTGCAAGAAAAACTTCAGTCCATGAAAAGCCCTGAATTGTGTTGTTCAAACGTAGATGCTTCCAGTGATACAATCTCTGCCCAATCTTAAAGCCAAAATTGTGTTGTTTAATGATGTTTAACACTGTAACTTTTATTTTCTTTTGTATTCTTTGGGAAAAGTACATCATAAATCATCATCAAACAACAACAGCAACCACCATAATATTAAAACTAAATTCAAAGGAAGAACAATGAAAGAAAGAGAAATGTAGTAATAATAACGCCCAAAGTGATGCATCAATAAAGTCTAGCAGCAGCTAACTTTAAAGAGCATATCTAAATAAAGATCTTTCCATTTGTGTAAATCCAGCAAAATAAGCAACAGACCATGAGGCCATGATATGCTTTCTAGAGACAATTCCACCTGATCTCATGAAAAAACAAGTAGGCTATTTTACAAGATGGCAATTTCACGTGAATTCATTTTTAGCCCTATACCCGCCCGTCAGTGTGCCGTAAGCAGATCATATGAAAACATATGAATGAGATGGTTCCAATTCAGCGAAACGCTAAATAGTTACAAATCACAACGAGATTGTGTTCAACGATTCAATATATCATGGGTGATGAAGATTGAGGAAGTTTGTAGCTGAACAAAAGAAACTACATTTGTAATCTAATTATGCTCTGTGATTAAAATGTGTGTTAAGTAAACTGTAGATTTGAGTTGTGGGATGTTTATTTATTTAGCTAAGTTATACACATAGTAGTATTACAATAGTGCTAATGTTTTATATGCAGTTATTTGGACCTGGAATTGGAACCAATGAAATGTATAGTGGGCGGAGCTACCTTCCAAAAAATAGAAATTAATTGCATCACCAAATTACATTAGATTTGTAACCTGTTGAGTGATTGTTTACTAAAAAAATTTCCAAATAACAAGTCTAGTGTTGTTTAAGGCTTCTTTTCAAGTTTTTCGATTACGTTTGTGTTTAAAATGGAACTTTATTACTGGTAATCAATCCAAACCAGTGTTGTTGGTTTAAAAACAATGACACTGTGAACTAGAATGTTTTCAGAGTACCGAGGCATGACATGAGTCACAACTGGGAAAGATGGAGGCAAACATCACCTCATGGATAAGGAGAGAATTACTGCACCCAGGCGTAGTGTTTGCCTGTGGCACGGTGGATCAGATGAATAGACAGAGTTGAACTTCACAGACTCCCCAGAGCTTGAGCAGTTGGCATGGATTGCTTGTTACACATCATCTGTGTGTTTGTCCGCGTGTGTGTTTGTGTTTTCTGCATGGCTGCACTTATTCGCGCATTTCAGGGAATACATTAGCGTGTGAGTTCATGCGTCTGTAGTGTAAGATCTGGTTCAGGCCCAAACATATTAGCAGTGATGCTGTTGTCGTGGTGGTAATGTGGAGGCTGTTCATCCATGTGAAGAATATGCGTGAAGACAAACAAGGATATACTGCTATTGGCTCCGAGTCTTTGTCTGTGGGTGTCATACATTCTAACCTCGTTTTCTCAAAGAGCTCAAGAAGAGAAGCTCATCAGCCTGTAGTCCTGTAGTTCTGCTGTGGAAATAGATGAAGAAGCTCGGCATTGTGGTTAATAATGAGGTCACAGCCCAGTCAAAGGCTTTATAAAGGTCAGGCTCTGTTAACTTGCCTCCTACTCCCTCTACAGGACAATGTGTGTAAGTACACTTGGCATAATATCCCTCAACTGCACAGACTTTGACAATATCTGACATATATACACCGATCTGGCAGGTGAAGTGAATAACACTGATTATCTCTTCATCACGGCACCTGTTAGTGGGTGGGATATATTAGGCAGCAAGTGAACATTTTGTCCTCAAAGTTGATGCGTTAGAAGCAGGGAAAATGGGCAAGAGTAAGGATTTGAGTGAGTTTGACAAGAGCCAAATTGTGATGGCTAGATGACTGGGTCAGAGCATCTCCAAAACTGCAGCTCTTGTGGGGTGTTCCCGGTCTGCAGTGGTCAGTGTCTATCAAAAGTGCTCCAAGGAAGGACCAGTGGAGAACCGGTGACAGGGTCATGGCCGGCCAAGGCTCATTGATGTACGTGGGGAGCGAAGGCTGTCCCGTGCGGTCCGATCAAACAGACGAGCTACTGGAGCTCAAATTGCTCAAGAAGTTAATGCTGGTTCTGATAGAAAGGTGTCAGAACCAGCATTTTGTATTGTGTATGGGGCTGCGTAGCCGCAGACCAGTCAGGGTGCCCATGCTGACCCCTGTCCACAGCCGAAAGCACCAACAGTGGCACCTGAGCATCAGAACTGGACCTCGGAGCAATGGAAGAAAGTGGCCTGGTCTGATGATTCACGATTTCTTTTACTTCACGTGGATGGCTGGGTGTGTATATATAAAAAAGCAATAAAAAGATATTGTCCTAGCATCGAGACGTATAGTTTTCCACAGGCAAGCACCGCTTCCATTTCCTTCAGAGGCTTAGCTGTCTCTGACTTCATCTGGTGATTTATGTTTTTCATTCTTTTTTGAAGCAGCCGATTTGTTCACAAATGACATTTGAATCTCTGCTGTGTTTCAACATGTTTCCTTTCCAGGGGTTAATTGAGGTCTAATGATGGCATTCTGATGTTGTTCGCTGGTGATTTTGGTTGTAATGTGCCATTGTCAGTGTTAATTTAGTGAGTGGGAGCAGTTAGCCGTGGGGGGTAATTGGGGTTGTTAGTAAAAAGGGGTAACCGGGATGAGTCATTAGGTCCTGTGATATCTTAGAGCCGCTGGGTATGAGGTCATTTCAACAGCTGGAATCAGTCAAGGTTTCCCTGACTCAATAGGATGATCAAACTTGCGCTGCTAATTTGAGCCAGCACGCATGATGTACCTCCACCCTGTGTGTGTGTGTGTGTGTATGTGTGTGTGTTTCTGCACCGATGTGGTGTGGAACCTCTGATGCTGCAGGACGGTCTCTGGGGGATCATGCAGCAATCAGCTGTGGTCAGTTTGTGTGTGTTTTGTGGGTGTAACCTGCACATTTCTGTCTTCAGCTCATTTCCCAGCAGTGCTCTGTGTTCTTTCGTCTGGGAGAATTCACTCCAGAATATTAATAATACACCACAGCAGGCAAACACTTGATTATTAATGCATGAACCCCGATATAAACACACACGTGTGATGGACGCGTGGTAGTATGCAATCTGATTTTTATTTTTATTGTGAATGATTGGCTGTACAGCATCACCATGTTTTTTTAGGAATAAAATGTTATATAAATCAGGCAAATAATACTTAAACAAGCCCTTCTGTACCTTCAGAATATACACTCACTAGCCACTTTATTAGGTAAACTTAGCTAGTATCGGGTTGGACCCTCTTTTGCTTTCAGAACTGCCTTAATTCTTCATGGCAGAGATTCAAATAGTGTGCTGAACACATTCCTCAGAGGTTTTGGTCCATATTGTCATAATATCATCACGCAGTTGCTGCAGATTTGTCGGCTGCTCATCCATGATGTGAATCTCCCGTTTTAGCACATCCCAAAACTGCTCTATTGGACTGAGATCTGGTGACTGTGAGGCCATTTGAGTTTAGTGAACTCACTGTCATGTTCAAGAAACCAGTTTGAGATGATTTGAGCTTTGAGACGCCACATTATCCTGCTGGAAGTATCCATCAGAAGATAATACACGGTCATTAAGGGATGGACATGGTCAGCAACAATACTCAGGTCGGCTGTGGCGTTTAAACAATGCTCAGTTGGTACTAAGAGGTCCAAAGTGTGCCAAGAAAATACCCCTCACACCATTACACCACCAGTATCCTGAACTGTTGATACAAGGCAGAATGAATCTATACTTTCATGTTGTTTTACGCCAAATTCTGACTCGACCGTCTGAATGCAGACTCAGTTTTGGTGTCCTGTGTGAACTGTAGCCTCAGTTTGCTGTTCTTATCTGACAGGAGTGTCACCGGTGTGTCTTCTGCTGCTGTCGCTGGTCTGCTTCAAGGTTGGAAGTGTTGTGTGTTCAGAGATGCTCTTCTGCAGACCTCGGTTGTAGCGAGTGGTTATTTGAGTTACTGTTGTCTTTCTATCATCTGAAGCAGTCTGTTCCTTCTCCTCTGACCTCTGGCATCAACAAGGCATTTTCACCTACAGAACTGCCGCTCACTGGATACTTTCTCTTTTTCAGACCATTCTCTGTAAACCCTTGAGATGGCTGCGTGTGAAAATCCCAGTAGATCAGCAGTCTCTGAAATACTCAGACCAGCCCGTCTGGCACCAACAACCAGGCCACGTTCAAAGTCACTTAAATTACTTTTCTTCCCTATTCTGATGCTCATTTTGATCTTCAACAGATCATCTTGATCATGTCTACATGCCTAAATGAGTTGCTGCCATGTGATTGGCTGAGTAGATATTGCAGTTGGACAGGTGTACACAATAAAGTGGCCAGTGAGTGTAGATAGAAATCAAACTGTAAATGTTGGTGTATGAAAGTGCTGCTGAAGAGGAGGAAAAAACTATTTTGAGAAAACTGCCTTGTATATAAGGTATGTATCGTATATAAATCTACAGACACAAACGGATAAAGTGCAATAAAATGTGTATTTTGAACGTTTTCTTTCCACTAGTCTGATGTTATGGAAGAAAAATAGCTAAAAATCACAGAATTGACCAGTGAATGAAAGAACAATGTTTTTGTCTGTAGTGTCTTAATTAATAAATTATTCAGGTTAATAGTTTGTGTTCATCACATATTTCATATAAACAATAATAAATCTGCCAATTTTTGCCTTTTTTTCTCCAGTTCTGTCTTCATACTCCTCTGGTACTCTGATGGAAATGATAGTACGATAGCGCTACAGAAAAGTAACAGTTCTCTATTGTTGTAAGGCCAGTGGTGACCTCACGTTTTGTGGAGGTAAAGCTGAAGGTAGTTCTGTGGGTGACAAACCTTATCTCCTCTCTCCCACGCCATCACCAATCAAAACAGAATGGACACAGGTTCCCGGGGGCACTGGGAAGGACACACATTTTCCATAGGACATAGGATGAGTGCAGACTAATTCAACACTAAACGGCGTGAGATCGGCAGGGGTAGCGGTCTGCAGGATAGGCGGCTGGAGAATAGCTTCATTGTTGTCATCAAAGTGATCATAAGCTTGGAGAGCTTTTGTCTGTCGCGTGCCCTCTTTAGCCAGCGCTCTTTACCCCTGTGGGGATGTGTGGAGGGGGCGGTTTGTGGGTGTGCTGGAGGAAAATATACATGCCATACATGGTCCTATTAAATTTGTGTAATTTACAAAACCTGTGCTCTTATTTTCTATGATCTACATATTGAGTGTATACTTTTGTAATATGTATATTTATGCAAAAATAATGTGTATTTAGTTGGAAAAAAGGCAACCAATTCCATAAAAAACTGTTTGGAGTCAGTACAAATGATATAATATAAAATGTAGAAATAACGCTTTATTTAAAAATCTTTTTTTTGAATACCCTGTGGTTAAAACGGCCTTTGTTTTTATTCTTCTGCTCTCAGACAGTCTTTGTGTACCTGCCCAGGGGTCTCAAATGCTTTGCTCGTGTCACCGTGAAATCAATTCTCTTTCCTGTCATTATAATGTTGTGTTCAAGTGAGAGGGAAATCACTTTGAAACCCATGAAAATTTAATGAAAATTTCTCTACTGCTTTCGGAGAGTAAAAATAACAAAGACCAGGAACCAGCGATGATAGTAAATGTGCTATGTCATTTACAGTTGAGCGTTCATTGGTAAGGACAGGCCTTCAGATATCATTTATTTATTTAATTTTTTGGTCGTCCTTTGTTGTAATTTAAATATGTGCTTCTACTTTGTGTCAACACTGGGGACAATATCAAGTACAGCTTTTTTTAAGATAACAATACATTATGTATTTAATACATACATTTAATTCACTAACACAATATTTGTGAATTAATTATTGCTGTTTTGGCCTATTTTCAGCAGTTCTTAGTCATTTGTTTCCTCTTAAGATAGAAAATCTAATTAATTCTCCAATTAACCCACATGTCTGTCTTCCAGCAGTGGCACTGCATTATCATTTGATTGTTTTCTTGGCTATATATCAGAAAATGTAACATTGGAAAGTATGATATTCCTCCCATCTGCTGTATTCAAATTGAGGAATCTGTCATCACTGTAGATATTCCAGCAAAGTTGGACCTTATTATTTGCAAAAATGTTACATCAGTCATTTTGCCACTTGTCGTGGAAACAAAAATACTTTTAAACACACATTACAGACGTTGTTCACCAAACCCGGCGCTTTTTTCCTCTTTATTCGCGCTTTTCTTGCCACCTCGGAAGCCGCAGCAAATATCCGGGCTTGGTTTTCCAGACTAAAACTCCTCATGCTGTGAATGCTTTTGTCATTAGTGGCTTCAGAATGCCCTGATGGTGCTCTAGCTCAGCGGAGCATCTCTTTTCAAATAAACCATTTAAACTAAAAGCACTATGTGGATTTACCCCTTACAACATCTGCAAGGATGCAAATATCCAGTCATGGCAATGTACATTTAGTGTGCATTAAAGGCTGTTAAGAAGTCATGGTGTGTAAAGAGATTTTAACTAAAAAATAAGGATTTTTGAGATCCTGACAATCAAACTGGCATAATGCTCTTCTTTCCTGTGTCTGGAGCCCTTGAGCAAAATGCCCCATCTGGCCACATCATTTGACTGTTGTATGCTTGTCAACATGATGCTAGTGTAACCCCTCCGGTTCTACTCTCAGCGCTCCAAGCGGGATTCGAACCGGCGTTTCTGGAACGGGAGGCAGGGTTGCTAACAAGGATGCTAAAGACCGCAGCCATCGCTAGTGCTCTTCTTGAGAACAGGCGGGTGACAGGGCTCCAGACTTTGGTAGCGCTGGGGCGATTTTTAATCATAAATTTAATTAAGTGCTAGTAATGCATAAGAGCAGTTACTAATAATATTAAATGTTTGTTTATTGGGAATTTGACAGTAAAGCACTGAGCTTGAAATAAGATGCAGATTGAATTAACTTTTATTAACAACAGTAACATACAACAACCTAAACGTTTAAATATTCTACTCTGATTAAATGTACCATTTCTATACTGAACTGACCGTCAGCTTCAGTGATTATAAAACTTGCTTTCTATGTAATTCTGTCACAATTTGAAGAAAAGAAAAGGTTTTTCATAAGACTTTGTGACTTCCTTTTGTCCATATATTATAGGGAGTGGAAATTGCTAATAAGTCACTAAGTTCTCCTATGCCACCATCTACTGGTTAAAGTGGCAATTTTGTGTCTTTACAAATTAAAGTGTTTGTTCGCTACAAAGTGTTAGTTTTCCTACATCTTTAAACTTTTACTTTTACAAATCATTAAAAATAACATTAACTTTGAAGCACTTTAACCCTTAAATGCATGAATATTTCGGCAATCGTTATTACATATTTAGGTCTTTAGCGACCCGGATCTATATCCAACACGGAAGGATCTCGAATTGCCGCAATAGTATAAAACTCTCTTGATATTTAAATAACTATAAAATAATAAAATAAAGAATATTTTGTTACCTGTTGGAACTTGGATGGTTTCAGTCTGAGCAGATGTTTTATACCATCATCACTGTCCTCGTCAGAGCTCATTTCAGTACATTCAGCATCTGACTCATATTAATCTCAAACATAATCTCAAAAGATTTCAACGTATTCAAAATCAATATTTAGATCTCTGACAGCTTCTTCAGCAGAGTCACCATTAGTGACAGTGACAGTAATATTTGACAGCGTTCAGTTCTTGCTCTGCAGTAAATCTCTGAGACATTTCAAGTTTTTATGATGATTCTTCTATTCTTTTGTTTTCTGCCTGCGGTGAGTGAAACGTCACTTCATCATTTTGTGTCAGACATTGCCACCTTGAGGATTAAAGGTGAACTGCACTTATTCAGTCATCAAAGACTCAATTATTGTTGTGCAGAAAAAATAATCTTACACTGTTACACACCTCGGGTCGTTAGCGACCCTACACAATTTTTACAAAAAAATTATGGGAAAACTTTTATATTTTTTTTTTCTTGTTATATTGTTTATAATGAATTGATTGAGGAATAGTATTCTGTGGTTTAACTTTAAAAAAATGAATGAGGGGAAGGGTAGTGAATGACATCCCGGGTCAGTAAAGACCCTAGGTGTGCGTTTAAGGGTTGAAAAGTCCTTGAAAAGTGCTTGAATTTCACTCTCAAAAGTTTGCATGAACCCTGGAATTAATCACGTAAAAACGTTCAACTATTTCTGCCACAATACCATGGTTACAGGTAGTTAGCGTTGCTACATTAAATCCATGGTGAACGTTGGTGAATTGTGGACTGAAAAGCCTTCAATAATTTGTTCTTTCATGGCACAATGTTTCTCCTGGTTTCCACATAAGAGCAGTTTGATTTGATATCTATGGTTTATAACAGAGATTTCTGAAGAGATCGCTGAATTTGAATGCTTTTCACTATATCTTGCTATATCTGCGGCGAATTCAAACGTTTTCTCACTGGATCTCTCAGCCTTGTGTAGTAACGGTGTCGCATGCTCGAGATCGGCCCTTGAGTGCCTTTTCTGAGCTTGTGCGGCACTGTCTATTATTGCTCTGAGCTGATAAATGCAACACAGCTCAAAAGAGTAGTGTGGTTTCATTCCACTTTCATATGCAACAGAAATGGCAGCTCGTATCAGTTGGGCAACATGGTGGTGGCACCAGTGCGACCTCTAACAAAATGTAATCACACCAATAAGAAAAAAAGGTCGCAAAATGTGAAGTTTACCTGCATAGCTCTTTAATAGCTGGCTTTTGTTATACGGGTGGTTGCCAGGGCATTCAAGTGTTTGTTAGCACATTGCTATGGAGTTTCTAGGATGTCCTGGGTGGTTTCTATGGTGTTGCTAGGGTGTTCTGAGTGATTGCTAGGTGGCTATCTACATGCCAAAATCTAAGTTTATAGAAATTCATATTTATTCATACAATATTATGTACACGTATATACAAACACATAATGTTGTATTATTGTGCTAACCCTAAGTAGCAATAGTAACATTAAAGCTTGTCTTAGTAAACACCAGTAATGAATTTCAAAAGCCACTGTCTAGACACTGTATGGAAAAGCACAATTGCTTTTCTCTTTTATTATGCCTTGTCCACTGGCTTGAGAAATAGTCAGTTGCTGGTGTGGGAGTGACAGATGAGAGTGTGAAGAGATGGAGGTAGAGGAGAGGTGGTGGCGAGCAGTCAAACAAAGCTCTTATCTGTGTTGAGGAGTTGACCTGTGAGCCGTGTGCCTCTGGCTGTTGTTCAGACCCAGTCGGCATGTCATAATATTATATCTGCTCTGTCTGCTTCCACCTCTATGTATTTCTCTTTTTCTGTTGGTTTCCATCAACCCTTTTCTCTACTACAGTATAATGATTTTATACTGCACTGCTCTGTCACATACTCCCATTGTACCACTCACACAATTGCGTTGCTTTGTCCCAAAACCTAGTGAGCTGCCTACCGAGGTAGCATTTTCCCATCACAGTCCTGCTCCTGATGGAAAGGCTGCTCCAGAAGCTAGGCATCTTCTGTTTTTTTTTTCTTTTGAGATACCCTGTTTTAACCAAATTGTAAGGCAGAATGAATATTTTGTGGTATAGGCAATCGCATAATGCATAGAAAATAAGTCCAAGATGGCGTTAACTTACATTCCATTCTATACTGTAAATATTTTTTATGTAGTTTTTAAATAGTGTAGCAAATATGTATTGTTATATGGGTATTGTCCCATTAGCTTAGCAATACTAACAGCAAACAATTTTTGAATTACATTACATTACATTACATTACATTAATGCATTTGGCAGACGCTTTTATCCAAAGCGACTTACATTGCATTCAAGGTACACATTTTACATTTGGTCAGTTCTTGCTTTCCCTGGGAATCGAACCCATGATCTTGGTGTTGCTAGCGCCATGCTCTACTGTTTGAGCTACGAATTACTCATACAAAGCACTATTTTTGTAGAGTTGCTGCCGATGTGTATCCCAAATGAGTCGCTAATATGGCTCCATGGCGGTTAGGATTCTGCCTAGGTAAGCAGCAAAGCTAGTTTTTGATGCTAATAAAATAGCTTTCCGTCATCTGTCTTCATGTTGTGTACTTCAGAAACACTCATGCTGTATATGAATCTAGTGGTTTCATTTCCTACTGTCCCTCAAATGCAATAAAATGATAAGATTCCTTTGTCTCCTTGGCTGATTTGTTTTCCCGTCCTCTCCCAGAGCGTTTAGCTGTGCTGGCATGTTGCTGATACAGTGGTGTTGACCTCACGTCATGCCCTGAGGCACGGCTCTCTCCCACGATCTCAGGTGAATTCTGGAAAGGAGTCTTCATTGTTACATTGGTTAAAAATGAGAAAACTAGGAGTGTCCGAAGATTAGGGGTGTGTTCACACTTGTAGTTCGGTTCTCTTGGTTCTTTTGGTCCCGACCAAAAAGAAAATAATAGATTTAGTCCTGTTCGCTTAGCGTTCACACTGTCATTTTTAAGACCGAACTGACCGAAAAAAAAATCCAAACATCCAAACCAATGCTGTGTGTTGGGCTAAATGTGCTCAATATTGTGTGTACGTATGATGGTATTTTGACCCGCTGAGAACTCGTGAAGAGCTTAAAAAATGTGTAAAGGAGTCAAAACAGCAGCAGGAATTCCTTGGTTGCACACAAAACGAAGATCTGCTGCGTGGAGACAGCATTTCTGATACCTGTACCGAACTGTAATGGACAAAAAAATGTATGCTTGAGAATTCTGTCCTTTTAGGGTGTTTTTGGTTCGTTTTGATGTCTTTGGTCAGTGTTGCGTTCATATTTCAGTCGAACCGCACCAGAGTTTATTTGGAAGCGGACCGAGACCCATCTTTTCAGCGGTCTCAGTCTGTTTTTGGTGTGCATCAGGGTTCACACCGCAGCGTTCACTCTTATTCAAAAAAAGAACCACACTATAGGGTGACCAAACGTCCTGTTTTCCCAGGACATGTCCTGTTTTCAAGTCCTGTCCTGGGCCAAATATAACAGTTTTCTATCCATACAGAGGGGGCATACTTTAAATGTATTGAAATGAATAAGGCGTCTTTGAGTAAACTTCGAGTGTCATTTGAGTATCTCATTGCCAGGCTGAGTGTCCTAGTTTTCGGTAATCAAAATATGGTCACCCTAACTAACAGAGCAATCGCTCCAGAGTTGGTTTTAATCAAACCAAACCTGACAAATGTGAACACACCTTAAAATAAGATTTGAAAACAAAACTAGGGCTAATGGGCCTTTGAATATTGTTCTGGACAATGGGGGTCCTTGGAGTCAAAAAGGTCAAGAACCACGGTGGTATCGGTAGTATCGGTAGTAGGTTGCATGGCGGTTAGCATGCTGGCTATGTAGGCAGTGAAACTAGTTTTTTGAAGCACTTTCTGTCATTTAACATGTTGTGTACTTCAGAAACGCTGTATATGAATCTTGTGGTTTCGTCAACCTCACCCCCTCAAATGCAACAAAATGCATATTCCTTTGTCTCTTTCTCTGAATTGTTTTCCCATCCTCTCCCAGAGCGTTTAGCTGTGTTGGCATGTTGTTGATACAGTGGTGTTGACCTCGCATCATGCCCTGAGGCATGACTCCTCTGACATCTCTCCCACGATCTCAGGTGGATTCTGGAAAGGAGTCAAGTGACCCTAACAAACCCACCACTCCTCCACATGGGCTGAAGGTCGTCACTCAGCACAGACTAGTGGGAGGCTGATGCTAATTGGATGAAGTTTGACAAACACCCCCGTCCCCCACCCACCCCCCTTGTCTAAAACATGTCCTGACTTGTGAGACATGGGGATTGAGTGATGAAAATGCTGTCATTAGCCAGGAATGCTGTCAATCATATATGCTTCCATAGAGATTTTTGAATTTGGGCCAGACTTTTTTGGGGAAAAATTGTGACGATGAGATTTGGTGTTACTCCAAAATAAATTGACCTTTAGGGAAACATGAAAGTGAAAAAATTCCCAAATGGAAAAGAACAGCAAAGCGCAGGCTCTACTATATTATTACAGTCTGGTTGGACTATCAACAGCTGTGTTTAAATGGCTCTAAAGCGTGTTTCTTTCTGTCTGTAGTATACTGTGGCTATTGCATCACTATGCTGCTTTATTCATTACCCAGAAGGCTTTTTTTTCCGGCATCATCATTATGGGCTCCTCAAGGTTGCCACGTTATATATACCAATGATTCCTTCTCCATTCGCCTAGTCTCAGATTCTCATATATTGCTCATTTGCCCTAAAGCTATAGATAGAAAAGCTGGAATAGATGCATTTTGTGTGCTGTAATGACAAAGTTACATTTCAAAGATAAATCTGATTGGAACAAAGAAGCGTAGGGAATTGCAGAATTTGTGCCGTCACAACCTGACTAAGTTATTGTTGTTTTATGTGCTAAGGACATTATCCTGCTCCATGGCCACTGACGTTAACAAGCCCTGGTTTGCGACCAACTAAAGGAAAACCATCCTTTTCACCCAAAAACCATAAGTTACTCTGTTATCTCTGTTATCATTTACACTCAAGTTGTGTGACTTTCTTTGTTTGGAATCCAAAAGAAGATATTTGAAGAATGATATGCTGTCTCAAAATTTCAACCTCCAAAACGTTGCAACGATCATACATTTTTCATGGCAGATTCCAATTTTAAAGGTGCAGTGTGTATATTTTACCAGTTCCCAATTTTATTTTTCCTTTAAGCAAATGTATTTGTTGTTTATTTGTTTTATAACAGACCAAACTGGCCTTAAACAAAAAATATATATCTGTAGCCATTTAAAAATTAGAGGCAAACACTGAATTTAATCATGATCCAAACAAAGATGTTACACACATGAATCTGGAGCAGTTGTTTTTTTTTAATTTAAATTACATTGTATAATTTCCAGATTTAAAGCAAAAACAGAATGGTCTGACTTTAGATTTGTGAAATTATGCTACATAAGACACCTGGAGAAAACAAAAACAGCAGACGAAATGTAAATTCACTCTCTGACAGTAGGTGGCGCTTATGGAACAGCAGCGGTTTCTTTGGGTATTCTTTATACAGAGGTAAAAAAAAAAAAAAATCAAAACCGGACTGGAACGAAAACCGACTGGTTCTGACCGGTGCGTCTTCAGTTTATAAAAGCACTACTGGCATATTCTGGCAAGCAAGCCTTCAAACGAAAGGCTTTAGTTTTCTTTCAAATCAAATCAAATAGTGCTGGGCAATCAATTAATCGCGATTAATCGCATCCAAAATAAAAGTTCATGTTTACATAATATATGTGTGTGTATAATTATATGTGTATTTATATATACATAATAATTATACACAGTACACACACATATATTATGTAAACATGAACTTTTATTTTGGATGCGATTAATTGATTGCCCAGCACTAAAATAAAATTAAACCATTGATAATTTATGATAAAATAAACCTCAAACATCTACTAATATCAAACCTCATTGATTCTTGGATGTCATGTGACCAAACGTCATGACAGCTAAGTATATTATGACAGAATTTTCATGTTTGGGTAAGCTATCCCTAAGGGGCTGGTGCTGAGGCAATTTTTCCAGCCCAGAACCTCTTCAGTGGCAGCACAAAAAAAAGTTCCAGATTGGACACCAGCTCTGGCACCAGTTAGAGTTCGAGTAAAAGCAGGATGAGTTTGCCTGCCTGACTACCTCTGCTGCAGAGACACCCTCCTGCTGGGACTGTGCAAATCATGACCTCAGTCATTGAAATCTCCCTCAGTTGTTCCTCCAATCCTCAACTGCCCATGGTCCTTTTTCTAAGCTCGTGAAATAAATGCGCATGTATTCTTGAACTGAATGATCCGGAAGGTCTCTAATCCCCTCTCAACTCACCAAAGGAGTGTGATCTGAAAGGAAGGGGTCAAGAGTGATTAGAGAAGCTGGCACAACTGAATGCCCTGAAAGCTGGTGCTTAAGGGGGGCTGGGTAGTCTGCAAATCTCTCGACATGCCAGCCAAATCTTAATGTGAGAGCAAATTGCTTTGGAGGACTAGACACAATGGTGATGACGTGAAGAACTGAGAATGAAGTTAATAAAGTGACTTGGCCTCTCTCTTGGCCCAGTTTGAGATGGACACCCATCCGTTTAAATGCTCTGACCGTTGCAATCATAACAAACTAAGTGGACAAAGACACAAGTTTACTCTTGTACAAATGCCACATTTTCTTTCACTTGCTCTAAGTCTAAATGTTCTGTGTTAATAGAAGCAAGGGCTTCCTCTCTTGTAGGAGAAGAAAAAATGATCAACTGTTGTTTGACACAGAAATAGTGTTGACGTCTGAGCAGCTCTTTGGAGAAACTTAGGCTGTGAAGTAAACTGGCTGTGAATTCTTCGGCTGGACTTTGGAATTGAACACTTTGTGTATCTCTAACTATCTACTTAACCTTACTGGACTCAGTGAAGGAACCCAATCTATCAGCCCCTGTCACTCCTCGACTTAACAGTTAGCTCTGGGGAATTTCACAACAATTTGAGGCCAAAGTGGGGCGGAATGGCCACATAGTCAACTGAAGTTTTGATGTTTTCCAACATCAAAAGGATTAAGCTCATTCAACTAGTCCCACTCAGAACCATTTCTCTGTCCAAGCTGTCTGGGTGGGCCAGGGGAATAATCGTGCGGAGGGGACGCGCAAAACAATATTGAGCAAAGAAGAGTGGAAGTGAAATTGGAGAGGAAGTCCTTCAAAACCAGCAGATGTGTTTTTCCAGAGTTTAAACTTAGTAAGTGCCATGGTCATTGCATCACTTTCTTCTGTGAAACACAAAAGTAGATATTTTGTTCACACTGTTATTTTTCCATACAATGAAAGCAGACAGTGACCAGGGGCTGTCAAGATTCCAAAGTAACAAAAAAGTATTTTGAAGCCATGTGATAACTTTGTACGACGAACAGACTGAAATGTACGCCTTTCCTGCCAACACAACTCTCAAAATTGCAAAAATATGTTCAACGCTTAGAAGAGGGAATCGAGGAAGAACACTCAAACAAATACACAGCTTCACACATCACAGGGTCAAACAATGAGATCTTAAGGGGTCTGAAATGCATGGGACTCACTGATATTTCCCTGTAAGCCGTCATGCATCATTCCTTCTCTCTCCTTTCCATCCACCTGCTAAGGCAAGCCCCACACTCACCCTTCTTTAAAATAAAATACCCTGTGGGAGAGCCACTCAGTCACATCAGCTCACCTTTCTCTCATAAAAGGACTAAATGGGACAAGAAACGCCCGACAAAGCAGAGCAGCCAACCAGCTAAAGCGCAGCGGCTCCTGCTAAAGAGATTGGAGTGTTCTGGAGTAGCCCTGGGTTTGGCTCTTCTGTCTGACCACAGCATAGACAGTGGCAATAGACTTAGGAGTAGGATAGAGTGTTTAAAGGTTTTCCCCCCTTCTCCTGAGGTCAGTTTTACTGTCATTTACAATGGAAAGTTGGGAATTAGGGTGAAATAGCTTCTTGTTAAAGTTATTCTCCAAGAATTCCTCTCTAATGGTGTCCTATATCTCCTAAATCTGAGCTAGATTTGAAGCTGCGTTGTCTTTCTTTTGTAAAAAACAAAACAAAAAAACAACCTTTTATTTAATGCAGCTGTGTTTAATTAAGTCAGATAGAAGCTTGGCTTTTGCAGAAGTCTGGTTTCCTCGTAGTAGTTGCATGCTTCACTTAATGTGAATCATGCCATATCAAGATGTGTTTTAAGATAAAACATTATGTGAAGCTTGAGAGAAAGAAGGAACTAATTCTTACCAAGAGGTACCATGCTTCCTTTGCTGCAGACGTTATTAGAGAACAGGAAGGGTTAAGGGCCACATCATACAGTGAAGGAAGTCAGCTTTAAAAATATCTGGACGTTGGTTGTACTCTTTGGGTTATGGGCCACCACGGAGGACTCAGAGGCTCCAAAGAAAACATTGACTGTTGATGATACACACCTAATGTAGATGTGGAAACTTCTTGAGCCCATTATTCTGAGACTGTACAGATCTCATGGGAGGGGAGACACAAATATGCAGGGGCCATATTTTCAGTGTGCTTTATCAGTACAAAAGTGGACAAGTTTTCTTAGGGTGGAGTTATGGGCCGAATGGTTAGGAATTTTTTTCAAATGATGAACTTCCATTTGGGGTGTTCCAGAAAAGTCCAAAGATTTCGGGTGTATCTAAGGAAATGTAGCCTGTTCGTCATCAGTCAGCACTGTGCCCTCCTACAATGGATCTCATTGTGCACTGCGGAGTGTAGACTGGCAGCAGTGACACTTATACAGTGAAAGCCAACATGGGGATAGGTGGGAGTTTGTTCATTCACCCGCACACACCCACACATGGAATCAGTCCATCCACTCGCATACTTTCAGGTCAGGGATACTCATTTATTCAATCATATTGGAGTCCTCCTTGCAGGATTATATGATTGAGTAATCATTGTTTGCTCCTTAAGTCTTTCAAACTCGAATGTTGCCAAGGGAATCGGCTCCTAAAAGAAGGGAGTGAATAAGACAGGGAGTGGTAGCTCCTGAGTTCTAGATAAGGTGGATGAGGACTCCCAGGTCTCCTCGGTGTTCCTCGGTTGCTCTTTCATCTCTTGAACGCTGACAGTTTCCCAGGGAAATCAAAGTCTCCAGTCGGTGCCCAGCCATTATGTTGAGGAAGGGGCCGTAACAATCGCCACAGTTGCCAATTAAGTCAACCACTAGGACTGCTTAGAGTACAGATCCTGGGAGAAGTAGGGGGTATGGAAAGACTGTTAGAGGTCAGAGGTGTGCTACTTCTGAACTGCGGACACCTTCAAAAGGAATGCTGTTGAAATAAACCTGAAGAACGTATTGCTTGCCCTTGCAAAACTTGCTGCCATGATTTTGAGTTACCTTTATGGTTTTTGTTGTGTTGCTATGTGGTTATGCAAGGTTTTGTGTGCTTTCTAGTTAATTCCTACTCTAGGTGGTTGCTTACTGGTCAAAAGAGTCCACATGCAAGTCTCTGAAATTCTGGTCCCTAGACATGAATCGGATCCCTCCTTCCAAGTAACTGCAATTTTTTGCGCATTTTATTGCTCGACAGCCAGCAACGTTAGCCTAAGTTCTTACAACTTACATGACAGTTTTAATACTTCTTAGGGACTTGTTGAAATTGCTAGCACCAAGTATGAGCAATAGTCATGGTGATGATTTTTGTCCTAAAACATTTCATCATCAAAATCACAGACTTTACCATACAGTGTCAAGTACTGGTACATTTACATACTGGTGTTTATTGGAATTACTCAACTTCATTAGTTACTCAGGTCATCCGTAATTGCTAAAACCAGACACACTGGTCTCCACAAGCATTTATGGGGTGCAATAAAACCGCAATGACTCGATTACAGCTGTGTTGGATATGCTGGCTCAACGCTCTGACCACAGCACCCCATCTCAGAGGGAGATCAGAGAAGCAGGGGAGGGAAATCATTCATTATACGGGACTCTTTGCTCATTAGTGTCCCTTTTGTTCCTTGCCCTTTCTCCCTGTCGTCTCCTGGTGCCAGGCAACACTGCGGGCAAGAGACTGGCACACCTGCAGTTGCTGTCTTTGTGCACGCTGCCAAAGGACCAATCAAGCATGTCTGTCACATCCTTAAAACAGACACACACTCACACACACCTGGCTAGGCGCTAAACAACATCAGGGCCACCAGCGATGTGTGTGACTGCTCGATGCGTGGGATGTGTGTGTGCGCGCGCGCACGCGTTTGTGTGTGTGCAATGGAAGAAGACCCTCTTTGTCCCTTTCTTTCTGGGCTATCCTCTGTTCTTAGAGGTTTATTCATGATATCGTCTCAGTGGTTCCAACAGAGTCTTGGCTTTCTTCAAGCAGACTGTTCATTTAGAAAAGCAGTCTATTGACTATACAGAAGAAGAGTGTCTTTTCACTGCTGTCCTCTTTACAGAGCTGTGTAGTTTGTTCATGTTCAGAGCAAAGTCCCTCTCTCTACTGTTATGTCTTTTCAGGAATAAACTTTTTTTTTCTAAAGCCAAGCCTGCTGATGTAATTTTCACAGTTTGGTAAATGCATATTGTTTCTTTAAATTGTTGGGTAGATGGCAGTTGAAGTGAATGTGCCTGGATCTTGTTCTGATTTAAAAAGAAAGATTTACAGCAGGGCCGTACCCCGATTGACATTAAGAGAGACACATCCCACAGAAAATTACACTAGTGATCAATCAACATGGGTTTGTCAATGACCCATTCCCAAAAGTTTGACTGTATATACCCTACGGTATATGTAAACTCACCGCAAGCCTGTGAGTGATATGAAAATGATTTTAATAGACTTTAAAATTCAAAGATTGTTTTAAAGCTACACCTCATATACATTTTTAAAAATTGACATTTTATGTTGGTTTATGTCTATGTATTCTTCATGTCCTGGACCCTTATTTGCACTAGGAAACTGTATATATAAAAACAAACTTACCTTTTTTTAATGAGAGAACATGATGTGATTTATTGTGAATAAATGACCAAAAATTACGAATCTTAATTGCTCAATCAATCAATATCCATGTAAGTGTCATCAAAACACTCCATTTACGGAACTAGGATGACTCAATCATGATTATGTAATGACATTACGTTACATTTTAGTAGTGCAGATTATAATCTCACATTGTTAGGGTGCGTCTCATTCAACTCCCAGTAGTCAGGACACTGATCAAGGGAGTCGGCCATTTTAGGGGCTGTCTCAATCGCAGAATCCTTCTAGTGCACTAAAACGTTTGCTCCCTAAAAAGTCCAGCAAAACCCAGTGTGCATTGATGCTCACTATGCTCCCTTAACAGAAGTTCTGAAGCACGAAACTTAAATCCCGTGAGCCAACTCAATACACATAACCGATAACGACACGTGATATATGCTTTTAAAAACAGAAAGCATTATTTTATTATACCGTTAGACAGGTAATGAACACAATCTAGCTAACATTTATATATATTTTTTATGTCTGAAATGTTGCATGTATATGTAACAAACTATGTATTTATCATAATGTACTTTAAATAACATTACAAGAAACTGGACGCACCCTTAGTGTGTAGCCTACTTGTCGCATGGCTTGTAGTTGCACATTTGATATTGGTATTAAGAGAAAGATTTCTGTCGGCCTATATGAAAACTGAAGCCAGGGTCATAAGCATCATAACTATGAAAAGTGGTAACAAGAAACGACAAGTCAATTTTAATTCAGTTTATTCAGTCATATCCGTTGCAGCCAAGTTCATTCGATTCAGTTAATTGAGTCATATCAATTGATTCAGTCAAATTCATTTAATTAAGTGAAATTGACTCAGTCAAATTAAACTCATTTGATTCAGTCCTATTACTTTAGTATTTTTGCCTTGAATAACACCATATAAATCACATTTACAGAGACATCTCTGAAGAGCTGAATGATGCTTACAGTACAGTAATGCTATCTGGCATTATCGGTTTGATGATTGAGTCCGTCTGAGAGACTCACAGCTGGCTTCGCTGAGGAGAGAAAGACAAGAGAAGGGGGTGGACATTTGGGGGTGTTTCCTTTCCTCTCCTCCCCTCTATCTCTCTCATTCTCTCTCGCTCTCAATGTGAGCCAGGAGCTCTGCGCAGAGAGCCGCTTCTCATTCAAACCTCCCAAAAGAGCCACAACAAGCAACCGCGGGATGTTATACCGTATGTAGTATGTGAGCCGGAACAAAGCGGAGTGAGAGACATAATGAGCGGGCGGGTTCTCAACGGGAAAATGCTGCAGCTTCAGGGTCAGAGAGCTGGACGGACAATGCACTATCATCTCTCAAGGTAACGCGAACGGGTGCCGGACCACTTCTGAATCTCAATCTCAACGCGGGTTCGCATTGTTTCTTAAAACATGAGAGTTGTGTCAGTGCGGTTTGAACACTATTGACCAATATCAATGTATATAGGCTACAAAGAAACATTACTTGTCAAATTATTGTGTGAATTAAATTCAATTTGTAGCCCAATTTGTTGCCTAATAGCTCTCGCGGGAGACGGTAATTAATAGATTTTTTTTTCAAACCGCGCGTTGAATTTCGCACGGATACGCGCACACTGTGTGAGAGACATAAATGTCTTTGTGTCCGTGAGTTGTGTTAAAGTGTGCAGTGTGAATAGTTGCGTGTCACCGCTGGTTTGTGAGTGTAGCAGGCGGAGGCGTTGAATGTGAATGAATGGAGGTGTGTGTCGGTGCATTGCGGAGGGGGTAACAGGCGGATATCTCGCGTCAGGAGGAAGTATTCTCCTATTGTTTGATGACTGTTTGTGGATTGCCCGAAGCGGAGGCTATTCACTGCAGAGGATGTGCACTGCGCTTATTTCGTTATATACATTAGGTTTTGTCGTACTATAGTGGGCTGTATTCCTCACTGACCTACATAAGAGGATGCGAGTGGGGTGCTGTGAGCCAGTGCTCCACATTTACATTAACTGTATGGTGGCTGCGTCTCAAAACGCGAGCTGCCCATAACTAGACAGAATTTTGGGGCATTATAGAAAGTGTTCTAACGTTCTTTTTGCATTCGAATTCAAAAGGTGGGCGTGTGTGCTGACATATAACTAAGAGCATCATTTTCACAAAGGGAATAATAATTAGTAGGCCAATAACTAGCGAAGGGTTTTTTTTCTCTCCATAAATCATAGATGTACAGAGATAAAGGATGTGGGACATCACACGTGTCTTTATACTTCAAAGGGTGGGCTTATTAGTCATATTTTCTTGACCAAACAAACAAAAAACCCTGTTACTGTTCTGGAAAAAATATACAATTCTTTAAACACATTGTCCCATAGCGGGGCATCTTGCCACACAGCATGGGGTAAGTTGTCACAATGGAACCTGCTATTAAAAGCTCATTATAGACGTTTCAAAATATAAACAGTAAAATAATTATAAATCACAACTGGTAAACATACCAAAATGTCAAACCGTTGACATGTGATCATTTAGGCTACATAAATATAACTTGCAACAATATGTATCATGGATGGTGACAATCTGTATTGTGTAAAGTTTTAGTGTCAGCACTACATTAACCTACTATATAATGTTGAATATAATAATAATGCAATGGGGGAATATTTGGGTCCTGATAATGCAAAATGTCTTATGTTACCAGTAAAAAGTGGCCTTCATTATTTTAAATATATCTAGTCAGTGACAGAGTGCAAGAATATTTGTCTAAAATAATTGTGTTTTTAGCTTCAGAATCAATATTTTTATTCTGATGTCGCCATTTTAATCAACTGTACATTTTTTGTTAACCTTCGAGTATCACAATCATTTTTTTTGTGGGTTCAGTACAGTGATATGTTGTATCAAATCGTGACAATAATATCATAAAATGCCTTTTAAATGCATATGTATAATATATAATTCTATATATTAATTGTATAATAATTTTTGTATAATAATTTTAATTGTATGCAATATTTACTCAATATTCAATATTTCCTCAATACATTGATTTTTAAATTATATATATATATATATATATATATATATATATATATATATATATATATATATATATATATATATATATATATATATATATATATATATATATATATATATATATATATACAGAATTCTGTTAATCAGCCTATTCAATTTCTGATAATCTCAAAATGATACAATATTGGCCAATTAAATGTCCAAGCCAATATATCAGTCTGACACATCAGGCCACAAGAAAGTTACTGGGAAAAAATTATTGATTAACTAAATAAACATGACATTTTTGACCCCGTGTCTGCCCCCTTCAATACAACTATCACGAGCCTGTCACATTCAAGTGTTTTTTTTGTCAGAAAGAACAGAACAGCTTTATACTTGCCTATTTATTGGGAAAATCTTGTTGAAGCCAAAATTTTGTTTAGCATCCCATTCACTGACAAGCAGTTTGTGGCCCACCTATCTCTTCCCAGTGGTAAATGCGATTTGAGAGGGCTTTCACGTCGAATTTTCAACTAGGAAACTCATGCGAAGGCAGCATTAACTAACTTAAAATCTGACCTCTCCCCATGAAGCTAACAGGCGGTGCCCCCTCTTTCCCCGCTGCCCTTATTGATTGTGACCTTGAATTGCACAGCCCTGTTTTTGCTCTTTCTGGATGGCTGACCCCTTAAATCGACCCCTTATGTAAAGTCATTAGGAACAAAGAGATCAAGCTGTTACTGCTCTGTGCGTTTGGTCATTAATGCAGTGCACAAGTTTTCTTTGTGTCTTTGACACAGACCAGTTTCTCAACTGTCGGCCTTATCAATTATATCACGAGTGAGTCTCTCCTAAGTTGGCAGGTTCAACCTCTTTATCTGTTTGTTTAAGTTGTTGGGCCGTTTAAAATCAAACAATGGCACTGCCAGAAGGTGATATATTGTTGGCAGTGTGTGTCATTTATACAGGAATGTGAGTTATTGTTTCTGTTATGACTAGTTATGTTTGTGCTATGCAAAGTATTGTAAAGAGATTAGTTGAGGTGTAAGGAAGGCTTGGTCTGGACTTGTCGGTCAAACCAGACCTGTTTGACACAAACTGGCTTTGCGGGTACTGGATTTGAGTCATTCTTGAGCAGTTGAGTTTTACTGCTGTCGTGGATGAGCTCCACAGCTTCCTGCAGTGAACTGTTTGTAGCCACAGGGGGTGGGAAAGGATGTTCTACTCCATTAAAGCAAATAAAAGTTACTACAAAGCTTTTTGTCCTGTCTGCTATTGTTGCAGACATCATGCTGGCCTGATCATCTCCAACATCAGGACGAGAACAGCAGCCGCAATATCCTGTTTTCAGGGGAATGTTTGCTCTGGCAGTGTTTTGCTATATGATTCGATCAATTATAGTGCATCATGAAATCTTCAATTCGGAAGCCATTTTGGGGTGATTTGATTTGTTTGCAGTTTGTAAATGTTTTCATTTATGTGATCAATGCATCAATGCATTTTTTTACACCCCTAGTAACTGCACACCATGATACCGGAGGATTTGTTGGTTTTGTCACCCAGTTCTACCTTTAAAGTACATAGATGTGTCAGTTTAGCCTTGAAAGGA
This sequence comes from Gobio gobio, assembly GCF_949357685.1. Taxonomy (NCBI): domain Eukaryota; kingdom Metazoa; phylum Chordata; class Actinopteri; order Cypriniformes; family Gobionidae; genus Gobio; species Gobio gobio. Next base: position 36,198,540 of record NC_137117.1, on the reverse strand, counting down.
TTTTGAGGTGTTTTTAAAGGTGCATATCATGATATCACACAGTAATGGGGTTTAATTTGTGTGTTTGTGTGTGTGTGTGTGTGTGTTTTATTTATACACTACTACCATCACACTATCAAAAATACAATAAAAACATTTATTTAAAAAAATATATATTATTGCAACTTAAAATAACTTTTCCTATTTGAATATATTTTAAATTGTAATTTATTCCTGTAATGCAAAGCTGAATTTTCAGCATCATTACTTATTCAGTCTTCAGTGTCACATGATCTTTCAGAAATCACTCTAATATGCTGAATTGCAGTTCTATAAAAACAATTCTTATTATAAATCTTGAATGCTGCATAAACATTTTGTGGATTTTTTTTTTGTGTCATGATGCTTTGATGAATAGAATGTTCAAAAGAACAGCTTTTATTTTAAATAATGTCTTTACTGTCACTTTTGATAAATGTACTTATGATAAAACAAAAAAAAACAAAAAACCTTTGAATGATAGTGTTTATATATTATATTTTTTCCAATAGTCTGTTGATATTTGGCCATATTGAGATTATCAAGATTATCTTATCAAGATTATCCAATAAACTAATTATAAGGATTTTTTCCCCCCAATGAATTTAGGGTTAAAAAAAAAATTGTAAAATGTTCTCATTTTCCATTTTATCAGGGCCGTAACCACCATAGGCATCGAGGGGGACAAGTCCCCCTGGATAATTAGAAAGGGCCAAATTGTCTGTTTTATGATAAAAACGTTCAGCGACCAACAGTAATATCAAGCGATGCAAACTACTTGACATTTTTTAATGAAATTTCCCCATTTTGAAGTAAAAATATGACATTATTTATGCAAATCCTAACTGAATTTGACGTGACAAGAAACATTTGACATATTAGGCAGACGATAAGAGTAAATATATGCATATTTGATAATGTTTCATATTTGGAACTTTTACTGTTCGTATTTCTTTTTCATTATTTCTTTAAATCACTTGTAATCCTTTAATAATTTAAATCCTTTAAATGAACCAATAAGACCAATACACCCCCCCCCCCCCCCCCCCGGCCCTGCATTGTATAATGTTTATTTCTGCATTATTTCGGTTTGTTGGCAAGTTTTAATGGAGAGTATTGATTGACAAAACTCCATAATGCTGGTCAAGCATGTGTCCTTCCCATACATTTGGCATTGAAGAATGAGGAACGTGGAACATTTTAAATCACAAGATTCCAATAACCACTGCAGAACATTCAAATGATTTTCATTCAAATAAGCCAGCAGAGTTTTTAGATAATTCCAGTTAACCTCAGCAGCGCTGGTTCCTCGTGTCTCTGCGCCCGTGCTGAGCTACAGAAGGATTAGTTTTTGAATCCATGCCTGAGTATTGTTATGGTGAAGTGCGTGCAGTTGGTCTTCAGCAGCTGGAAGGAGAAGGAGGAGGAAGAGGCCGCGCTGGGTTTAACAGTGGCCACAGCTGCTATGAGTTAGGCCGGGGTCTGGGAGGAGCGCGCTTCATTCACTCTACCTCTCTGTCCTCCCCTTTGCCTGTCCCCCACTTTCAAACCAAAACACTTCCCTCAGCATCCTGGATTCAAACGGGAGTATGTCCGTTAAATCAACCGACAACACTGGAGGGGAGCCATGAGAAACTCGAACTCCAAGAACATGTGATACTTGGGATGGAGCTCATTGGTTTAGATGGCCTTCAAAGTCATATCTGCCATTATTAAAGAGGGGCTATTGTGCTTTTTTTACATGTTCAACTATCTATGTAATGTTGCTGTGTTTGAGCATGAACAAGGTCTGAAAAGCACATAGTCACCCCTAAGGGAGTTATTCTCCATATTACGCAATGTTTCTGAACTCCCTAAGATGCACAGTCTTGACTTTTCTTCCAGGAATGAACATGTCACACTATTCCTCATAAATAATTCCCGCCCAAGGCATGCACAAAATAAAGCGACGAGACATGGTTGAGTTGCGTTAGTAGTGTTGAAACTCGCAGTTATGGTATGGGACGGTGAGCATGATTCCACCAAGTACAACATGTTCCTGGATCAGCATCTTTGTTGATCCTGGAACAACATTCCAACAATGAAATCAGATTTGATGGACAAGTTTACAGTTAATGCCAAGTTTAGGCTTACAACCAGGGTTAGGTGCTTCTACATCAGCGTTATTCACCATCATTTCCCTCTGAGGGTTAGTTTTAGGACTAGGGATAGGGTTAGGACAATTTTTTTTTTGTCAACAGTCAACAATTTCCAGGAACATGTCTTATTAGGTAAAGTCACGGTGACCGATAAAGGACGTGACATATTCAAAACACACTCGAAGCGGTTAATCAATCAAAACAAACTGATCCAGCCGACCAATCAGAGCACATTCCACTTTTCGGAAGGAGGAGCTTCATAGAGACCGGAACTAAACAGAGCGTTACTGACAGACTGGGAATAGAGGAGCTGCAACAATGTCAAATATGTGAAAAATAATGTGTTTTTGAACATTCAAGCCTGAAAACATATTCTAGTAGACCCCCAAAAAACAAAATCAAGGCTTTGTAAAAGGGCATAATAAAGCCTCTTTAAAATATTGGGGATCATTTTGCCCCCTGCTGTGGCTATATTGGCATGGGTTAAAAACCCATATTGATCGACCTATATTTGTATCACATCTTTAATAGATTCTTAATAGAAGAGACATAATGGTGTTTTTGGGTCAGGATGCCCAAATCTAAGGATTGGCCTTGATTTTTTAGTAATTATACAGTGGAAAAGACTTCCACATGCATAGCTTAGTTTTGTTCATAAGGCCCAGATTAAGCCTATACCAAAACTGCCAGGGATTTTCAATAGAGATTCCCCTCTGAGCAGTTTCATTAAGCTTAATCTGTGCCTGGGAAAATGGCCATTAAAATCCCAATCAGCTATTAATTATAGACCAAAACAAGTCTTAATCTTGGTAGCCCTTAAGTGTCAAATTTAAACACTTTGAGGTGAGAAGAAAACGATTACAGGTGGGATCGTGCTTCAGAACAGCGTGAATTAATTTCTTGCTGACCATAAATCTTTGTGCTTGCTCAATATTTTGAGTTTCCCTGGCTTTCTGTGCTGTACAAACTGTTGCTTAATACCTTCGAGTCTGGTTCACATGATTTGGGTTCGCAGAAATCAACTTAACAGAGTTCACGAGACTGTGAGCAATGGAACGGACTGTCTGTAGGGGCCTACAGGAAATCCAGTGAGAAGATGTTGGCCAAAATGTCCAGCTTACTCATGTTTGCTCAGCGTCATGCTGATGAATGTTCTGTATACATATTGTTTCACAAGGATGAAGTTAGTCAAAGATAATACATTTTAAGGATAGGGATGACTAAGGATGGTCGACTAGTCATCCAACAACCAACTAGACAGCTAGTGAGACTGACGTGAGTTTATCTACATTTGAAAATGAAAATAAGGAATGGTTTCCTTAAGGATTTCTTCAAAATGTAGACACTTAAAAATTGACTTTTATTGGTAAATCCTCACTTAGTCAGGTCAATTAAGTCAGAATAGTAATTAAATAAGAAATTAGCTTGATCTATTACTAACTATACACTAGTGTTCAAAAGTTTGGAGTTAATTTCAAATGAATGCTGAGAATCGATACGCTGGCGCCAAATATCGATATTTTAATGAATAAAATAAGGCGCTCTAAATAGATTTCACTGCTCCCAACGTCGCTACTTCATGGTTCCTCGAAGTGGGACTCAACACATGAATGAGGGAAACGTGAACATAAGTTAACTAGTCTTTTAACAGGATGGCGGACAGTGTGAGTAAAATAGTCCAAAGTCTGGAAAACCTGCACTTAACCTTTTCACGGGCATTTTGTTTTCACAGATATCGTTATGTATCATTATAGGATTGTCTAGCAGAGTGTCCCTCGATTAGCTGACATGAGACGCAGCCACACAGACAGGACATTGACAAACACACACACACGCACACAGACAGGACATTGACATACAGCGCGTTCTCTTGTGTCTTGTCGCGCTTGGAAGCATTTACATGAATGGGAGCGTGATCATGTAACGCTAGGCAAAAATGGATATAAAAACGGACGCTGCGTTATTTGCGTTAAATATTTTTACCGCGTTAAGCTGAAAAATGAATCGCCCGCGTTAACGCGTTCATTTGCCCAGCCCTACTTATCACAGAATTGCTGTATCGTGATATTATCGGTATCGTGAGCCATGTATCGTATCGTATCATGTGGTACCCTGTGATTCCCACCCTTATTTCTTGAGCATCAAATCAGCATATCAGAATGAGTTCTGAAGGGTCATGTGAGACTGAAGACTGGAGTAATGATGCTGAAAATTCAGCTTTGATCACAGGAATAAATAACATTTTAAAATATATTACAATAGAAAACAGTTCTTTCTCATATAAATGCAGCCTTGGTGACGTAGACAGGATTTATTTTTTACCTACTCTAAACTTTGGAACAGCCGTGCATTTATCCATTGTAGTAGTTTCAGTAATAAAATAATATGTTGAAGATATGTAGCTTGTCCACACCCCCTTCAACCGGTCCAAGCACCTCTCGAAACTTACACACATCTGTCATAATCAGGACAGATGGAATAATGTGTCATTATTGGGAAGTTGCTCTAACTTGATGTATAATCCTCACTAATCCCTTTTGTACAGGCTTATTTGCTTTGGTAGGCTTTCGAAACCAAACCTGTTATTTTATCGTGCTGTTTTTCATTGTAATACGTGCAATGGAAATGTTGTCAGGGAGGAAATACATTTCTGTTTTCGCATGAAAAGCTGGACGATCAGATAAATGACTGGTCCCGGTGAGAACTGCACTCAGCGTAACACTGTTGGGCCATGGACAGCTTTTGGCAGACAGAGACCCTCTGTGACCTGTCTCCATATGTTTAACATACAGACGAACATGGAGAAGGCGTCCGTGTCATCTAAAGGTCATCCGACAATCCATCAATTTAACTCTCAAACCCATTTGAAGATGATAAGCTGTCAAAACCGAATTATAATGCATGCATCTTTCATAAGCAGCGTGCATTTGATAAGCTGTCTTGGTCCAGCGTTGTCAGGCCAATCTGTTCTCCAAAGCTTAGCTGGATAGGTGGTCCTACACCCCGTATTGTAGACCATCTGTGCCACCAGTCGCAGCCATTTCTCCGCCCACTCTTCACACACACACATAAAATGTACCTGCTACGGCAGACACAAATGATAATCAGAATGCTTATTAAATTCAAGATCCTCTGAATGAGGGCTGAAATAAGTGGGATATTGTACAGGGAGATTGTGAACAAAGACGCAGGTGACCGTTAGTGCCCTTGACATCAAAACGCATGCAGAGGGGCATTATTGTAGATGACGTACACTGTGCATCTTTTTAAAATATTTATTTTCTATTACTATTTTTATGTTAGCAAATCTTGATTGTAGGTCAACATTGTAATATATTTTATAATAGTACTCTTCTGTTTTAATCAGGTCTGGGATTTGACTAGTACAAATATTATAATTAATGGCTGTCAAATAATATGAGATCAAAAGAGCTGAATGCGTAATAGTAGTTAAAAAATAATTATTACATTTATGTGTGAAATATTTGAAATGTAATATATATTGTCACCCCAGGACATCAACTTTCACTTTAAAAAAATGTCATGCCAACTACCCTTTTATTTATAAACCACATCAAAGTTGAGCAAATAGTGTACTTCTATATACATAGATATTACACACTATCTACTATACTGATTGCTATCTTTAAAAAAATCTTGGTGGGCAGCCGAGTCTACAGTACACCTGAGCCAAGTTTGGCAGTATATGTTGGCTAGAACCATGCCTTTGTTCTCGCCTGAGGGGACAACTGTAGCATTGCTTCACAATGGTGCATTTCATGCAACAGCCATCATTTTCAAATCAGCTTGAACACATGTGTGGCTAGAATGCCTTGTGTCTTTTTGGTTGAGTCCATATGGTTGATAAAAAGCATGTTTTATATGGTAGATTTAAGTGTTGGACACGCGTGTCGTTTTCGCCCTTAGCCGTCGCTCCCTCTGTGGATCCTGTGTGACCAGTTGCCGTTGATGAAAGAGGATCTGCCACCTGTCATTTGGCATTCCAGTGTTTTGCTAAGCTGGGCAAATTGGGATGGGCAAAGCACGAATTATGCTGAACATGTAGGCAATTGATATATGCTTCTGTATGTGTTGAAGATAAAGGCCATATGCTACTGGCGACATATTCAATTACTGTCTAGTAGAAACTTGGAGTCAAAAGCAGGGCTGTATTGTTGTATTGTGTGTGTGTGTGTGTGTTTATATATGTTTATATAAGTTTGACTGTACTGTATATATATATATTACAGTATGTACAGTCAAACTTATTCAGACACCATATTTTTACTAGTAGGTACAGGACACTTTATGTAAATGAGGACAGCAAAATAAAGTAAACTGTGACATATTATACCCCAAAATTCTTTATACAGTGACTACCAGTAAAATTGATTCAGATTCATGTTCAGACACTTTGACCTGACCATGTTTTGCTTGGTATTTGTTTTTTTGTTGTTTTTTTTTAAATTGCTAATCAACCTTTTACACCACAGACTGAACACAATGAAGCATTGCTTGGTCTTTGGTTGACCTAAACTGGTATTATCTAATTGTGTAGTTAAATGTAACAGCTGATTGGTTGATTGTAATCCATTACGTACCTTTCTATCAAAGTTATCTGACATTATAAAGATTAATTTGTTCTGGCACAGTTTAACTCTTGTCATTGAGTTCTTGAGTTCTTGTCATATTTTATTAATACCATTTTCTAAACTATAGCGAATATGCATATTTGCTACACCACCTGGATCTAAGTCAGGGTACTGTTTATGTGTAATTTCTAGTATTTTTTAAACCAAATCTATACATTTTTGGGTTTAACAAACACTTCCTGGATTTGAAAGATGTGAGGACCCAAGATATACACCTGAGGAACACCGCATAAAAAACACCAAGTAAAGACTGCTCATTGTTGTCCGTTTGTGTTGTCCATATTTACTTTTTGTATTTGATATATGTGTGGACAGATGCCATGAGTAAACTCATTCTTACTACCATGAAATCCCCAAATAGCACTTGGATGCCTTCTTTAGAAACAAACTATTGCTGTTATCTGCTTGCCTTGCATCCATGCAATTAAAGTTAATGTTTGGTTAAGGGTGGAGGGGATGGGTATAGGAGGACACTTTATCTTCAAATCACTCTTTTTTTTTTTTTTCTTCTAGCTGGCGGGGCTCGGGCTCTCTGCAATTACGGTGCAGCCTTGACACAATGTTATTGTGTTTTTTGAGAGCCCTGTTCTGGGAAGGGAGGACAGATAGAGGAGTGTGCTTCAGTTGGAGAAAGACGGCTCTAACAGCACTAGCATAATTAGCTCAGCGGTGTCTGTCTATTTGACTGTCTTTTTGTTTTTATTTAGCCTTGAGAACGATTGCGGGTTTTTTTTCTAATAAAGGACAGAATGCAGTTTGTATTTGTTTGCTGAAAATGTGCACTGGATGTGGAAGTTTATGTTGATTCAGTATGGCTCTAAATTGATGTTACGATTAGGCTGCCTGTCCACCAAAGCATTTTTATCCAGCTGAAAATGCTAGACGCTCTGCAGAAAACGCCTAGCTGTGAACGCCTGAGGGCGTTTCGGCAGTGCAGCGTTTTTTTATTTTTATTTCATTTGAGACGCTTTGCTTGCTATGATACAGAATATCCACATGTAACTAGTGTAACTAGTATCTCATTTCACAGATAGTTGGTTTCTGTATTGTTTCTATATAAAATGTGATACAATGTGAAGTATTTGCACTGGCTCTTGTTTTAAATTATTTTGTTCCGTTATTATGGTTGTTATCATCTGTTGACGTTGTACACACAGAATGTGGCGGTTGGTTGGTGTGTTATTTGTCCCGCCCCTCCTCTACTGTGAAGGTGAAAAAATAAGCCAGCCTCAAGAGAAAAAAAACGCTTTGGAGGACACACAGCCTTAAAGTCAGAGCCGTAGTGCAGCAGTAAGTAGTGTTCTAAAACATGTTGGGCTCTGGTGCTCATGCAGGTAATCTAGATTCGAGATTTGTTACTATATCACTAAATATCTCACTATGATGATAAAAAAAGATCTTTTAAAGAAATTAAAATTCACCTAGGCATTTTTTACAAAGGGTTTCACTCATGGAAGGAAAATGTGTGACGCAAAATGTGAAACAGTTTCATGTTGACTTTAAAGCTGAATTTGAGTCCTGTGCTTCCATTAGCCTTTTTTATAATCCTTTAATCTGAGGGCACAGGAGGTTACAGTATTTTGTGTTATCAGTGCTGTTTAAGCCACTTCTGCTTCTCATTAGTTTTTTGTTTTTTTTTTCTCGGAAGAACTAAAGCCCTATGAGGTCCATCTGGTTTAAAAAAAAAACTTAAATTCACACCCATGGACACTATGAACAGGGCTGGCCAGGGGAGCGCAGCATCTCCAAAAGGTCGCTGTGCTTATCTACATTTTCCCCTTCCACAGAACAACATCAAACACACACCGTTTTAGTCTGGCTTGATAGAAAACCACATGGTGTCTTTGGCATTCCTTTGAAGAGAGCCCGGTGTCTGTGTGATGCTGTAGAAGCTGAGGTTTTCAAGGTCTCCTCGTCCTCCTTTTTCACTTCACCTGCGGCAGAAATTCTGCAGGGAGGCTCTCCTTGTCGTATTGCACTTTTAAAGTGACACTTTCGTAAAATAAATCGAGATCACACAGATGAGATGTTCCCTGTGATTCAACTGATACATCATAGCTGTCAAGTTCACAGGTTTGAAGACAAATTGCAGTGTTTTAAGTTGCACATATGGCACTCTTGCCGTCTATCAAAAAAAAAAAAAAAAAAAAAAAACAGCTGCCAAATGAGACGTTGCATCTCATAGATGTTCCCAGCTGTAGAGGTAAACACGAGATATGCACACCATCATGACATGCTGTCGTCTCATGTCTGGAGATGAGGATTTTGAGCGTAATCACAGAGCTTGACGCTTGAGGTGTTCCAAACAGCCCTGAAACCTGAACCCTGATCATTATCGCTCATAAAGAGGCCGTCAGTGTTTCACCTCGGGGCTGGCCGTCTCACAAAACAGCTGAACGTGCTTAGATATCTTATAATGACAGACTCCTCGCAATATGCCGCTACTTAATCCAATCTTTAGGTGTCACCGGGACATCGGAGGAATTTAAAGCATCTGGAAAATGGAGACTGGAGGTGGAAATGGAGGGAAAGTGTGGAAACTGTATTGTGTTTTGTGGATGAGGTTCAAAGGCCATTATGACGCCTCAAAGCCGCTGAAGAATTGGATTGGAATAATTTGACTTTTTTTAGTTGACTTCAGCTTTAAATGTTTATTTTATTTAGTTTTTTTGTTTAGTTTAGTTTTTTTCTTTGCCTGGTTTTTGTTTTGTGTTTTGCTTAGTTTTTGCTTTGCCTTGTTTCGTTTATTTTTTTTTTTTGCTCTGCTTGTTTTTTTGCTTTGCTTGGTTATTGTTTTGTGTTTTGTTTTTCTTTGCTTGGTTTTTGCTTTGTTTTTGCTTTGCTTGGTTTACGTTTTACTTAGTTTTTTGTTTTTTTTACTTTGTTTTTGTTTTGTGTTTTTCTTTGTGCTTTTTTGTTGCTTTGCTTTGCTTGGTTTTTGTTTTGTTTTGTGTTTGGCTTTACTTGGTTTTTTTTGTGCTTTGCATGGTTTTGCTTTGCTTTACTTTTTTACTTTCCGTTTTTTTGTTTTCTGTGGGGTTTTTTTGTTTTGTTTTTGTACAGATTTTTAAGATGTAATATGAATAGAAAGTATTTTTATTTCCAAGTCTTCTTTTTAAACTCATAAAATACTATCGCTGCCTTAGACATTGGCTTTCAGGGAAAAATAATAATGTGAATAGACGCTTGGCACTCTTTTTATTTATCGCCTATATTTTAGTAATCATCATAAATTAGGTATAATTCAAAAGCTTACAAACTCAAAAGTCATCTTGTGAAACCATTTTGGAATTGAACTTTGTATTAACATGGAAACGGTACTTTAAATTATTTTAGCAGGCTCCTCTCCTAGTGGGCAGTGTCAGGTTTCATATTTCATACAAAATTTATTTGAACCTTTTCTAATCTTGACAAAACACATACCGTCGTAAAGGTCTGAGACGCAAGGCTCCATATTTGGTGACTGTATCAAAAAAAGAACGCATCAAAAAAGAAATTTCAATGGAATGTGGGTGACACCCAGTGGCAATTTTTGGTCCAGCGCCTAAAATATCATAGGAACTTCAATTTATGTGATATCAACTTCAAATTTGGTACACAGTTTGGCTAGACATATGGCTTTGATTTTATTGTAATTTTAGAGTAAAACTTATACTTATATAAAATAAAGAAATATTTAATTCAGTACATTTGACTTTATTACAGTCATTTAAACTTCCCTAAAGCTAAAGTGCTTTTAAAACAAGACCAATCTTAGGTCTATATTCCAAAGCATTCTTGAATTACAACCATTTAAGTTTGAATTTGCGTTTTCAGACAGACTCACAAAGATGAGAAGGCCCTGTGATTGTGTTTTGTTTGTTTCTATAAAGGCAACAGTTACATAACACACATTTTATCTTCTAGGAACCGGTCAGGTTCCTTTGACACAACAAGCTTATCAATTGTTACTTCTGTTTGGAAGAGTTTTAGCTGTCTTTTTTCACCATATATGCTCAGTGATGTGAGGATGGCCTTATCACTTTCTCAGGGTTTATCAGGTCCTGTGCAACAAGATGTGTTCTTATCTCAAAGGCACCTTCCATTCTGGAGTGTTTGCTTCCTGATACACCAGGACCAGACAAAAACAGATATCCTTGTGCATTTTCAATGAGATTCTGATCGAAAAACATTGAAAGTAAAGCATCCAACACTTTATGTTACTCTGAAATCACGCAATTGAATGCAGGGAAACAGATCATCTCTACTCATAGCAGGTGGTGTCACTGACCATGTGCACATACATATCATTTTCAAATTATAGCCTTTATTCTCAAAATAGGTGTTACTATGCCCCACAGCAACTGGAATATACCTTTATAGGCTACACAGTAATCGTCATATTCCAGATTAATTTAAGACATGCAGTAATTTAGTAGTCCAGCACAGTAATATAATCTGCTGTTTAATTCAGTATTATTAATAAGAGTGATGAATTACAAAATGTAGGCCACGGTGCTTTATTTGAATGTATGCAAAAACATAATCTGCCCTCTATTCAAGAAATTGTTGCTTCCATTGCTTAGATTTAAGTTATATAAATGATACATAAATTAGCACAGATATAAATGACTATTCCAATTACATTAGATTAAGTGAAAAAGGTGTTTACACGACAAAGGATTCAGTTTAATACAGGCATATGCCAGGTGTTTACTCTTAATCTAGTTATAGGGTTAATGTTTACATAAAGCATACATAATCAGGATAACACCTTAGGGTCCAATTCTCACTATTAACTAGTTGCTTAATAGCATGCATTTTATTAGGATATTGGCTGTTTATTAATACTTATGAAGCACATATTAATGCCTTATTCTGCATAAGCATATTCTACATCCCTCAATACCTAAACTTAACAACTACCTTATTAACTATTAATAAACAGTAATTAGGAGTTTTTTGAGGCAAAAGTCGTAGTTAATAGTCTGTTAATAGTGAGAATTGGACCTTAAACTAAAGTGCGACCATAATCAGAATATGAACAAATTCTGATTAACGTAAGGATATTCATTTAGCACTTTGAGATTTGTTCCAAATGTAAAGTGCAGTACAAATAAAATGTATTAAATTAAATTAAATTAATTCATGTGCATCTAAACTAAGATGTATCAGTGTAACGCCATGCCTGAATCACATTCTGGGCACTCGGTGCAGTGCGACACTAGGCTCGATGCAAGTGTTTTAGGCTAGTTTCAGCCCAACAAGTTATCATTTTCACGTCCTATGCAATGTTGCGCTCGCGCCCATCTGTTCGCCCATGGGCGTGCTGGTCTGAAAACCAGGAGTGTTCAGGCGCATTGTTGGTGCATTGCTATTTTGAGGAACTATAAACGACTTTGCCATTGACCAACAAAAACCTGGTCTAAAGTCAATAGTGCAGTATTTATTGTGTTATTTAAAGAGCGCATTAGTAATATGCGCCTAGGTGGGTCCACAATGCGCGTACACTCTGCTTATTACACACTCAGGGACGCGCAGCAGCACACACAACATGTTTAAATATTAAAAGGATTACAATGTAAAAGATTATTATCGTGTACATAAAGATAAAAATGCCTACATGTCATAATGGATAGTCATTGCATGTATCAGAATCACCTATTTGTAGTAATGATGAATGAAATTGGCGAATTATTTGACCAATCGTGCCAATGCACACATGTATTTAAACTCGTCTATATTCCGCCATGCAAATAGTGAATCCGCCATGGTGCAAGCGCAACTGGCTTTAAAAGGGAATGGGAGATGAGACTCTGATTGGTTTATTGCACGTCATGCCCCAAAACACACCCATAACTTATTAAAGGGTTAGTTCACCCAAAAATGAAAATTCTGTCATTAATTACTCACCCTTATGTCGTTCGAGACCCGTAAGACCTCCATTCATATTCGGAACAGAAATGAAGATATTTTTGTTGAAAGCTGATGGCTGAGAAAGGCTTCAGATAGGCCTCCATTGGCATTCAGTACACTTTTACTCCCAAGACCGATAAAAGGCACTTAAAATGTCGTTACAAAGTCCATCTCACCACAGTGACTCTACAATAATCTTACGATGCGACGACAATAGTTTTTGTGCGCAAAAAAAAATCAAAATAACACCTTTTTCCAGCTTGTTATTGCCTTCCGCGTGTGCCTCCACGACGCATGCGCGAGAATATGACGTAGCGCCGGGGTTCGGGAATCCATGAAATGCACACTTTAGCCCGATTTTGAGCACTACGCCGAGACCTAAAGCACGATCAATGTAGAATCCAACAGCTGAGATACGCGCGTCTTCCTCTGATTGTAAAAAAATCACTTCTGGGTCATCTGTCCGAACGCCGGATCTGCGTCATATTCTCGCGCATGTGTCGTGGAGGCACACACGGAAGGCAGTAACAAGTTGGAAAAAGGTGTTATTTTGATTTTTTTTGCGCACAAAAACTATTGTCGTCGCATCGTAAGATTATTGTAGAGTCACTGTGGTGAGATGGACTTTGTAACGATGTTTTGAGTGCCTTTTATCCGTCTTGGGAGTATAAGTGTACTGAATGCCAACGGAGGCCTGTCTGAAGCCTTTCTCAGCCATCAGCTTTCAACAAAAATATCTTCATTTGTGTTCCGAATATGAACGGAGGTCTTACGGGTCTCGAACGACGTGAGGGTGAGTAATTAATGACAGAATTTTCATTTTTGGGTGAACTAACTCTTTAAGAGTCTATACAACCCCTTTGGACCATTTTTCCCGTCGTTAAACTAGCAAAAGTGGATCCGGACACGCCCTTAGTGCACTCGCAATAGGGCCCTCTGTCTTATTCACATTATTATTTTTCCCTGAAAGCCATTAATAAAGGTAGTTAATATTAATCGCAACCAAACCAGGCATGGTTTAAATTTCACGACCATTCTCCATCCTCTGTTTATCCTTTCTGTTATTACATCCCACTGTACCTTTTAAGACCTCTATGTAAATGACCTCTGTCATGACTGGCTGACATGCGTGTAGTGCCGTAGTTCACATGGCAGGCAGAGCTGCTGAATGCTAAGTAGTTAAATACTGAATACTTAATGATATGTAAACGTGCACAGTTATGGTAATGTGCACATGATTATGATGGTTGTCATTATCATAATGATTTTCTGAATGACCTGTTTTTGCACTTTAGTTTTCATTAATGCTCTGTATGGACTGGTGAGGGCTGTATTAGAGTAGATCAATGTACTACATAGTATTTCTTCTAAAAGAGCAAGAAAAACATGTTTTCCAAGATATGTTTCTTTTAAGCAATTCATTATTAATTGAACTACTTTGCATACAACATTAATAATTCATCATGACTTAATTATGACCTGGATCAGTAGAGTGATGGCATTTCGTGTGTTTTCTCTGCAGTTGGGATGAAAGCAGCTCCATCAGCAGCGGTTTGAGCGACGGTTCAGACAACCTCAGCTCAGAGGAGTTCAACGCAGGCTCCTCCCTCAACTCCCTGCCAACGACTCCCATTGGCTCCCGGCGAAACTCTGCCATTGTGGTAATTCACTTCTAATTGGATTGAAATATTGCTCTCACAGTCTGTGTTTCTGCTTCAATGTTTGGTTATTTTCTTGACACACGGTACTGGATCAGTCGAGCCCAAGCACACAGTACTTACTGCTAATGGGATGAATGTGTTACAAACCGCTAACCGCTTTAGAGTGAAAGAGTGCACACTGACTCAGTCGATACTCATCTGAAATCTATCACCGCAGAGCACAGACAACACAGTTTATCCCACCCAAAGACACTGATGTGACTCTTCTCTGGCCAAGAAGTCTTCGGGGAGTTTCTGGTTTCGTTCTTAATGATGAACTCCCATGTAGTGTTATGTACTGTGTGTTTGTGTTGGTTAGGATTTGTTGAAGACCACACTGCTTACTGGTTTAGTTTCAGCCATTCAGGCTACCTAAAATCACTGTTTCTTGGCACTGTGAGAACCATTTGACCGCATTATTACTGTACAGATGTGCCACACACGCAAAAAAGAAAACATTTATCTATATGTCGATTAAAATGTGAATAACTGTTTTCTTCTGAGGAACTTATGAGAAGCTATGAGGTACAGTACATGTCGATCCTAAAATATAGGAAAATATATACTCCTTATGCTCACCAAGGCTGCATTTATTTGACCAAAAATACAGGTAATATCGTGAAATAGTATTACAATTATTTTAAAATCTATCATCATTACTCCAGTCTTCAGTGTTACATGATCCTTCGTAAATTATTCTATGATGATTTGATGCTCAAAAACATGTTTTTTTTATTATTATTATCAATGTTGAAAACCGTTGTGATGCATCATTTATGAATACAAATATTAATTTCTCAAAAAACGAAGCAAAACAACAACTCTGACCCCAAACTTTTGAACGGTAGTGTACATTGCCATCAAAAGTTTTTGATCGGTAAGATTTTATATTTTAGAAAATATATTAAAATAGAAAATTTTTATTACATTTATAACAATATTACTGTTTTTTTTTTTTTGTGTATAATTTTCAGCCTTGTCGAGCAAAAGAGACTTATTTTAAAAACATAAACAATCTTACAGATCAAAAACATTTGAACGTCAGTGTATTTCCAAGAATTTCCAATGGGAAAAAGAAAAAAGAAAGGAAAATTTGAAGTCATCTTGGACCGTAGAGCTGAAAGCAGAAATTATACACTTCTCGTTTAAGACAAAAAAGGCATATTGAATCAGAGATAAGCAGTGTAAGGACTGCGTCAATGGCATGCTGTTCTAAACTTTAATTTTGCTGGACCCTTTCAAAATCTTCTCCATCAAACAGATCAATGTTCTTCGAAACCCCCCACAGACTCGCATAGCAGCTTTGCCCTCCTCTTCAGTTTATTGTACTCATGAGGAACAGTCCCCGGCTTCTTTCTTGATCTGAGCCACACGGCTGTCTTTGCCAGAAGAAGGAAATGACATGTCAACATCACAGTTATACAAACATCAAAGTTCAGACAGGTTTAATTGGTCAAATATGTGAGCTTGCCCGTATCCCATAATTCCTAGGAAGGGAGCAGACATTCCTGAAATGACATCAACCTTTCACAAAGGCTTATTTACATTTAATAAAGCAGGTATGCCCCTCCACTGGGCTTCTCCTTAAGCCGGACATGGTCCATTAAACCTGGGAACATTGTCAGACTCACTCCTCTTACTTTAATTTCACAAAGTTAAGGAGTTGATAAGTCTTGTAAAGTTTCTTTATGGTTTTATTACTTATTTTTTGTTTAATGTCAGTAACACAACTATCTTAAAGGTTGTAATTCTTTCATAAATCACATTGCTATTCATTTCGACCTGATGTAATATAATATGTAGACCACCTATATAAAACATCTAAAAACCACATTTTCTGATTCAAATTGAACTTTCTATTCATCAAAGAATTCTGAAAATAAAAAATATTTAGCTGCACAACTGTTTTGAACATTGATAATAATCATAAATGTTTCTTGAGCATCAAATCATCATATCAGAGTGATTTCTGAAGGATCATGTGACACTGAAGACTGGAGGAATGATGCTGAAAATTCAGCTTTCATCACAGAATAAATTACCTTTTTAAAACATAATAAAATATATTAAAAACATAATAATTGTAATAATATTTCACAATTTTACTGAATTTTTACTTTTTGTTGATTGTTGATGCAATAAATACAGCCTAGGTGAGAAGACAATTTTGAAATTAATAGTTAATAAATAAAATAATCCTACCAAACCTAAACTTTGTACTGTATATTACATATTTTAATTTAATTTACCAGTTAACTGTACCTTTTACTTTTACCATGTTGGTTTCACTACTGCATTGCATGACTAAAAATACTGAAAAAATGACGGCTATATATAGTAGTAATAGTTCAGCCTGTAAATCTTTTAATGCAAATCAAGTTTAACATAAACTTGACACTTGACACAAACACTCACACCTCTGCGAATATATCCCAGTAAACCTATGACAACGAGAAGCAGAAAGATCGAGCCAAAAGTAAACAGACTGTTCTGGAGAAGAAACACTGCTCTGATGTTCTGATGTATCTCAGCGTGTGTAACTTCTGCTCTTCTCCACGGTTTGTGTTGGAATGTGACCACAGTGCATCTCATAAAGCAGAAATGGACTCTGAAACAGAACTTCCATGTTTGGTGGTTTGATCTGACATTAAAATACTGTTGCTTTTCCCCCCGACATTTACCAGAGAGTGGTTCTCATCATGTGCTGGTTTCAGAATGCTATATTATGTAAAAAAAACTTTTTCTGACAAACAAACAAAAACTAAAAAAATTTAGTTAAAAAATACAAAATTAAAGGGGTCATCATGACATGGATTTTTTATTTTAATATTATTTTATTTTATTTTTATCTGGCTGTAGAAAGCGCTCGACGAAGGAGATGAGGGCAACAAAAACCTCTTTAATCTCAATAACATGCAGAGAGAGTTCAGGACACGTTAACACAAGCATGTGTAGACAAACAATAACCGACAAAGGACTGAACAGAACAGGGAGTATAAATACACAAGGTAATGGAGGGAACTAGTTAGACACAGGTGGAGTTGATAAACTAATCAGGGATAAACGAGAACAGGTGAAGACAAGACAAACGTAATTGTGACAGGCTCCTTTAAGGCTTGTCAGTAAACGGCCACTGTTATGATTGGCTAACAGTAAAATGTACTTCAACAATAAACTTGTTGTTAAGGATGTTTTAATGGTACAATATAATAATGGACCTTTAAAAGTAATTTAGCTTAATTTATAGAATGAAACAGAATGATCAAATAGGGAAGAAATTATGACATATGCTTTGGAATTTGCAAAGTAGTTCAGAAATGTAACATTGTAAGGGGCTGTTCACACAGAATGCTCTTTTTCCATTCCAGTGTACTATTTTTTCATTGTTTTTCAATGTAAACGTGCTAGATGGACGCCTTTAACCACCACACTTGTGTCTTTTGCAGCACCTTGCACATGATATTATATATATATATATATAATATATATATAAAAATGCGGCTCTCAAGTTAAAAGAAGTCACTGTTAGACGGTAGGGGGCGCTATTATTCTTCTGAAAGAGGACTGAACCTCCTGATCAAAACACAGGTGAAGAAGAAGCAGAAACAAGCAATATCATATGTAATCATATGCATATTTGACGTGATCATCACCATTCAACAGCATATAAATCAAAACTGGTTAATGTTACTGAATGAAATGTCGACCCAGGGCGAGCTATAGGACTTTGCAAGCATTAGGGGTGTTGATAGACTCGATCTACTCCATCTGTGTTGTTCTGAATCCGATCTGGATGTTGTCTTTGACAAAAACTGGATTTTTATCACATTTTGCTCAAAATGATGCTTTTTTATGAAACACCCACATTCACTTACCCAAATAAATAAAGCAGATGCTCTGTTGTTATTTTTTTTTTAATATATTGCATATTTAGATATTCATACAATAAAATAATATAGGGGCCATGACATTTTTGTGAAAATGATCAAAAATGCTGGCGGCTGACATCTTTCTTCAAAAAAGCTGTCAGGTTGTTAACCAGCCCTAATTTAAGCACTTTAGTGCCTTTTTAAAATATTTTTACCCTGAAATAGTCACTGACTGTTTATTTTAACGTTGACTCTTCCCACAGCTGCGCACTGATGCCGAGAAACGCTCGCTGGTTGAGAATGGCCTTTCCTGGTACAGCGAGGAGGGGAAGGCTCAATGCCGGAACGAGGGAGTATACGACACGGGCAGCCTTAAGGCCGAGTCATCCAGCAAGTGGAAAAAGAGCAGAACGCAGGAGGACGTGGCAGTCAAGGGTGAACTGAGGAAACCGCAGACGCTTGGCCACCCGCCCAGCGGACTGAAGAAGAGCCGTAACCCTCCAGTAGGCGTGACCTCGCCCATCACGCACACCTCACAGAGCATGCTCAAAGTGCCAGGAGGTCAGTGATATCACACACAGACATACATACAGCTGGGGGTATGGAAACACACCCTAAAACATGCAACACATGTCATCAGTCTCCCATGATTCCTGACGTTCCAGCCTCTAAATCTTCCCAAACACAGCCATAAAATAACTAATGAACAAACAGGTCACATATTCCTTTGGAAAAATAAAAACATTTGACAGAAAAAAGACCACATTCTGATTATAGGAGGATATTGGTATAAAATTAATGTGGATAGCATATATGTATCTGATGGGGTGCACTATATATATATATATATATATATATATATATATATATATATATATATATATATATATATATATATATATATATATATATATATATATATATATATATATATATATATATATATATATATATATATATATATATATATATATATATATATATATATATATATAGTATAGAGAGAGAGAGAATATTTAAATATAAATATAGATAGCTCTATTTTTTACATTAACACTAACTTAATTTTTAACAGAATGTAATCTTTTATAATATCTATTATTTTATATAATTTATCAGCAATAACATTAACATAGTTATCAGCATGTCATGCAGATTTTTAATATGACTCTTCTAATATTGATCATTTTGTAGATAAATGTTTGAGTTCACGTAGATACCTTTCACTTTTGATTTCTAATTTGAAGCACAGTAGGTCTAAATTTGTTCTCTGTGTCATTTCATTGTGGTCTAGACAAAACAATCAAGATATTAAAGAGATCTCTTTGGTGATTATTCGTTTCTACTGGGTTTTAATGTTTTCGTTTGAGAGTATTAGGTGACCTTTGAGTCAACAAACCGTGAAGTGATTACAGAGTCCAGCATCAATGGCTTTGACCTCATCTAGAAACAAAGGCACTCTTCTTATCTGCTTTATCTTTGAATGAAGCCCTCTATCTCAATGGCAAACTCAGTTGATGGCAATTAGTGCTGGATCATTAGATCCAATGCGGAGCTCCAACAAAGCCTGATTCTGCCGCTGGCATGGGTAGAAGAGCTGCTAGAGAAAGACGCCCTGTTCGGCTCAGTGCTGGAGTGGCGGGTTGGCATCAGATCTCGCCAGCTGTTGTCCTCCACTCGGGCAGGGGGGTTGGGTAGGGACATGATAACTGCTCTTGAAACCCTAAATCACCCAACACCACCCATTATTCCTCTGATTGTTTTAATCAGCCAGTTGATTCCCCTTTACCATTTATGACCAAAGAGTTAATGCTCTGAATCAAAAAAGCTACAAGGAATCAGTTGCACCTAGATGGATGGATGGATGGATGGATGGATGGATGGATGGATGGATGGATGGATGGATGGATGGATGGATGGATGGATGGATAAATGGATGGATGGATGGATGGATGGATGGATGGATGGATGGACGGACGGACGGACGGACAGACAGACAGACCAGAACGATAGATAGATGGATGGATGGATGGACAGACAGACCAGAACGATAGATCTATGGATGGATGGATGGATGGATGGATGGATGGATGGATGGATGGACGGACAGACAGACAGACCAGAACGATAGATAGATAGATAGATAGATAGATAGATAGATAGATAGATAGATAGATAGATAGATAGATAGATAGATAGATAGATAGATAGATAGATAGATAGATAGATAGATAGATAGATAGATAGATAGATAGATAGATAGATAGATCCAGACCAGAACGGTAGATGAATAGATGGATGGATGGATGGATGGATGGATGGATGGATGGATGGATGGACAGACAGACCAGAACGATAAATGGATGGATGGATGGATGGATGGACGGACAGACAGACAGACCAGAACAACAGATGGATGGATGGATGGACAGACAGACCAGAACGATAGATGGATGGATGGATGGATGGATGGATGGATGGATGGATGGATGGATGGATGGATGGATGGATGGATGAACGGACGGACGGACGGACCAGAACAACAGATGGATGGATGGATGGACAGACAGACCAGAACAACAGATGGATGGATGGATGGATGGACAGACAGACCAGAACGATAGATGGATGGATGGATGGATGGATGGATGGATGGATGGATGGATGGATGGATGGATGGATGGATGGATGGATGGATGGATGGATGGATGGATGGATGGACGGACGGACAGACAGACCAGAACGACAGATGGATGGATGGATGGACAGACAGACTAGAACGATGGATGGATGGATGGATGGATGGATGAATGGACAAACAGACCAGAACGAAAGATAGATGGATGGATGGATGATGGATGGAAACATTGTTGAATGTAATCTTTTGCAGATCTTTGTAATCTGTAGAGTTAATGCATTAAATCAAAAAGGCTTCAAGAAACCCGTTGTTGTTTTCTTCTTGTACGTTTAATGCCACCTTGCGGGGGTCCGTTTGCCATTACCAACAAAGCAAGAGGCACTGTGGGGAACACAGCGTTTATGCAGCTGGACCTGAAAGAGACCATCTGGATACTGTACAGTACGTGTTGGAAAATAAACCCATTTATCCCAAAAGAAACACGAAGCACGTCATGGTGTCATTTTAATGAAAGGCAGCCATGTTTGGTCTTTCATTCAGTCAGTGTGTGTTGACATGTAGCCAGCACGTCAACACTCATGCATATGTCTGCCATTCATGCGGTGTCCAATGCGGTCCAGCTTTCAAACGCACAGAAGAGGATGAATGACAGACTGGTGAAATTTAAGCAATTGCACCCAGTGAACTGCGCAACTCGATCTGCTTTATTCAGAAAACACACTTTAGACATTTTCTGCCCAAATGACACCGTTTCAGTGAAGCTGTCATGTCAGCTAATACAAGCAATCCGGTTTCTTGAGTACCAAAAATGGGAATCTCTTGAAATCAAAGCATTTTATTCTAATAGCTGGTTGTTACTTACAGTGTGAAACTGTGTTATTCTTGCTGCTGTAGGTTATGTTTATGAATTATAATTGCATTAGGTGTCTTTTTTTGGTGTCTTATTTTATGCCAAGGACCCCCAAATATGATGATCACTTTCCATGATTGTTTTAATGTTTTTCAAAAACGTCTCTTGTCGTCTCCCTAGCTATATTTATTTGATCCAAAATTGCATTAAAACAGTAATATTGTGAAATATGATTACTAATATTAATTTAAAAGAACTGTTTCTATTGTGATATATTTTTCAGAAATCACTCTAATATGATGATTTGATGCTCCAGAAACATTTCTGATTATATCAATGTTGAAAACAGTTGTGCTGCTTCATATTTTTTTTTGGAAAGTGAAACTGTGATACAGTAATATTATAAAGACTTTAAATCTTCATAATTCTTTTCTTTTTATTTATACAATATTTACTCAAAATCCCTTGCTAGAACAAAACTTAAATGCCATCTCTGTCTGTCATTCACAACGCGTGTTCACAGGGCGATCTGAGAACAGCGATTACATCCCATTATCGTTTTATATATATATATATATTTATAGAACTTTTGAGGAAGCAAGCCAACAGTTTGCAGAACACAATAGAAAACAGGAACAAGATATTTCTGTTGTTCCAGAGTGAAGATGTTTAAATGCTGGTAAACAGTTAAAAACATGATCCCCCCAATCATTTTCATGATGCCAAAGCAAAACATCTTCAACAATAAACTTTCAGTTCTATACCACTTCCTGCTCTTTTATGAAAGAGTTCATCAATGCAAACTGCAGTGAATGTGCCAGATTCAAATCAATTCATCATGAGTTTGAGACTGATTCATGAGTCTTTTTGCTTGATTTATTAAAAGAATCAGCCGATATCACATTTATTTAACCCTTAAACGCATACCTTGGGTCTTTAGTGACCCGGGACTTCATTCACTACCCTCCTCCTCATTCATTTTTTAAAGACAGACATCAACCTTATTAGTATTCCTCAATCAATTCATTATAAACAATATAACAAGAAAAAAAAATGCATAATGTATGTTTTCCCATTAATTTTTTGTAAAAATTGTGTTGGGTCAGCAATGGCCCGAGGTGTGTAAAAGTGTAGGTATATTTTTTTCGGCACAATAAAGCCCCGTTTCCACTGAAATAACCCGGGACAATTTGTCCCAGGAACTTTTTAAAAGATTAGTCCAGTGACGGAGGACTGCACGTGACTTTCCAGAGCCCAATGGATTTCGTCTTCCGCAAATACACTTAATAACGCCTGAACCTCGTCATCGGTCCATCGGTCGTATTTTTATAAACGTCATTGTTGATTCGAATAGCAAACAACTCTTCCTGCACGCACCGCAACTGACTTTTAGGTTGAAATAAAATGCTGGGTGAGCTCAACCAATCAGCATGTCCAGCGCCCAAGTCCCACCCCCGAAAGTTCCTGAACTTTGAAAAAGTACTACCTGTGGTCGAAACACACAGAGTACCACCCCAAAGTCCCTAGTTCCTGGGGAAAGTTTGCGCGGTGGAAACACGGCTTAATTGAATCTTTGTTGACTGAATAAGTGCAGTTCAATGTCTGATGCACAATTATGAAGTGACGTTTCACTCATAGTTACCGCAGGCAATAAACAAAAGAATAGGAAGAATCATCAGCAAAACTTGAAATGTCTCAGAGATTTACTGCAGAGCAAGAACTGAACCCAGTCAAATATTACTGTCACTATCACTGATGGTGGATCTGCTGAAGAAGCTGTCAGAGATCGAAATATTGATGTTCAAGATGTTGATAGTTTTGAGAATATGTTTGCGATGGTGAATATGAGGCAGATGCTGAATGTACTTGGAAATGAGCTCTGATGAGGACAGTGATGATGGCATAAAACATCTGCTCAAACTGAACCCTTACAAACTCCAAAAGATAACAAAATACGCTTTCTTTTATTCTTCTATAATTGTTTCTCTAATATCAGGAGAGTTTTATATTATCGCAACAGGTGGAGATCCATCCGTTAGATATAGATCCGGGTCGCTAAAGACCCCAATATGTAAGAATAATTGGCGAAACATTCATGCATTTAAGGGTTAAACTCACATCTTATCTAAAACTTTTGAATATGCCACGAATCGACAGAAAAAAAAAGAATGAACATGCAGGTCCCTAAGTCATTGTCAGACGAACCAGATGCAAGCAGAACTGCGAAAACTGGCTGAATGCTTTAGTGAAGTGGTTTGTCCCGGAGACAGTGGAGCAAAACTAGTCATTAGTCTTTCAGCAAGTGTGTAGACGTTACCGACCGGCAAGCCAAACGTCTGTGTCAGCGCTATCTGTCTCTCCCTGTGGACAGACACTTTGATTGAACAGACTAAAGGCACGAGATGGCACTGGAAACATGATTATACCCACATGTTGTAACAGAGAATTAGTTCCAGCTATTATTCGGTGTTGTCTTTTTGATTGATCATCCACTGGAATTGGATCTCAGATATTCCATATTTGAAAAATACAGTTATATAATTGGGAACCTCAATCCCTGCCATGCGAGATGTGTATGAAATACAGCCTCTCGTATACTGGGAGAGAAATGAGCCGATCAATCTTATTTATGGGATCTCGTTCCTCAGGCAGAGTGACGATAATTCTCTCCGCCTGATCAATCCCTATGGCTGCAGCACGAGCTGATCTCATGGATTTTATAGGCTGCGGTAAAAGAGCTCCGTATTTAAGCACAAATCAGTGTTTTAGACTGAATTGTCTAAGTGGATGAATCATCTCTGTGAGCTGACTTGTTTTCTGAAGTCTCTTGTGAAGCGTGCAACGGCTATCCTGCATTCAAAGACTGACTTTAGCGCGAGTAAATAGCGCTATGAAGATTCACTGTTGTTTTTCATGAATGAGTATCTGCTGATGCACTGAATGCGTGTCGTTCTTTAATCTCAATCTTGTTTACAAGGTGATAAAGGAGACTGGAGAATTGTGACTTTATAGGTTGCAGAGGATGATAAAGATCCATAATTAACAAGAACAAAAGGTGTTACTGAACTCTTTTTGTTGTCTTTTTACTGAATAGTTTGGACCACTTATGACAGACAAAAGATACTCATTGCCACCTACTGATATGATGTATCTTGCATAAAGGGTAAATTAATGAATCAGTGAAGGAATCAGAATGAGTGTACTAGTTTTTACACATATGCTAGGGTATGCTCACACACGCATGAGCATAGTATGTGCACAGACAGATTTTTCTAACCGTTTAGCGAAGCTTCAAAAACTTTGCGAATCCTTTTTTCGAAGGTTTCAAACCAGTGATTCGGAGTATCAACCTGCCAAAGTCACGATTTGAGTAAACGAGGCTTCGTTATGTTAGAACTGTTTCGAAACGTTTCAAAATGTAAATGGTAGACCACTAGGGGGCGATGACTCTGTGAACTGATGAACGGGTGTCTATATGTTTTTTTTTATGAATTTGTATACATTTTAAATGACATAATAAAAGGAAGATTTTTAGTTAATAGTCTCTTTTTGGCCTGATTAACCAAGCTCTCCACAAAACGTCTCGGTTACGTATGGTAACCCTCGTTCCCTGAAGGAGGGAACGGAGACGTACGTCGGTAATACCGACGAATTGGGATCACTTCAGAGAGCCCCTATCAGCTTCGAGAACTTAAGAACAGGCCAATGAACAATTGGCGTGCGAGATTTGCATCTCGCGCTCCGCCCCGCGCCGCGGGTATAAACAGGAAGCGAGAGCATCGCACTGACGTTTTTCACTGAGGAGCCGAACCAGTGACCCGGCCAACAGTGATGGAAGGAACTGTGGCGACGGGACGTACGTCTCGGTTCCCTCCTTCAGGGAACGAGGGTTACCATACGTAACCGAGACGTTCCCTTTCAGTCGGTCACTACGACGTACGTCGGTAATACCGACGAATTGGGATCCCTATGGAAAGCGCCACAGTTACTACCACTACCAGTGCCCAGCGAGAGCCCCTCAGACCCCGTTCTGAAGCGGGCGGGGAGATTCACGCCAGAAGAGTCATACTGCTGTTCCGCAAGACCCATTCAGCAGACCTGATTGGATAACGCTGGGAAAGCGTGCCCGAAGGACGCTGCGGAAGCCACATCATGCCCAGAGGGAGTTACCATGTGGAAAGATACGTATGGGCTGGCCGTGGGCAGCTCAACATACGAAAGTCCCAGGGGTGGCCCCGGCCTAATGCAGGCGGGAGACAACACCGTACTGAGACGGCAGAGGAACTCTGCCAAGGGAAAGACACGAGCTCGCCGTAGGGAGCTGAACCGTGAAGAATACACGTATGGGACCGCCGTAGGAGTCACGACATACGGAACCCAGCCTGACACAAGTTCCACCAATGCATACGAGTGCCAGACCTGGCGTCGGACGCTCCGCAACATCCGACTGCCGAGGGGTGCGGAGGACTCAACAGGGTTTGCCAATCCTGGGGAACTCGACTGGAGAAATAAGCGCACGTATCCGTTCCAGGGGAAGGTAATGGTGCAGCAAGCCGACACTAGAACGGGCACTTCAGTGAAGCTGACTATGGGAAGCGAGCACACGAGAAGCCACCGGCTCTACACGCAGGCTATAAAACCTAGCGAACGTGTTGGGTGTCGCCCAGCCCGCAGCTCTACAAATGTCTGTCAGCGAGGCGCCACGAGCCAGCGCCCAGGAAGAAGCTACACCCCTGGTGGAGTGAGCTCTAACCCCGAGCGGGCAGGGCACGTCTTGGGATTCATACGCCAAGACGATGGCATCCACTATCCAGTGGGCCATCCTCTGCTTGGAGACAGCCTTTCCCTTCTGCTGTCCTCCGTAACAGACGAAGAGCTGCTCTGAGGTCCTGAAGCTTTGCGTTCTGTCCACGTAAGTCCGGAGAGCACGGACGGGACAGAGAAAAGCTAGGGCTGGGTCTGCCTCCTCCGGAGGCAGCGCTTACAGGCTCACCACTTGGTCCCGGAAGGGAGTAGTGGGAACCTTGGGCACATATCCAGGCCGGGGTCTCAGGGTCACCTGAGAATCACCCGGCCCGAACTCCAGGCACGATTCGTCGACCGAAAATGCCTGCAGGTCCCCTACCCTCTTAACTGAGGCCAATGCAATCAGGAGGATTGTCTTTAGAGACAAGATCTTAAGCTCTACTGACTGTAAAGGCTCGAAGGGCGCCCTCTGCAGTGCGGTCAGCACCAGAGTCAAGTCCCAAGAGGGTATAGAGGAAGGGCGAGGAGGATTTAGTCTCCTCGCTCCCCTCAGGAACCTGACGATCAGATCATGCTTGCCTAAGGACTCTCCATTCACAAGGTCATGGCTTGCGGCGATAGCGGCAACATATACCTTGAGGGTGGAGGGAGACAGCATTCTGTCCAACCCGTCTTGAAGAAAAGATAGCACAGATCCGATCGAACATTTCCGGGGGTCTTCTCGGCGAGAAGAGCACCAGTCGACGAACAGGTTCCACTTCAACGCATATAGCCGTCTCGTAGAGGGGGCTCTGGCGGAAGCGATGGTGTCGACTACCGCTTGCGGTAGGTCACCTAGAACCTCCGCGTCCCGTCCAGGGACCAGACATGGAGTTTCCAGAGGTCTGGACGCGGGTGCCATAGGGTGTCCCGTCTCTGAGACAGAAGGTCCTGCCTCAGAGGAATGGGCCAAGGAGGTGCTGTCGCGAGGAGCACTAATTCCGGGAACCACGTCCTGTTGGGCCAGTACGGAGCTACCAAGAGGAGATGCTCCTCGTCCTCCCTGACCTTGCACAGTGTCTGTGCAAGAAGGCTCACTGGGGGAAACGCATATTTGCGCAGAGCCCGGGGCCAGCTGTGTGCCAGTGCATCCGTGCCGAGGGTCCCCTCGGACAGGGAATAAAACAACTGGCAGTGGGTCGTGTCGTGGGCGGCAAACAGATCGATCTGTGCGGCCCCAAAGCGACTCCAAATCAGCTGGACCACCTGGGGGTGGAGTCGCCACTCTCCGGGAAGCACTGGCAACCGCGACAGCTCGTCGGCCGCACGGTTGAGCAGGCCTGGAATGTGAATAGCACGAAGGGACCTCAGATGCTTCTGACTCCACAGGAGGAGATGGCGGGCGAGTTGGGACAAATGGCGGGATCGTAGACCACCTTGTTTGTTGATGTACGCAACGGCCGTCGTGCTGTCCGTCCGGACCAGAACGTGCTTGTCTTTGAGCGACCCTTTGAGGCGGCTGAGAGCAAGACGAACTGCCAGCAACTCTAGGCAATTGATATGCCATTGCAGTTGGGGCCCCGTCCACAGACCCGATACTGCAAGCCCGTTGTACGTGGCACCCCAACCCGTGGGTGAGGCATCCGTGGAGACAACATGATGCCTGGACACTTGTTCTAGAGGCACTCCTGCCCGTAGAAATGAAGGGTCCGACCACGGGGTGAGGGTTTGGCGGCATCTCGGCGTCACTTGGACACGGAGGGACCCGCTGTGCCACACCCATCTCGGGACTCGGTCGTGTAGCCAGTGCTGAAGCGGTCTCATATGGAGCAGCCCTAGCGGCGTTACTGCGGCTGCTGCTGCCATATGCCCCAGGAGCCTCTGAAAATGTTTCAGTGGAACCGCTGTACTGCGTTTGAGCGTACTCAAGCAGCTCAGCACCGACTGGACGCGCTCCTCTGTGAGGCGCGCAGTCATGGCGACCGAGTCGATCTCCATCCCGAGAAAAGAGATCCTCTGTACGGGACAGAGTTTGCTCTTCTCCCAGTTGACCCGAAGACCCAACTGGCTGAGGTACCGGAGCACCATGTCCCTGTGTTCGCACAACTGCTCCCACGACTGGGCAAGAATCGTCGAGATAGTCGTCGAGATAGTTGAGGATGCGAACACCACGCTCTCTCATGGGAGCAATGGCCGCCTCCGCGACTTTCGTGAAGACACGGGGCGACAGGGACAGCCCGAAGGGCAGGACTTTGTACTGGTATGCCCGTCCGTCGAAAGCAAAGCGTAGAAACGGTCTGTGTCGAGGGAGAATCGAGACATGAAAGTACGCGTCCTTCAGGTCGATCGCTGCAAACCAATCCTGGGGACGGATGCATCTGAAGATGCGTTTCTGGGTTAACATTCGGAACGGCATCCTGTGGAGGGAGCGGTTCAGGTAACGCAGGTCCAGGATCGGTCGTAACCCACCACCTTTCTTGGGTACAATGAAGTACGGGCTGTAGAACCCGGACTTCATATCGGCTGGAGGGACCGGCTCTATCGCGTCCTTCGCCAATAGGACAGCGATCTCCGCCTGAAGCACCGGGGCGCCCTCCTTCGGTATAGATGTGAAGTCGACACCCCTGAACTTCGGGGGACGCCGGGCGAACTGAATCGCATAGCCGAGTCTGGTGCGGATGATCCAGCGAGACGGGCTGGGGAGCGCTAGCCAGGCCCCCAGTGACCAAGCAAGCGGGATCATCGGCACCACAGACGTACCCGGAGCGGGGCAGCGCAGCGGAACGCAGGGGCCCCAGGACGACATGGGAGTGGTCCGTGCAGGGGTCTGGGTCTGACACACGACCTGCATCCGCTGAGGGGACGGGCGAGCGTGGGGAGGCACTTTGTGTGCGTCCGCCCAACCGACGCCCCCTGTTGGCGAGGAGAGAGGTGTCTGAGGGGTACGAGGCATGGTAGCGTTGCATACCGCCAGACGCGCTCTCTTGGCACCCAGAGATGTTAGAAACTGCTCCTTTATTGAAAATTTGGGTGCCACTGGCACTGGGGCCAGTGGCGGAACAGAAAAATAAATGGGGTTCCCCCGGCCCTCCACCGGGGGAAGGAGTGGTGCTACAGCCATCTCCTGAAGAGCAGTTTCCTCCATCTCTGGGCGGCCCGTCTCAGGGTCTCTTCCGACGGCGCTTGCCACCTGGCTTGGCAGCGGCCTGAGCGGGCTGTACGTTCTTCCCGCGACCGGCTCCACGCCCACGGCCGGTGGAAGGCTGCTGCTGGGCTGGGGCGGGAGCGGGGGCGGCCGCAGGAGGACGTCCTCGGCGACGGGCAGGCGGAGGTGCTGCAGCCGGCGGCTGGGTGGAGGCAGCAGCGGGCCGCCGGTGCAGGATATGTTTGATGGCCTCCGTCTGCTTCTGGGCGGCCGAGAATTGCTGGGCGAAATTCTCGACCGCGTCGCCGAACAACCCGGCCGACGATATGGGGGAGTCCAGGAACCGGTTCTTGTCAGTCTCCCTCATGTCGGCCAGGTTGAGCCAGAGATGCCGTTCCTGGACCACTAAGGTGGACATCGCCTGACCCACGGAACGGGCGGTAACTTTCATCGCCCGGAGGGCGAGGTCCGTCGCCGCCCGGAGCTCCCGGAGGAGCTCAGTGTCAGACCTACCCTCGTGCATGTCCATGAGTGCCTGGGCCTTGTGCACCTGGAGCAA
This sequence comes from Gobio gobio, assembly GCF_949357685.1. Taxonomy (NCBI): domain Eukaryota; kingdom Metazoa; phylum Chordata; class Actinopteri; order Cypriniformes; family Gobionidae; genus Gobio; species Gobio gobio. The sequence continues at coordinate 36,168,351 of NC_137117.1, read as the reverse complement.
CGCCATGGCATGCAAGGCAGACGCGGCCTGTCCGCAGGACCTGTAGGCCTTCGCAGTCAGACTGGACGAAAGCCTACAAGCTTTGGACGGGAGACGAGGATCACCACGCCACTCGGAGGCGGTCGCCGGACGCAGCTGCATCGCGACGGCGCGTTCGACTGGCGGGATCCTCTCGTAACCCTTGGCCTGTCCCCCGTCAAGGGTAGTGAGGAGGGAGGAGCCTCCAGGTCTGTTTCTGGCACTGAAGGGTGTCGTCCACGACCTGGAAAGCTCCTCATGCACCTCCGGGAAGAATGGCACTGGGGCGGGACGCTGAGAACCAGCGCGACCCCCCCCCAGAAACCAATCATCCAACCTAGAAGGTTCGGGACGTGGTGGAGGGTTCCACACAAGCCCGACATTTTCGGCGGCCCGGGAAAGCATAGCCGTCAACTCGGGGTCCGACTCAACCGTTGCCACTCTCCCAGAGGGAGGCAGTACAGCTGAGTCCTCATCCTCCGAGGACTGGAACTTCCCCTCCGATGCTGCGATCAACATCTGCTCGTCCGCGGGCGCTCCAAAAGAGATGACTGGGTGCCCGTGGGCGGGACCAGCGATCTCTTCCGGTGGCGCCACCGGCAGCGGTGCTTGTGAGGGTTCAGGGACCTGCGTAGGGACACTAGGCGGGTTTGTCCTGAACGTTATCCTCAGATCACCCCGGTCATCCGTCGAAGTAGGTCTATCCTGGTTAGGGATAGCTCTAGATCGAGGTATGGGGAGGGGGACTCCGCCTTCCCGGAGGTAGGTGAGTCTTGATCTAAGCACCGGAATAGTCATGTTCCCGCAGTGAGAACACGAGCTATTCACAAACGCTGCCTCAGCGTGCTGTAAGCCCAGGCACGTGATGCAGTGAGTGTGGCCGTCAGCGGGCGAGAGGGAACGACCGCATCCAGAAACGCACGGGTGGAATGACATCTTGAAAAAGACGCAGTCACACCCGTGTTGCTCTTTTTGTGAGGAAACGATCTTTTAGAGAGTGCTGAAGCACCCAGGGAAACCGCGGCAACACACAGGGGATAGTGCAGCCTGTGTTTGCACTCAAAAATGGAACGCCCACCGATACCAACAGTCTTGTTTGCTGTGATAACAGCAGTTGTTCCTTGCAGCTGAGTTCGCGGTCCCGCTGGAAAGTACCGTCACACCAACACACGATCCTCTTCTCTGTTCTCTCTGTAGTATTCTCTCGCTGAATAATCAGGAAAGCAGTCCGTACTCTTCAAACGCCGGTTCGGCTCCGAAGTGAATGACGTCAGTGCGATGCTCTCGCTTCCTGTTTATACCCGCGGCGCGGGGCGGAGCGCGAGATGCAAATCTCGCACGCCAATTGTTCATTGGCCTGTTCTTAAGTTCTCGAAGCTGATAGGGGCTCTCTGAAGTGATCCCAATTCGTCGGTATTACCGACGTACGTCGTAGTGACCGACTGAAAGGGAACTCAGGCTGCATCCAAAATCGCATACTCTCTTGAGTAGGTACTCATTTTTAATAAGTAATTCCTTCACGACCATTAAAAAGGTATGTTCTATATAGTATGTGTGTAGTGGAGTGTGTAGTAGGGCTGGACAATATATCGAAATTATCGAAATATCGCAAATGTACATATCGCGATATGCATAATCTGTGTATCCTTAAATTCTTTTTTTACAACACTGGCAAACATCGTTTACACTTACTTTTTTCACAACAAAACCCGCCCAATTGCTACTCAAAACTAGCCCAAAACAAGCCCAATAGCTTTCCGGGGGGGGTTCTCCGAAAAAAAAAAAAACAGAAAACCCTCCACCTTCCCCAGCTCCACCTGATCTGCTACAGGTAATTCATGTATGCTTGTTTAGCAGCAGCATGTCATGTATGTATTAGCAGTAGCAAGTCATGTATACACTATGCATATACGCATATCAAAAATATAAGCGTTCGCGTTAAGTATACTTTAGGCTTTAGAGTAGTAATAGCTCACCTCTACGCAACAAACCACATGAGTATGAGCGAGGTGGCATTTTTTGAATTCCGAACCCTAAGCGTAAGCAATAGTTGTAATGACGTTTGCATTAGCAAACACCACTAATAACAGTCAAATGCTGGATATCAGGGAAATGGATCTTAATTATGCCACATTGGACTGGCACATTGTTATTCTAAGACACAGTCTTGTATAATAAGACCATGTTTAACACAAACAAGCCAGCCGTTACAGTTCTGTAGTATCAGGAAGACAAACTATCTCCATTCCTCTTCTCACAGCTGTATCTGTCAGTTAGATAGTTTAATGGTCATGCTCTTTTTTCCCCCCAGTTTCCTTTGAATTTCTCTCTCTTTCTGTTTTTGACTCAGTTTTACTGTTTACCTCCAGTCTAAAAAAACATGTAAAAAATGTGTCTTGCCCCCTTGCATCCTTTGATACGATCATGCTAGCATTTATTCCAGTCATAGTCTGCTAATGGCCTACATTATTCCAACTCAACATATTTCTTTTCACATCTAATCTTCATCTCAAGTTGATGTCAGCTGTATTTACTTGTGTTGGCCGTTGTCCTGGGTGGCAGTGGTGTGAATTACAGCGCCTTGTGACAGATGAAATACACGCTGTATTTCCCTGTTACGCTATTTTTATTTGTTGTGTGGTCTGCTAATTGAGCCGTTTAAATGCTTAAGCTACTCCAGAAAGGGTTTTTTGCATACCGTGGATGGTGTTGTTATAGTAAAGCCAATTTTCAAGTTTGCAAACAGTCTGTTTGGTGGGTTTTCCCATTCGTGCAGAGATCGAGTCATGATTTCGCTAGCGTTTTTGCCGTATATTTATAAATATCTCTGAGAGGATCCAGATGGCCATCAGGGTGGGCTTTGCAAGTTTACCCATTTCATGTTGTCAGTACTGTAACAGTTGTGCCTTACCCATTCCCTTTGTTTCTTAAATAACTCTCTGACTTCAAGGGTCCTTAAAGTTATGGTCTTAAATATTCAAGGAGCCTGTCATGTTACAGTTGAGTGAATTGAAGTCAGCAGCATAAGCAGTAAAGTCTTTTACCTCATGATGGATCGGAACCATATACTGCATTATTCTAATGAAGCAGCTTGTGCATCTGTTGGTGTGTGTTTGTGTGTGTGTTGCACATGGATTTGTAGTGAAGTGTAAAAGCTTATTTAAAAGTAGGGTCCGGTTAGAGGTTGCATTAGAGGTCTTTTCTAGAAAAAAACTTGCACAATCCCCTCAGCTCCAAAAGTGTATTTTAGTGAACTAGATTATTTCACTGAATTAATTATCTGAAGAAAATGTGAGTGGTGCAAAACTCAACACAATGCTTAAGATGTTCTGAGTGGTTACTCTGGTTTTTGTTGGTTGCTGTGTAATTACTAACTGGTTTTAGAGCATTTCTCCATGATTTCCAGGGTGTTTTGATTGGTTTATAGGTGTTTGATAGGTAGGTCTTTTCGATTTTATATATGTTTATATGTTTTTAATGGGATCACATTTCAAATGTTTGAAAACCCTTCAAGATCCAAATGCTCTTCTGCCTTGAAGTTTATAATAATTCCTCTTGATTATCACTATCAATGTCTGATTGTGTTTATTTGTGTTTGCCTGCAGTTCCAAAGAATGATCAGCGAGTCGTGGACAAAGCCAAAATGGCAGTGAAAACATCCGGATTACAACGCTCCAGTTCGGATGCAGGGAAAGATCGCGGTGAGCACCGAAAACCTCCCTCCGGTCTTGTCCGTCCCTCTGCCGGCACAACAAATTCCTTCGGTTACAAGAAAACCGTTCCAACTACCGGCACTGCCACTGTGCTAACAACTGGTGGAAACACTGTCTCCGGAGATTCTGCAATTGGGAACAAAACTCCTAAAACCTCTGGTATCCCAGTGAAACCCTCTGCTGGTGGTGTAGGTGGAGGACGAAAAATCAGCCTTGATGTATCGAACTGTGATCAAGGCTTCATGGCTCCGAATGCACGCAACAACATCCAGTATCGGAGTCTCCCAAGACCTGCTAAGTCCAGCACCTTGAGTCTGACGGGAGGGCGGCCAGGCGCTCGCCCTGTCAGCAGCAATATGGACGCTGGTCTGCAGGGCCTAAAAACTGTCCCCACCCCGTCTAGACTGAAGGAACCAGGCAGTGTGAAGAGCTCCCATCGGGCCAGTACAGGAGGGTGCGGTCCAGTCAACCAGACAGACCGTGAGAAGGAGAAGGCCAAAGCCAAGGCGGTGGCATCTGACTCTGAGTGTGGCGGAGGGGGCTCTCTAAAGAACGGCACATTGACACCAACACAGAGTGCGCTGGAGCCTCCTTCCAAGCTTTTGGGACTCCGGCAACCATCCAGCCTGGGCAAATATTCAGAGCTGCCCTCTCCCAACTCTCAGAGGTGAGAAAAACCTCCTTCATGTAGCTTAAACCCCACATATGCTCTTATTGCTTGGGGTTTTGCACTTGTTCTTTCAATGACAAGAAAATCGACTTAAAATTGACTGCATGAAATGTACATATATATATGGACCCACTTTATATTAATGGGCCTTAACTACTATGTAATAACATTTAAATAAATAATATGATACAATGCAGTTATTGTGTACATACATGTTTTTACATTGTACTTACATTTTTAAAAATACCTGCATGTAATTACATCTGTTATTCATTTCTGTAGTTACATTTATAATGACACTGTTGACCCTACCCTTAAACTTACCCATACCACCACACCTGTCCCTAACTTTACCCGTATCCCACCTCAATATCAGCACAAGTGTTTTGCAATGCAATATGAACACAATAAGTACATTTAACTTATTTTTTGATGTAAGTGCATGGCACTTAAGGCCACCTAATATAAATTGGGTCTGTTTATTTTCATCTTTAGTTTATTTTCATTGCTAACTGACATTTCTGTCATGTCGAATGTTTTAGTGTGCTTCTCATTTTTAATTAATCTCTATATCATGGGATTCCCAGGCCCTCCAGTGCCAGATCGCTGCCCAAACCTGCTCACCTGGACAAAGTCAACTCCAACAGCCTGGACATGTGTGGTATAATCAATGTGGAGGACCAGCTTCCTCCCAAAGTGCCGCCCTTCTCCAAATTACAAGATCTTTCAGGAATTAGCAGCTCAAGCTGTTTGACCCCCAGCCCGGCTCCCATCCTCAACGTCAACTCTTCCGAATGTTTCTCCAGTGCCACCGTGGGCCGAGGGGGCAGTGCTGGTGGCTCTCCCTCGCTCTACCCTCGCCTCTCTGGGCTGCATCGTAGCATGGAGTCCTTGTCTCTACAGATGAGTGTGTCTCCAGCAGGGGGCAGCGTGACGGAGCCCAGACCCAGACATGAGGACAGAGGGACGCTTGGTGGCTGGTCAACAGGAAGCAGGATCTCGCTCACTCTCACGCCAGACAGGTGAGGGCGTCTCCAGTTAAATAGACTAAATAGACAGTTGAATATTTAAGACTCATCTTCCACTCAGTATCGTATGCATTTTTTGTTCAATAAAATGCTCTTTAGAATGAAAATCCCCCTCCCCGCCAAAGCTTGACAAATAAACATCCATAATATAATATAATATAAAAATATAAAACAAATTCATAGCAGTCTCATAATATAATTTAATATATAATACATTAAAAATAGTTATAATCTTGTTTCAATTTTTTGTTTTTTATTTTGTTCACAAAACATTAGAAGGAAACACAAGACTATTATGAAGGTGTGTATGTGTATACATTATATATATATATATATATATATATATATATATATATATATATATATATATATATATATATATATATATATATATATATATATATATATATATATATATATATATATACATTTATAAATTAATTAAATTTATATAATACATAATCTGTCATAGTAAAAAAAAAAAGTAAAAAAAAAACAAACAGTTAATCTACATCACACATAAAAAATAAATAAAAAATAAACATTGCACAACTGTGGTCGCTTCCTGTCTCTGCCCTAAAACAGTAAATGAACATGGTGTGTTCAAAGCAGCAGCTCATCACTGGGTGTGCCAGTGGAAACATCTAAAAGCAGCTCAGTCTTCCTGTTACCGAGCTTATTTTCACCGCAAGGTTCATACAGCTCTCTGCCACCCATGGCCTCTCTGTTTTTGTACAGTCTCCTTTATAAAGACCCACCACAAAATGTTGTCAATGCTTGCTTAGTCAGATTAAAAACTGGACAATAGCTCATGGCCTTAATCTTGCTCATTATTTTTATTGGGCCGCCACAGAGCTGAAGGGCTAATGAGGGTCATGTGTCTGAGGCGGGACGTCTATCATTTGTGTAATTTGCAGTGACTCTAATAACGTTTCTATTCAGCAATTCATCTCTCTCTCCATCACAGCTCTCTTTATCCATTTCTTCACTAGGAAGTTATTAATGAAGACTCGACTCTATCTGTTCCTCAAAACTGTGTCTACACACAGAGCAGAGCAGTTTGTGATCATGTTTCTGTTTGACACGTTCTGAGGAAAATATTAGTAGTACTGCCACAATGGTACGGCATTCTGCGGGTGGTTGCCATTTTTATAGTGTTTCAGCAGTTGTTAGCATTTCGCTATGTGATTAGGCTACTAGGTCATTGCTTGAGTGGTTCTAAGTGGTTGTTAGCATGTTGCTATATGCTATGCTATGTATGTTTTGTTGACTGCCAAGCAAAGATCATGTCAGATCACTTATAAACGTAACAGCTCACCTCTCCTCAATACGTTTTTTTGTTAAGTTTTTAAAAAAATGTATGAATCATTCATGTCTTTAGCACAACCGGTGCAGGGCAACTTGCACACTGAAGTTTAATGTGAAGGGCCCTATCATACACCCGGTGCAATGCGACACCAGGCGCAACGCAAGTGTTTTTTTGCTAGTTTCAGCCCGACGCAGTTATCATTTTCAAGTCCAGCGCCACGTTGTTTAAATAGCAAATGCATTTGCACCCATTTGTGCTCCCATGGGTGTGCTGGTCTGAAAACCAGGTGTGTTCAGGCGCATTGTTGGTGCATTGCTATTTTGAGGAACTGAAAACGACTGCGCCATTGACCAACAAAAACCTGGTCTAAAGTCAGTATGTTTTGTGTTATTTAAAGGGCGCGTTAGTAATATGCGCCTATAGGCGGGTGCATGTGCGTACACTGATTATTACACACTCAGGGATGCGCAGCAGCACACAATCATTTTTAAATAATACAAATAAAAGGATTCTTCTCTGGAGAAGTGTTCAGTCTTTCTGCTTGAAAATCCCGCCATGTAAATATTGAATCCGCCATGGTTCAAGTGCAACTGGCTTTTAAAGGGAATGGGAGATGAGATCTGATTGGTTTATTGCACGTTATGCCCAAAACACACCCATGACTGATTAAGAGACTAGGTACAACCCTTTCAGACCATGCGCCTGGTGCGCCGACCGTTTTTTTCCATCGTTAAACTAGCAAAAGTGGATTCGGACACGCCCTAAGTGCACCTACACCATGTGCTTCAGACCATGCGCTCAGATCGGTAAAATAGGGCCCTTAGTGTTAAGTGCTTCTTAATCTTCCTCCACAGATCCACATCACGGCATTTACATTTATACAGCGCATTTGTACTCAGTTCACATGCACCCAAAATTCAAAGCAGAACAATTGCCTATTATGTTAACACTCAGATTACATCTCTGCTAATTATCCCTCTGCCTGAGTTACTAATTGCTCATTTTGCTATACAAATATCTATGATCTATTTTTGGAGTGTGATCTCTTCATTCCCATGCATGCGTATCTTGTCATTTGAATAATGCTCTTTTTCTCTGTCATTTCTCTCCCAGCTCACAAAGGGACAGAAATACTCTGCCAAAAAAAGGCTTAAGGTACTGTTCGTTTAACGTTACCTCCGCCGCCTCTTTACGGCGCCAAACGGTTTGATCTAATGCAGTAAATCCATGAAACTAACGTCACACCCTCATTTCCCATCAGCCAGCACATCTCCTTGCAGGCTGAGGAGGACAACAAAGAGAGGCGTCACTCGCACACCATCATGAGCTTGTCGGAGACCAACAGTCCGCCACAGTTCCCTTCACCCATACTGACAGGAAAGATGCCACTGACAAGCATCAGTAAGTGTCTGCACACTTCTACAGCATTGACTGATGATATATTTGATATATTTCTGAGTGAAACTGGATTATTCTGTGGGAAATAATGAAAGGCGGGACTCACGAGCTTGCTCATGAAAATTATATATTGGAATTAATAAAATTAAAATTATACACAGATAAATCTTTTATAATAAATAATGCAATATACTTCATACAAAAATAAGAAATGTCAATTTTGATTTAACCCTATGAAAAAGATGCGTCCCCACCAGGCAAGATGCAGGACACCTTTCTCCACTGTGCCTTGATTTATATCATATATAAACACTGGCTCCCTCTGCTGTCTGTTTTGTGCAGTGACACCCAGCCCCACCTCAGGAACGCCAAGGATGACCAGATCCAACAGCATTCCCACTCACGAGGCCAGTTTTGACCTGTATCAGTCCTCACCGCTGGGCAGCACCCTATCGCTCGCCGAGCGGCCCAAGAGTATGATCCGATCCGGCTCGTTCAGGGACAGAGAACCCAGCGATGACGGTGAGACATTGGGTTATATGGTTCAGTCTACATGGGGCATACTTCGAATCTCAGAAGGGGGAAAAACATTACCATTGTCCCCTTGAGCAGTAAAGCCCAAAGTATACTTAATTTTTTTACATATGCACAGTTTTACAAAGTATACTCTTCCAGGCTGCGTCCGAAAACTAAAAAATGCGGCCTTCGGAAGATGCATTCCACGGTAGGAAGGCGTCAAGACGCGCCCGAATCCAATGTTTGCTTCACTTCCTGAGATGCATTCATCTGATAGATATGTCCCTCGCTGCCTTTGATATCCCTCAATCCTGTGCTTTCCATCCTGCTAAAACATAAAGATGGCATCTGAAAGTTGCGGTTGATGGTCAGTTTGTATGTAAATGTACGTTTTCCACTCCTGATGGCATTTCTAGCGTAAACATTGCTTACAAAGTCATTGCCTGATAAGGCAGTGAGGCAACAAGTCAGCTGCCTTAGTTTTTGGACGCAGCCCCAGTGTCTCCTCCATTCATTCAGTGTTGTAATCTTGTAAAACAACGGTCCTGGGACACTGTTGCCACCTTGTGGAAGTAATTGTAAACAAAATGATGTAATGTCATGTGCGACCAGTGCATACAGGCCTTGTTTACACCTGATATTAAGATGCATTTTGGTCGATCGGTTTGCATGTAGACGAGGGAGACACATTCCCGTTTACACCTGGTGTTTTAATCCGTGTCTTTTGTCCACTTTCAACCACTTCTGTCCTGATTTTTTCGAGGGGCGGATCTATGGACAGGAACATGTATGGGCTTCATAGATATATACATAGATTCCTCATTAGTGCCTGCGCGGATCGGTCAAATGAGGCATCTACGTATATATATCTTTGATCGCGCTAGTATTTTGACCTTATTCGCTGGAAGTTATGGCGCTGGGAATACTAGATGACATTAGTTTGATAAGAGGTAAAAAAAATAACATAAATACTGTTCGGTTTCTCGCAGAAACCACATGAGCAGATGCGTTTTCGACTACCTCTGGAAGTGGTCGAAAATGGACAAGTTTAAAACGTTTTAGACCCCATTTACACCTGTATTTAGCACTGTCCACTTGTGATCCGATAGACCAAAATGCATCATAATACAGGTGTAAACAGGGCCACAGTGTATGGCTGCGCTTGTACAGTATGAGTGTACTGTGCTGATGGCGAAATTCACAAAAAGAATATGATATTCGGAGCCTAGTGTATGCATAAAAAGTGAAGTATACTTTGGTCTTAAGTGTAATGTACGTTGCTTTGGATTAAAGCATCTACTAAATGACATGTGTGCTAAAAGATAGCTCTGGAAACTGGATGTGATTCTACAGATGATAAAACTCAATACATACAGGATATGTAAAATCAAATATCTGAATTTGCCACATCCCGTGATTTAGCTGTTATAATGCTTTTAAAATCACACTTGTGTGTTTTTCTCTTTCTGTCTCTCTTTTTCCTGCTGCAGTTCATGGCTCAGTGCTCTCACTGGTGTCTAATGCCTCCTCCAACTACTCCTCGGTAAGTATCCCAACCACTCTTTCCCGCAGACCACGTGTCATACGGCGCTAGACTCTCACGAGTGCAGCTCGGCTGGGACTGTCAGTCTGCTCCTGCTGATTTATTAGACCCACACAGCAGGGACACTAGTAGAAGCTTTCTCTGCTTTCCTTACTGAAAATGGAGTTGTTACTTGAACTGCTGCACATGATAAAGGTGTTGTGATTTATTGGTTGAATGAAGAACAGGCCTGTTTTTTTGTACCAAAAAAAAACTTTTTTAGATTTACGCAGTAGTATAAACAACTAAAACAAGTCAAATCACTTCATTCATCAAAAAGAAATGTATTTCATTCACTGATTCACTCATAAGTAATACTACTTATCATACACAGCTAATTAACCCAATTGGCCCATAAGTAGTGAAAATAATTTATCATTGCTTTATTAAAAAAAATGCATTTGATGCCATTCTATCTAGGGCTGCACAGTTAATTGAATAAAAATATACTTTAAATTTTTGTCACCAAATTTTGGGTCAGCTGAAAGCAGTCTAAATTTGGTTCTTTTAAAGAGAACAAGTGTGAACACACTTTTGTGTGTGTGTGTGTGTGTGTCTGATATTATTGTTGAATCTTTATTATATTGCATTCAAAAGCACAACATTTTGACCAAATCGTGCAGCCCTGTTCCAGTCTTAGATCTTTTTCATTTGTATTTCTGTGCTTTCATCACTATGGACTTCCATTTATTTAGCGTCTTACTGTCTTTCTGCCGTTCTTTTCTTCCGTGCAATCTCTCAGGCGGAGGAGAGAATACAGGGCGAGGTGAGTGTCTGTCTCTCTCTCTCTCTCTCTCTCTCTCTCTCTCTCTCTCTCTCTCTCTCTCTCTCGGATTTTCCCTCTCTGTCTTCAGAAGTTAATGACAATCATATTAATAACCTGTTTTTGTAATACATGTTCTCAGAAATCATAACAGCTAAAGTCAGCTAATGTCAGGTGCTGCTCAATGGCACAGCATTTTAAGTGCCCCTACTATGCTTTTTCAAATTTTACCTTTCGTGAAGTGTGTAATATAGCAGTTAGTGAATGTAAAAGGTCTGGAAGGTTTTAAAGATCAATGTGCACAACAAATAAACGTATTGTCTCCCAAAATAAAGAGTCATCAGCAATTCCAGTCTTACTACCTGTGACAAACCTATGTTACAATGTAACATATTTGCATAATCGAAGCCTATGGTCTTCACTGGCCGCCCTTGAACGTCTACTTTGACCGTCAAACACTGTCGCCTGGAAGAGTTTGGTTAGTGTTGTTGACATCACAACAGACTGGACCATCTGACCAATCAGAGCAGAGTAGACCAAACACAACAGACTGGGCCATCTGACCAATCAGAGCAGAGTAGACCAATCACAACAGACTGGGCCATCTGACCAATCAGAGCAGAGTAGACCAAACACAACAGACTGGGCCATCTGACCAATCAGAGCAGAGTTATACCGATCACAACAAATTGAGCCATCATTGGATGAATGTAAACCTAGGAGACCTCAAAACATTAGGAACATTAGGAACCTTTAAAATAGCATAATAGGGGATTTTAATAACTAACACTGCACTAATTCAAAGATAAACTGGCATTAGCTGTTCAGAATGCTGTTATGAGATTTCTCTGCTGTGTTTTTGTCAAGTGATGTTTCATTCAATCATGACAGTCTGTCCCTGGGTTGAAGGAAATTAGTAGCTAACAACGTGCCACATGTTGATACTCATAATTTCATCCATTTTCTGTGTTTAATAATTGTAATGTGAAGGCATATTCACATCAGATGGGATAAAACAAACACAACAGTACAAATATTCAAAAACTAATCATGATTAGAATTTTTTCAAGTTTTTCTGCAAAAAAATTAAAGAAACAATTGGATATCTAAAAATGGCCAAAAGTTTATTCAGAATCCAATCAATTGAGAAACAAATGGTTTAATTGCAATAAATTGCTAAATTGTTGTCATTTTATGTATCAAATTAGATATCTTTCATTTATGTTAGTAAAAAAAAATCTCTAGCATCCAAACAATTTCCAATTTGCTGGTGGGAATACGCCTTTACCGTTTCATCATGAGTCTGTCTTGATCTATGGATGCAAAAGGAATGTGTCTCATCAAGTTACCTTGAAAAACTTTCGAAGGTTTTTTTTTTCCCCTTGGAAAAAAATGTACTTGGTGAAGTTTTGCATTCCAAGCCTGATGGCTTGACGTGAGTCTGATTGCTCATCGTGTGTGTTGTTCTGGTCTGGTGTGCATCATAGTGTGTGAACATACTCACCATTCGTCTTTTTGTTACCTTCAGTTGCATGTGTAGAGTTTATCAGTCCATTTCATGTAGAGATAACATAAACAGACACAGATGCTATTGGGAGTGCTACATATCATCTGTCACAGTTTTCCAGCAGCTGCAGCGAGCTTAAATTCCTCCAGCTTCATCGGCTCATTCTGACTTTAATACTTTAATTTAGGAAAAACTATTTAGAGATTTATGTCAAAAGTAAATAATGTGATCATTTAGAGGAATAGTTCGGCCAAAAATGAACATTCTGTCATTATTTACTCACGCAATGACTATGAATGTCCTGTAACGACAATCTTGTATGACTTGCTTTCTTCCATAGAACACAAGAGAAGACGTTCAGCAGAATGTTCACTTTCTGCTTTTTACCTTACAGTGAAAGTCAATGGGTTGTCAAGCTCAAAAAATTGCATTTGAGAGCTATATTTGGGGAGAATTTTTCAGTGAATACTGTTTCTCATACAGTACATACTGTAGCTATCATATGACTTCAGAGTTGTCATATTGAGTACTTTTTTATTTTGTTCGAGCTTGAGAGCCCTCGGTTGTCATTTTCTTGATCGTTGCATGGAATAAAGCAGCCTAACATGTCCCGACCTGTGTTATACGGAAGAAAGTTGTACAGGTTTGGAACAACATGAGGATGAGTAATGACAGAATTCTCATTTTCAAACTGTTCCTTTAGATTTGATTGCACTTTATTTATCAAATTATCTGTTGGTTACCAAGTCTGTGTGTTTCTTCACAGCAAATCCGTAAGCTGAGGAGGGAGCTGGAATCTTCACAGGAGAAAGTGGCCAATCTGACCTCACAGCTCTCTGCTAATGTATGCGTGCACTGTCAAACACGTATACAGTTGCTATTGTTTTGTATGTATACTACTGTTCAAAAGTTCGGGGTCAGTACGTTTTTTTGTTGTTTTTTAAGAAAATGTATAATATTATTTATTTAATGCATCCTTGCTTTAAAATGATCAAAATATTTATATTTCAAAGTAATCCTGAAAAAAATAATAATTATAGTTTCCACAAATTAAGAAAGAAGCACAACTGTTTTCAACATTGATAATAATCAGAAATGTTTCTTGATCATCAAATCATCATATCAGAATGATTTCTGAAGGATCATGTGACACTGAAGACACTAATGATGCTGAAAATTCAGCTTTGATCACAGGAATACATTACATTCTAAAATATATTACAATAGAAAAGTTATTTTAAACTGTAATAATATTTGACATCAATACCGTTTTTATTGTATGTTTGATTAAATAAATGCAGCTTTGGTGAGCATCTTTCAAAAACATTTTTAAATCTCACCGACCCCAAACTTTTGAAAAGTAGTTCTGAAATATACCATTCAATGTATTATTTATTATTATCTTAAAACAAATTCTCTCTAGGCGAACCTTGTGGCAGCGTTTGAGCAGAGTCTGGCCCTCATGACCTCTCGACTTCAGACTCTCTCTGTCAGCGCTGAGCAGAAGGTACGATTCATCCTAAAAACACACACAAACTCCTGATCAATCTCTACCAACGATTAATTCAAATAAGATGAAAAACTGGCTTATTGGGAACAGTTAAAGCCTTGACACACCAAGCTGGCGTAAAAGAACCAGTGGCGATGAAAGCTGAAAAAAGTTTGAACACACCAGATGCACTACAGGCGACTGACTACAAGCTTGCGCTCTCACTCACTCTCTTATCCTCCATGCTGTGATCCGTTAGCAAAGCTGAACAGCCAATCAGAGTTCTCTCTCACTGACTGCCTACCTGAAAAACAAGCACTAGAAATAAGAAATACTAGCCTACATAAATTGTAGAAAGCAATCAAATGTATAAAATAACACTGCTTATATTCACTGTGTAAATTAAATATACATTTATTCTTATTAAAGTGAGACAAAAGTGATTAAGTCAAGAGCAGTGAGAGATTTTTTTCTTTTTGTTGTTTGATTAACATTAATGACACAGATGATATCAGGTATATTAGGCTGCTGTCACTTTAAGACCTGACGCACGGATCTAATATACTGTTTCACATGCGCTTTCTTTCTCGACTGTTTACATGTTTATGAGGACACTCGCAAAGACAGGCATTTTGGCACGTAAGTGTGTGCATTTGAACCCAAAAATGCGACACAAAAACTCAGTACTCAGGCGCTCTATGAGAAGCGGCTTTACGTGTGCAGGTCTCTCAGACAGCGCTCAACAACAGTCCCTCCGACTGTCGGCTTGGTGTGTCAGGGCCTTAAGAGACCTAGCATTTCATATCATGAGGGAGTACCATTGAGCTGCCAAAACAATATAGTTCTACTGATTTCATGTTTTTTAGTGCTGTCAAATTGAATAATCACGATTAATCGCATCTAACATAAAAATTGTTTACATAATATATGTGTGTGTATATATATTTTTGTATTTATATATATATATTATATACGTATATGTGTGTGTGTGTGTGTGTGTGTGTGTGTGTGTGTGTGTGTGTGTGTGTGTGTGTGTGTGTGTGTGTGTGTGTGTGTGCGTGTCTGTATATATATATATACTGTAGCGGGTTCCTGAGGGGAAAAAGGAGAACGGACACGACAAAGTGAGTTCAACCCGGAGGGTTTATTTATTTACAAGTGCTTCTTTTGGTGTTTCCAGTGAGAGTGAGGGTGAAAGTCCGCTGAGCAGACAGCGCTCAGTCTGTGTGGAAATCTGCCGGCGGAGAGTCCGTAACACCAACCTCCTGTTAATCACTCTCTGGCACAGAAACAAAAGCACAAGCGTTACCTTTTCTGTCTCCATCGGCATTTATATCCTTGTCTAGAAGATTGACTGAATGCCATCAACTGGGCTTGGTGGTTGTTCCCCATGTGATTTGTGTGTTGCCAGGGGTGAAGCTTGACTCGCCACAATACTAGGGCTGCAATTATTTATTTATTAACTGAATATTTAGGTAATCGATTAATCTGTCGATTATTTCCCCCCGATTAATCGGATGAAAAATCTAAAAATTATTATACATTTCGTTTTTTTTTCTTTTTTTATTAATTTATTTTTCATAAAATGATCCATATCCTGCCCAATGCTGTCCGCTAAACAATGTGTAATATAAAGCCTATGAAAACGTATATAGTGAATCTATCCATGTAGGCAATGCTGTACATTATTAGCAAAAAAAGTGTTAAAATACAAAAATTACATTCTAAATCTAAAAACAACTGATTGCTTACTATTTTGAAGCATATTTTAAAAGTGACTAAATTAAAAATGATAATAAACAAAAACAAAAGCACAAAATGTTAACTTGTACGAGGTGTGAAGAACACACACATTCACTCGTATGAACATTAATGGGCTATTCCAACAATAGTGCCTTTAGTTTTACTGCTCTCATAAATATGATTACTTGTGTTACATGTAGAATTTTAAAACTACACTTAATTTCTAACAAAAATATTTTAGCAAAATTGCGCCCTGTCCTAAATCACACTCATCCGTCAAAGCACAACAGGGCAAGACGTGGTAACGCTAATGCTTTTGTTTGAAGCACTTAAATTAAGCATTCTCATATTTTGGACAACTTGGATCATGTACCACATATGCAGCAGCTCACTCGGTGTCCTCCATATTTTCCATATGTGTTTTGTCCGTTGAAATGGGTTATTCACTACTGTAAAGCAATGTGACTGGCGAGCACAGCGCGCCTAATAACAATAATACACACACATATATTATGTAAACAAAAGCTTTTATGTTAGATGCGATTAATCGATTTATATAATGTCTTCAGGTTGGACCATGTGTATGAAACACATTACCCAAAGCTCGACTGTCCTTTTACTGCCCAAAAGCTACGTTTAGAGTCACTGAGAGTGAAATAACAAAATTTGGGTCAAATTATGACTGAATGGAGGTTGGGGGTTGCTTTTCTGTGCTCCAAATGAGTGCATGAAACACGGACATCCATGGCACATTGCCTTCTGTGAAAGAGGCAGCTGGTCTAGAAAGCTTTTTTTTGCGAGGCAGTGACCCGGATTCATTGATTCATTACAGTGACTGTGACCCTTCAGATTGTTTCAGTGATTCAGAGAAAGCAAATAATATTGATGTACCAGTGATGCACAGCTGGAGGAGATTTTGTAGACGTCCCTGTGGCTACGTCTGCCGTAAATGTCACTGGTCAAGTGCAGGCAGTAACTCAATGTCGAAAGCAGAAGTTAACCTACATTTGTTTGGAAAACCATAAGTAGCAGCGCTTCGGGGAATGTTGTGGGGAATGTTTATGCTTTAAACGTATGAGCACAGACTAAATAAATCTGTATTTCTCTATAGGACAGTGAATTAATAGACTTGAGAGAAACAATCGAGAGCCTTAAAACCAAGAACATGGAGGCACAGGCCGTCATCCAAGTCGCCCTCAATAACCCTGATGTTGCTCCCAAAGGTGAGGACAGGACAAATGAACCTCGACTTGTGTTTTAGCTCAATATACGATTAATATGTTACCACACAAGCATTCTTTCTCCCTTCTCTCAGAGCTGCGAATCAGGAGGCAGAACTCCTCCGAGAGCATCTCTAGTCTGAACAGCATTACCAGCCACTCCAGTGTGGGCAGCCTGAAAGACGATGCCAAGAAGAAGAAGAAAAAGAGCTGGGTAAGCGGAAAAAGAGGAGCCGTTTTTTCTTCAACCTGCTGGGCTATTATTATCTTCGAGCGCGTAACCATAGTTTTCATGTATTCTTCTTTTGTAAAGGTCTGTGAGGTAAGTTTAAGAGTCTCTCTGAGGGAATGTTCGTTATGTCTTGTTTCTAACCGCTCTACAAAGCGCCGTGTCCACAGGTTTCCATTGGCACAGGTCCTCTGACAGCCACTGCAGCTAATACTTTCATATAATATCTTGCAATATTTAAGGGGGGAATTCACTAAGCAATTAGCACATGGTATTTAAGTGCAACCTTATTTTTTTGTATCCGGAAACTAGTCTTGTGTCCAAAATGACATGCTCTATGCACTTGTACTATTCACTATGCACTCAACCATCTAGTCACTAATGTTGGATGACAAAATAACCTTCATACACTAGACTCTTATATAGGGCCAACATTGAAGTGTGCAACATTCCATACTTTTTCGATAAATTAAGTGCATCATTCGGGTAGTTGAAGTTTTCCTTTTTGGAATTTTCAGTGAGATAGAATAGTCCATAAGTCGTCAAATTGGGATGCACGCTCTAAAAACTGACAAGATGGGGACCCACAACTTGCGCCACAACCTGAATTGCATTATTTGCTTTAGTCCGTCAGGCATTAAAACAACTAAGGCCCTGTTTAACCCTGGTATTAAAGGGGCACTTCAGCACTGGGAAGATGAATGTGTATTTAAACTGTGCCATTTATGTAGTAGAAATGTGAAATTATTTTTGAATTTGGTGCCTTCTAGACTGAGAAAAGACAGAAAATGTATTTTTGTCTCATGTGGATGAAAGACAAGAACTCCCAGAATGCACTTGCTTCGCTGCCCTACGAGGCCACTCCCAAAGCCACGGCTATTGGTTATCACTTGCCCACTGTGGCACCGCCCCAACGTCGTTTTGATATTCATAGTAATAAAATAAACAAACTGTGACATGAAGTACTGATTTAACACCTCATAAAATAGGGAGGTTCGCAGAATGTATAATGAACCTCAAAATTTACATTTTCATACAATAATTATTATTATCCTCTGAGAAGCTGATTCCATTTTTTCTTTCATAAAAGAAGGCATAACAAACACAACTTTTGTCTAGTTTATAGTAAGGAAAATATTCAATTGTTTTAAATATATAAGTAATTTTTTTTATAATAGTTTCAATCTATATACTACCATTCAAAAGTTTAAGGTCAGTATTAAAAAAAAAAATTAATACTTTATTCTGCAAGGATGCATAAAATGTATCAAGAATAACAATAAAGGCATTTATAATGTTACAAAACATTTATATTTCAAATAACGCTGTTATTTAGACATTTCTCTTCATCAAAGAATCCTGAAAAAAAAAATGTGTCATGGTTTTCTCAAAACTAAACTGTTTTCAATATTAATAATAATCAGAAATATTTATTTTAAATTGCAATAATATTTCACAATATTACTGTTTTTACAGTATTTTTGATCAAATAAATGCAGCCTTGGTGAGCATAAGAGACTTCTTTCACTTTTGAACAGAAGTGTAAATGAATAAACTAAATGAACATAATTCTTCAGAATAATCAAACACTTGTATAATTTGTGAATAATTCATTGTACTTGAAGTTCTCTGTCTTTTTCTGGATTTATCTGTAGTTGCGAAGCTCTTTTGGCAAGGCGTTCAGCATTAAGAAGGGTGCTAAAGGGGGCTCGATGTACTCTGATATCGAAGAGATCGTCACTCCAGACTCTTCTGCCCCCAATTCACCAAAACTGGCCCATGAAGATGGAGAGAACCCGCCCCCTTCCTTCCAATCCAGCCAATCAGCTACCTCCTCTGTGTGAGTACATTTTTAATAGTTTATAATAAAGACATATAATAGTACAGGGGGGCAAGAGAGGGCGATTTCACTTGAAATGCAGCAGTAATTATTACACAGTATTTTTTAATATTTAAAATGACGTTGCAACAGGATCCTTGAAAGTAACGAGGAAAACGAGAGCGATGAGAAGGTGGTAACGGAGCTGCGGTCTGAGCTGTGGGAGAAAGAGATGAAACTGACGGACATCCGGCTAGAGGCGCTGAACTCGGCCCACCAGCTGGAGCAGCTACGAGAGTCCATGAACAACATGCAGGTTAGTGACCAGTTTAGTCACTTTTTGCTACGGTCACCTTTACCTTTGCTCAGGGAATTTTCGCAGACAAAATCAAGTCATCTGGAAGATTTCCCAACACAGACTTGGTTTGAGAGTGACTTCTGTGTGAGCTTCATACAGTATTGACGATTTGGCTAATTTGTCATGTGTGTGTTTATTAACTTTTTTGTTTGTATTGTATTTTATTACCACACTGGTAGATATAGGACAGCTTCACTTTCAGTAGCGATGCGTCAAACACACACTACAATATGTGTTAAAATCGGCTCTAAATATATTTTTTTATATCCTCTGACTGGATGGAATCATAGTCTGAACCCTAAAAAATAGAGTCTGTGCCCATCATACACTATGCAATTTTCGGCGAAATCTGTCATCTCAGACGGGCCGCTACTATTGTCGACAAACTATTGTCGACTCATCCTAATCAGGGCAAAAATCTGAACAA
Organism: Gobio gobio; assembly: GCF_949357685.1. NCBI lineage: Eukaryota > Metazoa > Chordata > Actinopteri > Cypriniformes > Gobionidae > Gobio > Gobio gobio. Next base: position 36,148,562 of record NC_137117.1, on the reverse strand, counting down.
AAGTCACATAGTGTCTTCTAGCCTCAAGAGAAACAAAATCTAATTCAATGTATCATTGTAGATGATGGTGGAGAGTCTGAAGGCAGAAAACGACCAGCTGAAAACAGGAAGCGCTCCGTCGTCCCTTGTCCTCCCTTGCGGCCCACCTTCCACTTCCACCTCCCAGCCGTCTGGCCTCGCCAGCCTCCTGAACTCCAACCAAAGCAAACCACCCATGAGCCTCACTAAGTCCTTTAGCCTCAGCCTCAATGAGTGCTCCATCCCTGGTTAGTTCGCTAGTTACACCATCTGATATTTTTGGCCACTTGCATCTCAATTCTAACCTTGGCAGATTGAGGAAAAAATAATTGTTTCGATTTCGCAGACGTTGCTCCTATGGAGTTATTGACCCTGTCGTCTCAGAGGGACGAGGCCTTTACGCGTGTGGTGGTTCGAATAGCTGACCAGCAAGTGTCTAGAGAGGTGAATAAATGAAAACAGAAATGAAATTGCTTCATATACATAAATATTTGATCATATTGCCTAAATATGTGATGTGATGATCAGCAGGTGAGGCAGCAGGATTTCTACATCGGCTCGGTGAGAATTACTGGGAAAACTGAGTGGTCAACGTTAGACACAGACATCTCCAAAGCTTTCAGGGTGAGAGCTGGTTCTGTAGTGTATTAATGTTTAAATATATGCAAAGATACAGATGATCATAAAAAAAGTAATAATACTATTTTAGCATGCAAATAATACAGTGTCAGTGCTGTTGATATTTAATGGCAAACAGATTGTATCGCTTATAATGTCTTCTTTGTCTTCATACATTAGGACTACATTTCCCAGGTGGATCCCAGTACGAGTATGGGTCTGTCTGTCGACTCTATCCACAGTTACGGTATTAATCAGTGCAGGAGAGTGCTTGGAGCCGAGGCCCCTGAAAGTTCACCCTGTGACTGTTTAAAAAAGGGTCCTGGACTCGTCACTGTCACCCTCAAAGGTGAAAAACTCACATTTTCAAACTCTCACTCTCTCATCAACTTTTTTAACACCTCAGAAACAGTCAAGTTCCTCCACAACAAACTCGCTCATCCATGTATTTATTGACCTTGCTTTGTGCACTGGTGTGTTGGAACAGGACGGGGCCATCCCCAAACTGTCCCCAAACAAAGTTGGGAGCATGAAATTGTCCAAAATGTCTTGGTATGCTGAAGCATTAAGAGTTCCTTTCATTGGAACTAAGGGGCCAAGCCCAACCCCTGAAAAACAACCCCAGACCATAATCCCTCCTCCATCAAACATTACTCTTGGCACAATGCAGTCAGGAAAGTGTCGTTCTCCTGGCAACTGCCAAACCCAGATTCCATCTGATTGCCAGACAAAGCATGATTGGTCACTCCAGAGAACACGTCTCCACTGCTCTAGAGTCCAGTGGTGGCGTACTTTACCCCACTGCATCCATCACTTTGCATTGCACTTAGTGATGTAAGACTTGGATGCAGCTACGCGCCATGGAAACCCATTCCATGAAGCTCTCTACGCACTGATCTTGAGCTAATCGGAAGGCCACACGAAGTTTGGAGGTCTGTAGCTATTGACTCTGCAGAAAGTTCAACTTCTGCGCACTGGGACCCTCAGCATACGCTGACTCCGCTCTTTTATTTTTATGTGGCCTACCACTTCATGGCTGAGTTGCTGTTGTTCCCAAATGCTTCCAATTTGTTATAATACCACTAACAGTTGACCGTGGAATATTTAGTAGTGGAAAAATTGACTTATTGCACAGGTGGCATCCTATCACTGTACCACGCTTGAGTTCACTGAGCTCCTGAGAGCGACCCATTCTTTCACAAATGTTTGTAGAAGCATCACCATGCCTAGTGCTTGATTTTATACACCTGTGACCATGGAAGTGATTGGAACACCTGAATTCAATGATTTGGAGGGGTGTCCCAATACTTTTGGCAATATAGTGTATCTTCTGTTGATGATCATATACCTGCGAAACAAATGCTTGCATTGCCATTTTGTGAGCTATGTGGAGTAAGATTGAGGAACAATGAGATTTCACCATGGGCTTTAGTTCTCTATCTCCTTTGCACTCCTAACTGACCTTTGTTTCACCTAATCTTGCTGCCTGTTACAGGTTTTAAGGAGAAGTGTGTGGATAGTCTGGTGTTCGAGACACTCATCCCTAAGCCCATGATGCAACACTACATAAGTCTGCTTCTGAAGCACCGGCGGCTGGTTCTGTCGGGCCCCAGTGGCACTGGGAAGACCTATCTCACCACCCGTCTGGCTGAGTACCTGCTGGAGAGGAGCGGCCGTGACCCCGGCCCCGGCCTTATCACCACCTTCAACATGCACCAACAGACCTGCAAGGTGAAGCCTGGAAATCACACTTTCAGACAATGAGGAATAGGAAACTGAGCTTGTTTCACACTGATTTGTGTTGCAAGCAGTTGCAAAGCCTCAATTTGGTCTTTTCTCCCTCAGGACCTCCAGTTGTACCTGTCTAATCTGGCCAATCAGATTGACCGTGATTGTGGCACTGAGGACATTCCATTGGTCATTATCTTGGATGATATCAGTGATCCGTCCTCTATCACTGATCTGGTCAATAGTGCACTGACCTGCAAATATCACAAATGGTGAGTGAGGAAACTCCTTTGTTAAGGAAGCAGTAGAGTGTTAAGAGAGGATCTCTCAAAAAATATGACCTGGACATATTTCTGACATGCTTTGTCAGATTCACTCTTTTACAAAACAATTTTTTCTTTTATATTTATTTCAGCCCGTATGTCATTGGAACCACCAATCAATGTGTTAAAATGTCATCAAATCATGGCCTGCATCTCAGTTTTAGGTAAGTTCCTCATTTCTTAAGCACTGTTTTTGTTTGTAGATTGTAGTAAAACTTAATAAAATGTTACCTGATCTTACAATAACATCCTCATAAAGAAACTTGTAATCCCAAATCAATATTCCAAATGTACTTCATTTGTGATCTTTCCATTTGTCTGAAGAATGGTCACCTTCTCTAACAACGTGGAGCCTGCAAATGGGTTCCTAGTGCGTTACTTGCACAGGAAGTTGACCGAGAAAGAGGAAGACAGCACAGCTCACAGAGCTGAGGTGCTGAGGGTTCTGGACTGGGTGCCTAAACTCTGGTACCATCTCCATACCTTCCTGGAGAAACACAGTACATCAGACTTCCTCATAGGTACAGCTTTAAACGCCCTGCATATTTGATCACAAATTGCTCTTCATGAAAAACACTATTTAACCATTTATATGTTGTGGTGGAGATAGCAAATTAATCTGTACCTTTCAGAGGTTCTGGTTTAGTTTTTAGCACAGATCAAAGGCAAGTTTCCAAACATATCTCAGCTATGGCTCTTGTCCTTGCAGGTCCCTGCTTCTTCCTGTCTTGTCCAGTATCTTTAGCAGAGTTTCGCTCCTGGTTTATTGACCTCTGGAACCAGTCCATTATTCCTTATCTTCAGGAGGGAGCTAAGGATGGTGTGAAGGTAAGCTATTATCCACGTAGGCCAGCGTTTCCCAACCCTGGACCACGAGGTTCCCCATCAGTACACATTTTGGATGTCTTTTTATATCTGACCCCTCCATTTCAGGTCTTTTCACACTGACATGAGCGACTAACTACTAAAGCTAAACTCTGCTGGATAGTGGCCCTCCAGGAGCAGTATTGGACACCCGTCCAATACTGCTCCTGGAGGGCCACTATCCAGCAGAGTTTAGCTTCAACCCTATTTAAACACACCTGAACCAGCCAATTAAGATCTTCAGGATCACTCAAAACTTCCAGGCAGGTGTTTTGGAGATAAACTCTGCTGTAAGGTGGACCTCCTCATAAGTGACTGAAGTGAAACAACCTTCAAAGGGAGCAACTCCCTTAAAGGTGCAGTAAGCGATTTCTGAGAAACGCTATTGATATTTGAAACCACCACAACAAACATGGTCCTACCCAAAAGGATCACACCCCTATCTTGATAGTGCCACGCCCAAATTCACACTCAGGCACCTCCTCCTTAATGAGTGTATATTCCCTTTCCTACTGATTGGCTACAAGTGTATTTTGGTGTTTGGTGTGATCCACTTTCAACAGCTTTTCTCGGAAATCGCTTATGGCTTCCACCGAGCGGCACGGTTAAGTACAGTTCAGTATGGTATGCTTTTTTTGCCATTTCCATTGTCAGAAGTTGTGAATGGTACCCTAATTCTGAACCGTACCTTACCACTTTTTTGGCACCCTTCCGTTGGGGTACCTAGCACAGTACTAAAGGGGGGAGCTAGACTCACTGCAGAATGTTGATTGGTTAACAGAGAATCGTCACTTGTGCCGCTGTGCGTACTTTTCCGGCTGTGTTTTTCCTTGCAGCCTTCAGACTTGGCTCAAACAAAGCGTGTCATCTTCTTGTGACAAACAGCCACATGCAGAGAAGCAAGAACAAGATCTGCTGTATGTCGTCCATTGTTGTTTACTGTGTTGCTTTCTTCTTCGTGCAAAAATGACGTCAAACGCTACACCACACCTATCATAAGGGTACTGTTGGCGGTGGAAACGCAAGCCTGATCAGGGTTTACCTTCCCGAATCGTACTGTACTGTACCGAACCACACCGCTCGGTGGAAACAAGCCATTACTGCACCATTAATGGTCACTTATGTGCACCATACTAATAGTGCAAGAGATTCAACTAACACTCCCAGTTGATTTTAACACATTATGTTTCTAAGCTAATAACTGTATCCTTTTAACCTTGTTATTCCCTAGATTCTGTACACCTTTATCTTTACCTTTATTTTTGGTGAATCAAATGACACTTTTAATGCCATTGTGTAAGTTAAGTGCAGTGGAGTCTTGGAGCTTAATCTCTGCATTCATATATATTTTAGGTCCATGGTCAGAAAGCAGCGTGGGAGGATCCAGTGGAGTGGGTGAGAGATACGCTACCCTGGCCTTCAGCTCAACAGGACCAGGCCAAACTCTTTCACCTCCCTCCACCGACCACCAACCCACACGCTGCTTCAACACTCCAGCAGCCCAGTGACGACAGGTCCAACAAAGACATGTCCCTTCCCACCATGGAGTCTGATCCACTGGTGAGTATCCAGTACAGCTACACCTGAGCCTGTGTGAACAAGTCTGCATGTGTTCTGACAAGCTGCCCTTGTTCTGTCCCTCATTCAGATGGCGATGCTGCTGAAACTCCAGGAGTCTGCCAACTACATTGAATCACCGGAACGGGACATTTCAGGCAACCCCACTTTCTAGGTTGAGCTAAAAGACTTTGAGAGCTCGCTAATGGCTAGTGCTGTTTCAAAACACTGTTCTGTACAGCTGATTTGCACCTCCTGTCTCCTTCAAAAGGCTTGAGAGAGTCGAGAAGAGGAACTCTCAAGAACATCCAGGTCAAGGCAGACAAAACTCTCAGTCTGAAAGAAAAACAGAAGAACTCATTCTGCCAGATCTAAGCGAGAATCTTTTTTTTTTGCACTGTTGTCTTAACCAGTCCTTCCTTTGCTTATCTAACCTGCAAGTTGCATGGCAATACTTGCAATGGAGGATTGTGAAGATTGGATGATTGTGAAGATGAGATTTTCTTGTCTACCATACTGGGGACAAAATGTGCTCCATATTTGTTCGATTTTACTTTTGTTTGAGATAATATCTGTCCATATGGACCAAAAATCTATTTATTTGCAAGAGTACCTACACTCCATCCTCAAGATCAAGTCGCCTGGACCCTGTACACAAAGGTGCGGTTACATATAGACCAACTTGCATGGATGCAACATATAATGTAACAGATGGTGCTTAGAATTCAGCCTTAAATGATGTCCCTCCATATATCATGAAGTCAGTTTCATAGCAATCGGAAAATAACTCTATATTACCTCAGTTTGCATAGTGATGCAGTTTTAAGGTGCAGTACATACCTGTAACCAGGTTGATTTATTCCTGTCAAACATGCAGCCCTGAAGGAGACAGATGTAGACTGTAGATCTCTGAGAGGTTGCACTTGATTTGTAGCTTTCCAACAAGAGCACTGACTGTTTGTTTAAAACTCGATATGGTCGTTCACTCTGACGGTGATTTGCAGCCGCAAAGCAACCAGAAGTCATTCGTTTTCAATGAGGGTTGGAGGCGGCATGAGCGACAGAGACTGTTGGCAATGGACAAAGATGAGCAAAGTTTAACTATATGCAAATGTGACACTACCAATCGGAGAGCAGACAGTGAATCTCATGTGTTGGTTATTCATTTTTTACAAAAGTTGCTGAATTTTGGCGACAGTGGGGCTCATGTAATCCACTGACTGATACAGTTGGGGGCGACCTCGCTTGATTTAATCGCTGGCAGTAATAACAGGTGCTGTTACTGGTGCATGGGAGCAGTATGCAACGCCTTACCTTTAGTAATCGTTTATGTGCATTTGACCTTAAGACCCGGGTATACTTCAGTTTCCACGTTAAGCTCCACACAGTTGAGCATGCAGCCTTTCAAACTATGCTCTTTTGACTGTGAGTGTGTATAGCTGTGTTAGAGGACTCAAACAGTGCTCAAATCACTGTTATTGGCGGACACAAAAGCCGGGCTGCACACGGACGTTGTGCGTGGCCATCAGCAAACTATAGTGATGATACAAATCTGGAGCAGAACGTGGACAAGGGAAGTATACTTTCGGCTTTAGTTCCAATATCCAAGGTGCTCATGGATCATCAAGATATTCAAAGGCTTTGTTCACACTGACACCCCAAACCGGATTCGCTTGCTGATGTCATTGCGGTAGCAACTAATGTAGGCCCTGTTTCCACCAGGTATGTTTCAAATGTGTCTCCTGTGATCACTTGTGTTTGGATTTTGTTGAGAAACTCGAAGCACGCTCTAACTTGCGTCAAGTGCAGTGCATGAATACTATTGAATGAATGAACCTGTGTTACACGGCGTATGAGCAAGCGGGAAAGGAAGAGAATGCAAAGGATACAAATGGCAGCTTCAGTCATAATCAATTTGGTACAACGCAGCGAAGTACAACGCATTCAGGATGAATAAGCGGTTACATTACGTTTGGCTTCCTCCGCAAGTGGTTTCAGGGATCCAATCATTTTAGACCCCGTTTATACCTCTATTTAATGCTGAACACTTGTGATAACCACCAAAAACGCATCTTAATACCAGGTGGAAACAAGTCCGAACTGTATACTGGATATTGACTCCACTGCCTAAACAAACGAAACCAAATAAGATGGGGCTAGAATGCGATTGAAAACAAATCAGGATTGTTTGCAGTGTGAACAAAGCCAGAATGGTTTAAACAACTTGTTTTGTCTGGAGGAGGTTATTTTTGGCCTTTGCTATGTCTCAAGGTTCAAAGCTAAGTAACATCAGTGTTCGCTTACGGTTTTACACACACTTATGTCCTTTGGTCTTCTGTAACAATGTAGCCAGTTTTAGAAAATTTGTAATAACTGGATTTTATTTACGGTAATTTAAAGTCACAGGACGACCCCCATGTCAGGGTCTTTTATAATCTCTCAAATCATTCCAGTAGTACTTAACTGTAATGATTACAAAATCTCAACTCACACGAAAAAATGATAATGGTGGATTGTAACTCATGAATGCGTTTGCTATTGGCTGATTACAAGTGCTCCAGAACTGTATGTGCATGAAAGCTTTAACTTTGAGGAAAATTATAGTTAAAAAAGGCACCTTATCATGAGACGCCAAAGGATGTGTTGGCAACCAGAGCAAGAGCAACATGATCTTTTGCCTGAATTATTATTATTACCTAATTGAAAATCATTTCTCATGTACGTGTACTAACCGGTCTTAGTACTAGCACTATATCAATGTCAGATGAAACATCACAGAATGTAAATTGGATCAAAACATGAGTTTGCCAACACTCCTAGTGCTCTTGATGATGCTTGCTGATTCTTGTGCTTGTGTTTACGTGTCCTGTCAATGTCAGACGTAGCTCTCCAACTGAATAACCACAGGAGCGTTTTTTAAAGGTCTTTTGTACGTTTTTTTTACTAAAGGATCTTAGTCTGACATTTGTAAATAGGATTTTCAAAAAATTGCCAAAAAAATTCAAACAAAAAAGGTCTATGGTAGAATAAACTTTGCAAGGATTGCAAATATAACAACTATAAACTGAATGTGTCTGGTTAGATCTACATTTACAGCGAGGATCGCGGTCATCTCTCAGTTATTGCCTTTCCTGTAGGGGCAAGTTAACTGCCACAAAGTAACTAGATCATGTTGCCTATGTACATTTTTCACTATAAAAGTGTCCTCTTTATTCTCTTCCGGATCGTACAAGGTATTGAATAGCTTTTACGATTAGTTGGTCTCAACACCCCATAAAAAAACGATTAAAAAAGTGGCAGCGGTGCTTCAAATCACACAAGTACCTCAAAATCTGTCTTAAAGTGCCCGTATTATGCTATTTTTAAAGGTTCCTAATTTTGTTTAGAAGGTACAACAGGTTTACGCATTCTAGGTAATTGTCTCTAATACACTTTTAATATACAGATTCTCAAATCATTAGTTCGAAGCAGTTTGAAGATTTAGGACCCACCCGGCGCAATGCGACGTCAGGCGCTACGCAAGTGTTTTTTGCTAGTTACAGCCCGATGCAGTTATAATTTTCATGTCCAGCGCCACGTTGTCTAAATATCAAATACACTCGCGTCCATCTGTTCGCCCATGGGCGTGCTGGTCTAAAAAAGAGGTGTGTTCAGGCGCATTGTTGACGCGTTGCTATTTTGAGGAAACTGAGAACGACTCCGCCATTGACCAACAAAAACCTGGTCTAAATTAAATAGCGCAGCATTTTTTGTGTTATTTAAAGGGCACGTTAGTATTATGTGCCTATGGGCGGGTGCACAATGTGCAAACACTCTGCTTATTACACACACAGGGATGCGCAGCAGCACACAAAGAGTCGTTCCGCTCGCAAATTTCACCATGTAAATAGCGAATCCGCTATGGTGCGAGCACAACTGGCTTTTAAAGGGAATGGGAGATGAGATCTGATTGGTTTATTGCACGTTACTCCCAAAACACACCCATGACTCATTAAGAGACTAGGTACAATCTTTTTTGACCATGCGCCTGGCGCGCAGATTGTTTTTTTCATCGTTAAACTAGCAAAGTGGACCTGACGCCGCCCAAAGTGCAACTGCGCCATGTGCTTCAGACCATGCGCTCAGATCGTTAAAATAGGGCACTCTGTCTTCTTTCCGTTGACCTACTGTGCTCTGATTGGTCAGATGGCCCAGTCTGTTGTGATTGGTCTACCGCGTGCAAAGGTTCTTAGCCTCCATTAAAATCATTTAATGCACAGCTAGCTGTGTATTATCCCTTACTTATCGTGCACTTTCGACAACTTTGCAGACCGTTTATATTCAGACAGCTGTATTATACATGGCATGAAAGGTAATATATTTGAAAAAGCATAATAGGGGCACTTTAACAGCTCATTGTATGATCAACAAACTTCCCTTAATAGCTTATGGATAGTTTGGGGCTTTGGGGAAGATTCCCCGTTGTTTGTCTTGAAAATGTGCCTAATATAAGCCAACTCGTTGGACATTGCAATACCTAAACTATTATGTTTTGCAAGGGATTGTTTGCTGTGGAGGATAAGAATGCGAGCGAACGTGCTATCCTTTTTTTATGCTAGCTTATAAAATTGCTTTGAGATTTGAGCTCACAGGGAGTCTCGATTCCAAATGTCCTGGAAATCGCACAAACTGAAACCATTTCCCATTGTCTCTTCTCCTGTCACAGATATATTTGCATCGTAGTACAGTGTGCTTTATCTCGCATACCAACTGATATAGTTTGGACAACCTAATATAGTGTGTCTAACGACGTATGAATTAATTTATTTGTTATTTTTACTGGTTTATGAATAACAACGCTGAATGTTCAAGCGGGCACAATAATTATATAAAACCTGTGCTTTGCAAACTCTTTTTTTTTCACTTGAGGTTTGATATTGTTTAATCAAAACAGATTGATGATTTGTCACTATGCAGCGTTGGAATAACATTTTAGCCTGAGTTCAGTTGTCAGTACCAATGACAGATAACAATGGTATATGTGATAAGCTAATGTGCAGGTTTGATTGGTGTTTTAATGTCGTTGATGTGTATCGCCATTGTTTGTCTGGAAAAACACATTGGACCTACCTGTCCCATTGGGATTTCAAACAGAACTGTTTTTCTTCTTTATTTGTTTTTAAGAAATGGATCTTGCTTTCTCTTTAATAAATCTTTCTATTTTGTATAGAACATTGCAATTGTAAACATTGTAAATAGTAAACTCATCTGCGACCACAATCACAGTAAAATATGAAAAATCCGGCCCTAGGATGAGACACCTTTTGTTATTGTTGTTTTTTATCATATTTTTTTGCGAACTGTCTGCTGGAGAGGGGTTATAAAGGCATGTGCTTATCTGAGAGAATTTAATCCATCAAATATTCACTCATGTTTTCAATAAACTCGTGCCATCCCTACACTAAAATGTCTCTTTCACTGGACTCGTACACTTATTTCAGTTTAAAAATGATGTTTGACAATTATTACATTATACTACGGGGCTGTTGAATGCTTGAATCTGATTGGTTGACGAATGTTCTAAGGTGTGCAATTTTTTTTTCAGGGAAACGCACGGCTTAAGTTTTTCCAGGCAGGTCTTGACCGCATTACAGTTCCATATCACTTCGCCAAATGATTGCAGTTATTTCAAAGGTCCTTACAGCCGACAACAGTAAAAGAACCAAAACCCACCACGACCAAGTAAATAAATATAGTAAACAACAGGAATTATTTCCATGTTTTCCCCAAAAATTTATGTTTAATTATGTTCGAACTGCAAACTGCCACTGTTGTTAGTTGCACTCAAATCATCCTTGTTCACATGACTTAAAAAACTAAATTTACTTAAATTCACTGAGTTGTTTCCACTAAACATGAGTATTGTCAGGTTTACTTAATAAGTGTTTGTTCGGTAAACTTAACATTGTTGACTGAAACGAACAAACTGGGCAGTGGATCTGTAGTTCCCAGCATGCTTTGCAAGGGACTGCGTTAGGAGAGTAAATTTAGGGATTAAAGTGTTATTTTATGTTTTTCAGTAAAGGGAAAGATGTTGTTCGTTTATGTTAGTGTTTCATGTTCAGTTATGCATTTAGAGGAGTTTCTGTAATTTTGTGGTTACAATTATGCAGAAGAGTGGTGCCTGTGTTTAGGCTGTGGCCACTCTCATACACACATTTTTTGGATAGACCTCCTGCCCTCAATTAAAATATTTTTTACATTTTGTTTCTAATAATATGCTTGTTATTATTTAATAGTTTTCCACTTACACTTGTAGAGCAAGTAAGGTAAATTAAATCAATAAATGTGTTCACCTAACGTAATCAACTTTTATAAATTTAACATAACATTATTAGGTAAATTGTACATATAAATATTATGTAATAGTGACAAATTCAAATGGTTTGTATTTACTTAAATACATTTTGTCAGCTTTACTTGACTTTCTTTTGTTCATATAACTAAATTGTTATTTGTAAAAATTTCTCAATATAGTTGCATGGAACCACTTGACGCTGCTTTTTTAAGTTATTCTAAGTAATTTTTTTGAGTGTGGATACACACTCGCAGAGAAACGTGTTGTCAGCGCGATTGTCTGGCGATTGTATCAGTAAGAACAGTTTAGCAACTTAAAAGCTACATGAAATTTGTGAAAGTGCTAGCGAGGTAATAAAGGCGCTGTTCTTACAGTTCTGTACAGGCCCGGCTCTAGGCACCTATAGAAGGCTGGCATATATCCTGGCTGGGCTTTTTTTTGTTTGATTGGGGGTTTGGGGCAGCTATACATTGCTATAGATAGATACTATAGCAATGAATGCATCTTTAATTGCGTGGAAAGGGGCCATTTCCATTGCGTTACTGTTCTATCGTTTTTAAAGTAAACATCACCCTAGACCATTAGACTGTTGTGCTCGCATCTCTTCCATAATTTTTAACCACAAAAACACGTCCAGAGTGAATGGCCCTAAACTGATTAACTGAGTAAGCTTTCCTAATGAAATAAAACATTTGTTTGTATTTTTGAACACTTTGACAACACATTTAAAAGATTACAAAGATTTCTGTTTTTTGAGGTTTGTCTCCCTCTACTGTCTTACTTTTGTAACTGCACAATGGACCGCACGTTGCAGTTACAATTTTAGACAAACGAGGGCGCCAAATGTCAAGGAGTAGGAATAAATAAATTCAAGCCTTTAAGAAAGAAGTAAAAAATGAGAATGGTCAAGAAAAACAAGAGTCAGAAAATATTGGACTCTAAGCACGGAAGCTACATGATACCTACTGTACTGTTAACCAAGTACTATGAATAACTTAATGAGGTGAGACCAGTTTAAGGAGGAGAGACTCATGGTTATTCCTGAGTTGATAAGAACAGATTTATATGTGTACTACTGAAGGCTATTTAAAGAAGAGGAGGAGTCCCGAAGGTTCCTACTCAGAGGTGGTATAAATTGAACGTCCCAAAAGACATTGCCATTTCAAAGACTGGCAGTCCTGTTGAGTTTCTCCCAAGCATCATGCCAGCCAAACCAGCACCTATCAAAAAGTCAGCCAAGGCTGCTGCAAAAGAGGAGAAGCCGGCAGAGCCTGTGCCCGAGGCTGCCCCCGCTGAGGCGCCTCCTGCTGAAGCTCCGGCTGAAGCGCCCGTGGCAGAATCTGCCCCCGCTGCAGAGGCACCTGCTCCTGAAGGTACTCCACTCATTCTGAACGCTGGTCTTTATCATTTTAAAACAATTTAGACCTAAAAGTGTGACTAACCCTGACCACATCTCAAGACAAATACTTAAGATTATATTAGTAAGACTAACATTCATACTGAAAAAAAATGATGCTCACGTTAACGGCCATATTTATAATAGCCTTCTGTTCATCGACGTCTATCAGATGTCTTGCAATGAAAGAATGACTGAATCCTCAGTGCTGTCAAAGACTTACACGCCCCCTACTGAACTACATGCTCTACTTCCACTCTACTAGGATCAGTGTTGGGTTTCATTCATTAGCTAAGTAATCTAATTACTGTAATTTAATTGAAAAAGTAAAGTAAGGGATTACTCTTAATTTTTCTGTAATTTAATTACAGTTTCTTCTGATTAAATACTGTACAGACTATGGAACAATTCTTTATAAAAAAAAACAATAGTGGATTTAAAGGAGTAGTTCACATTAAAATGAAAATGACTGCATGATTTGCTCACCCTTAAGCCATCCTAGGTGTATATGACATCCTTCTCTCTGATGAACATAATCGGAGTTATATTAATAAATATCCTGACGCTTCCAAGCTTTATAATGGCAGTGATCCATCCATCCATCATAAAAGTACTCCGCATGGCTCCGGGGGGTTAATAAAGGCCTTCTGAAGCAAATTGATGGGGTTTTGTAAGACAAACATCCATATTTAAACGTTATAAAATAAAATATCTGGCTTCAGATGGACCGCCTTCGCAGTTCAAAATGCTTACACTACATCTGATGTCATCCGCCGTGTCAGTTACGCTTTTTCCGTAAGTTGAATATGGCAGCCGGTCTGCCGGAAGCTAGATATTTTACTTTATAACGTGGATATTTTTCTTACACAAATGCATTGATTCACTTCAGAAGGCCTTTATTAACCCCCCGGAGCCGTGTGGAGCACTTTTACAATGGATGGATGCACTTTTTGGGCTTCAAACTCGTGAGCCCCATTCACTGCCATTATAAAGCTTGGAGGCGTCAGGATTTTTATTAATATAACTCCGATTGTATTAGTCTGAAAGAAGAATGTCATATACATCTAGGATGGCTTGAGGGTGAGTAAAATCATTTTCATTTTAAAGTGAACTAATCCATTAACATCAAAATGAAATGTTACATGTAAAATGTATTTAATGCTAAAAATGTATGTTTTTAATGTAACCTTCTCCCTTCACAAACTTTTTTGTATATTATTTATTTGAAATAATCAAAAGAGCAGTTTTGTGTGTATCGTTATATTGTTCAACTGGTCGAGGCTGATACGGGATTTAGAAAGTACACTCTAAAAAAAAAGTGGCAGCAAATATGGTTCTATATGGCACCAAAAATGGTTCTTGGATCGTAATCGTAGGGGAACCTTTTTTAGTGCTATATGGCACCAATTTTGGTGCTTCAGTGGTTCTTCAGCGGTTCTTCAGAGGTGCTATATAACACCTTAGTCAAAGAACCGGTGAAGAACCTCTGAAGAACCGCTGAAGAACCTCTGAAGAACCGCTGAAGAACCTCTGAAGCACCAAAATTGGTGCCATATAGCACTAAAAAAGGTTCCCCTATGATTACGATCCAAGAACCATTTTTTTAGAGTGTAATAAGTAATCCAATATATATTTTTAGAGAGAGTAATCTAATTACGCTGTTGAAGATATTTTAGTAGCTAGTAATTAATTACTTTTTTAGGGTAACTTACCCAGCACTGACGATGTTCTTCACAAAAATGTACCATGGTAATTTGCCGTTATAGTTACAGTTATTGCTGCTACTGTAAAATGCTAATTAACATTAACGCAGGCGATTCAATTTTTCAGTTTTTCTGTTACCCTATGGCTAGCGTTACATTATATGATCATGCTCTTATTCGTGCAAATGTTTTTAAATTATTCATTAAAGTCAATCAAAGAACAAAGGTAACAGAAAATGACTCACTGCTCTTGACTAAAGAACTTTTGTAGAATTAATAAGGATTAATCTATATAATTTATGCAGTGCAGACTTTGATAACTGTAATCAATTGCTGTTAGTCAGGGAAGGCTGCAGGTAAATATGAAATGTATTATGGGTTTATGTGAGGATTGTTTTAAGTTCACTTAAATATTTGAAAAAGTTATATTTTTTGAAGCCTAATAAATGTTGAAAATGGATTTACACCGTAATGCTGAATAGCTATATTAATGCTTGAATTTGGAGGGAGAATAATTTTCATCGAGACATCAGTATCGGTAATGATGCCCTTCATTCATAAAAACATGTTTAAAATATACTGTATTTATGTTTTTTTTTCATTAATTTGGAGATTAACTGTGAAATTATTACATTATAAAATATATAATGTTTTTAAAAGAGAATAAATTATTAATCTAGTTATTTTTTTAATCGATTGACACAACTATAATAAATATAAATGAATAATATAATGAAATGATTTCTATTATTGAAATTATGAAATTATACTATTTCTTCATTATTTATTTATTTATCCACATTGGCGACTAATACCAAATTACTAAAGTTACTGTAGTAAAACTCTGATATTTTGTCTGAGACAGAGGTTAGAATGATTAAAACATGCAAATATGCTTGTTTGACTGATTTATTGATTTAGGAAAATGGAATTGAAAAAATAATGACTTTTACAAAATAGAAACCTCAACTTCCAATGTTCATACAGGAGCTTTAAAAAGAGTATGTATTTAATATAACCACAGAAAGACTGAACTGTCACAAAACTAAATGGTTTAATTATGATGTAGAAGTTGATATGTTTCTAACCCCTTAAACATGTACCAAAGCACCTGTCAATCATTGCCCTTTGTCTTACAGAAGCAGTCTAATTTATGACTACCAATCCACTAACGTGTACCTAATATGTTCTAACATTTATTTAGCATGTAACACTAGACTCGGCTCCTGCTGCTCAGGGTTAGACCGCTGTGCCTTAAGGTGGGACATTGGGCATAGGGTAAAGCTATAACAATAACAATAACACGGTGATTATTACTACCCTGTCAAATTTACTTTGCTTTTGCATAAGGTTACAAATTGCATTTTGTAGCATCTCAATGTTCATTTTCAGTGTTTTAAATTTTAAGATGCATTAATTAACCCACATCTCAAGTTCACCTCTTCAGTACATTTACATTTATGCATTTGGCAGACACTTTTATCCAAAGCGACTTACATTGCATTCAAGGTACATATTTTACATTTTGTCAATTCTTGCTTTCCCTGGGAATTGAACCCATGACCTTGGCGTTGCTAGCGCCATGCTCTACTGTTTGAGCTACAGGAAAGCACGCCTGCTGGCCTGCTGGCCTGCTGAGTGCAAAAACCACTAATCACCATCAATGGCTGTGGTGCGATCAAGATTAGCTTGTGGTGGAAGTCTGTCTCACTGCATGCTGAAATGACTATAGCATGACCTGTCACCTCACTTTTCATTAACGTCATCAGTTGCTGTCAATGAGGGCAAGCTATAAGTATATATCTGCTGAAGTTCGTGTTGCAGAAGAAGGTACTATTCCTGTAACTGTTGCTCCATGACGCTAAACTACCATTACTAAGAAAAAAAAAACCCTGTTTATTCAAGACGGTAGCTAGTAATCTTTCCTGAGTGGCACTGCTCTAATGAAAGTGATGATTTGCTATTAGGCCCTGCTGATGAAGCTGCACCTTCTACTAATGCTCCAGCTGAGGGTAAATCATTTTTGTTTTTGTTGTCATTTTTAATTGTTCAATTTCAGTTTGGATCTAGACTCTGTGACTTACAGCCTTTAGAAAATGACCATTCATAAGGCTACAGTTCATTCTCAAATATTGTGTTATGATTTTATCGACATATAGGCTGTGAAATCCATGATGCATTTGAATAAATACAACTCTAAATCCAAATAATCCTGCATATTTGATCATCAGCTGCTCCTGCTCCTGCTGAAGCTGCACCTGTAGAAGAGCCACCTAAACCACCAACACCACCTCCTCCAGCAGGTAATCCATCCATCCATCTATCCATACAGC
Source organism: Gobio gobio (assembly GCF_949357685.1). NCBI lineage: Eukaryota > Metazoa > Chordata > Actinopteri > Cypriniformes > Gobionidae > Gobio > Gobio gobio. The sequence continues at coordinate 36,131,685 of NC_137117.1, read as the reverse complement.
CATCCATCAGTCCACCTAATCCATCCACCCACCCAGTCCATCCATCGTTTCATCGTCCACCCAATCTATTCATCCCATCCAATCATCATCCACCCAATCCATCAATCCAACCATCATCCACCCAATCCATCCACTATATCACCCATCAACCCAATCAATCCTAATCCATCATCCACCCAATCCATCCACTATATCACCCATTAACCCAATCAATCCTAATCCATCCATCCACTATATCACCCATCAACCCAATCAATCCTAATCCATCATCCACCCAATCCATCCACTATATCACCCATTAACCCAATCAATCCTAATCCATCCATCCATCCACTATATCACCCATCAACCCAATCAATCCTAATCCATCATCCCCCCAATCCATCCACTATATCACCCATCAACCCAATCAATCCTAATCCATCATCCCCCCAATCCATCCACTATATCACCCATCAACCCAATCAATCCTAATCCATCATCCCCCCAATCCATCCACTATATCACCCATCAACCCAATCAATCCTAATCCATCATCCCCCCAATCCATCCACTATATCACCCATCAACCCAATCAATCCTAATCCATCATCCCCCCAATCCATCCACTATATCACCCATCAACCCAATCAATCCTAATCCATCATCCACCCAATCCACCCATCAACCCAATCATTCCTAATCCATCATCCACCCAATCCACCCATCAACCCAATCATTCCTAATCCATCATCCACCTAATCCACCCATCAACCCTATCAATACTAATCCATTATCCACCTAATCCACCCATCAACCCAATCAATCCTAGTCCATCATCCACCCAATCCATCCACTAAATCACCCATTAAACCAATCAATCCTAATCCATCATCCACCCAATCCACCTATCAACCCATTCAATCTTAATCCATCATCCACCCAATCCATCCACTATATCACCCATCAACCCAATCAATCCTAATCCATCATCCACCCAATCCATCCACTATATCACTCATCAACCCAATCAATCCTAATCCATCATCCCCCTAATCCACCCATCAACCCTATCAATCCTAATCCATCATCCATCTAATCCACCCATCAACCCAATCAATCCTAATCCATCATCCACCCAATCCATCCACTATATCACCCATCAACCCAATCAATCCTAATCCATCATCCACCTAATCCACCCATCAACCCAATCATTCCTAATCCATCATCCACCTAATCCACCCATCAACCCAATCATTCCTAATCCATCATTCACCTAATCCACCAATCAACCCAATCAATCCTAGTTCATCATCCACCCTATCCATCCACTATATCACCCATAAACCAAATCAATCCTAATCCATCATCCACCCAATCCACCCATCAACGCAATCAATCCTAATCCATCATCCACCCAATCAATCCTAATCCATCATCCATCCAATCCACCCATCAACGCAATCAATCCTAATCCATCATCCACCCAATCCACCCATCAACCCAATAAATCCTAATCCATCATCCACCCAATCCACCAATCAACCCAATCAATCCTAATCCATCATCCACCCAATCCACCAATCAACCCAATCAATCCTAATCCATCATTCACCTAATCCACCAATCAACCCAATCAATCCTAGTTCATCATCCACCCTATCCATCCACTATATCACCCATAAACCAAATCAATCCTAATCCATCATCCACCCAATCCACCCATCAACCCAATCAATCCTAATCCATCATCCACCCAATCAATCCTAATCCATCATCCATCCAATCCACCCATCAACCCAATCAATCCTAATCCATCATCCACCCAATCCACCCATCAACCCAATAAATCCTAATCCATCATCCACCCAATCCACCAATCAACCCAATCAATCCTAATCCATCATCCACCCAATCCACCCATCAACCCAATCAATCCTAATCCATCATCCACCCAATCCATCCACTATATCACCCATCAACCCTATCAATCCTAATCTATCATCCACCTAATTCACCCATCAACCCTACCAATCCTAATCCATCATCCACCTAATTCACCCATCAACCCTATCAATCCTAATCTATCATCCACCTAATCCACCCATCAACCCAATCAATCCTAATCCATCATCCACCTAATCAACCCATCAACCCAATCAATCCTAATCCATCATCCACCCAATCCACCCATCAACCCAATCAATCCTAATCCATCATCCACCCAATCCATCCATCCACCCAATCAATCCTAATCCATCATCCACCCAATCCATCCATCCACCCATCCATTTCTATAGAAATCCATGTTTTTTTTTCTGATATGAACTATGATTTTATGTCTCTAATGAATGTGCAGTGCCCACGAGTGCCCCTCAGAACCTCAGCGTGGATGATGTCAATGATTCCTCAGTCACTCTTAAATGGAGATCCCCGGAGAACATTGGCTCTGGACTGGATGGATACATTGTGGAATACTGCAAGGAAGGATGTGTGTATATCCTCTCAGTATTGCTGATAAGCTCTTTAGATTAGGGGTAGTGTTTCAATCATCATGCCTTCAACTTGAAATTGAACCATGTAGAACTATCAGATGTCACAAGAAAAGTGAGTTCTACAACAGTCTGCTATAGCACCTGTCTTGGAAATGTCACCACAGACTGATTTATGGCTAGCTCTTGTAAGTCTCCCTATTAGGAAGGGATGCTTTCAACCAACTGTCACCGTATCTGCACATCCCACATTTAGATTTGTGGATCTATACTGACTTCACTGCTAACGTCTTTGGAAATTCATATTGGTTTTTTAACTGGGTAGTTGACGCAGAACATTAAGATTTTATGGTTTCCAATTTTTTATTAAGTTGATTCACAAGTTGACCAATTCTGATTTTTTTTATGAATTAAAATGCTAAAACTTTTATTATTGTGCTTTAAAAAAATATATTGTTTTAGTTGTACATATGCCAACTTTCCAAAAGTATTTCATGTCAAAAAGCTGTTAAATCTACCCCTAGTTTATGTTAAGTTAACGTATTTAATAAATGATTTAATATATTTTTGTGAAGTTATCTGTTATCTGCATCTGTCCATTTTTACACTATACAGCTTCTGAATGGGTGGCTGCCAATACCGAACTCACCACATCCAACCGGTTTGTCATCAGCGTCCTGACAACCGGAGACCTACTTAACATCCGTGTCGTGGCCATGAATGCCGGCGGCCGCAGCGAACCCGTCGTCCTGGCTCAGCCCGTCCCCGTCCGTGAGATTATGGGTGAGTGTCTGTGCATCATTGGAAAGGTTAGACCTGCATGTATAGGGGACAGATGAAAGTGACGAATCATCTCTGGTTACTTCACAGAGTCTGGTTACTTCAAACACTGATTACTTCATAGTGTTATACTTTTTCAGTGTATTCTCTGAGCCCTGGCTCATGTGGCTTATTGCCGAAGCTCAGATGACAGTGTGTGTCTCCCCACAGCAAGAGGAGCTGGTGGAAGTGCACAGCCTTTAGCTACCTCTCTTGCCCTCAATGGATTCAACAGCTGTGGGTATATAAATCCCATTGGCTTGCGTCGACAAGAGCTTTCATTAGCATTTAAATTACACACATAAAGACCTAAGGCTGTCAGTGCAATCTGAGTTCAGGGCTGAGAAGCACAGTAAACACATACTGTACATTATCCTCCTAAATGGAGAGTAGTACTTGCATAATTGTGTATATTTATAAGAATTTTTATCTAGCTAAAGGATTGTATGAATCGCTTTCATTGCTGGTGCAGTGTTTATATTCAGGGCTTGGTTCTTTGCCCTAGCACTTGACCACTTTCATTGGTGGAGCTTGACCTTGACTCATCGGGACAGATTTACAAACAGCCTGCGTCAGTTCAAACCCTCATTTGGCATTAATAAAGTACTGTTTACCAAAGACTCAAAGTCAGTGATGACAAGTCTGTGGTCTTGTGCGCGCCATGGTAACATAACATGGTCTAAAGTGCATGGTGCAGGTGCACTTAGGGCGTGTCTGAATCCACTTTTGCTAGTTTAACAACGTTGTACCTAGTCTCTTAATGAGTCATGGGTGTGTTTTGGGGCATAACGTGCCATAAACCAATCAGATCTCATCTCCCATTCCCTTTAAAAGCCAGTTGCACTTGCACCATGGCGGATTCCCTACAAAAAGCAGAAAGACTGAACACTTCTCCAGAGAGGAATCCTTTTATTTTTAATATTTAAAAACCCTGTGTATGTAAATAAGCAGAGTGTACGCACGTTGTGGACCCGCCTATAAGCGCCTATTACTAACGCATCCTTTAAATAACACAAACATTTCTGCGCTATTGACTTTAGACCAGGTTTTTGTTGGTCAATGGCACAGTCGTTTTCAGTTCCTCAAAATAGCAACACACCAACAATGCGCCTGATGTACAGTATATGTACAGTATGTGTGTATGTGTGTGTGTGTGTGTGTGTGTGTGTGTGTGTGTGTGTGTGTGTGTGTGTGTGTGTGTGTATGTGTGTGTGTGTGTGTGTGTGTGTGTGTGTATGTGTGTGTGTGTGTGTGTGTGTGTGTATATGTGTGTGTGTGTGTGTATGTGTGTATGTTTGTATATATATATATATATATATATATATATAGTCAAGTCAAGTCAAGTCAACTTTATTTATATAGCGCTTTTAACAATGTAGATTGTTTCAAAGCAGCTTTACAGTGTTAAACAGGAAAATAATGCAGCATAATTTTATTCAGCTGTATAGCCATTCTGGAAAAAACGCTGATGTCATCAGTTCATTTCAATTATCGTACAGTGACAGTGTGGGCTTTAGATCAATAACTCGATCAGTAATTTAGTTGAAATAGTTAATTTAGTTTATTAATTAGATTTATTTCGATGTTTAGTTGAAAAATTGAGTGTCCCCAACTGAGCACGCCAAGCCAGAGGCAACAGTGGCAAGGAAACCAAAACCCCATTTGGTGACCTAATGGAGAAAAATAAACCTTGGGAGAAGCCAGGCTCAGTCGGGTGTCAGTTCTCCTCTGACCAATTAACAAACAGCGTATTATTATTCTGGCAGTTTTACAGCTCGGAGGTCATAATAGATCAGAATATTCGAGGGACCGGGGGCAACATGCTGGAGACGGGTTTATTGAGGATGATGTTGATTAAAAAATTATGAAAGTGCAATATTCGAATGATCGGAGGCAACACGCTGGAGACGGGTTTATTGAGGATGACATATCGATTTAAGTATTATTTAATTGTAATATTCGAACAATCTGAGTCAACACGCCTGAGACGGGTTTATTGAGATGCCGTGTCGATGAGGCAGTTTCAGGGGGAGTCTAATCACGGTCTCTGCAGACACTTCGGGGTCATGTGTTGGTCTTCTCTGGGTGCAGGTCCACCATCTGAACTGGATACGGCCCAGATCCGGCTGACTGCAGTAAACCTCGGGATAAAACAGAGAGACTATTATTAGCGTAGATGCCATTCTTCTGATGATGTAACGAGTACATCAGGTGTTATGGGAAGTGTTCCCGGTTCCGGCTGACCTAGTTAATGCAGCCTAACAATCATTTCATTGAAAAAGTGTTTTATGTGTATGCCACAGTAAAGAGATGTGTTTTTAGTCTAGATTTAAACTGACAGAGTGTGTCTGCTTCCCGAACAATGTTAGGAAGACTGTTCCAGAGTTTCGGAGCTAAATAGGAAAAGGATCGACCGCCTGCAGTTGATTTGGATATTCTAGGAATTATCAACTGGCCAGAATTTTGAGACCGCAGTAGACGTGATGGAGTATAATATGTTAAGAGCTCGCTCAAGTATTGGGGAGCTAAACCATTTAGTGCTTTGTAAGTAATAAGTAAGATTTTAAAATTTATGTGATGTTTAATAGGCAGCCAGTGCAGTGTTGACAGAACTGGGCTAATATGGTCATACTTCCTGGTTCTAGTAAGAACTCGAGCTGCTGCCTTTTGGACCAGCTGGAGTTTATTTATTAAGCGAGCAGGGCAACCACCCAGTAGAGCATTGCAATAATCAAGCCTTGAGGTCATGAACGCATGAACTAACTGTTCAGCATTTTGCATTGAGAGCATGTGCTGTAATTTAGATATATTTTTAAGATGGTAGAAAGCAGGTTTCACAGATGCTAGAAACGTGGCTTTCAAACGAAAGATTGGTATCAAAGAGCACACCCAGGTTCCTCACTGACGACGAGGACTTGACAGAACAGCCATCAAGTGTTAGACAGTATTCTAGGTTACTACTTGTGGAGCGTTTTTGTCCAATAATTAAAAATTCAGTTTTTTCTGAATTGAGTTGCAGGAAATTACCGGTCATCCAATGTTTTATATCAGCTATGCATTCCGTTAATCTTGTGAATTGGTAAGTTTCTTCAGGGCGTGAAGAAATATAGAGCTGAGTATCGTCAGCATAACAATGAAAACTAACGCCATGCTTCCTAATGATATCTCCCAGTTGTAGCATGTACAGGGTGAAGAGTAGCACTGAGCCTTGTGGTACTCCATACTGAACTTGCGATCAGTGTGACATATCTTCATTTACCACTACAAACTGATAACGGTCGCATAGGTATGATTTAAACCATGAGAAAGCAATTCCACTAATACCTACATTATTTTCGAGTCTATTCAAAAGAATGTTGTGGTCGATAGTATCAAATGCAGCACTAAGATCGAGTAACACTAATAGAGAGATACAGCCACGATCGGATGATAAGAGTAAATCATTTGTAACTCTGATGTATATACTCATATATATATATATGAACTGTATATATGTGTGTATGTATGTATATTTGTATGTCTGTATGTATGAGGGTGAGTAAATAATGACAGAATTCTCATTTTGGGTGAACTATCCCTTTAAGTTAATTTAATTTATTGTGTAAAGGGCCGTTGTACTAAAAAAGTACAAGCTTTATAATTGTCCTAAAATTAAAAACTTTAATATCTTAAAAAAGAGGCAGTCTGATCTATAATGTTTTTGGCAAATAGCCAAAAATTAAGTGCAAATAGCGATAGATGCTATTTACTACCTGAAAATAGTGATATATTCTATTCACACCTTTGCAGTTCTTTGCAATATGTGTAAATAGTAATTACACGCAATTTATACTTTATTTTGACAGATACATACTATTTGCTGCTCAGTATTGTTGCACATTAACAGGATGCAATAATATTATTTAAAATATTATATGATTATATTTATTACAATTATTAAATGGATGCCTTAATGAGACAATAAAAGCCCTCCCTACACCTATCCATAACCCTACCCAATAAATGCTTTTATTATTATTAAACATTTCGATTGGGAATTTATTTCCACATTTAGAAAATGTTCTTACTTTTTTATTGAAAGTAAATGCCTTTCCATTGTGATTTGTGATGGGAAAAGAGATAAGAGCGAGCTCTGCAAAAGGCGGATTCGAACCCGGGTCGATTGCGTCAAAATCTATATCCTTACACCTTATGCTTTACTGATTGTGCCACTGAAGACGTTGAAATATGAGCAGTTTTTTAAATCTTGTTTGGCCCAACCAGGCACTGTTAGGCGGAGCCAGTGCGAATGGCACTTGTCAACAAGGCATGCTATTTGCATTTGGTGTGAATAGACACTGAATATTTTTATGGTTTACTTTTATTTATAAAATGTGGAATTGCTCTGACAATTAGATATTAATTATATCAAATGAGACATCAGAAATAGCCAGGGTCACTGATAAAAGAGGACAACAGAGAAAAATGTTCAGGTCAAAGGGTGCAGTAATGCTTTCCATGTTGACATGGGTCCCTTGTGTTTTGAACTGTTAATGCTAGGACCATTTTAACCAAGAAATCAAATATTTCTATATCTTTTCCCCCCTTTTTTTTAAATGGCCAAATAAGATCCTGAAATCAACTTATGTAGTTATTAGGTCAAACAATCCTGACCGAAAAGAGATATGCAGGCATGTTGGCTTGGAGAATCAAAGGTAATGCTCTGTTCATCCATTTGGGTTTAGCAGGTGAATGTTGTGGTGTGTGGCAGCGATTCAAGAACACGGACTGCAAAAAGGGATCGAAGAAGCAGGATTAGGCTTTTACACGTACAAGCACAGGCAATAGAGAAATTAGGTCAGGTATGGTAAAGTAAGCCGAAGGAGAGCGGCATGCAAACCTTCAAAGCCAACTGTGTCATCCCACAGTGCCAGCTAAACCAAGTATTGTGTCAACATGTCAGCTCAGCAATGTGTGTCGCTCCACAGGTGTCAATTGTTTCCTGTCCTAATGACTCAACTTGTTGCTCTGCAGTCCTGGGAAGTAAAGATTAGAGGTCTGGTGGGCTAGATTTGGGAGGCTGTTCCCTGATAACAGATACAGATGTGCTCGGAGAGGACAGCCAGTAAGGATTTAGATCAGAGAGGACAAAGGTCCTGGGTGGCACATGGTTGTCTAGAGCAGTGGTTCCCAAACTGGGGTATGTAAGGTGACAGAAGAGATACCCAAACAAAATGCTGGGTTCAAAATGTGTTCATTTAATTCTACCCCACCTTAAACTGCTATTAAAACCGAGCATTTTCAATTTCTAACAGGCAAAATGCTGCCTCTAGTGTAAAAACAGGAAAATTGTAGTGCCAAATATATGACGTCTAATCAGATTACCTCATCTTTTGTGGTCAAAACTGACTGCATCCACACAAGCTGCGTGCATATGATAGGTTGAGTGCAGAGTAAATTAGTGCTTCTTGACAATGCACCTTTGTAAAAGTTGATTTAGCACTTATGCTAACACTTTATTTTATGGTTTGCATGTAGTTACTATAGTAATTACTATAAATTGTGCTTAATTACATGCAACTAACTTAAACCACACCCTAACCCTATAGTACATGTAGTTAATTACACAGTAGTTAAATGTATAATTACACTGTAACACACACACCTTAAAATAAAGTGTAACCACGCTTACTAGCATGAATATAGACACCGACTGTGCATAGAGATCGATTTAAGACTCAAACTCTCTTCGATACAAAAACATACCTTGTGCGAATTATTGTTTTTAATGTTGATAATAAATTATACAAGCAAGAAAGCAGAACTGTTGTATGTCTTCAAGCAACACAGCGATGTTTCGTTAGTGAACGAATCGTGAGAACCGATTCAACATTCATTCATAAATACACTTGCTTTGTTACTGAATAAATGAATGAACGACTCAATGACTCACTCATTCAGACAGTGACTTACCACCACCTACTGGTGGTTTCAGTTTAATATGTAAGAGTATCACTTAATTTTTACCACCGCTTCACATTTCTCTATCTCAAAACATTATTTATGCCATAATTGCATTCAAGCCTCCTCTGAGCAGCATTAAACAGTGTGTAAGCCTACATCTAGATGCAGCTTGTCATTTAATAGTGTTAGTAAAACTGTGCCTTTATAAAGGTAAAAAAGGCACCTGAAAATCAATTTAAAGGTGCAGTGTGTAATATTTGAGGATCTATTGACAGAAATGCAATATAATAAACATCACTATATTTTCAGTGGTGTATAAAGACCTTACATAATTAACCGTTTTGTTTTTATTACCTTGGAAATGTGTCATTTCTGTCTACATACACCGCGGGTCCCCTTACAGTGAAGTCGCCATTTTGTGCCGCCATGTTTCTACCGTAGAAAATGGACAAACTTCTCTACAGAGCGCTAGCTACTCTCTGCTGTCTCAGACGACGTTATCTTTGTCCTGTGTTGACCACAGTTGCTTCTCTTTGTGCTTCGAAAGGGAAGGGGGAGCAGTGGGGGGGGATTCACAACCTCATCGCTAGATGCCGCTAAAATTTTACACAGTGCACCCTCTAAGGAGGCAAATATTGTCCCTTGATGGAAAAGGCGTGACTGCAGTCTAAGGGTATGTTTACACTACTTTTTTTCATTTTCAACTGAAAACAGAAAACGTTTTATACGTTTTGACCATTCATTTACAGGACAACAGCGGTTTTGGGGCATGAAAACGCAAGCTTTTGAAAACGGGTTTCAAAGTGGAAGGTTTTGAAAATGATGCCTTTACCGTCTCCATGTAAACAACAAAAACGTGAATTTGTGAAAACGGTGACATCATGCGCATGCGTATTAGATGCCAAAACATGCGTATTTTGTTTTCGAGTTGTGTTTCTTGACAAAGTGACATCGCCAACTACTGGCCTGGCATGCATAATACAGCCTTTTTAGTCATTTTCGCAGATCTGTGAAAAGGGATCATTTTGACAATAATGCCATCTGTTTTTTGTTCATTGTTGTCGTGTAAACACACCCTAAGTGGAAGAGAGGGAGCACACAGAAGGATGTTGGGTTCGGAAACCACTGTTATACTGGTTTCACCAACAGACATCCCTGTTTCAACTATAAATGAATTTTGTTTGTTTTTAACATCATCCCTTCACATGTAGTGTAGAAATAGAGCAACTAGTGATGAGGATGAGACTGGCCTGTAATATGAAGGCTGTTGACCTGCAGACAGTCTGGCATTCCTCACAGATCTATTTCTGGATGCATTCCAGTGACCGAAGAAACGGTGCCATGGACCTCCAATAAACAGTATAGCAAGAGCGAACCTGTCCAATTGAAGTTAATCTTTAACTCATTTAAATAATGGTGTGAGCATTAAATAATAACATATATATAGCTGTTTTATATCATACATATGTATTGCCAGTTTCAAGTTCAGTTTGTGCAATTTAACACTGTTTATGCATTTCAAAATAAGACCTATATAAGAAAAATTATTATTATTTTTATTTTATGTAAATACAGAAAATACAAGCCAACAAAAACAGCTCATATAAGTCAATCTAAAATCTAAACCCAAAAGAGGTTTAATTAAATAAATAAATAAATAAATAAATAATTAAATAAATGCACTTCTAAATTTGTTTGTGTGTGTTTTTTTTATCAGATCGGCCCAAGATCCGCTTGCCCCGTGCCCTGAGGTCAAGACAAGTCAAGCATGTTGGCGAACAGATCAATCTTGTTATCCCATTCTGTGTAAGTTCAGAGTTTTCTTTGTATATCTACATCAAACACAGCTGTTATTCTATGATATGCTCTAATATGTTGCGTAATTCTCCATTTTATAGGGAAAACCTAAACCTGTGATATCTTGGACCAAGGATGGCCAGCCTTTGGATACGAAGAAGGTGAATGTCCGCAACAGCGAGAAAGATAGCATCCTGTTTATCCGCAAGGCTGAGAGAGATGACTCTGGCAGCTATGAGATGACCGTGAAGGTCGACAGCTTCGAAGACAAGGCGGCCCTCATAATTCAGATTGTCGGTGAGACATGCTATGATCTAGAGATCGTTAATTTCAGCGCTCTTCGTGAGCCTTGTCTATTTCTGTCTCCCTTGCATTTTCATTCTTAGTCCATTCCTTGACACCTCTGTTTACTGAGTAAGACCTCCCGGTGTAAAATGATCCGTACTAAAGAGGCTAAATCATTTTTAATGGTTGTGTGTAGATCTGCCCGGTCCTCCTTCATCTGTCAAGCTAGTCGACTCTTGGGGCTTCAATGCAGCTTTGGAATGGACCCCTCCCAAAGACAGCGGCAACACTGAGATCACTGGATACACCATTCAGAAAGCTGACAAGAAAACTGGAGTAAGTAACTCATTGTTGGAAAATGAACTACAGTACTTCCCTTTTGATTTAAGGAACAGTTTTATTGGGTGTGAGAAAAATTGCACATTTAATAAACTGTTATCTAACATAAAATGAACATAACATGACATGTAGCTCGTTTTAATCACATCAGATGTCTGCAGTCCTGCAATTCTGGCCTGTCCCAATTCAGAGGTCTTGACCTTCTGACATCATTTGGATACATTTGCATTTTAATTGATACACAATTCATTATATACAAATATTTCAATTGTATACATTGTAACTAAAATACATGTTATATTGAAAATATTTTAATTACTAAAAATAAAATAAAACAGTAAAACATAATAAAACAATGCCCCACAAATAGGCGGAGGGTGAACCAACTACAGGGTAAGGCTAGATCTGCTTCCTCCTTAAAAACATTTAAATAACCATTGCTTTACCTAATGCAGCAAAAAGTTTATTCAAACTCTTAATGGATTATATCGCCTAGAAAGTGTGCAAAGAACATTCCTTTTATACATTTTTTATATATGAGATCGCAATGAATCTCACATTGAATCTCTTATTTAGCCTACATAATGTCTACACTTTGTTTGTTAAGTTAACTTACACAGATCAGGCTTATAATTATGACCTAATATTGTGTTGGTCCGCCTTTTGCTGCCAAAACAGCCCTGACCCGTCGAGGCATGGGCTCCACTAGACCCCTGAAGGTGTGTTGTGGTGTCAGGCACCAAGAAGTCTGTAAGTTGTGAGGTGTGGCCCTCATGGATCAGACTTGTTTGTTCAGCACATCCCACAGATGCTCGATTGGATTGAGATCTGGGGAATTTGGAGGCCAAGTCAACACCTCAAACTCGCTGTTGTACTCCTCAAACCATTCCTGAACCCTTTTTTGCTTTGTGGCAGGCGCATTATCCTGCTGAAAGAGGCCACAGCCACCAGGCAATACCGTTTCCATGAAAGGGTGTACGTGGTCTGCAACAATGCTTAGGTAGGTGGTACAATTGACATCCACATGGATGGCAGGACCCAAGGTTTCCAAGGAGAACATTGCCCAAAGCATCACACTGCCTCTGCTGGCTTGCCTTCTTCCCATAGTGCACCTGGTGCCATGTGTTCCCCAGGTAAGCGACGCATACGCACCCGGCCATCCACGTGATGTAAAAGAAAACATGATTCACGTCATCACGTCACGTGATTCACGTGATCCACGTCATCAGACCAGACCACCTTCTTCCATTGCTCTGTGGTCCAGTTCTGATGCTCACATGCCCACTGTTGCAGCCCTATACGCAACAAACTGCGATGCTCTGTGTATTCTGACACCTTTCTATCAAAATCAGTATTATCTTCTTGAGCAATTTGAGCTACAGTAGCTCGTCTGTTTGATCAGACCACACGGGCCAGCCTTCGCTCCCCACGTGCATCAATGAGCCTTGGCCGCCCATGACCCTGTTGCCGGTTCACCACTGGTCCTTCCTTGGAGCACTTTTGATAGATACTGACCACTGCAGACCAGGAACACCCCACAAGAGCTGCAGTTTTGGAGATGTTCTGACCCAGTCTTCTAGCCATCACAATTTGGCCCTTGTCAAACTCGCTTGTCTTATGCTTGCCCATTTTTCCTGCTTCTAACACGTCAACTCTGAGGACAAAATGTTCACTTGCTGCCTAATATATCCCACCCACTAACAGGTGCCATGACGAAGAGATAATTAGTGTACAGTGGTCATAATGTAATGCCTGATCGGTGTATAAAGAGAGGGTTTGCAAGAATGTAGAACTCAGCACTGTACAAAAACGTCTCGGGTTATGACTATAACCCTTGTTCCCTGAGAAAGGGAACGAGAACTGCGTCAAAGACACTTTGGGATACGCGCTACGCGTATCCCAAAGTGTCTTGGAAGCATTTCAAGTTCCCTCGAAAGGGAACTCTGGCATTTTGAGCAGTGAGTTGATTGTACCTTAAACACCTCTGATTAGCCACTGTGTTCAAGAGATCAACAGATATGTTTGTGATTGGCTACATTGCTCAACGCTCCAAAACACGCTGTAATGGAAACCTTTGACACTCTCAAGAGTGCAATCACCAAATCTCTTTCGCCAATATTCTATTATTACGGAGAAAACTGATCATTGACCAGCAGTTGTGGGCAGCTTTTCCCTTTAAAACCAATCAGAAACAACAGCAGGCAGTGGTTTGAGTGAGAAAATTTCAGGCTAGAATCGAGTCCTTGGCCAGAGGAAGGTAAGCTTTGAAATATATTCCACTAACTAATATAATTCCCTAACCTAAAAATGCAGCTACATTGACCATTGTTTGAGAAATTGGGCAAAAGCCAGTCATTTTCATAGGAATCCACACGATTAAGAATTTAGTGTGAGGGCAAAAGTTTTCCCCATGCAGAAGTAAATTTAACAGCGTAATATTTAACAGTATTCCAATTTTAATTTGAAACCCAGTTACTGTCTGAGTTTCTCCTTATCAAGAACAGGAGTATTTCTATTATCATTTCTACTATACAGTATTTTTTATTTATTTTTTGATACCAGGGATGCATAGAAAAAACAAGCCACCAAAATCAGCTTATATACCGTAATATAGAGTTTGACCTGCTGTATTAAACAACTTTGGGCAGATGTGTGCTTGCTCTGCTAGCCTAAACCACATCCTCACACTTATCACAGTGATAATTGACAGCAAGCAGTTAATGCTCCTCAAAGCACTTTTCTGTATGTCGTCACACTTACGCAAGGCTTAATTTAGCCTTCTGTCTAGTCTGTAACTTTAAATGAAGAGTCTTGAGACTCTGTATATGGGCATGACGCGTCTATCTATAATCATGTATCTGGGTGTTCGAAGGCATGGGTCAGATGGCTCCTTGGCGGGAGATCATCAGGTTGGGAATGTGTAAAGTGCTGACAGATAGAGAGAGAGCTCCATGATGACATATCATAACTCTGACTGTCATGATGCGATTCATGATACTAAACAGCTAGCTCGATGCGAATACAAGATGTCTAGAGTACATACAGTACAAAAACACTTCATCTAAAGGCACTTTAGCCAAAGCCACTGTGTCCTGTCGATATTTAACACTGTAATGCAAATCACTTTGTTTACGATTTATTTATTGGATGGAGCCCACAGGGAAATATTTTCAGGCTTGCTCTCAATTTAGCGATAGTCTATAATGTCCTGTCATACTAAGGATATTACTGTTTTTGGCAGGATTGGTTTACGGTTCTCGAGCACTTCCACAGGCTGAACGCCACAGTCACGGACCTTGTGATGGGAAATGTATACACCTTCAGAGTTTTTGCCGAAAACAAGGTTGGAAAGAGTGAGAATACTGCTGTAACAAAAGATTCTGCTCATATTCAGAAAACAGGTAAGGTCACAACATGTCATTGTTTTGCGACATTTCAAACTTCTCCCATTAAGTAAAGTGAACTTGGTTTCTGAAGAAAAATAAATGAAAACAATATGGATAATTTGACTGAGGTAAAATTACTAATGTAGGACCTTGAGTGGCTCAAAAAGAGGGTAGATAATTGCACACATGACCTCACATTCTTTATTAATATAGCAAGATGCAAACAGCCTACAAATAAACTAATCTTATCATTGATATAGTTGATATTAATAACTTGTACTACATGAACTGTTCCTTTAAAACGTGAGTTTTGTTGGCAGCACACACTGAGAGCACATACTAAGTGCCCTCAATGTGTGGAGATAAAACTTGGCTCTGCCTTGAGTGCTAATGACAGTTCTCATTCCTCACATCAGTGGTACATGGATTTGCATGACACCACGTATTATGCTGCAGTGCTGCAAAACTGACAATAATTTAGCAACATATGTGTCAGTCAGCTCTCCACATAAGTACTACACCCCAACGTTGCTGACACTGAGCTGGTTATGTTTCTTAACTTCCAACTTCCTGTAACCTTCTATCCTGAGCCAAACGCATTTTGCAAGGACAAGGCCTTTGATTGTGTTGCATATCAGTTCTAGGGAAGAGTCACAATGATCAACTATTTGACGAACAATGATGATTTTATATGTTTTTGATATGTTTAGTGCTTTAATTCACATGCAAGCAGCTTGCTATGCTATACAGCATTGGGCAACCTCTTTTCCGCTTAAATCTGTGGTCTCTGTCCAGCAGTTTAGCTCCAACCCTAATTAAACACACCTGATTAAGCTAATCGAGGTGTTCAGGCAACACTTTCTCACTCCCAATTTGTCACATTCGTCAGGACCTTTCAGTGTCATTTTTTTAAAGCACAGGGTACCCCATTGCTTTCAATGAGAAACCTTTAGCGTCATACACAGACACGTTGGGCATGGGAATGTTATCATCATGATGAAATTGTATTGGGTTATAATTTGTGCCATTATGACATGTTGGAGTGTAATTCTCAATTTAATCAGCCAGCAGAATTTTATGTACGTTTATTTTATTCTATTTAATTTCAATTTTATTTATGTTTGAGCACATAACCCAACCCCACCCCTTTGCCGATTATATGATATAAAACACAGGATATACGACTAAAGGCACAATTTATTTAAAGTACAAATATCCCAAGTGTTTCGAGGCCAAACGATTGATTTGTGTGAAGAAAAGACCCAAAAGTGATCACCGTCTCCGTCCGCCGTACATCATATGCACACATTAAAAAATTGCCGCCCGAAGAAACGTTACGTCAGCTTTGATAGTGAAATCGCATTGGTTCTCGTATGTCTCGTGACTGATTGAGTCATTACATCAGCTTTGATTGTCAAATGACATTGGCTCTTGTGTGTCTCTTGACCAATCGCGTCATGAAATCAAAATCGATCTTATTTACTTTGTAAGCATACATTACAGGTCTTAGGGTGAAAAATTAATCCGTGCAAGTTAAAAGACAGAAAACAATTTTTTGCCGTGGTAATCTTTAATCAAAATCTGAAAAGTAACGTTCCCTTTCCGATGACGGCAGTTTGACGGCTTGGGTTTGAATATCCTTAACCACTCCCCTCTAACCGTTAGTCTGCTATGAGTGAGAGATGGAGAGGAGGAGCGCTGAAGTAAAACCCTGCCAATTATTCAATATTCCTTTTCACTTGGAAATACATCACAGCACTCAAATAAAATCAGTTGCAACTTTAAGATCCACTCTGTTATTCACATAAAGATATCCTATGTCTTCAGAAGACTTGGAATGCAACATGAGTTAATACTTTATACTGATTTTGGTCAGTTTTTGCAATAAATACCTGTGACTGTACTTTTATTTGCCTGTTGCATGTTTTATATTCTTTAGAAGTGGGTAGGTTTAGGGTACGAGTGAGGTTAGTTGCTCCAAAAAGTAGCCTATAAATATTAATAATATTATGTCTACTTTTACAAATGCATAGAATTATGTGTTTTGATCTGACGCATAAGGCAAACAACTGAAAGCAAAAATTATGCTAAAGGGGTACTCTGTGTGTTAAAAAGTGAGGTCCAAATGTTTCTTGACCAAGCGTCAATATGTGACAGGTTGGGTGTGAGAACATGTTAGTTCAGGATTACTAGGCTGTGTTCGAAATTGAACTACAACCCCCTATAGCTACCCACATTCACCATTCCCTACATTACTCCACTAGTATAGTCCACTTGAAGGAGTGAATGAAACGAGTGAGTGAAAACGGACACTGAGTGCCGGAAGGGTTGCCGCTTTTACATTGTTTGTGTTTGCTGCTTAATAATCATTTGAAGCTTGGCAAACTGGCAGCTCCAGTAATGAAAAGATGATCTGAAACTCTGTCATGGAAACTAGCATGTATAAACCTTAATTAAACAATTTAATAATCAATTAAAGTAATTTATACCTGTACGATGTTACGCTGTAGCCACATTGGACTAGCAGTTTGGGAAATGTATGGAGGGATGATTCAGCTGCGGACGCCATCATCTGGTCAGATACGGGAATTCATTCTGTGTGTGACTCTCACAGTGCATTAAGGGTATTCTCTAGCAGTTGAGTTTACATCAGTTGTACACTTGTTATTGTGGTGCATTATGGGATTGAATGAGTGCACTCGCGTCACTATGATTTTGGACACCACTACAAATGGCTGCCCCCTGAAATGGTCCCATATGGTCTAATGCTATCTCATGCATTCTGACTAATTTACACTGTTAAAGAGTTGGATTCTTATGCTAAACATGGCCAAGATTAAAAAAAAATGTATGAGTAATGTATAAGATGTAAGAGTATTTCTGTGCCAAATACACTCCTGCCGGATTCGATGTGTGCATGCAGAGTTTTGTTCAGGTTACGACAGTGCTGGCATTTTGTTTTTAGACCACGAAATCAACAACGTCACTAAAGAAGTGTGTTTTTGGTTGTGAGGGAAAGATAACCTTGTTCAGCTTCCCAAATAACCCAGCGTTAAACATTGGATGCAGTTTGTTTTTCCGGAGCAGCAACGGAGTTCTGCAAGTGTGTTTGTTTGTTCCTGGTCATGAGTCCCGGTCATTGTTCCCGGTCATGATTTGAAATCGCAGGCGGTGAATGCAACTGCAACAAATGTCTCTGTTTTGTTGGCAATCGGCCAGGGCCGGCCCTGACCAATTTGCTGCCCTAGGCAAGATTTTACTTGGTGCCCCTATTAAGGTTTAGCACTACATGTTATCAGTCTAAGTTGTGGAATTACTACTGTTTTATTTTTGTAATGCATTGATTTTTTTATTTTCATTGTTGTTGTTTTATATGATGTGCAGTCCATTCTACCCTGTCATTATGTTCATGATGTTATTATTATTATTTTATTTTTTAAAAGGCTGATGATAGTTAAACTATACAAAAATAGCACCTATGCCACATTACAGCCTAAACACAAATAGCAAGAGTAATATAGCATTCATGCACAAACTATTCATTGAGAACTAGCAAAAGTGTTTGTTTTCCAGTAGATGGCAGCAATCTTCCACTAAACTATGCACATTCATGTTTTCACCATTAATGAAACTGAGAAATGTAGATATTTAATGTGAATTTGAAATAAAATGTTGCTATTTTAAATAAACCTGTATATAAATATCATTACTAATTTTGGCAAATACATTTTAAAATTCCCATACGTCCCCTTAAAACTGCACAACTGTAGAGTAAAAACATTAGGCTATTAAAAAAGTGATATTGCTTGCGTTTTTATCTACAAAATCACACTGGCTGTGGCCTCTGGAGAACCCAGAACAGCTGTTTGCATAAAGTTTAAGGTAAAACTGGAATTAATTAGCGAACATTAGTATTTTACTACTATGCAATTAAATAAACTGTACATTCATTAGCCTACATCACTTTACCTCTGTCTTTACACTGCAAAAAATGCTCTTCTTATTTAGTATTTTTTTATTGTTTCCAGTCCAAATATCTACAAATTCTTAAATCAAGATGTATTTACTAGTAAAATGACACTAGATATTTTTTCTTGTTTTCTGGGGGGGGGGGGGGGGGGACACTCAAATTAAGTGAGTTTTTGCTTAAAACAAGCTAAATGATCTGCCAAATGGGGTGAGAAAAATTATCTGGTTTCTGTTTGGGACAGAAACAAGATTCAAATCAGAAACTAGATTATTTTTCTCACCCCATTGGGAGATAATTTAGCTTGTTTTAAGCATAAACTCAATTTTGATTTTATTTTCAAGAAAACAAGAAAATATATCGTATGTAATTTTACTTATCTAGTAAATGCATCTTAATTTAAGAAGTTTTAGATATTTAGACTAGAAACAAGACACAAATACTAAGTAAGAAGAGCATTTTTGCAGTGTATCCCTTATCTTCCCTGCATCAGAGGGCTTCTGTCTTTTTGACACTACAATTCGGCCATCCGTAATAAAATTATCAGGCAACTTTCATCGTGTCTACACCATAGACCGTAAAAAAATAGGTCTACACCTGGCGCGAGCGGCCAAGCACCCTAAAAAATGAAAGCATGTTGGATGCGGCGAGAGGCGACGCGACACAACAAATTCCCAACGTTAAACTGATCGCGCGTTATATTTCTGACGCCCTTCAAGTAGCTCGGCGGGGGGAGATTGATGAGGCGGACCGGGAAGAGGCGGGGGACTTAGTTAAGTTAATATTTCGAATTAATATTAATAAAATAGTATCAGTAATACATTTTGCCGACCCTATGGATGAGTGGCGCCCCTAGCATTTGCCTATTCCGCCTATGCCACGGGCCGGCCCTGCAATCGGCGCATAAGTGCATATAATATAAACAACACAAACGTATAGTGAATAGAAAGTTAATGCAAGAGGGATAATGCTAAGAATGTATTGCATGTGTGTGTGCATGCTCTCTTTAGCTCCGCCCACTGCACTCCTCCACGAGTTCGACTGTTTTCGGAAAAAAGGGTGTAGGGGCGATTCCAGACACATCCCAGACACAACTATATGTCAACAAAATCTCATTAGAAATATAAGTAGACTGTTAGGTTATGGTTAGGGTTAGTAGAATAAGTTGACATAGTGTATACTAGTCAGTAGAATGTCTGTTGGGGGAGCATCAAAATACAGGTGCTGGTCATTTAATTAGAATATCATCAAAAAGTTTATTTATTTTACTAATTCCATTCAAAAAGTGAAACTTATTTATTATATTCATTCATTACACACAGACTGATATATTTCAAATGTTTCTTTCTTTTAATTTTGATGATTATGACTGACAACTAAGGAAAATCCCAAATTCAGTATCTCAGAAAATTAGAATATAACTTAAGACCAATACAAAGAAAGGATTTTTAGAAATCTTGGCCAACTGAAAAGTATGAACATGAAAAGTATGAGCATGTACAGCACTCAATACTTAGTTGGAGCTCCTTTTGCCTGAATTACTGCAGCAATGCGGCATGGCATGGAGTCGATCAGTCTGTGGCACTGCTCAGGTGTTATGAGAGCCCAGGTTGCTCTGATAGGGGCCTTCAGCTCTTCTGCATTGTTGGGTCTGGCATATCGCATCTTCCTCTTCACAATACCCCATAGATTTTCTATGGGTTTAAGGTCAGGCGAGTTTGCTGGCCAATTAAGAACAGGGATACCATGGTCCTTAAACCAGGTACTGGTTGCTTTGGCACTGTGTGCAGGAGCCAAGTCCTGTTAGAAAATTAAATCTGCATCTCCATAAAGTTGGTCAGCAGCAGGAAGCATGTAGTGCTCTAAAACTTCTTGGTATGCGGCTGCGTTGACCTTGGACCTCAGAAAATACAGTGGACCAACACCAGCAGATGACATGGCACCCTAAACCATCACTGACTGTGGAAACTTTAGACTGGACCTCAAGCAACCCCTCTCCTCTCTTCCTCCAGACTCTGGGAACATGATTTCCAAAGGAAATGCAAAATTTACTTTCATCAGAGAACATAACTTTGGACCACTCAGCAGCAGTCCAGTCCTTTTTGTCGTTAGTCCAGGCGAGATGCTTCTGACGCTATCTGTTGTTCAAGAGTGGATTGACACAAGGAATGCGACAGCTGAAACCCATGTTTTGCATACATCTGTGCGTAGTGGTTCTTGAAGCACTGACACCAGCTGCAGTCCACTCTTTGTGAATCTCCCTCACATTTTTGAATGGGTTTTGTTTCACAATCCTCTCCAGGGTGTGGTTATCCCTATTGCTTGTACACTTTTTTCTATCACATCTTTTCCTTCCCTTCACCTCTCTATTAATGTGCTTGGACACAGAGCTCAGTGAACAGCCAGCCTCTTTTGCAATGACCTTTTGTGTCTTGCCCACCTTGTGCAATGTGTCAATGGTCGTCTTTTGGACAACTGTCAAGTCAGCAGTCTTCCCCATGATTGTGTAGCCTACAGAACTAGACTGAGAGACCATTTAAAGGCCTTTGCAGGTGTTTTGAGTTAATTAGCTGATTAGAGTGTGGCACCAGGTGTCTTCAATATTGAACCTTTTCACAATATTCACATTTTCTGAGATACTGAATTTGGGATTTTCCTTAGTTGTCAGTTATAATCATAAAAATTAAAAGAAATAAACATTGAAATATATCAGTCTGTGTGTAATGAATGAATATAATATACAAGTTTCACTTTTTGAATGGAATTAGTGAAATAAATCAACTTTTTGATGATATTCTAATTATATGACCAGCACCTGTAAAGTGTTAGCAGATATTAAGCAGACTGTCTACTAATACTCCAATGACTGCTAGTTGACAAGCAGTTGCAAAGTTACTTATAGTCAATAGAATGTCTAAATTGGACTAACGAAATGTCAACATAAAGTGCACTATTAGAAGGGATTACCATTTGTAATGATGTCCGAAACCATAATGGACATTATCGAGATCACCCAATCAATCCCATAATGCACCTCAATTATGAGTGTACAACCCGATGTATAATCTCTGAAAATTACGGCAATTGAATTCCTGTGTCTTGCTCTCAGTTTCCGAATTTGTTCACTCAGTTTCATTCACTCCTTCAAATGGACTATATTAGTGGTGTAATATAGGGAATAGTGAATGAGAGTAAAGGGGTGATTTTGGATACAAGAATATATTAAGGATCACTAGAAACTTCCAGGCAGGTGGTAGCCCTCCAGATTGACTGCCATGTCTTAAATTCATAGGTGCTACAGGCATAAACATTCAGACCGACATCTTTTGCTGTTGCAACTTGCATTGCACCCCTTCTAGGGAACGTGTTCGATTGGGGTTTCTACAGGGCTCCGTTTAGCTGACTAGGAACCCACCAACTAGTAGATTTTAAAACCTGCAGTTTTGCACATCCATAGTAATAATTTAATGTAACAGCAATACCCTCCGGACAACTGTCAGTCTCGGCTGAGGTTGTTGTCCCCTGTCCTGTAGGTATTGTCTACAAACCACCAGAGTACAAGGAGCACGATTTCAGCGAGGCTCCCAAGTTTACAGCTCCCCTCAACGACAGAGCTGCCACTGTGGGCTACAACACTAAACTACTGTGTGCGGTCCGAGGCAGTCCAAAGGTAGGAATGATCTCTCTTCTGCTGATTTGCTATAGTCCTCCATGCCTTCCTTCCACTTTTTCTGACACACAAAGTCTGGCCGGGTAGATCATACCAAAACGAACACCGCGTTTGTACAACAGGCCCTTGATGTTGTTGAACAAAGCTCTCCTATTAGCTACCGAAGCACAGAAGTCCACATAGAATTTGATTTTGTGTCCCTTGAATGTAAATTCTTTCAACGATCTCGCTGATTTTTGCATGGCCGATTTTTTACTGTGGCAGGGTTTGGGTCTCAGGCTCCGATGTGCTCTATCAAGCTCCGGTGGAGCGGGAAGGCCGTCGCTGACAACCTAGGCGAATAAATTTGTCATAATCTGCCTGACGTCCTTTTCCTCGATATCCTCCGGAAGATCAACCACACGAATATTATTCGACTGAAGTGTAGAGACCTTCTGTTCGAGATGTGTTAACCTGTCCCTCTGATCGGATAAACTAGTATCCATATCAGTGATGGTAGTCGCTTGAGTCGCCAAGGTAGACCCAATAGAAGCAATAGATGAGTGAATGGACTCCAACGACAAATTCAGCAGCATGATGAGTTCACCAGTAATGTTTCTCCTTCGTTTATCCAGTTTGCTCCCCAGTGTGTCAGTTGTTAGCGGGCTCGAGGCGTTGTCCGACATCTTGCCGCTTTCTTGCTTAGGATTAGGCGCCTTGGTTTTAGGGTTATTTTTACCGCCGGCTTGCATACTCATCTGGAACAAGTAACGTTAATCGAGACCAAAAGTAACAAGAAAAAAAGCGAACAAGCCCCAAATATAGTGTTAATAATAAATAATTGTGAAATTTAAGTCGGAGCACTGACACTACACGTCTTTCCACTACATGGCAAAACCGTAAGTTCCTCCTTCCACTTTTTCTATTGTGGACAATTTACCAACCAGTAGCTACATGTTTGAAGCCAGGAATTAGCTGATGTGTTGCTACAAATATACTTCTGAAAGAGTATCGTTGTAATTTAAACAACAGCTGTTAATAATCCAATGATGGTATCAACATATCCAAACGTCCTTGGGTTCAAGCTCAATAAATAGCTTAATTATGCCAATAGATGTCGTCATGAGGTACAAAAAGCACAGTGCTGTTGGTCATTCCTGCCGACCACTTAAGCCAGCTGGTAAACAGTCATGTGGGGACTGTGTTAGCTTGTCATTCCCAAGGAGGGGGACGTAGTAGAATCAAGTTTCGAGAACAGCTGAAATGGATGCAAAATCTGGGCTAAATGCAAGTCCTGATGAGGTATAGTCTTCTAGGACACTCCAAAATTCTTGTTCATTAAAGCTTGCAGTGATGCGGCTTGCTTTCTATTTTGTGCTAACAAAGTTCCAGAGATTCCCAGGGCATGTTGGATGCAATTGGAAATGTAAAACCTTCAAAGCTACCATAGAACATAATGTGTTTCATAGAAGAACACATTAATGGCTTCCTCGATAGTATGATAGTTTTTACAACAAGCTCCGAGCAATACAATAACAACCTGTTCCAGAGTTTGCATGTAAGTAAATCTTTTCTTATGTAGCACCTTTTAAAAACAGTGTTTACAAAGTGTTTTACAGAAGAGAAATGGTAAATCAAGGACAGGCCCTAGTGAACAAATCAAATGTGTTTTGAGAGACTTTTTAAAAGTGCATAGCGAGTCAATTGCTCGTAAATTGTCAGGGATAGATTTCCATAGCTTGGCACTGAAATGACTTTTGAGTGCTGTTGAACAGATTCATAAACACCTCTGATTGTCCATCGTGTTCACAATCTCAAAATATATGTCTCTGATTGGGCATTGTGTTCACATGCTCAACATATATATGTCTGTGATTGGTTACAATGATCAACACTTCAAAAACATGTTGTAAATAGACGTCTTACACGGATATATATGGGAGCATTTAAAAGCAGGCGTCTATCAGCAGATCCGTCTATCAGCGGATATATTAGGGATATGCTAAAAGACACCTGTTTTCATACATTCCCGTGTGTATCTGTGTAAGCACTCTGTGAAGAGCGTTGATAATTGTTGCACAGACATATATGTTGAGCAATGGCCAATCAGATGAACACGATGGCCAATCAGAGGTGTTTATGAATCCGTTGAACTGCGCTCACAATGCTAGCGGGAAATGCTGGTATTGTCATATTTTTAAAAGTTGTTACTTCTGACAACACTACCATAAAGTACCATGAAGAAATTAAAAACGAATAAGAGGATCTTGAATTCAATTCTGAATGATACAGCCAGACAGTGAAAGGATCTGAGTGTCGGAGTAATGTGATTTCTCATTTTAGATTCCTTCATTCATGTTAGCATTCATGCAGCTGCATGCTGAACTCTTTGTAAGTGTTTAATAGAGGTATTGCAATAGTCAAGTCTATATGTAACAAATGCAAATGCAAGTTTCTCATTGTCAGATGAGGAGAGAATATCACGTAGTCAGGAATTAGTCCATTTTGTATAATGACTGTGACATTTAAAAACCCTTGCTCCCGATTTCCATGATGGGGCCCTATTTCTATTTGGCACCAAACCAGTTACAGGATGTCTTGAGCTTTTTGGATGAAGTTGGAAACCTAAAACCTTCAAAGCCACAGGAGAGCATCATGATGTACTTCATAGAAGGATGCCATAGATTATTTTCCACCATCGTTGTGAAACTGTGCCGTTCCACCATGATTATCTGGACCAGTTGACACGGTTAAACTTACCTACTTTTTCCACTCTGGCGCTAAAAAATCAGGATATGTCTGGGACGCAAGAGTTGGTGACAGTGTGATAATGTACAGTAACTAAACATTGGAGAAAGAATCAAGTATACACTTGGAACCATTCCTCACCTTGCTATGAACTATTTGGTCCATTGGTGCTTCATGGTATTTGCTTCCTCAACAGGATTGTCATGTTAGCTTCTTCCTCCCTTTGAAAATTATGTTTTCATTAGTCAAAGGAATGATGTTAATATTTTTCTCCAGATTTATTCATTTATCTTGGACAGTCTTATTTGTCATTGACCCTCTAATACTGCTAATGTGTGAAAGTCAGCAAGTTGACTAAACAACACATGCTACATTTTTGCAAAACTATAAGATCAGCACACATGAATCAGTTCGATTAGCAAGATCTCTTGTGCATTGCCATATCTGCTAACTGAATATCTATTTTTGACATCCATTGTCCTCAAAAGCATAGCTAACAGTTATAGCTGGATGATATGGTTCAGCTTTGCTACTGTAACTCATTTATTAAATCCTGTAAAGCTTTAGCATTAGCCTGAATGAGGATCAACAAGCTTTCAACTGCTCAAATCAAACTGCTCAAAGTTTTTTTTTTTTTTACTTTCACTGGAGTTACACAATAGCATGCTTAATTCATTTGGAGTGTACATTAAGACCTCATCTCCATCTTCCCTAAAAACACCTCTGCATTAGCCATTTTGTGCTAGCATCTTGATATCTGAAGAAATGTAGCATATTGTGGACAAAATCTGTGTGTGGAACCGAAGGTATTAGATACCAGAGGAGCTCTGTATGTTTCTCTTTTCTGGAAAGTTACCCATGGAGCAATGTGACATCAGTTAGCATCATAGGATTACAGTATGTGCTAACAGAATGCTGAAATGCTTCTGTAAATTTGACCCATGCGGTGCAGAACCACTAGTGGGCAGAAATTCAGGGACTGAGATGTCTGACATTTTATATAGCGACCATGACACCTCTAAGTGTGTGTGAGGGATAAAATTAATGAGGCAGGACCATTAGCACTGGAGTTGGGTTATGTAGCTTCAGTTACACCAGTTTACAGCATTACTGTGGGTTATTAAATGCCTCTCAGTTTGTCATCCATGTATTAATTACACCTTATTAAAATTGATTTTATTTAATTGAGAGAGTACAACGGTAATGTGTTAAAAACATGTGTGAAATGGTCCAGTCGGATGGATGACTTGCTGATGTCAGTTGAAATGACATGCATTTTGTCTGCAGCCTAAGATCGAGTGGCTGAAGAATCAGATGATCATAGGAGATGATCCCAAATACAGGCAGATCAACAACCAGGGAGTGTGCTCGCTCGAAATCCGCAAACCATCCAGCTTTGATGGCGGCGTCTACACTTGCAGGGCCAAGAATGCCCTTGGTGAGGCTACAGTTGCCTGCAGGCTGGAGGTCAAACGTAAGTATCGCTTGCTCTTTGCCTGACACGCAAATGCTACAAGGTGCATTTTCAGCTGATTATAGTGACATAGTGATAGTGATCCTTTAAGGTGTTTATCCGGGAGAGAAATGGCGAGCAAGCATTTTTTTGTGCTGGCTATGATTATTTTGAGTTGTTTTTAAGCATGTATTAATGTGTGGCTGTGAGTGATGGATGGGTACAGAGATATGCTAATGACGATTTGCTTTTCTCTTTCACCAGAGGTGGCCATCCAAGAAGAAAAAGATAGGAAATAAGATAAGTAAAGGTAAGTAAATAAACGGTTTAAAGTTAAATACATTAAAGCTTAAAACATTAAAATACATTGAATGTGCACACAAGTTTTGGGGTGCATCTCACAAAAGAGTGTCACAGGCTTAATTTGTCTTCCTTAAAAAATCTTGTTACATTAACATTACTATAAAACAATAATATAAATATATATATAGGGGGATTATGGTGTGTGGTGTTTTTCAGGGGTTGGGCTTGGCCCCTTAGTTCCAGTGAAATTAACTCTTAATGCTTCAGCATACCAAGACATTTTGGACAATTTCATGCTCCCAACTTTGTGGGAACAGTTTGGGGATGGCCCCTTCCTGTTCCAACATGACCTTGACTGGCCTGCACAGAGTCCTGACCTCAACCTGATAGAACTAGCCTGAAGTCGTCATACTCAATTCTAGTCAGAATATGAGTCTGATACTGCTCCGTTGGGCTGTGATTATGGGGCGTGTTTCAACCGAACCAGGAAAGACCTCAATTGGATAGACCTACAACCAATCAGAGCAATGGAGCGACGCATAACATTAGTTGTCAAATGTCAACAGAACTCAACTGCACTGTGTTGCCAAGTCTGCAGGTTGTTTGCCATGTCAGCGGGTTGAAGCGACCCCAATTATGTGATATACAGACCCAGGAATGCGAATTTTAGCAAGCAGCCCAGCCAAAATATCACATATTTTAGCCCCCAAATACCATTTTTTTTCCGGAGAACCCCCCCCCCGGAAAGCTATTGGGCTAAGTTCGGCTGGCATCCAGGCTACGATAGAACACCATTGGGATGAATTAGAGAGGAGACTGCGAGCCAGGCCTTCTCGTCCAACATCAGTGCCTGACCTCACAAATGCGCTTCTAGAAGAATGGTCAAAAATTCCCATAAACACACTCCTAAACCTTGTGGAAAGCCTTCCCAGAAGAGTTGAAGCTGTTATAGCTGCAAAGGGAGGGCCAACTCCATATTAATGCAGCCGTCCCAAACAACGCTATAAAGCTGATGTACATCAAAAGCATGTCTGTTATGTCGTAACGTGGTTTTTAAAGGGTCTGTAAAGCCTTTCGAATGCACACTATTTATTTAAATAGCACTGCCGTCAAGAAGGTTTTGATGTTTCACCACTCAGATCTTTTAAAGACATTCATCATTAGGTTTAAATTACAGTTAAACAGTTATTTTTTGTCTTTATTTAGTTTTAAACTCGGTTTGCGTCATGCAACTATATCAAAATCGAATGTTACATGTAAAATTCTTCAATTGACAAAACGCAACAAATTCATGGGGGAACCTACGCAAAACAACCTGACTAAACATTACTGTAGACATCTGTTTGTACACTTTGTGCATCTAACATGCCTAACAGGGAGTCTCTGACATGTGCTGGCAGCTGTTTCCCGCTGTGAGACTCCCATACATGGAGGAGTCTGCAAACTGTGAGAATGTAGCCACTCCCCCCGAGTGACTGTTAGTGCACGACTGTGTGGGCTAAAAATGAAACTGTGGCCTGGCAGAGAGCAGAGAACGGAAAACAGCACATCACACATGATTTCCGACAGTGGCCACACACTGCCGGACACACCTCAGGTTAACACCTCATGTTCGGTTTCCAAGCATTGAATGATACAAGCAACACCTAAAACTTGTAAGAGTTATTAATAAAAAAGTACAAGTTTATAGCATCTTTTTAATGTAACAGTAAACTTTTTCCCACTTAAAGTCACCATGAAATCAAAGTTGACAATTCATAATCATGGTATATTGCACATTTTTTTAGCACCATGGACCATGAACAAAAGTCCCACCCTACATTTTTTTCTTGTTCAAGAAGCTGTTTTACTCGTCATAATAAGATATACGCCACAATATGGAAGAAAAGGCTATCACAAATTACGTTTTATGCCAATTTTAAAGACAAAGTTTCACAGAACATGGCTTAAAGGCCCACCGAAGTGCCTTGAAACGTGCAGCATTATTCAATGTGTTCACTGAATTTCCACTGAAACAGGAAGACAGGACGTGACATATAGATTAGCTCCTCCCACCTTTTAAAACAGCCAATAGCGTTTAGTATACCATCACAATTCAGCCAGAGCTGTTGAGCTTGGTATCCATATCCATATCGCTTTAAAATACAGCATTCTGTGCAGAATTCAAATGGTCCTATACGTTTTCTGGTCTGCGCTGACTCGCGCACATGATCCGCTCTGTGCTATCGTGTCTCTGGACCAGATCAGACTGTGTGTGTGCACTGCGGCAGTTTGCGTGACACTAACGTGAAACCAGACTTAATTTGCCCAAATGAAAATAATATTTATACTGTCTGAATCGTTCCTTATCCCCTATATAGTGCACTGTGCCATTCACCATGTAGGAAATAGTAAATGTGTGAACAAATGACCAATTTCAGCTGCAGCTTCAGCATCTATTTATAATGTAGGGGGCGGGACACTTTAGATTCTAGAGAGCATTTGATGGTCGGATCAACTGGATTTTCCAGTGCTGGTTACTGTGGGTACTTTTAATTTTGACAATGGGAAAAATACTTGTAAACAATTATTTAAATATCTCAAACATTTTTGTCTTTACCAGTTTTCTTGTTGAGGAGCAGCAGGACACAATGCTATAGAAAAACAATGGTGAGCAAAGCTACACTATAAATACAAAATATATCAAATACATACAAATACTCTAGTTTTTGAATAGTATATCGAATAGTATAAGAAATAAACGTATTTGTCTTCTTATCAATATGTGATAATTCTCAGTGACTGTTACACACACCTACCTATTCAGCGCATGTGGTGTAGTTTGACAGTTTCCTGGTATCTGACACACTTTCTTCTCTCGTTCTTCTGTTGTAGATGTTTACAGTGGTGCAGGAGGATGAGCTGATGTGTGCACAATAATAGAGGCTCAGACTCGCTTCTGTGATTCATTCTTTCAGCAAAATACAAGAAACATTGGATAGATTCCTGTTTTGCTTAAAAGCAAAAACCTGCTAGTGAGGGTTAAAATGAGAATGTTTAGTTTTATATTTCTTGCATGTATTTTAAGTGTCACTCTGGTTGTCTGTACCTGTTTATTCCCGATGAAACCCCTCATTGTAATTGAGAGTGTTTACAATAAAACAATAAACCCCCTGATCTTAATGCAATAATATATCAATCTTCAAAAGATTATTAAAAGATATTGTGACTTTTTATTTTCTTATTGGATATAGTCCTGCAGGGGGAAAAAAAAACAAAACATTGTATTCTTTTTGAAATTCTATGCCGCATTTTATTCAGAGTTTGTTTTAAACAGGCCCCAGGTTTGCACCGGATGTGGTTGACATTAGAGCGTTTCTGATCAACTAACAGGGTGGTTGATTTAATAGAAGAAAACAGGCATGAACAATACATGACTTGTGGTCTTGTGGCAGACTGAACAAAGCTTTAACTGGTACTCTGCAAATACACACAGATGAAACCAGTCACTAAGAACACTCTTGACATGATTATCCATTAGTCAGAGCCTACTAATAGTGTGCTGTTTTAACTGTTGCTGATGTTGTGAGATACCAAATACATTCTTAACTATAACGCCATCCCTAATTTCAAAACAGTGAAGCATTAGCTCTGGTTATAATTGTCACAGATGGTGTCTGTATAAAGTGCATGACGATGAAGATACTCTAACAGATAATTAAAATAATAAACAAACCAACAAATA
The DNA here is from genome assembly GCF_949357685.1 of Gobio gobio. Taxonomy (NCBI): domain Eukaryota; kingdom Metazoa; phylum Chordata; class Actinopteri; order Cypriniformes; family Gobionidae; genus Gobio; species Gobio gobio. The sequence goes on along the minus strand of NC_137117.1, from coordinate 36,100,798 downwards.
GGAAAATTATTAGGCGAATATACAACCATGTTACACATAGACGATAAACAAAACAGGACCTGGGGCACGTTTCAGAAAGGCGGTAAAGTAAAAGCTCTGAGCATGTTAACCCTGAAAAGAGGGAAACTTTGGGTTTTCCGTTTCACAATGGGAGGTATGTATTATCATCTGTGCCTTCCTCGCCGCTGGTTCAGCCCAGCATAATGACTGTGTTGTCACCCTGTAGAGACAGTGAATTATCATATTTGATATCGCCCAGCCTTCCTCTCACACCTTCACTACAGATCTCAGCCTGTGCTTAAGCCTTGCCTCAGTTGGTTTCCTGCAGTCCTTTGCCCTTCCCCGTGACGCCTTGTGGCGTTGTCAAACCTAAGGCCACACTCTAAAAAATGCTGGGTTAAAAATAACCCAAGTTGGGTTGAAAATGGACTAACCCAGCAATTGGGTTGTTTTAACCCAGCGATTGGGTTGTTTTAACTCAGCAATTGGGTTGTTTTAAGCATACCTTTAACCCAACCGCTTGGTTAAAACAACCCAAATGCTAGGTTAAAACAACCCAATTGCTGGGTTAGTCCATTTTCAACCCAACTTGGGTTATTTTTAACTCAGCATTTTTTAGAGTGCATGCACTCGCCAACTTCGCCTAAGCATGAGGATCCCTCAGCTCCGCCTCCGGCAGCTGTTCCCTTCACTCCGCCTCGGTCCGTTGACCTGTCGGCGCCGCCTTGGCTCCTCCCACCATTGGCTCCACCTAAGATCCTCGGCCTTGCGGCTCCCCCAGGCGCCCTCATCCCTCCGTCTTCACCATGGTCAGCCGTCACCATGCCTGCACTGCAGACTTACACGGCGCTCTGGCTCTCCACCCCTTTGGCTCCAGTGGGCTCTGCTCTCCCTCCGGCTCTACCTGGGTCCTCTGTCGCACCAGCTCTGTCTCAGTCCTCGAATGCTCTAGTTACACCAAAAATCCACTAAACTACACTAAAATGTTAAAAGGTATTCAATGAACAGAAACCAGTAGTTCAGGCTTTACTTTATTAAGCAAGGTTGGAATAATTAGAATATGACTGTTATTACATTTACAACTTTATAATAAAATTTAAGTTAAAAATTTAAGTTAAAGTGAAAAACTTAATTTGACAAAACTTGTATTGTTTATACACTCACCTAAAGGATTATTAGGAACACCTGTTCAATTTCCCATTAATGCAATTATCTAATCAACCAATCACATGGCAGTTGCTTCAATGCATTTAGGGGTGTGGTCCTGGTCAAGACAATCTCCTGAACTCCAAACTGAATGTCAGAATGGGAAAGAAAGGTGATTTAAGCAATTTTGAGCGTGGCATGGTTGTTGGTGCCACACGGGCCGGTCTGAGTATTTCACAATCTGCTCAGTTACTGGGATTTTCACGCACAACCATTTCTAGGGTTTACAAAGAATGGTGTGAAAAGGGAAAAAACATCCAGTATGCGGCAGTCCTGTGGGCGAAAATGCCTTGTTGATGCTAGAGGTCAGAGGAGAATGGGCCGACTGATTCAGGCTGATAGAAGAGCAACTTTGACTGAAATAACCACTCGTTACAACCGAGGTATGCAGCAAAGCATTTGTGAAGCTACAACACGCACAACCTTGAGACGGATGGGCTACAACAGCAGAAGACCCCACCGGGTACCACTCATCTCCACTACAAATAGGAAAAAGAGGCGACAATTTGCACAAGCTCACCAAAATTGGACAGCTGAAGACTGCCTGGTCTGATGAGTCTCGATTTCTGTTGAGACCTTCAGATGGTAGAGTCAGAATTTGGCGTAAACAGAATGAGAACATGGATCCATCATGCCTTGTTACCACTGTGCAGGCTGGTGGTGGTGGTTTAAAGGTGTGGGGGATGTTTTCTTGGCACACTTTAGGCCCCTTAGTGCCAATTAGGCATCGTTTAAATGCCACGGCCTACCTGAGCATTGTTTCTGACCATGTCCATCCCTTTATGACCACCATGTACCCATCCTCTGATGGCTACTTCCAGCAGGATAATGCACCATGTCACAAAGCTCGAATAATTTCTAATTGGTTTCTTGAACATGACAATGAGTTCACTGTACTAAAATGGCCCCCACAGTCACCAGATCTCAACCCAATAGAGCATCTTTGGGATGTGGTGGAACGGGATTCGTGCCCTGGATGTGCCACGTATCAATCAATGCCACGTATAATTAAGGCAGTTCTGAAGGCGAAAGGGGGTCAAACACAGTATTAGTATGGTGTTCCTAATAATCCTTTAGGTGAGTGTATTTGCATATCTGTACACTCTAAGATAAAGTATTTCACAAACAAAACAAACAAAAAACAGTGCAGCTCCTCACTCCTCTGTCATCGCTCTCCCAGCGGCCCTTTGAAAAAGACAAAACAGATTAATCAACCATAGTGTCACTTTTTTATTCCCTTTTTCACAGTTAAAGCCTTTTGGTGCCCCATATCAAGTTGATCTATATTTAATGCTCAGCAGGGTCAGACAAAAACAGATGGCGAAGAAACAAAAGAATCTGCAAAATAATTAAGAATAAAGGTGAAACATTAAGTGTGAAACCATCAGAAACCCTTTAGTCTCCAGCGCCACCATTTTCCAGAACTGCAACCGAACTGGAGTCTCCAGAAGTGCAAGGTTTCAGGATCTCAGAGACTTAAGCTAGGTAAAAAATCCAAAAAAATTACCCCACTTAATAAGAATCACAAGCGGATGTGTTGTAAAATACATGGTCTTGGAGTACCACCAGCCCTGCAAATTTTGTATGTCTCCCTATATCTGACACACCTATTTCAGGTTTTGCAGTCTCTACTAATAAGCTCACGAGTTGAATCAGGTGTGATAGATGAGGGATAGGGCTGTCAAAATGGCTGAAAAGCTTAATTCGCAATTAAATATTATCAAAATTCTAATTATATTCGAATTCTAAAGGCAATACTTAATTTTAGAGGGGAGAAGTACTGTATTGTCTCCTATGCCCATAAGAATGCGCAAGCGAGCGCAACAAGCAAAATCAAACCAAATCAAGCATTGCGTCTTTTATTAAAAATGAAATGACATTCACTTTTTACAGTGCATTAACTTTTCAAACAATTGTTATTAAATGAAATATAATTTAATTAATGAGCATGTAAGGAAAATTAGGTAACAAAAGTGCATAAAACTGCAAGTGCATCAGTAACCTGAAAAAACAATCCATTTCCACTCACTAAACATCTACATATTGTTTGTCAAAAACACCAAACGGACAACTTGACCTGCAGCGAGTGCTGAGCGTTTTTGGTGAGGTATGATCAACTCAAGTATGTCTTTGCCAGCTGCGCAATATGTGGATACATAACGTTATACCACATGATTTTGCCACCAACTGAGAGGATTTTCGTCAGCAGGCAGCATATCTAATGAGGGATACATACGAAATAAACATTTATTTAAGATTTATGTAAAATTAAACAATTGAGAATGAAAATATTTCACTCAATGTGCACACTTCTAGAATAAAGGCTAAAATGGTCGCTGTATGGCGCTGTTCTGTGATCACAAAATAAACGGGAGCAGACACGATTGAAAAGGCTTGTCTCATAATTACATTCGAAATATGAATAAGTCCTGCTTTCATTTTGGGAGTTTGATGTGCACACCTTACACAAATTAAGAAATGACTGCCATTGTGGGATTTATATTGTATATCGTTACAAATTATAAGAAAGTAAGAATGTTACTATCATGCAATTTAGGGCATGGGGGATGGTAATTGCTGAATTGAAATCTCACGAGATCGTTCCTGCAAAAGTTTTGCTCTACAGTGTCTTTTTAAAGCCTTTTTTCTCTGTATCCACAGGCTCTTGATACTTTTATATGGCATAAAATTTGTTAAAATTGCAATTGTGTTGGCATTTTTAGATTTTGATTAGATTGAAGTCACATTGTGTTCAAGTGTCAAAATAACAATACAAATTATTTCAAGGGTGCATATTTGTGAACCCATGTAACCAACCTTTGGAATTGACTGTGTTTGCACTTTTCTTTTTGTTAAAATGAATTAGACTGCTGAGTACCCCATTTTCAACCCATGTACTCATTTTCCATTAGTGAACCAACCAACTAGGTCTAGCTGGGTTTGCCCATGTGGGACCTACTTAGCTGACCCAGATAAGATGCCCATTTTGAGCCCATGCCCACTCAGTACCCCTGTAGCCCATGTTTAACCCATGTGGGCCCCACATACACGTGTTGGCTGGGTAGTTTTAGTTCAGCTGTGTATCTTTAATTACCCCCGTTTGCCTTGCTATTTAAGTTGCTGTGTTTTTATCACTCATTGCCTGGTCGCATTTCCACGTTGCGGTTGGTTTCTTTTACTTGGTTTCTTTAACACTCTTGTGTTCCTTGCAACCATTGGTGACACCAGGGGGGTAAGAAAGAAAGATTATTCTTACCCCATTGGCAGATAATTTGCAAAATAAGAAACATGCACTTAAATTAATTTTTTTGTTTCCCCCCCAGGAAACAAGACTAAATACCTTATTTTTCTTATGTGGAAAATGCATCTTGATTTAATAATCTTTAGATATTTTGACTGGAAACAAGAAGACAAAAATACTAAGTAAGAAAAGTATTTTCTTGTAGTGCAGATACATTCATTGCACATATTACCAAGCAGGCACGGTCAAAGTGTAAAAATGGCATGTCCCTTTATACAGTTTCCTTAGCACACCATCGATGCACAATATTTTGACATTAAAACCATGTTTTGCTCAACTTTATATGACAAGTTGAGTGTTTTAAATAACCTTCTGTGATCTGGTGTGACTTTGGATTAAAAAATTCACTATTATAACATTTTTAAATGTCACAAATAAGTGAGCAGTTATGATCTGCAATACTTTTTTGAGCAACTAGACTACATGTATATTGATTAAAGATCCATACAGGCACCTAGTGGGTAATGGCTTTTTATTTTTCCAGCCACAAAATGACTTTAATTTGCCTCTTTGCATTGGGATTCTCTATTCTAACCTTTATTACTACACTAATTGTAATATAAATCATAAAAATATTAGAAGAAAAATGTTTTAAGTGGTCATTAATGGACCATAATTATACAAATAGTATTTAGTACCAAAAGATCTCCTCAAAATATTCAATAAATATTATTGAACTAAATTATAGGCTATTTATTTTAAATATAGTTAAGGTGTATGGTCACATTTGACCACCAATGAGTATGAGTGTGACCAATTAGTAAGCAATGAGGGCTAAATACAAGAAAAACATTAAAGTTAATGTAAACAATTTTGCATCTCCACCACTCTCCATAATAAAATGATATACTGTAAATGTGGTTGACGTAATAATCAATGAACACTGTGCTGTAGTGTTACCAAAAATTGCTGCAAACACCTGTATGCTGAAGCTTTATGCACTCTAAAAAAAAAAAGGTTCTATATGGCACCAAAAATGGTTCTTGGCTCGTAATCATAGGGGAACCTTTTTTAGTGCTATATACAACAATTGTGGTGCTTCAGAGGTTCTTCAGCGGTTCTTCAGCGGTTCTTCACCGGTTCTTTGACTAAGGTGCTATATAGCACCTCTGAAGAACTGCTGGAGAACCACTGAAGCAACAAAATTGGTGCTATATAGCACTAAAAAAGGTTCCCCTATGATTACGAGCCTTTTTTTTTAGCGTGTGTCAATCCGCTTGGGCCATTCAAATGCACAGCGCTAGAAGTATTGATCACAGGCTGGCAGAGACATGTACTTGAGTAACAGCGCAAACTCTTTCGGAATATTTTGAACAGCTGAATATTCATCTCATGATGACAAAGTAAAGACGACTGTTGACGAAAATGAAGAGAGATGTTATCTTAGTTTTTATTTTCTGCAAAACACTTTAGTCGCGTCTTTTTTCGTCAACAATAATGCATGGTAATTTAGTCTCAGTCAGCGTTTTTGGACATTGGTGCAGTCTCGTCATTGTCTCGTCTTCGTCATGGAAAAAAAGGTCGTTGACGAACATATTTAGTCTCGTCTCGTCTGATGAAATTAACACTAATTTGTTTAAAGCCTACATTACAATAACTGTCCTTGTTGAAGTGCAGGATTAATGCAATTGGTCAAATCAGTGTTTTGAGCAAATTAATTGTATTCCCGCTGAAAAACAAGAATTCTAGAGTGAAAATGTTGCCTATAAATAGTGTCGTGTGTATTCTTATCAAACCCGCCACCGCAATGATCAACCACTCCTCCATTTTGCTTAGGAACTAATGTGGTCGGAACCAAAGTTTCCAGGACCGCGTTCTTTGGAATCCTCTAAATCGGAGCACTTCAACAATCCGATTGGTTGCCGCTCGGTTGCCGCCGAACCGTGTCATAGCTCATTATCATAAAGTTATCATTTCAACTCCTCGATGCCCAAAACGTCCGAGATGTGCTGCGCCGCTCTCACCGGAGCTCGCTGCCGGCTCCCATTGAAAATGAAAGACTTCCGGCCATTTTGATGCTCTCGCCGGCGGCGGTGTGAACGCACAGTATGACTGTATTCACAAAGACCAGCACTATGTTGTTATTTTAACCCGAAAACGCTCACCTTCTGTATTCTTAATTCATAAAATTCATATTAAGTTACTTAAAAATAAAACTAACGACATAGCTCTGGTCTCTGTAAATACAGTCAGAGACAATAGTAACTTTAGCCACATTAGCTTTACAGCATGCTAAACACATTCAGAAAGGCGATTTGCAAACATTCACAAAATATCAAGTTGATATTCTGGATATGAAGTTTAATTGAGAACAGTTAGTATTGTGATGGGTGATGGTGGGCTGGGCTCTGGGTCTGGCTGTGGCTTGGATCAGGGTAGACACTCTACAGACCCCCGATGACAGCCTCCCTTCAGTTAAGTCCTTTGGTGTCTGGGAGGTCTACTATAGTGATAATTAGCCCCGATGTTTGTGGCAAGATGGTGTAAATTTTCTGCAAAGTCCCAAAAAAATCAAACCCTTTTGGGCAATGGCAGTAAACTGAGCTGCCAAATCCATTTTAGGCCTGGTCTTCTGTCACACACAGTTGCAGGAGGAACACAATGATGAAGATAAAATATAAACACAGTCTTCACAGGGTAATACTGTATAACAGACATCAGCAAGCAAACACAGCATTCACCGGACAATGAACGCTGAAAACACAGGAACTTAAGTAAGGCAAAAAAGTTTAATTAATGATACACAGCTGAATTGTAATAACTAATCATATCAGTAATCATGACAACTACAATGGCGGGACAACTGAATAAAGGAGAACATGAACAAACTAAAAGTCCATGAAAATGCAACTAAACGACACACATAATTGATTATCTGTTACATTTAAACTTGCTTTTGTTACATGCTTTTGCCTCTCTCACACACAGAGAAACACACAATTCTTGAATAAGCACACTTGCAAGATTCACTGTCACAACTAAAAATGGAAATATGTGATTGAAAATATCACTCACCCCAAACATTTATTCAGCTTTGAGGGTGAAATGTAAGTAGACATGACGTCATGATTTCCTGTCAGGTTTCCATTATAACAGGACTTATTGTTGCAGAGACTCATGCAAGATCTGTGTTCACTGAGGCTCTACTTTGACTGCAGCTGCAAATGGAAACATTTAAAATCTTCCTTTTGACAGGTAAGGTGCCATTATTAATATTAATTATATTTGAAACCAACATTCAAAGGGTAGTGCCCCAGTGACAGCTTTTGTACCATTTTTTCTGAGAGAATAAAACTAGTAAATAGGGATGACAGACGTTGCAGAGAAACAAAGGTAATGGTGTTAAGTGAAGTTTCTAACAGCACTTTGTGTTTTCTGTTCTTAAACCCTCGACAAAACTTTAAGGTAGCATTTGTCTCAAGATCATTTTGCTGTCATATACGTTATCTCTCTCTCTGTGAACATCTGTGCTTACCTGCACTTGTGAAGGCAGTGATGGACAGCTGTCCTTATTCGACTGGTGTTTGGATTTGATGTGATTTCTCATTGTGGTCGTGATAATATGATAACTATTAACTCATTAATTAATTTTTATCCAAACTCATTTCCAATGTTCATCTAAGTAATTCCAAACATTGCGAGGCAGATAACGACATTATGTGATCAAATACACTCAATTTATTAGCACGCTCCACAGCACCACCCATTGGATTTAGTTATAACTGTGAGTTTTAGTGGTATTGTAATATTAATTACAGATCGAATATTCATGCACACCCCTACTAGTAAATCACTATACTAAAACCCAGCTTAACCCTGAATCTATTTTAAATTATAGTGGCCGTCTGTCTGCAAGTAACATCTCAAGAGGGCACAGGAGGTAAGATATTTTTTTTTATTTTTATACAATAGGTAGTTTCTGGTTTAGTACATACTATGTACTTATTACAGTAATTATAGTAACATGGTAATAACTACACTGTAAAAATAAATCCGTAAAATTGCGGAAGAAGTGGAGAGCGGGGCACAACCTAACGCTTTTTGGCTTTCTCAGTTTGTTTAAATCCACTTGGGGTTCAGAGTATTTATTTTTCCTCACATTAATTTAACACGTCTAGTACAATTATGTGGTTTTGTTTCATTAATACAGTGTATACTATTTTCTTGATTTACTCCGAAAGAATGGAAGCGAAATGTGACAGCATGCCCCGTAGGTGGGGTACATTGTAAAATGTGCGGGGCACGATGTTACATTACCATATGACAGCTTAAAATGTTATCTTATATAATATAAATGAAAAACTAAAAAAAATGTAAATAAAATATAAAATATAAAACTTTTTCTTATAAAATAATGGCATTTTTAATAATTAAAAATAAACACATTTTTGAGTTTGACAACAAACACCACAAAATACAGCTATAAAGCATAGTTCAGAACATTATAATAATTAATAATTTCTGAACATTGACTCTCAGTCACCTTTTTCTCACGGTTTCTCAATAGAATTCATTAAAGTATAGAATATAATAGCATATTTCTAAAGGCCGTTACATACTCCACAAGAACAGAGAAAAAAGTTCTCGCTCCCAGGGCTGCGAGAACAAAATGACGTGTGAGCCCTGGTTTGGGAGATCTTGCAGCTTGTTCTCGACACATCGTCTGAGCAGAACTTTTTTCTTGTGGGTGTCCGAGAACTATTGTGTGATTGGTCATAATTTTAAAGTGGGCGAGGTTAATGTGGAGAAACTGAGATTTCCGGCACCTGCTTTTTTACGAACTTGTTCTTGTTCTTGTTCTTGCCACCTCGAGAAAACGAACTAATTTATTTGTTCTTGCAGAGTATGTACCCAGCTTAATAGGGGCTCATTGCAACGCAGTGTTACAACACACCCCACCTGCACAACCGGGATTTAACCCCTGTTAGATCAGCATTAAAGGAACACGCCGACTTTTTGGGACTTTAGCTTATTCACCGTAACCCCCAGAGTTAGATAAGTCCATACATACCATTAGATTAGTTAGATACAGTCCATACATGCCTACTGCTCAATAAGTGACAAAATAAAGACAACATTTTCCTATTTTTACATGTTGTGCTGTGTATAGTTAAATCGTGTACTAAGCGCCTGAAAGTAGTCCCCAGCACACTCTCTGCAAGCAGGTTGTCACGTTGGTTATGTTGACGGAAGTTTGCCTATTTTCAGGCGCTGTGTATTATCACTGCGTCGCTGAACCCATGGCACGGCAGCAAAGTTCATTGATTACTACACAGTCTAGAAAATCGCAGCTTTTCATTTTACGTCTGTCTTAGTACTTGATGTAACTATACACATCAAAACATGTAAATAGGAAAATGTTGGCGTTATTTTGTCACTTATTGAGCAGTAGGCTAGCTGGAGCCATTTACCTCCAGTCTTTGTGCTAAGTAATAATAATAATTATAATAATAATAATAATAATAATAATAATGACTTATCTATGTCATGGTTGGTGTGAGTGAAAAAGAGCAAGGTCTCAAATGCAGGAGGAAAATTGGTTTATTTACAAATATATAAACAAAACGAACAAAACACCCACAAGGGGGAAAACCAAACTTAACCAAAGACAAAACATCAGGTTCAGGAACATGAAGCAGAGAACAGGAGATATCAAAACACGGAACAGAAGACAACGAACCAGCACAGCACAGCAAACACAAGGAGACTAAATAGGTAACAAACAAGGTAGGTGATGAGGGAGAACAAGTGGGGCAAATGAATCAATGATCAGATAACAAGAAGGGTGGGGTTAGACAATAGACATGAGACTTATGACATCACAAGCACATGACTAGAAAATACTAAACAGAAGTGACAGAACTCTGACAATCTAACTCTGGGGGATACGGTGAATAAGCTAAAGTCCCCAAAAGTCGCTGTGTTCCTTTAAATAACTATCTCAACTATTGAATAACAGATATAAGATTAAAATAATATCTGATTTGATTTAAAATTAACAAAAAAATACAGATGAAAAATTAACTTAAGAAATTTACTTTTGCTATGTAAATATAAATATAAATATTTATATATGTAATGTATACATATTCAGTGATATCTATTATGGTGTATTTTTTTCTCTATATACTGTTGATATGAACTAAATACACTAAGTTTCGTCATCCTGGCATGTGTGGAAAGTTTTAAACCATGTGTGTTACAACTAACCCCGCGTTAGGTTGTGCCCCCTACTCCCCTACTGGTTGCTTATCCAGTAATTTTACAGACATTTCCGTCAACTGTTAGAATGCAATGTTGTTCAAAATTCTAAATACAGGTAAAACCTGTAAAAAATAATTACAGAAAATTCTGTCAAACTAATACAGAACATTGTGCCCCATTGTTAATGTTTTTTTTTAGATTGTAGGTACTAACCCTGAACCTAAACCTGACCTTAACCCCTGTAGTTACCTTATATTACCCAGTATTTTCTTAGGTTTGTACATAAGGTAAGTCATGTGCTGTAAAATAAAGTGCAACCTGAACTTTTAATGACTTTTATTTAACTGTTTCATTTTTAAGTTACACCACTGTATTAAAAAATGTGTTGGTATTTAGCCACTCTAACCTAAGGATTACTCGTCCCCTAGACACTCCAATTCAGATTCCCAAACCCAAGATAACTCAGAATCCAACACACAAGGTGCTGTACAGCACAGAGACGGTCACTCTGCACTGTGAGGTCCCTGGAGGAGCATCTGAGTTACAATACGACTGGTACAAGGACTCCACTAATCTCGAAACTGACCATCAGTCCAGCATCACTGTGACAAATGATGGAAATTATGAATGCAAGGCAAAAAATGGAGCTTCTCAATCTGAAAAAAGTGATAGGTACACTTTAACCCTACAAGGTGAATAGCATTACGTAATATAAGATATATTCATTTTTTATTTATTTCGGCCTTTACAGAAAATTTTCCATAATAAATCAAACAAAAAACAAAATAAATATTTTAATATATATATATTTTCAGTAATAATATTTTGGTTACACTTTATTCATATAGTCCACTTTAGACATTCTACTAACTATAAGAAACTTTTGATCTACATGTCAACAAACTCCCATTAGACTTCTAGTAGACTGTAGTAGACTGTTAGGTATGGTTAGGCTTAGCATAGAATGACAAGTAGTTGCAAAGTTACTTATTATGCCGCCCTTAGTCACAACGCGAAGGCTGAGGTTTTTTTCACAGATGTTTAATGCACTCTCTAGAACGGAATAAAAAGGAAGAATATACAACAAACATCAGTCACACATTCAGTTACATGGAAAACACACATACGACTTTAAACTCGAACATAAACAGAAAATACATCCACATTCCACTTTTGTCTGCTTGTGAGCTAGGGGGGGGGGGGGTAGTGGGGAGATAAAGAAAAACACACACAGGTCCGTTGTACTCTGTTTGAAGCCAATGTTCCCTTTCGTTCAGTCACTACGACGTACGTTAGTGACTAACGAATGGGGGTTTCGCTTAGAAGCCAATCATCTTCTTCGTATTCAACAGCGCCCAATGGCAGTGCCAATGCCATGGGCATGCGGAATTTGCATGCGTAACTCCGCCCCACCTCGTGGGTATATCAGGAAGTACGCTGGCAACATCGCATTATGTTTCTGCTTTGGAGCCAAGAGGATCTCTTCACTCCTACAAGCCTGATCTGAGTCTTCGACAGCTTTTCGAGACGAGCAGCTTTCCAGAGGCGTTGGTGTTACGGCGCGTTCCAGTGATCATCATACTGCCTGCCTGCTGATCTGCGCAGTGGTCCGCTAGACAGCTGGTGTGTGGTCCCTGGGCGCTTCGGCATTCTCTGCGAGGCTTTCCTCTCATAAAAGAGCTTACACGTGACGCGTCCTTTTCAGGATGTCTCGTCCGTGTACTTCTGGGTGTGGTCGGTTGCTTTCCTCCTCTGATGGGCACGAACACTGTCTGGTATGTTTGGGCTTTCAGCATGCTCAGACAGCGTTCGCGGATGAGTCATGTTCTCACTGCGGGAACATGACCATCGCAATGTTGCGGTCAAGACTCCATGACCTTCGTACTGAAGTGAGAGTCCCCTCTACCACACCCCGATCTACTGAGTCCCAGAGGCCCAGTACTTCGGCTGGTGGTCAGGGTGACTTGACGGTTACGATGTGGAACAAAGCCCCGACGCTCATGCCTCGGGCCACACCCCCGTCTTGCACATTGCAACCCGCGAGCGTTCAGATGCAGATCGCGGGGCCGGCTCCGGCCCCCCCGCGCATCTCGTTTGGCGCTCCGGAGGAGGATGCGATGTCGATCACCGCATCACAAGGTGGGCTCGAGTCCTCTGGAGATGATGACTCGGCTGTGCTGCCGCCCTCGGGCGTGCCAGCATTGCCCGAGTCAGATCCAGAGCTGACAGCCATGTTGTCTCGGGCAGCCGCAAGCTTAGGGATCGAGTGGAACCCTCCACCCTGTCCCGAACGCTCAAGGCTCGACGATTGGTTTTTGGGGGCTCGCGCTGACACCCGTCAGTCCTTGCCCTCAATACCTTTCTTTCCCGAGCTGCATGAGGAACTCACGCGGTCCTGGAAGTCCCCGTTGTCTTCCCGCGACCGTTCGGTGGCTTCCTCCGCCTTCTCCGTCCTCGATGGGGCGGCAGCTAAAGGGTACACTGGGATCCCTCCAGTTGAACGTTCTGTTGCGATGCAACTGTGTCCTCAGAGCGCTTCAACCTGGCGTGGTGATCCTAAGCACCCCTCCAAAGCCTGTCGGTTCACATCAACCTTGGTGTCGAAATCGCACAGAGCCGCGGGGCAGGCTGCCGCTTCGCTGCATGCCATGGCGATCCTTCAGGTCTACCAGGCCAGGATCCTCAAGGACATGCACGAGGGTGGAGTTGATCCGGGGCTCTTAAATGAGCTGCGTGCCGCCACCGACCTCGCTCTCCGGGCGACGAAGGTGACCGCACGCTCCCTGGGTCAAGTGATGTCCACAAATGTGGTCCAGGAGCGTCACCTGTGGCTGAACCTGGCCGATATGCGGGACACCGAGCGGACCCGGTTCCTCGATGCCCCCATATCCCAGGCCGGCCTCTTCGGCGGGGCGGTTGAGGACTTCGCCCAACAGTTCTCAATCGCCCAGAAGCAGACTGAGGCAATCAAACATGTACTGCCCCGGCGGCCAGCTGCTGCCTCCACCCAGCCGCCGGCACAGTCGCCTCAGTCTGCTCCACGCCGAGGACGCCCTCCTAAGGCTCCCGCCCCTCCCACCCGGTCCAAGCAGCAGCCTTCACCCGGGCCGGGTCGCGGAGGAAGCCGTAGGAAGGCGTCCAAGTCCCCTCAGGCCGCCCCGCGCCCCGCTAAACGCCAGGCCAAGCGGCGCTCCTGAGACGGACGGCTCAGGGATGGGAAATTCTTTCGAGGAGATGGTAGCAGGACCACTCCTTCCCCCGGTGAAGGGCCGGGGGAGAATCCTTTGTTCAGCTGCTGGCCCCCGGGTCAGCAGCACCCTATGTTGGTCAAAGAAAGAATTAACACTCCCATCCCTGAGCCCACAGAGTCCGGTGATGATGGTGCGCGCCACCCACGGGTCCCGCCACTCGCATCCCACTCTGTCGCCAGCCTCCTGGCAGAGCAGACCCCAGTGGAACGTGCGTCCTTCCCTGGTCTCCTCTGTCAGGACGCAGTTGTCAACCGTGCCCCCGGACCGGGACGCCCCACAGCCTCCCATGTCCGGGCCGGTGACGCTGCATCGCTGCAAGCCCACACCGGGTACGTCTGTACACCGTATGACCCCGCTGGTGCAGTTTCTGGATGTCTGGCTTCAGCTTCCAGGGCTGTCCCGCTGGGTCGAGCGGACCGTCAGGCGCGGCTACGCGATTCAGTTCGCGCAGGTTCCTCCCTGCTTCCGGGGAGTCCGTTCCACCATGATCGGGGCCAACGCCCCCGTCATGCGAGCGGAGATTGCCACCCTACTGGCGAAGGGTGCGATCGAACCTGTCCCTCCAGCCGAGATGAATTGCGGGTTTTACAGCCCGTACTTCATTGTACCCAAAAAGACCGGTGGGCTACGGCCAATCCTGGACCTGCGCGTCTTGAACCGTTACCTTCACCGGTTTCCGTTCAAGATGTTGACAGCGAAACGCCTTTTCGAATGCGTTCGTCCACACGATTGGTTTGCAGCGATCGACCTGAAGGACGCCTACTTCCATGTCTCCATTTTGCCTCGACACAGACCGTTCCTACGGTTTGCTTTCGAGGGGCGGGCATATCAGTACGCGGTTCTACCATTCGGGCTATCTCTGTCCCCTCGCGTCTTTACGAAGATTGCCGAGGCAGCCCTTGTGCCCCTTCGGCAGCACGGGGTCCGCATCCTGAACTACCTCGACGACTGGCTCATACTGGGTCCCTCTCGAGAGCAGGTTTGCGGACACAGAGATTTGGTGCTCCATCACCTAGCCCGTCTGGGCCTTCGGGTCAACTGGGAGAAGAGCAAACTTTGCCCCGCGCAGAGGATCTCTTTTCTCGGTATGGATATCGACTCGGTCGCCATGTGCGCGCAGCTTTCGAGCGAGCGCGCGCAGTCTCTGCTGACTTCCCTTCGACAACTCGAGGGCAAGAGTGCGGTTCCACTGAAACACTTTCAGAGGCTCCTGGGGCATATGGCATCTGCAGCCGCGGTAACGCCGCTCGGATTGCTTCATATGAGACCGCTTCAGCACTGGCTACGCGATCGAGTCCCGAGATGGGCATGTCGGTCTGGCACGCTCCGGGTCCCAGTGACCCGGGCCTGCTTACAGACACTCACCCCGTGGTCGAACCTCAAGTTTCTACGGACCGGAGTGTCCTTAGAACGAGCTTCCCGGCATGTTGTTGTGACAACAGATGCATCATCCATGGGCTGGGGTGCCATGTGCAATGGACAAGCAGCCGCGGGCTCCTGGACAGGACCCCAGCGCCTTCTGCATGTCAATTGCCTCGAGTTACTGGCTGTACGGTTCGCCCTGCACCGCTTCCGAGCGTTGCTGAAGGGTCAACATGTGCTAGTCAGGACAGACAACACGGCCGTAGTAGCGTACATCAACCACCAGGGCGGTCTACGCTCCCACCGTATGTCTCAACTCACCCGCCATCTCGTTTTGTGGAGTCAGAAGCGCCTGAGGTCCTGTGCAGCCGACGAGCTCTCACGGTTTCAGCCTCTCCCCGGAGAGTGGAGACTCCACCCCCAGACGATCCAGCTGATATGGGAACGGTTCGGCGACGCACAGGTAGATCTGTTTGCCTCCCAGGACTCTTCCCATTGCTCCCTGTATTATTCCCTGACCGAGGGCACCCTCGGCACGGATGCACTGGCGCACAGCTGGCCGTCAGGGCTACGCAAGTATGCGTTTCCCCCAGTGAGCCTTCTTGCACGGGTACTGTGCAAGATCAGGGAGGACAAGGAGCAGGTCGTCTTGGTCGCCCCGCTTTGGCACGGCCAGACCTGGTTCCCAGAACTCTTACTCCTTGCGACAGCCCCTCCCTGGCCTATTCCTCTGAGACCGGACCTCCTTACTCAGAGATGGGGCACCTTTTGGCACCCGCGTCCAGCGTTCTGGAAGCTCCACGTGTGGCTTCTGGACGGGACACGGTAGGTTTGAGTAGCCTTCCACCTGCGGTGGTCGCTACCATCACTTCCGCTAGAGCTGAGTCTTCACGACGTCTCTACGCGTTGAAGTGGAACCTCTTCGTCACATGGTGCTCTTCCCGCCAAGAAGACCCCTGGAAATGCCCGATCGGGTCCGTGCTATCGTTTCTCCAGGAGGGGGTGGAGCGAAGGCTGTCTCCCTCCACCCTTAAAGTGTACGTGGCCGCAATATCTGCCTACCACGATCTCCTGGGAGACAAAAAGGTAAGTCAGCACGACCTGATCATCAGGTTCCTGAGGGGGGCGAGGAGACTGAATCCTCCTCGCTCTCCTCTCGTTCCCTCTTGGGACCTCTCAGTAGTCTTAAGTGCTCTGCAGAGGCCTCCCTTTGAGCCTTTGCGGTCGGCCGAGATTAAGTTCTTGTCTATGAAGACGGCTCTGCTGACCGCATTGGCCTCGCTTAAGAGGGTCGGGGACCTGCAAGCATTTTCGGTTGACGAATCGTGCCTTGAGTTCGGGCCGGCTAACTCTCACGTGATGCTGAGACCCCGGCCCGGATATGTGCCCAAGGTTCCTACCACTCCGTTCCGAGATCAGGTGGTGAACCTGCAAGCGCTGCCTTTGAAGGAGGCAGACCCAGCCTTGGCATTGCTCTGTCCAGTACGCGCTCTCCGCGCCTACGTAGACATGACGCAGTGTTTCAGGACCTCAGACCAGCTCTTTGTCTGTTATGGTGGAGAGCGGAAGGGAAGTGCTCTCTCAAAGCAGAGGTTGTCTCACTGGATAGTGGACACCATTGTTTTGGCATACCAGCAGCAAGGCCGACCATGTCCCCTTGGTGTGAGGGCACACTCCACCCGGAGTGTGGCCTCCTCTTGGGCTCTAGCGCATGGCGCCTCGCTAACAGACATCTGCAGAGCTGCAGGCTGGGCGACACCCAACACATTCGCCAGATTCTACAATCTCCGAGTGGAGCCAGTGTCCGACTATGTACTCGCCCCTACGGGTGGCCGGTAATGGGCCAGGCTCAGGTGTCTTCGCTTGCTCGCCATTCCACTCCCAGGACTGGATACGTGCGATATTTTCCTCAGGTGAGCTCCCCGAGAGCCCTGAGCTCCTCCAGCACTGCTTACGCCGACATCAGTTCAGTCTGCCCTTCGAGCCCAGACCCTCATGTCCGGCCAGGTGCTCCGTGTGCATGGTTCCCCTCCGGCGACCCCCACACGAGTATTCCCACCGTAAGCCTCCTCAGTGAGCAGGTGTCTTTCCCTTGGCAAGTCCCTGCCACCCCTAGGGTTAAAAATCCACCTTCGGCTGGTACCCTAGAGATCTTCCATATGCAACCCTCAGCGGGTCATATGTGTATTCTCTAAGTCCTCCCTACGGTAGGCATCTTGGCATTCCCTCACTGGGATATGCTTCCCAGTGTACCTTGGTAATCCTGTGATAAGTGGGAGTCCTACGGCCTTAAGTGGCGGGTCTCACACTTACGCAGGGCACTGGATGACAGTTGAGTGGCGTTGTTGAATAGGATCCCCCATTCGTTAGTCACTAACGTACGTCGTAGTGACTGAACGAAAGGGAACGTCTCGGTTACGTATGTAACCCTCGTTCCCTGAGGAGGGAACGGAGACGTACGTTTCCTTTGCCACGTCAGCTGTGCTGCCTGGAACGCGGAGTTCAGTCTTGGCTCCTGCAGCAGTAACATAATGCGATGTTGCCAGCGTACTTCCTGATATACCCACGAGGTGGGGCGGAGTTACGCATGCAAATTCCGCATGCCCATGGCATTGGCACTGCCATTGGGCGCTGTTGAATACGAAGAAGATGATTGGCTTCTAAGCGAAACCCCCATTCGTTAGTCACTAACGTACGTCTCCGTTCCCTCCTCAGGGAACGAGGGTTACATACGTAACCGAGACGATCTTCATGAACTCTGAAGTGTGAAGGTTTTGCTCCTACAGCAAGGGGATTGCTTCAGCCCGTATTGACTTCTTCAGTTTGCATACCAAACGTTCCTCCCCTGGTGTGATGTATCCCTCTGGTTGTTCCATGTAGATTTCCTTGTCCAGGTGTCCATTTAGAAATGTGGTTACCACATCCATCTGGTACACATGTAGGTTATTCTGGACGACGAAGGACAGCAACGTACGAATTGAGCTAAATCTTATCATGGGTGAAAAAATGTCATCATAGTCAGCACCTGTGAGTTTCCCTCAGTGACGAGTCTGCACTGTATCTCTCCACTCGTCCGTCACTCTGATGCTTGACTTTGAACACCCATCTTGATCATATGGCCTTCTGATCCTTCCACTAAATCCCACGTCTCATTTTCCAGCAGCGATTCATATTCCAAGTCAGCCACATCCTGCCATTACTTTGCGTTAGGAATCATCATTGCCTCTTTCAGTGTGCTTGGTTCTGCAACACAACAAACACCAGCATAATGATCAACAGTGACCAGGTCGTTAAACTCATCATATCCATATCTCTTGGGTGGTTTTCTGATTCTGCCGCCTTCTCTAGCAGTCTCATCAACAGTAGCATCGACTGATGTTTTCTCATCAGTTTTCATGATAACTTGGTTCTCCGAAAAATAAATGTCCACTTATTGTTTCAAGTCAAAGTGTGACTCGTTGAAGATCACATCCTGATGAATTAGAATCCTTTTTTCTTTGTCGAACAAGCGGTAGCCCTTTGCATTGTTGGCATATCCCACGAAATGGAGCTTCACAGCCTTCTTGTCCAGTTTTCTTCTTTCTGCGTTTGGGAAATGTGCATAAGCTACGCAACCAAACACTTTCATGTGACTTACATTTGGCTGTTTATCGTACCATCTCTGGTAGGGTGTCTTTTGCTTCAGAACAGATGTGGGCATCCTGTTCTGTGTCGCTACAGCCTCTGCCAAGTATGTCTTTGGCAATTTAGTATGTCAGATTTTTTTCTTTCTGCAACACCATTTTGCTGAGGTGTGTGAGGCACAGTTTTTTTATGATGGATACCTTGAGCCTTCAAGTATTCTTGAAATTATTTGGAGAAGTTTTCTCCTCCATTGTCTGTTCTTATTCTTGTCACTTTCTCTCTGCACTAATTGGAGAATGTTTTCTCAAATTCCTTGAATTTGCACCATCTAGAATAGTCATCGATAAAAGTCAAAAAGTACTTTGACCCACCTATAGACTTAAGGACTTTTCAGTTTGGTCCGAATCAAAATTACAGGTGTAAAACCTCCCCTGTACCACGGTCCGGACCAAACAGATGAAATTTGGTCCGACGAAAAGAGGTAGTCTCGGTCCGGATCAAACTGAACAAAGGTTTGGTTCGTTTCTAGTGTGAAAGCAGTTTCTGTATGGTTCGTACTTTCAGACCATTTGCAGGAAGTTCCTGTTTATGTTTAAATATTTGAATGTTATTTTTAAATTTCATCTAGGCTACGTTGATTATGAAAAGTGAAAAGATGCGCAATATATCAGAAGACAGAAGGTCACAAATGATTTTGAAAGAAATTTTGTATGATTTAGCTTAGAAAGCCTTTCTTTAATGTGAATTTTGTTTTGTATAAATTGTATCTTAATTTTAATCAAAGTGTAATCAGATAATTGCCTGGATTTAATAAATAAGAAGCAAATAGTCTATAGCAGACAATAATCGCGGGAGCACAAAAATTGCTTTGCACATGAAGCTGGAGCGCGTCTCAAATAAACCGAAACTCAGCAGGCTACTTGTCTCACAAACATGAGAAATATGTGTATATAAAGCTTGAAATGTCCACTTTTAAACGTAACGAAAAGAAAATAGTCAAGCAATGCGCACTGTTCAATAGTGGCAACGATATGTGTCCGTTCATTCACTCTTGTCTGACATCAGACGCACGTCCGTTTACAAACCAATCAATGTCAAGATGCCGCCCACATAGATGATGACGAATGGACGCAAGTGTGTCATGTGAAGTTCTTTAGTGCACTCGCATAATTGCAATGTGAAACCAAACCAAAACTAACCGAATGTATAAAAAGTATCAAAACATGAACTTCGCTTCGGACCTTGGTGCGGACTTTCAGGTGTGAAAACGCCCTTAGTCTGCATGGGACCACAAACCTTACTATGGACCAACTGCAGTTTGCGTTTGGAGCGGATTTCTCCCACTGGTTTGTGAGGCTTTCTAGACAGTTTGCCTTCCATGCAGGCTTCACAGAAGAGAACTTCTTTCTCTGCAGCAAAGTCCATTAAGTGCAGCGCTTCCCGGTTCTATGGCAGAACTGCTAGTTACTTGTAGTTAGTGGAATGTCTAAAGTGGACCATCTAAATAAAGTTACCAATATTTTTATATTAAAGAAACATGCATGTGTGTGATTGCTTTTTTAAAGACTTTCTTATATGCTGTAATAGAGTGCCGTATATTTATTTGGATATTTTAATCTTAATTTTCTCTATTTACTATAGCAATCCCAACACCAACACTGACTAAACCAATATGGACAGATGTCTATACAACTGAAAATGTCAATCTGAAGTGTGAAATTCAAGGCAGCTCAGAGAACTGGACCTACAGATGGTTTAAAAAAATGGTGAAGCTACAAGAATCTAAATCTCAATTAACTATCCAGTCAGCAAAAAAGGAAAATTCTGGAGATTATAAATGCCAAGGATTTCTTAAAGGGAGAGTAGAAACTAGAATGAGTAACTCTGTTACAATTGAAGTTCAAGGTAAGCTTAAGCACTCTTTCTTCTATATAAATAATTTAAATGTGTTGAGCTTGAGACACAAATTATACAGATGTGACCACAAAACAAACTCTCAAGCTATAACTTTGCTAAATGTGTGTGAGTAAAAAAAGTGATAGATCTACAGCAAAAACAAAATGTAATTGGGAATAACTACACATAACATAATCAAATTGGACATTGGACATAAGCTCAGTGTTAGTATTAGACTCTGTTCGCCTTACAGTTTGGTTTGTTTTACTCTCTCCCTTTAGATCTGTCTCTTTGTGAAATATAGCAAATTTAGAAATTTCTCATTTGAGAACACAGTTCTTGAAATGTTGGATGTTTCATAAGTTCATTATTATTTTAGAATTTTGACTGTATAGATTTTAGTTGTTTTTAGTGCTGTTCCAGTCACAATAAGCAATAGTTTATTGGTGTCTTCATTGAAATCATAAGCAAACTTTATATAATTATTATAATTATAAAATAATCACAGCCAACGTTCTACACTGAGTCCAGTCTGTTACATTGTTATTGTGTTTGTCTGTTCAGAGCCACCTCAACCAAAACTGTCAATAGAGTCTGGATGGAAAACATTTTACCCAACTGAAAAAGTGATTCTGAAGTGTTCAATCGATGGAGGTTCAAATGAATGGGGCTATGAATGGTTTAGAAATGGAGCTCGGCTTTCAAGTGATGAGGACATTTACTTTCCTGAAAACAAACTCTTAATCACCTCAGCAAAAGCGAGTCATTCAGGACAGTTTACCTGCAGAGGAAAACATCAGAAGAGAACGCCAGTGACTACAAGCCAAACAGAGGCTTTGAAACTTCATATTAATGGTAAAACTACTTATGATATTCTATGATTACATATTAATGAAATTAACATCCACCCAAAAGAGTTCAATGAAGAAGCTGTTTGTATATTTTAAGATGTTTTTCATTTGCATTGGCCTGTATCAGTGAACAGTGGTTCTTGCCAGCATTTGCAGCTTCCTGTCTGCCCTTGACAGTGGCCAGACACTATTAGCAGAATGAGTCAGTTCATTTAGTCTTGGATTATGAAGAATAACAAGCATATGCAACTCAAGGCAGTTATTGTTTGAAGAGAGCGCGTTATTACTAATTCTACCCCTGTAATTCTTAGATAACACACCAAAACCAGACATCACAAAACATAGGTGGTTTGAGCCCTTCTACACTGGTGAGGAAGTCCAGCTTGGTTGTAAAATGACTGGTGATGGATGGACGTATGACTGGTATAAGGACCCAAAACCTCTGAACACAGATCCAACCTTCACTATCAGCTCAGCATCTCTCTCTGACACTGGTGTCTATCACTGCAAAGCAAAGAGAGGAGACTTCTCAGTGGCCAGTGCGACTCTACAAGTGCACGTTCAAGGTGAGTCAATAACTTACCTCTTTATAGTCATTTCAATTGTGGAATATTCTTCCCATTGTACGTTCATTGAGTTGACAATGCCTCAGTAAAGTTCCCAGGAAATGCATGAACTGATGAAAGGAAGTGTCCACGCTTTGGAAGTGTCCGCCAAATGTGTAAATGAAACGACATGGAATCAAGAGAGTTAAATACGTATTTTAGGCTAAATGATTTCATAAACAAGAAAAATGGGCTTCTGGCTAAAATGTTACTTTTCATTCACTTTTCCACGTCAGTTGTTCATTACTGTTGTTCTTGTTTTTTGTTTTTCCTGTGCAGATCCGCCTCAACCAAAACTGTCAATAGAGTCTGAATGGAAAACATTTTACCGAAATGAAAAAGTGACTCTGAAGTGTTCAATTGATGGAGGTTCAAATGAATGGGGCAATGAATGGTTTAGAAATGAAGCTCGGCTTTCAAGTGATGGAGACATTTCCTTTTCTGGAAACACACTCTCAATCAGCTCAGCAAAAGCGAGTCATTCAGGACAGTTTACCTGCAGAGGAAAACATCGGACGAGAACACCAGTGACTACAAGATCAGCAGAAGCTTTGCAACTTCGTATTTATGGTATATATATTTACTATTTATGATATTCTATGATTAATATATATATAAACAAAATTAACATTCACCCAAAATAATTCAATGAAATAGCATTTTTTATTTTAAGATGCGTTATTACTAATTCTACCCCTGTGATTCTTAGATTATACACCAAAACTAGACATCACAAAACATAGGTGGTTTGAGCCCTTCTACATTGAGGAGAAAGTCCAGCTTGGTTGTAAAATGCCTGGTGATGGATGGAAGTATGACTGGTATAAAGACTCAAAAACCTTGATCACAAATGCAAACTTTACTATCCGCTCAGCATCTCTCTCTGAAACTGGTGTCTATCACTGCAATGCAAAGAGAGGAGACTTCTCAGTGGACAGTGCGACTCTAAGAGTGCTAGTTCAAGGTGAGTCAATAATTTGCCTCATTTTTATAGTCATTTCTATTGTGGAATATTCTTCTCATTGTGCATTCAGTTGACAATGCCTCAGTAAATGCCTCAGTAAAGAATTGCAGACCTATACATAGAACACAATGCAAGTCGCTTTGGAAGCATTCAGCAAATGTGTAAGACATGAAGAGTTAAATAAGCATTTCCCTTTCAAGGGAACTCGTGTTGCGTTGAAACGTGTGAGAACCCTGTGTAATTGCGTCATGAAGCACTTGTGGAATCAGTCCAATGGAGAGCCATAACGTTGTAGGCTGGTGACGTCATAGACACGGAAACTATAAAGCACCCGTGAAAACAAAAAGCGTTAGCTTCTGTGCCTTCAGTAAGTGCTCTATGTGAATCATTGTTTGTAAAATTGGTGTTTTTGTCTATCCTTAGAAGTTGTTAGGCAGGAGTTTTCCAAATTTTTGTAAAGAAAAACTATAATGGTGAGTGAACAGCAATTCACTAAGTGTGTTCGAACAGTCGTGGGGTTCACAGATGGATCTAACAGAGGGGTTAGAGATGGACCCTGCCCTTTCTCGACTCTCACTTGTTAGATCCAGTGCCTCATCTCAGGTTTTGGAAGCACGCACTGCATTTATGTCTTATTACGTCATTTTTTCGAGAAGCAACATCACCTCAGGATGACAAAATCTCTGCTGCAGAACTTTGTAAAGTCTATCATGCAGTCAAGCATCACCAGTATATAAAAGTAATACATAAATAAACAAATAATCTGGCACAGTGCACTTTCAAGTGGTCAGTTTTTGAAACCGACAGAATGTCTTGAACAGGGCTTAAAAACGGAAAAAAATATCAATCGGTTCACTCCGAGCAGAATCGATATTATAGCGTTTCCGTTTTTGCGTTCCTCAATAAACATTACTGTTCCGAAAACGGTTTGATACGAAAAAATACCGGTTAATAACGTTATTTTAATTTAGCCCATACTTTAAACAAATATGTATAAATAGACTTATTTTCACTCAATAATAATATAACGCATGGTAGCTAATTAAACTTGAATATTTATTTCATAACATTTTTAAAACCACAACAGAAATACATGCATTAATTACAAAGCATAAACAGCGGACCTGTTTTACTGGAGCGCTAGACAATCGAAAGTGGCCTCTTATGCCGTTAATTTAATGTAACGTTAATTATTTTCAGAAGAGTGATAACATTCTTTGTAACGTTACATAACTTTTTTTCAACACGACTTGTTTTAAAAAATGTATGAATAAAGAATAAATAAACTGGATAACCATTAATGCATCGTCAACTGGTAATTTCAAAGCAAACTGCGCAACACGTCCTTGCATCACATAATCAAATTCAGTCAGCTAATAAAGCTTGATCATTTAATGCAATATAACATACCATTTAATACAAAGCATCAACCGTCTATATAGAAAACATTGACCTGTCCTGTATTGGCAATCTGAAAGACTATAGGAAAAATGTTTGATAGATGCTATAGCCTACTTGGATAGGCTTAAACGGAATCCATAAACTAGCCTAAATCAGTCTATTTGAGCTTAAAGTCCAAACTGCTTATTTAAACGTTCTAAAAGAATGTCCTCCAATACCTGCACATTCATTGTAGACCTCAGCGGGGAAAGAAATGTACTTGAGGCATGAAAATGCGCGCTCTGCACTGACGTAGATTCATAGATGACTGGCGCACGGGCATTTCACTCACGCTTGATCCATCAACGTCACATGCCATACTACTCAATTCCTGATTGGTCACTGCCAAATAAAAATATTAAAGAGAACGATAAAATAACGTTATTAACCGGTTAATGGTCATTTCAAATTAACGTTTCTGTTCAGAACGATTCAAATTGATTTTGATTTCGTTTTCGTTTTTGTTCCTCTTAAAATTTTGTTCGTTTCCGGTTTTCGTTCTTTGAACCGGTTCGGAGCCCTGGTCTTGAATAAATATACTGTGAACAAACACTTTTTTGCCTCTTCTGTTACACATAGGTCTACATCAAGATATATCGTGGATCAAATTGTCTGACCATGAATAGAGTAGGCTATTTCAGAAACACTGTATCATGATCCCATCGATATGATGGAAAAAATTGTATTGTAGATAAAAAGTCCTATGCAATTATTCTTGCCTCACTAAATGCCGCAAAGTGTCCTCCTTTTTGGTGTTATGGAAATGACCACCCTACCGAGTGTCCAAATTCGCACAGTGTATGCCCGCCTTAAATTGAATTTTATACAAGTGCTACATCATGTGTACAGTAAAGGCTCTGTGGTGAAACGAGCTGAACCAGACTGAATAGCTCCGACCATGTGAAGTTAAGTGTTTTTGAGGTAAACTAGGCTGCCTACACGACTGTAATCATGGCCATGGTCAGCTATGAGGTCACAGAGGTCCGGACCTCTGTATTTTTCAGAGGTGTACATAATAAATGTTGTGAAATAATTGACTAATAGAGTATTAACACTACTTTAGAGCTGCAAGGATATCTTCTTATCTGAGATGCCTGCAGTCTGTTACCTCTCGTCAATGTCAAAATATTTGTGATGACCAATCAAATTAAAATAGAAATTAAATTAAAATCAAACTAAAACTCACAGAAGCTGCTGAACGTGAATTCGTAGTGCGAGTCGTGCAACGCTTCAGTAAATGGTGCGAGATGTAAGTAGCTTAACTAAACATTTCATATTTGACAGCTGTTTTAGGATAGAAATGTTAAACAATGAAAAAAAATATCAGCCAGAGCTCAGCTTTAGGAGGGGTAGAGACAGGGCAAGAGAAGGAGATGAGAGAAAAAGAAAGAGTGATGGAAATGAGAGTGATAGAAATGAGGAGAGAGCAGGTATGACAGATAATCTACTGCCCACTAACATGGTTTTGAAAGCTATTTATTATTAAGTTTTTTTGTCTTAAAATGCACATACATAGATCAGAGAAATCAAAATTTGATTTCTCCAAAATAGCTAAAAAATTGGGACCTCACTGGTTTTAAAACTCCTTAAGGCAGTTGTATGCTCAAAAGTTGTTGCTGTTTGAAAACCTGTTTGCTTTGACCTCATATCTGAAGTTAATACATTTATGCTGTTAATGTGTGGCAGCCAGGAATATTTATATATATCGGCCTACATGAAATTAAAATAATAAAATCAGACAGTCTATAGTACTCATTGTATCTCTGTGCTTTGAAGATTTAATTTAAAAAAAAATACTAATTATTTCTGTGGTAGAAAATGTTGTGGCACCAAGATCGGCTAATATGGGGCCCTTGGGTTAATTATAGCCCCAGGGCCTTACGTGTTCTTAATCCGGGCCTGCATGCAGCACAGTCTCTACTTCGGGCTTGCCATTTTTTCCAGACCTCCACAGTGAGGTGTCGAGGTCCTGGAAGAAAGCGGTCTCATACCTTGTGTTTGGCCCTCAAATGTCCACCTACAGTAACATCGTAGAGCTTAAACGGCACGGTTATGGGGCGATGCCCAGGGTTGAAGAGATGCTTGCGAGCTGTCTCTCTCACAGGGCTGCATCGTCCCTAAAAGTCCCGACATTACCCACCAAACCACTTAAAGCAACATCTGCATTGGTGGGTATTCATGCCTGTGTGGCAAGAGTTAGATTGCAAATTTTATGGAATAGAATAACAGGCAGCTTTAAGAGAACCGACTACGCCACTCTGACATCACACAGAGAACAATTGATACACTTTATCTTAAGGCACGCAAGTTGGTTGCATTAGGAAGGAGCAGAGACGTGAATATCATGCACAATAATTCTTTATTAACAATAAAAATCTCATTTAAAATCAACTGGGCGTGCCAGACAGGACATGCCACACAACTGATCAGTTATATAATCAGGGACGGAAACATGGTCGTTTTAACAAACACTCACAATGACCTTCAATAACACTACATTCAAGAGCTTTGGCTTGAGGACTCAAGAGCAGGTAATACCTGGTTTCACACACACACACACACACACACTGGGGCAACTCACACCACTGCACACAAAATCCGTGCGTCTCACTGCACACCACACCCTGTGTTCAAACCATCACCAATCCACAGGAAAGGAAAAAGGAGGATTCCTGGCTGGAGCCCCCCAGCACCTAGCAAAAGAAACACACACAAACACACACACACACACACACACACACACACACACACACGCTTCCACAATAAATAAATAATTTCAGAATAAATCAAATTAATATAGACAATGAATTACTAATAAACCCAAACACTCGACTGGGAACAATAGCTCTCACTAACAAATAATTTCCAAATAAAGAAAGAAACAAAAACAACAAAACAAATTATAACATCGTCCTTCCAGTCATAAAACCCAAATCATAACTATTAATCAAGGTGAACAGGAAAGGGAGAAATAGACTGTAGGACAACGGCGATTCCTCGCATTAAATAGGCCTTCTGAATCGAGAGCAAAAGATTTGCACAACAGATTTCAAACACCTTCAAAAAAAAGGGAAACAATGGTTAAAGAAAATGCTTAAATGTCTCGACCCAATCAGGAAAAAAGCTTACCCGACAATGAAGTCAGTCAATCGCTCGTCATGAACCACTTTTAGATGGTTTGGTTTCACTGTAATCCTGTCGCGTAAACTGGTCTGCATATCTCTGAAACAAGCACCTCCTTTTAAAATAAATGCTCACACACGCAGAGCCCATCACCTCCCTCGACCCAGACTTACCCGACGATGGAATCAGTCAAGACCCGAACCGGCCACCAGATTATTTGATCTCACTTTGATTCCGCAGCGTCGCATAAATGAGTTCACACATGCCTGTAACAAGCTAAACGTCATACCCGCAAGTCAGATTAATACCCAACCACAATTGTCATAAGACACTGCATTACAAGCTTACCGTAGGCAATTGCCATTGTAAAAAAAGCACGGCGACCGCTGGCGTCACCCACACTTGCAATGCCCGCACGTGGGAAGCGAAAAGGGAACCCCCGAGTCAACAGGAAGCAACGTATCCTAACAGGCTGAAAGAGGCTATTTATGGCCAATCGGAAATGACGCGTCCCAATAGTTAAAGGGAAATTTACGGCGGAAACCTCTAGCGTAATTTATATAAGTGGGCAACATGGAAAGGAGAGCATTCGGTCACACCTGCATACGATTGCAATTGTGCAGGCATACCAGGCTGAACTGCTAAGAGACCTGAGCAGCAGTGATGAGTTCAGCCAGTTTAGCTCTCCGTGCCACCAATGAGATGGCCAGATCTGTGGGCCATTCTATCGCAGCCCTGGTGGCCATTTAGAGGCATTCATGGCTGAACCTCACAGAAATCAAGGAGAGTGACAAAATTTTTCTGCTTGACGCCACAATTTCACCTGCTGGCCTCTTCGGTGATGCAGTACATTCTGTCACCGAGAGGTTTCAGGAGTCTAAAAAGCAGGCGGCTGCACTCAAGTAGTTTCTCCCTCTCCGTGTTCAGGTCTCTGGGGCAGTTGGGCAGCAGCCAAGGCCGAGTATGAGCTCCTCGCATTGGGCGCAGCAGAAGCAAAGCATCGCTTCCCGTGCTCCCCCTCAGACTCCACTCCTGGGGCGCAGGTGTGGGGTAGCGTGTGCTTCGGTGTCACTTGCTCTTATGGTGATGTGGGTATTGCGTTCTCACAGAGTTTCAAAGCAGCGCAGTCTCGGCTACGCATGTAACTTTAGTTCTACCCGAAAGACTCCGGAGGCGAGAATAATGTTTGAATAAGATTTATTTACAGTTTGTATACAATGAGTATCGAATAGATGAAATTATAAAGTTCTTTGGCGTAGGCCCCGTCCATAGTCCAAATCGGATGCTTGCAGCTGCCTGAAGATGAAGGCAGGGGCGGAGCCTACCCCCAAAATATCTCATAAATCAAAAGATACCCACCCGTTGGAAGATTATTTGGATGAAGTACCTAAAATATTTGCAAAGAAAATAGGTTATATTGGTAGAATAATGGACTTTGAACATGTGATAGATATGGATATTGACATCAATGTTAAATCAATAAACAGAAGGAATTGTTAGGCCACTGCCTAAAGCAGGGGTGTCCAGCCCCGGTCCTGGAGAGCTACCACCCTGCAGATTTTAGCTCCAACCTGAATCAAACACACCTGAACCAGCTAATCATGGTGTTCAGGGTGCTAGATAATTACAGACAGGTGTGTTGGAGCAGGGTTGGAACTGAAATCTGCAGGAAGGTAGCTCTCCAGGAGCAGGGTTGGACACCTCTGGCCTAAAGTATGTGAATGAAGCCATGATAGGCAGGAGTACGAGAAAGCCGCATGGCTATAAAGATTGCCAAGTTAGGCCGTGTATACTGCCTCGATAGGCCGGGGTACGAAAAGCCGCGTAGGCTGTATGGACTGCCACGTTAGGCCTTGTATACTGCCTCGACAGGCCGAGGTACGAAAGCTGTGTAGGCTGTATGGACGATAGCCCATGGCGAGGAGAAGACAGCGTGGGTGCATGAGTAGGCCTCGATAGACCAAATAGAAAAGTGAGCCGTATAAATCTATAAAATGATAGATATAGGAACTGCCACCATGACCATATGTTTGTGTAGATAGTATACTTACCACATAAGATTTAAGTATTAGTAGTTAAATGATATGCTGTAAACTTACCTGATACTTGTTAAGACACTGTAGGTAATCTTAGTATTACCTGTAAAGGATGTAAGGTATAATATAATTTGTTTCTGATGTTCAGAATAGAGTCACGTTAGTCTGAGATGCAAGAAGATTGCATGAGGTGACCTCTGGTCTGTGGAATTAGCAGATCGCTTAGCTCTGAGTGGGGTATATACCTTTGGAATTACAAGAGAGTTTGCTGAGCAAGCCTGGTGGTTTGAGCATCGCATCTTACTATAGTAACATCAGTTGACCGCTAAGAACGCCAGGATCATCAACTGTGACCGCCAGCATCAGTATCTGCAAACATAGTAGTCGGTGGGAACAGAACTTATACTACAGATGACGAATAAGGATTGGCTAAATAGATAATTAATGAATGACGTGACATTTGAGTCTTCCAGGTAGAACTACGCTAGAGCTCCCATTTCCCTGAAGAGGGATCGAGACGCTGCTTCGCCCTGCCATATTCCCTGCTTGCCTGTGATCGACTTACTTCAGGCTTTTTTCTGAAGCTAACGCTGTTTGTTTTCACAGGTGCTTTATATTTTCCGGGTTTATGATGTCATAGTCTCTACACTGGACTGATTCCACACGTGCTTCATGACGCAATCATGCAGGGTTTTTTTCACAGCGTTTCGACACAGCGTCTCGTTTCAGAGAACTAAGGTTACATGCGCAACCGAGACATTTAGACTAAATGATTTCATAAACAAGAATCTGGTTAAAAGTATACTTTTTGTTCACTTTTCCACTTGTGTTCATTACTCTTTCTTTCTTTCTTTCAAATGTATTTATTTATTAATTCTCTGCAGAACCACCTGAACCAAAACTGTCAATAGAGTCTGAATGGAAAACATTTTACCCAACTGAAAAAGTGACTCTGAAGTGTACAATTGATGGAGGTTCAAACGAATGGGACTATGAATGGTTTAGAAACGGAGCTCGGCTTTCAAGTGATGGGGACATTTCCTTTTTTGGAAACACACTCTCAATCATCTCAGCAAAAGCAAGTAATTCAGGACAGTTTACCTGCCGAGGAAAACATCGGACGAGAACGCCAGTGACTACAAGACAAACAGAAGCTTTGGAACTTCTTATTTATGGTAAAACTACTTATGATATTCTTTGATTTAATAGATATTAACCAAATTAACAGGCACTTAAAAAGAGTTAATTGAAGAAGCCAGACACTATTAGCAGCATGAGTCCATTTCTCAGATTATAAAGAATAACGGTCACATTCTACCCAAGGCCATTATTGTTTGATAGGAGTCTATTTTTAATTCTACCCCTGTGACTCTTAGATGAGACACAGAAACCATACATCGGGAAACGTTGGTGGTTCAAGCCCTTCTACACTGGGGAGAAAATACATCTTAGTTGTGACATGCTTGGTGATGGATGGACGTATGACTGGTATAAAGACCCAAAACCTCTGAACACAGATCCAGCCTTCACTATCAGCTCAGCATCTCTCTCTGACACTGGTGTCTATCACTGCAAAGCAAAGAGAGGAGACTTCTCAGTGGACAGTGAGACTCTACAAGTGCACGTTCAAGGTGAGTCAATAACTTACCTCTTTATAGTCATTTCAATTGTGGAATATTCTTCCCATTGTGCGTTCATTGAGTTTACAATGCCTCAGTAAAGTTCCCAGGAAATGCATGAACTGATGAAATGCAGACCTATACATTGAACACAATGAAAGTCGCTTTGGAAGCGTCCGCCAAATGTGTAAATGAAACGACATGGAATCAAGAGAGTTAAATACGTATTTTAAACTAAATGATTTCATATAAGTAACTGGGCTTCCGATTAAAATGTACTTTTCATTCACTTTTCCACATCAATTGTTCATTACTGTTACTTGTTTTACTATGCAGAGCCACCTCAACCAAAACTGTCAATAGAGTCTGAATGGAAAACATTTTACCCACGTGAAAAAGTGATTCTGAAGTGTTCAATAAATTCAACTGAATGGCACTATGAATGGTTTAGAAATGGAGCTCAGCTTTTAGGTGATGAGGACATTTCCTTTTCTGGAAAAACACTCTCAATCAGCTCAGCAAAAGAGAGTCATTCAGGACAGTTTACCTGCAGAGGAAAACATCGGACGAGAACACCTGTGACTACAAGATCAGCAGAAGCTTTGCGACTTCAGATTTATGGCAAGTGAAACTACTTCTAGAAATTCAGAAATGAACAAAATCAATTCAGATAGTGAGAGCTAGGTGTCTTAAAGAGGTCAATGAGGATTTTGCTTTCGATATAACAGGTTTAGCTTCTTTATTACACTGACCTTTGTATTACAAAGAGGTTAGTGTCAGCGTTTACAGCTTCCTGACTATGTTCAAAATCATTTTCAGTGAGAAATTCAGTTCATTTTGTGTGAGGATTATAAAGAATAACAAGCACATGCATCTCAAGGCAGTTATTGTTTGAAGGTTGTCTATTATTTCAAATTTTACCTCTGTTGCTCCTAGTTGACCGACCAAAACCACACATCAGAAAAGATCCATTGTTTGAATTCTTCTACACTGAGGAGAAAGTCCAGCTTGGTTGTAATATGGCTGGTGATGGATGGACGTATGACTGGTACAAAGACTCAAAAACCTTGATCACAAATCCAACCTTCACTATCCACTCAGCTTCTCTCTCTGACATTGGTCTCTATCACTGCAAAGCAAAGAGAGGAGACTTCTCAGTGGACAGTGAGACTCTACAAGTGGAGGTTCAAGGTAAATTAGTCTCTTGTGCCCTTATAAACTGCCTCTTGTTGCTATTTATTTTATAGAATATAACCATGGCAAAGCACTCAATGAAATTAAAATATGAAGTTGGAGACAGTTCACCCAAAAACATTTAAATCCTATCTTCATTTATGGGTGAACTATCCCTTTAAAGGGGTGATGAATTCAGAAATCAACTTTCCCTTGAGCCTTAGATATATACAAGTTCATTGTGATGTAAGAATATCCTGTAAGTTTCAGAGCTGAAAATTCCTTGTTAGTCAAAGAAAAGCTTTTATTGACACCAGGCCCAGGAAACGCTCGATCTCAGAATATGCTGACCATTGACGTCATAGAATGCAGAAACGCCGCCTCAGCAGATAAATATGTACGCCTGCTTCAGTAGCCCCGCCCACCGACTCGTGGTGCTAAACGGATCATGCTACCGAGCAATAAACATGCCGAAGATAGCAAGATATTGTGCTGTGCCTGGTTGTGGAAGAACACCGTCACTGCAAAAGCTTCCTTCGGATTATAATATTAGGAATGAGTGGTTGAACTTAATTTTGAATGACTATCCAGCTCACGTGGGGAAGACATTGCACGTATGTTAATTTTTCACCGGATTCGTTTGTAGACAAGAGACCGTATTTGCAGACAGGATGAGATTACATGAACAAATGAAGCTACACACTAATGTGAGTAAAACATTTGTTTATATGTGTTAGTATTGCATTGTTACAGATCAAATACAATGTTACATCGTGTACATGTATAACTAAACATAGCTTACCACTGTCACAAGGCTGGCAAAGCCCAACGTCCTGGGGATGTGCGTTGTCACTCTCTTGACTTGATATTTGAATGAAAAATACAATCGCGGAAGTTTTTGCTGTCTGCAACCTACTTGGCGCGCACGCGCGTGTATGTGTGTAATGCACGGTTCGCGTTTATATCCACCGATCGGGGCGGGCCAAGTAATGTAAAATAACATACATATTAATCGCGGGTGGATGAGAGATAAATCATTGTGTTTGTTTGATAAAAACATTTTGTGAACCCTGAGGGACGAATCATTTCGGTTGCCGCTTTCAAAACACTGCCTCACGAATACTCACCAGGGACAGGGAGCCGAAGCTCATTAAAAATGCAAATCTTATCCAATCCTAGTCGTGGACGTTTACTTGCAAGTCTTCAGTGTGGCACGTCCATAAAAACCGAGCGTGTCTTGAGAGTAGCCTATCACTTATTCATTATGATGTTTTTGAATGTAAAAACCATGCAAACGTCATAGGTAGACCTCAGACAACAGTATAAAAAAAGCCACTTCATGACTCCATTAAATATAGTTTACTGTGTGTTATTTTTGAATATACATAGTATGAATAAAGTACTGATTTCACAAGTTAGTGCATTTTAAATAGTGACGAAAGCTAGTAAAGGTAAAAGTACTGATGCCTATTGATTAGAATTAATTACATGGCTCAGTATGTATTTTATAACAAATAATATTTATTTATAGTAATTATTTACATTTTTGTTTTGTTCTAAGCGCGTCCACCTGCGGTTCTGAGTCTGGAGACTGAATTGAGCGACATCATGTCTGGGAATATCCTGACCCTCAGGTGTAACGTCTCAGACAGCAGACAGTGGAGCTACGCCTGGTTCGAGAACGGACAGAAGCTCGATGGGTCATCTGATATGTTCAAAGTTACGGCAACAGAAGAAACTATTAAAAGTGAATTCAAGTGCAAGGGAATAAGGACAGAGAGACCTCTGTACTCTGCTCTGAGTGAGGGCTTCACAGCCAACAATATTCGTGAGTAATGTGAATGTTTATTAGTAAACTTCTTTCACACAATGTATAGATGTAAATGATTTGTGGATTGGAGCAGTGTCAAGTTATTGTCAAGATTTACAACATAAGTATCCTGTTACCATGACAGACAAAAAACACAACACTTTTATATATAATTTCTACATAAATGATTTAACTTGATTAACTTTATAATTTCCCTCATTATTACAGTATTAAAAAGAAAAATTCTGCTGGCCATCTCAGGATGTCTCGTCTGCTGTATTGTACTCCTGATCATCGGATGCCTCGTAATAAGATTCACCCGTAAACCAGGTACAAACACTAAACAATTCATATACTTCTGAAATTAAGCATCTTAATTAATAATACTGGTCTCATCATTAACAAAAACAAGCAGTGTTACACCAAACACCAGGAGACCAGCTTCGTGTCACCCATTGCTCTAACTTACTTCAGATACTGTAGAACTGTTTCTATTTACACTTTATTTGAATAGTCTCTTTAAATGGATGAAGTGTAAACAGGATTTAATTTGTTGATATGTACAGTTGTTGTCTACTATAATTTATACTCAGTGTAAACCAGTGTTAATTTTGACAGAAAATTTTGATTTAGTTTTAGTCATAGTCTTTTGACTAAAATGCTATTTAGTTTTAGTCATATTTTAGTCACCTGAATTGTTTTTAGTTTTAAAACAATTTTTAAAATGAAGTTTAAAACAATTATCTAGTTTTAGTCGACTAAATATCATAAGATTTAATAAAATCCTAAAATCGAATGAGTTTAGTTAAATCGTAATAGATTAAACATTTAAGCGTCACATAACCGACTGTCACTTGAACTGACATTTTGACATAATTTTGTTTTTGACAAAATACACGAAAGAGAGCACAATTCACTTTTTGTCTGTTTTTTAAAAACAGCTATATAGTTTTTATAACTTTGTATTTCTGTTTTAGTCAGTTGGCCATATCAGGTTAAGCTAAAGCTTCAAATAAGTTTGTTTATTTTTTTATTTTGTTATTTCAGTTAACATTTATTTAATTTCAAGTAATGAAGATTTTTTTAAATGGTTTTAGTGAACTATTATAACCCTGGTACTTTATTGAATATGTGTCAAATACTGGTATTTCCTCCTGACTATAAATTAAAAGGGAATGAAATTAAATACAGGTTATTGTGTAACCAAAAAACGAATATATAATGGGACTCTTATTTTGAAATGTCTGCGCCTCTATTGCATTTGCAGGAGCTCATTTAAGTTCAGATGAGAGAGATAAAATATATATTGTTACAACCGTCTAAAACATATAACTATATAAACATCGTAAAGTAAACATTGTCATTATTCATCAGCATTAGCTCATAAACAATTGCATGGCATAAATGTGCGCTATTCATTGATTGTGAGCCGCTCTGATGCGTGAGCCTGTAGAGCGCGCAACAGCGCCGTGTTTTCCAGCGGTTAGATCAGCACGTTCAAATCAAATGTGTGCATCCTGTTACACAGGACATCAGTTCTGACTGGATCTCTTCCTTAATCGTCCCTCCCTAACATTTTTGTCTCGTTTTTATTTGTTGACGAAAATGACTTGATAATTTTCGTCATAGATTTTGTATCCAACACTAGTTTTTATTTAGTTATCGACTCGTTTTCGTCAGTGAAAAAAGGTTGTTGACGAAAATTATGACACAAATTATTCGTCAACGAAATTAACACTGGTGTAAACACTATTTACCCTTTAGTAAACAGTTTAAATAGCTGCTGCCTAAAAATATAAAATTGCTATTAAACACGCCCTTTTGAGTTTGTTGTCATACGCTGAAGTTTGGGTTTGGCAAGATTTTAAAATGTTTTTTAAAGTATTCTCTTATGCTCACCAAGACATTTATTTGATCAACAGTAGGCCAGTAAAAACAGTAATATTTAGCTTCTGTGTTTTTAATAATATTACTAACATTTTACATTTTATTTCTTCTTGCAAATTTTTTTTTTATCATTATCTTTAGAGAAAAAAGAAACAGCACCAGAGGACTTGTTTTTCTCAATGGCAGACTCCAAGAACCGTAAGTTTCCTTTCAGTCGGTCACATTCTATGTTAAGTCGACATCACTGATGTATTGGGATTCAGTCTCTATCCTCTTCGAGTGTATACAGAACTAGCCAATGCACATTGGCGTGTGAGATTTGCATCTCGCGCTCCGCCCCGCAGTGCGGGTATAAATACGGAAGTGGATGCAGCGCACATTGTCTTTCACTTCGGAGCCGAGCGGTTCAACTCTGCGAGTTATCTGAGAGTGAATCTCAGACGAGTCTATTCTTCGGGAAGAAGCCTCTTCTACCGGTGTTGGTGTGACAGCGCTGCAGCGGTAGTTGCGAGTTCACAGAGAATTACCTGCTGTTTTAACAGCATTATAAGTGAACATTGTTGCGGCTTCAATGAGTGATTGCTGTTCATACAGCTAAGAGAGAGTATTGTTGCACCTTCAATGAGAGTGAGTGTACATGGTGGGCTGCACTATTAAACCTGCTAGTTGTGCCACGACCATTTCCCCTGCGTGCTTAAGCACTAAAAGTGAGTTAATTTCCCTACAACATACGGGTGACACTGCGTCTTTTTAAAAATGTCATTCCACCCGGGTGTTTCTGGAGGTGATCATTCCCTATCCTCATTTGAAGGCCACGATCACTGTCTCTAGCATGCTCTGGGCGTAAGCATGCTAAAACTGCATTCGTGGGTGGCTCATGTTCTCTCATGAGTAGGGTTGGGTATTGTTTGGGGTTTTTTCGATACCGGTGCCAAACTGATACTTTTAAAACGGTACCGGTGCCTAAACGGTGCCTGAATCGATACTTTAATAAAAAAGAGCCATAAAACGAGGTGGATGAGATTAAAGAATGGCTTTTTTATTTTTGTATTGTTTAAATTTAAAACTTTATTACTTAAATATATAAATATAAATAAATACAAAACTTACTTAACAAATTCACAGTAAAACTAAAGCCACCTAACTGCTCGGGTTATGTATATAACCCTTGTTCCCTGAGAAGGGGAACGAGCACTGCATCGGGACGACGCTTTGGGGATGCTCCCTTAGCATCAGCGAATCTGAAACCAGAATGCCAACTAGGCCAATCCGATTGGCGTGCGTGATGACGTCATCGTGACGGCATACCCGGAAGTATAAAAGGGTTGCTGGAGCGTAATGGCGGTAGTAATTGCTCTGAAGCATGCGCTCCAGGCGCGCCAAGGTGTGGCGTCGGGATGCAGTGCTCGTTCCCCTTCTCAGGGAACAAGGGTTATATACATAACCCGAGCAGTTCCCTTTCGAGGGAACTCGCACTGCATCGGGACGACGCTTTGGGGAACGAGTACCCACTAGGCCACACCGAAGGGTAGCGCCTGCCCTAGTGTGAAGCCGGAAACCGGGCACAGCTAGGACTGGAGCACCCTCGCACCAGGCGTCGTAGGGAGATCCAGGCTATAAAACCTGATAAAAGTGTGTGGGGTAGCCCACCCGGCCGCCTCGCAGATATCCTGCAAGGGGACCCCAGAAAGAAGGGCCACCGAAGAGGCCATGCCTCTGGTGGAATGAGCCCTCACAGCCACAGGTGAAGGCAAACTGCGCACCTGATAGGCCATGGTAATCGCCTGGACAATCCAATTACTGATTGTCTGAGTAGACGCAGGCAATCCCTTCTTAGGTGAGCCAAAACACACCAACAGTTGTTGTGATCTCCTCCACTGTGCAGACTTCGCCAGATAAACTCTTAGAGCCCTAACCGGGCAGAGTAGGTGAAGCCTCCCTTCTTCCGCCGTCACATGAGGCGGAGGATGAAATGCCTGCAGGACCAATGACCTGACCACCCTTGATGGCACCTTAGGCACGTAGCCCGGCCTAGGGTGTAAGATGGCCTTTACTCCTCCCGGGGCAAACTCCAGGCAGGTTGGCGTTACCGCCAAGGCCTGGAGATCTCCCACTCTCCTGAGAGAGGTAATGGCAAGGAGAAAAGCCACCTTAAGGGTCAGATCCTTCGGTCCAGCCGACTCCAATGGTTCGAAGGGGGCCTCAGCCAATCCTTCGAGAACCACTGCCAGGTCCCAGGTTGGAACTCTGGACCGAGCCGCAGGCCTCATCCTCCGAGCCCCACGGAGGAATTGTACAACCAGCTGGTGCCTACCCAGAGGCCCATCACCCAAAGGAGTGTGGAAAGCCGCAATGGCAGCCACGTACACCTTGAGTGTGGACGGGGTAAGCCCTGCAGAGAAACGATCTTGGAGGAACTCCAGCACTGAAGCCACTGGGCAGTTAACTGGGTCCACCTCACGTTCTCTGCACCAAGTGGAAAATACATTCCACTTGAGGCTGTACAGTCTCCTCGTAGACGGAGCCCTGGAGCTGAGTAAGGTCTCTATCACGTCTGCCGATAGGCCAGCCTCTATGAACCTGGTCCCCTCAGGGGCCAGACCCACAGGTTCCAAATCTCCGGGCGGGGGTAAAATATCGTACCCGCCGCCTGAGATAGGAGATCCCTCCTCAGAGGAATCTCCCACGGCTGACCTGCTAGCAGAGCTATGATATCCGAGAACCAAACTCGAGTCGGCCAACGGGGTGCTACCAGAAGTAGACTGACCCCCTGTCGACGGACCCTTTCCAGGACTCCCGGGAGCAGAGCAATCGGGGGAAATGCGTACAGACGCAGCCTCGGCCACGTCTGCACCATGGCATCCAGCCCCAGCGGATGCGTGAGGGAAAACCACAGTGGACAGTGGGACGTCTCTCGAGACGCAAACAGATCCACTTCCACTGGGCCGAACCTCTTGCATATGGCCTCCACCACCTCTGGGTGGAGTCGCCACTCCCCGGGCCTCAGCCCCTGCCTCGACAGGATGTCTGCTCCCTGATTTTGGACCCCCGGGACATACATTGCCCTGATGGACAACAGTTTCCCCTGGGTCCACAGGAGGACTTGGCGTGCTGTCTTGTACAGAAAGCGCGACCTCAGTCCTCCCTGGCGGTTGATGTACGCTACGACAGACGTATTGTCTGTCCGTACCAGGACGTGCTGGCCTCGGAGGTGCGGGAGAAAGCTCCTGAGAGCTTTGTATACCGCCATCATCTCCAGGCAATTTATATGCCAGGAGGAATGACGGCTCTCCCATGGGCCCCTCGCAAAGCGGCCGTCCATGACCGCGCCCCAGCCAGTGAGGGAGGCGTCTGTTGAAACGGATTTCCGGCAACAAGACGCTCCCAACACTGGCCCTCGGGACAGAAACCAAGGTTTCTTCCATATGGCTAGGGAACGAGAGCATTTGCGCGTTACCCTGATCATACGGAAAGGATTCCCTCTGGGGGAAAACCCCTTGGTTTTCAACCACCACTGGATGGGTCTCATGTATAGCAGGCCAAAAGGTATTATGTTGGACGCTGCTGCCATGTGACCCAGCACTCTCTGAAAGTGCTTCACAGTGATGTTGTGGCCTAGCCTTATTCCTGAGACCATCGCCTGTATGGTCTCGACTCGCGCGGGAGACAATCGTGCCCGCATCGTTGTCGAGTCCCACACGACCCCGAGGAACGTAGTCCTCTGGGACGGCGTCAACACGCTCTTTTTCGTGTTGAGTCTCAGCCCCAAGCATTTCATGTGGTTCAGAACGACATCTCGATGCCGAACCGCCACCTCGTACGACTGGGCCAGTATGAGCCAGTCGTCGATATAATTCAGCACACGGATGCCCTGAAGTCTCATTGGAGCCAGAGCTGCATCCATGCACTTCGTGAACGTGCGTGGGGAGAGGGCTAGGCCAAAGGGAAGCACTCGATACTGGTACGCTTCGCCCCCGAAAGCGAACCTCAGGTACTTCCTGTGACATGGAAGGATGGAGACATGGAAATATGCGTCCTTTAGATCTATCGTGACGAACCAGTCCTCGGACTGGATCTGACTCACGATCATGGGAATAGTGAGCATTTTGAACCTGAAGCTCCTCAGAGACAGATTCAAAACCCTCAGATCTATAATCGGACGCAACCCTCCATCCTTTTTGGGAACTATAAAGTACCGGCTGTAGAACCCGGACTCTCTTTCCAGCGGAGAAACACGCTCTATGGCTTCCTTCGCTAGAAGAGTTTTTACTTCTAGTTCC
Organism: Gobio gobio; assembly: GCF_949357685.1. Classification (NCBI taxonomy): domain Eukaryota; kingdom Metazoa; phylum Chordata; class Actinopteri; order Cypriniformes; family Gobionidae; genus Gobio; species Gobio gobio. The sequence goes on along the minus strand of NC_137117.1, from coordinate 36,060,166 downwards.
ATTACCCGAACCTGCTCGGGTATCACTGCTGTCCAGTATAACCCCCTGAATTGTGGAGGAGGAAAACCGAACTGCAGTTTGTACCCCTTTTCTACAGTACGCAGGACCCATGTAGAAATATTCGGAAGGCATTTCCATGCGCCGAAATAATCTACTAAGGGAACCAGCCTCTCGAGGCTGGCGTCGGGTGTTACACGGTTCCCGTTCCCAACCTCCTGAAGCGGCTGACCGGCAGGAAGTAGTTGGGAACGGTTCTCCGTGTGCGGACGCGCGAGCTGACCAGCCGCAGGTCTTTCCAGAGGCGGCTGGTGCAGCATGCGTTCGCGGGAAATCGATGTGGCCCGAAGCGTCATAGACGGCGGGATTACCACATCGATTTTCCCAGAGCGCCGCGGAGGAAACAACCTCGGTTGTTTCTCCGCGGGGGGGACCGCTCTTAGAAGCCCAGCCGTGGCTAGGACTTCTTCCCAGCAGCCTTCCGCGCCTGAAGGACGTTCCGAAGATCGCCTTTAGGGGCTGAAGGTTGCTGCTGAGAGCGCCGCCTCTGTTGCCAGGCTCCCGGGGGAGGGGCTCTAGAAGCGACGCTCTCCTTTTGCACCTTCCGGTGCGAGGAGCTGGATGACGGCTGAGGCTGCCCGCTAGGGCCAGCCTTCCCAGGTTTAGAGCGGCGAGGGAGATACTGGTGGAAGGCTGCTGACTGTTTCTTCGCCTCCTGGTGTCTGGAAACGACGGTGTTAACCGCGTCTCCAAACAACCCAGAAGGCGAGATCGGGGAGTCCAGGAGAAAAGCTCTATCCTTCTCCTTTATCCCCGACAGATTCAGCCAGAGATGTCTCTCCACTGTCACCATGGAAGCCATGGAGCGGCCGATAGCGCGGGCCGTCTCCTTGGTGACTCGGAGAGACAAATCTGCAGCCTTCCTCAGTTCCAGAATGTCCTCCGGAGAGGGACCATCTCCCTCGTCCAACTCTTTAAGGAGGTCGGCCTGGTAGGCCTGCAGAATTGATAATGTGTGCAGGGAACCACCAGCCCGACCAGCCGCCATATATGCTTTGCCCACCAAAGATGAGGTGTCCCGACAGGGTTTGGTGGGCAAAACCGGAGCCTTAAGGGACGATGCAGAGTCGGGTGAAAGATAGCTCGCGAGAGCTTCCTCCACCCGAGGCATCGCCCCATAGCCCGCCTCGCGTGCCCCCAGAACATTGGAATAGTCCAATACTGGGGGATTGCAAACACGCGAAGAATAGGGCCGTTTCCATGATCTACACACCTCGGTGTGTAGATCCGGGAAAAAAGGCAGGCCCCGGCGAGGTGTTTGAACCCGGTGTGAGAGGAACCGGTCATCCAGCCTGCTGGGTAGCTGGATTTCCGGAGCCTCTTGTGGCCAACTTATATTTAATTTGACCACTGCCCGGGCCAACACCTCGACCAGCTCCTCTTGGGCGGGTGGATGAAGCGATGAAACAATTCCTGCTTCATCCCCCGCCTCGGTGCCTATTTCCTCCGGCTCCTCGGAACCGGAGAGAACAAGCATCGGACCTCCCACCCCGGGGGAAGAAGCCGCAGCGCGGGCTTCCACACGGGGAGGAAGATCCTCGGAACTGTCAGAGGAGGATCGGGAAAGTGCCGCAGCAGTCCCGAAACCCTCTGACAAATCCCGCTGTGAGCCCCATGATCTGCGACGCCGAGCCGCCTCAGCGACTGCGGGTCCAGAACCACGAGGCTCACGAGGCTGGCCGGCCTCATCAAACGCAGCCAGCCGAGAGCGAAGCACCCTGAGCGTCAGTTTTTCGCAGTGCTCACAAGCGGCTCCCTCGAGAGCCGCTTGGGCATGCTGGACGCCCAGGCAGTGCACACAAAGCAGGTGTGTATCCGAGCCCGACATGAACCTGGGACACGGATGCACACACTGCTTGAATTCATTCACTCTCACACTTTCCATTTTACTTTTCTCACACACTTTCACTGACAAACAACAGTAAATAGACAGACAGTAACAGATAGTGCTATGCTGAAGAGCAATAACTACCGCCATTACGCTCCAGCAACCCTTTTATACTTCCGGGTATGCCGTCACGATGACGTCATCACGCACGCCAATCGGATTGGCCTAGTTGGCATTCTGGTTTCAGATTCGCTGATGCTAAGGGAGCATCCCCAAAGCGTCGTCCCGATGCAGTGCGAGTTCCCTCGAAAGGGAACCCAACTACAACTAATTTAACACTAAATAACAGTTACAGTAATAACAGCAGTAGACTGTATTCTTGGTATGCTACAAACCAGCTTCAAGCTTCAGCTTTATTTTGCAGAAATATGACCATATTCTCTGGCTAAATATTTTAGAACGCATCGCCTTATTGTTTCCATGGCGATGCGTCATGCTTCTCACATGACACACAGCTGCCACAATAGCGCTGTATGACAGCTCAGCTGTATCGGGTTTATTGCTTTTTCTTTTTTATTCAAAATATTCACAAACTTACTAACTATGTCATGAACTATCTGATATTCTGATTTTCAAATATGTGTGAGTGAATGTGTGTTAGTTGATCTATACTGCGCGATGGGCGGCGCCATGTTAGTTTGCGCCTCTGAGAATCGGATCTGTCGAATTTACATCATGTAAATTCATTCACGTCGCACCGAAATGAGGCACCGAAATCTGCGTTTTGATTCGGTCCAGTACATTCCGGTTATATAGGTTCCGGTGCCATATTGACTCAGCGTGTCGTGTGCCATTAAGCTCCTCTAGATGCTGATCGAGACTCGAGTGCCTCAGAATGAGGTGCAGTCCCCTCACCTATACCCCGATCTACTTCCTACTCTGGCAATCAGAAAAGGGCTACTTCAGCGAATAGCCAGGGTGACCTGAGGATTATAGTGAGGGATTCCCCTACTCCTCTATCTCATTGCAAGCATGCTGAGACTGTTTGTGGGTGGTTCATGTTCCCTCATGAGAACATGACCACGTCGGCACGTTGCTTTTCTTGCCTTTTTTATAAGGACTTGAGTGCTCAGCGCCCCGTGTGCCGTCGAGTTTACATGTCTCACATGCCTGGCAGCTACCGGATGGGATTGCTAGTCCTTCTCATGGGGGACCTTGCATTTCATTTGGGGCTCCAGCAGAGGATCAGATGTCGATCACTGCATAGGAGAGAGGCTTGTTATGCTCTGGAAATGATGATTCTAAGCTTTCCACTGTAATGGTGTGTGCTTGTGCTGAATAAGATTCAGAGCTGACAGCCATGTTTCCCGGGCAATTGCACGCTTGGTTTCATTCTGAGTTTTGAGGATAGTGTCTGGGGGCTGTCTCTCTGTGCCTTTTTTCTCCGAAGTGCATGGAAAACTTGACAGTATGGTGTTGCCGCCAATATGGACAACAGCGGTTAATCTCCTCAGCTCACTTCACCCGCTGTAGCTCCGTCCACAGACACACCCTCAACTGCTACAGGTCAGATTCTCCGCCACAGTAAAGAGAGCTTATTTAATACGAAAACAAATATTTATTTTTGCTAATTATTATTTTATTTTAGTTAGTTTTTCAGTAAGAGTTGTTCGTTTCATTTAGTTTTAGTTTTTCATTTATTATGATTTTTTTATTTTATTTCAGTTTACGAAAATGTATTTTGACCAATAGTTTTAGTCTTAGTTTCAGTTTTCGTTAACGAAAATAACCTTGGGAGTCGTATGATCTTGCTGTACTTTAATATCATACGGTGATCGGTCTGCACTGCGCCGATGCATCTCGAACAAGCCTTCCATCAACAATGGCGAACGTTGCATTACTATTGATGCACATGGCTTTACGATCCTACATCGGCATCAAAACACAGCGAATCCAACACATTCGTGCAGCTCGCTGTAAATTGTATAGACTGAGATTATAATTGAGCAGCTATTAGCTATTAGTTCAAATGTGCAGTTTGGTTGTGTTCGTCTTGTTGGTCAGGGTAACCCCGCCCCCAGCCCCTGACGCAAGCGGTTCTTTCTTCTAGACCAGCAATGTTTTGGTGCTACTTAAGAACCACTTTTCCTGGTTCAGAGCTGGTGCTTTGGGTGTGGAAAGACAAAGAACCGATTTGAAACCAAGGGGGTAATCCAGCACCCGGAAAGCGTACCTTCCATAGGGGCAGCCATTGCTAACCAAGTCATCACCTGCTGTTACCATTCCATTGACTCCCATTCATTTTGGCGTCCCTTTGACAGCGAATAAGTTTACATCTGAGTTGTTTAATACTCTATTTGTCCATTGTTTATTTCTAAAGAAACACGACAATGTATAAAAGGCTCCATTACCTTGTATCTTACACTATCGCCCCGTAGAAGCCGTTTTTTGTAAAAATAGGCTAACGATTGCGTCATAACCATGCGACTCTCTGTGGCACAGTAGAGAAATTACCGTATAGACCCATATAGACAGGAGGTGAAGCTTGCAGGCAATCTTTTACTGTCTATGAGGCAATTTATTAAAATAAATAAATTGTAGAAGAGGACTGGCTTCTTTGATTCAGAGAGTGTGAGGATCGTTAAGTAGAGCTCACAGCGGGTGATCGGTCAGAATCACGCAAGATTTCTTCATTGGAAGTATTTATTGAATTGACAACTGCATGGCTGAATATGTACAGTGAGGAGTGGTTCTGAACAAATAAAGAAATAAAACAAACATAATTAGTTGGATGCAAATGAATGGTTCTCATGCAACAAACCTCTATTTGTATTAACTGCATCCTATTCTAATAATGTAGCAGAAATAAATACAATTATATTTTAACATGGCCAAAACTAGCATTAAAGAATGAAAAGGGCTGTACTGTAGGTCTAAGCAGCTACAACTATAACAATGAGTAATTATGAACCATTCGCTATACAATGGCTCCATCTGCTGGTCATATAAATAACTGCATCAGGCCGCTCAGAGAGGTGTCACGTGACGACCAGCGTACATGCGAGAGGTGCGTGCCCTATAACCAATTAACTAGATTGAAGGCGAATATCACCGCAAACTATGCGCAGAGGGTGCTTAACTGGTATTCTACAATGTGTAACCAAAGAATAATGCCCGAGTGGCAACCTATACATTGATAGAAAGAAGTATCACGATACGAGGACTAACCGGGCAGGAAAGCCTGAGCTTACAGTTAGCAACACTAAACAGACAAAACACTACCAATCTATCCTTAGCAATGACAGTAAAAGATCAACAAAATACTGATTCTTACTTGTAAAGACGCACACAGAATAAAGCAGTTGTATCAAGGCGGGTTGCAAGTCCGTGCGGTTAATTTAAACTACTGGCAAAGTCTCGGACAGAATGCTACCAGCGTGCAGCGATCCTGAGTCACTTGTGATTGGCTAATAGTCCAGGTGAAGCGAGGCGTCTTCTAGTAGGAGGGAGAGAGAGTCACAGTAAAGTGTCTGATGCTTAGCGGCCACAAGGGGGCCTTTTTTACAGCCGCCCCCAGATTACTGAAGGGAATCTGCAGAAGAAGAAAAGGCGCCCACTCGTCCAGTAGTGGTCAGTCTGACAACTCTGGAAGCTGGATGAGTCGAGCCACAGGGCGGGTGTACGCCCGGTCTCCCACCTTCACTTCAGCAGATCGTACTTTACCGTCGAGGCCGGGGAAGACGCTGGTCACTGTACCCACTGGCCACAGTGAGCGAGGGAGCTGAGGGTCAATGATGAGGACCGTCTTGCCGATGTGCAGGTCTGGGTTTTCAGCATTCCACTTCTGTCGGGCCTGGAGGCTGGGCAGATAGAAACGGATAAAATGTTTCCAGAAGTGGTCAGCCAACAGCTGGCTATGGCGCCAACGCCTACTGCTCAGGAGCTCGGAGTCAGGATACACCACCTGCGGGAGAGAGGCATCTGGCCGCCCAATGAGCAGTGAGTTGGGAGTTATTGGATCAGGGTCGGCAACGTCCGCAGATGTGTAACCTAATGGTTTGGAGTTGAGAATCTCTTCAATCTCAACTAGTAGGGTTCTCAACACTTCATCTGTAACAAGCTGGGCTCCAAGGGTTACTTGCAGGGCTTGTTTTACTGAGCGTATCTCGCGCTCCCAGCAGCCGCCAAAGTGGGGGGCGTTAGGTGGATTAAACTTCCAGTCGATTTGCTGAGAGGCGAGTTGAGCTTTGATGTCTGGAGCAAGGTCAGCGAATGCTTCCCGGAGTTCTCGATTACCACCTCTGAAGTTAGTCCCCTGGTCTGAAATCAGCTCGAACGGCTTTCCTCTGCGGGCGATGAACCGTCTCAGGGCCATGAGGAATGAGTCGGTATTCAAACTGGAGAGCAGGTCGATATGCACGGCTCGGGTGGTCATGCATTTAAAGATTATTCCCCAGCGCTTTTCACTCCTCCTTCCAATCGCCACCGAGTATGGCCCGAAGCAGTCTACTCCTGCTGAGTAAAATGCTGGCTTGAAAAGTCGGACTCTGGATGGAGGCAGGTCTGCCATTTTAGGGATTTGTGGCTTTCCACGCCATTTCTGACACTCTTGGCACTTGCGCTGAAAGCGGCGGATAGCCTCTCGCCCTCCTGGTAGCCAATACTTGCGGCGCATCTCTGCGAAGACCCTCTCTGGGCCTGAATGGTGCAGCTGATAATCATACTCTTGGATGAGCAGCTGCGTGACTGGGTGTTTGGCATCCAGCACCACCGGGTGAACAGTTTCCGGTTCCAGCTGATTACTATGGCGCAGACGTCCACCAACACGGATGAGCTTGTCACTGTGGTCGAACTCTGGTGCAAGCTTGAGAAGTCTGCTGCTTTTGGCGACTGGTTTCCCTGACTGCAGCTGGGCATAGTCAATAGGAAAACTGTCTTGTTGGACCTGTTGTAGCAGAGCCAGCTGGGCTTGGCTGTAGCTTGTGACGTTGCCTGAGGCCGCCCCATGTAGAGTCTTTGTTGTGGCAGTCAGGAGGTCTCTGAAGGACGAGAACTGCTTAGCGTCCGGGAGATGACTTGGCGCGGTAGTGGTGAGGCCGCAGAAATGAGGTTTCTTGAGCTCTTCACCCTGCTCTGCCTCTTTCTGGATCTGAGGACTTTGTGGCCATTTGTCGGGGGCACAACACAAGAAGGTTGGGCCCTGCCCCCAGCGGCTGTCTGGTGTCAATGTGTCGAGAGGTTTGCCGCGTGTTATGTCGTCGGCAGGGTTCTGCGCAGAATCCACATACCGCCATGTATCGCCCTCAGTGAGATCCTGGATCTCTGCCACGCGTGTACCAACAAACACTTTGAATCGGCATGACTCCGACTGCAGCCACTGGAGCACGGTGGTAGAGTCCGACCAGAGCACCACCCGCTTGATGTGCAGTGTGAGTTCAGATTTGAGGATCTGAGCCATTTGTGCTCCGGTCAGAGCAGCGCATAACTCCAGGCGTGGGATTGACTGCTGCCTTTTTGGAGCAACTCTGGATCTTGCAGTGACAAAAGCTACTTGGACGACTCCATGAGGATTCTCGGTTCGGAGGTATGCCACAGAGCCATAGGCTCGCTCTGAGGCATCACAGAACACGTGGATCTCACGTTCACAGGTGGGAGAGTCTAACTCATGGCCAGTGTAACACCTCGGAAGTGCTATGCTCTGTAGATGAGGTAACTCGTCCTCCCACTCTCTCCATGCAGCTAGCAGGTGATCTGGCAGAGCAGGGTCGTCCCAGTCCCGCTTTTTGTCCCACAGGTGTTGGATGACAACTTTGGCTCTGGTGGTGTAAGGTACTAGAAAGCCAAGGGGGTCATATTGGCTTGCCACCACTTTATAGATGGAGCGCATAGTGACGACTTCTTCAGTGGCTAAAGCCTCTCGACACTTGAAGGACAGAGTGTCCTCTCGACAGTCCCACTGCAGGCCCAGGGCTGATTCTTCTTGGCCTGGGTGACCTTGGGCGATCCACTTTTCAGCACTAGCTGATCTTGCCTCAGCAGGGAGGTGACGGATGGTGTCTGGATGTGTACTGGCCCACTGGCGTAGCTCAAAGCCTCCCTCGGCAAGGAGAGTCTGCAGCTTGTCAATGATGGGCTTGGCATCTTCAACTGTAGGCACGCTTTGTAGACAGTTATCCACGTAGAAATGTCTTAACACAGAGTCTCTCACTGCATCAGCTGGCTGAGTATGGTCGGTGACGTGTTTCTGTAGGGCATATGTAGCACAGCAGGGGCTACAGGTAGTGCCGAAGGGAAGCACCTTCCACTGGTAGACTGTAGGTTGTTCATCACGCTTGAGCTCCCTCCAGAGGAAGCGGAGGAGAGGCTCATCCTCTTGAAGGAGCCTGACCTGGTGAAACATCCCCCGTATGTCACTGCTGAAGGCCACACAATGTTCTCTGAATCGCAGGAGAACTGAAAGGAGTGGTGGACCTAGGGTAGGACCAGGGAGCAGGAGTTTGTTCAAGTCAGCGGCGCTGTACTGGAAAGAGCAATTAAAAACCACTCTGTGCTTACCATTGTGCTCGACAATGTGGTGAGGGATGTACCAGCTGCTTGAGGTGTTCTCTGTGCCAGGGGGTAGTTTTGCCACATAACCAGCCTGTTCAAGTCTCTGGATCTCTGCGTTATAAACTTGGGCCATCTCAGGGTTCTTCGCCAGCCGCCTTTCCGTGTTCCGAAGCTGAGGAAGTACTGCCTCCTTTGGTGCGCAGAGCTGGGGAAAGTTTTTCACGCGGAGGAGAGGAGTAGCATAGCGGTGGACACCATTAACCTGTACTCGCACCGTCTGTTTATCCAAGCATTCAAGGGCCTCCTTGTCCTGCCGTGACCTCGTACTGGCCTTTTCGCTGCGCCATGGAAGGACGTCCAGCTGCCACAGCCTCTCAACATGCTGGTAGATGTCAGCCGGAGGTGCCCCAAAGGTGGTGAAAAGACAGCGTTGTTCGATTAGGTACTGCTTTAGATTATTGGTTGGACCTTGCAGCGTCCATCCGAGACGGGTGCGGACAGCAACCGGTGCACCAGGGGGACCAAAGATGACTGGCTCAACTGGAGTCACCAAATGAGGGTGGTCTGAGCCAATGAGCAGTAGTGGGACAATGTCCTTGAATGAAGGGATAGAAAGTTTCTTCAAATGTCTGTATTTACTCTGCAGTGCTTTGAAGGGATACGTGTGCTGGCCTAGCCCGAGCTTGGGTGCGGTAAAGGCTCCTTGGATGTTGTATACCATGGCTGGAGAACAGGCTGGAGAAATGCTAAATGAAACAGCCGCCCCATGAAGCGTCTGCAGCTCCTGTCTAACTGTACGCAGGGGCAAGTCCTCGGGCTGGCCTTCAAGTCCCAGTTGTTGGACAGCCGGTTGGAGGAGCAGGGTGCGCTCGGAGCCGTCGTCTAGCACAGCGTATGTCTCTAGAGTTTGGTCACCATGGCGGAGGATAACTTTACTGACCTTGAGAAGCACACGATGGCCCTGCGGTGGCTTGCCAATGTATAACACTTGGTCTGCACTTGGTATGGACAAAGGTTTGCTTTCACTAGACTTCACCTGGTCAGGCCTTCTCTCGCTGACATCGTGCAGAGCAAGCAGGTGTCTGCTGTTGCATGTTTTACAACACATCTTCAGATCACATTCAGCTGATCTGTGTTCTCGGCCGCATCGCCAACATCGGTTGTTGTCCTGAATCCAGTTACGTTTCTGGGTGGCGCTGAGCAGTTTGAAATTTGCGCAATTATTCAGAGTGTGCTTGTAGTTCTCACAGAATGGGCAGAACTTCTTTGCATCTAGACTGGTTGGAGGGGTGAATTTGGCCGACTCCCTAATCGATTTGGGTTCAGCCCCCAGCATGAGGACTGAGGCCTTAGGTGACGACTTGACAGTACTCCTGATATCTTTGGGCTTAGATCCAGTGTCCTTTCTCAAGCGATACTGTGCTATATCCTCCTGGATCTGGAGCTCGTATTCCAACCAATCTGCCAGGTCCAGAAGAGTGGGGATAGGAATACGGAGCGGGTGGATGTAGCGCCTGAAACTGGACCTCAGGTCGTGCGGTAGCTTGCCCAGTAGACGGGTGACATGAGAACCACAGTCCAGCTCAACTTGCCCCTTTAAACCGAGCTGCTCCAACATGCTCACCAGTGATCTGACGTTCAGGGCGAACAACCTAAATGACTTGATGTCTCCACTCTGAATGTTGGGGCCGTCCATCAATTCAGCAATACGCTGAAGGGCGAGTTGGTGTGGTTGCCCGTACTGCTGGTTTAAAGCTGCCATAGTGTCAGTGAAGGGGTAGTCTGAATTGCTATAGGAATCTGCCACCAACAATGCTTCCTCCAGCTTCAGATGATCCACTAATATCTGGAACTTGAAACGTTCAGTGGCATCCCTTGGAAGGAGATTGTCTAGGGCAATACGGAGTCTTGCAAAGTCTCTTGGGTTAGGACGGTTGAAGTTTGGGATTGTAGGAGTGGGCCCTCTGTATGTTCTTTCCTGTCCACCAGGGGGAGTCACTGAGCGTCGGCGTCTGGGCTCGTGCCGAGGTGAAGGGGGTCTACGTCTCTCACGCTGGTCTGGAGAGTAGCTGTAACGGCGTGCAGGAGAGTAGTCACCTCGGCATGATGGTTCTCTGTATTCTCTGGAGGAATAACAAGAGTCTCTGTAGCTGGCGTAGCGCTCAGGTGAGCGGCGGTGGCTGCACTGCTCATAATTATAATGAGAACTGTAGCGCCCTTCTCTGGATTCATCGCTTCGTCGCGAGGCCTGGTGCTTGGTGCGTATTGGATCGGGAGAGCGCTTAGGTGAGGGAGAGTCATACCTGGTTGATTCCCTGTAGTCCTTTGTCTCTCTACTGTGACCATGACGCCTATCAGAGGACCGTTGTGGTGGTGTCTCTCTGTCCCGGAAGTAGACTGATTTATACTGGGTTGAAGCACCTCCATAATCCAGCCCTTCTCGGCAAAGTCTATCTCTGGCAGCTACAGTACGTAGCTCTGAACGGGACTTGCTGGGCTCCGCTCTGGCTCTGAGCTGTTCGTTCTGTAATTTTAATTCCTTCATTGATGCCAGAAGATCTTCCCTTTCTCGCTCTAGTAGGCGGCACTCCCTTCTCCACTCATCTGCAGAAGATTCCCCTTTATCAGTGACTGACCATCGCACTGGGCTGTGGTGCAGCTGACCTTCTGGGGTTGCAGAGCGTGAATCAGATCTACTGTGGTCCTCTTCGTCTAGCCGCTCTCTGGACGGTGACTCAGAAGGCTTCTTGGTTTGACATCTGGTCGGGAGATCAGATAAGTCATAATCTTGCAAGTAGTTAGGGAGGGACCGCTGCCTCCTACATCGAGCACTAGACTCTTTATCCGAGGTGGTAGACATCTTGCTCCGCTGCAGGCTCTGGATCCGGCTCGAAGGACCACTTTTGTAGAAGAGGACTGGCTTCTTTGATTCAGAGAGTGTGAGGATCGTTAAGTAGAGCTCACAGCGGGTGATCGGTCAGAATCACGCAAGATTTCTTCATTGGAAGTATTTATTGAATTGACAACTGCATGGCTGAATATGTACAGTGAGGAGTGGTTCTGAACAAATAAAGAAATAAAACAAACATAATTAGTTGGATGCAAATGAATGGTTCTCATGCAACAAACCTCTATTTGTATTAACTGCATCCTATTCTAATAATGTAGCAGAAATAAATACAATTATATTTTAACATGGCCAAAACTAGCATTAAAGAATGAAAAGGGCTGTACTGTAGGTCTAAGCAGCTACAACTATAACAATGAGTAATTATGAACCATTCGCTATACAATGGCTCCATCTGCTGGTCATATAAATAACTGCATCAGGCCGCTCAGAGAGGTGTCACGTGACGACCAGCGTACATGCGGGAGGTGCGTGCCCTATAACCAATTAACTAGATTGAAGGCGAATATCACCGCAAACTATGCGCAGAGGGTGCTTAACTGGTATTCTACAATGTGTAACCAAAGAATAATGCCCGAGTGGCAACCTATACATTGATAGAAAGAAGTATCACGATACGAGGACTAACCGGGCAGGAAAGCCTGAGCTTACAGTTAGCAACACTAAACAGACAAAACACTACCAATCTATCCTTAGCAATGACAGTAAAAGATCAACAAAATACTGATTCTTACTTGTAAAGACGCACACAGAATAAAGCAGTTGTATCAAGGCGGGTTGCAAGTCCGTGCGGTTAATTTAAACTACTGGCAAAGTCTCGGACAGAATGCTACCAGCGTGCAGCGATCCTGAGTCACTTGTGATTGGCTAATAGTCCAGGTGAAGCGAGGCGTCTTCTAGTAGGAGGGAGAGAGAGTCACAGTAAAGTGTCTGATGCTTAGCGGCCACAAGGGGGCCTTTTTTACATAAATACTATGCAAAATGACAAAATAATTCATCAGAATACTTACCAAAAGTTGCTCCTGCTCACGCTCTCCGTCTTTGCAAGATTCGGTGATTCAGATTTCCCTTTGCATAAATACTTGTAGACTTAAAACTGTCAGACAGGTTGCTCACATCACATGTACGTCGTCAAGCTCAGTCTGAGGCTGCGCAGTACGCTCAGCCATCAGGAAGTGAGTGCTTCTAATTGACTTTACCTTTCTCTGTGGAAGTCTATGGGGTCGCTGTGTCCATTTCTTTTACTGTCTATGTTTGAAACTAGGCTCTGGCTCCGAACCAGCACCAGCACTTGGTGGAAAAGGGATAACTATGCTTTCAAGTGAAAAATTCGTTGAGTGGTGTCCTTCTTGCCGAGAGGACCCTCGAAGACGTTCGATCAGTACTGTGCTCTCCTTCCTGCAAGATGGGTTGGGGTGAAGGCTCAAAGTGTATGCTGCCGCGATTGCAGCACATCACGATGCAGTTGATGGTAAAACTTTGGGGAAGCACAATCTGATCGTCAGGTTCCTGAGGTGAGCGAGGAGACTAAATCTTCCTTACTCTCACTCTTTACCCTCTTGGGACTTGTCTCTGGTGCTTATGGCACTTCAGAGAGCAGCCTTCGAACCTCTGAAGCTAGCGGAGTTGTACTCCTGACTGCATTGGCTTCCATCAAGAGAGTAGGGGACCTGCATGAATTTTCGGTTGACGAATCGTGCCTAGAATTCGGCCGGATACGCACCCAAGGTTCCCACCACTCTCTTTAGGGACCCTTTTATCCTTTTATAGTAATACCTTGTGGGGAAAATGTTTGGTCCCCACAAGGAAAACAGCTTATAAATCATATTTAGTGATATTTTTTGAAAATGTAAAAATGCAGAAAGGTTTCTTTGATGGGTAGGTTTAAAGAATAGAATACAATTTGTACAGTAATAAAATAATTATGTCTATGGAAAGTCCCAATAAAACATGAAAACCCAACTGTGTGCGTGTGTGTGTGTGTGTGTGTGTGTGTGTGTGTGTGTGTGTGTGTGTGTGTGTGTGTGTGTGTGTGTGTGTATGTGAAATGTATCCACATTCACATCTATATGTGTCTTTAATTGCTCTGTAGAAACTGCTTCACCCTTGGCAGAGTTCATGGACAACAGTCCAACAGATATGAAAGGTATGTGCATTTTACTGGGTTTGGCTGACATTACAATAAAAAATGCAATCATTTACTCATTTACTTTAACTAATGGTACTATTTTATATCGCAAGTCTTATATTTTGTGGTAATATTATATGAAAAACTATTAGTGTCTCAAGTAAAGTTTTCAGAATTATGTTTTTGGATTTTTATTCTAAAATAAATCACCACTCTCTCTTTAATATCATTCAGAATGTGAGGAAAAAAAAGAACTGCTCTTTGATCATGTTTCAGCTGTTCATGTGGATGGTGAGATTAAAGGTAAGAGACATTATATATATATATATTATGTTATAGCCTTATTCCAAAATGGATTAAATTAATTATGTTAATCAAAATTCTCCAAACAATACCCCATAATGACAATGTGAAAGAAGTTTGTTTGAAAATGTATTAAAAAAAATAATAATCACATGTGCATAAGTATTCAGAGCCTTTGCCATGACACTCAAAATTGAGCTCAGGTGCATCCTGTTTCCACTGATCATCCTTGAGATGTTTTCTGGTGTTGGGGATTGCCCCACTTAATGCCTGTTCTTAACCACTTCACTTCAACACTTTGATCAGAGAGGAGGAGTCATTAGATTTCATTTCCACCTTTTATTTGTCCAAATTTCAACCTTGTACACATGGCAGTATACAACTGAGGTAGTTTCTGTAATAAACAAATTAAACATAAGTAAAAAACTAAATGTCAAACTTAAATGTCAACATACTGTTGTGACAAAACAGCAAATTACAAATTAAACAATATGAACTATTAAATATTAAAGCAGCACTAGGTAACTTTTCAACCTTTATAATATATTTTCAAACCTCTTGTGATGATACATCGACTTACAATAGGTTGAATGACACGTCTGCCATAGCCTGACGGGGTCTGTATCGTTTTTAATCGTACTTTTAAACTTCGGGTTTCGGGTAGTAACCCGAGAAAAAAAAGAACTACAAAATTCGACTGCTTTGCGGCAAATACGTCACTTCCACCACCACCCCCACTTCCTTAAATTCGGACGTGCGAGCCCAAATATCGTTTGTTTGCCGAATGTTATAGTCATGGCCGAAGCAGCACAGAAAATTAAGAAAGCAAAGGTTTTGTCGGAGGAAAGCAAAAAGAGGAAACGAGAAAGTGATCGGATTAAAGGCAGGACGAGGATCAACATTGGGCCAGCGTTTGCTCGTTGCCGTGAGCTGGAGGAGGAGGGGCTACATTCTTGCAAGTAAATACGTAAGATGTACAAAATCATATTTTAGGATGCCTAACATGTCTGTGATATTGGTTTATTTGTCTTGCCTCAAGCTATAATGCAAATCGATTTTTCAAATTTGCAGATTCATCTAGGGTAGCTTGATATTATTATATTGACGATATATGGTTATTACCTACCACTCAAAAATTGAATTGAAGTATCATATAGATTCCGTAAAACGGTAACCAATAAACTAGGCTACTATAATGACGCTGGCTTGTAAACGTGAGCATCGCGATCATTTGGCGTTTGAAAAAAATAAAACCCATGAAATGATATTCATATGACATGACATGCTGAAACATATGCCACTGTACCTGGGATGAAGACATTTCACACGCGACGCAAGCAGAACACCTGCATGTGAACTCCATAGACAGGTGAACTCCTCCCGCAGTGTTCAGGGCTATCATAGTTGTCATGTCAACAAATGCACGTGCGATGCATCCACTGATGTAGAGTAACAGTTTACGACAGTAGTAGAGGACAATACTGTTTCCCAACTGTAGGGGGACCCCGAGAGCAAAAAATACCTAGTGCTGCTTTAAACGATATCAAAAGCAAAAGGTGTGAATAAGAAAAAAACAGAATAAAAACAGAATATAAAAGAGCATATATACAACTTAAGGGATGTTATAGCATCCTCATTATGGTATTAAAGTAGCCTGGTTAAAACCAGACAATTCTCAGTAGTAACTGAGTTATGGTCTGGCAAAGCTTCATAGACAAATCATTTCCAAAGGGGCGTCACCAACGGGCGTCGCTCAAATGCCTCTCGGCGCAATTGGATAGACCTAAAACCAATCAGAGCGATGAGGGAGATGACGTATGCAGAGCGACGGAGAAACATCTGAGACTCTGGCCGTTTCTCAATATGCGTTCTTGTCTGTACTTGTGTTCTCAAATAGGAAATGTCCCCGGTTTCCATTTCAGAAATCTGGTCACTTTACCTAAACCACATATTAATGTTTAATATATTATTTTTTAAAATGTAAACGAAAAGAGGCAGGGTGTTTTATACTTCGTTTTATTATAAATATATAAGATAACCAATGTAGGCCTAGCTATGCGTTGCCTGAACCACATTTGTGTGGCTATTATTATGTTTAATTATTTTTAATTTTTTTTATGAAATGAGGCAGTGGTGTTTTTTATGACATATTTCGTAAGCAAACTTCTGACTTGCTTCCGTGACTTACCAAGTTTGACTCCGGAGAATGAACTCCCGAGGACGGGAGGAAACTAGTCCGCCTAGTCTGCTAATGGACAAGCAGCGTTCTTGACAGTATCACTCAGTATATATTTGTATATGTAGTGCAGGCAATGCATATTATCTTCAATGCATGTTTATAACAAAACGAAATATAAAAAACCCAGCCTCTTTTCGTTTACATTTAAAAACACACATACACACACACACACACACACACACACATAATATAGGCTATGATTATCACTGTAATAAATTAAATATGACACAAAACACAACCCAGTCTCTTTTTGTTAAATGTCAGTTTATGTGTGATCATCCATAGCAATCATAAAAGTATAAGTAAAAGGTATAAGAAGCTATACAATAAATAAAGCAATTCAGTCAAAGTCAGCGCTAGGAGACTACAACGGTAAAGTTTAATATCTTAAAAATATAAAGTTATGAAACTTCACTTTGCCCTCAGACAAAACGATCTGTCTAGGAACAAATTATAGATTAATGAGAGCAAAGATCAGCCGTTAGATCTACACAAGACGAGACGGTTTAACCACTACAGAGACATCAGAGCCAGCGGCAGACGGCAGAAGGACTGGCCGAGGAAAGGCGCCTCTCGGCGGGCTCAATGATCAATTGGCGCTCACAACTCCGAAAACGGCAGATAACATTTTAAAAAAGGCGCTCTCTTTATAAATAAACCACATATTTGAGCTTTAAACAACTACATTCACGCCTGAAAAGGACTTAAAACTATATTTTGTAAAACATTAACACTACCAGAGGACTCTCGCTAAGACCCATTCGTTTAGCCACCAAAGGGCCAAGCTGGTATCAGACTTTTGCCGAATCCAGTCGGTAAGACAGCGATAACATCTTTTTTTAGATATGAAGGCTTCGAGTGTTGTTCTTTGCTCGGGTTTTAACGAAAAGGAAAAGTTTAAATCGCTTAAAACAGACGCGATAGCTGATTCGAACGAGTGATGCTCCACAGTAGCGGCAAATCTGCTTCAATGTCAATGTCGTCAACGTCTAAAGCCCGCCCCAACGTTTCTGATTGGTGCCGCGATTTCTAGGGTTTAGAAATGGGTTTGAATGGACTCTTTGCCAGACTACTTGCAGAGCAAATCTAAATTTGCCGGAAGTTGTCTGGGTTTTCCCAGGCTAGTATTAAAGTATAACAAATATAGAATATCTTATACAGAATCATAAACATAGTTAAATGACATATGGCCAACCAATACTAGTAAGATAAGCCGCAATGCTAGCGGCACTTTCACATGCGTTTTTGACATGGCGAACTAATAATCATAAAAATCACGAAACACCTGCGACTTACTGGCTTAATGTTAGAGACAGTCTCAGCAGTCCAATCATTCAGTATTATAAACATAAAGTCAGGAAATAAACTTACTGCGTCAGAAACTTTTGCCCTGCACTCAGAGATGCTGCATAGTTGGAAAATGTGTCATATTCTGACAGCTCCATATACGTAACAGAGAATGCATCACTTACGCCAAGACCGTTTCCACTTGAAATTTCAAAGTATTTTACATAATACATACTTAACAGATATAAAATACAGCATCATATAATACTGAAAGACATATAGAATTCACAAAAATTGGAGTCCACCTGTGGTAAATTCAGTTGATTGGACATGATTTGGAAAGGCACACACCTGTATATATACACTCTAAAAAAAAGGTTCTATATGGCACCAAAAATGGTTCTTGGCTCGTAATCATAGGGGAACCTTTTTTAGTGCTATATAGCACTAATTTCGGTGCTTCAGTGGTTCTTCAGCGGTTCTTCAGAGGTGCTATATAGCACCTTAGTCAAAGAACCGGTGAAGAACCTCTGAAGAACCGCCTACGCAAAATTGGTGCTATATAACACTAAAAAAGGTTCCCCTATGATTACGAGCCAAGAACCATTATTGGTGCCATTTAGAACCTTTTTTTTTTTAGAGTGAAGGTCCCACAGTTAACAGTGTATGTCAGAGCACAAACCAAGCCATGAATTGTTTGTAGACAAGCGAGACAGGATTGTATTGAGGCACAGATCTGGGGAAGGGTACAGAAAAATGTCTTCAGCATTGAAGATCCCAATGAGCACAGTGGCCTCCATCATCTGTAAATGGAAGAAGTTTGGAACCACCAGGACTCTTCCTAGAGCTGGCAGCCCAGCCAAACTGAGTAAAAGGCACATTACAGCCCACCTGGAGTTTGCCAAAAGGCACCTGAAGGACTCTCAGACCATGAGAAACAAAATTCTCTGGTCTGATGAAACAAAGATTGAACTCTATGACCTGAATTGTTAGCGTCATGTCTGGAGGAAACCAGGCACCCCTCATCACCTGGCCAATACCATCCCTACAGTGAAGCATGGTGGTGGCAGCATCATGCTGTTTGGACGTTTTTCAGCAGCAGGAACTGGGAGACTAGTTAGGATTGAGGGAAAGATGAATGCAGCATGAAAACCTGCTCTAGAGTGCTCTGGACCTGGAGTGAAAGTTCATCTTCCAACAGGACAACGACCCTAAGCACACAGCCAAGATAACAAAAGAGAGGCTACAGGACAACTCTGTGAATGTCCTTGAGTGGACCAGGCAGAGCCCAGACTTGAACTTGATTGAACATTTCTGGAGAGATGTGAAAATGTCTGTGCAACGCTCCCCATCCAACCTGCTGGAACTTGAGAGGTCCTGCAAAGAAGAATGGGAGAAACTGCCCAAAAATAGGTGTGCCAAGCTTGTAGCATCATACTCAAAAAAAACTTGATGGTGTAATTGGTGCCAAAGGTGTTTCAACAAAGTATTGAGCAAAGGTTGTGAATACTTATGTACATGTGATTTTTTTTTTTTTTTTTTTTTAATACATTTGCAAAGATTTCAAACAAACTTTTTTTCACATTGTCATTATGGGGTATTGTTTGTAGAATTTTTAGGAAAATAATGAATTTAAACCATTTTGGTATAAGGCTGTAACATAACAAATTTACAGTATTTTTTAATTTTAATTTTTTGCTGTGAATACTTTCCGGATGCACTGTACAAATGTCTATCATATTTTAATATTTGTAACAAAAATCAATAATTTAATTTCCAGTACACTCTAAAAAGTTAAAAATTCTAATTTATTGATGTAATTAAACTATTGTTTTTAATTTTATGTTCTGTTGTTAGAATGTTAAGCATTACATTAAATTAAAGGTAGGGTAGGCAATTTCAGAGATGCTAGCAATAGCGAGCTAGCTTTGAAAGCATAAGATCCCACCCTCCCTTCAGAGCGTCTCCAAAGCCACGCCAAAACACATGAACACGCACAGCAGAGAGCAACAAAAGCGCATAACATTTCAACAATAATGAACATAATTAACTTACAGAGCTACCACCTGACTGCTGCAGATTCATTTCAGAGTTTATAGTGTTGACATAGAACACATAAATCAGAGTATGAGGATGTAAACGGCTCTGGGCATAACGTCACGGGTTGTCATCTCATGATTATGGTTATGATGGCATGAACGCAGCATAAGCTAGTTATTTTGGTTCAGGAGGAACTGTAAAAGACGGCTGCTGTTTGTTTTTGGCACTCATGGCTGTCTGCCCATAACTCTGCATAGCCTTACGGATCGCGCTGATGACGTGTGATGTCTAGTAGGGAAATACATATGCTGACAGGCAGGAAGGACATTGTATAATTGCATTCAGACCGAATCTTCCACAGAGGATACAGTAGGCCTATATGTACATGTTTTAATATTTTGACCACTTCTATTATTGATTGCTATCATGATGTGAAGAGAGTTTCAACCAGTATAACAAAAAGTGTTTATAAAAAATTGCCTACCCTACCTTTAATTTTGTTTAATTTGAACTCAAATTTCTGCATTACTCAAGTAGTTGGAGCGACTACATTTTTTTGAGTACTCAACGTAAAAAATTATGTTTGCAACAAATGTTTAAGTTCCTCTAAATAATTTAATTCCAAAGTTGTCATAACTCAAAAATGTTGATGAAAAATGTGTTGTTGTTGAGCCAGCTCATTATTTTTAGTGTACATTACTCTTATAAATAAAAGTTCCAAAGGGTTTTCAGTGATAAAGAGAACCAAATAATATTTAGTGATCAGTTCTTAAAAGAGCCATTTTCTTAGTGCAAAAAACATTTTAATAAACTAAAGAACCTTTTTTGCACTATAAATAACCTTTAGTGCAATGAAAAGATTCCACTGATTTCATCTATGGCAATGAATAACCTTTATTTTAGGAGTCAGAATTAAAATACAGAATTATAATAATGTTTCTCAGCAATAATTACACAATCTCAGAAATCAGTTATCACAAATGACTCTCACAATTTTTCTCTTGAAGATGAAGACTCCCCAGCATCAGAAGCTAATGGCCTGACTTCCTTTAAAGGTATTTAAATTACACTATTTTAAAGGTGTTCTGTGCTTTTTATTACTTGTTCTTAAAAGTCATACCTCTTGGTATTAAAAAGTGTTTCACACTAATCTTGATTTAACATCTTTAAACTCTGGGTCATAAATGCTTTATTAAATATGCATGCACGTTGTACAATCATAAAAACATAGTAACCTCACAAATAGTAATAACAATTATGATCCCTGTAGATATGCAAATAAAAAAAGTCCCATCCAGGGTTTATAAATGTACAGTGTGAAATCTTGAAATCTGCGATTAACAGTTTTAGACTCTAGATTAACAATTTCAAGTGTGATAAATGTATTGTCATGTTTCTGCCTCTCCAGGACTCTGAACCATTATTTCAGCAATCAACATCATGATGGAGTTTCGATATTTGCACTGATGCAGCTAAACGACATATGCTTATATTAAAAAAGATTGCATTAGCACTGCGCTTTGTCTAGTAGCAGTTGCACTTTTGTATACTTTTAAGGGCTGTTTACAGCTTGAGTAGATGTAGAATTGAACTGCAGTGTTGTGGAGACAGCATACTTAAATTAAAACAGTGGTTGTAACAGGAGACGAATAACGGACAGAAAGAAATGACAATTATCAGAAATAATCAAGTAACTGTATCTCTAAGCCAGTTTGTTTAATTTGTTACTTGCAAATACAAATATTACAATACACAACACCACATAAAACAAATATTGATTGTAATAAATCTATAGTATTATTTTCTTGTTATAATTTATTTGCATATTGAATAACATTTTATTTTTCTCTACTGTATGAGTGCCACCTGCTTAAAAATCATCTTGGTTACGTATGTAACCCTGGGACCCTGAAGGCAAGGTGGTTTTGCCAAGAGAAAGACACATGCTGAAGAGACTTACAGTGGAAATACACATGTGGAGGTTGCTCAGAGGGGGAACCACATGGAGGCACCTAGCCTAACACGAGGGCTGACCAAGTGGTCATGCAGACCGACCCGGTCCTCCTTACTGGCCACTGGGAGCGAGTACACGAGAGGACACTGGCTCTACACAGAGATTATAAAATCTCACAAATGTGTTTGGTGTCGCCCAGCCTGCAGCTCTGCATATGTCTGTTAGTGAGGCGCCATGCGCTAGAGCCCAAGAGGAAGCCGCATTCCTGGTCATTGGCAGTCCTTGAACCTGACCTTGAGTTAGCCTGCCCAAATTCCAGGCATGCTTCGTCAACTGAAAATGCCTGCAGGTCCCCTATCCTCTTGAAGGAAGCCAAAGCAATCAGGAGCACCGCCTTCATAGAGAGGTATTTAAGCTCAACTGACTGCAGTGGCAGGCCCCAAGAGGGTAGGCTATCTGTAGAGGACGAGGTGGATTTAACCTCCTCACCCCTCTAAGGAACCTGATGACTAGGTCATGCTGTCCTACCATTTTTTTTAATCCACAAGGTTGTGGTGCGCAGAGAACGCAGCCACATAAACCTTCATGGTGGAAGGAGACAGCTTTTGTTCCAACCCTTCTTGGAAGAAGCAGAGCACAGACCCGATCAAGGAATTTTCTGGGATCAGGTGCCCGCGGGTGCCCCGTCTTAGAGAAAGGAGATTCTTCCTCAGAGCAATTGACCAGGGAGGGACTGTTGCGAGGAGCACCAGTTCGGAGAAGCAAGTCCGGCTGGGCCAATGCGGCAGAACTAAAAGGACCTGCTACTCGTCCTCCCTGATCTTGCACAGAACCTGTGCGAGAAGGCTCACTGGGGGAAACCAAGCGGCAACCTCCCCCAGTTTCTCTTGAAGCCAATATGGAAGTGACTTAAACTGCAATTCATCGACTGGCCGCTAGAGACAGGATCCAGATGGGAGCACAATCTCCACCCACTCCACCTGTTAGCTCCTCTTTGCCCATTTCCAGTTATCCGGGAGTGACACGTGGTGACGCACTGCCAAGATGGCAAAGGCCACACTTTAGGCTTCAGAAACGCTCTTAAGAAACCTATGGGTGACATCATGGACACTACGTCCATATTCGTTTTACAGTATATGGGGGAAACGCATACTTGCGTAGGCCCAGCGGCCAGGTGTACGCTAGTGCATCTGTGCCGAGGGTCTCCTCGGTCAGGGAAAAATACCAGTGGCTATGGGAATCGTCTGGGGAGGCAAACAGATCTACCAGTGTGTCGCCGAACTGTTCCCAAATCAGCAGAACCGCTTGGGGATGGAGTCTCTGGAGGAATCCAGCCCACCTTGTGATGCGGCAATCGACATGGTGTCATCCGCCGGCACCCCGAATGAGACGCTGGGCCCTCCACGAGACGGACCAGCGACCGCATCCAGCAACACCACGGGTTGCAATGCGCCAGAGGGGGGTGTGGCCAGAGGAAGATTCATCGGGTTGTTCCACACGTCACCCTCAGATCACCCTGGCCACCAGCCAATGTATACCCTCTCGCAGTGGAAAATGATTGGGGTGTGGCGGAGGGGACTCTACCTTTACGAAGGTCATTGAGTCTGGAACGCAGCATTGCAATGGTCATGTTCCCGCAGTGAGAACATGAGTCATCCACAAACTCTGCCTCACCATGCGAGGCAGCACTCGTGTCTCTGTCATTGTTGATCCAGAGGATGAGGAAGACCATGATGATGGCCCCCTGACAATATGGCTTCTGCGGTGCCTGCTCTCCATCAGCATGACTACCTGTAATACATTTAAACAGATTAAGGCGTTTTACAATTCATGTCAGCATTCCATTTTTTGACATATTTTCATATGTTTACAAAATAGTGTTCCTGGGGGATCGTTCCTGTAATAAGAGCACTGTCCTTCGCTAGAAGCATCTGCAAAATACCTAAATGCAGATGTGATTATTGTAAATCCTTTTTTGAAAGTGTCTCGGGCACAAACGCTCAATAAAGCAGCGCATTTCTTTAAAGTTTACTTTTTCAAGATACTACTATAATATAAATGCATACATACATTTCATACAATTTCTATTTGGGGGCATAAAGGTTTAGTTTACCCAAACATAAATTCAGTCATTATTTACTCGCCTTCACGCTGTTCAATCCTGTGTTTTTCTTCTTTTTTTCTTTTTTTTACACAAAAGGTGATTTTGGTCAAGTCCTACTGGTTTCTTCATTCAGTATCAGTTAATGGAGCCAGACTTCCACTTGCTTCATGACATTATTTGATGATCCTTTTGAAGCTTCTGAAAGTCTGGGTCAATTTTATGCAAAGAAACCAGCAGAACAAACTTGACTAAAATCACATACCCAATGTCTTTTGGTCTTTTTGTAGATGCTCTCGCTGGCTCTGGGCTCACTGAGGATGAAGAGAGCACAGCAACATCCAGGCCAGATGAGGCAATAAGGGCAGGTGGAGTGATGGAGGGTCTCATTCATTTTCAGGATGCTGCTGTGGCTCCCCATCCTCAGTGCTCAAACCAGTCTCCAGACATTTCAGATCCTACAAAAATGCACAAACATAATACAAAAGCAGTCATTTTAACAGCACACTGTCATTTGATTTCTTTACTAGAAGTAACAAAATTATCTTAATTTATTTATTGTTTCAGGTTTTCCCTTTTTTTCCAGTTTTGCAGGCCCTGGTCTACCATAAAAGCACTGCAGCAAATGCACAGACATCAATAATCAGAAAAGTGCTGTAACAACTCTTATTGTTACAATATTTAAATAATTAAATTACAATAATTAAAAAAAACTACAACTTAAGATTTAATAAGATATTTTATTAATTTCTGTAGTATACTCACTCAAAACCTTTGGCAGCATTCTGCTTCATGAGCAACTCGCCACCGGATAAACATGCGTGTCATATGTCCCTGTAAAATCCAGATTAGATTCACGTTACTTCTGTGATTTATGTGTTCAAACACACGTGTGTCATCTTTCCCTGTAATATCAGACAAGATTCACGTTACTTCTGTGATTTATGTGTTCAAACACACGTGTGTTCATCTGTCCCTGTAACATCAGACGAGATTTGCGTTACCTCTGTGATTTATGTGTTCAAACACGTGTGTTCATCTGTCCCTGTAACATCAGACGAGATTTGCGTTACCTCTGTGATTTGTGTTCAAACACACGTGTGTTCATCTGTCCCTGTAACATCAGACGAGATTTACATTACCTCCACCATCAACCAGCCAGTGCCCCATTACTACCACTAGGCCCCCTGTACCACCACCATCAACCAGCCAGTGTCCCATTACTACCACTAGGTCCCCTGTACCACCACCATCAACCAGCCAGTACCCCATCACTACCACTAGGCCCCCAGTACCACCACCATCAACCAGCCAGTGCCCCATCACTACCACTAGCCTAGGCCCCCTGTACCACCACCATCAACCAGCCAGTGCCCCATCACTACCACTAGCCTAGGCCCCCTGTACCACCACCATCAACCAGCCAGTGCCCCATCACTACCACTACCACTAGGCCCCCTGTACCACCACCATCAACCAGCCAGTGCCCCATCACTACCAATACCACTAGCCCCCCTGTACCACCACCATCAACCAGCCAGTGCCCCATCACTACCACTAGGCCCCCTGTACCACCACCATCAACCAGCCAGTGCCCCATCACTACCACTAGGCCCCCTGTACCACCACCATCAACCAGCCAGTGCCCCATCACTACCACTAGGCTCCCTGTACCACCACCATCAACCAGCCAGTGCCCCATCACTACCACTAGGCCCCCTGTACCACCACCATCAACCAGCCAGTGCCCCATCACTACCACTAGGCTCCCTGTACCACCACCATCAACCAGCCAGTGCCCCATCACTACCACTAGGCCCCCTGTACCACCACCATCAACCAGCCAGTGCCCCATCACTACCACTACCACTAGCCCCCCTGTACCACCACCATCAACCAGCCAGTGCCCCATCACTACCACTAGGCCCCCTGTACCACCACCATCAACCAGCCAGTGCCCCATCACTACCACTAGGCCCCCTGTACCACCACCATCAACCAGCCAGTGCCCCATCACTACCACTAGGCCCCCTGTACCACCACCATCAACCAGCCAGTGTCCCATTACTACCACTAGGCCCAATGTACCACTTACCCCCACTGTCAAGGACCCACCGTCTGCCACGCTGCAACCTGGTGCAATGTGTGGAAACCCTTCAGAAGCTTCAGAAGCTATTCAACCGCCCCCCCCCCCCCCCCCCCCCCCTCCATTCAGTCATAGAGGCATGAATCACAAGGTATTGCATCAAACACTGCAAGAAAGATAAATGTCAATGCTATGGTTTAAGTATTTTATTTTTTTTGTGTGTGTGGTTATAATTTCTCTCCCCATCCCCGCCATTTTACAGAAATAACACATAAAATGACCTTATTCAACTGGACCTAACAAGAACTCATCAGCAGCTCTACTTTAGGAACAAAATTACTTTCTATAAGAAGGTACAAACGGCGTTCTCACAAAAGGGGTACAACTTATCAAGTGAGAGAATTTGAAAAAAACTAGCAAAAATGTTAACAACTTATAAGCGCATAAAGGACAGACGGTGTGCAACTGGTGAGGGGAAACACACCTGGTTGTACTATACAGTAAGTTTAAAACCGCATTATATAACTTATTTACAAGTATCTAAAATAACATTGTCATGTCTCATGTCTTTTTCAGTGTACATTTGACATGCCTTTTTTCCTCCCCACAGCTAATGGTTGAGTTATTTGGGTCATCTGGGATTAGTACTGCACCACCTGGCACGATATTCTCGACTCCTCTTGGTTTCGAAGAGGCATCCCAAAACAGGCCCACAACTCCTCCTCAAGACCAGCCAACAGGTGCTGTCATGGATGAACAACCTGGAACCTCTGCCGTGCAAAATGCAAACCTCACCAGCAGGCAGAGGAGACCACAACCATCTCAATTTCTGGAGTCTTATGAAGCACGTGCAGAAAGAAGGACTGCTGTGCTTGAGTCCCTGGTGAGGCCAGACCTGGAGAGATGGAGGCGACTAAAGGAACGTCGTAGACAATCTTTTGAAAAAAAGATGTTGAGTAGCTTGGGAACAATTGTGAAAAAAATGGGAAAACGACAAGATGAGATTATACAGCTTTTACAAAACCAACACGAAACTCAATAAAATTATCATTTAAAGCTGTAAACGCCTTCTCTTTTGAGTTACACCTTTCCCCAAATTCTAAACTTCAGAATGAACGTTTTACATGACAGATGTTTTTTTTTTTAAACGCTCCGCCAAGTTACACCATCTCTAATGATAAACAAATTCAATCAAGTATTTATTTGTGAGTTAATTTAATATACATTTCTCTTCATTTCAACACAAATCCTGCCATTTATCTGTTACACACTTTTTGCGCATGTTAAACGTCATTTATAACTGCTAAAGTTACAAAGTGAAAAGTACTTTTACAAGATAATTGCACTGAAACGACTGCATGTTGGTAACATTCAATCTATTGTATTTCAAAGCTAAAGTTATGAATGAAAATGGGTAATCCGTTTAAAGTGCAGGGAGATACAGGCATCCAAAAAGACTTCGATAAAATTATATACAATCTGATACAAGTGTTAAGTCTACCGCAGAGGTCTAAAAAAATGTCCAGTTTAAGAAATCTGATTATGCCACATGATTTATGTACTGAAACCCTATGTTCAGTATTGACCTGTCTGCATGTTTAGAACACCATTTACCATTTCGTTTCATTTAACACCATACACCAAACTCCTTCTCTTACTAACCCATTTATCTATCTATTTTACCAAAATCTATATTACATAACGTCAATAACAAAATCTCCATATGAAATGTTTTGTTTGTTTTTTACCACCACCAACTTGTTCAGCCAGTGAAAGAAAAGTCACCAAATCTCAAAGAACAAGAATGTTCTTATTTAATTAACAAAAACAAATTGGGTCAAAAAAAAAAAAAAAAAAAACAATTTAAAAATTTAAAAAAAATCACTGGAAGAGTATATGTCAAATATTTCTTTAAAAAAAAAATACTGAAGAACAAAAGTTTTAGTCCAGATAAACACTCATTTCTTTTCATTTTTTGTATGTTAAATGTATACATACAAGTTAGATCTGGCCACAAACCTGGTCTCTATAATGACATGCATTAGTGTTGTGGGGTTGCTGCTGGGGGTGTGGTTCATCATCAACACCATCATCTACCACAACAACTTGGTCACTGGGCTCTAAACAAAGATTATTAGATTAGATTAGATTAGATTCAACTTTATTATCATTACACAAGTACAGGTACAAGGCAACGAAATGCAGTTTAGGTCTAACCAGAAGTGCAATAGCAACAAGTGCAGGATATACAATGGTTGCATAAGTGCAGGACATGGATATGTACTGAATATATATAAATATATATAGAGAGAGATGGCTATTACTATAAACAGAATTTACAGGTGAATATGCACTATAAAATATAATATAATATAGAGATGGCTATTACTATAAACAGAATTTTACCGATAGAGGTATACAATGATATGTTAGGCTAAGATGAGGAATATAGCAGTGGATTAAGGTAGTGCAATAAATTATGGACAGAAGCTATCCGAAAAAAGTGTAAAAGTGCAGTGGAAAGTGTTTGCATATTACAGTTAGAAGTACGGTGCAAAATGCATATGTAAACAATTGTTACTGTAATAAACAGTCGGTAGTGCAAATAACAAGTGAAGGCAGATGTGAGGGGGGAGAGGAGAGTTAGCAGTATATAAGGGAAGTGGATCAACGGGGGTTCGAGTTCAATAAAGAGACAGCTCTGGGGGAAAAAACTGTTCTTTAGTCTACTGGAAACGAAGAGAAAACAGTCTGTGGGCTGGGTGAGAGGAGTCCTTAAGGATGCTGCAAGCTCGATGCAGACAGTGTTTCCTCTGGATGTGCTCGATGGCAGGTAGTGTAGTCCCTGTGATGCGCTGGGCAGTTTTCACCACCCGCTGCAGTGCTGCATAGCCGAGGAGAGCTGATTCTTCCTCAGTGTCCTCAGGAAGAAAAGGCGCTGGTGAGCCTTCTTGACCAGGCTGGAGGTGTTGGTTGTCCACGACATGTCCGTCGAGATGTGGATCCCCAGGAACTTGAAACTGGAGACACGCTCAACAGCCATTCCATTGATGTGGATGGTGTCGTGTGTGCCTCTTGACTCTTTCCTGAAGTCCACGATGAGCTCCTTCGTTTTTGGTGGTGTTGAGGAGCAAGTTATTTTCAGTGCACCATGTAGCCAGGTGCTGGATCTCCTCCCTATTGGAAGTCTCATCGTTGTTACTGATGAGACCAATCACCGTAGTGTCGTCCACGAACTTGACGATGGAATTAGATCCATACACAGGCTTGCAGTCGGCGGTGAAGAGGGAGTAGAGAAACGGGCTTAGCACACTATTATGCAAAATAAACTTAGCACTGCATTATGCAAAATGCAGCATGCTGAGACTGCTGAACTGATATTTGAAATGCTTCTCATATGCATGCATTGGAGCCTCCTAAACGTTTAGAATGCCAAATGCATGCTCAATGACCACACGGGCAGCATTGAGCTTTCTGTTCAAGCATCTTTGCCTAGCAGACAAGTGGCCATTGTCTCTATAAGGCCTCATAAGTTGAGGCAACAGGGGGTAGGCAGAATCCCCAATTACGTGCATTCCCTGTGGAACAAGGGAATGAGGATCTTCATCGAGAACACGACCAACTCTGTGAATCGAAATGCCCTGGCATCATGCTAACTCCCAGGGTGACCCACACTGATGTGACAGAAGCGCCACTGACTGTCACAAAACCCAGTTAAATTTACAGAATAAAACTGTTTCCTATTCATGCATGCTATGGGATTATCACAATGGGGTCTCGGTATAGCAATGTGACACCCATCCACTGCACATACAGTGTTTGGGAAACCTGCTGCGTCAAACCCAAACTTTGACATCTCCAGCCTTTGGCCTCTGGGCCAGGAAATGTGGTGGGTCATGTATGTATTGACATAAGAACAAAACTCATGGAGATGCTTGGCAAGAGTGGATTTTGAGATATTGAATCTATCTGCCACCCCACGATATGACTCTTGATTGGCCAATGTCCATTGGCAGGCAAGAACGTTGTTTGTGAGTGGCAGTTTGGTCTGTTGTAAATTCATATAAACAGGACCAAGGGTGGTAATGGCATCCTGCACAAGTAGAAAATAGGTTATCAAGACAACATGCTAACACTTGTAATAGTTAAATTAATTTTATATTGTACACACCTCCACTTGTTCTTTGGAAAGCCTGAAATGCGCTCTAATTTCTGAGGGACTGTAGAGAGGGAAAACATCCTCCACAAAATTTGCGATTTTAGGAACCATTCTGTATATTACAGAAAGAAAACTGTGCCCACTATATACATGTAACGGAAGACACAGGTAGTTAAAATGTAATGTTCAATGTTTTATGTGTAACTGGGCTTTTAATCAAATAATTAGAGTACAGGAGTGTTGAAATTGGAATAAAAGTCCATTATTTCTTTGTGTAAACAGAATGAGTAATTATCTATATTTAAATCAATAGGCTAGCAATAGTAGTTATGTATTGATTACAGAGCCACCTATTACATCAATAATACATTGATTGTAAAGAGTAAAGACTAGAAACAATTAAATCACTTAATTTGGTTTGCAATAGGCCTACAGTATTCTCATTCTAGTAATTTTTTGTAATTTTAAAATTAAATTGTTCATACGTATATTGTTTATACAAATACGTAAATTGTTTATAAAAAATAATAATACTTTGCATTGAACCTTTACTCACCTTCGTTGCTCATTGGGCTCAATTTCATGCAAAAAGAATGGAATATCTATCGCTTCCAGCTCGTCTGCAATAAAGCAAGCAAAAGCCACATGATCTGCCATGACTGACGTAAATGCAGCATCACTACGGAAAGCAGAAAGTGTCCAACTTCACGTCTCCGTTTGCAGCTCCTCCCCGCCTGCATGTGGCTACTCTCGCCGATCGGATGCATCCAGCCGCAGCCGATGTCGAACACACCTATTGTATTTCAAACCTATTGCAATTAAGTGATATTCCACTGATTGTGTTTTGCTGCCAACTCCCACACATTGGCCGTGAGACACACGCATTTGATTGGTTTCACACGCTCACACGCCACACCCCCAATTTCTCATGCTGAAGTGTCAATCCTGTCGGTCAAATGCCTGAAAGATTGAGCCACTCGTGATCAACTAGTTATGCTTTTGGTGAGGGGGTTCAAGATAAATGTGCAAATAAGTACAGTGTAGCGTGACCAAAAGCTACATTCCGATTTGGGTTCTGACGAGAACAAGCCTGTAATGAGTGAAAGTGGAGCGTTGTGACGCTCAGGGGTACGTTTCCCGAAAGTGTCGTTAGCTAACTATGGTCGCAAGTTCCGTCGTTATAAGCATAGTTAAACGAGACGGTTGAGTGGTTGGAATGACAGCTCTCGACCTGTGGTTAGAAGCAGAGTTTCTTGTTTTCATGACGTGGACTTAAATGTCTACTTTTTAACAATACAATTCGTAACAAAAATAAATAGTCAGGCAATGCGCAGTGTTCACACAAGCAGCTCATGACTGGCGTCTCAGAGCGGTTGTTCCAAGCGGCAACCCCCCGCAGTTTCTCTTGAAGCCAATACGGAAGTGACATATACTGCAATTCATCGACTGGCCACCAGAGACAGGCTCCAGAAGGAGCAGAATCTCATTGAGAGTTGAAGCTTTAGGAGAGTTGAAGCTTTAGGAGGCCGCACAGGGCGCGGACATGCGCAATAGTGATCTCGGGACCGGAGTTGCGCAGTAGAGAGCAGGAAAAAGAGGCGCGATTTTCAAAAGCCCGCCCACACTCTCGTAGATGCAGAACAATTCATTATATTGGTGTGAAATAAACAGTTATGGAAATGTAGAAATCAAAGCTAAAGCTCCAATCTCCTCCCGAAAATCCAGAAAAAAGTCTGTTAGTGCCTCAGTGACAACTTCACTCAGAGAAGCTGTCAATCTCACCTGTCAATCATGACGTCACATCCCCCGTTTTTATAGCATGAAATAACTAACTAAAACTAAACTTATTTAAAAAACGAACACTTGAAATTAAATCATCGTGATAAAAACTGCCTAAAATGACAGAAACCATCTTTAGGAAACAATTACTGGTAACACTTTAGAATAATGGTCATTAGATAACATTAGTTAACTACATTAGTTAACATGAACTGCACTTATAAAGCATTTATTTATCTTTGTTAATGTTAATTTCAACATTTACTAATGCTTTATTAATGTTTAGTTCATGTTAACTAATGACCATTATTATTAAAGTGTTACCCAATTATTTGAAGTGTAATTTGATTGCTAAGTTTGTCTCGTGTCCATTGTAATACATGGAGGGGTGGGGTTTATGAGCTTTACTTGGACCAACCCCCAGGGGGGGGGGGGGTGCGATCGAGGCACGGAGGCTTCAGTTTCTGAGAGGAGTGCCGCAGGCTTGGTTTAACCTGCATCTTTAGACTACTCCTGACTCCTGAGTATTTAATTTAAGTTGCATACATTTTGTTCTTGCACTGATGTTAAATTTGTAGCCATTTTGCACTTTGACAGCCAGTTTGAGATACACTGCATGAAAAGTGGGATTTTCGACCCCGTAAACGGCTGTATACTCCTGGAAATCTCCCTAATTTTCGGCAGTTTTTGACAATTTAGAGGCAGCGAACGTCGCGTTCGTCTGTGCCACAAATTGTCGTAAACGAACCATGACGTAGGTGGAGAGCCCCCCGCTGAGAGAGCCCGCGGAGGTGCGACGCCTCTAATTTGCATATGAATAGCAGCGAAACCAGAGAGTCAACGGCCAGACTTGAATTTACTCACTCACTATTGGCTGAAGCCACTACATTTAAAAAAGAAAAATCCCTCGTGATTGGTTGGCAGATCACTGCAAACCAATCATTATTGGTCCCCCTGGCTCATTATTATAAATGTAAACCCCAATAATAATAATAAATATATAATTTATGTTGTAATAATTTGTTTCATATTAATGTTATTGTGCTATGAAGTATTCATACCATCAAGGAATATATGGGAAAATTATACGGACCGTGCCGTTTATTCAAACAAGGGGCTTCATTTATAAGCATACAGCTGTTCATTCAAAGAAAGGGCTTAATTTATAAAACACAGCGGTTTACTCAAAGAAAGAGCTTTATTGTTAAACACACAACTATGTACAGTGCAGCAGTAATGTCTCGTAATGTAATGTAAAGTTCGTCGAGCTCCAGGCTGCGAGAGGGCGGTGGCCGCACAATCCATCCAGACACCCCGTCAACAAAGCCGTCTTCCTCGTCAGATATGAGTTCAATGGTCGCGGACTTCCAAACGTCCACCTCATCCAGCACACTCTTGCTTCCAGCAACTGTAATACAATCCATAAAGACAATAAGCAACCTGAAAAATACTCACATTGACAAAAAACGGATCTAATATAATAAATCTTACCCTTTTTCTTCTTGATCGACTCTGAGCTAAACTTCGCAGTTTCAGGTTGTTTGTATCTGAAGCTCCGGCGTGTCGATTCATAATACGTCTTACAGGCAGCTGGAAAACAATTACATGAGACTGGTATTAATAAAAACAGTCACGGTAAAATTAAACAAGGAATGAGAAACACATTAGAAGTTACTTACACACAATTTCGTCATGATCAGCGGTTAAATCTGGACTCGCGGAAATCGCTCCAAGCAGAAAAGAGCTCACGGCTTCGTTATGAGGCGAGGATAGTCTGTGTAAACAAAATGTGCAGTTTTAAGCTCGGATCTATTAACGAATCCATTTCCTTATACAGCTGAATAAAAGCATATTCTTTAAATCGTAACGTTACATTACCCATGCTGTGGTTCATAGCGCCTGCAGTTTGCCTCAGAGTTATGAAGACGAAGACAGCCTCCTGAAAATGAGTCCAAAAAGTTTGTCGCGTCCATGCAGAGATTGAGTTGAAGACGGTGTCCTGTCATTGTTGATCACGAAAAAGGAAAGCAGCAAAAAACATAAAAAAATAGTTTAAAGAGCACCTATCATGGAATTTTGAAATTTACCTTTGTAGTGTGTAACATAGATCTAAGTGAACAAAAACATCCTGCATAGTTTGAAATATGACAGTGCACCGTATATATAGTTATTTTCTTTCAAAAGTAAGAGTCGACTCTGAGTCACTTTTAAGAATCGTTAGAAGACCGAAGCTTTTTCTCTGACTAGATGACGTCAACTTGTCAAGTTATTTGAATACGATACGCCCACTTATTGCGCTCCAAGACGCCAGTGAAAACTAGAAAACATCATGACGACGAGACGCTGTGTTCTGAAGTGCGACTCAAAAGCAAACTTTTTTCATCTGCCCAAGGATGAGCATTTGAAGACTAAGTGGCTTGAAGACAAACCATACATCGACGCGATTGAGTGTTTATTAATCGTCAAATGTATGTTTCGCGATCTCAGGAAGCTTTTATTCTGGACTTCTATTATGGCACATGGTTCTTCTTCGTCTGTCTGTTTATGGACTACATGTGCACAGAGCGCCCTCCGGCTGCCAGTATGAATTGAAAACAACACATAAGAGACTCAATCGCTCATGATTAGGCTATCTGCGCATTTTGAGGAAGTATTGAATAAAAAATACTCCTCTGTTTAGAAATTTGACACAGACATATGAGAATCTATCAATATGTCTCCTCATCTGCACACTTTTGAACTAAAAGCCCTGAGGGATGATGATTTGTCGTGAGTCTTCGTGAGGAGAATAGAGGAGTTATTTTATGAATGAGATCAGCTGAGGCTCATATTACAATCAAACGTACAGACGCGGTTTTCATATTCATAACTCCTGACACATATTAACAAATTACTGTCACTATAAAACTTTGATGGGCGTTCCGTTTCCGAGAATATCTGCACAGACTATACCAATCACAACTGACTGGATCATCGGACCAATCACCGCAGATTAGCGTCGCGTAAAGGCGGGGTTTTGAAAAGTGAATCACTAAAGGAATCATTTGAGAATCGCTGTCAAAACAGGTAAAAATGTATGCATATTATAAGAAAACTAAAGTCTTTTTTGTCATTGCATGCATGCAAAACTGTTGTTGGGGACTTCTAAAACAATATTTGGAACATTTTAGATGCCATGATAGGTGCTCTTTAAAGCTCGTCTTCTACGCGTCATGGCCATGACCTCGACCTCGCACCTCATTGGACTAGGGCTCTGATATGGAACGCGCCCGGGGCCAAATCTCTTTATACGAAACGCGTGACTTAAGACCGTTTCAACACGCCCTGTTTTCCGCTTCAACGCAGCAATTTTTAACGTGTTTCTTTTGTATG
Organism: Gobio gobio; assembly: GCF_949357685.1. Taxonomy (NCBI): domain Eukaryota; kingdom Metazoa; phylum Chordata; class Actinopteri; order Cypriniformes; family Gobionidae; genus Gobio; species Gobio gobio. Next base: position 36,025,376 of record NC_137117.1, on the reverse strand, counting down.
TGTAGACACGCACATTCTGGTCGTGTAACAGGCATACACACACAGTCGACGCACAGTTTTAACATGTTAAGAAGACACATTTGAACGTGTTTCTTAACGCGCACATTCTGTACATGTCGAAGTGTAATATTTTTTTTTTTAAAGCAGACTTACCTTTAGATGTAGCCTAGGCTACATACATATTAATATAAGATATTAATTAATTGCTTAACTGACTACTGTGCTAGAGTAAAGTAGCCTAATGTTACAATGTATATTAAGTAAATGCTTAATATTATACAATTATTATAATTTATCTATATGGGTTATTGTTTGTTTTTTAAAGTTAGGCTATATATAATTTCTAAAAGTATAGGCTAATTTACACAGCACATATTTATAACTGAAAACACACACAACTTTATTCACTTTCACATAATAATGTTTTTGTAATTTGGTGTTTAGTTTGTTGTATAGTTTGTTTATACTGTTCTGTCTCTGTTTTGTTTCCAGGAACATCTGATGAGTGCTATAATAAAATGACTTCATTATATTTAAAATATGTTTTGATATTCATTTTGTTTATATTATTAATATTTTATTTACCCATAAACGTGTCTTTAGGAAGCCATAAGTTATAGAGACAAGAATAACTTTTGCCATTTAAATGCCACATTCATTTACTGAGGACCCATACAGCCAATGATCATGTGTGAAAACATACATAAATTGATCACTTAGAAATCAAAACTAAGGTTTGAGAAAGAAAGAATATGCATACAACAAAATATATTGTTTCATAGCAGCTTCAGTAACAAGTTCAAAACAAATTCTGCTGTAAACCGGCTCTAACAAGCCAATATAGTGTCAATATTCAGCTCAAGTGACTTCAGTGTTGATTCAGTTCAGTTGATTTCAGTTCAACTGTAAATTCCTCAGTTGTGCATTGTGTGTAGTTAGATATATGCAAAAACAACATTTTTGGAAATAGTTAAAATAGTTTTGCACAAAGTGTTGCTTTTGCAAGAGATGTCTGATGTTTTGTGTGTAGAGTTACAAGAAATTGAGCCATATTTTCAGAAATTGTGTGTAAGCAATTAGATAAAACTGTAAATGAATCCAGTTTATTTTAGTTCAGGACTCATAGTCCAGGTGTTAGTAATCTGTGCTTAATCTTTGTTCCAGGCAACAATTTTTTAACTCACGATTAAATAGATTAAGGCCTACTCTTGGCATAATTTAAACCCTGTCCAGGAAACCACCTCTTGAAAATCTGCATTGATAATTCATAAAATGTGGTGTGAGCTCAATTTAAATGACAATTACAGAAAAACACAATCTGACTTAACTATAAACAAACAAACTTGTACTTTTCACATTTATGATTAATAGCCATTTAAAAAATCATTCACAGTGCAGGGTGGAAAAATTAATGTTGGTATGTAAACTGTATGCTTTACTTGATTTATTTGTGTGCTTTGGTTCATTGTCTTGTTGCATCACATAACCTCTCTAAAAGGTTGAAGACATGAACTGCTGTCCTGTATTTTTTTATTTTTTTTACATAACATTGGTTATTGCTAATGACATACAGAGTAATTAATCTACACTGTGAGCCCGGACAAGTTGAATCTACATAAAAAATTGGAGCAAACTGGTTGCCCTAAAAATGTAGTAATGTGTACTAAAACGAGTACATTTAACTTAAATTTAAGTTAACATTTTAACTTAAACTTTAAACTTGTTTTAGTCAAAAAAATTCAGAACCTAGATAAAACTCCCCCTGCTGCTACTCTGATTTGCATTTGTGTAGCTCACAGCATCTTCATTTACATGATAAAGCCTCCCCTAGAATTAAGGGGAGGGGGGGGTCATGGGGGGACAACTGCCAAGCAAGGCCCTCGTCAATTTCCGACAATTTACGGCAGTTTTCGGTGTTGCCTGCAAATTGCCGTGCACAGTCGTAAACCTGACGTTTCACGGCAATCTACAGTGTCACATACTGACGAAAATCCCACTTTTCATGCAGTGATATAGGCTATATTTGAGTATTGTGTGTAATGATTCTGACAGTTTTTGCCATTGAAATGACTGGGAAAAAAGCGTCCCAATTAACCCTGAATTCACCCCATACTCTTTGAAATTATAATTACATTGCATTATGTTGCTTGAAATGAACAATTATTCAGTAATTTTTAACAATCTCATTGTAAAAAAAAAAAGAAAAAAGTATTTTCAAGCTAGCAACGTTTTGATAGTAACTCAAATTCAAAAGGGTAGCTTGAATGTTACTTAACTGCTTAAAGTAGTTTTTGCTACAACACTGTTTTTTTTTTTTTTTTTTTTTTTTTAGATCAGCCCCAGCAAAAAAGAGCAGCACATCAGACAGAAGAGCAACAGACAGGACAGACAGATTTTTGTCCTTGTTCTTCCCTGTAAAAAGTATGCTGTACGTTGACGTATAATTAATTTGTTCTATTTAGACAAAATCATGCCTCTTCATAGTGCTTTAAAGCTACACTATGTAACTTTTCCGTCCACTAGAGGTCGCCTGTTCAAAACAAAGGCGTAGTTTGATGACGCCACGTTTGAGCGCAGAATCTCGGGACATGTGGTCTTCACCTCACAGCCGGTGGGAAACAGTCAGGATAGGACTCGGGCAGAAATCATGTTCATGGATGCGATTATTAACATTACTGTAGTCTGAAGCAGAGCAGGAGCGAGTGTTGTGGAGCTGAGCAAGGCCGCAGGAGCGATTGAAGAGCGGGACTGTTATTATGGCATAGTCGCTGGCGGGACTTTTATTATGACACGGTTGCTGGCGGCACTTCCTCTTCTCCAGTGCTGAGTGTGAGGTAACGCAGCTCTGTTTATCGTATTAGATATATCTGAGTGTGTTGAAAAGGAAGTTATGACGTTCGCTCGGCGGCTGCTATGACACTTGTTCACTCTGCAGTGAGAGTAAAGTGTTTCACTGAATAAAACCGGAAACCGAGGGTGACGCAGATATGACGCAATCGACAGGCGACTCCCTCACACGCATAGCTCACACGTCCCGGCTCCTTGGTTAAAATAGCAATTTTCTCACGATTTACAAATAGTTGAAAACATTTGGGATATTCTAAGTACTCAACTGAACAAAATATATAACACTGGCCTAGTGGTTTCTGGATGTTTTACTGCAAAAATCCTACATAGTTCACCTTTAAAATTGTGTGTGTGTGTGTGTGTGTGCCTATAGTATATACTGTATACACAAAGCGTCATATAGATGCATTTTGTCTTAATAGAATTAGAATTAATTATCAAACTATACTTATCTATCAAAGGCAAAAAAGAAATCAACAACAACAAAAAAACAATACTACCCCATCCAAATGCTGATGCAGAGTGTTTTCTGTGATGTGTGTGTATATATGTATATTATACACTAGTGTATGAAATATATGATTTGCAAGACGTTAAAGATATTTTAACACAATTTAAACAACAAAAATCAAAAAGTGATTTTGTAAGAATTGTTATCAGGCTCTGAACAGATAACCCATTCAAAGTTCTTTCAGCCAATAGAATCGCTCTGGGGTCCTAAGCAGACACTATTTCACACGATTTCTCATGACAAAGGCCCACCAGGTTGAGTGTTGCGTACCCAACAGTCCTTTAAGAGAGAAACTCATATTTCCAATTGCAAATCATACAATTTATGTGTTCAAACACACGTGTGTCATCTGTCCCTGTAACATCAGACAAGATTCACGTTACCTCTGTGATTTATGTGTTCAAACACACGTGTGTCATCTGTCCCTGAAACATCCAGACGAGATTCATGTTACCTCTGTGCTTTATGTGTTCAAACACACGTGTGTTCATCTGTCCCTGTAACATCAGACAAGATTCACGTTACCTCTGTGCTTTATGTGTTCAAACACACGTGTGTTCATCTGTCCCTGTAACATCAGACAAGATTCACGTTACCTCTGTGATTTATGTGTTCAAACACACGTGTGTCATCTGTCCCTGAAACATGCAGACAAGATTCACGTTACCTCTGTGATTTATGTGTTCAAACACACGTGTGTCATCTGTCCCTGAAACATCCAGACGAGATTCATGTTACCTCTGTGCTTTGTGTTCAAACACACGTGTGTCATCTGTCCCTGTAACATGCAGACAAGATTCACGTTACCTCTGTGCTTTATGTGTTCAAACACACGTGTGTTCATCTGTCCCTGTAACATCAGACAAGATTCACGTTACCTCTGTGCTTTATGTGTTCAAACACACGTGTGTTCATCTGTCCCTGTAACATCCAGACGAGATTCATGTTACCTCTGTGCTTTATGTGTTCAAACACACTTGTGCATAACATTATGGCCACTGACAGGTGAAGTGAATAAGACTGATTATCTCTTTATCACGGCACCTGTTAGTGGGTGGGATATATTAGGCAGCAAGTGAACAGTCCTCAAAGTTGATGTGTTAGAAGCAGGACAAATTAGCAAGATTAAGGATTTGAGCGAGTTTGACAAGGGTCAAATTGTGATGCTAGACGACTGGGTCATCTCCAAAACTGCAGCTTTTGTGGGGTGTTCCTGGTCTGCAGTGGTCAGTATCTATCAAAAGTAAGGAACAGTGGTGAACCAGGGTCAGGGGCGGCCAAGGCTCATTGATGCATGTGGGCAGCGAAGGCTCTGAAAGCACCAACAGTGGGCACGTGAGCATCAGAACTGGACCACGGAAGAAGGTGGCCTGGTCTGATGAATCACGTTTTCTTTTATATTATGTGGATGGCCAGGTGCGTGTGTCGCTTACCTGGGGAACACATGGCACCAGGATGCACTATGGGAAGAAGGCAAACCGGCAGAGGCAGTGATGCTTTGGGCAATGTTCTGCTGGGAAACCTTGGGTCCTGCCATCCATGTGGATGTTACTTTGACACATACCACCTACCTAAGCATTGTTGCAGACCATGTACACCCTTTCATGGAAACGGTATTCCCTGGTGGCTGTGGCTCTTTCAGCAGATAATGTCACAAAGCAAAATTGGTTCAGGAAGTTGAACGCCCCTCCCACGATTGTTAATTGACCCCAGCATTTCAACACAGACCCGCCCTGAGCAAGCTGTCATCATAGTCCGCCATTGTTGATACGCTGGAGCAGAATGGCGTCTAAGCGATTGTGGTGTTCTGTTCTTGGGTGTAATAACGAACACAGCAGTCATTTTGATGTTCCTAAATCCGAACCGCTGAAGACGCAGTGGCTGAGTTTTGTTTTGGAAGGGAATATTCCCCCCCGATCAACGTCAATGCTTTCATGTTTGCGCAAATCATTTCTCACCAGACTGCTTTATAAACAAGGGTCAGTATAAAGCAAAAAGGAACGCTACCAACTATTTGTGTTCCTGCTGCACCTCCAGAAGAAGTGAGTGTAATGTTTTATTAACCTTTATTTTAATCTTTGCAAATCGCTTGCACGCTGCACAATGAATGCGGCTAAAGTTTACAGGGAAAGTTATATTACGGCATGCTTTCTATGTATGACGTTCTCAATATAATTCATAATCACATGTTTATAATGAACAAAGCGTTATGGTTATTACAAACTGTGTACGCTGGTGATAAAGTTAACGTGGTAACAATGAACTAACGTGTACATCAGTAAACACATAGCATTCGTATCTCACTACGCTACCCTGCCAGTAACGTTACATACAAAGATAGATCAAAGTGACATTACGTTAACCAACCATTCAGAAACGTTATAAACATCAGAAACCTTAATTGTCGAACTTTGTTGGGGCTGTCATCTTGTTCCGGGTCCGACTCCGGTTCAAACTGTGTCCTCAGAGACTCCCGTTGCCCTTTCTCCAAAATATACCCTCAAGTGTTGTCAAGGCAACACTCCACGTGTGTTGTGTCGAACGCCCCACAGAACAGAGGGGCGGGGTGAGCAAAGCTCATTATCATTTGAGATGGTGAGATGGTGGTCCAGTGGGTTAAACCATGGATCTGATAAGCAGAAGGTTGCTGGTTCGATCTCAGCACACACCACCAGTGTGTCCTTGAGCAAGGCCCTTTATTCCATGTTGCTCCAGGGGGATTATCCCTGTAATAAGGGCACTGCAAGTCGCTTTGGATAAAAGCGTCTGCCAAATGCGTAAATGTAAATGTAAATCATTTAAAGTCACATGCACTGAAACGGCCAGGTAAAATTAGTGTTTTCTTACAATACTAATGAGAATTTTTAATTAAAGTATATTACAAACTTTTCATTTAGACACTAAAGAATCATATTAACTTGTAAAAAAAATGGCATTATATGACCCCTTTAATATTTTTCCAGAGCTGTATATATATATATATTGTAGCAAGTCAAGAGACTGTTTATGTTCTAAATGTTCTATATAGAGTGTGTTCTAGGTGCATGTATGTTCTTTCGTGTGTGTTCTGGTTGTGTGGGGCTTTAAGGCATGGGCTGTTTTTCTGTAAAGCGAGCTTGCACATTGATATGTGGACGAATTCTGGGGAGAAAGTTTGAGTAGTTGGCGTTCGCTGGTCTGTGTGAGGCAAGAGCATCGGCCACACATGTGCTCATGTTAATAAAAGAGCATTTCAACTGTGAGTCTGTCATTTTCTTTGTTCGCTACTATCTATCTATATATATATATATATATATATATATATATATATATATATATATATATATATATATATATATATATATATATATATATATATATATATATATATATATATATATGGGTTTGTATAATGTTGGTTGACATTTCATTAACCACAAGGCTAGCTACCAAAAACACTTTAAAGAGTTAACAATGTGTTATTGTGTTGACCCAGTGAAAATAATGGAGGGGGAGGGGGGAACTATGCAAAACTTACAAACTACTGTTGTTACCATCAACCACTGGGTTTTTAAATATCACTCTCTTAATATAAATTAGCAACTATTATTGGCATCTTTTCCGGGCTGTTAAAACAGTTTGAGAGTGTTGCAGCCCCACCTCGAGCAGGAATTGTTAAAGCCTCTGCTTACAGGATGTTGGTTCACCGCATGTCAGATCAGGAGGTTGGGCTGAATGTGACTTAGACAGAAAATGTACTTCCCACCTTTAAAACGGTTCGATATAACAACTTGTGTCAGCTATAATAAATGGCACATTTATTTTTGATATATAACTTACGAAAGATGCTTTAGAAGACATTGTCTTTTTGTGTAAATGTGCTGAAAGTGCACATCCAGCTGCAGTACAACTTCAGTCCATCATTATTGTTTCAAATACATATAAGAAAAATATGAATCTTTCTGTGAACCCAATCATGTTCTTTCCCTCAATTCCGTCCCCTCTATCCGTTGTTGATGTGTTCACATTTTAGATAGGTACTCATTAGGTTCTTCTGGTTCAGACCAGAAATAATTCATTTCTATAAATGTTTGTTGTGATTTTTGTGTGATACCGCTTTGAATGTATGTCATAATCCAGCAGGGCTTTTGGTACGACGAGGTTGGAGGAAAAAGGAAGTTCAAATACTGAATTCATCAATATTTTTTGAACAATAGTACAAACCACACCCACAATGCTTAAAACTGAAACCAGAACAATAACATAACTTAAGAATTGGTAAGTATTAATAATATAATAATATAATATTAAATTGACACCAGGTGCAATAGGCCTGCATGTAAAATGAAAACCTTTTGTTTTTTTAAAAAAAGTATGTTTTTTAAACACAATCCTGTATCTACAACTCGCTTTTTTATGTACTGCAGGCTCACTACCACACACACACACACACACAGAGAAACACACATCACATGGATAAGCACATTCTTGCAAGGTTCACTGAACACCCTTTTTTTACAATTAAAAATGGAAATAGGTTATTCAAAATATCAAACATTTGGTCAGCTTTGTAGGTGAAATGGAAGTAGACAAGACGTCACGATTTCCTGTCAAGTTTCCATTAAAAGTGGTTATAACAGGAAGCTTTTCTTGTTGCAGAGACTCACGCAAGACCGTGTTCACTGAAGCTCTACTTTGACTGCTGCAGCAAATGGAAACATTTAAAATCATCCTTTTGACAGGTAAGGTGCCATTATAAATATGAATTATATTTGAAACCAATAAAACTGGTAAATCATTATACTGTAACCCAGCTTTTCTCTGGATCTATTTTAAATTATAGTGGCAGTCTGTGTTCAGGTAACATCTCAACAGAGCACTGAAGGTAAGATTAATTTTTATATATATATGTGGTTGTTCATGAGTACCTTGTTTGTCCTGAACAGTTAAACTAAAGTCTAATGTTCTTCAGAAAAAATCCTCCAGGTCCTGCAAATTCTTCCGTTTTCCAGCATCTTTTGCATATTTGAACCCTCTCCAGCAGGGACTGTATGATTTTGAGATCCATCTTTTAGGATAATTGACTCAATCACAGCTATCAAAAAAGGTTCAAACATTCATTGGTGCTCCAGAAGGAAACATGATGCATTAAAAGCTCGGGGGTGAAAACTTTTGAAAAAAATTTTTTTCTTATTTTGTTTAAATATATATATATATATATATATATATATATATATATATATATATATATATATATATATATATATATATATATATATATATATATATATATATATATATATATATATATATATATATATATATATATATATTTTTTTTTTTTTTTTTTTTTTTTTTTTTTTTTTCATTTAGTACTGCCCTTCAGAAGCAACAGAAGATGCTTACATGTTTCTCGGAAGACAAATTAAGTACAATTTATCTTCAAAAATCAAAAAGTTTTCACCCCTATCTCTTAAAGGAGTAGTTCACTTTAAAATTAAAATTGCCCCATGGTTTACTCACCCTCAAGCCATTCTAAGTGTATATTACTTTTTTCTTTCTGATAAATACAATCAGAGTAATATTAAAAAATATACTTACGCTTCCAAGCTTTATTGGCAGTGATGGGGTCCATTGAGTTTGAAGCTCAAAAAAGTGCAAAAAAGGGGGGGTTAATCGATGGTGTTCTGTAAGAAAAATATACATATTTAAAATGTATAAAGTGAAATATCTAGCTATCTCCAGACCGCCTTCTGTATTCAACTTGCGCAGGAAATGTAACTCCTCTCGCAATTCAAAACGCTTGTGCTATGTCCGACGTCTTTTTTCGTAAGTTGAATACGCAAGGCGGTCTGCCGGAAGCTAGATATTTCACTTTATAACATTTTAAATATGTATATTTTTCTTACAAAACCCAATCGATTCACTTCAGAAGGCCTTTATTAACCCCCTGGAGCTCTGTGGAGTACTTTTATAATGGATGGATGCACTCGTGAGCCCTGTTCACTGCCATTTATAAAGCTTGGACGCGTCAGGATGTTTATTAATATAACTCAGATTGTGTTCATCAGAAAGAAGAATGTCATAGACACCTATATGGATTGAGGGAATCATGAGGTAATTTTCATTTTAAAGTGAACTACTCCTTTAATGCATCATGTATCCTTCTAGTTTAACTGCTCAGGACAAACAAGGGACTCAAAAACAACCATCACAAAACAAAAAAATCATCCAGGTAACAACACATTAAGAATCAAGGGTTCATAAACGTTTGAACGGGGTAATTTTTATAAATTCAACTGTTTTTTTTTGTTTGTTTTGTTTTTTGTTTTGTCTTGTGGACTATCTGTAAACATCTTTTATGTAAAATATCTTATTCAGGACAGTACTAAATAAAAAAATAACATGCATTTTGTATCCCTCTTATTTTGTTAAAATAATCAACATTTTGCAGATTCTGCAAGGGGTACGTAAACTTCTGAGCACAACTATATACTATAGGTTGTTTCTGGTTTGTTATGTGAACTAGTTTATTTAACTGTTTCATTTTTAAGTTACACCACTGTATTAAAAAGTGTTGGTATTCAGCCACTCTAAGGATTATTCATCCCCTAGGCACTCCAATTCAGATTCCCAAACCCAAGATAACTCAGAATCCAACACACAAGGTGCTGTACAGCACAGAGACGGTCACTCTGCACTGTGAGGTCCCTGGAGGAGCATCTGAGTTACAATACGACTGGTACAAGGACTCCACTAATCTCGAAACTGACCATCAGTCCAGCATCACTGTGACAAATGGTGGAAATTATGAATGCAAGGCAAAAAATGGATCTTCTGAGTCTGAACAAAGTGATAGGTACACTCTAACCCTACAAGGTGAATAAATATCATAATATAAAATATATATTCAGTAATAATATTTTTATATATATATACACTATATACTGTATATATATATATATATATATATATATATATATATATATATATATATATATATATATATATATATATATATATATATATATATATATATATATATATATATATAATATATATATATATATAGTGCACAGCATAAATGAGTACACCCCCTCTGAAACTTAACAAATTCAGCAATTACTCTTTACTTGGAAGACATGTTGGGGTTCTTCAGAGATGTAATGCTTGATCATTTACCAAAGAAGCATGTCAAAGTTATTCAGGAAAATAAAATTTTCTTGTCAAAGGGATAAAATGTTGCGTTGCAAAAATGAGTACACCCTCATGACAGTTATTATTACTAAATAGTTCCTTTATTACTAAATAAAACAAAATAAATATTTTGTAGTATAAGTTTAAGGCAATTTTTGATCAACAGATAAGTATGTTGAACCAAAACAGTTAAAGAGCAGTCATTTCTTGACACTTAAGTGTTATATAGCCCACTGAATCATTCTAAGACTTAATGCTGACAGCAATGGAGCCACTTTTGGGACAGAAACTGTCAGGAGACAGTGGTACGAGAGGATTTCTAAATCAAATCATTTTAAGCAGTAGCAACTCCTGGCTGTAAATTTAGGTAGGGCAGATTCTGGGGCTTTGCGCTAGTTTATGAAAAACATTTTGTGAGCTTTATATCCTAATCAGTGAACACATCAGACACACTTTTGGCAGAATTGTGTTGTTTCAGCCTGAGGGTGGCGTTCTCATAATGTACACATGACAAACGCATAGAATGCCATCGTAGAATTTGCTTAATGTAGTAGGCCTATTTATTACCTCTGAATGTTGTTTTAGAATATTGCAAGTTGTGAAGAAATTCCAGTGAGGAAAACAAAGTCATGTCTATTCTCAGAACAAACATAAATCAAACACAACAGGTCGACTGTATATAAAGGCTATTTACGTGAACATGTTTGAACTAAACGATTTATACTTTCATTAATTTGATACGATACTCAACATAGGAAGAATAGACATACCAAGACACATAGCTGATGCAGACACATAGCTGAAGCGGACTGATATGTCTTTGCCTGGAGCGAGCTTTATGTGAGGTAACGTGAAAATAAGCGGGAAATCTGCCCAATGGCTCTCTAGAGCACGCTGCAGTTCCATTTTTCACCACATGTTTACATTGGAAATTTGTGGGGTGCTGTAAAGCTAGGTAGGTCTCCAAGACCTGCCGCCCCACTATAGAGTGCCGAAGTAATGACGTCACTTTGTAGGCCAACCCGGAAGTTAGCGGCGCATGGGTTGCCTCGATCAAAAAGCCATTCATTTTCCCCATAGACTTTTGGAAAATCACAAAAAATAAGATCTGTGTTCAACAAAGAGTTATGACCCTTACACGTTTTGTCTACCAAGATAATCTTTACAAGTTAATCCAAAATGTATACATTTTGAAGCCCAAATAAAGCCGTCAGATATAAAATGCTAATGGTAGGCTATAAACGGACTACAGCACACCATGGTCGCGGATCAACGTCATCATCAAGCTTCCTCAAACTTTATTTAAAAGCACGCTCGCTCATTATGATCTGCGCTGTGTATGAACACTTATCTACTTTTTCATGAGAAATATTGCCCATTCGTTTTTTCCAAAAATGTTAGAAAATAATTTTGTTTATGCGTGCCTCTCTGAGATTTATCTTTTGTTAATGTTTTTTCAGACAATATGATTATCACTGTGATAACATTAAATGACATGAAACACAACCCAGTCTCTTTTTGTTAAAGGTCCCATGGCATGAAATTTTCAATTTATGAGGTTTTTCAACATTAATATGAGTTCCCCTAGCCTGAATATTGTCCCCAAGTGGATGGAAATGTTGATCGGTGTAAACCCGAGTTCTGGCTGTCTTTCTCTGCCTTTGAGAAAATGACAGGCCAGACGAATCAATCCTGAAGTATCCTGGTTTGACGTCCAAGCAGGAACGGTTCCCTCCCTTTCCTCCGCCCAGAGAATCTGGCACACCCATGCAAACGCTCGAGAGATCATGGCTTGTGAACGAGTGAACGCTGGCAGTTTCTCAGTGTTTGGATGTACAAATGAAAACAGAAGTCTTTTTTCAGTTCCTTCTGATCTGTGATCAGTGATTTCTGATGTGTAGCTAATTATTTATTATTCGTGCACACAATGCGGCTTCTCTCTCTCCCGACAGAACGGTGTTTTCGTGTTTTCTATCTTGTGAGTCAGTGTTTTTGTACGTCCTCGTCGCGTCTATCGGTTCTAAACTGTGCATACAGTCATGAGTTTCTGCTCAACATCAGCAGAGATAAACCTCACACACGCCGAAGCTCGGCCTTCAACATCCCCGACCCCCAGTACTGCATCTGGCCCACAGCGGAGGCATCAAACGCGGTGCGAGATTAAGCAGAAGGGGGGTAAGCGTGAGCATATCCGGGCTAGCCAGCCTAGCCCCACAATAAACTGGATTACATTCGATTACTGCGCTGTTGTGTCTTTGTTTGCGCTGTGTACTCAACGCGCGTCACTGACGCTTTTATTTTATTTTAAAAATAATGCTATTATCAACACTTACTTTTAACTCGTTCATCTCGACAGCTGTAATGGTACTTTGCATGTGTTACAAAGTTGGTAGAATAATGATGAAGACGGACTAGGTGTGACTGCGACTCGTGTTTATTCAGAACTCTCAGATACAAACACAATAAACTCGCGCTGACTGACAGCGCTCTCATAACTCAGTAGTTACTATAAATAACTTTGTTAGCAATTGCTGATCTCCGTCTCTAGTACGTTAGTGATGTCCGGTTCGCGAACAATCTTTCTTTTTAACCAGTTCTTTTTAGTGAACCGAATCAGTTCACCAAATCGGACTGAATCGTTCTAAACAGTTTGCGTCTCCAGTCAGCGCTGATCCATAATTTACTAAAGTTACTAACTTTCTGACATGAGTGACAGTCCCTCCGACTAGAAATAGACTAATAACCTGAAGTATATGCTGTAACTAAAACAGTTCAGACATGCTGAGAACTGATGTGAAGTGAACTCAGGTCCATCCATCTCTCTGGCAGCAGCTCCTGCCTGCTCGTGCCTCGTTAAACCACGCCCCCTCCGCTCATATAAAATGCAAAGATGTCAGCCAATCACAACAGTGGGTGTTTTTACTGAAGTCTCACAGCAGACACGCCTCTTGAAGCAGGGCATTCAAGCCACAGGGCAAACAGCAGTATTGAAAAAATGCCTTTTATTTCTAAATTATGACATTTTATGATGTAAAAGTCATACTAACAATATAAGTACAGCTCAGGAAACATTATAAAATAATAGAAAAATGCCATGCCATGGGACCTTTAAATGCAAGTTTATGTATGATCAATAATACAAAACGTATAATAAGCTACACATGAAATAAAGCAAACAATTCAGTCAAACATTCAAAGTCAGTGCTAGTCGGCTAACTTACAACGGTAACATACAGTTAAAGCCTAAAAATTAACAACTAATGAAACTTCACTTTGCTCTCAGCCTAAACGATTTGCCAGGGAACAAATTATAGATCCATGAGAGCAAATATGGGCCGTTAAATCTCCACAAGACCAATTATAGCTCGAGACGCCACAGAGACATCAGAGCCAGCGGCAGACGGCAGAAGGACTGGCCGAGGAAAGTCTACTCTCGCCGGCTAAACAAGCGCTGACCGCTGCTGACTCACTGGAGCTCACAACTCCGAAAACACCAGATAAAATGTTTAAAAAGGCACTCTTCTTATAAATAAACCACAGATTTGAGCTTTAAACAACTACATTATCGACTGAAAAAGTCTTAAAACTACGTTTTGTCACACATTAACAGTAGATTTTAACACAAAAAGACGTGTAAACACAGCCCATGTCAGCCATTTCTCAATGAGACGAACATGTGAAGAGAGTAAACTCCAAATGTTGAAGCATCCAACTTTGCGCGTATAACACGATTTATTCACGCCACATAAGTTCTTCATAAGTGAGGCTGCGGGCTAGTGAGAGATGGCCTGTTTGTCACGATGACGTCTAAAGTCCCCGCCAAAGGATGTAGTCCCTTTTAGCAACATGTTAGCAACCATCGTTTTTAAGACACAATAAAGTTTTTAAAAATCACAAGCAGGTTTTAACTAATGTGTTTTATGTCATAGATCAAAACGTGAAAATATTAAGAGGCTTTGTTAACCACAGACCTTATTTCAGGCGATTTAGCAAAAACCCATTCAAAAAACCCATAGACTTTAGGGCGAGGGAACCGGTAGGGCTAAAATGCTAACTCACTTCCGCGTTTTGGCCTAAAAAAGTGACGTCATTACTTCGGCACTCTATTATCAAGATACATGCCTGCTGAATCCATGCGCTTCATTTTAACATGAATTTCTTTACGACTTAAAATAGTCTAGAGAAATTGAAAAATATTTGTTGCAGAATGCTGAACTATTATTAATTCAGTGTATATGAATATTTTGGTGGGGCACTGCCCTGTCCATACAGACGAGCCACGGCTGGTTTTAAGAGTGAACATATAGCAAAAATAACAGTAATTCAAAAACAATGGACTTGTGAAAAGGCCCCTGAAATAATCAGGCCTTCATTTTAAGATTTCATTAGTGATGACGAGGGATTTTTTTACTAGACAAAGAGCAGGAGAAATACCAAGCGAGTGTCTCAGAGCCAGCAAAAGCTTTGAAAAGAGTGACTGTTTATCACACAGAGTAAGATGCAGCCTGCAGAAGTGACATGCCTGCTCGTTGTCCACGCTGGAACTTCCTACCAAAGCACAATAAGGTCAATTAGCCTTTTCCAAGGCTCATATTTAAAAAAATATATAGACTAATAATCCATGCTCTGGTCTCATGAGGCCAAGTCTAACAGCATCCAAAATGTTCTGGTGTTGCTAGAGGAGGAGTACTGTGAGAAGTGCCTAGTTCCCAGTGTGAAGTTCAGTGGTAGAGAAGTTCTTAAATTGGGATGCATGAGTGCTGAAGGTGTGCTTTATCAATGCTGTCATGAATTCACACACCACTGTGTGATGTAATACAAAAAGCCTGAAAGTTAAGATGCTACCCTCTCCTCATTTTGTCAAAATGACAATGATGATATGCATTCTCCCAAGGTGAAAAACCTTCTGTGGACATATATTTCACCCAATCTTGACACTCTTGAGCACCTTTGTGGGATTCTGTAGAGACGAGTTTAGCAACACTCCCCATTAAAGATCAGGGCATTTAAGGAGGCCATCATCCAGGACGTTAACAGGACAGATGTGACAATTTATTGTGAACTTGTACTCTCCGTGCCAAGAAGTGTCAGAGCTGTAAAAATTATGGAGGACATAAGAACTAGAATATTACACATTTGTTTTAATTAAATTTAGGGTACACTCATCTCTGCAATTCTTAATTTAAACAAATTTGACTGATTTACTTATTTTGCAGATATTAATGACATATATTTATCTGTTTTTATAAAATGTATATGTTCAATACATTCCAATTTTGCCATCTTTCCATGAATTGTATAATCTTTTGTATTTGTTCAGAGGGGATGTACTTGTTTATGTTGTGTACTCTATGTGTGCGCTGGTCTTTATTTTTCCTTAAGAATTTCTAAAGCTGTAATACAGTGATGAAGCAGTTATTTATGTTTTTAAATTTCTCTATTTACTATTTACTTAAAAAGCAAAACGCATTTGTTAACAGTTTATGGTAACTTTTGTCACAGAAGAATCTATTATCAGTTTAGATAAAAACAGCATGTAATGGCTAAATCTAAATTTTAGAAATGTCTAATTTGAAAACACTGTTCTTGGAGTTTTATTTATTATTATAATTATATATTATATTTATTTATTTTAGAATTTCAATACTGTATAGTTTTTTATTTAGATTTGATGTTTTCATTGAAATCATTAGCAAACCCAGCATTGATATAATTTTACTAGTCTTTAAATTATTGTCATGTCTGTTACATTATTATTATTATTATTGTTGTTGTTGTCGTGTTTATCTGTGCAGAACCACCTGAACCAAAACTGTCAATAGAGTCTGAATGGAAAACATTTTACCCACGTGAAAGACTGACTCTGAAGTGTTCAATTGATGGAGGTTTAAATGAATGGGGCTATGAATGGTTTATAAACGGAACTCAGCTTTCAGGTGATGAGGACATTTCCTTGTCTGGAAACACACTCTCAATCAGCTCAGCAAAAGCGAGTCATTCAGGACAGTTTACCTGCAGAGGAAAACATCTGACGAGAACACCAGTGACTACAAGACAAACAGAGGCTTTGAAACTTCATATTAATGGTAAAACTATTTATGATATTCTATGATTTATAGATATGAACAAAATTGAGAGGCACTTAAAAAGTTCAATGAAGAAGCCAGACACATAGAAGCATGAGTCCATTTAGTGTCAGTTTACAGAGAATAATAATCATTTGCAACTCAAAGCAGGTATTTTTTGAAGGTGGTCCCTTATTTATATTTTTAACTCTTTTGCTCCTAGTTAACACACCAAAGCCAGACATCAGAAAAGATCCATTGTTTGAGTTCTTCTACACTGAGGAGAAAGTCCAGCTTGGTTGTAATATGACTGGTGATGGATGGACATATGACTGGTACAAAGACTCAAAAACCTTGATCACAAATCCAACCTTCACTATCAGCTCAGCATCTCTCTCTGACACTGGTGTCTATCACTGCAAAGCAAAGAGAGGAGACTTCTCAGTGGACAGTGCGACTCTACGAGTGCAAGTTCAAGGTGAGTCCATAATTTACCTCTTTATAGTCATTTCTATTGTGAAATATTCTTCTCATTGTGAATCCATTGAGTTTACAATGCCTCAGTTAAGCAGGAAATGCATGGGCTAATTAAATGTAACCCTTGAAATGTAAGTCATTATGGAAGCATTCAACAAATGTGCAAATGGAAAAGAAAATAATGACAGAATCAAGAGAGTAAAATAAGTAGAATGAACAATTTCATAACCAAGAAGATATCAGTTCATTTCAGTTGTTCATTACTCTTGTTGTTGTATTTTCTGTGCAGATCCACCTCAACCAAAACTGTCAATAGAGTCTGAATGGAAAACATTTTACCCACGTGAAAAAGTGACTCTGAAGTGTACAATTGATGGAGGTTCAACTGAATGGCACTATGAATGGTTTAGAAATGGAACTCTGCTTTCAGTTGATGGGGACATTTCCTTTTCTGGAAACACACTCTCAATCAGCTCAGCAAAAGCGAGTCATTCAGGACAGTTTACCTGCAGAGGAAAACATCTGGCGAGAACACCAGTGACTACAAGACAAACAGAAGCTTTGCAACTTCATATTAATGGTAAAACTATTTATGATATTCTATGATTAATAGATATGAACAAAATTGAGAGGCACTTAAAAAGTTCAATGAAGAAGCCAGACACATAGAAGCATGAGTCAATTTAGTGTCAGTTTACAGAGAATAATAATCATTTGCAACTCAAAGCAGGTATTTTTTGAAGGTTGTCCCTTATTTATTTTTTTAACTCTTTTGCTCCTAGTTAACACACCAAAGCCAGACATCAGAAAAGATCCATTGTTTGAGTTCTTCTACACTGAGGAGAAAGTCCAGCTTGGTTGTAAAATGCCTGGTGATGGATGGACATATGACTGGTACAAAGACTCAAAAACCTTGATCACAAATCCAACCTTCACTATCCACTCAGCTTCTCCCTCTGACATTGGTGTCTATCACTGCAAAGCAAAGAGAGGAGACTTCTCAGTGGACAGTGCGACTCTACGAGTGCAAGTTCAAGGTGAGTCCATAATTTAACTCTTTATAGTAATTTCTATTGTGAAATATTCTTCTCATTGTGAATCCATTGAGTTTACAATGCCTCAGTTAAGCAGGAAATGCATGGGCTAATTAAATGTAACCCTTGAAATGTAAGTCACTATGGAAGCATTCAACAAATGTGCAAATGGAAAAGAAAATGATGACAGAATCAAGAGAGTAAAATAAATATTTTAGACTGAACAATTTCATAACCAAGAAGATATCAGTTAATTTCAGTTGTTCATTACTGTTGTTGTTTCTGTGCAGATCCACCTCAACCAAAACTGTCAATAGAGTCTGAATGGAAAACATTTTACCCACGTGAAAAAGTGACTCTGAAGTGTTCAATTGATGGAGGTTCAAGTGAATGGGGCTATGAATGGTTTAGAAACAGAACTCAGCTTTTAGGTGATGAGGACATTTCCTTTTCTGAAAACACACTCTCAATCAGCTCAGCAAACAAGAGTCATTCAGGACAGTTTACCTGCAGAGGAAAACATCTGACGAGAACACCAGTGACTACAAGCCAAACAGAGGCTTTGCAACTTGATATTTATGGTAAAACTATTTATGATATTCTATGATTAAAAGATATGAACAAAATTGAGAGGCACTTAAAAAGTTCAATGAAGAAGCCAGACACATAGAAGCATGAGTCAATTTAGTGTCAAATTACAGAGAATAATAATCATTTGCAACTCAAAGCAGGTATTTTTTGAAGGTGGTCCCTTATTTATTTTTTAACTCTTTTGCTCCTAGTTAACACACCAAAGCCAGACATCAGAAAAGATCCATTGTTTGAGTTCTTCTACACTGAGGAGAAAGTCCAGCTTGGTTGTAAAATGCCTGGTGATGGATGGACATATGACTGGTACAAAGACTCAAACATCTTGATCACAAATCCAACCTTCACTATCAGTTCAGCATCTCTCTCTGACACTGGTGTCTATCACTGCAAAGCAAAGAGAGGAGACTTCTCAGTGGACAGTGCGACTCTACGAGTGCAAGTTCAAGGTGAGTCCATAATTTACCTCTTTATAGTCGTTTCTATTGTGAAATATTCTTCTCATTGTGAATCCATTGAGTTTACAATGCCTCAGTTAAGCAGGAAATGCATGGGCTAATTAAATGTAACCCTTGAAATGTAAGTCACTATGGAAGCATTTAACAAATGTGCAAATGGAAAAGAAAATAATGACAGAATCAAGAGAGTAAAATAAGTCTTTTAGACTGAACAATTTCATAACCAAGAAGATGGCGTTCTGACTAAAATTTAAATTTTTATTCACTTTTCCTCGTCAATATTTTATTACTGTTGTTGTTGTTGTTTCTGTGCAGAGCCGCCTCAACCAAAACTGTCAATAGAGTCTCAATGGAAAACATTTTACCCAACTGAAAAAGTGACTCTGAAGTGTTCAATCGATGGAGGTTTAAATGAATGGGGCTATGAATGGTTTAGCAACAGAACTCAGCTTTTAGGTGATGAGGACATTTCCTTTTCTGGAAACACACTCTCAATCAGCTCAGCAAAGGCGAGTCATTCAGGACAGTTTACCTGCAGAGGAAAACATTTGGCGAGAACACCGGTGACTACAAGACAAACAGAAGCTTTGAAACTTCATATTAATGGTAAAACTACTTATGATATTCTATGATTAATAGATATGAACGAAATTGTTAGGCACTTAAAAAGTTAAACGAAGAAGCCACATAGCAGCATGAGTCATTTAGTGTCAAATTACAAAGAATTACAAGCATATGCAAATCAAGGCAGTTATTGTTTGAAGGTTGTCCATTATTTCTTATTTTACCTCTGTTTCTCCTAGTTAACACACCAAAACCACACATTCGAAAAGATCCATTGTTTGAGTTCTTCTACACTAAGGAGAAAGTCCAGCTTGGTTGTGACATGCTTGGTGATGGATGGACGTATGACTGGTATAAAGACTCAAAACCTCTGAACACAGATCCAACCTTCACTATCAGCTCAGCATCTCTCTCTGACACTGGTGTCTATCACTGCAAAGCAAAGAGAGGAAACTTCTCAGTGGATAGTGAGACTCTACAAGTGCACGTTCAAGGTGAGTCAATAACTTACCTCTTTATAGTCATTTATGTTGTGGAATATTCTTCTCATTGTGCATTCATTGAATTTACAATACCTCGGTTAAGCAGGAAATGCATGGGCTAATTCAATGTAAGCCTTGAAATGTAAGTCGCTTTGGAAGCATTCAACAAATGTGCAAATGTAAAATAAATGACAGAATCAAGAAAGTTAAATAAGTATTTTAGACTGAACAATTTCATAACCAAGAAGATGGGGTTCTGGCTAAAATTAAAATTTTCATTCCCTTTTCCACATCAATTGTTCATTAATGTTGTTGTTGTTTCTGTGCAGAGCCGCCTCAACCAAAACTGTCAATAGAGTCTCAATGGAAAACATTTTACCCACGTGAAAAAGTGACTCTGAAGTGTTCAATTGATGGAGGTTCAAGTGAATGGGGCTATGAATGGTTTAGAAATGGAACTCAACTTTTAGGTGATGAGGACATTTCCTTTTCTGAAAACACACTCTCAATCAGCTCAGCAAAAGAGAGTCATTCAGGACAGTTTACCTGCAGAGGAAAACATCTGACGAGAACACCAGTGACTACAAGATCAGCAGAAGCTTTGCAACTTGATATTTATGGTAAAACTACTTATGAGATTCTATAATTAATATGGATTATATTGACCGCCACCCAAAACAGTTCAATAAGGAAGCTGTTTATATTTTAAAGCTGTTTTTTTTTGTGTTTTTTTTGCCATTGGCCAGTACTGGTGTATAGTGGTTCATGTGAATGTTTGCAGTTTCCCATCTGCTCTTCTTGACAGTGGCCAGACACTATTAGCAGTATGAGTCAGTTCATTTAGTCTTGGATTATGAAAAATAACAAGCATATGCAACTCAAGGCAGTTATTGTTTGAAGAGAGCGCGTTATTACTAATTCTACCCCTGTGATTCTTAGATAACACACCAAAACCAGACATCACAAAACATAGGTGGTTTGAGCTCTTCTACACTGGGGAGAAAGTCCAGTTTGGTTGTAATATGACTGGTGATGGATGGACGTATGCCTGGTATAAGGACCCAAAACCTCTGAACACAGATCCAACTTTGACTATCCGCTCAGCATCTCTCTCTGACATTGGTCTCTATCACTGCAAAGCAAAGAGAGGAGACTTCTCAGTGGACAGTGAGACTCTACGAGTGCAAGTTCAAGGTGAGCCAATAACTTATTAATTTTTATAGTCATTTCAATTGTGGAATATTCTTCCCATTGTGCGTTCATTGAGTTGACAATGCCTCAGTAAAGTTCCCAGGAAATGCATGAACTGATGAAATGCAGACCTATACATTGAACACAATGAAAGTCGCTTTGGAAGCGTCCGCCAAATGTGTAAATGAAACGACATGGAATCAAGAGGGTTAAATAAGTATTTTAGACTAAATTATTTCCTAAACAAGAAACTGGGCTTCTGGCTAAAATGTTACTTTCATTCACTTTTTCATGTCAGTGGTTCATTACTGTTGTTTCTGTTTTTTGTTTTCCTGTTCAGAGCTGCCTCAACCAAAACTGTCAATAGAGTCTGAATGGAAAACATTTTACCGAAGTGAAAAAGTGACTCTGAAGTGTTCAATCAATTCAAATGAATGGGGCTATGAATGGTTTAGAAACAAAACTCGGCTTTTAGGTGATGAGGACATTTCCTTGTCTGGAAACACACTCTCAATCAGCTCAGCAAAAGCGAGTCATTCAGGACAGTTTACCTGCAGAGGAAAACATCTGACGAGAACGCCAGTGACTTCAAAAACATCAGAAGCTTTGCAACTTAATATTTATGGTAAAACTACTTATGATATTCTATGATTAATATGAATTAAATTGACCGGCACCCAAAATAGTTCAGTGAAGGAGATGTTCATATTTTAAGCCGTTTTAAGCCGGTTCATGTGAATATTTGCAGTTTCCCGTCTGCTCTTCTTGACAGTGGCCAGACAGTATTTGCAGCATGAGTCAGTTAATTTAGTCTTGGATTATGAAGAATAACAAGCATATGCAACTCAAGGCATTATTGTTTGAAGGTTGTCCATTATTTCTTATTTTAACTCTGTTTCTCCTAGTTAACACACCAAAACCACACATCAGAAAAGATCCATTGTTTGAGTTCTTCTACACTGGGGAGAAAGTCCAGCTTGGTTGTAATATGCCTGGTGATGGATGGACGTATGACTGGTACAAAGACTCAAAAACCTTGATCACAAATCCAACCTTCACTATCAGTTCAGCATCTCTCTCTGACACTGGTGTCTATCACTGCAAAGCAAAGAGAGGAAACTTCTCAGTGGACAGTGAGACTCTACAAGTGCAAGTTCAAGGTTAGTCCATCATTTACCTCTTTATAGTCATTTCAATTGTGGAATATTCTTCTCATTGTGCATTCAGTTTACAATACCTTAAAAAGTTCTGACCTATACCCTGAACGCAGGGGCGCCATGAGGAGTTTTAAGGGGGGTATGCAAGACAGAATTTCGGGTCCCCTTCTTCCAGAAGATGAATATGTTTCTTTTGAGGTTTAATAAGAAATTTAAATAATTTATTAGTTAACATGTATATTATTTAACTTCGTCCCCCCTCCACCCCTAAAACGAGGTTGATTTTAACCCATTGGCGCATACGATCACACCTTTTCATGTATCACAACTATTCAGTGTTTTCAACCACATAATGTTTATATGAGGTTTCAGAGATTTAAATAAAGTACTGTAAAAAAAAACATGTATAGTTTTTATATTCAAATTCCATATGATGCCTTTGGAAGCTGCAGTAATCCTTTCAATTATAGGCTAATTTGATTAAGTGTTTTTTTCATATCAGATACACATTGAGTAACAATAAAGATTACTATATTCTTTTCCCAGTTCGTATGCCACTTATTTTGATGTATTTCAGGAAAAAGTGATGAATTTATGTGATGTAAATCCGGCAGATCCTCTGAATTGCGGTGGAAACTCATTGCACATTATATCAACTAACATGATCATTGTAAAGGCGTTTAAACGACAAAACACATCAGAATATATCATACAATTCATGATATAGTAAACAAGTTTGTGAATATTTTTAATAAAAAGGGAAAAACTAAATAAACACGATACACTGTGTGTTTGTGTGGCTGCATGATGCGTCGCCAAGGAAATAAAACCTTCTAAAATAATAACTCACTCTGGGGGCTATGCCCCCAGTGCACACAACCAAATTTGGAAATAATGATTCAATGTTTCTCTGAAGAATAAAGTTAAGTTTTTAACTACAGACTTCTTGAATTAGGTCTTTTGACATATCTGAGATCAACAATCATCTCTAACATTTTGTTTAGCCTATTCTTATTTGTATGGACCCAATTATTAAGGGAAACTTCCATCCTTTTAATGTCTTCATCCCTACTTTTTTTTACGTTTTCGCTTGTGCTCATGACAGGTGCTTCTTTTGAAGTGGCGAGAGACCATGGTGGTGTGGTCATGTTCACTTCTTACTTTCTATAATTTACCGATTTTAATTTTATTTTACTACAATATTATTAGTTAATGTGTTTGTGTATGTAAAAAAAATAATAAGAATTCATGCACACACAAAATATCCAAAGTCGTGATTTGGGGCCCCTCAGCGTCCTGGGCCCATGTGCCTGGCATACTCTGTACCCCCCGTAATGGCGCCCCTGCGAAGGCAATGTAAATCACTTTGAAAGCATCCACCAAATGGGTAAATGTAAGAGAAATGACAGAATCAAGAGAGTTGAATAAATATTTTAGACTAAATTATTTTATAACCAAGAAACTGGGCTTCTAGCTAAAAGTATACTTTTCATTCACTTTTCCACTTTTGTTCATTGTTGTTTTCTTGTATTCATTCATTCATGTGCAGAACCACCTGAACCAAAACTGTCAATAGAGTCTCAATGGAAAACATTTTACCCAACTGAAAAAGTGACTCTGAAATGTACAATTGATGGAGGTTCAAGTGAATGGGGCTATGAATGGTTTAGAAATGGAACTCAGCTTTTAGGTGATGAGGACATTTCCTTTTCTGGAAACACACTCTCAATCAGCTCAGCAAAAGTGAGTCATTCAGGACAGTTTACCTGCAGAGGAAAACATTTGGCGAGAACACCAGTGACTACAAGTCATACAAAAGCT
Organism: Gobio gobio; assembly: GCF_949357685.1. Taxonomy (NCBI): domain Eukaryota; kingdom Metazoa; phylum Chordata; class Actinopteri; order Cypriniformes; family Gobionidae; genus Gobio; species Gobio gobio. The sequence continues at coordinate 36,001,005 of NC_137117.1, read as the reverse complement.
TTGAAACTTCATATTTATGGTAAGTGAAACTACTTCTGAAAAATGTTTACGTCAGAAATGAACAAAAACAATTCAGATAGTGACAGCTAGTTGTCTTAAAAGAGGTCAATGAAGATTTTAGTGGATTTTAAAGAGGTTAGTGTCAGGGTTTAAAGCTTCCTGACAAAAGGATTTTCAGTGAGAAATTCAGTTAATTTTGTGTGAGGATTGTAAAAAATAACAAGTACATTCAGCTAAAGGCAGTTATTGTTTGAAGGTTGTCCATTATTTCTTATTTTACCTCTGTTGCTCCTAGATGACCCACCAAAACCACATGTCAGAAAAGATCCATTATTTGAATTCTTCTACACTGAGGAGAAAGTCCAGCTTGGTTGTAATATGACTGGTGATGGATGGACATATGACTGGTACAAACACTCAAAAACCTTGATCACAAATCCAACCTTCCCTATCCACTCAGCATCTCACGCTGACATTGGTGTCTATCACTGCAAAGCAAAGAGAGGAGACTTCTCAGTGGACAGTGAGACTCTAAAAGTGGAGGTTCAAGGTAAGTTAGTCTCTTGTACCCTTATAAACTGCCTCTTGTTGCCATTTATTTTATAGAATATGACCATGGCAAAGCACTCAATGAAATGAAAATATGAAGTTGAAATTGACTTTCTTTCTTCTGTGGGACACAAAAGATATTTTGAAGAATGTATTTATTTTTGTCTGTAACTTTGAAAGTCAATGTGGTCTAATGTTGTTTTGGATCCCACTGACTTTCAAAATATCACCTTTTATGTTCCACAGAAGAAATACAGGTTAGGAAGGACATTTGGGTGAGTAAATGGTGTAGTTTCTTTCAAAAGGTACACTCAATGCTGCGCTTGATTTTAAGTGCTATGGGGAATGCCTTTTGGTGTGACCAGCTGTAAATGTGTGTGCAACACGTCAATGAAATTGACTTTGAACTTTATAGCCTCTTCAGTGACGCCATCGGAATGCACGCTATAATTAGATGTGGTGCATCGACAGGTCTTTTTGTCTTTAGACCATTTCTCTGCTAGGTGTTAGTTTTTCTAGGCAGTGCGGAGAAAACTCTTCTCTTTTTCCTCTACACTGTAGACTGTACATTGAATGACAAGTGAAAGAAAAATAAACAAAAGAAAATGAGCGATATACAAAACAAACTGTGTTTCTCCGTGTTCACGTCCTATAGCTGATTCGAACACACATCAGAATTGCTTTGTGTGTTTGGGTGAAGAGCATGCTGCCATTGTGTTTGAGCATGGTGATTGCGAGCATTGTGAATTGTTCACAGTTAAAGTGTTTTTTGTTCACAGTTAAAGTGCTTTGTGTTTCGCACTCTAGGTGCATTGCCGTTGCCAGATGCAAACGGCAGACGCCTCCCTGTCAGGCTGGGCTACCGTCCAGTCCAAGGGATCTGGGGAGGCATCATCTAGATTGACACCTTAATTTCCTCAAATTGATGGCTGTATTTCTGGCCCTGTAATATTTCCTCCAGCAGTGTAGGGGCTACCATGCACAAGCTAGTGGCGTAAGTCAGAGGGACTATTCATTTGTCATGGCGGCTGCCTCAAAATGTCAGAGGGATGCTATTGCCCTTGCCTATGTGGCACTCGGTCAAGCTTCGCCAGTAGGCATCAGGGCTCATTCTACCAGGGGGGTAGCGTCCTCTAGAGCTTTGGCTGGGGGTACGCAGGCTGGTCCTCTCCGCACACATTCATAAGATTTTATAGTTTGGATGTTCACGCCACTCCGGGCTCTCATGTCCTTGAGTCGACATCACAAGTTCATGTCTGAGACCTTTCGCGTTCTTGTGAGCACACACTACACAACCGTGAGGGGTCCAGACACCTCCAGTGTGGCGGCGTGGGTGTTTTCGTTCCCCATAGTGCTTAAAATCAAGTGCAGCATTAAGTGTAGGTTTTGAAAGGGAACATCTAGGGTTACTTGACTGTCACCCTGTTCCCTGAAAAAGTGGGAACGAAATGCTGTGCTTCATTGTCGCACTGAAAATGTCCCAGGACTGCTCTTCAGACAAAATATACCAGTCAATGTACCTGTGGCACATCTAATTATAGTCTGTGATTGGCGTGCATTTCGATGACGTCACTGCAGAGGCTATAAAGTTCAAAGTCAATTTCATTGACGTGTTGCACACATATTCACAGCTGGTCACACCAAAAGGCATTCCCCATAGCACTTAAAATCAAGCGCTATTAAAATCGCGGCAGCGCGACTCCGGCGAGTGACGCGTCAGAGAGAGTCCCTCAGAGCAGCAACGGTCACGTGATCTCTGTCTCGGAGGACGAGGTTCGGAGGGCACTCAAACGTGTGGATGTCAGGAAAGCTGCTGGGCCGGATGGTATTTCAGGTCGTGTTCTGCGGTCCTGTGCTGATCAGCTCGCAGGGCTCTTTACATCCATATTTAACGAGTCCCTTGCTACATCTGTTGTCCCCACCTCCTTCAAACGATCCTCTATCATCCCTGTACCTAAGATCAGTAAACCCTCTTGCCTAAATGACTATCGTCCAGTGGCTCTCACATCTTTAGTCATGAAGGTCTTTGAGAGACTCATTAAAAACAACATTTGCTCCTCCATTCCTGACACTTTGGACCCTCTTCAGTTTGCCGATCGTCCCAATAGATCGACTGAAGATGCCATCTCTCACGTCCTTCACTCCTGCCTCACTCACATCGACAGCAAAAGTGGGAACTATGTCAGGCTGCTATTTATTGACTATAGCTCAGCCTTTAACACCATAGTTCCCATTAAGCTAACACACAAACTCCTGGATCTAGGCCTGAATTCTTCTCTCTGCCTCTGGATTGAAGATTTCCTCACTGGCAGACCCCAGGCGGTGAGAGTAGGCCAGTTCACCTCCACCTCCATCACCCTGAGTGTTGGAGCTCCACAGGGCTGTGTGCTGAGTCCCCTGCTCTACTCTCTCTACACCCATGACTGTTTGTCCACACACAGCTCCACCTCGATCATCAAGTTTGCTGATGATACTGTTGTCCTGGGTCTCATCTCCAACAACAATGAGACGGCATACTTGGACGAAGTGGAGCAACTGACATCATGGTGCCAGGACAACTGTCTCTCTCTGAATGTTAACAAGACCAAAGAACTGATTGTGGACTTCAGGAAGAGACAGCATCGGTCATACTCCCCTCTCATGATCAGCGGGACACCGGTAGAGAGAGTGAACAGCTTCAAATACCTGGGTGTGAACATCTCCGAGGATCTGACCTGGACTACACACATCCAGACACAGGTGAAAAAAGCCTGGCAAAGACTGTACCACCTGCGCCAGCTGAGGAAATTCAGGGTTTCACCAGCCATCCTGAAAACTTTCTATCGAGGGGCGATAGAAAGTGTCCTGACTCAGTGCATCACAGCGTGGTACGGGAACAGCACCAGTCACGATTGCAAAGCCCTGCAAAGAGTGGTGCGCTTATCCGAGCGCATCTCAGGCTCAGCTCTCCCGTCTCTGCAGGACATCTTCACCAAACGCTGCAGAGGTAGAGCTACTAAAATCATCAGAGACATTAATCACCCTGCAAACTCTCACTTCACCCTGCTGCCATCTGGTAAGCGCTTCCGTAGCCTGATGGCAAAGACTGAAAGACTCAGGTGGAGTTTCTTCCCCCAGGCCATCAGACTCCTGAACTCAGTCACGTGACTTCACTTCACCCCCGCACACACATAAACATCCAGTTTAAACATTAACATCCACATACTGCCATTGCACTGCACTTTACTTTCCTATTGTTACTGCGTAACAACCTGTAATAAACCTTGCACATTATACTTCTTTATATATACATATATATATATATTTATGTTAACCACTTATTTCTAAGTCTACAGTTTATCTCACTTATCATATCCACTTATTTGTTTATATTTTTATATTTTAATTTTTATATTTTTATTTTTATCTTATTTCCTATTTTTATCTTTTACTTGATTTATTTATAATTCTACTTATGTTAATACTTTTTATTCTAATTTTATTCTATTTCTATTTTAATTTCTTGTAACTGTTATTTGCACTGTCCATGGAGCGGACCTGTTTACATTTCACTGCCAGTTGTATATTGTGTATATAACTGTGTATGTGACAAATAAAACTCTTGAATCTTGAATCTTGAAGCATCTCGTTCCCACTTTTTCAGGGAACAGGGTTACAGTCAATTAACCCTGGACATTTTATGTGTAGTTTACTGTATGATATACTGTATGAATATACATGGTATGAATTAAGTACTGAATTCACAAGTAAGTGCATTTTAAATAGTTAATAAAACTAGTACAAGCAAAAGCACTGATGCCTATTGATTAGAATTAATTACAAGGCTCAGTATGTATTTTATAACAAATAATATTTATTTATAGTAATTATTTACATTTTTGTTTTGTTCTAAGCGCGTCCACCTGCGGTTCTGAGTCTGGAGACTGAATTGAGCGACATCATGTCTGGGAATATCCTGACCCTGAGGTGTAACGTCTCAGACAGCAAACAGTGGAGCTACGCCTGGTTCGAGAACGGACAGAAGCTCAATGGGTCCTCTGATATGTTCAAAGTTATAGCAACAGATGAAAATATTAAAAGTGAATTCAAGTGCAAGGGAATAAGGACAGAGAGACCTCTGTACTCTGCTCTGAGTGAGGGCTTCACGGCCAACAATATTCGTGAGTAATGTGAATATTTATTAGTAAACTTCTTTCACACAATGTATAGATGTAAATTATTTGTGGATTGGAGCAGTGTCAAGTTAAGATTTTCAACATAAGTATCCTGTTACCATGACAGACAAAAACAAAACAAAAAACAACACTTTTATATATAATTTATACTGTATATAAATGTTTGAACGGCATGTTAATTTAACTTTATAATTTCATTATTACAGTATTAAAAAGAAAAATTCTGCTGGCCATCTCAGGATGTCTCGTCTGCTGTATTGTACTCCTGATAATTGGATGCCTTGTTATAAGATTCACCCGTAAACCAGGTACAAACTCTAAACAATTCATATACTTCTGAAATGAAGCATCTTAATTAATAATACTGGTCTCATCATTAACAAAAACAAGCAGTGTCTATTTACACCAAACACCAGCGACCAGCCTCGTGTTTCTGATTGTATACTGTAGTACTGTTTCTATTTACACTTTATTTGAATAGTCTCTATCGATGGATGAAGTGTAAACAGGATTTAATTTGTTGATATGTACAGTTGTTGTCTACTATTATTTACACTCAGTGTAAACACTATTCACCCTTTAGTAAACAGATTAAATAGCTGCTGCCAAAAAAATATAAAATTGCAATTAAACACGTAATCCTTTGATGTGGATTCAGCCATTTTGAGTTTTGTTGTCATACGCTGAAGTTTGGGTTTTAAAATGTTTCTGAAAGAAGTCTCTTATGCCCACCAAGACTGCATTTATTTGATCAACAATACAGTAAAAACAGTAATATTTAGCTTTACTTAATAATACTTCTCACAAAACTTTGGTCTTTATCTTTAGAGAAAAAAGAAACACCACAAGAAGACTTGTTTTTCTCAATGGCAGACTCCAAGAATAGTAAGTTATGGGGACTAAATGTTCACAAGTATAGTAATACCAGAAATGTCTGACCTTGTGGGGACATTTTTGGTCCCCATGAGGAAACAAGCTTATAAATTATACTAAGTGATGTTTTTTGAAAATGTAAAAATGCAGAAAGTTTTCTGTGATGGTTAGGTTTAAGGGGGGAAGGTTAGTGTAAGGGGAGATAATATACAATTTGCACAGTATAAAAACCATTACGTCTATGGAAAGTCCCCACATTCTCCACATTTACATCTATATGGGTCTTTAATACTCTCCAGAAACAGCTTCACCCTTAGAGGAGTACATGGACAATGGTCCCACAGATATGAAAGGTATGTGCATTTTACTGGGTTTGGCTTACATTACAATCAAAAATACAATCATATACTCATTTACTTTAACAAATGGCACTATTTTATACCCGAAGCCTCTGTGGTAATATTATATGAAACACTATTAGTGACTCAACAAGTAAAGTTTTCTGGCATTTTGCATGAATTTGCTTGAATTACAAGCCAGAATTATGTTTTTGGATTTTTAAACTAAAAGAAATCACAACACTCTCTCTAATACCATTCAGAATGTGAGGAAAAAGAAGAACTGCTCACTGATCGTGTTTCAGCCGTTTGTGTGGATGGTGTGATTAAAGGTAAGAGACCTAACAAACGTATAATGTCTATTGTATCATAATATTTGTAACAGAAATCAATAATTTCATTTTCAGCACAAGTAATTTAGGGGACCATAAAAAGTAAAAAATTCCAATTTAATTAAACATTTTAAGTTCTGTTGAAATAATAATGTGGATCATTACATTGACTTAAAATTGTGTGCAATTTAAACACATTTATGCATTACTCAAGTAGTTAATGACTTAAACACAATTTTTAAAGTTGATTACTCAATTATGTTACAAATTATAATGGTCCTCTACATAATTTCATAACTCAAAAATATTGATGCTAACTGTTGCGTTAATTTGTTGTTGTTGTTAACACATTATTTTTAGAGTTTACATTACACTCTTAAAAAAAAAAAGGTTACAAAGGGTTTTTTCACGATGCAGAACCAAATAACTTTTTGTGATAAGTTTTTTTGTTTTGTTTTATGTGTGTGAAAAACATTTTAATAAATAATAACTTTTTTTTGCACTACAAAGAACCTTCAGTGCGAAGAAAGCGTTCTTCTGATGTTAAGCCAATAAAGAACCTTTATTTTTAAGAGTGTAAATAAAATACAGAATTATAAATATGTTTCTGAGCAATAATTACATGATCTCAGAAATCAGTTATTACAAATGACTCTCACAATTTTTCTCTTAAAGATGAAGACTCACCAGCATCAGAAGCTAATGGCCTGACTTCCTTTAAAGGTATTTAAATTACACTATTTTAAAGGCGTTTTGAACTTGGTCTTAAAATTCATTCTTCTTGGTGTTAAAAAGTGTTTCACACTAAGCCTGTTTAAACTCTGGGTCATAAACTGTTTCAATGCTTTATTAAATATGCATGCACTTTATAAAGTCATAAAAACATAACCTAAAAAATTATAATCACCGTTATTATCCCTGTAAATATGCAAATAAAAAAGTCCCATCCAGGGTTTACAAATGTACAGTGTGAAATCTTGAAACCTGAGATTATCAATTTCAAGTATGATAAACCCATAAAAACTGATTTTGAACTTATTGTCATGTTTCTGCCTCTCCAGGACTCTGAACCATTATATCAGCAATCAACATCATGATGGAGTTTCTGTTTGCACTGATGCAGCTAAACGACATATGCTTATATTAAAAAAGATTGCATTAGCACCGCACTTTGTCTAGCAGCAGCTGCACTTTTGTATAGGCTACTTTTAAGGGCTGAAAATCAGCTTGTTTACAGCTTGAGTTAATGTAGAATTGAACTGCAGTGTTGTGGAGACTGCATACTGCCTTAAATTAGAGACCTGCACTCCCACGGGACCTAACACAAGAGTACAATTATTTGCGGGGCTCCCGCAAAATAGAAATATCTAAAAAACAAAACATCTAAAAACAAATACATTGTTATTCATCTATTGCACAAAAGCAACAAGAACAACTAAAACAAAATAAAAACGATTTACAGGCAAGCATATTTAGTTTCTGTTTATAACGTGTTTTTGCTGCGTTGTGCAATGTAGCCAATCACGGACATGTGTTGATTTCTAAAACGCAATGGCCAATCCAATGCATTTAAGTTAGAATCCACTCACCGCTCAAAGTGAGTTTTTGTTCATTGCTGAATTCTGCATGCTGGCAAATCCAAAAAAAAATGTGACATTTCGAAAGATTAATTGTGCAGTCAGCTTCATAACGGAGCTTTGTGAGATGGCAATGAACTGATTATTAAGGGAGCGCACTTTGCACGCATTCTGCCATTCCAAACCATGCACGCGCTTGCTTTTGTGTTAAATTACTTGAAACTGTGCCATGGACATACAGAAAAAATCTATTTATACTTTTATGCAGGCTTTTGCGGGCGGGCGTGGGACAAAATATGAATGTTGCGGGCGGGAGCGGGAGAAGGTAACGTATTTTTGCGGGAGCAGCACTTAAAAAATCCGTCCCGTGCAGGTCTCTGCCTTAAATGAAGACAGTGATTGCAGAATAACAGACAATTACAATTATCAGAAGTAATATCTGTAATCCAGTTTGTTTCATATGTTGCCAACACAAATATTACAACACAACACCATAGAAAACAAATATTAACAAAGGTTATTTTCTTGTTGTAATTTATTTGCATATTGAATAACATATTTTATTTTTTTCTACAATATGAGTGCCACCTGCTTAAAAACAGTTTGTGCACATTTTATTTGAGATATTGTGTGTGTGTGTTTTGTGTTTTTAGTGTGTTGGTTCTAGATAATTCACATTCAAATAAACATGTAAGACTTTTATCCATTTCATTTTTTACACAAAACTAAATTTAAGTTACACTATGTAACTTTTTTTCTATTCAAAATTAATAAAATTTATCATCAACATTTTTGTCTTACCCTGAGTCATTGTATGTCAGTTACGGTATTGGTAAGTGTTTATATTTAAACCTAGGGATGGTTTTCGTAGGAAATTGCATACATACTGTACGTCGTGCATGTATCGTCATATCTGTAAATAGATCGTTTATCCGGTGTTGTGTAATATGAAAAAGACTGGAACTGAAGATATTAGTGCACACCATAGACTGTAAAAAAAGATGGACGACATGCCTTTACTCTCTTCCGTTGTTGTAAGTGAAGCCGCCAGTGTTCAAATATGGCGCTGACATCTTGGGTCTCGAGTCTGCGCAGTAGTGAGCGCGAAGTTGAGCCGCGATATCAAGGTCCCACACTCTCCCGCCTAATCAACAACTTTTTGTGAAATAAAAAGTTGTGGAAATATAGAGATTAAAAGCTCCAATCTCCTCCCCAAAGTTCCTGAAAAATGTCCATTAGTGCCTCAGTGACTTCGCTCAGAGAAGCTGTCAATCATAGCTGTCAATCAGAACGTAACACCCCAGTTGTCTTTCATCATCTCGTGTTCGAGATCCACCTATGGGGAGGGCATCCGTACCTGACCTCTGCAGAAGCATCCAATTGCACCAAGTCTGACAAGACAGGCAGGAGCGCGCAGCCAATGCCCGGTAAGGCCCCACCCGTGCGTGGTGGCTACTATACGGAATGCCAGGGCCGATTCTACACGGTGCTTATATGGCTGTAAGTGGCAAGTGTTCGATGAGTGGTGTGATGGGCAGGGTCTCACTTCATATCAGTGCTCAGTTTCTGATATTTTGTGTTTCCTCCAATACCTTATGGATAAGGGCAGGTCCTTTTCCACTATTAAGGTCTATCTGGCAGCTATTTCTGCTTGTCATGTGGACTTTGAGGGCTCGACGGTTGGGCAGCATCCTCTATTCCACTGATAAATGAAGGATGCCCATCACTCGTTGCCAGCCATTAGGAGAACGATCCCAGAATGGGACCTCTCAATGGTGCTGGAAGCTCTGTCTCAATTCCCTTTTGAGCCTCTGGGAAATATTTCCTTAAAGTTGTTGTCCTTTAAAACAGCCTTGCTCTTGGCCTTGGCGTCAGCCAAACGTGTCAGAGAGTTACATGCACTCTCCGTCTACCCCTCGTGCATTATATTCTCTCTGGGTGGAGATACGGTTTTCCTTAAGCCTAATCCAGCCTTCATGCAGAAATGTTTCCCTGCGTTCACATCGGAGTCGCTGGAGCTGTCCACTTTTAACCCTCCGCCCCTTGTCCTCCGCAGAGGATCAAGGGTTAAATGCCCTGTGTCCGGTCCGTGCATTACAGACGTATTTGGCTAGGACCAGTGTGTTCCGGAAGAGTGACCGACTCTTTGTTTCATGGGCTCCTCCCCACAAAGGGGATCCCCTGACTAAGTAATGCCTTTTATATTGGCTTTTGGACGCTATAATTTTTGGCTTACGAACCAAAGGGAGTGCAACTCTCAGGGGATATCAGAGCTCATTCCACGAGGGGCTTGGTCACCTCTTTGGCTCTGTTCAGGGGAGTATCGCTGCAGGCTATCTTGCTCTGCTGCCAGTTGGGCTTCTCCCCATACGTTTGTGCATTACTACAGGTTGGATGTCACTAGAACCTCGGTAGCACATTCGGTTTTGGGGGTGGGGTCTTCCTAACCCTGCCTTTTTTTGAGTGTGCCACACACGTTTCATGTCCTGCTTTCACACCGCAGTTACATGTGTGTGGCGGTGTGGTGGGTTCATGATTATGAGACATGTCAAGCACTGCCCCTTGGGGTGACCGTCTTTTATTGGCTAACAGGACCTCACTGTGAGTGTATTGGGAAATCAGGGAGCTGTCCATGGCCCTGTCCCAAATGGCACCCTAAACCCTCCCGGTCTTCCTCTGAGTCCGCACTTTCACGACGTAATGCTGCTTTGACTGGCGGGAAGAAGTCCGCTGCGTAACCCGCACCAGTGCAGGCTCGGCAGAAGTGTGCATTGAGGGCGAATATCGACCTCAAAGGGGGCGAGTTTCAGTCCACAAGACTGAAAGTGCACATGAAGTGTGCCATTTGGGACAGGGCCCATGTCTCTCCCATAGGTGGATATTGAACACGAGATGATGAAAGCGAACAATAGGTTACTGTCGTAACCCCGTTTCTCTGAAACATCGAGTGGAGAGATCCACCAGCCTTTCCCCGCTTGCCGCACGAGTAACAAATATACAGTACTTACTGATGTACAGTAGCGCATGCAGGCTATATGCCCACAGGTAAGGGGTGGGGCCTTACCGGGCATTGGCTGCGCGCTCCTGCCTGTCTTGTCAGACTTGGTGCAATTGGATGCTTCTGCAGAGGTCAGGTACGGATGCCCTTCCCATAGATTGATCTCTCCACTCAATGTTTCAGAGAACCGGGGTTACGACAGTAACCTATTGTCTTTATAGCATAAAATAACTAACTAAATCCAAACCTATTTAGAGAACAAACACTTGAACTAACATCATAAAAACAGCTAGCGTGATAAAAACAACTTAAAATGACAGAAACCATCTTTGAAAAAAATTTATTTGAAGTGTAATTTAATTGTTTAGTTTGCCTATGTCCCATTGCATTTCATGGTGAATGTGGGGTTTATGACCTATACTGCATCCAGCCACCTGGGGGCAATCAAGACGCTTTGGTTTAAATTTTCAGGACTCGTGTGGCACACTTGGTGCACGCTCCTCAAATCGCAAGTTCGCAACTTGTTTAATTATTTCAAAAAGGTAATGAAGTTTCAATGTTAATCATTACTGCAACAGTTCACATTTTTAAAACAATGCATAGTTTGTGTAGCATGATAAATCTTAGAAGCTGTTTGCCTGATTGATTACAGGCAGATAAATAGGTAAGGACCATAGACTGAAAAAAAATATGGACGTAGTGTCCGTGACGTCACCCATAGGATTCTGATGAGCCGTTCTGAAGCGCAAAGTAGGGACGAGCCATCTTGGCAGCGCGTCATCGCGCGTCACTCCCGGATAACAGAAAATGGGCAAAAAGGCGGGACGTGGGCGGAGCTTAAGTGACGCGATGACTAACAGACAGCAGATAAATGGCTATCCACCTGTCACTCGAAATGGCCACGCCCTTAATTATGCAGAATTGTAAGGCTTTATATAATGTAAACGAATGAGTTATAAAAAAATTCACCCCCCTCACAGTTGGCATGAAGGGCAAAATGAGCCGTATAGACCAAAAGCACAATTTGTACCAGGCTGTAAACATGTTTTATTCTGCTCTAAAGTTGGCCATTTTAACATGGGGCTCAATGAGATTCTGCTCCCTTCTGGATCCTGTCCCTAGCGGCCAGTCGATGAATTGCAGTTTGAGGCACTTCCGTATTGGCTTCAAGAGAAACTGCGGGAGGTTGCCGCTTGGTAAGGACACAGCAGAGCAAACAATGAGCGAATAGCCTATGCTAGCCTTAGCTAATACAATTATTTACTCTTTGATGTCATGTATTTGACTTTTCTATTTCATTTGTGAGGCAATTTATTTGAACAGTTTAATTAGTGCCCTACCTAGTTGTCATTCGGTGAATATACTGCAGTGTGTTGACAACAAGCGTTCCACTGCCACATGAGTCCTGAAAAGTGAAGACAAAGCGTTGATTCCCTGATGAGTAAGGTATTTTATTGAACAGATAAATTGCCATATGTAGCTCTCTAACAGAGTTCATTGTAATGCATTATATATTCTGAAGGGTCATTTCATTATTGTTGTTCTGGAATCTATGTTCAAGGAAGTACCCTGTATATTAATGGGTAAAGCTACAGTAACGTCTTCAGCAACACGATCTCATGACAATGCGTATCAATAGTACGAGTGTGCAATCTCGTGGAATGTATACGCCAAAATGAGTATTGGCGTGCATATGCTATGCCGTTTTTCTCGTGCATATGATACGCACTTTATGACGTGCATATGACACGCTTTTGGGTAGGGTGAGGGTAGGGGGTGGGGGGGTCGTATGTATAATACGCCATAAAGTGCATATCATATGCACGCGAAAAACGGCGTACCATATGCACGCCAAAACTAATTTTGTCGTATACATTCCACGAGATTGCACACTCGTATTATTTATACGCATTTTCGTGAGATCGGGCTCTCTTCAGATAGTCGGCTTGAGATCCTTTCAATCTAAACTGGTTTTATCTCTTACGCCGAGTAGTGAACAGTGTTGCCAACTCTAGCAAGACAAATAATTAAACAGCTTCAAAAATTAGCACAACATTATTATGTTGTTTATTATTGTTATCAATAAATTAGTCTGGAACATATTACTCTGATATTTTACGAAAATCATCAAATTGCAACAAAGCGAGAGGACACTCGTCTTTGATCACCTGTGAGGAGAGTAGGATTGAAGAGATGGTAAAGGAGAAAAAGAAAAGAGAAATAAGGGGGAGCTGTAATTTAGCCACGTATTTATAATAACATCAAATTGAACCATATGTATCAAATGTTAGTATTAGTTTACTGGTTTTTATTATAGCCTGTAATGATGAATACATTACAAAATATAAAAAAATTAAACAAGATTTACCTTATAAAAGAAGGTCATCCATCATCTCCCCTGTCTCCATCTCTGGACATCCCAACATTGAAGCGCTGCAACATCTGACTTGGGACAAAGTCCTTGCAGCAATTCTCCAGTCTTCTTAGGCTATATCGAATGCACAATATGCTGAGAGACTTATGGCCTTTTTTTCTCATTACATTTTCAGCATGGATACTGTGGGTTTGTTCTGTGATAGAATCACTGATGGGCTGAATGATGCCATCAGGATTTCCAAGTATTGATATTTGCTGAAAGCCTATTCTACACCTGCTTTGCTACTTCCAGAAGGAAATCCCGGCATCTGGTCTTCATATTTGTTTCAAAGGTGCTGTCAAGCTTTGCTTCTCCAAGAGCAATAATAAACTGCACACCGATATTAACTGCACACACTGGCAGATGATTGGCTGTGTCATTCAAATTGACATCAATGAGTTTGGATTTAGAAGGAGAAATGGTTCTGGGTGTGATTAGTCTTGAAATAAGTGCACTGGAAATTGACTTGTAGGCAGTCCAGCATTTTGAATGCATTACCATATTTGAGTTGGAACCATTTGTTGACTCTTGAAAACTCATGTAAGATGTGCATGATAAACTCATGGTACAGTTTGTTCAAGGGATCACAGCACGTGGTAGAGTACTTCTGCATTATAACATTGATTTGCATCTTCAGAAATGTAGTGTCAGGGTTTTTACTTCCAACTATGACACTAGCCATCAGTTCTGATGCCTACGCACTTCTTGAAATTAAGGGTATTCAGTTTCAGTACCTATAGAGTAGTATTAAATCCTTCATATCTCTGAAAAGTCTTTAGTTTTATTATATTTATAAAAGAAAGATACACTGTACCGAGTCTTTCCGAAAAAAAAGCGAGCGGCTGGAGGCGTATCGTGTGGGTGGAGCTAAAGAATCACGAGCGCCCGCAGCTATTGCGTTGAGAGCGTCTGAAAGCTCTGACATCCTTAAACGTGGAAAAAACTTTATCCTAAATAAACCATTGAGATCAATCAGATTCAGCCATACATATATGATCCAGAATCTGATCTAGAGGCTGAAATTGAAACTGGAGAAGCAGCAACGACTACAGCAGGATTTCTCAATGGTATGTACTGTAACTTATATAATTGCTTAGCGGCTTGTCATGCGCGAGTTTTACATTTGTGTGTGTTTATTCGTGGTTTATGAGGACATCATTTGGTTTCTGTACTATTGTATGCGATTTAACGTTAGCAGTAGCAAACTGAACGGTTTTGCACGCCAGCCTAATGCGTGTTTACATAGAAAAACAATGGAATAGTAGTGCATTTGAATGAACGAGTCGATAACTATAACGATAACGTATTGGCAACGTTTGCTCTCTCGCTGTAGTCGCAGGCGCCCTTCCGGGAGAAGAGCCCATACGGCAAGTACAAGGACATTCCGCCCTTGCTGAAATCAGATAGACCCATACTCGATGTTGTTCAATGAGATGTGCATTCCTCTTGTGTTTGTCTGTGCTTGCATGTTGTAGGTCTCCATGAGCACGAATCTCTGTTTTACTGTACCTGCACATAGCTTTACTTTAATCGTCGACCACTTGACCTATCTAGTCTTTAAGTTGTGTATCATTTTCCCAGTCTATTTACATCTACTAACTATTATCGTCTGCATGTTGAACATGATTTTTTTTTTCAATGAGGGCGAGAATGGAAAGGAGGGGGTGGGATGTTTGAGGACGAATTACGCTACAGCACTTGTATTATTGCATTGTTGGATCGCTGGAGAGTCAAAAGTTACAGTGTACCTTTAAAGTATGCTTAGCTCAATGTTACAGTTCATAATTGAACCTTGAATTTAATTATTAATGACAGTGTTATTTTTATGAGAACATAACCTCTGCTGATTTATATTTACTTTACATTTTAATAGTCATATAGGTTTAGAAAAAATGTCAAAAAGGAATATTGTTCACATATGCTACATGTATAGCTGTAGATATATTATGCTAGTAACTGCAAGAACTTATACACTAGAAGCTAGTAAGAAAGCTTTGATGTATTGCATACTGTATGTCATATAAAATAGGATAATATATATAATTAAATAAAAAACAGCACTTGGAATCAATATGTACTACAACTACTACTACTAATAATAATAATAACAACAACAATAATAATACAATCTTTTATTTCATGTCTACCACTGCCAGGAATAAACACTAACAGTCCTTTTTCTCATTTAGCAACCTTATTCATTCCCACAACAACAAAATAGTAGATATCGCCATCTAGCGGTGAAATAGAGTTGCTTAGTTTCTGTCCCTTTATGTATTTCAAAATTAACAAATAGTTCTATATGGTAGAAAACATTTGATAGATATTAACTGGTTGTTTTGGTTAATCAGATAATCCCACACAAACACAAACTGATCTCACAAAGATAACAACATGAGAGACCCCTCTGACAAGAAATCAAATAACCCTGAAATAGAAATCATCTTGATGATCAAAAAAAAATAAAAAATAAAAAATAAAATAAAAAATTATAATAATAATGCTGTTCACCTGGTAAATGTTCATCATTGTAACACATGTAAGCTTATGGGCCAAATTATCAAATCTATAAATGAAATAAGTGCAACAGTCAGGTTCCAGAAGTAAGAATCCATGGTATTTGCTTCTGTTGAAGCCATCAGCCCACATTATTTCGACTTGGTTTTAAAATAATCAAGTTTAATAGCGGAATTCGTGGTGAAAAGGATCTTGGGGGAGGGATGGCGGGCCAGGCCCGTGCAGGGGAAAAGGACTAGGACCATGGCGGGCCTGGGCCATGGAGCATGGGCGGACCTGGGGAGTGGAGCATGGGCGGACCTGGGGAGTGGAGCATGGGCGGACCTGGGGAGTGGAGCATGGGCGGACCTGGGGAGTGGAGCATGGGCGGGCCTGGGCCATGGAGCATGGGCGGACCTGGGGAGTGGAGCATGGGCGGACCTGGGACGTGGAGCATGGGCGGACCTGGGGAGTGGAGCATGGGCGGGCCTGGGCCGTGGAGCATGGGCGGACCTGGGGAGTGGAGCATGGGCGGACCTGGGACGTGGAGCATGGGCGGACCTGGGGAGTGGAGCATGGGCGGACCTGGGACGTGGAGCATGGGCGGACCTGAGACGTGGAGCATGGGCGGACCTGAGACGTGGAGCATGGGCGGACCTGGGGAGTGGAGCATGGGCGGACCTGGGACGTGGAGCATGGGCGGACCTGGGACGTGGAGCATGGGCGGACCTGGGACGTGGAGCATGGGCGGACCTGAGACGTGGAGCATGGGCGGACCTGAGACGTGGAGCATGGGCGGACCTGGGGAGTGGAGCATGGGCGGACCTGGGACGTGGAGCATGGGCGGACCTGGGACGTGGAGCATGGGCGGACCTGGGACGTGGAGCATGGGCGGACCTGGGACGTGGAGCATGGGCGGACCTGGGACGTGGAGCATGGAAGCAGTTCTGGAAGCCATGGAGGTGCAGGCCGTTCAAGGGACCATGGCGCTGCAGGTAGTTCGAGGGACCATTGCGGTGCAGGTAGTTTGAGGGACCATTGCGATCTGCCCCAACATTTTCTTGTGCAGAGCATAACCCCTATGGGCTGGAGCCATCTCGGGAGACAAAGTCCTCTCTGGACTTGGGACCAGGGACCAGGACGGAAGTCCTCCCCGGACTCGGGACCAGGAGGGAAGACAAAGTCCTCTCTGGACTCTGGGCGGGAGACAAAGTCCTCTCTGGACAGGGGCTAGAGTTGATGTGTGCAAAGCCCAAACACACCACATAGCCATGGCAACAATGGTCAGCGCTGCACACTCTGAAGATGATTCTGGAATTGGAGACTCTTGCGTGGCTGCCATCTTGCCTTAGGGCTCAGTTGTGTTTGCCATCTTGGCTGCAGACTCCGGATATATATACACACAAAGGCAGACAAGCTTATCAAGATGACAAGGGGTGTGGTAAATGGGAAACACCTGGGAAGACTAATCAACATGAAAAACTACAAAGAACTACAAAATAAAGTGCAGGAAACACTTCAACGTAAAAGTCCAAGGACAGACTGCAGAGCACATCATGAATCTCATGAATTATGAATCTCTTTGCGAACATTAAAATAATCTATAATCATACATAAAAACTCATCCTATTAACACACACACACACACACACACACACACACACAAACACACACAGTCACACTTCTGTTCTGTTCACTGTTCTAGTTTTTGTGCTACTCTGCTTTTTCACAAATTTAATTATTGTGAAACTGCTAATATTATTGGTTCCTGTATAATTGCTTGTGCTTTTCCTCATTAGTATGTTGCTCTCTATGTTAGAATCTAGAATCTATGTTACAGTAAATGTTAACTGTTTGTTCTCTCTTCCGGCTTCATCTACCTTTTCAAATATTCTACATTTCATTCATTCCCTGTGCTTCATCTGATATTGCAGAGCTCAGCTATCCTCTCTCCATGTGTGTGTGTAAGAGAGAGAGAAAGAGAGAGGGAGAGAGAGAGAGAGGGAAAACATGAGCAAGAGTCAACAGGAATATTGCTGGACGAGCCTCATAAATTGTCTTCATCCAATTAAAGGCAAGAGCATACATTACTGTGCAGCAGCTCAGCCAATCAGGAGAGACTGCTGGTAAGTGCAGCAGTAAAATATTGAAGGGTTGAGTGAGCAGAGGAAAGATCCTGCATGTATGTTCTCCTCTGCTTCTGCATCAACTGATCTTCAACTCTGAGTCAGTTTAGTGTGAATAACGCTGGACGTCTGAAGCCACTGTGTATTCCTTAAAGGCAGCTCAAGAGAGAAGATTTTTAGACAAGATTTTCTGAGGCTTTTGGCTTGACATCCCATTAAGTTTCTCTTTGGGACACCCAGCACGTATGGTAAGTAGCCATTTTAAAATATGATGTCTACCTAAAAATCCAGTTATTTACTTGTCAGTATGTCAATTTTGCCATTTTACTAAATATTCAGAAAACATTTCATTTTAAGGCATGTTACCAAATCTGCATGGATGATTCGTTATTGGGCCAGTGCAGTTTGGACCATTGTGTAACCCCAGAATCCAGTGTTAGAACATACAGTATATACCTATATTGCAATATATCACTAAAGCGAAACAATGGTTTATGTGATTAATTTGATGGATAGCTACCAGGTATACTACTGTACAACTCTCTGAATACTTAGCTTCGACTGTATTACTGGCAGTAGTGTTTAAATGATAGGTGATATATTTTAGGGTGGTAGTAGAATTTGTTTTTTTTAGTTTTTTTTGTACCGATATAATCAATTACAAGATGTATAGCCTTTATTATTAAAACAATGATAAATAAAAAAGTAATAAAGGGTGTAAGTAACATCAATAGTTAAGATATCCCTATTAACACATTAACACATCACAGTTTCTTTGGTCCCACTTCATATTAGGCGTCTTTATTAAATTAATCATTTGATACAATGCACTTATGTACATACACGTTTTTACATTGTACGTATATTATTATAATTACCTGAATGTAATTACATCTGTAATTAATTTCAGTAACTACATCTGTATTTAGACTAACACCTACCCATACCAAACTTGTCCCTAGCCTTAAGTTTTGCAATACAGCACTAAGTAAATTGAACTTATTTTTATATATATTTATATAGTACATAGTAGTTAAAGAGACCTAATATAAAGTGTTTCTTTTTATCGAAATTATACATTAACAGTTTTTTTTTAAGAATGCCTTTTTTACCAGCTTATATTCTTTCAAGCCAGTAGAGGGCGCCATGTCTCGCAATAAATCAGAGGTGCCAAACTCAGTTCCTGGAGGACCACTGTCCTACAGTGTTCAGCTCCAACCTGAATTATTTAAGCTAACTCGAATTAGGCTAATCAAGGTCTTCGGGATTACTAGAATGCTTTTGGAGCTGGTTGGAGCTAAACTCTGCAGGACAGTGGCCCTCCAGGTTCGACATGTGCTATAAATAAAAGAAAACTAAACTAAAGTACCATATTAAGAGGTTTTTTTTATTTATTATCTTTCAGATACAAACTGATCTTTAGTCTGACTTCAGCTCTTATATACCCTGTGAAATCAAGTTAGTTGTATTACTTTTATTCTCTGTGTAGCCTATTAGCTTTGAGGTAATCTATATGCAACCTAAGGCCTTTTTTACACCTGATATCAAGATGTGTTTTGGTTGATCGGATCACAAGTGAATACATGTGTAAAATAAATACAGGTATAAAACTCTTGTCCACTTTCGACCACGTCCAGCCACAACAGACCATCTATTCTCCTCCTAGTGATCTAATGTGTAAACATTATTTAATCTTCCTCAGCTGGAGACGTTTGGTTTGAAGACAAAAAACATACCAAGCACAATGTTCTCTCACCATTCCTGATTTCTAACACACACACTCACAGCTTTCGGCGTGATTTTGCGGCTGTCAAAGCAGAGAGGAAAACTGCTGCTCTCCGTATGTTTTTTGTTTTCTTCTGTCGTGTTCATATGCAAATTGTGTAAGCTTATTTCCTCCATTAGATCAAATGATCTGAAAAAGCCCATACATGTACCTGCCCATAGACCCTCCCAAGAAAAGGACAGAAGTGGTTGAAAGTGGACAAAAGAGACGGATTAAAACACCAGGAGTAAATGGGTGTGTGTCTCCCT
The DNA here is from genome assembly GCF_949357685.1 of Gobio gobio. Taxonomy (NCBI): domain Eukaryota; kingdom Metazoa; phylum Chordata; class Actinopteri; order Cypriniformes; family Gobionidae; genus Gobio; species Gobio gobio. The sequence continues at coordinate 35,981,091 of NC_137117.1, read as the reverse complement.
CGTCTACTTGTGATCCGATCGACCAAAACACATCTTAATACCAGGTGTGAACAGGACTCTAGTCTCATTAGAAACATGTGGCTCTACTTACATTTTTGTAAACCTCCAAAATGTATCTATAAATACAATTAAAGTTAATACTAAATGCAGTAAAGCACCAACACATGTTATTCCTATTAGACAATTATGATTAGAGGAGCAGATTATTGATGAATAAATATTTATTTTTGTGTGGTTCCTGCACAATACTCTGCTATAATCTCAAAGCATTTTACCATAGTGCATGATTTGTACATTAATACATTTTGCTGTTTGCGTCACATGATCAGCATCAGCTCCATATGTTTGGCTTTTCAGATGTAGTTAACTTGCTCAGTAGCTCACCTGATACAGCATTGCAATTGTGATGTGGACTATAAAACCCGAGTCACGATGAAAATGGCATGGTTGCTTTTGAAAATGTATTTTCATCGCACATTTCCTTTTGTTAACACTTTTGTTTGGTTTAGAGTACATTATTTCAATAGGCTACTTTTTTAAACCTTTTTTAAGCACAATTTAACGAACTGCTGCAACAACCAACATACATAAACTGTTTCTAGATTCACGTTTATCTGTTTCGGATAAACCTGAATGCGGTTTCAATGTCACTCACTGGACATTTCACTTTGAAAGTGTTGTAAAACAACTTAATATCATTTTGCAGAAATGCGTTTTTTTTTCCAAATTGTTTGGTTGTCTATATAGACTAAACTCTATAGTTTACAATGTATTGTTTACAAAATTATCGTTTAGTAGTTATCTGCCAATAAAACTTACACTTTTGGCCGTGTCCAAACGTTTTTAGAATGAAATGCCCCTCCCCCTTAAAATTCTGTAATTCTGACTAGCAATAGCAAGCAGCAAATCATTGTGTGCTTTGCTATGCTACTTTTGCAATACTTCATTTAGCGTTTTCCGACATTACAGTGTGGATAAAAAAGCAATTGTGGATAAGAATGAGTAATTTTCCTCCATTAGATCGAAAAATCTGGAAAAAAAACATACATTTACCCGCCCATAGACCTTCCCCTCGAAGAAATCAGGACAGAAGTGGTTGAAAGTGGACAAAAGAGACGGATTAAAAAAACAGGTGTAAATGGGTATGTGTCTCCCTCGTCTACTTGTGATCCGAGCTCAAAAACGATACCAGGTGTAAACAAGGCTCTAGTCTCATTAGATGATAAAACTTACACTCATTGCCATGTCCAAACGTTTTTAGAATGAAATGCCCCTCCCCCTTGAAATTCTGTAATTCTGACTAGCAATAGCAAGCAGCAAATAATTTTGTGCTTTGCAACACTACTTTTGCAATACTTCATTTAGCGTTTTCTGACATTTCAGTGTGGTTAAGAAACTTTTGAAAAAAGCTTGAAAATGCTAGTGTGGATGGAGAGCTTTTCGAAACGAAAATGACATTTTAAAATGTATACAGATTAATGTAGACATAGCCTAAAGGGCAATTGGCATGTCCTTTGAAATGTCTTGTCCTAACTTCCTGTTTCAATAGGGAAAACATTAATACTGCAATACTGCATTAATACTGCAAATACAACATTTATACTTTTTTAATGTGTCCCCGTTTCAGTGTTTACATTTGGGTACAGCATAATAATAACTAACTACATTTACTTATTATAGGTTTAGGGTAGGATTAGGTTTGTTTAGTGTTAGTTGCATGTAATTATGCCTAATTTATAGTCATTACTATAGTAAATATATGTAACGTATAACAAGGGGACACGTTAAAATTAAGCGTTACTAATAAAACTGCTTAAATAGAGTCCTTAAATAATACAAATGAGGTAATGGAAATCAACAAGGCAAGAAGTTTGGTCTCATTACAGATTTTAGTTCAAACATTCAGGTAAATTTTACCCAACTAATCCATGTGCAATGGGCAATCGATTCATGACAGAAAATGTACAACTGGTTTTCCTGCTGGGCTTGTTGACAAGCTGATTAATCTTGGTACAGCAAAGGTTGACTGTGCAAGTTACTACTTTGGGGAAGTGTGTAAGAAAATGTGTTTTAGTGTGTGTGTATTTTGTGTTCATAGTCTGTGTATATGAGGATGAGAGAGTGGTGTTGTGTAAGCAGTATAAAGGAGAGGAAAGTGTGAGACTATGTAGGGCAGAAGAAAGAGGGAGGAGCATGTGTTGGAGAAAGAGAGAATGGTACAGGAACATAAAAGACAGAGGGGCACTGTGGGTGAGTATGAGCGAGAGAGGAGATGATGGAGTGGGTGTGCTGAAAGCTTCAAGCACTGCGGTATGTTGCAGCGCCCAGCCCCCATTAACAGTGCAGCATACACACTCCAAACATTACTCTTATTCGTATATGTATCATACTCATGTGTTCGATATGATGTTCATAACGTGTTTGACCACCATACCCACGCGGTGCATCAAAAATACTATTCCTGTCCTCTGAGCACATCACTCAATCTGATGTGGTGTCCGTCCACATGGTGACATCCCCTGTCAAAATGTTCTATGTGTCTGAATGGCGGTCAAATTCTTTTACATTCTTTAATTGTGTTGAAGTGCTTTTAAATCATTAATGTTTGACAGTATGGCACTAGTAATGCCAAGGTCATGGGTCTTGAATCGCAGGGAACACACAAAACTGATCTTGAATACACTATTAACCCTTTCATGCTTGAATTATGAGTTATGTAAACCTCAGTCAGGATTTTTTCTTAGGGCATGGAAAACAAGATTTGATTTTTTTTTTTTTTTTTTACATTTCAAAGAGATTTTCAGATTCATTTTTGTTTTGATCTGAAGAGATACTGTATTAAACATAATACAGTAATAACACAGCAATACTGTGTATTCAACAAACCAATGAATACAATTATATAAAATCATGTGAAAACTATAAAATATTTACAAAAATATTATACATCTTAAATGATTGCAAACGAAATTGAGTTTGATCAGCAAATGCAGAAGAACTTCATCCAAGTTGAATTTTGCATGTCTTTGAAATCAGAACATGAGAACATATTTCCATCAAAAATCTGGTGAAGGTACACCTCTGTGGAAACTGCTTATGCTCCTTCCAATCTACCAGAGTATGTTGAATTACCCTTGTTGGCTGATAATTCTGATAAAAAATAACCCATTTCTACCATAGCTCTCCTCTCTGAGAAAACCTCAGACCGAAATCTACATTGATTTATTGATGATTTCACACTGTGGAAAATCTAGTGATCATGTGTTTTCAATCCATCTGAAATGAGCAGTGTTGGGAGTAATGCACTACAAATAACATGCATAATGTAATCAGGTTACTTTTCTGATGTAATGAGTAAAGTAACGCATTACGAGTAACGTGATCACGTAATTGGATAACATTTTTTATGTAATCGTCTCAGTTACGACTGTAACCTTGGTTCCCCGAAGAGGGAACAAGACGCCTCTGTTAATTGATGCTGTGGGAACGTTCTGCATGAGTGCCTCATGAAGCATGTGTAAAATCAGTCCAATGGTGTGATGGGACGTCAGAGGTGGGTGACGTCACAAACCAGGAAACTATAAAGTGTGCCCCAAACAGTGCAACGATAGCTTCTAAGCTGAAGTAAGTCGCTGACAGGCACACAGGAAGTATGGCAGGGTGAGACAACGTCTTGTAGCCTCTTCAGAGAATCAAGGTTATAGTCATAACCGATGCATTCCCTTTCAAGGAAACTCTGACTCTGTTGACGCTCATTGATGCTGTGGGAACGTTAATACCATAGCTGGCATAAAAACAAGTGTGTATTGTGAAATTGTGAAGAAAGCACTAAGGGCCCCTGGTGTAGAGCTCGGGTCTAGGTTGCAAAACCTCACAAATGTATGTGGGGAGGACCAGCCTGCCTCATCACAAACATCTTGAAGTGAAACTCCTGACAAGAGAGCCTTAGAGGCAGCCATACTCCTAGTTGAGTGGGCTCAGACTGCCATAAGGGAAGGTAGGTCTGGCCGACTCATATGCAAGAGAGATAGCCTCAACTATCCACTTGCTCATCCTCTGCTTAGATACTGGGGACCCTTTGCTAGGAGACACAAAACAGACAAACAGTTGTTCAGATTTACGCCACATAGTGGCTCTGTGGACATAAGCATCTAATGCCCAAGCTGGACAAAGCTCTTTTCCTGGTCTGGATCCTGGAAGGGAGGAGGACAGAAGGCTTGCAGCACAATAGATCTAGCCACATTAGTGGGGACCTTAGGGATGTATCCTAGCCTAGGGGGAAGAAATGCTTTGCCAGATGCAAATTCCAAGTACGAGATCTCCTATTCTTTTAAGAGATGTAATAGTAAGGAGGAACAACACTTAAGAGTCAGCAACTTGACTGGAACCTTTTCAACAAGATCGAAGAGAGCCAGGGACAGGCCTTGGAGCACCTCGGACAGATCCCATGCCGGTACCCAGTACGCCGTGCATTGCAGGCCTCAGCCTCAATGTGCCACGGAGGAAACGGGTTACCAAAGGGTCTCTCCCTAAAGACAGTACACCCAAAGGAATCTGGTAAGCAGCTATGTGCACCACATAAACCTTTAAAGTGGAAGGGGATAACCCTGCAGTGAATCGCTCTTGCAGGAACTCCAGCACTGTACCAACAGGGCAGTTAACTGGGTCCAGCTGATGACTACTGCACCAAGAAGTGAACACTTTTCACTTTAAGGCATACAGTTTCCTCGTGGAGGGAGCTCTGGTGTAAAGACACTTGGTTGATAGAGAGACCAGAATCTATGAGCTGGGCCCCCTCAGAGGACAAGCCTACAGCTTCCACAGTTCTGGGTGGGGGTGAAGTATTGAGCCCCCTGTCTGGGACAGAAGGTCCCTCCTGACCGGAATCTCCCAAAGAGAGCCGTCGAGGAGAGAGACTAGATCTGTGAACTTTATTCTTCCCGGCCACAGCGGGGCTATTAAGAGAAGGCAGACCTTGTCCCGGTGAACTCGGCCGTACAATAGCATCCAGTCCCAGAGGAGCTAGATGCATGAGGGAGAACCAGAGTGGACAGTGAGACATCTCTCGGGACGTCTCTCGAGCAAACAGGTCCACTTCTGAATGGCCGTACACACTCCACATCTGCTTCACCATTCCCCGGGCCTCAGCCCCTACCTCAACAGGATGTCTGCTCCCTGGTTTTGGCACCCAGGGATGTACGCTGCCCTGAGTTAAAGCAGCTTTCCCTGGGAGCACAGAAGGATTTTGTGCAGCAGTTGGCAAAGTGTTGTCTGTACGGATGAGCACCTGGTGGCCCCTGAGGTCTAGGAGGAAATTCTTGAGATCAAGAAAAACAGCCATCATCTCCAGGCAGTTGATGTGCCAGGAGAGATAATGACCCCTCCACAGCCCCTGAGTCAAGTAACCGTCTAGGATCACTCCCCAACCTGTGAGAGAAGCATCCGTTGTTAGCATCCTGCAATGACAAGGAACTCCTAACACAGGACCTTGGGATAGGAACCAGGGAACCACTTAAGCATTGTTGCATTACATTGATCATATGAAATGGGTTGCCTCTCTGGGAAAACCCCTTGGTCCTGAGCCACCACTGCAGGGGTCTAATGTACGGCAGGTCGAAAGATATCACGTTGGACGCTGCTGCCATCAGACCCAACAGTCTCTGGAACTGCTTTACAGAGAGTGACTGGACTAGATTTATTCTGTTCACGGTTGACAGGATTGATTCGATGTACGCTGGAATAGACGCACTTGCACCGTAACCAAATCCCATACCACGCCTAAAAAGTGGTCCTCTGAGCTGGAGAAAGCTCTTCTTTGCATTTAACCAAATCCCAACACTCTCATATGGGCGAGAACAACTTCTTGATGCCGAAGTGGATTTTCTTTAGCCGTGCAGAAAACAGCATCTTCTCGACATGCCAAAACTACAGTGTTTGAGGGTGGGTGAAATTAGATGTTGCTCGCGGGCAGCCAATGAAGACCATAGGCTGGCATTATGCAAATATGTTACAACCCTACGACGACTCGTTTCAGGCAGTTCAGAATTGGTTCTTTCTTTTGAGAGACAATAACTCCATTTACACTGCACTTTGATCTTTAAAACTTTTTAGACCTTTTACATTCACAAACAGATATTACACACTACATTTGAGGTAGGCCTAATATCCAAAAAAAGCATAATATGGGCAATTTGTGCCGCAGCGTCTTCTTTAATATACATATATTTGTATGCCAATTATCTTAAAGACCAGCAGTATTCAAATAGCAGACCACGGTCCAGTTCTGGGCCCTAGCTTGGTTCCATCCAGCCCGCTGGAAATATTTGTGCCATTTTACAGTTTCTAAAGATTAAAGTGAGCATGCAGCATGTCAAAACAACAGATCGGTACCCACCACAAGTGCTCGGTGCTACATCCTCTAATATTTTTATCTAGACCCAAACACGCTTCATTCAAGCCCCTTTCACCCTGTGCGTGTTGCTTCTCTCTCCTGCTACAGAAGTACAGCGCCACATTAAGAGCTGCAGATGATGTGGTTATTTGAACAACAGTAACAGAAACACGGTGAGCAGCAAAACAGATACTTTTGCTCAAAAAACTGCAGAAAATGAGAATGCAGCAAATACTAATTATTTGTATATGTTATACAGATGACTCAGACCGTTTAACTAAACCAGGTTTGATACAAGTTAATGCATGTTTAGATTTTTTTCCACCCATACATTTACCATTATTAATCCGAATATTATAAAACAGTGCTATAATTTGGTAAAATTATTTAGAGATGGCAAGGGAAGACTAAAAAAAACATTGAAATTAATAATTAGCTTTGTTTTGTGCTCAAGGTGAGTGTTTTGATTATTAGATTATGTTTGTTGTTGTTTGAGCAAAATATAAAACTGGTCCATACTTTTCTAAACCCTGCACCTCCAGTATGTTTTCTCAATCCCAAGGCCTTCTATGTGCCATACACTTAGGTGTATGTTAGGTCTAAATGTAAAAAAAAAAAAAAAATTATACCTTGAAAAAACTGATAAAAAATGTTTTTGGTATATGTTGGTAAAAATTCTCACTGCTCAATTCATCACTGCTTTGGCTCCAGGGGCCAAAGATTATCATCTTTGATGAGTAATTGAGTTTTTAGGATTTTCTTTATTTTACAAAGAGCTACGGCTGCCCTGACGGAAATGTATAACTGTTCCAAAAAAGTAATGTCCGGACCTCCGCTGGGAAGGAAATTTAGAGACCGGACCTCGTGGAACTTTAATTGAATACCCCTGTTATAGACTATCCTATATTATTTTTGGCATTCCAGTCATATAAAGGTACAAAAAGGAATGCAAAATATGTAATAAAACCTAACAGGGACAAACATTTTGAATAATTGCATTATTTACAGCTAGATTTATTGATGAACAGCTGCTGTGAATTGCAAAAATGAGACGGTCTGCGACCACAAGGGTTAAAAGCTCTTATCCAGCCATTAGCTGGGGTGTATGCAGTACATTCCCTTTATGATGCTTCCTGTATGTCAGTGCTTGAAGCTTTTTGTGTGTGTGTTTTCAGATGAGCTTGAATTGCACCCTTATTTCTTGTCATGGTGCTGTAAGAAGAGCGGAGAATAGTAGTAAGTATACTATACCAACTGTCAGAATTTGATTGATTGACAGGTGGGCGGGACTTCCGGTATAGGGGGCGGGACTTCCGGTATAGGGGGCGGGACTTCCGGTGTAGGCGGGACTTCCGGTGTAGGCGGGACTTCCTGTATAGGCGGGACTTCCTGTATAGGCGGGACTTCCTGTATAGGCGGGACTTCCTGTATAGGAGGGACTTCCTGTATAGGCGGGGCATCCGGTGTAGGAGGGGGCTTCCTGTATAGGCGGGACATCCGGTGTAGGAGGGACTTCCTGTATAGGCGGGACTTCCTGTTTAATAAATCATGTGATTGACATTAGGTTTTGATGTTTTTGACAGTTGGTTTTTGACCTATTGTCATAATAAATCATGTGATTGACATTAGGTTTTGATGTTTTTGACAGTTGGTTTTTGACCTATAGTCATAATAAATCATATGATTGACATTAGGTTTTGATGTTTTTGACAGTTGGTTTTTGACCTATTGTTATAATAAATCATATGATTGAATTGACATTAGGTTTTGATGTTTTTGACAGTTGGTTTTTGACCTATTGTTATAATAAATCATATGATTGACATTAGGTTTTGATGTTTTTGACAGTTGGTTTTTGACCTATTGTCATAATAAATCATATGATTGACAGTAAGTTTTTGATGACTTTGACAGTTGGTTTTGATGTCTTTGATGACTTTGACAGTTGGTTTTGATGGTTTATGACATTAGGTTTTTTTGTTTTGATGAATTTGACAGTTGGTTTTTTTGTTTTGAATGCGGTATAATAAATCATGTTATTGACAGAAGGTTTTATCTTTTGAAGTCGCTGTTATCAGAAAATTCCCCTCCCACCCTGCCACATCCCAGAGCAGCGTATATAAATGGGGCAGTGTGTTCTACAGCTATCAGCAAAGAGAAACATGAGCTACATGAGCATGGACGGATTATCAGCTCCTAAAACCCCAGATGCGGGGTTGCGCAGCAGGACGTTCGACAGTCTGATGACCAGTCTACCTATGGCGCCGAGAAAACCTTATGGGCACGTCCGTTTGACAAGCTTTCTCCATGAACTTTCGGAATGGACTAAAGGAGAATTTATGATGAACAGCAAGCGTGTAATCGGGTACAGATTTCATAAAACAACTCAAGTTGTTATACTCTACACCACCGACAGCGCGGGCGAGTTTCACCCCGGGGAAGACGCATGTCTTGTATTTCCTGAAAAAGACTGGACATTATTTTACAATTTTGTCTGGAAGGATTTGAAGGACGGCGGCGAAGAACCTCTGTACATTTCAGAGTGGGACGGGGTCACCCCGAATGTCCGGTACCGCGTGGTAGGTGACCACACTAAAAAGAACCCGGATGATTCTGTCTACATATTCTGCTGTGATGACAAGACAAAGCTCATCGAAGATCGGTCAGGGGTCGTCCTGCCTAACGAGCATAACAATCTGTATGAAATGCAATTTTTGTTCAAGTGGCAAGATCTGAGTCAGCTGGATATTATGTTTTCAATCATAAACAAGCTGTTCAAATGGTGCGAGCTGCACGACGGCTACAACAAAATTAAAGTGCAGCTGTTCCACCCTGAGAGATGTCCGCGCAGCAGTACATACGCGGCGCATTCCGCCCCCATTCACTACAGACATCCGGAACCTCGACGGTCAGCCCCTCCCAGACGTCGTTTATAAACCACAGCTGAAGCGCCACAACGTCCCCGCCCCCTTTACTGCATCTGACATAAAGTCAGCGGCCAAACCCTCTCAAGCAGCATTTATAAACCATGGCTGAAGACGGCGCTTCAGAACCCGCTCATGTGTGCAGCTGCGGCATCTCTTTCGGCAGCATTCTCGACCCTCCTGACGACAACGCAAGCGACTATTGTCTGACTTACCCCCTTGGATCATCGGACCTTCACAAAGACTGGCAATCCCCCCTCCAAATCGACTGGGACCCGTCAATCGAATACGACTGCGACGGTCCTGCTAAAACTATCAAACGCTCCAAAGACTGGCTGGACACATTGGGCTCGGACCTCGGATCACACAACCTGACTTACCTCCCCACTGCTAAAGCCGGTGACGACGCTACAGACGGATGTTTCAGCGACGTCGGATTCAAAATCGTAAAAGCAGCAACCGTGGTGCTGCTGGAACATCTCATCGGTGATAAGCTGAAGGCCGACTGCGAGGGATGTGCGATTGACCACCCCAGCCAGCTGCAACATTCCTGCCTGTTTGACCCTCCCAACTTCTACTTCGACACACACTTTGACGAGCTGTCAGGCAAGCTGTTTAAGCCCTTTTTCCATTCCATCATCGGCATTCTCCTAAACCGCTGCGGGCTAAAATCTCACCCCCAGCGTATTCAAGGCACAGTCGGGACTATTCTGCACGAATTAAAAGACGAACCATTCATCGTTGCCAAGCTAGAAGAAATCAGGTTGAAACTTCTGGACAAACCCTGCAAGGAAATAGTCTACGACGTCGTTGATCTCTGGCAAGGTCTCTCAATTGTGAATGGAGAGTGACCAAGCCCCCGCCGCGATGGGTGTAGTCTGTAGCCTAAGGAGCTGTTTGGAACTCATGTTTAAAGACCATTTCAAACATCAGATGACCGAGCTACTGGAAAAGATTATTGCGGACGCTGCCCACCCTGATATCCCAGTTGGTCATGACACTACGCGTCAGGTAAATCTCAAGAAGAATATGCCGATAATGAGAGGAATGGCTAATGCATGGGACGATTTGATTGAAAAATGTGTTGATGGTCTCGATCCACCCGATGTAATGATAGAAGCTGTTCTAGAAATGATGTGTGAATCACGCGCTGAGATCAGAATCTCAGACGTGTTGTGTACTTGTACCTACGTGGCAGATGTATGTACCGAGTTGATAAAGAAAAATGGTGATTATGACCCTGCCAAAATTACCGAAATGTATATCGATTTCATCCTAGACAAAAACATGAAGGCCTGTCGCGACTTTCTTTTCTGGTTAGACAGTCAGTAATGTCATTATCACTAACCATTTACTACATTATTATTTTTTACTAACCATTTTTTTAGCTTACTCTGTTGTATTATATCCATTTTAGCCACTGTCTACCCTGTAATGTTGTATTATATCCATTTTAGCTACTGTGTATCCTGTAATGTTTTTTTTTTTTTTTTTTTACTTACTGCTACTTATTATATCCATTTTTAGTTAGATTGTGTTATATTAACATCATTATATCCTTTTGTACTTACTCTGTATCCTGTAACGTCGTTATATCCATTTTTTACTCTACCTGTATTATTTCCATTTCACTTAGATCTTGCATGTATCCTGTAACGGATTTTTTAAAATAAAAGATTGATTCAAAATACTTGTACGCGTTATTCTTTTGCAGCGGTTGAAACGACAGCATGTCGGAGCTCATGAAAAAGGCTTATTATACACCGTCCAACCCCGGCTCTCTAGGGGGTAAAAAACGATTAAAAGACGCCGTCTTAAAAGATACCGGCGTCCGTCTAAGCGATAAAGAGGTTTCAAAATGGTTGGCGGGTGAGGATGCTTACACATTACACAAAACAGCACCTATAAAATACAAACGAAATAGAGTGGTTGTGTATGGGATTGATACACAGTTCCAGGCTGATCTTGTCGACATGACTGCCTACGCCAAGGATAATGACGGTCATAAATACCTACTGACATGCATAGATGTATTTAGCAAGTTCTCATGGGTCAGAGTTTTGAAGAATAAGAGTGGCATTGAGGTCACTAAAGCGTTCCAGTCTATACTCGAAGAGGGTCGTGTACCTCAGAAATTGCAGACGGATAAGGGAAAGGAATTTTTTAACAAACATTTTCAAGATGTGATGAAAAAGCACGACATCAACCACTTCGCCACCGCTACCGATTTGAAAGCCAGCGTCGTGGAACGATTTAATAGAACATTAAAAAGCCGCATGTGGAGATTTTTAACGGCTACAAATTCCCGCCGATACATTGATGTTTTACAAGACATTATTCAGGGGTATAACAGCAGTTATCACCGAAGTATCAGAATGAGACCCGTGGACGTCGACAAAGTAAATGAGGGTCAAGTGTTTGAAAATTTGTACGGCGATATAAAGAAGAAGAAGAAGACCGTATTTAATTTCAAAGTCGGCGACGTTGTCAGGATTTCTAAAGTGAGAGGCCCGTTCGCCAAAGGTTATGAGCAGAACTACACGGAAGAATTTTTCACAGTATCCTCATGTATTCCGCGTCAACCCCCGGTCTACAGACTCAAGGATTATGATGGCGATGTCATAGATGGGGTTTTTTATGAAGAAGAGTTGCAAAAAATAATTGTGAGTAAAAACAAATCTTTTAAGGTGGAAAAGATTTTAGGTCAGAAAAAACAGGGGAAATCTACGCTTGTTCTAGTGAAATGGCTAGGATGGCCTTCAAAATTTAATAGTTATATAGATAAAAAAACTCTGCTGGACTTGCAATCTCCTTAAAACGCACAGTCGTTAACGGATGAGACCATACGAGCGAAGGAGCATCATGGAGGATCACGGGTTCTACGTCACGTTGCCGTGCAATGCGTCGTCGTCGGTTTATCCTGAAAATCGTATAGCCAGCTATACAACCAGGTTGGCTAAAGCTATAGACTTGAAAGGACAATGGGAAGTCGGGCTCGCCGAAATCGAATATCCTAGAAGTTGGTACAACTTTAATGACGAAGATGGTCATTTCATCCTACATACGGCCCCGAAACCCCCGGATAGCAACCCCTCAAATATTGGTTTTTCTATCATTACGAAATTACACATAAGCGGAGGTTACTACGCAAACATTCGTCCGATCCTCCGGGCTATAAATCAACTCATCACACCAGCGGCCGTATTGAATCACGACGAATTAAAAAACAAAGTCTTTCTGGTCGCGAAACCAAACATTTCAGTGAGTTTCCGAGGAAGACTAGCCACTATTTTAGGAATGACTAAAAAACCTCTCGGAGGTTTAAACTATCATAAAGAACCCGATTTTACTACGGACGTCATCACATACGCTCCTCATCAATCCGACATCAATGCTGGGTTCTATACAATGTACGTTTACACGGACATCATCCAATATCAAGCGGTCGGTGATTCGCACGTCCCCCTCTTGAGATGTGTACATATAACGGGTAAAGGCAGCGACGCGGTCATTGCTAGATACGACAACCCCCATTACGCATCGATCAACAAGGATCACATCAGCAGCATCGTCATAGAGTTGAAGGACGATCAAAACCACGAAGTACCATTTTCTTACGGGAAAGTCATCGTAAAACTACACTTTAAACCAAAAAATGGTTTATTATAGACCCGGAGAGTCCAATACCGCGGACTATGTGAGCTATTACCAAAATCAGGCCGGTTCCGGTTTGCCGGGGTATTCGGGATCGGGAGTTATGTACGGTGCGGGGTTAGGAGGCCTATTCAGAGGTCTGTTCAGGATGGCCGTACCGTTGTTAAAAAGAGGATTTAGCATCGCGAAACCTCACCTAAAATCGGCTGCTAAAAATATAGTATCCGACGTCGTCTCAAACGTATTGACGCGTTCGCATAACGATAAAGCTCAAGACGGATCCGGTCTCATGGTCATGGCTCGTAAGAGAATGTCTAAGCCGCCGGGTGTGAGGAGGCGTGGCCAACGGGTGGTACAGAAGAAGAAGAAGAAAACAGTGCGCGGATCAAACAAGCGCTCACTCGTACGCAGAAAGCGTAAGAGGTCTGTTAGTCGAAACGTATCGATCAAGAGAGCCGCAAAATCCATATTCTAACATGGCACTACTCCATCGCATGTCGGGTGAATGCATCAAGTCTGAGCTGGACTTATTTTCAGTTCCGCTGACACAGACAGTTATTGAGAAAAATGGCTATTTAGAAGTAGCACCGTTATCGGCCATATCGGGCTCTGCACCATTGGAATTTTTTATCGCAGGCAACGGCGATGATTATGTGGATCTCAATAACACGATGCTCTACCTGCGGGCGAAAATCACGAAACCTAACGGGGAAGAGATTGCACACCCTGCCAAGGTGGGTCTAATCAACTACCCCGGAGCCACTATGTTTTCACAAGTCGACGTGACCCTTGGCGATCGTCTGATATCTCAGAGTTCGAGCACTTACCCTTATCGCTGTATCATCGAGAGTCTGATCAACTACGGTAAAGATACGTTGGAATCTGTCTTCAGCGCCGGATTGTTCCATAAAGACACGGCGGGTCATATGGACGTTCAAGACCCGGCAGGCCATAACGCGGGGTTGACAAAGAGATCAGGCTACACCAGCGAAAGCAAGGAGGTGGAACTACTAGCCCCCATACACAGCGATATATTCTTCCAAGAGAAACTTATGCTAAATGGGGTGGATATCAAGATACGCCTAATTCAAGCAAAAGATGAATTCTGTCTGATGAGGGCCGACGATGTGGCTTACAAATTAAATATAGTGGCCGCATCCCTATTTGTCAAGAAAGTTACTGTATCACCGCCGGTGAGACTGGCTCACGCCCAGACGTTGCTCTCGACAACGGCCAAGTACCCTGTCGATAGGGTCAGTCTAAAATCGTTCTCCATACCGGCCGGCTCTCGTGTTTCGAATCAGGAAAATCTGTTTTTAGGAACACTGCCAAAGTCTATCGTCATTGCCATGGTCGACAACGACGCATTCACCGGTTCCTACGCAAAAAATCCATTCGCGTTCAAACACTATGACCTTGAATTCTTAGCCGTCTACGTTGACGGACAACAGTACCCGGCCAAGCCTCTACAGCCCAATTTCGAAGCTGGTTTGGCAGTACGCGAATATTATCAGTTGGCGATGACGACCGGGAGACATCTTAAAGACCAACCGCTCTGTTTCGGCAGGGATGATTTCCTGAACGGATACACGCTTTACGCATTTAACCTCACGCCCGACGAAGAGTGCGGTCAGCACATTTCCCTCATCAAGTCCGGGAATATCAGAGTCGAAGCTCGTTTCAGAAAACCGCTACCGAATACCATTAATTTAATTGTTTACGCGGTATTTGACAGCATCATTGAATTGTCTAACCGCCGACAGGTACTCATAGACTACTATTGAGATGAACACGTTGCAACTCACCGCCATCATGGATAAAATTACCTGCAGGACTCATTTTCTCGGCGTTCTACCGAGCGATCAACTACCCGAAAAACCCATAAGGATCTTACCGTCGGCCTGTATCGTGAACACCGACCCTGCTAGCATGCCGGGGGAGCACTGGGTCGCCGTTTATTTAACCCAAGACGGGGGAGCGTGTTTTTTCGACAGCTTCGGCAATCCGCCCAACAGCCATCGCTTTCCAACCAGCATCAATGACTTTCTAGCAGCCAACGGTACCTACGTATTATATTCGGAGAGACGAGTCCAGGATTATTCATCGGACACCTGCGGTCAGCACTGTCTGTTTTTTCTATATCATCTAGCTAGAGGATACGGCTATGACCATGTGATGAAACTATACACCGATGATTATATTAAAAATGATAAAATGGTGTCCCTATTTGTGAAGAGATTAAGACCGTATGTTTGTATTGATACAATGTTGTCCTGCGTTCACTGCGTGCAGACATGTCTGACATATAAATAAATAAAAATCTTGAAACCATTATATTTTTTAATCGTCTTTTATTTAATCATAAGATACATATTAATGTACATACAAAATGAAAGGATTTGTTAAAATTCCAACCATTGTCTTCGATCGATAGTCGGGGATTTAAACACAGAGTCTTCGGACTCTGGAAACACCGAGCGTGATTGTCTTCGTCCCCTTTTGGAAGGTCTGACACGGGGTGGGCTGGGGGTGTCGGGTTTACTCTTTAGAGATTTAATGATGCTCCTGACCTGTTGATTCGGCACTGTAGAAAAAGGGATGTTTAATTCGGCAAAGGCGTGTAGAAACTCTGACCATCCTACAGGTCTCCGGTTATCCCGAACCTTTTGCGGTGCCGTGACATTTTTTAACAAATCGACCATGTGTGAGCCTTGTACTGCTTTACCCCTGAACACAAACTCCCCCGATTCGTTCCACGCGCTTAGTCCTTTAGCTTTAGACATCTTGTCTAATATGTATCTGCTGTTTTTCACACTTCTCGAAGGTACATTCTTCAGAACTTCATCCACCACATGCTCCTCAGCACCGTTGTCGTCTTCGACGCTAGCCGCGATCGGTACTTCATCTTTAGGAGCGGGATCGGGCAACGACTGCGTTAAAACTCCGCTCTCCCGATCGCTTTGTTTAACGATGGTCAAAAACCTGCTCAGGGTATTTGTGTAAAGTTTTGCTTTTTCGTACGGGTTCAAATCAGTGCGGAGTAAGATATTTCTCATGGCGCCGTCCAAATCGTTTTCCACGCTCTGTCGAATATTCTCGCGAACATTTTCGGTTCTCACCTTATCCAGTTGATGTTGCGGGACTAAATACATCTTCTCAGCATACTCCATCCTATCTGTTTGCTATCAAGCTCGAAAGAAAAGGTACGGCGACGCTCAGGAGCGGTAAAAGGAATCCACCCTTCTGGTTGAAGACTCGTTTCTTTGCCGCTATCCCGATTTTTTTATCGGCTACAAATTTAATTTCGGCTTTTCTCTTTCTCAGTTTTCGATACTGTTGTGGATTGACCGGAATCGTCCCGTAGAGGATGTTGAGCGCCACTTCACACAACGATAAAATGAATTCGTCGGACGCCGATTGTAGAATAAGACGCCTTTGTTTAGGAGATGCTTTATGTAGCATTTTTAACACCGGTAGATGTTTACAAAGTCTGGCGGACATGGAGTGATTTGATCACGTTCTTCTTCTTTTTTTCGGGATGTAAACCACTTGACGGTCGGAAAGCAATCCTGTTCTGAGGCGGTACTGTTCAGGAGTTTTTGCTTTATAGTCTATCATTATGTAGCCAAAAGGTTGGTTGACCGCATCGTGATAACACTCCATAAAGTATTTTGTGTTTCCGGGGTACATTTGGCGTCCCAGCATCGCTACTTGATTGACGTCCCGAGGATTTTTAAACAGGATCATATAATTGGCGTTTAAGCTGATGGTTCGGCTGGATTTACCCTGTACAAATAAATTTTGCACTATATAAATAGCGCTGAGATTACGGTGGTGCACGTACTGCGTAAAAACCCTTTGAAGCTCCAAATTGGCGCTAGCTTGCTGCATCAAATCATCCACGATGAGAAGATTTGTTTTAGTGACAGGTAACAAATCATCATCATTCAGACTCTCTGGTATTCCTTGCACAAATTTAATGTCATACAATTTAAGTACATCGTCGTACAAAGGCTGCCAACAATCATACAACCAGACAATGTTTTCAATTTTCTTGGAAATTAAATTCAAACCTTTTTCCAACAAAAGTTTCACAAAATAAGACTTTCCAGAATTGGAAGGCCCGGAGATAACACAACTAAATGGATGTTGAAGTCTGAAATCAAAATCGGAAGCATCCATTGATCCTCTGTGCATCATCTGATCAGTAGCCATAAGGAAGCGTGGTGAAATCGGGCAAAAGTCTGCGTTTATTATACACCACCTTAAACCTTTTAACGACTGATTTGTTGTGCAATGTGAGAGTCTTTTTATTCCTCACAATGTTTTCCGTGTGAGCCAGGATGTATTCGGTACTATCATACGACGTCACATAACTATCAACCAGACCAATCAGGGTATCCAGGCGGATGGCTTGGGAATTTTTTGCATTCAGCGTTATCCCCTTAGCTTTCATGCATACTTTGCCTTTAGCGGTGCGAAAGCCATACGATTTAGGCCCGCTAGAGCAAAACTCTGTGATAAAATCCCCATCGTCTATTTCGTTCGTCAGCTCGCCCAAATGATCACCGAGAGGCGGCTCCCAGTCACCGTCCCTAGACACGAACACGACGGAGTCTGTATCAGAGTAAAGCATACGACTGCTGAGTCTGTCCATCAACTCGTACAATTCCAGTCGGGCGTGGGCCGTAGTGAACGCCCCTATAAACACGTTGACGTCGCGAGCCTTACAAAAATCCTCTTTGTTGGGTTTATGCTGGACGAGAGCCACGTCATCTGAGACAAATGAGAAATACGACAAGGTGTCGGTATTACCGAAGACGATTCTGGTGAAATCTTCGGGGTCGTTCACCAGAGTTGTTTCAGGTAAATTTGGTTTTAAAGAGAACCGTCCCCAAAGCGAATTCAGACATAGCTTTGAGATAGCTCTCTGCGCGGGGTTGTGCTTGATCTTTTCGGGGTCGAGTTGAACCCCCTCTTTTTCAAAATACTCGCGAATGTAAGTTTCTTTCTCAGCGTCCGTGACGACATTAGACGGGTACCCCGACGCTTGTTGTTTCAAACGCAAAAATGTTTTGACGTATTCGACAAACAACGTGTCTGACCGTTGTGGAAAATGCCAAACCTCGTCAATCTTGGCTACCACATAACCCTTCTCGATGGCTTTTAAAAGCTCAATGGATACCCAGGACCCGGAGAGTGATCTTTCCTCATCCGTGTGGGTACAGCTCGTGGTCTGGTTTTGATTGTGAGCGCAGGTTCGGCATAACGGAAACATGAGTTTTCCTTGACATCTGTAAGGGAGAACCGGATGCAGTAATTTGCGGGGAGGGTACACGGTCGCTTTGATGAGTCCGTAATAATTTTCAATCGGTTCAAAATCTTTGAAAATGATTTGGGGGTGTTCGATCGGGTAGCTTTTCCTAGCCTGGCAGAAGGGGTAGAGGCTGGTGAAATCGAGATACCTTATTTTCTCATCTCCGCTCACTTTGTGATAGAGTTTATAAGCGTTCGTGCGACCGCCATACAAGGTTTCTCTGGGGTTCAGTCTCTCCGGGGCTGAATAACCGGCCATAAATTCTATCACAGAGGGGTCGGTCTTTTTCATTTTGATCCATTCACATTCCCAAAGAACCTCGACTTGTAAACCGTACGCGTTCTGCAGAATTTCGATCTTATCGTCAAACTGTCTCCTGAGAGCCCCATAGGGTACGCCCGACAAGGGGTGTGACTCATGGGGTGCAAAGCGGCAGCAGTGACCGTGGAAGATGCACCCCGCGTATTCTAAGCCGTGCTGCACACCGTCTTGCTGGTAGAAGCCATCTAAAAAGTACTTACCGATCGATACTTCACCGTGGTTTACGGCGTGGTGAACATCCACGTTTCGAGTCTTTTTGACATACTCGAGCCATTCGATCGAGCCACTTGAGTAGGACTTATTCTGATGGATGTACGCGTTGTTGTGCGTGAGAGCGAGGGTGTTTCTGCCGAGATAATTGGTTTTGAAGACCCCCATCGAACAGCCGGGGAGCGTCGTGAACCCAAAAGGGTCAATTGCGGTGCATTCTAGGAACGCCTGACGGTATTTCATACAGCCTTCGCGTAATAAGACGACGTCGTTAACCCCGTACGCGTACAGTTCCTGCCTGAAGTCAAACTGCTCCCCCTCAACCGTGCTGTACCATGCATCAAACTTTTCACGGGCTTTATCCGACATGTTATCGTAGTTGTAGAACTTTTTGTCGGGGTATGGTCCAACATAGTTCTCGTTTTCCACCCTGTTGAAAAGATGGGGGAAGTGGCCTTTTTCAGTCGTCGCCAAGTCTAACGCCGCGGGCATTTTGGCAAGGGCCATTGGAAAAAATGAGTAGCTATCGATGTATCGTTGGCCAAACGATTCGTCGTACATGTAAATTAATTTACAGCCTTGCATTATGACCTCAATCGCAATCCCGGCTTTGCAAAAATACTCGAGAATCAGAAAGGAGTCGAATCTGGAGGCGTAATGAGCTATGAAGCAGTAGCCATTATATCGGGGTTTTCTGAAGCGGTTGATTAGCTTAGCGATGCAGTCGGTACCCTCCGCCGTAAATTTCTTCCCTTTGAAAGTGATTGCGCAAACAAAATTAGCCACGTGGCGCCCGTTTTCGTAACGCGTTTCAAAATCGTAGAAAATATATTTCTCGCATGGCTCCTTAGGCTCTAGGGGCTGTATGAAACATTGGTGCGTCCCGTGTTCCGTCAGATGTTCTCGACAGTGGACGCATTTGTCCGTCGGGCATATGTGTTTTGCTTTCTTGTCACCCGCTTTAACGTAGTAACGCAGCCTGCATAGTTTGCAGTATTTGATAATATCACAGGAGGGGGATTCTTGACCGGGAGGAGGGTTCTTTTTATGCATTTCGAAGCAATAGCTCGATTTACAGTAGCGCAAACAATCGGGACAATGTATGGTTCTTTTAGGGAACCTGTGACATTCGGCGTCAAAACAGACATTGCAGACGTGCTTGCATTGATGGTCTCTGCGGTTGCTGTAACTTTTGTAACAAAATTGACAGACGTATGGCGAACCTAAGAAGCCTGTCAGATTCATGATCATATAATAGTGATTATCATGTAGATAGAGGAACACCGTTTTGGGATGGGGTTCGTCAGAATTACCGGAGAGCATACCATTGTGTCATAACTGGATGTAGTTTTAACTCCGGGACACCGGGTGGCACCGGAGAGCATACCATTGTGTCATAACTGGATGTAGTTTTAACTCCGGGACACCGGATGGCGCCGGAGAGTACCCGTAACAGTAACATGCTGTGTTGAAGACACTGGCTAAACTCAAGCTTTTATGTTTTTTAAAATAATCTGCAACTATATCAAATAACAGATCGATCGCCTTGCGAAACAGATAGACATCAAAACTAGTTTTTGATATACGATATCATGCACATTTAAGAGCAGTTAGCACCGTAGCACGCGCTGCTAAGCTAAACCATGCATTCCTAACAAGGGCGGTTCTGAGTCATGGGGGGACCGACAGTAACGCGATGGTGTTTTAATAAAAAATACACGGATAACGCTACGACGGGGAGCCGATTTAATGCATGCAGACTTGAAAAATATACATAGCAAACAGAATCGTAGCATAGCTGCTAACTGTCCCGGGACACTTCCTGTTATGGGAGCTCTGTCTTTTTCATAATAAAAGCCACGGGGCCTCGTATTGGTAAAAACAACAAGAAACATTACGTATTGCTTTATGTACAGAAACAATAATAATTAATACATCATTACGGTAGAACAATCCTGCAAAACATTTATAATAAACGGATATGACTAAAAAAATATATTTTAGATGGAAAAACAATAGCCATGATTAAAGCCATCATGAAAAAAATAGATATTGCCTGACAACGATTGTTTTTTTAAAAATAAAACACTGTACCCCAAGCATGAATGACTAAAATAGACATTTTTCCTGACAAAGATTGTTTTTAAAATAAAACATTGCTTCAGAAAAACAGTTTTTCCCATGCATAAATGACTAGAAAACAATAATGTCGATTTTAGTTATAGCTGATAGACCAAAGATGACTCAATGATTAAAACACTGTACCCATGCATGAATGTTTAAAACATCAATAACTCAATGCTAATGTTAGTTATAGTTGATAAATCACATCAATAGCACATTGCATGTTTAAAGCATCATTGTATAACATTATAGCATCAAATATAGAGAAAAAATACTCACCGTTCTGCATTTTGATGAGGGAGAGAGATGATGAGATGCTGTGGTCTAAAAGTTCAGTATTATTATGCATTTTTCCCCTCACACACACATATATACACATTTGTAATGGGGTAAAAAATGGAGAAAAACACGCTTGTGTCCAATAGATGGCGCCATTGCACTACGCATTTTGGGGGCTTATCTCATGACCGACCATGGCCTTTTGGGGGCTACTGAATGCTTTTCACTTGAGACTGTCACAATCAGGACGACTCCCTACGGATGTACTACTGGTAAAAGATTGTAATTGGAAAAAATAAAGACCGTGCCTGTTACACACACAGACACATTTCAGTGTTTAAACATTTAACTGATTGCATTTTGTAAGGCTTATATTGTTTTAAAAGAACAGATGTTTGTGGGAGACAGACTTCACAACACTGCCCCATTCATATACGCTGCTCTGGGCTGCGCGGGGAATTTTCTGATAACAGCGACTTCAAAAGATAAAACCTTCTGTCAATAACATGATTTATTATACCGCATTCAAAACAAAAAAACCAACTGTCAAATTCATCAAAACAAAAAAACCTAATGTCATAAACCATCAAAACCAACTGTCAAAGTCATCAAAGACATCAAAACCAACTGTCAAAGTCATCAAAAACTTACTGTCAATCATATGATTTATTATGACAATAGGTCAAAAACCAACTGTCAAAAACATCAAAACCTAATGTCAATCATATGATTTATTATAACAATAGGTCAAAAACCAACTGTCAAAAACATCAAAACCTAATGTCAATTCAATCATATGATTTATTATAACAATAGGTCAAAAACCAACTGTCAAAAACATCAAAACCTAATGTCAATCATATGATTTATTATGACTATAGGTCAAAAACCAACTGTCAAAAACATCAAAACCTAATGTCAATCACATGATTTATTATGACAATAGGTCAAAAACCAACTGTCAAAAACATCAAAACCTAATGTCAATCACATGATTTATTAAACAGGAAGTCCCGCCTATACAGGAAGTCCCTCCTACACCGGATGTCCCGCCTATACAGGAAGCCCCCTCCTACACCGGATGCCCCGCCTATACAGGAAGTCCCTCCTATACAGGAAGTCCCGCCTATACAGGAAGTCCCGCCTATACAGGAAGTCCCGCCTATACAGGAAGTCCCGCCTACACCGGAAGTCCCGCCTACACCGGAAGTCCCGCCCCCTATACCGGAAGTCCCGCCCCCTATACCGGAAGTCCCGCCCACCTGTCAATCAATCAAATTCTGACAGTTGGTATAGTATACTTACTACTGAGAATTAAGGGAGGGAGTGAGAGAGAGGGGGGAAGAATTTAATCAAATTTAGACCTCCAAGAATAGAGGCGGTAAGAATAGAGAAGAGAAAGAGAGAAAGAGGAGGAGGAAGAGAGAGAGGAACAGGGAGTTGTGGCAGGACAAACTGCAGGCACCACTGAAAATGCTGCAGTGAGCTGCATAATTAATCCAAAGGGAAGGCAGAGAGGAGGAGCCAGGGGCGGAGCTTAGAGCAAGCAGGATACCGTGCTGCTCTCATGCTTCGCTATTACTGTATTCCATTTGTACTTTAGGCTTATCACATTGTGCTACTCTGTAATATTTGGAGGATGTTACAGACAGAGGAGGACATCGCAGCTCTTCTGCCATCAATTAATTTTAAGCGATGACGGTACACACTGTCCTTTGCATGTCTGTGGCGATGCATCTCATGTTGTGCATCCCAAATGATTCAGATTCTCTCAATCATGCTGAATGGATGTGTTCATTTAGCCAGAAATTAAATGGCTGCACTCCAGTAAAGGAGTGCACAGTTAATGAACACAGTGCCTAGAGATAATCTTAAAAGCAGTTCTCTTTTGCTGGGAAAATGGAAAAAGAAAGAAAGAAAGATATGCTATGGCTTGAACCAGCGAGAAGATCATTGAAAGGGCTAACTAGCTTTTCAAGGTCAGGGCTGTCTCTGTATGTGCTGACTTTATGTTCTCCTTCATAATTCCAGCTTTAAATTCTCACAATGGAGCACAGTAACAGGGCTCTCTGACATTTGTACAACCTAAAAGTCGTGCAGAAGGAAGTGACTGAATTCTTACAGATATTAAGAGACATAAATGTTCAAATGTGGCATATTAATACAAGTAGAAAGGGTGGTTCCACCTACACAGTGCTAGTAAAATAAAAAATGGAAACATTTTACTTCGTAGTATAAATTAAATAATAATAATAATGAATCATACAATTTGGTAACACCTTATTGCACAGTGTCCTTGCTGTACATAATAACAGTAAATTATGAATAATTACTTTGCACGTGCAACTAACCTTAAACCCCAAACCCTATAACTAACTGTAATTCTGTACCATGGGACGGCTGTACTTAATTTCTATAGCCGATTAGATGACAAAACAACTAAAAAATGTATGACCCTTTAAAGGTGAATTCAGTAGTTCTACCATAAAGACTCAGAAGGCAGGTGAACGTTTACATAGTATTTATTCCATAAAGTATAAACAGATGGAAGTGAGCTATAGAAAAGTTTTTTGGCATAAGCACCATCCTTAATCCAAATCCTGGGGATGCAGATTAGGCTGATCCTGCCTGAAGATCGATGTAGGGGAACGTCAGCGTCATCAACTGCGAATGTGAAACAGAACATTCAGTGCTTATACTACAGGTGTCAAGCAGTGATTATTATGAATGAACGTGGCATTATAGTCTTCCTGGTAGAACTCACGCTGGCGCTATCACTTATTTAGCTAGTGTTAGCATCAACTGTTTTGATGCTAACTTGTTCCAGAAACATTTTTTGTCATTCTGGTTGAAAGTATCTTCCCATCCTGATAGCAATCACTAGTTAATTGGTCTAAATGTATTTATATATCGTCTCGGGACGATAAAATGGACCATAAAATGTTAGTCCAATCATTGGCTGAATTCGAAATCGCCCCCTAAACCCTCAATCACTATTCCCTACTTTAGTCCACTAATACAGTTCACTTGATGGAGTCAATGAAAACAAGTGAGCGAATTCGGACAGCCGTTGTGTGTACGTCGGCTGTACACTCATTATTGCGGTGCAATGTGGGATAGAATGAGTGCACTCAATAACGTACACTATGGTTTCGGACACCACTACAAATGGCTGTCCCTTCCAATAGTGCCATATTTAAGGGTATAGGGGCAATTTCGGATTCAGCCATTTAATTCACTCCAAATGCAGTGATGCAATGTCCTACCTGCCTGTCAACAAATGTATTTCCATACCTCCGCACACTGCACAGACATCGCATGTCATCAGCTCGTTTCATGCTATGAGTTAGACAGACTTCAGTCACCGAAACAGCAGCCGCCTTATACAGTTCCTCCTGAACCAAAACAATGAGCTTATGCTGCGTTCACGCCATAGCTAACTACCGTAATTTGCAAAAAACGTGACGTTATACATGGAGTGGTTTGTGACATGAATTTATGTGTTTCTGTGAGCCTGGTTTCTCCCAAGGTTTATTTTTCTCCATTAGGTCACCTGATGGGGTTTTGGTTTCCTTGCCACTGTTGCCTCTGGCTTGGCGTGCTCAGTTGGGGACACTAAATTTTTCTAAATTTTTCAACTAAATATCGAAATCTAATTATTAAACTAAATTAACCATATAAACTAAATTACTGCTCTAATTACTAATCTAAAGCCCACACTGTCACTGTATGATAATTGAAATGAACTGATGACATTTTTTCTCCAGAATGGCTAGACGGCTGAATAAAATTATGCTGCATTATTTTCCTGTTTAACACTGTAAAGCTGCTTTGAAACAATCTGTATTGTTAAAAGCGCTATATAAATAAAGTTCACTTGACTTGACTTGACTTGTTTCAATGTCAACCCTATCAATGGCGGAATGAATCTGCAGTACAGTCATTGCTCTTTAAGTTGTTTATGTTCAGTATTATCGTAATGTTATGTGCCTTGAGACATGAGGTAGTTTAATGCCGTCGCTCGTGAGACTTTTGCTTGCTCCCTGCTGTACACATTTTTGTGATTTGAAGGGGGTGTGGTTTTGGAGACGCTCTGAAGGGTGGGATCTTATGCTTTCAAAGCTAGCATGCTATTGCTAGCTTCTTCAAAAATTGTTTACACTACCTTTAAGTATCGATACCACAATGGTGTTAGACTCTACGCTGCTATTTATCGACATGGTTCAGCATGATCATCTCGAATTTTTAAGTAAATTACTCTCATACTAGTGAGTTTTAGAGAGTGGTAGTAACAACAATTAATTCCCTTACATGGCCAACAAAAAAGAAACAGCAACTTGAGCATCGCTACTCAGGATTTTCTCCATCATCAAATCTTTCTAAAGTTCGTTGATGGACGTGCTCTCGCTCTCGCTGTGGTTGATGTTTAACAGTGTAACTCAACTCTTTAACAGTGTAAATAAGTCAGAATGCATGAAATAGCATTAGGTCCCCTTTAAGGCTAACGATTAAATTATTAAATGATTGTTAATTTAAAGGGAAAGTTCACCCAAAAATGAAAATTCTGTCATCATTTTACTCACCCTCAAGTTGTTCCAAACCTGTATGAGGTTCTTTGTTCTGCTGAACACAAAATACGATATTTTGAAGAATGTTTGTAACCAAGCAGAGAGAGCATTTTTGGGTGAACTATCCCTTTAAATGACGATTGATGGGAATTTGTGTAAATTTACAATTTACATCCCTAGTGCCGACACCCAATTTATTTGTATGTGTAAAACTAAAGTCTATAAAATAAAGAGTTTACAATACATTCAGTGGTTTGGTGCTAACATAAAAAGTGTTTTTGCTAAAAAAAAAAAAAATTACATGATGTGAAGAACAGGAATGAACCACACATTGAACAAGCAGTGGCTACATGAGAAGCAAAGCTCATTGCATCTAAACAAAAAATACTTCAACAGCTTGAAAAATTTGATCATTACAAGTTTGACAACCTCTTTTTGAGAGGTGTCTGGTGCTAAATCTCTACTTGCATAGAAATTTCAGCCTGACTTTCATGTTGAATGTATATGCATACTGTAAACGCAGAAACATTCATGCAAATTTGTACATGGATGTGTGAAATTGAAAAAAGGAGCTTTATAACTTTTAATTTATATTTATGTGGTGTTAACCATCACACATACATTTCTATCACAAAACCTGATATACAGTAGTATCATTAATAATACATAGATTCATAGTAGCCTCCCAGTAACAGGCCTTCATATACTGCGCTTTAAAAATGATTTAGGTCTAGATATCGAACATTTGGTCTGAGGGCGCCACAGAGTGCATTAAAGTCAAGACTTTGAGGTTTCTGTGCTGTAGTAAATTTGCTCCACGTCTACCATCTGCCGGAGAGTGGATGTGTGAGGCAGGAGAGCGCGGCGGAATCATTGATCAAAGCTGCTGTTTACTTCTAGTGTAGAGCAAGAGCAAACCTACAAGAGAGAGAGAGAGAGAGAGACAGACTGGCCTCCCAAGACATGAATGCCAAATGAGGACTTTACACGGAGCAGACCTGCCCTTTCAACACTGTAAACACTTCAACACTGCACTGAAAACAACACCTATATGTAAGGATGTCAACAGACCACAATAACGAAGAAAACTGGGCACGGGGTCGTTTGACTTGAGCCAATAAGCAATCACTTCCCAGCGCCCTAGTAATCATCCTAGAAACTGCATAGCAACACCCCGGGAACACATTAGCACTGTGGTGGTGAGTTTTGAACAGGCAAACAGAGAATGTACCAGAAGAAAAAGAATAATGAAATGTTTACAGAACCATTCAAAAACACCCTAATGTAAAGGCATTGATATGACAAATTGAATATGGAAAGACTCCACATTGTCTGGCGTCATTTGCATCTTATATGACTAATAGAGCGAGAAAGTGTTCTTTCAGCAGAGAAATAATAAATTGAGAAGTTATTGGAAAAATAATTTCCCCTTTAAAGGCTGTTTTTGCATTGGCATCAGCTACATTATCTCATAAGTCAAATTAAATAGAAATTCGGCAGCGGTGAAGTGTACGATTCTTTTAGGGAGCACAACATAAATAAATGTCACTGGTGGCTCCGGTTAACACTGATGGAGATGTTATAGAATATATTAAGTCTCCCTACAAGCATTAAACTATAAATTACAGTCTTATATGTGGAATGTCATAAACTACTAGTCTAACTGGAAAACCGGCTGACAATTCACACATTGAAGACAAGCAGCACTAAATAATGTATGCCATTTGTGTATCCACCCATTTGAGGCTCTATACACGTTCTCCCTGAAGGGCTGGAGTCATTTGTGGACTTCTCTCTGAGACTACAGCTCACAGCAGTTCACCTCGGGAGGCTGATACCTCCACAATTACCACATGGCTGCTAACTGAGAATCGATTAGCCCTGTCCTCTCCTTTTCTGGCCCTGAATGATTGTTGATTCAACTCCAAGATTATAGAGCCATGTGTAATTTGGTGATAAACATTCAAACCTTGGAGATGACACTGCAGGGGGGGGGGGGGGGGTTGACGGAGAGGGAAGGGGATGTATTTGTGTGATTTTGCATATGCTTACTTTTTAAAAAGTGAAAATATGCAGTTGTTACTTTAAAGTCAGCATGAAACAGAAGATGTGATAGTCTTTTCTTTCCTATTGTGATGTGTAGGCCTAAGTGAAATGGCTTCTCAAACAAAATAAAAAATGTAGGGCAGGACTTGAATGTGAAGGAAAGCGTACATTTGCGGTCTGCTATCGTGTCTCTGGACCGGAGCAGACACTAACGTGAAACCAGACTTCATTCGCCCCAATGGAAAACATTTTGACACTGTCTGTCGTTCCCTATCCCCTATATAGTGCACTATGTGTCATTCACCATGTAGAAAATAGTAAATGAGTGACCGATTTTAGCCGTAGTTTCAGTGTCTATTGTACAGAGCATTTGATTGGACAAAATCTGATGAGAAGCTGGAGTGCTGAGTGATGTCATCAAAATCATTGATCCATAGGGTACTGACAGAAGTGAGTAGGGTTGCCTATCTAAAAATCTAAAAAAAATCGTCCCGTATTTACAAGCAAAATGAGGCGTCCCGTATCAAACCAATACGGGACGCGATTTGTCCCGTATTTTACACAGGTCCACACATTGTTCAATAAACACATAAGGATTTTGCAGTGTGGAAAATACTGATAGCAAATATAAAGAAATCAATTTCACAATAAGTAGTAGAGAAGTGAATTTGCGCGTGATTGCGTTTTAGCGGCTTTGTTGCCATAGCGGCGGAGTCTCGAGAACGTGCGCTGTAAACTTGCGCGGTTTTTTAAAAACTTATCGAGCTTGTGCCGCGTCCACCGTTTGAACGCAAGAGGATCTCCAGGTATAGGGCTGAATAGAAAAAAAGGTATCAATGGGTCTGCCCAGTAACTCGTGATGAACCTCAGGCAAACTGTACACTTTGCAGAAAAGCATTTCAGTGTCTCAGACTGACTGACTTAAAGCAGCAGCGGTGACACACACATCCGTGCTTCTAAAGGTATAGGCCTATTGTTTTTAAATGGATAATATATTTATATAATATTCCATACATTATCAGAGCTTGGCAGACAGAATTATTATATATTTTTAGACAGGTTAATTAATAGATTATAGCCTAATTAATGTTATTATTAATGTATCATTTTAATCATACATAATAAATAATCCTGCCATATAAAGTTTGACATTTATTAAAAGAATATTTAGATAAAAATGGGACAAATAATTACATAATAAAATAGTCATAATTTAAGTAAATTAATAAAAAAATTAACATTTTTGAATTTCAGAATTGTCAAAACCAGTGATTACTGGTTCAGAATGACTGCTTAAAGGGACAGTTCACCCAAAAATGAAAATTCTGTCATCATTTACTCACCCTCAAGTTGTTCAAAACATGTATACATTTCTTTGTTATGTTGAACTCATTGGAAGATTCATTCCTACTATGGAAGTCAATGGTGCCCCCAAAGCAGCCTGGTTACAAACTTTCTTCAAAATAACTTATTTTGTGTTCAGCAGAACAAAGAAACTCATACAGGTTTGGAACATCATGAGGGAGAGTAAATGATGACAGAATGTTTTAGTTTTGGGTGAACTATCCCTTTAAAGTGCACCAAATAGACTACTAAAGAGTTCTTTAGAAATAAATTAAATAATCAAATGTAAAATAATATAAAATTGTATATTTCATATTGTCGTGAATGAACGTCCCTTATTTTGACACACTGAAGGTGGCAACCCTAGAAGTGAGAGACTGTAAGTTTTGAATGCTTATATATTCTAAATGAATACGTATAATGTGGAAGTTGCTGCCATTTGCCTTTGTATGACTTGTCAATTTTTGAAGACAATACAAAGGCAGAGTACAGTAACTTCAAAATAAGGGTCAAAAGTCAAGTTTGAGCTCAGATAATTGTTTGATTTCCAGTGTCCTACCTATAATTAATTTGGCTGGACAACTAAAAGTCATTTTTCTCAGTTCCACAGTTAAGGTCTTTTGCCTTTGTAGGTCAGTATGGTGAAATGGTGACGCAGCTCAGAAATTCCCTCGAAAGGGAACATCTAGATTTACATATGTAACCCTGGTTCCCTGAGAAGGGAACAAAATGCTGCGTCTTCCTTCAGACCCTTCCTTAGGCACCCTTCTTAGATGCAGGGACGTACCTTGTGACGCCATTGCACCGCGTCGGCCATTGAATGGCGTGTTTGTGCACGTGCCTCAGACACCGGGTTCTGCAAAGGTGCTTCTCCATAGCATCAGCAGCATCTTGTTCCCTTCTCAGGGAACAGGAGTTATATAACCCTATATGATTTATTTTCACAGCCTTCATAGATCATATTTATCTAGGGTGCATGAATTCTGAATACGACTGTAGTCTACTCCTCATGTTCTGTTTCTGCACTGAAAAAAAGATGCGTTTATAGATGCAGCGCAACATAACTGAACACAGCTCACTAACATAAGATGAAGACTCCTGTCATATCTGATAAAAGCTGTCTTACATAATCTTACACAGGTCATTTCACAGTGGCAGACATATTGAAGTCACATGACCAGCTGAATATGTTTCATTGTACTGTACCTCAGTAGTATTGTGCATTTTCGAAACAAACAAGATATTACTGACTGCACCTTAAACATAAGAAAAAAGGTCTATTTTCGTTTGTACATAAATCATTTATTTATTTAAATGAAACATCCTGCATTAAAGGATCCTGTCACTATTCAAAAGCTAAAGGGCTAAAGGTTAATACTCATTGCCAGTTAGTCGTACTATATTACTTTCACTGTTTGCCTCTGGGAAAGATTATAATAATTTGCATTTAAGGATGAAAAGACAAAACATGTGCCTATGCACAAGATAAAAACTGAATCTATTTTAGAGTGTTTAGTGTCACAGTATACTTACAGCGATTCCTGTATATTTAGGTTGAATAAGCCAAGGAAACTTAACTACCATAACTACGTCAGTTTTAGACCACATTGACTTTTATCGTATAGTCAAAAACATTCATCAAAATGTCTTTGCAGAAGAAAGAAAGGTTTGTTATGACATGAGGGCGAATAAATCATGACTGAATCTTGATTTTTGGATGAAGGATCCCTTTAAGACACCTTTTTTTGTGCAGTTTGTGGGCCAGACAGACAAGATAAGAGTTATTTCATAATTTAGATTAAATGAATGGTGATAGCAAATTTGCATTTGTAAATATTGGCTATCACACATAGTCTCTCTATCTGTCTTTCAGTATTTAAAAGGTAGATTTGTTTTATAAACTATTGGAGCTTTTCCACTGGATGGTACGGCTTAGTATGGCTAACAATTAATTTTTGGCGTGGGGGGTTAACACAGTACCTAGTACTTTTTTTAGTACCACCTCATTTGAGGTTCCAAGCGAGCCATGCGATACTTTGACACAGTCAACAATCAGATTCTTCTGTCCACCCTCTCATCACTGGGCTTCACAGGGACTCCGCTCCTTTGGTTTGAGTCCTATCTCACAGGTAGGTCTTTCAAGGTTGCCTGGAGAGGAGAGGAATCCGAAGCACATCAACTGACCACAGGGGTTCCTCTGGGCTCAGTGCTTGGACCTCTCCTCTTCTCCATCTACACTACTTCATTGGGACCATCATTCATGCACATGGCTTCTCATACCACTGCTATGCTGATGACACACAGCTCTACCTCTCATTCCAACCAGACGACCCCACAGTAGCTGCAAGAATCTCCGGCTGTCTGGCTGACATCTCTGTATGGATGAGAAAACATCACCTGCAGCTCAACCTGGCAAAGACTGAGTTTCTCGTCTACCCCGCCAGTCCCACTAAACAACATGACTTCACCATCCAGTTAGGTAAATCCGTGATTTCCCCATCAAAGTCAGTCAGAAATCTTGGAGTAACATTTGATGACCAGTTGTCCTTCAGAGAACACATTTCTGAGACAGCTCGCTCTTGCAGGTTTGCGCTCTACAACATCAGGAAGATCAGACCATTCCTAACAGAGCACGGAACACAGCTTCTTGTACAGGCCCTGGTTATTTCTAGACTTGACTACTGCAATGCGCTTCTGGCTGGACTCCCCTCTTGTGCGATCCAAACACTGCGAATGATCCAGAATGCAGCAGCACGTCTTGTCTTCAACGAGCCCAAAAGGACCCACGTCACACCCCTCTTCATCTCTCTGCACTGGCTACCACTCGCTGCTCGCATCAAGTTTAAGGCGCTGACGCTTGCCAACAGAGCCACCACGCGCTCAGCTCCTGCATACTTTGACTCGATTCAACAAATCCACACCCCCACCAGAAGCCTTCGCTCAGCGAAGGAGCGACGGCTTGTGGTACCATCACAGAGAGGCAAAAAATCCCTTTCCAGAACATTTTCATTCAACGTTCCCAGCTGGTGGAACGATCTTCCCACCGCCATCCGAAACGCAGAATCATTGACAACATTCAAAAGTCAACTAAAAACTCAGCTCTTCCGTGACCACTTAACCTAAAAAAAAAAACCCTTTCCTTTCCTCTTTGTTCCCCTTTTTTTCCCTCCCTACTCTAGCCTGTGCTA
Source organism: Gobio gobio (assembly GCF_949357685.1). Classification (NCBI taxonomy): domain Eukaryota; kingdom Metazoa; phylum Chordata; class Actinopteri; order Cypriniformes; family Gobionidae; genus Gobio; species Gobio gobio. The sequence goes on along the minus strand of NC_137117.1, from coordinate 35,948,725 downwards.
CACTGAGCAATGTACACAGTCTCAGTATTTCAGGCACTTGTTGCGCTTATTCGATTCTTCATGACCAATCGTCGCTTTGGATAAAAGCGTCTGCTAAATGCATAAATGTAATGTTAATGTAAAATGTGACATTAAACACAGCAGATCACTGATTGGTCAGAGCGAATCGTCACTACCAGCCTCATTGGATTTGCGACACGAGACACCAAACCCGCTAGATTTAAATAGTCAGCAACAGCCACCGCAGTAGCCTATCATTTGTTTGCATGACCTTTATAAACTTGCTTTTAAACAAACAATAATTGGGTGTCTATACCATTCTATAATGATAATCTGGAGCTGGTATTCTTCTTACAGTATAAGAAGTTTTGGTGTGTGTGATTTCAACCAGCATGTCACAGCACAGTAGTATTTTGCAGGACATTCATATTGAGCCACTGAGAGTTGTAATTAATCAGCAGCTGAGTGAACATTATTTTCAGGCGTGACCGTTTGGAGCTGTAAAAGGAGCCGGTGATGGATGACTTTGGTTCTCCACACAAGCAGCATTGTCCAAGAGAACAGCTGGGGGAGAACCAGTCACTGTCCAATAGATTTATCACCGCACTCTTTAGGAAAAGAGAACTTTTATTCGAAGAAACAGATCATCAAGTGAACCACAGAGTTATGAATCTGGAACGTTTCAGGCCTTCGGGTCAGATATTTATGCAATAGTGTCAGCACCCCAATAAACCCCCCATGGACTGTTCACAGACCGTCTGATGCAAATTGCACACAAAAATAGTAATAGCTCACAAAAAAACCCAGCATGCTCAAATCTGATTGGCTGGCCTCATGCAATTTAATGGAGTCAGGGTGCCCAGGTTACATAAAAAAAGCAACTTATTCAGATTACTTTTAGAATACATATTTACAAGGGCACAATCAGAGTACAATTAAATATGTGATATGAAATAGGTTGTTATTTTGCTTCATAATGATCCTGGTTTTAGGCTGCAGTCAAGGCTTCCTCATAGCTTGTGATTCTTTTTGGCCGATCATCAGCTCATACGAGTCATTTGTTCCTGAATCGATCTTCACTGGTTGCATTGATTTGATTGTAAAGAATAACAAGCCATTTTACGTGAATCAGACTTTGCTTTTGATTCCCTAAAAAGAACCAGTTCAGAGTCATTTGTTCTTGTTGGACTTGGTGGCTATGACCTTGGAGTGGGGTAAGATATTCCATTTTAATGTGGCAGCTGAGATATGAGCCTTTTGTTTGAGAAGCACCCAGGTTTCTGATTGACTAAAAAGAACCAGCTCATTAGAGTCAACTAGTCATGAATCGGACCTCACTAGTTGTATTTCTTTGTGTTTGTTATCTTGTGTTTGCATGCAATGAGGACAACTCAAAAGAAAGACATGTTTTCTTACCATTGTTTTGTGACACAGTTTTTATCTCATTACCATCAATCCAGACCTCAAGGTCACAGCTAGTGTGAGTTTTTTTTTTTTTTGCACCCAACAGTGTGTTATAGGAAACACTGCGCTGTTAATAATGCACATGCACTAGAGTTTGGGGCGTGACCAGGAGAGCAAAGCAGCATTTCTCACTTGGTTGCCACAATGTTGTTTCACATCTGTCTTATTTTGTGGTCAATTAGAGAAAGAAGTTTTCTACAAATGCTATGGAGTAATTGATTGAAAACATAACAATGGCTGAATGCAATTACTGTATTGTTGTATTATGAAAATGTATGAATTGCATAACAAGGGTAGTACACGAGAAGCCTATTGTGTAGTTTGCACATTTGTCGCTTGCACACCACTTCACCCCATCCAGGCCCATAACTTGTCTTCTTTACAGATTGCATCTAGACATTCTGATGTTTAATGTGCATGTCAACTGACTCCCGTCTCCTGCCCGCTCTTCTCCACAGCTCTTTCTGATTTAGTCATACTGATGAATATTTATAAAGGCCTGTGGATGAACTGGAGGTTTCACAGATATGCAAGTGAACAGATATGATGCTAGTGAAACACACAGTTTGCTCTTTTCTGATACTGCTTGTGAGTTCAGCAGTAGGTGATAACTGAGGTGTTCTGTTCATTTCACGCTGACTTTGACTCACAGCTGAACGTGCTCTCCAGCTCCAGAAAATACACCTCGAATGATATTGTTGTGATTGGAGTGGCTGATACTTGTGACCTTAGCTGCTTCTTATTATATTTTTTTGCCATGCCATTGTGACAGGAATGTGACATTCTCCTGAAGTCAATGACTTTCCAACTGTTGCTTAGTGCCCATTCTGTCTTGCTGCTGTCTGTCAAAACTTTTATATATTTAAAAGTTTTATATATATATAAAAAAGCCATCACAATTTGGCCTTTGTCAAACTCGCTCAAATCCTTACGCTTGCCCATTTTTTCCTGCTTCTCGTAGATCTAATAGATCAAACCTTACAGTAAACTTTTACTGTAAAAACGGTTAAATGTTCAGTTTTTGGAAGTTAAAAAAGGGCAAATCATCTTATAATTTAAACTGACATTCTTCCTTGTGTGACACTTCACATTTGATGTTTTTTAATAATGTTTCTTCTTAGTTGTTGTTATCAGTTATGTATGCCTTGCCTTGCCTTGAATGTTTATTGCCTTATTTTAGTGTCATGTATGTTACCATGATGGTGTTTTGTATTTGTGTGTATGACACTGTGAGCATCTTCAATATATTAATATCTCAGAAAAGCCGCTTGTGATGAACGTTGATTCTTCTTGTTGTCTCTTTATCTCTTTACCTCCGGTGGATGTCAGTAGTTTTTTTATCAGTGTGGCCTTAGTAATTCAGCAGAAAAGGGCTGTTAGATTACTGGTTTGTACATTACAGTTTAAAAGGTGCATTTTGTAAATTTTAGCGACAACTACCGGTGGGGTTGTGAATTGCAAATGCCCACTGAACTCCCCTCCCTTACGTAACGCATAGAGAAGCTACGGTGGCCAACACAGGACAAAGATGTCGTCATCTGAGACAGCAGGGAGTAGCTAGCGCTCTGTAGAGCAGTTTGTCCATTTAGGGCTACTGTAGAAACATGGCGGTGTATGTAGATAGAATGTAATGGAATGTAAAACATTACATTTCACTGTAAGGGCACCCGCGGTGTATGGAGAAAGAAATGGCTCATTCTAAGGTAATAAAAACATAACGGTTCATTATGCAAGGTCTTTATACTCCACTGAAAACATAGTTATGTATATTATATTGCATTTCTGTCAATAGATCCTCATAAATATTACAAACTGCACCTTTAAATTGTAAAATATACTGGACTCTTTTTTTGTATTATACAAGACTGCATGATACTGTGATTCGTGAGACAGAAAATAAAAATAGGCCAGCCGACAGAGAATGATTCCTAGTTGTTTGCTGTAAAAAAAAAAAAAAAACCTTTTCTGATATCTGCCAAGTGTTCTCTTAGGCATTCTGCACTTCATTGAAGGTATTGAATGTAAAAAGGCAGCTCTTTTTAACCATGCACAGCTCCACATGCAGTATCAGCAGTTTAGAGACAAAAGCCAAACTCATTACATAACCTCTATGCTGACTGTGACAGACACCCAACTGTCAGCAATCTGCCACAGCACACAAAACTCTGCCATCTTGTGCCGCATTTAGGCCTACTCAATGAAGAAGATCAAGACTTGACTCTCTTTAGTGGACTTTGTGTTCAGACCTTTGCATCCATTTGAAAGTGAAGCTAAGTCTATTATTTAGCCAAATATTATTGCTGCTGTATTTACCAGTATGTGTTGTGAAATACACTGAAAAAAATGGTTTTGGAAACAATTTTCACACAGAACTTGGTCGTAAATTTTACAGAATTTCAGAACATGAAATGTTTAAGTAGAATAACTGAAATATATATTTTCTTGTTAAACATACTGCAAATATCTCTTTATTTCCTTCTTTTTTTTTCTTTTTTTTTACAGTGTAGGCCTACAAATCTTTATTGCATGTGTATGTCGAATAGCATGGCATATGCAATAAACAGCCATTTTCAAAGAGTGCTGCATTTTCTGCATAGCTGGAAACCTCAAAGTCAAGCTATGAAGAGCCCTGCGGTGTTTCCGACTGTATTTGAGTATTTTTGCACCTTTTATACTTCAGTTCCTCTACCATTACACTGCTGAGATATAATGTTGAGCTGGTCACACCTGCTCGCTGTGATTGTGTGTTCCTCTCCAGAGGGCTGCTTTGGTGTTGGCACTGCTCGGGAGTAAATGAAAGCCTAACTCCCAATCTCCTTCCATGGGGCTTTTCTGTACAATGTGTGGAAAGCTCTTGCAGAAATGGGAGCTCTGGCGTAGTTTTTACCTGGAAGACTCCAATATCACATCATTCACTAATTATCCATCTAGCCAATCATTAGTTGTCTTCTGTAGAATATAAGTTCTGTTCCCACCCATAACAACGTGAACGCTCGCAGATACTGAGGCCGGCGTTTACAGTTGACGATCCGCAGCGGTCGATTGATGGTCCTACATAAAGTTAAACATTAATAATGTTAAATGCTACAGTGGTGTTTTAAGTCCATGTCAGCCTATCATTCCAAATGTTCATTGAGCGTCTACTGTCACTAATGAGAGCAAAATCTTGTGTTTCAGATTTCAGAAGCCGGCAGACCTATCCTCGCGGATTTCTTCTTTCGCTTCCATTTTGTTTCAGCAGAAAGACATAAGACACACATATATTCAGAAGAGACAATTCGCTTGACACAGGTTACCGTTAATGTTTGTATTTTGTTTTAGAAAAGCTCAAAGCTGAACAGAATGGCACAGCATATTAGCCTCTATCATTTTCCCCACGAATGCAAGGAAACCTCAAACATGGGTTTTAATGCAATATGCACCCAGACCACTAGCCTACATCATTAATCGGGGCTTCACAAATAACTGAAGTTAACCCTTAATCGTCCCTTGGGGTCCAGCTGACCCCACTGGACTTTTCCTCCATTTTTAAAAAGTGTTCCCTTCATCTCAGGGCCATGAGACTCTGTGACTTTTCCTAAATAATCTATCTAAACATGCACAAAAAATCTGGGCTTGATTTGGTTGTTCTAAAGGTGTGTAAAAAAAAAAATTACCGTTTAAGTCCCTCGGGGTCAGATTGACCCCACATTGAAAATGAATGGGAAAGTGTAAAAAATGCTTTTTTTTTTCACTTTGTTTGTAAAAAAAAATAAACTAAATCCAGTATAAATCTGAAAATGTCTGCATTTATATCAAGATCTGGTCCTAGAGCATAAACACAAAGTGGAACGAACTTTCTGTCTCATACACACACGCACACACACACACACAAACACATACATGTGTGTGACTGCAACAGAGAGCATTTTTATAGAAACTGGCAAATAAAATCAACAAAACTGGCATAAATCTGAAAAATTTCCATACATAAATGAAGGACAAATACTAGACGCAAATGCAACATGGAACAATCATGAGAAAGAGAGGGAAAAGGGCAAATAAAAGAAAGATGAAAGGCAGCTTAACTTTTGCATAACTTCCCTATGGACCTCTAGTGGATAATGTGCTCATTGCACTCTCTTTCTCTTTAACTATAATTCCTAAAGTTTTTCCACAAACCTACAGATGGCGGTATTCTATCCCTAACACATAGAGCAATGTTCAAAAACTATTTATATTTATTTAAGATCATCATTCAAGTGATTTTTTCATAAAAAAATCATTTTTAATGAGCCAATTTATGACATAGTTAAGTATTTGTGCAGTAAATAGGTAAAAAACTACCAAAAACCCACAAAAACACAGCATAAATGTATAGTTGAGAAGTAAATAAAAAAAATGATATATAGTTTTACATGTAAAAAAATTATATTTCCTTATGCAATCAGTCTGTAAAAGTTTGGGGTCTATCTGACCCCAAGGGACTCAAACGTAAACCCTACTTGAGGGACGATTAAAATCGCAAATTGGTTCAGTGTTGAGATCGCTAAATTTGAATTTAATATGCTAATATGCACCGACATCAGTGCATGGATCTGTTCGCATTATAGGCACAATATATAAGATTTGGGATTAAAATATCCAAAACCACTAGAACAATGTTATATATTTGGTGCCTTGTGTTCTGACATTATCCCAAATGTTTCGAAGAATGTTTAAATCCAGAGAAATAAGCAATTTTAAACAGGATAGGGACCGAGTCCGTGCATCCCCTAAAAATAACATAATTCCCGCATTACCCTCAATTTTGTAGAAACCATGAAAACACCAAAGACGCTTTAATATAATGTTATGTGTTTTATTAGATGAGCAGCTGTTTGGATACATTCATTGACAGAAAACTGATCATTGTTATAGCTCAACACAGTTAGTCTATTTGTTTTAAATCTCGTTTTCTTAATTTACAGCGAGTACCATGTTTTACCTGTCCTTGCATATTGCACTATAAATATGCTTTATTTCCAAAAATATATATATATATACTGTTACGTCTGGCTCAGCACTAACAGACCATATAATACTTAAACATTGTGTGCTTTCGTATTCGTGTCTCTGTACTAGGGCGGCCCTGGTTACAATTATGAATAAAAGTGAAATGGGTATTCTCGCTAAAGCTCACAACACCATATTTCGGGTATATCAAAGGTTTGTATGCACAACAAGGTTCGACTTGTTATTCGAGAGCAGCACCAATTTAATTTTTGTACTCAATCCGACCCGTTTTGCATAACGATTGCATCCCGTATAGCAACTGAAATCGCAGCATGGGAACATAATTATTCAAATCTTTTATTAATACAGTAAGCGAGCAGAGTGCGCTCCCTTTATGAACGCATTGCAACTGTCAAATGCTTCAGTTCAGCTAAATTTCTTCACTCTAGCGAAAACTGTTAGAGTCTAACCTGACTACATTGCATCATGAATCTATTGCATGTTCTACTCTTCGTCGGTTGAATGTATTTACTAGCAGGCAGAAATTTGCCAGTGAACAAGCGCTGAAACACTTGATCTTGATTGTGTGTATTCTGTGTTACGTAAACTCCTCCAATTGAGCGTTGCATTCAAGCGCTCAACAGACATTTCTGTGATTGGCTATGCTCAACACTGCAAAACGCGTCGTACATGCCAACTGTCAACAGTCTTCAGAGACTAACATACCGAATATAGCATTGACTACTGACACGCAGTCTGCGTGCTTATTGATTCCTGGGCCACACCGCAAATGACAAGGGCCCTCTCGCAGTGATCTTTTTCTCTTCACTAAAACTGCCACACACTGTGCGACTTTATAATAGTCATCGTAATTGTTGCTTTTCAGACTGTACGAACATGAGCGTGACAACGGTCATTAATCGTCTGTTGGTGAGCATGTCAAACTAACTATCAAAGACATCAGTGGCCTAATGTGATCTCTGTCCAGGTCTGGCCTATCATAGCCTTCATCTCCATGTGGCCTACCGTGGCTTTGTCTATGTGGCCAAACATGGACTATCGTGGCCTTCGTGAAAATATCTCAAAGAACGTCCCTGCACCCCTAATCATTCTGCACTTTTCATACTCCCCAACGGGTCTTCCATATCAAGAAGGTGGTTTAAAACTCAGTGACAGTTCTACAGAACTGCAGACCATCATCTCATCGGTATACCGGCCATTCATTCAGGATCATGTGCTGCTACAACGGCAGCTGAACGTGGGATTCCATGATGGTCAAGATGGTCTTCTTCAGCATTCAAATCCTTTATAAGATTTGATGCTCAAACCAGCAGGCATGCTCTGCAAACTCTCTCAAGTAATTCCAAAGATATTACTAAGATTACCTATGTGTCTTAACAAGCATCAGGCGAGTTTACAGCATATCATTTAACTCCTAATACTTAAATCTTATGTGGTAAGTATACTATCTACACAAACTTCTGGTCATGGTGACAGTTCCTATATCTATTATTTTATAGATTTATTCGGCTCACTTTTCCATTTGGTCTATGGAGACCAACTCATGCACCCATGCTGTCTTCTTCTCACTATGGGCTATCGTGGCCTTTTACTCAACGTATGCAGCCTTCCCCGTTCACTGGCTTATCGGAGCCTCATTCTCAGCCAACGCAGCTTTTTGTACCATGGCCTATCGAGTCAGTATACATGGCCTAACGTGGCAATCTTTGCAGCCACGCGACATTCTCAGCCCCCGGCCTATCATGGCAGTTCTTCACAGCTTCCTTCACATACTTTAGGCAGTAGCCTAACAATTCCTTCTGTTTGCTGATTTAACATCTATATCAATATCCATATCTATTGCATGTTCAATGTCCATATTCTTATAATATCTATTTTCTTTGCAAATATTTTAGGAACCTCATCCAAAGAATCTTCCAACGAGTGGGTATCTTTTGATTTATCAGTTCTTTTTGGGGGTAGGCTCCGCCCCTGCCTTCATCTTCAGGCAGGAACTGCAAGCATCCGCTAAGACTCCAATGTCAGGTCATTCAGTAATTATCTTCTAAAATAGAACCATCCGACTGGATGGATTCAAAGTAGAATATCATAATCTGTGCACATCGTACACAACACAATTTTTCGTGAAATCTGTCAACCCCGACTGGCCCAAATCTCAGACTGGTTCTTCTGATGCTGTGTTCACGCCATGTCATAAATACAGTAGGCTTGAGATGACAATATGTGATGTTCTATTCGGAGCTGGTCACGTCCTCGGACTGGGCATTATGCCAGTCAACACCTAAATGAATCCTCAGTGGTCAGGTGGTACAGCGGTCATGTGGTACAAGTAGGAGCTCTCAGAAAACGCCTATTTTACAAGCTCTACGTGGACATGGATGCTTTGTACATGTTGAATTCAAATAATTGCAGTAATTATGACATGGTGTGAACGCACCTTGACTTTAGGTAACTAACGTCGCCTTTTTCATATTGCAAATCAGGGCAAAAATCTGTACATAAGTCGTGTATTCCAGCCTTTGCTGGACAATATTCCAGTCGAATTGCTACCTTTCACATTAGCTTTGTTTTCTTTGAGCTTGAAAGTATATGATCCCATTGACTTTTATGGACAAAAACAGTGAAACATTATTCAAATATATTCTGTTGTATTATATGTACATACAGTATAGTTGTTTAGAGCAGTGGTTTTCAATCCTGGCACTGAACTCTGCAGGAAATTGCCCCCTCAGGAGTAGGATTGGACACCCCTACTGCATACTTTTGCAGATTTTGTATCTTTAGCTAAACAAATATTCATGTAGAAAAGCATTTTCCTTCTACAGGTTCTTAACCAGTCACTACAAGTTTTATTTCAGCCACAGTTTTGCTTTGTTTCTTTTAAAGTGCTTTGACTGTAGCGTTTAAAGGCGGTTTTGCACTTTATTTTTACGAAGGTAGGAGCATGCAATTTTGTCCTCTATTCTCTCGTCTTTTATGTGTCCTCATTCCTGGAATTGAATCATCAGAGTGGACATAAGCGCTTAGTGCTTTCAGCCTGGACACGAATAAAACAATTAACCAGAGATTCACAACCATCGGGGGCTGCTTTGTCTTCCTTTTTGCCATTTTGTCCTCTTGGGAAACAAACAAGTAGGAGAAAGATCCAATTACCTCCTTCAAGAGGAGAGGCAATTCTCCTTAAAGTGATTGTCTCAGATATGCCACATTAGGTTTGTTTCTTCATGGTTTGGGAGGGCTAACAACCGTAATATTATCAAGGGGCTTCTGCCTCGGAGTGATTCTGTTTGGGTCTATGTGTTTTTATTTGCAATAGTTTTCTTTCAAATGTCTCCGAGAAGGTCAATGCAAAATCATGCTTCCTGGTGCCTCCTGTCTGTCTGTGTACCCTACAGGAAGAACTAACAAGACAGCGTAGGTGTAATTCGGTTATGGATTCAGCTGTGTCAAAATAATGCCATCTTTCATATGCGTGTGGCTGGCCACAATTGTTTAGAAACGTATCGAAAGTAGAAATGAAGTACTCAAATGAAAGATTTGTCTAGTTTCTCAGGGGATGAGCTAGTCATGGACGAACAAATCTTTTAATGTGCTCTCACATTAGCACTAATTTCAAGAAATAGCAGGAGTCTGAAAAATGCTGTTGAGAGGCGATGAAAATGTGTGTGTGTGTAGAGAGAGAGAGAGAGAGGGAGGATGAAATCTTGCGGAGAGAGAGATTAAACCAGTTTATCTCTGACTTTTTCCGCATCTGGAGATAGTAGTCATGGTTATTATGGGGATTGGGACTATCCCAGAGACATTGAGCAGAGCAGCTGCACTTCAGCAACCCCTAAATGCCTTTTGCTTTTCTCTTAGCGATGCTGCTATGTGTCTATTACTCATACAGCAATGGCTTTTTACTAAAGCAAATGCTTCTTTTATATATAGTTTTATATTTTATATCTAGGTTTTGCTTCAGTGGAGACCCAACACGTGCAGTTCCAAAATAGATCCTTCGAAATTAAACTACTAAGATGAATTGGTTCATTTGGACACAGCATTTGACATCTACAAAAAAAGATATTAGAAGCATGTTCTTCTCCTTTTAAAAATTGATGTCTATTTATATTTTGCTTTCCTAACCGTGCATGAATATATTAGGGGTTTAAAAAAAATTCACCACCAACTCTGCACTCGCATGCAGTTATCTGTTTGCACAGCACAGTTTTTGCTTTTCTTTTTACAGCTTGTTGGCACTCTGTATGGCTAATGTTGCTAAAGCTACCATTGTCTCTGCCTGTTTTCACTGATGCTGCCCTCATATGCTATCAGAATTATTGTAAATTCGAGGTTCCTAGTTAAAAATTGAACATGAAAGCCATTTGAGGTCGCCCTCTTGAATGCGACAAGCTCATAATCCCGACTTCAGAAGTGGGAATTATGAAATTTCTGATAGCACGTGAAGGCACCAGGAGACCAGAGCTATGCCGTTACTTTCATCCCGCCATGCTCACTGTCTGTGTAATTCATAAACGCGCATTTATTATGCACAGTACAGTCACATCACATGACTGAAAAATATAAGGCTGAACACTGCAGACAGTTTCTGACATTTTCAGTTCGTGAGATTGTCCTGTTTTGTTGTTGCTGGTATGCCGGAGCATGTCAGCATGAGCTCTTGAAGCTCTTGAATGATCTTCTTGAAATGGGGCTGGGAGCAGCAGCTCATTTGCATTTAAATGGACACAGACAAAAACAGTGCATTTTTGCTCACCCCAAATAGTGGCAATTTTAGCATGCTATAAAAAATGATCTGTGGGGTATTTTGAGCTAAAATCCGAAAATGTATATGATCCGTGAAATGTATATGATCCGAACCGTTTTGTAATCCGCTGAACCAGTACAATATGGTTTAATTGCATTTTATTATTTCCATTTAGCGTTGTTTTTCCCTGCCACCCTTATCAAAAAGTGACAGCTGAGAATGTTTTACAATATGCTACTCTGTGCAACCTTGTATAGTACAGAATATTGTTCTTTACTGATTCAAGGTCTACATTTCAGCTTTTGTCCTAAATTTAATTGGAATATTTGCAGCTATTGAAGCTTCCATTTAATAAATGTTGTTTATTAAAGGAAAAACAATACATTTATAAATATATATTCATTCATTCCTTTTAGGGGGCTTCAATGAACTTCCAAGGGGGCTGTGGGTGACTTAAACGTATTTAAATAAAGTAATATATGAATAATGTATTTAAATAATATCTTTAAGTCATAAAATTTAAATATAAAAAGAGATTTATAATCACTTTTTATTGATGAACTCTTGAAATGTGAATCACACAATTTATAATTAATTTTACATATTTAAATATTTATGTTGAAAAGATTGAAAACAAGCAGCTTTGTCATAATTTGTCATAATTACAGGCCTTTGAATATTGTGTTGGACAACAGTGGCCCTTTGAGTAAAAAGGGTTGAGAATGATGTCCTGCTCTACGCTTTATATCAAGGGTTCTTGCACCCATTTAAGTGGACAATACTCAATACATGAAGACACACACCTAATGCAGAAATCCAATCCTTGTTTTGATAAAACAATGCAGTTTTGCGATGGAGATTTGTTCAGCCAGACGGCGCCATGATGGGTGTGCTGAAGTGTGATAATTCAAGAGCTGCAGGGGAGGACTGTGATTTATGGGATATCTTTTATGCGTTAAGAAACGTGTTCCTTGGAAACCCCACTCCCAACAATTGATCTGAGTCATTTACCTAATTGATAGTTGCCTTGAAACGCCAAGAAAAACTAAACGATCACATTTACATTGACTTGCTTAAGACTATTGATTTTGAATTGATATAGGTGTACACACTTCATGTTAGGCCACTGATATACAGAAGTATGAATTATAATGTTAATCAACTGTATAGATCTCTGAGGTGTGATGTCATTGTGCCCAGTGCGTTTCAAATGACATAAATGTGCAGTGCTCAACCGGATTGTTATGGGCCCTATAAGAGAACTGTCTCAGTCCCCGTCATAAAAGCTATTGATTACTCCCCACTCACACTCAGAGGCTTGTACTCAGCCATTGGGTTATTGGCGTACATTTTACCCAGTCAATATTTCTAGTGCTGGTCATTTGAGGTCTTTCTGAGGTCTTGTGGAGACCAGCTCAAGTTTCTAAGTTCAAGAGACTTTTTATGTACTTTGCTGCACCTAGTATGCTGTATGCTGGGAAATATCAGAATCAGAAGTATAACGATGTCTTTTAAAAAAATCAGTTGGTTGAACCAGTGTCACTGTGTCGTGATGCTCAAAAAATCAGAGGAATATTCTGATAGCACCACAGTGTTTATTTTTTACTATAAATGACACTCATCACCTTTAAAATTCAAGTCAGTTAGCATAATATTTCCGTCTGTTTATGATAAACAAGACAAGCCCAGTGAGAGGACCTTGGTTTATAGCGGCCAAGAACGTCCTGCCAGTGCCAGAGCCGCCCCGCCCCGTTCTCGCTACAAGCTGTTTGCAGGATGCTCTATCTGGAGGTATTCCCTCAGCACTCACACCAGCTCCAGAGCTGAAACAACACACCATAATGAAGAGGCCAGACACTGACATGTGAGACTGGGGAAACACTTACGAAAGCGTTTTACAAAGCAAAATGGGGGAGGGTTGTTTTTAGGTTACTACCGGTGGGGTTTTTTTCTTACTACTGATATAACAGAAAGCTTATGTAATATTTTTTGATTCTCCACAGCAGTTTTAGTAGGTTATGAGTCACATAGGCCCCTGGCTATGGCCGCCTTTAACTGCAAATGCACTGCTGTTATTAAAATTTATTAAATTACAGATCTGTAACTACTCTCATGAAATGTATTTAATTGCCTCCTGGTATGAACAAAAACATCTAGAGCAGAAAATTCTCCTTTTGGAAATGTTGCTTCATTTAAATTCCAACTATTTAAATGACTGTGTCTGATTAAATATGAAGAGGATTCATTGTGAATCATTTAGCGCAAGATCTCAGGAAGCGGGGAGGTGGAGGTTGAACATTCAGCTCTCGCAAGATGTTTGTTCGCTCATTTTGGCGTTGATCTAAATCAGCCCCAAACTTTTTTTTTTCAGTCGAATATTTTCTGAGATCTATTTCGAGATCTGAGTTTGAGTCCCGGCTACAGGTCCAATTCCCCTCTGTTCTCTATCATGATCTCCTACTGTCCTATCTAATTAAAGGTCAAAAAGCCCAAAAATATAACTTAACTATATTTTAATAATTGAACACATTCTACTGTTTATGGTTCTGTAATATTGGTTAATGGGCACACCAAATGCATATTGCCTGACATCCAGCTTGGATTAAAAACAAGATTTAAATTGGATTTAAATAGGCAGTGAATATTATGTTTCTAGCATGTTATATGTTTGGCAACAGTTCTTCTAACCCTAATTGATGGAGTGTGTAGCTTTTCATTTCTTAAACAACCATGTAGGAAGGCACACCATGGCCATATTCAAGGATGACAATGTCAAGATTCATCAGGCTCAAATAGTGAAAGAATGGTTGGGAGGGGGCATGAAGAATCATTTTCACACATGAATTGGCACCTCTGAGTCCAGAGGCTAAATTCATTGAGAGTCTTTGGGATGTGCTGGAGGAGTGCTGGACTCTTGCATTGTCAATACAAGATCTTGACCAAAAATGTATGCATCTCTTGATGGAAATAAATGTTATTCTTCATGCTTTAAGAAATGAAAAGCTACACACTCCATCAATTAGGGTTAGAAGAATTGTTGCCAAACATATAACATGCTATAATAATCACTGCAATAATGATCCAATTATTAATCCTCTAGGGCTCTTCGTCATTTCTGAGCCGAATTTTTAAAAATAAAAAATGTTACAAATCGTAGCTTCATCGGAATGGTACGAAACTTGGTGACTTTATTGGTACTTGGTATATGAACACACAAAAAAATTGGGGACAGGATTTGAAAAGTCTAAGTGGTCGTAAAAAAAAAATAGTCACACTCAGGGTCTTCGGGTCAAAAATTACCCCCATAGGAAATGAATGGGAAATTGGCAAAAAATATGAAAATACAGAGCTTTTTTGTGCGTACAATCTACAAATCAGCCAGGATGCAGAAAAAAAGCACAAAACAGTGAAGGGGTGAATCTCTAAAACATCAAGAGTGCAAAACAGACAAATACACTCACACACACACACACACACACACACACACTTATACACACACACACACACACACACACACACACTTATACACACAAAAATCATTGCAAAAGCTAATTTTGTGAAAGAGTTACTGTTCATTGAATTGTACAAACAAATATTTTAATGAAAATGTTTATTATAAAAGGTTAATAAAAAATGTATGACTGAAAGAATTGCATTTTATTAAGTTACAAATAAAAAAATGTGTAACAAAATGCTTTCCATTTGTTCTCTTTCTAATGCAATGTTCAGGTTTGATTGTATTATAAAGTAAAACTGGCACTTCAAATTACCATTTAAACCAACCAAACAAACAAAAAACTTGACAAAAATAGTATTTGAGAATCTCTTATTATATATTAAAATCCACAACCTGAAAAAAAAAGGCAAATATGTGCAAAAACAACTAGAATTCACAAGCCTTTCTACAGAGAGCTGTAAATCCATCTAGTGGTTAAAATATGATATTGCATGATAATAATGCTCACTGCTTCCACCAGATGGAAACAAAAATTGTTTTCTGTAGGCCTAGTCTCTACTTTAACCTGAAATACAGCATTAATACAATTTTAAACAAATAAATAAATAATAAATATATACATTTTCTATTATATCTAATGGGAAAAAATTGATAATAATTATTGCATAAATATTCATTATTATCATAAAATTCTCTCAAAACACAAAAAAAGAAAGAAAAAATATTATTGAACGAAAATACATTTAATTGATTTTACTGAAAAATAATAATATTTGATTTCAGGGGTCGGGTCACTTTTTACCCGAAGGTCCTGAGTGTGACTGGAAAACGAAGAACCACAGAGGGTTAGTATTTGCCTATTTAAATCCAAACAGTGACCTTTTTTTTTTTTTTTGGGCTGGGCAGTTTGATTCAAACATTCAAATCCTTGAGCTTTAATTTTGCCAGAATACTGATGAAATGCTGTACATTTCTATCCACAGAAATGGATCCGATTTGATCATTGCACTAAGCTATATCACATTTTATTTTGATTAACAGGTTTTCACACTGTTTCTGCAGAGGCCGGTCAATTGTCATTGTGAGTAAACAGAACGAGTGAATGCCGAGCTCCATCCGGTCTTAGAGCTACGCTTCAGGACAAAAGTAATTTGGGGTCCAAGCCGAGGTCACCAGTGTTTGTAATAGATCCCGAATCAATCAATACTCTGTGGTCACTGAAGGGCTAGTTCCTAAAAGCATCTTACGCAGATCACTTACATATGGTGGCTGCTCACTATAGCATCTACAAAGGCTGTTTTGCACCATTCGAATCTCAAGTCTTTTGAGGCAAAAAGGATATGTTGTAGCGTTTAAAAAAAATGCTGGATTTTCTGATGTAGTCTGTCAATTTTGAGACCCTTGAGTGTAGCAGTTACCACAGGCTATGCTTAGACACTTTTGAGCACATGTAAGTGTTTTTGCGCCATGAAAGAGAGCTGTTTCGTTTTTTAACACATTGATTTATTTTTGAAACTATTCCAAGATTTTCCCTCTAAAAGAATCCAAGTCTACCTGTTAATGTGAGTAATCTTGTACTTGTGTTTGCGGCAAATATTGACACTGTGTAAGGGCCAAACGATCCGGCTCTCATTGTGGACTAGGTGGAGGACTGGAAAAGGCCATCCCTTTCTCTCCTGCTTAGAGTGATTGAGGCGTTATTGATTTCATTTTCATCAGCTCTGAAGGAGGCAGCTACACTTAAGGGAGATGGGTAATTTTTTGTGACACGTAATAAAAGCCTTGCGAGTCTCCAGCTGTCGATCTCCATGGTGGCCGAGACTGAAATCACAATGGACCAACACAGAGTAAAGGCAAACCATGAATACGCCACCCCGCGCTGTTTTATTCTGCTGTGCATTAACACTTACATCAGCATTGAATGCTGGGGAACACTAGTTAAACCCTGGAATTGTCTACTGTACGTCTTCCTCTCATTACATTTACCTCACGGCTATAGTTTCCTTTTCAGTCACAGATAATGAGGGGGTTTGAGCACTTCAGTGCTTCCATTAGCAGCAGAAAAAAATAATTTTGCATTGATTTGAGGTTGACGAAACCGTTTGATGCAGAAAAATGATACTGTATGATGCATATGTTGGATTATAGGTTGAGTGTCTGTATCATTAAGAATTGTCTGAGCTCTTCAAATGGTGAAATGGCTTCTGTGATATTTTAGATGCAATTGTTGGGTTACAGAGCTGCTTTCCTGGTGAAACCCATTTTTTGGTGTTTTACAGTCAATATCTGGTCTTTTATATATCGGTATTTTGTATTGATTGATAATTGTGCCTGTGTGCAATTAACCCAAGTGGTCATTTTGCCTAGTTTCAATCTCAATCCAAAAAATGTGCTCTATCTATTTTTTTGTTTTCAGATATTTTAAATGCCTTTGGAGAATATGTTGCATAATTTTTTTGGGAGCATGGTGGTTATGTTGTAGCTGGTCCAAGCTGGATTATGTGTTATCCATCAAGTGTGGACCTGGTTGACCTGGTTGACTATTTTCTTCATGTGCTCAAATTGAAATACCAGCTTCAGGTAGACATGCAGTTTTGAAACATGGTAGCTTGCACCATTTCTAACCAGCTTGATCAAATGTTCTAACAACTCAACCACATCTCCACCATCTGGTAGTCCAGCTGCTCCATTTTATACTTGACCAAATGACAAACAATCATAATGCATCATAAGCCACCTATAAGACAGGTTTTTACAGCAGACTATGGCTATATGTTAATCATGATTTCCCATTTGAATTGTTTTCCCTCTGGGCCCACATATGGTTTCATAACAAGCATTATTTCATGAGTATGGGCATTGGTTAGCACATTATGTGTCCTGTGGCTGAATAGAAGTGCTCATTGTACCTACAGCCTTGCCAATGAATTGACAGTGCAATGTGTTTTAGTGAATTTTGAATAAATGTTGCATAAAATAAGTGTTGAAGAAATTGTGTGTACAGTACATCTTATTTGCTGTTATTAAATTGCATATAAATGTATACTCTCTAAAATACAGAAGAATACAGAATTTTACATATAGATTTTTCACTAAGGTTTTATCCATGTTTTGCATTGTGATGTGTTTTAGGGTTAAAGAAAATGTACGTAAACTTAACGAATAATCTTGTGGCAGAAAATTACCAGTTTCTTTTCCTTTTTATTATTTTTTTTAAAGTAGTAAAAAACAAACAAAGATTATTCAAGTATATTTTACAAGAAAAATACACTTTCAGTCTTTCTACTACTAAATTTCAGTTTTAGTTCGATGTGTTGCCACATCCATCCATCCATTCATCCATATATCCAATCGACCCCATTCATCCACCCAATCCATCCACCCACCATTCACTCAATCCATCCATCCATCCATCCATCCATCCATCCATCCATCCATCCATCCAATCAACCTCATCCATCCAACCACCATCCACTCAATCCATCCATCCGTCCATCCATCCAATCAACCTCATCCATCCACCCACCCACCCAATCCATCCTTCCATCCATCTTTCCATCATCAACCCCATCCATCATCAACTCCATCCATCTATCCATATATCCAATGGACCCCATCCATCCATCTATATATCCAATCGACCCCATTTATCCACCCACCATCCACTCAATCCATCCACCCGTCCATTCATCCACCCGTCCATCCATCCAATCAACCTCCTCAATCCACCCAATCCATACTTCCATCCATCTATCCATCATCAACTCTATCAATAAATCCATCCATCCATCCACCTAATCTATCCATCCATCCATCCACCTAATCCATCCATCCATCCATCCATCTATCCATATATCCAATGGACCCCACCCATCCATCCATCCAACCAATCAATCAATCCATCCACCCATTTATCCATCCAAACCATCCTCTCAATCCATCCGGTCATTTATCTTTCATCTACCCAATCCATCCATCCATTCCTCCATCCCTCCATCATTCCATCCATCCATCCATCCATCCATCCATCCATCCAGAAACTCTAGATGGCACAGGCTGATAGGTCCTCAATCTGCTTGCAATCACATCGTTATCTATAGGGCACAGCTGATTGGTTCCTGCTGTATGAGTAGCCAATGATCTCAACCTTCAAATACTTGGTCGGCGCTTGCACTTTCAGAAACCCTTCACCTTCCCCAGCTCCACCTGTATATATCTGCTAGGCAAAAAAGACCAAAAATATAACTTAAAAATATTTTAATAATTTAATGACACATTCTCATGTTCATGGTCATCTAATATTGGTTAATAGTGAAATCACATTCAAGTAAACAGATAAAATGATTGTTTTATTATTATTTAACAAAATTAGCTATGGTTCATTAGGACTGATACACTGATGATTTTGTTATTTTTAATACACAGCTTCCTGAAACGCTTGGTTCTGATTGGTCAATCATGGCATTCTCTACTCGGATATGATTGTATAATGACAATAACCTGTATGAAGCTGACCATTGTCCAAGGCTAGTGTGCTAGTGTCATGTCTCTCAGCATGTCCGTTTATGTATTTATTAGGCAAGTTGTCATGTAATAAGTGGAATAATGTACAGTGAGTTAATTTAGCAATAATGACCAGCGGACTGTACATAATCCCTGACAAATCAGTCCACCGCTATTCTTGCACCCTACCTTTAAGGTTTTCCTCTGTCTGTCATTCTCTGTGCTGCAACATACTGTGAGCAGCAGAACCTCTGCATCCCCCCTCTTTATAAATTCATTGAATCGCTCCATTTTCCGTCTTCTGTCCAGAGAGCCGTTCAATATTGTATTTTACAGTCTCACAGGCTACATTTTGGCAAAAAAACAACAGGGTGTTTTAAGGTCACAAGAGTTTGATGAGGACGGCAGAGGCAGTGTTTCATACTGACCCGAGCTGATTACCCCACAGCGCGAGAGACGGAGACATGAGAAAAAAGAAGCGGGATGTATGCAGAGCTGTGTGAGCAGCATCTCCAATCAGGCAGCTTAGGAAGAGGATGGAATGGGAAGGGTGGGGGAAGGAAAAAACGGAGAGAGAGGGAAAGGGTGTGTGTATTTGGGAGGGGGGGGGGGATTTCTCTGTGGGAGAGAGAAAGTGGCAGAGAAAGCGCACAGAAGGAGGGGAGGGGTGTATGTGTGTGTTCACTGGAGTGTGTGTGTAGTGCTGCAGTAACGAGTGGAGAGGGGGAATGACTGCAGTTTCACGGGCTGATGGAAGAGCACGAGCAGGAGACATCCGCACGCCGCTGAAACGTTAACCCCTAAGTGCCTCGCTGGTGTATGGCCCAGACGCTCGTTGAGGATTAGGACAGAGAAGATCACTGCAGTCAGGTGTGTGGTTTTTCAGCATGTTTTCTTCTCAAAGGTGCTGCAAAACGGGATGATCCGGAAATGGGAAGGTGGGCTGTTCTGAGCTGGATTGTCCAGGGCACTAGATGGTTATGACTTAATCGTGCAGCGGAGAGGGAAGCCCGTTCGAGAGTGGCCTCGCTGAATACTAGAGTGCTGCAGTGTGAATCATACATATGTTAGTCTTGGGTAACTCTTCTAAAGCATCTTTAATAGGCTTGTTGTGTTGAATCCGAAGAAAAGTGCTCTCTAAAGTGATGCTGTAAAATGTTTGATCGGGAAGTGTTGCAATGGTCCTGAGCTTGGAGTGTTTGTCCCATGTCAGCGCGTCTCAATTAGCTTTTATCGGTTAGTTTAGTTGAACTTGCGTTGCACACTGATCTCGGGTCAGCTTTCTGTCACTCCTCACAGAGGCTGGAGCCACAGGAAGCTGGTCCCAGAACGGTGCGCAAGAGCAAAGTCAGCCGTGAGCTGTCGGCGGGTGGGTGTTTACTCCGACCGTGCATGGGTGCAGGACGCTTCCTGGAGAGTTTCCAAAGGTCAGTCCCGCTGACAGATGCCGTGTTTCCCCGGAGGGGCAATGGGAACGACACCCTCCTCCCCACCGCTGAACAGCGGCAAGACAATATGCTGCGCCTCGTCGGTACAGCTGCCGTAAGAGCGGATCACAGGGAGAGACCACAGACAATGGAGAACATTAAAAGAGCTCTGCGGTACAGAAAAGAGAGGCTGGAAATGGCTGTTTGCTTTCATTTAAACACACTTCGTCGTTGTGTTCTGCAAAAACACTTTAGAAAAAACTTGATTATTGACATTATTCTCAAACATAAAAATACTGTTCAGATATTCCCATTGTGGGCAATACAGCAATTGCTTTGAATCCAATACTCTCAGATTGAATGCTTTTATGTCCTGTCACATTGGTTGCTGTATATTGTGTTTCTGCTTCTGGATGCTAGAAGTGTCAATTGGACACAGTGGAATGAAAAGGGAACTCTCTTTCTTGCTTGCTTGCTTGCTCTCTCTCTCTCTCTCTCTCTCTCTCTCTCTCTCTCTCTCTCTCTCTCTCTCTGAAAAGCGTTTTTCCTGCTCTCTTGGGATTCTCCCGCAGATCACAAGGAAGGGACATTCTCAAGGACAAATGCTGTGTCATCAAGGCTTCAGACCTTGAGCTGGAGTACAGTACAGTGTGGCATTGAGGGAAAATGTATATAAGCGGGTATATTTGTGCTTTATAGCTTGTCTGATCACTCTGGTATTAGACATGGAAGCTATTGGGTTGTTTTTGCTCCTTGTGTTAAGTGTGTATGTTCACATGTGTTTGAGACATATAATGTGAAGGATTAGCCATCATCTAAGACATCTGCATGGTTGATCAGGTTTCTGATGCTACAGAGGAACATCCCAAAATCCCTTAGGAACAATACAATGGAATCAAATGAGATAAACATTGCCGTTCAGTTAAAGCTGTAGATACAGCTCAGAGAAATTTGGTCTTTCTATTTAACTTCACGCTGGGATTTCAGAATTCTGATTGCAAATATTAAGATCTGAAACTGCCATATATATTTTTTTGTATCTAAAGTCTCCAAAGTCTGTTGTATTACAGTATCTTGGAAGTTCGGAAATTAAATATTCAATAATTGGTGCTCAAATGGTAATGCACTAACAGTATTGTGCAAGGATGAGTATGAGTCTTTATTAATCAATAATCTGCCTTTGCAATCATAATTTGTGTGAAAAGGAATGCAATTTGTTAGTGTTTTACTGTCACTAGTGTTCATTTCAGCTGGACACTGCAGTGAATTGTGTGTATAGGTACGTTTTTGGAGTTTTACATGATGTCTAGTAAAGTGTCCCCTACATCTATACTTTATGGTTTCTGTCAGCGGCCCAAGTTATTAACTAATGTGTTTAAAATAATTTAAAATAATATAAAATAAATGTACTAAAATCATGATGTAATAAGAAAGCAGTATCTGCCCAGTGTGTAGCTAACTAATAATAAATCTGAGAGAAACCATAAAACAGCTAGTGTCATTTGTCATCATGGACACTTGTTCCCATCTGGTCTCGCATCACAGTTTTGCGTTATGATGAATTACACTCGATAAGACAAGCGATGGTCAGTGCTACAATGTATCATAGCTTTTATTGGCAAGAGAACATTATTTAGAACTTGCCCTCTGGATTTGTGTTAGAGAGGTCAATTCAGACAGAAAAGAGACGAAATCGCTGTGGAACACCTTTCTTGGGGAGAAATGCTCATTATTTTGGAAACTGTCACTGTTGTGTCCTTAATGACCGTGTTCTGTCTCAAACTCCAATCAAAACCTTGTCATGTTATCATACTTGCCCTCATTCACTCAAATCCTGTGATTCTTTTGTTTGTACATCACGAAACGAGATTTTATCAGAATGTCAAGGCTGCTTATTTTCTTATATGGTGACGAGGGGTTGTGAAGCTGCATAAAGGACAAAAAAGTACCATAAAAACAGACATTCTCTGTTTTACAAGTGTTCAGGAGCCATAAAATAGTGTTTTGCATGCTGTTGTCCCAAACTTCACCCAAAAGTCTCAATTCTGGTATTGTCTACTCACCTTCATGTCATTCCAAAACTGTAAGGAGAGATTTTAAAGAATCTCAATGCTGTTTTGTCCATACATAGTCAATTGGGTCCAATATTATAGCTTGGAAAATGACATAAAGAAGAAATAAAAGTAGTCCATTGGTTTAACCCAAGTATTCTGAGGTAATGCGATCGCTTTATAAATGTGACATCATGACATCGTGACAAGTCATGTGACACGCAAAAGCCTATGAGCTTAAACTTTTTGGACCCCA
This sequence comes from Gobio gobio, assembly GCF_949357685.1. Classification (NCBI taxonomy): domain Eukaryota; kingdom Metazoa; phylum Chordata; class Actinopteri; order Cypriniformes; family Gobionidae; genus Gobio; species Gobio gobio. Next base: position 35,925,825 of record NC_137117.1, on the reverse strand, counting down.
CTGACTTTTACTGTACAGACAAAAACATATTTTTGCAATACTTTAAAATAAAATCTCATTTGTTAAAGGATTAGTTCACTTTTAAATCAACTTTTGCTGATAATTTACTCACCCCCATGTCATCCAAGATGTCCATGTCTTTCTTTCTGCAGTCGTAAAGAAATTAAGCTTTTGGATGAAAACATTCCAGGGGTTTCCTCCATATAATGGACTTCAATGGGCTGCAAACGGTTCAAGGTCCAAATGACAGTTTCAGTGCTGCTTCAAAAGGCTTTAAACGATACCAAACGACACCAGACGATGAATAAGGGTAGCGAAACGACCAGTTTCTGCGAGAAACCGAGCAGTATTAATGCTATTATTTTACCTCTTAACAGAGGAACGCGGTCGTCTCTGAGCTCCGCCATCACTTCCGGAGAGTGAGGTCAAATTCGATCGTTGTTATAGATTTATCGATAGTAGATGCCTCATTCTACTGATCCATGCAGTCGCTAATGAGGCATCTACGTATACATCTATGACCACGATCTCATTTGACCTCACTCTCCGGAAGTAATGGCGGAGCTCAGAGACGATCGCGTTCGTCTGTTAAGAGGTAAAATAATAGCATAAAAACTGCTCGGTTTCTCGCAGAAACTGATCGTTTCGCTAGATAAGACCCTTATTCATCGTCTGGTATCGTTTAAAGCTGTACTGAAACTGTCATTATGACCTTGAACCATTTGCAGCCCACTGAAGTCCATTATATGGAGAAAAACCCTGGACTGTTTTCATCCAAAAGCTTAATTTCTTTTCGACTGCAGAAAGAAAGACATGGACATCTTGGATGACATGGGGGTGATTAAATGATCAGCAAAATTTTATTTCAAAGTGAACTAATCCTTTAACAATAGTTAATGTATTGTATGAACTATGTGTATGAACTAGTAGTGTGCAATACATATGATATCTCAATGAAATTTATCCATCCCCCCAAAATGTAAACACTAATTTTAGCCATTCAACAGTGTAATTGAAAGCTATCATTTATTAGGCTTCAAATAACAACCTTTAATGTAAATGAACTTAAAACAATCTTCACATAAACCCATGAAAAAATTGAATATTTACATGTGGCCTTACCTGTCTAACAAGAAATATACAGACATTGAATAAAGTTCTTAAACAGTCTGCACTGCACAACTTATACATTAAATATAGATGAATCCTTATTAAAGCTACAAAAGTAATTTAGAGCAGTGAGTGATTTCCTCTCTTACTTTTGTTCTTTGATTAACATTAATGACAGACAGATTAGTGGCTGCTGTCTCTTTAAGACCTGCCGCTGCTGCACATGACACGGATCTGACATGCGTCTCATTTTCTCACAACTCTTTACATTCATTTAAGACGTTATTTAACACATTTAAGACTGGTCTTATGACAATACTTGACAAAACGGATATTTTGGCTTAATTCTGTGTGATATTGTTCGTTCAAGCGTGAAAGACAACTGGATTCTGGCACGGAATTGGCGTGCTTCTTTCTGTGCGTCGTGTGTGTGTCACATAGACAGGACATTCACAGACAGCGCGTTCACGTTTGTCTTGTCACGCTTGAATGGTTTAAAAGCATTTGCATGAATAATAGTGTGATCATATAATGTAAGGCTATAAGGATGGCAGAAAAAACAGGTGCTGTGTTAATTGCATTAAATATTGTTAACACGTTAACATGTTACCATTGACAGCACTAAAATGACATAAGGGTGAGTGAATGATAAATATATATATAAATAATCATTCAAATCAGAAGAGATTGAGTCTTAGCTCTTACCCAGAAGTGGTACCTCAGCTGTGGCCATATCTGCATCATAACATCCATCCACGAGTAGAGAAAGCCAGTGTGAAACTAGCTGATTCGGCTCATGTATATCTCTGAAAAGAGGGTGTGGTGGTGCGCCTGTTCATCACGGTGCAGTGAAGCCGAATTGCCCTCCTTAAAAACAGCTGCTTAATTGAAGAGCCACAGGGGCGAAAATAAATTGAAAGATACAATTCGTAATTAACAAGGAACAGCAGCTTTATCCTGAGGATAAAGCGCTGAGGCTAAAACAAGCCTGTGAAACATGTTAAAGGAGTCCACCCAGAGCTATAATGGGGGTGATTTGTGAATGTGTGATTTGTTGTACAACAGTGTTACAAATTTGTTTGAGTATAAGTCATACACTGGTTTGAAATGGCTGTTTGTGACATTTCAGTTGTAATCTACAAATCTGAGAGCTGATTTAGTATATGTGATGTGAGCAGTTGTTTGATAGTCTTTGAATAGTTTCCACCCTCGCATTTGTTTGTGCGTCCAGCTCGGCCCAAGGGCCACAAAAAACCTCATTAAGTGGCAAACAGAGCGGTCTGGAGCCGCCGGGATGTGCGGGGAACACTCATTTTCATCTCACTGAGCTCAATCAGATGGCGTTCCAGTGGAAATGTTCAACCATCAGTAATGAAATGCCCAAGGACAAGATCTGTTTTTAATATGGGGCGTATGTTTGAGCTAGAATGGTAGGAACATCCCTAAACCTACCGAAGTTAAGAGATTAGAAAAAGCACTACTAATATATTAAGCAGATTCGGTTGTGATTGAATGTTGAATATGTTGTATGATGCATGTTTTCATTTCTAATCTAAAATATATCTAATCTTAAATTAATAGTTAAGCATGAAAAAAGCTTTATTTCAGTTAAAGTTTCAGTTAAAGTGATCAAAGATTTTTTATGGTTTTAGTTTTAGTTAAAGCCACAATATGTCATTTTTTTTGCCGCTAGAGGTCACTTTGATTTCGTGGAGCTTTTATTATCCCTCAGTCGGCACTTCCGCTTCTCCCGCTCGTGTGTATGTGAGGTAACGCAGCTGTTTTATCACATTAGATACATCTGAGTGTGTTGAAAGTTATGTTATAACGCTACTCTGTGTGTTCGCTCGGCGGCTACTATGAGACACTTGTTCACACTGCAGTGAGCTAGATGGATATTAGACATGGTAAAACATGTTACTCGCGGTAAATCAAGAAAACCAGATTTAAACAATAAGACTAACTGTGTTGAGCTGTATAACAATGATTAGTTTTCTGTTGATGAATGTCTCCAAACAGTTGCTCACCTGTCTAATAAAACACAAAATATATTCAAGCGTCTTTGGTGTTTCCATGGTTTCTACAAAATTAAGCCGAGGGTATTTCGGGTATGATGTCATTGATAGGCGACGTACGGACACGGTCCGTGTCCTGGTTTAAATCGCATATTTCTCTGTATTTAAACATTCTTGGAAACATTTGGGATAGTGTAAATACACAAGTCAACAAAATATAAGACATTGTTCTAGAGCTTTTTGGATATTTTAAGCCAAAAATCTTACATATTGTACCTTTAACTATAATAATCCAATACAATATACTGTAGTTGCCAAAAAAGTAATATTTGTCAGAATGCACAGATCATTTTGAATGGCCATTAGTGTAAAAAGATGGATTGAAAAAATATGACCCATGTATGAACATGGGACATGAACATAAAGCTCCGTTTGCACTGGGGTTTAATTCCCAGAGAGCCTTCTGTGTGAATGCAAGCTGGGAATTTGATCCTGGTCAATTACCGGGATCAATTCCAGAACGCATTTGTGAGAACAGAGCCGGAGCCAATGCCGTATGGATTCTTCACAAGTCTTGACATCGTAATCGCTTTGTCTTTACAGGACCATCCACGAAAGTTTCATATTTTCCAGGATCTCAAAGAGGCTTCCTCAGACAGACTTTAAATGCCACTTTTAAATGTACATTCAAATATTTATTCTGCCACAATAATGTAATGGTATTAAATTACTATAGTCAACCATCAAAAACAAATTTATGTGACTAATTATGATTAATTCAATTAATTAATCAGTATATCATGTAATTAAGTCAATTAAAGTGTGTAATTATTTGACAGTCATAATGAATACTCTTACTAAACACTGATCAGCAGTAACAGAAAAAAAATACCTAAAGATGAAAACATGCTGCGTCTGTTGTTGCCGTTGCTGGAGAACAAGGAGTTTTCAGCCAGTCCATGTCCTCACATCCGAGTGTGTGTTGTCCTGTCTGTCTAGTGCGTGTTCACTGTCTCAGACGGTTTGTTTTTTACAGCGGGACTTTCTGTTCCTGCATCTTCTGGTATTATGTGGTGAGCTGTAGGATTTTGATAGTAAGCTCCTCTGTGTTATTGGAACTAGAGTTTAGATTCCTCTCAGTCTTCTTGCATGTGACAGTAATTGTATACAAAATGGTTTCCATTAATTTTTTGTCACTTTGTGTTTCGGGCTGATAGTCTGTCTGTGTTCAGCTTTCTGTTTCTGTCGTATTTGCTTGCTCTCATTGCTATTTGTGACCGCGCTGCTGCTGAGGTACAGAAATATAGTCTGCAGTCACAGCTACTTTGAAAAATCAGTAAAATATCTAAACATCCTTAAAACAAGATTTATTTTTAAGTAAAAATGCATAAGATATTAAGACCTATTTACAGTTTAATACTTTTTTTGTTTGTTTAATACCTTAATACCTTTTAATACCAAAGATAGGCCTACAAAAAATGCCAATGGGGTAAGACAAATGAAGATATAGGGCCCTATTTTAACAATTTGAGCGCATTGTCTGAAGCACATGGCGCAGGTGCACTTAGGGTGTGTCCGAATCCACTTTTGCTAGTTAAACGACGGAGAAAACGGTCGGCACGCCAGGCGCATACAAAAAAGGGTTGTACCTAGTCTCTTAATGAGTCATGGGTGTGTTTTGGGCGTAATGTGCAATAAACCAATCAGAGTCTCATCTCCCATTCCATTTAAAAGCCACTTGTGCTCACACCATATAGGGCAGTATAAATAAATAGGGCCCTATATCTTCATGGCAGATTCGCTATTTACATGGCGGGATTTGCGAGCGGAAAGGCTCAACTTTTATTTTTAATATTTAAAAATGTTTGTGTGCTGCTGCGCGTTCCTGCGTGTCCAAAAAATACTTGCCTTGCCAGGCATATGATAGGGTCCATATTCTCTGAAAATCAGATTATTATATTTAAATACTCTTCATTAAATGCATACATCATGTCTGTTCTAGGTTTTATGTTCATGTTTTCATGTCTTTTATTTTGAAGTTGTCATTGTCATGTTTCCTGTCATGTGCTCCCTTTGCTTCATGTGTTTACTTCTGATTGGTTCATTGTTGATTGCTTTCAGGTGTGTCATTAGTAGGGGTGTTTGATTCCAGGTATTTTGGAGTGGACTCCTGCTGCGTCCGAAAACCTAGGCAGTGACTCGTTGCCTTGCTGCCTTATCAGACAATGGCTTGTAAGGCAGCGTTTGTGCATGAAGGCACCTCACAAAACTAATCTCGGACAGACTTCTTAGGCAGTGTAACCGTTTAAAGGGTTAGTTCACCCAAAAATGAAAATTCTGTCATTAATTACTCACCCTCATGTCGTTCGACACCCGTAAGACCTCCGTTCATCTTCGGAACACAAATGAAGATATTTTTGTTGAAAGCTGATGGCTGAGAAAGGCTTCAGAAAGGTCTCCATTGGCATTCAGTACATTTACACTCACAAGACCCTTACAAAGTCCATCTCACCACAGTGGCTCTACAATAATTTTACGATGCAGCGACAATATATTTTGTGCGCAAAAATAAATCTAAATAATGCCTTTATCCAACTTGTTCTTGTCTTCCGTGTAGGCCTCCACGACGCATGCGTGAGAATATTACGCAGATCCGGCGTTCGGGAATCCATGGAATGCACACTTTAGTCCAATTTGAGCACAAAAACTATTGTCGTCGCTTCGTAAAATTATTGTAGAGCCACTGTTGTGAGATGGACTTTGTAACGACGTTTTAAGTGCCTTTTATGGGTCTTGTGAGTATAAATGTACTGAATGCCAATGGAGGCCTATCTGAAGCCTTTCTCAGCCATCAGCTTTCAACAAAAATATCTTCATTTGTGTTCCGAAGATGAACGGAGGTCTTACGGGTGTCGAACGACATGAGGGTAAGTAATTAATGACAGAATTTTCATTTTTGGGTGAACTAACCCTTTAATGATCTACAGCAAAATAGAGAGAGCTTTGATGAGAACTAAACACATATTTAACTACTACATTAGTAATTTCTCGCTAGAAATGACATCAGAAGTAGAAAATGTTGGTAAAAAACGTACATTTACACACAAACTGACCAGCAAACGCAACTTTCGGATGCCATCTTTTTTTCCAGCTCAACTGTCACAGAATGGAAAGCACAGGATTGTGGGATATCAAAAGCAGCGAAGGATACAAATATGCTGCCTTCAAAAATTGATCAGATGAAGGTATCTCAGGAGACAGGAAGTGAAGCTAACATTAGATTCGGATGTGCCTTGATGCCTTCCTGCCTTGAAATGTGTCCTCCGAAGGCAGCATTTTCCAGGTTTCGGATGCAGTCTCTGACTCTCGACTCCATTTACTTTACATCAAAACAGGGTCAGGAATAATACAAGATTGCAGTTGTTACACACTTAATTGTTTTTAAGCATTCCACACAAAGCATTCAAATCCCCTTATTAAAACAACACACTTTTAAAAAGTCACAAAAAACAGCCGTGGTCGAATATTATGTCAGAATTAAATAAATGAGAAAGAGGGTATTCGTTAATGAACTCATCTTAAAATGGTCGGTGATAGGGCTTAACGCACATGATCATTGTCTTAAAAGGTGCTTGGACAGGAGAGTTAAAGATACTAAAAATTAATACAGTACATACAAAAATACATAGACCTACAATCAGAGCTGGGTAGATTACTTACAAATTGTAATCGGTTACTGATTACAAATTACATGACAAAAATACAGTTAGTAACGCAATCCATTACATTAAATATTTAAGGTAATATAATCTGACTACATTTGGATTACTTTTAGATTTTAAAAACAATTGATTTGTTTGCCTACATGTCCTGTTACCATTAGCCGACATCGGAGAACCGTGAACTTAGTTTTATTAAATATTATTTTTTATTATTTTTATCGACAATTTTATTATTGACCTAATTTACGAATTAAAATCTCAGGGGGTATTTCAAGTAAATATATTAGGTCAAAGAAATTTCACCTGACAAAAAAGTTGTGCAATCCCTGCATTGAATGTAAATATGAAATGACATGAATTTGTACAGTTTAATGTGTTTGAATGACAAAACCTTCCAAAGACTTTAATGCATGGTTAAATAACTCACAGAAACTGAGTGATGATTCAAATAATAATTAATGTGTTAATCTGGAGTTGATTTAGATATGTAATGTTACAATGTTGAGAAAACACTTGTTAAAAGTGAAATGATTTTTGTAAATCCAGGGATCAAATGTTGTGTTTTCATTGATAGTCACATGACTAGTGGCTGGTCTGCGTGTGCAATTCCACAAACCTGAACCTTCTGAATGAATACAAGCCAAGTAGTAGGGAGAATCAATGAATTATGAATAGTGTACTGCCATTGTGAGAATAACATGTAATCAATAGAAAAGTAACTGTAGTCTGAATATGAGAATTTTAAAACGTAATATAATCTATTTACAAGTACTTCATTTTTGGAATTTGATTACGTAAATCCAGTTTACATGTAATCAGTTACTACCAGCTCTGATGACAATAATGTAGACTTATTGATGTGTTTATTCTTGATGTGAGTTTTTAACGATTTACTGGTTAGTTTAATGATTATGATCTCACGGTTGACCATGTAAAACCAAATCTATATTTATTGCATTAACATAACATCGACTAAAGCTGGCATGGAGGTATGTATAATTACAAACTAAAGTCACTTTATATATTTCTGAAGTGAACTACAATGTATGTGACAGTTTCTGCAACCGCTCTCTTATGCGGTACAATACGTCAGTCTCCAAATTCCTTGTTTCATTTCGTTCACTCCTTGCTTATATAGTGCACTCAGCTGCCAATGCACTATAGGGATTACAGAATCAGTAAACACATGAGCGATTTCAGACGCAACAACAAAGTCGACAACAAGAGTCGATTTTGGACTCTTTTGCAGTCGACTCCCCATCATTAGTCATTAGTCCGAAATCACATACTCTCTTGAGTACACTCTAAAAAAAGGTATATGGCACCAAAAATGGTTCTTCATCGTAATCATAGAGGAACCACTTTTGGTGCTATATAGCACCATATCTTAACATGTTCTGTATACGGTAGCGGTGCTATATAGCACCTTAGTTAGCGGTGCTATATAGCACCTTAGTCAAAGAACCGATGAAGAACCTCTGAAGAACCGCTGAAGAACCACTGAAGCTCCAAAATTGGTGAATTTGGTACCAATTGGTAAAATTAAAAAGGTTCCTCTATGATTATGAGCCAAGAACCATTTTTGGTGCCATATAGAACCTTTTTTTTTTTAGAGTGTATGTACTTATTCTGAATAAGTAATTACTTCACTGCAAAAAAAAAAAAAAAAAAAAAAAACAATATATATATATATATATATATATATATATATATATATATATATATATATATATATATATATATATATATATATATATATATATATATATATATATATATATATATATATATATATATATATATATATATATATATATATGAATGTGTGTAGTATGAATAAAATCTCAATATACTACATTCGCCATGTTGTCATTATCATGTGACCTACCAGCGTCAGTTGTGTTGCTTCAGTTGTGTTGCTTCCACTCACAAATCCTCTCCCGTGGCCTCATGGGATAGTAAAGTGTCCATCGTATGCACACTTCAGAATCTCATGGAAGAAGTAGGTCATCTGGGTACTTTTATACTCTTTTATGAGTACTGTGAATTCGGACATACTTATTTGTCATAATGTTTTTTGCCGTATGGATTACTTTCATGATGGATAGATGCACTTTTATGGACTTCAAAACAGAAACAGCCAATCACTGCCATTATAAAGCTTGGAAGAGCCAAGACATTTTTTTATATAACTCAGATTGTATTCGACTGAAAGAAGAAAGTCATATACACCTGGCTTGAGGGTGAATAAATCATGGGGTAATTTTCACTTTTGGCTGAACTATCCCTTGAAGGATGATTTTCCATCTTTATTGTGTGTCTTTTTTGCCTAAAAGCGACATCTAAGTATCAACTAAACCCAAATGTGCCAACTCATTTCTCATTTTCTGATTGGTTATGGTATCATATCTGCTAATTCGTATGGCAACAATTTGTGTCAAGAATGTACACGGTGATAATCATTCATAGCATGACAGCGAGGTGCAACAATGAGATGCTCATGATGGAAAGAGACGCTGAAAAAAAGTGTGCTGTGAGTACTTGACTGACTTGTTATGTCTGTGAGAATTGATGACCAAAATGGCCTTCTCTACTGGAAATCAAGACAAAAATACTGAGCACTGTGCTTTGAAAATTAAAACCTTTTGATTAGATTAGATTTGTATTAGAATGCTGACTCCTTTATGCCTTCTGTCTATTTGTCTGTCCCACTTTCGCTGTCTCGTCTTCTCTTTTTTATCTCTCTTTCTCTCTCTTTTCTCTTTTAACAGTTCGAAAAGCAATAAGCCTATACTGCTCGTTCAAATGTTACTTTTGACATATTTAAATGACTAACTGCGCATTCAGCCCTGTCTTTCATTCTCAGTACATAATTACTGGTGTTTGCCAAGGCAAGCGTCACCATTACTATTACTCATATTAAAGGTCACTGATTTAAAACCCTATTTGTTAAACTGCATAACTGGTTGAACAATATGTCAAATCATGCAGCTTGTTGAAGAGAGGTGTTCCCCTACTTTAACCTTATAAATGTCTGTTTTGTCAAATTTGATATCTGAATTTCTAAGGCCTCTAAACTCTCAACATGATTGAAACGTTGGCAGTTGCTGACACAATCCTCTACATGCCTTCTGTCGTCTGATTGATAGTTTATACTTTATAGCAAGTAAAAGGCCTTTTTGTATAATTGTAAAAAACATCCACCTTTAGATGATTGTGGTTCACGTGTCTTTTTGCTGTGAAATATTTACTGTTTTAAGTTTAAGTAAATGTAAGAATCACTTTTATATTGTTACATTTTTTTAAGGTGAACAATTACTGGAATGAAGCAACTTCATTAGAAAAATCCTTTCAATTGAAAAATGTATCAAATATGATGCATCAGACTTTTGAGGAATGTTCATCTCTCAATAGTCAAAGTATCGCATTGCTTTATATGTTTTGACCCCACAATAAAAACGACAGAGCTGTGATCATAAAACTAAGCATTTAAATATCATCTTAATAAGACATATTGGGAGATACAGTATATAGAGTGTCAACTGATATTTATATACATTTTATGTAAGTATCTGCTATACTGTTATAAAAATCTGAAATATGAATCATCCCAGCAAGCAAGAGTCGTTATTTCACCATCTCAGTTAACTAGACCGGATATAGTCCGGCTATGAGTAACACACTTCTAGCCAAAATATCCTTGAATTTGGTTACATGTCGTTTTTGCCTAAATAACTTGCGAGATGTATAATATTCCATCATGTAAGCAAAGTCAACAGTGATTACAAGCTGTTGGGTTTAATTTCTTTGACATTCTTTGACATTTATACAACATGCTATGGTTAGACATCTATTAAATTTTCACTAACAGGACAAATCTTTCCTTGTTTTAGTCTAGATGTCAGGGCTGTGTTTGGACGGCTATAAGACGTCTTTTTAACGCAAAATTGCTTGCTGGGATGTGTCTTAAAGGTGGACACTTCAGTATGTAGAAACCTGCCGGAGCATCCTATAGCAACACTCTACCGACTGCATAGGGGGAAAAAATCTAGTCTTACAACAGTGGACACTACATGAGATTAACTGAATCACTGTCAGCACTTCACATCCCTAACACTTGTCTGGACAGAATCATGATATTTAACGATTTCGTCAAATCGAACATGACATTTTGTTATTTCTGCCCTATCGGCAACCCAGAATGCAATCATTTGAGTGATTTATGAGTTGAACTAAGGTTGAAGTTGGTCTGCTGGAGTCTGGCTTGTGATGCTCGTTAATTTAATTAAAACAATTTAATTAGGGAGAGCTTCATGCAGCTCTATGATGCAGCAGAGGCTGGGAAGAGCCCCGGGTCAGACTGCTGCTGATTCCACTGCTCTGAATCACGCTCACCACTGCAATCTTCATCCTCATTCAAGGTTTCTACTGTGATCGAGCACCTTACAATCCCCGTGAGTGATGCAATAACAGTGCAACTGTGATAAATGTTCTGGAAGATGTTTTTAGTCGTCGGATGAAAATGAGAAATAAGAGGGTCTCTTGACTTTAAAGTAGGACTTTAAACGCAGGATTATTATGATTATCACGATGTTTTCATGTATGTCAATATTATAATAGAATATAATATATTATTAGCCTTGAATGGGACCCTTCATAGGGTCAGAACCCTGCTGTATAATAGAATAGAATAGAAAATGAGAAATGTTGATTTGTTTTTTATCAGTTCATGTTTATTTTATTTTAAGTAACTGTTTTTTTATTCTTTCAGTTTTTGTTTCAGTTAAATATACTCCCCCTGGAGATGGCTGGATTGTCTCAAACAGCATAATGGTGCTGTTATGCTCTTAGCATTTTGCTAACTTCTGTCATTTTGCTATCTTCAACCACACCTCCTTTGTCTAAAACCACACCCTCTAAAGACATGTCATCAAACCCCAACAAATAAATCACAGATAGAGTGTTTCATCTGGGGGGTATTCCAGAAAGCAGGTTATGTTATGTTTAAGAGTAAGTAATCGGATAACCTCAACTTCCGGTTCCAAAAACGGAGGTAACTTTCAGGGTATGTAAGTAGCCATAGCAACTCACTCTCTGAACATAACCTGATGCAGAGCAGGTTATGTTCCAGGGTTGGTTTGCTTAAGAGGTATTCAGATGCATGTTATATAATTAATATAGTTATATATATATTAACTACATTTGTTGTATAGTTACAGTTATATCATATACAATATTATATATTAATTCTAAAGCACTATTACAACAAGGTAATGTTTAAATGTTAATTCAATTAAAATATATTTATTATTTTTTTTATTGTCATCTCACACATGGATCTGCAATCAATTAACTTGCATAAAAAAACAATATCATTATTATTCTCAGTGAATAAAGAATACTTATTAAACTAAAAGGTCGAAAAAATGATTGCACAACCACCAAATAGGTGGCGATGTACATTAAGCAGGTTATGTACATCGCCATTAAACAAAAGAAGAAGGATGTAGAATGGCACGCTTTTTCTTATCGTCTGTTTCCATGGCGAATCATTGATTCGTTACTAAGTTGAGAATGTCTTGTGTGTTAACCGGGAACATACTCTGAGTTGTCTGAACTTACTCCGGGACTCGTTTTTGGAACCAGCATACCTTGAGTAAGCAAGGTTTGGGTTAATCAACCGGGAGTTCAAGGTATATGTGACGGTAAGTTAACCTGCTTTCTGGAATATATATGGAATACCCTGGAACACCCCCCCCCCCTGCAAAGCCATGATAGAAACACACTGTCGTCATATCAGCCAAAGTCCTCCCTCTCTTAGACAGCAATAAAATTATAAGGCAAAATTCATGACTTCGGTTCTCATTCAAGCATTACGAGTGCTGACCCAACCATTCCAGCGGATTTATCCTGCTGAGCCGAAGCGCCACCGGTCAGTGTCTTTCATTTTTCCCTTCAGTGAGCCCATACGCTTGTTACAGAAGCAGCACCTTGAATGAATCCCACCATAAAGAAGAAAAGGAGCTTTATGACAATGCATGACCACACCATAACTATATTATTGTGCTCAGTTTTGTTATAGCTGAGGGCATGAGATGGGGTGAGCTTATTTATGTAGTTTTCTCACGTCTAAGATAAAGTCCTGGCAAACAGCTGTGTAAAGGGAATAGGAACCTAGTTGTGAAGGCTAAAGAGAGCAACAAGCCTTGGTCGTCTGACTGTGACGTTTTAAATTATCTGTCAACTAAGGACTTGTTGAACAGCTGCAGTTTGTCAACGTTACGCTCCCAAGGTTATGAGGCACAAAAGGCTGAGGTATCAGCTGCAAACAATCAAAGAACTCATTTGCGTTTGTATATATTATTTTTTTTTAAGTAGACATATGTGTGCCTTTAAAGTTGGAAGATTTTTCTTTCTTTTTAAGTGTGTTAATAAAGAGTGCTGCTTCGAATAGATCCAGCTTTATTTTCTTCTCTCCGTCAGCCAGCTGTGACAGAAATATGTGTAGCGAATTAGCTCAGAGGGGAAATATTAATAATTATTCATAACTCATTATGATTATTCATTATGATTAATTAATATTTGAATCAGTTAATGAGATTAACTTGATGTAGCTACATTAACATTACTATCAATAAATCAGTTCATCCTGTGAACGCTCAGAATCGATTATTAATTAATTCTAAGAAAAGGATATTTTTCATGGCCACAGATAAATAATTCTTCCTTTGCATTTATAGCGCTTAGAGTGCATAACAAGATCAATCATTTAAGTGACAATTTGTTTGCTGGTAGGGAGTCAGAACCAAACATATATTGTGCAAAAAACTTTATTAACTAAATCACGAACATGACTAACATAAATGCATACACACAAAACAAATATATACATGGGTAATATGTAGAGTTAAAGTGGTTGAAGAACCAGATCAGAACAGAGAAATGAAACTATGAAAACACCTGGGAGAACCATCAGTGACTGCAAGCTCCTTTGTCTGAACAAAGGGGTTTACAGCTTTTACTAACTACACAGCGATTTGTATATCGTACGTTACTTGCATTTATCCTGAGCTGTTGAAAAGCGTCCAATGTATAATCACAGGAGAAAGTCTTGATAGTTCGGTTCGATGGTGTTGAAGTTGGAAACGATTTCAGCGTTGAAGGAAGAATATATGATGCACTTGCAGTTATTTCGACTCTGTTGAGGTCGAGGAAGTTGCACATGACTTGAGGTGTTTGACGTGCCGGACCTTGACGTGGTTTTATCGGGAGCATTGGGTCTATGTGTCCCTTTTCCCATTCTTTCAAGCCATAAACAAAGCTTATCTGATGGTAGCCCTGGTAACGGTTACCTTTTCTGCTCTTTTGGGGGAAGGTCTGTTACTAAGCATAAAGCATTTAAAGCATATTTGTTAAATGTAACAAGTGAGTATGTGTCTGATTTGTCTCAGTCATTACATTTGGAACCAACAATGGATCTAGTAGTGGTCCAAATAGTCCTCCTCTCCAAGGGGGATCATTCCCTCGAGGACCATACAAGGGACTTTTTATATCCTGTCAAATATGGCGATGGCGTTGAGCACATTGACTGGGTACTATTACAGTGTGGATCCCGCTTTGCCATTGGCGAGAGTGAGGAGGATTACTTAGCGCCAGTGCCCACAGTCCATGCAGTGTATTCTACTCCTGCAGCCATGGCCCCCACGGAGCCAGAGCCAGTGAGTGAGCCGGCACCAACATCCATTCCATTGGGATGTTAGTGATGTTTGACGAAATGCTGAGGGTGAGCCGTGCATAAGTTCTCTACAGTTGTGTGATTAATTGGAAAAGGCTGTTTTCCATGAACTCCTGTCGCTGCTGGCCCCGCCCAGCACCAAGTCTGTGTTGTTGTGGATGTTCCCAACCTGCCTCCCACTCCCACCTCCTCTGCCTGTCCTGTATCAGACAAGAAGGCCGTTTAAAACTCTCTATCTGTCCTGTGTCGACCAACAAGGCCGTTTTTGAACTCTGTCTGTCCTGTCATGGCCAAGGAGGCCCCTTTTAACCTTCAGCCTATGCTATTCAGTTCCTTTAGTCCTTCGGCTCTTCCTTCGCTGACTCCTCTCTGCAGCTTGAATCCACCTTGGGCATCCTATTCGCCAGCTCCACCCTGCACTTCATATTCACCAGCTCCACCCTGGTGTGTCGACCCTCTGGCCCCACCTCAAACCTCCAAGCCCATCACTCTACCTCGGCCCGCCGACCAGTCGGATCCACCTTGGCTCCTCTCTCCTTCATCCCTGGGCCGATTCTTATTTATAATTTGAGCATTCTTGCTTCCTTTACTCGCATCTTGGCTCCACCCCCTTAGGATGAGAGGGAAGGATACACCTGTGTGTCTTAGCTTCCAGAGAAGTTATGAGCATTCTCGCTCCTCGCTTCTCGCCTCCTCGCAGTGCAATTATAGTAATGAAATGTCCTTCAAGATATCTGAGTTCGATCTGTTTTGTTTTGTTTGCATTTGTTTCCTTTGTGACTTGAGTTTTTGGGTTAATAAAGAACTCTGCGAATAGAACCAGCTTTATTTTGTTCTCCATGTCAGCCAGCTGTGACAACAAAAGATTTATATTTAAAATAAATGCTGTTCTTTTGAATGTTTTATTAATCAAAGAATCCTGATATAATAATATATAACTAGCATCAATAATAATTGATAATAATTGAGCATCAGATCAGCATATTAGAATGATTTCTGAAGGATCATGTGACACTGAAGATGCTGAAAATTCAGCTTTGACCTCACAGGAATACATTACTTTTTAAAATATATTAAAACAGAAAACAGTCATTTTTTTTGATCATATAAATGCAGCCTTGGTGAGGCGAGCATAAGAGTATCTGTAATGACTTTCAAAAACATTAATAAATCTTATGTGTTCCAGACTTTTTTGACCAGCACTATACGTATATATGTGAATTTATGGTATTTAGATGTTAGTTTCAAGGGAGCAGGAAGATTAATCTTGTAATCAATCCTCCATGGGTGCTATTCAGAATACAAATGAAATTATGTTGGATTCCTGATAATGGTGAAACTTTTACATTCTCTATGAGAAACCATCTTTCTCCTGGTAACTGATTCTGTCAGTATAAGTGAAGCTTGTCTAATATTTAATGATGCCCCACTGTCACAGATACAAGCCTTATTATGCAAACATGATTCCAAGATTGAAGAAGCAAATAAAATGGCTGTAACATTGCTGTTTTGGACCTACTCAAATCAAATCATTATCTAATACAGGACACAATGTCAAACTGTATTCAAGTTTGTTTTATTTAAATACAAGGACAAAAAACAATGTTTCTTGTTAATATTATTTTGTTGTTTTGAGCAATATTGTGCACCATGCCATAACTGTGAGCTCTGATTCCGTAGAGACTACCCACTCTCTCTAGTTTCGGTTCAGCCAAACATTTGGCAGGACATCCAGCTTTTGTGTTGCCAGAAGTGTTCTGCTATCACGAATAAGTTTACCTCAGTTTGATTTAGACCATTTACATAAAAGAGGACTTGCAGTGATCATTTGATTTATTTGTAATAGTTGTATCATAATTTGTTTTTTATTTACTTATGCATTTTTGTTAACAACAATATAGCAGTGAATCTCACATAAAAGAAAAGTCACCAAAAGTCAGAAAAGAACAAAAGGAAAAAAGAGAAATTATATTTTGCATTAATAAAATCAAACCTGTGACCATAAAGATTTACTTTGGCATTGTAGCAATATTTATCCTTTTTTTCCATTAAGCATATTCCCACCCTTTCAATTGATCATATATATTCCAGATTATTTATTTCCCATTATCCACAGTTGTGATTCTCATTAGATTCTCATTACTGTAATACGGATATACACTCACCTAAAGGATTATTAGGAACACCATACTAATACTGTGTTTGACCCCCTTTCGTCTTCAGAACTGCCTTAATTCTACGTGGCATTGATTCAACAATACTTCGTTGTAACGAGTGGTTATTTCAGTCTAAGTTGCTCTTCTATCAGCTTGAATCAGTCGGCCCATTCTCCTCTGACCTCTAGCATCAACAAGGCATTTTCACCCACAGGACTGCCGCATACTGGATGTTTTTCCCTTTTCATACCATTCTTTGTAAACCCTAGAAATGGTTGTGTGTGAAAATCCCAGTAACTGAGTAGATTGTGAAATACTCAGACCGGCCCGTCTGGCACCAACAACCATGCCACGCCAAAAAAAAAATTAAATCACCTTTCTTTCCCATTCTGACATTCAGTTTGGAGTTCAGGAGATTGTCTTGACCAGGACCACACCCCTAAATGCATTGAAGCAACTGCCATGTGATTGGTTGATTAGATAATTGCATTAATGAGAAATTGAACAGGTGTTCCTAATAATCCTTTAGGTGAGTGTATAGTAAAGCTTACATTTACATTTAAAAAATGTTGTGCATTGCTTTTGTTTTATAATAAGAATTATTTTTTTCTCTCTCTCATTACAGTAATGAGAATGGGGAAGGGGGTGAAATGGGTTTAATTATCGTGAAATTAAAGTCACTGTGCAAAATAAAATGTTAATGGGCTTCATTTTCAAAGTATAATTTAATTCATTCTTTGTTCTCTTTCTTTTTGACATGTTCTCAAAAATATGATGGTTTCCCTCAAAGACTTTATGAAGTCGATATGCAAACTTCAATGACATAAAATGGATCATCGTAGCATCTTTAAGAAGCAATAACACATGTACAGTGCAAATTGTTGATGTGTGGATTCTTGCATAGAGAATTTCCTCCCACACTGAACAAGAGAAGTTTGGCAGATGCCCTGAAGCAATTATCATTATGGAATTCAGCATTCATATCTAGACGCATCTACAAAGGTTTGATTTGGTCTGCCAAAAGAGTCCTTTGGAGCAAGTCCATTTCTGCTTCTTCTGTTCCTAGATCACTCATCCTGATCCAGTTTATTTGTGCTTGCTAAAACTTTGAGTAAGTCAAATGTTTCATAGTCAGTGAGCTTGTTGGCAAACGAAATGGACAAAATAGACGTCCATTCTGCTGATTACATCTGATTATTCCTAGACATTATATTCACACAAAGCAGACTGCTTTATCTGAGCCAGACTTCTATTGTATTTGTATCTGTTTATTTGTTCCGTTGTATTTACAATATGTGCTCTGGCAGTCGCACAGATAAAACAGCAGGAGTATCTCAGAGAGCTGTAAAATCAGTGCGAGTGCAGTGAAGATAATGGGTCCCATAAAAAGCAAAGTGTCTCTTGTCCTCTGAGTGTTTGCAGTCACCCCAGAGAAAAGACACGGACACAAGCTTCTCGCACATCTCTATCTCCCTCAATACAAACAGGGGGATAGATCTCAATCTCACTGAGTCCAGTGATCATATCTCCATATTAAACACACACAAGACACTCTAGAAAAAAAGGCAAGGGGAGGAAATGGCAAACACACATGGCATCACATTTTCATTATGGTCTGAGTTAGACAATGAGTTTATTATTTCAACCTTAGATTTTCTCTAATAATCTAAATAACTTTCATTGGAATTGCATGAGCATTGCAGTTTTGCCATTATGAGTCTAAAATGTGGTGTATTTGAAGGTGTTGAGGGCGGCCTTCCCAGTTGAGGCCCCTTCACACCAAGAACGATAACTATAACGATAATGATAACTATTAACTACATTAGCATCCACACCAAATGCACAGTATCATTCTGTTTATTATAAGTGCATGCTGCAGTTTGTCGTTTGCCAGTTTAAATGTTCAAGCGCTTTAAAGCAGGATGGATTCTGATATGCTGACAATGTTTTTATTGTTCATCAGCTGGACAAAAAATGTTCTGAAAGGGATTCCAACAATATTGTTTTTTTTTTGCTGTTATTGTTATAGTTGTGGGGTTGGACTCTGGTGTTTTTTAAAAAACTTTATAGTTATCATTATAGTTTTCGTCTAGGTGTGGACAGGCTTTTACAGTTTCTGGAGATGATAAATGATAGTGGTGTGACGATACACTTGGCTCACGAGATGAAACAATACACGATATTGGGTTCACGAGAACAAGATGAGAGAATATTTTAACACTATTTTTAAGAAATCTTCAATGATTTAATAAATTACTGGGGGGAAAAAACTGAATGTGTCATGCTGGTGGTTCATTTTCATGTTTCCATGTCTTTTATTTTGAAGTTTAGTCATAGTCATGTGTCCTGTCATGTGATTACCTTGCACTCATGTGATCTTTCCCTTTGTTTTTTTTGTCTTATGTGTCATGTTTTGATTGGTTCCTTTGTTTCATGTGTCATGATTTTATTGTAATGTTCTTCATTGTGTTCATTGCTTTCAGGTGTGTCATTATATACTTATTCTTATATAGCCCTCATGTTCCCATTAGTGTCTTTTGAAGTGCATACTGTTTTATGTGTGCTTTATGATTGACCCATTAATGTAACTTCTTCAATAATCCTTTCTTAGGGGGTCATGAACTGGCTTTTTTTATTTTTTCATATTGTTGTCTGAGGTCAACTTATGACGTTTGTGTGGTTTTTACATTCAAAAACATCATTATGAATAAATAATAGGTTATTTTCTACCCTGGTTTGAGCCTAGCTCCTGGAACGCTCTTTTTTATGGGTTTTTATGGGTCCGCATTGAAGACTTGGAAGTAAACACCACTGCTATGATTGGATAGCAGTTTTGCATATGATAATGAGCTTCGGCTCCCTTACACGTGAGGAATTGTTTTGAAAACTTCCAATGTGGAGAAACGGCAACCGGAATGATTGGGCCACAGGGCTCGCAAAATGTCTTTACAAACATTATCTCTCATCCACCCGTAATTAATTGGATTTGAATGTTAATTTTCATTACTTGGCCGGCCCGACCGGTGGATATAACCGTGAATGGTGCATAACTAACACACACACACATGCACGCGCACCCACAAGCCAAGTATACATGGATCAGCAAAAATTCACCTCAGACAAATCAGCTTGTTCAAAACTTTTTTGTATAAACGATTGTATTTCGTATTTTTTTAATCGCAGCACAATGAACCAATAACACCTCAAATACAAGGGATACTCCAGCCTGTGACAGCATGGTAGTATGTTTAGTTAGACACGTACATAATCAGTAGATATCCAATGTAACAATGCAATACTATCACATATAAAAACATATTTTTTCTCACATAATTGTGTGCATCATTCCTGTCAGATTCAGAAGGCACTGCATAGTTTTTTAATCTCATCCTGTCTGCAAATCCTGTCTCTTGTTTACAAATGAATGCACAGTGAAATGAAGCGAACAAATGCAATGTTTTCCCCACGTGAGCTGGATCTTCAGTAAAAATAAAGTTCAACCATGCATTCCTAATATTGGAATCTGAAGGAAGCTTATGGCATATTTGAAACATGCCATAAGCTTTATTGCTTGGAAGTTCGATCCGGTTTAGCTCCACATATGCCTATGTTATTTATCTATAACATGTCATGACATGCACGAGTCAGTGGGCGGGGCTACAGAATTAGGCATTCGTCTTCTTCGGTTAAGGCGGTGTTTCACTGAACTCTGATGTCACAGGGAAGCACATTCACAGATCCATCGTTTGCTGAGCCAGCTGTCAATAAAAGCTTTTCTTTGACTAACAAAGAACTTTTCAGCCCTGAAACGTACAGGATATTCTTATATTAAGATGACCTTTTATATATCAAAAGCTCAAGGGAAAGTTGATTTCTCAATTCATGACCCCTTTAATATCACAAAAACTGGGCTATACCACATCTTGATCACTTCAATAAGAATCTTGTATTAATCAGAGACACAAAACTGTACTCTGCTCTGATTGGCCTGATGGCTCAGTCTGTTGTGATTGGTCTACTCTGCTCTGATTGGTCAGATGGCCCGTGTCTGTTGTGATTGGTCTGCCACTTACAATGCTTGACGGAAGGTAAACGCCTATTAGCATAACTGAACTTTAGCTCAGGATGCTTCCTCAGTCCTCAGTGATTGTACACACTGTAAAGACAGAACTGATGATATTGATTTTATAATATCAATCCGATCGCGAGTCTGATGATGAAACATTGAAAAAACAAGTTATTCAACCCGAACCTCCATCACAAGGACGACTTGAGCAGGACGTTTCTCAGTGATACGCTACTCATTTTGACATACACTATGAGATGTTGAAACTGTAATTCCTCACCATCAGCATTAACAAGTGTGTGTCCATCAACAAACCCGTGTGTGTTTCTAATTTATTGCGGTGCACATGCAGGAACTGTATCAATATCAGCGCATACGTTAGCCGAGCACCAATGTGAATGACTGATGTAACATTAAAGTTTTTAAAAACAAATCTTGCTCCATCCTTTATCTTTACTCAAAGTAGTAAGAACGACAGACAACCTGCATTAATAGACACAGTTTTAGGTAATAGTGGCCCACAGCTGATTAGCAGAATTATTTCAGTAGGACAGTAATAACGTGAGTTAGCCGGAAGCTTACACAATATAAAACACAAAGCTACGTATTTTGAACACCCGGTAGAAAATATATACATCAATAAATATTCATAGTTACAGATTGTGATTCTGAGGAGCAAGCTGGTCCAAATAAACTGATACTGACCCATCTTTCAAGAGCAAGAGTTTTGCAAATCCCGTGTTAAACTGCATAGCTTTATTCCACTGTTTTTGTTTCAGTTTCATTCGTTCACTTTCACTTTCCAGTTGTGCACATTCACATGAGTGTTGATTCTATGGTCCCTGCTTGCAAAACAAAGTCCCTTTAACGATGCGATCACAGCTACATGCTCTGAGTAGCACTGTACCCGATAAGAGAGTTATTTTTCTGTCCACAAGAGTTAATAGACGATTAATACTGAGTGTTTGCTGGATGAGCAGGCTAATTGATTGGAACATTAATTCTGCTACATCAAAATATTTATTATTTACTATAATTAGATATAATTAATTATTCATATTTCCACTGAGCTAATTTGTTACACATGTGTCTTGGTCTCATTGGTTCCTTTATTTCATGTGTCATGTTCTCATTGGTTGTCATGGTCATGTGTTCCCCTGTATCATGTATTTAAGCCCTCATGTTTGCCTTGTCTAGTCGTCATGTATTGAAGCAAATTGCTGTTCCATGTTTCCATTCTCCAGGTCTGTTTAACATCAAGATCTTGTTCATGGTTTGGATTTTGTTTATAGTTTGTTCCATGTTTTGGGATTTGGGATTTTCACTGTAAATAAACTGCACTTGGGTTCGCTACACATATTCTGAGTATGAATTAGCCTATCATATGCAGTAAAAGAC
Organism: Gobio gobio; assembly: GCF_949357685.1. NCBI lineage: Eukaryota > Metazoa > Chordata > Actinopteri > Cypriniformes > Gobionidae > Gobio > Gobio gobio. Next base: position 35,903,623 of record NC_137117.1, on the reverse strand, counting down.
AGCACTGTAAAAGGTTTTGAGACACAAACTCAACTCTGTCATGCTGATATCGCAAGATCTCGTGGCACGAGATCTCGTCACACCCCTGATTAATTATATAAAGTAGTTTCTCCTGAGTTCTAACTGCTTAACTTCTCAAATAGCTACAATTTGTCTATCATTTACCATTTGGAGCATTTCCATAAAATTACTGTAATCCAGTTGAAATTACCTTGGGATCATTTAATAAGGCCAATTTCCTTAGAACTCAGGTCTCTTTTTTCCACCATGAATTAGTAATATTATATAATTGGACAGCTGTGGGCTCGTTGCAAGCTGTTCAAACAAGTGCATTATTTGTCAGTATTTGTTAAATCTTGAAACTGATCCAGGCTCTGAGTCCTGTGGTGAATTCGGAACCGCATACTACTCCTACTATTTATTTCATAGAAAGAAATTGTAAAAGTAGTAGGCTATGAGTAGTATACTAGTATGCGGTTCCGAATTCAGCAATTGTGTAAATATGTCAGATACAATTTAAATTCTTCTTGAAATCGATTCAGAGGCAGAGATATTGTTCTGATATTAGTCACTCAAACATCCACAATAGTTGAGAGCAGATGAGGTCTATTCTGATAGGATAGCAGAGAGCAGGCACTGATAATACAAAATAATAGAACTAGCAGCCAATACTTTAGCCTACATGTCATGTGAATAATTGTACATATTTTAGACCAAAGCAATTCAAAAATATTATTGAATTTGACACAATTTTTTGACAGTTGACGCACTGCAAAAAATTACTTGCACTGTAAAAAAGTTGTTTTAAGGTTTTAGTGTTTTAGTATTTATTTAATCCAGTGTTACTTGCTGTTTCTTTGTAATTATTTGTAAAATTTTGAGTGAAAATTGTTTCAAAATGAATCCTACACCATTTTTTTTTTAACCGTGTATCCTTTAAGCATTATAGAATAGAACCTAAATAATTAAATTGTCATTAGACTATATGTATTTTTGATTTTGAAAGATTTTGGGCCCTATCATACACCCGGAGCAATGCGACGCCTTGCAATGTTTTTTGCAAGTTTCAGCCTGACGCAGTTATAATTTTCAGGTCCAGCACCACGTAGTTTAAATATCAAATGCGCTCGTGCCCATCTGTTCGCCCATGGGCGTGCTGATCTAAAAAAGAGGTGTGTTCAGGCGCATTGTTGGCACGGTGCTATTTTCAGGCAACCGAAAACGCAGTATTTTTTGTTATTTAAAGGGCATGTTAGTAAAATGCACCTATAGACGGGTGCACAACGTGCGTACACTCTGCACTCTGCTCAGGGACATGCAGCAGCACACACATTTCTAAATATTAAAAATAAAAGGATTCCCCTCTGGCGAAGCGTTCAGTCTTTCCACTCGCAAATTCCGCCTTGTAAATAGTGGATTCGCCATGGTGTAAGCACAAGTGGCTTTTGAAGGGAATGGGAGATGAGACTGAGATTGGTTTATTGCACGTTGCGCCCAAAACACACCCATGAATCATTAAGAGACTAGGTACAACCCTTTCAGACCATGCGCCTGGCGCGCCAAACGTTTTTTCCATCGTTAAACTAGCAAAAATGGATTCGGATGCTCCCTAAGTGGACCTGCGCCATGCGCTTAGATCATTAAAATAGGGCCCATTAAGTTGCTTTCAGATAGTGTGTGAACTTTTTCTTGTTTTATGCTTCAATGTAAAAAAAGTTTATGTTTAAAAAAATAACTGCTTCTTAATGTATTAAAAAAAAATTGGATTCTATAACTGTTTATACACATGAGGCTTAAGTACGTAGCCTGTTTGTTTTTTTTTAAAGGGGTTTTTCTTCATTGTATTGACAATCTTTAGGGGAACCAATTAACGTCTGCTTGCGTGTGAACATCAGATGTTTTCATTAAGATTTGCAGATGCCGAAGTGTCATTAATCAAACTGCCGTTCTCGAGAGGCAGCTCTGACTCACGGTGGCGGTTTCTATCCTTCTTTGCATCTTTTCTTTTGTTAGCTCCTCCTGCAGTCTGTCTGTGGGCCACTTGACTTATGCAATGTCAGATTGCATAACTGCAGCATAGCGCGTTTTGCCAAACATTCTCAGTGCAGGAATGGGCCCTTGAATAATAAAACGGCTTATCCCATGAATTGTCAGCTTCATTAAATTATTCACGCAATGCAATAGGTACGGACAGGCTCTCCGCCACTGGAGCAGAGAATTGACGCTTGAGAAATGAGAAATCCTTTTTGTTTGCCTATATCTCTGTGTTTTTAATGAAATCAGAGGGCGAAGTCTCCTTTCATTATGTTTACCATTCCTTGTGGCGCGGATTGTTTCAGTTGAGTCATCTGGAACTTTGAAGCGAGAGTTTTATTATTTTGTTGGCAATTTATGCCTAAACTTACGCTTCCATCTGATATGTTCTATGTGACAGGATTAAAGTAAACACAGTTTAAACACTTTCGCACTCATACTCATTTTTATATACAATAAAATTTTATTTTATTTACCTCTGAGAGAAACTTGCTTCACTTCAAATGAAGCATTAGTAGAGAATTATACATGTTAGTAAGTCAATGCTTACTAATTGATTATTGGGCAAAAAAGTATAAATTGAAAGTTTTTTTTTCAATAAATTTCCATTTATAAAAAAATATAGTTCATGATATATTGTTGTTTGTCACACATTTTCTTAAAAATATAAGAAAGTCTATTTCCAAAAATGGAGTCCTTTGAAGTAACAAAAAAACAGGGCATAAAACTAGGCCACTTTTCATGTTTGTTAGCTGAATACATAATAATTATACACAGTACACACACATATATTATGTAAACACTAAGGGGTGTGACGAGATCTCGTGCCGCGTCACATTGAGTGTGTGTTATGAGTGTGTGTGTTAGGCTCATAGACTGTAAAAAAATATGGACGTAGTGTCTGTGACGTCACCCATAGGATTCTGAAGAGCAGTTTTGAAGCGTAAAGTAGGGTCGAGCTGGCCGTTGCCATCTTGGCAGCGCGTCACTCCCGGATAATAGAAAATGGGCAAAGAGGCGGGACGTGGGTGGAGCTGAGGTGACGTGATGACTAACCGACAGCAGATAAATGGCAATCCACCTGTCACTGAATGTGGCCACGCCCTTAATTATGCAAAACTTTAAGGCTTTATATAATGCAAACGAATGAGTTATAAAAAAATTCACCCCCTCACAGTTGTCATGAAGGGCAAAATTAGCCGTATAGACCAAGACCACCAGGCTGTAAACATGTCGTGAACCCAATCTCGCGTCTCATCTCGTGAGATAATTGTCTCGTCACACCCCTAGTAAACACAAACTTTTATTTTGGATTAATCGCAATTAATCGATTTGACAGCACTTTAATATATATAACTCAAACCCTTACTATCTTAATTTATTCAATCCTGTCCTACACTATTACTGATGACACCAACTTACTGACAGATAGCATATCATCTTTCACATTATTAGGCACATTTAAAAAATCAAGAGATCGTCTCAGGCTACGTATATAACCTATGTTCCCTGAGAACAGGGAACGAGACACTGCGTCCTAGGACACTTTGGGGAACGCCTCGGTGTGACTGGTGTCTGAAACTACTATCAAATCATGGCAATTCTATTGACCGTCGACAGCCCATGATGTCATCAACGTGCAACCCGGAAGTATATGAGGGTGCTTTGCAAACATGACTTTCACCTTATCGTCTGAAGGGACTGTTTAGTAGGCAGGCCCTGAAGCATGGCAAAGAGACGCAATGTTACATACGTAACCTGAGACGTTCCCTTTCGAAGGGAACTTGCACTACATCCTAGGACACTTTAGGGAACGTGGCTCTAGATGTGCCTAGTAGCCTACATCCATGAAGCTAGCTCTGAGGGGCGGGGTCAAGCGAACCAAACAGTCTCTTCTTGAAGCGAAAGACAGCCTAACCCTGCCCCACGACCACTGCTGCCTCTGCACCAACCTGCATTACTCACCTCATCCCAGAATGCAAAAAAGGGGGCGGGCCTTGGCCGAACGACTCTTACCATGAGTGCAGGCTGACATTAGGGATGCTAGAAAGCCTACATTCAGGTAGTGAAGGGCCAGAGGCGGCAATGCTTTAGCAAAGCTCCACCATCATCCCTAGTATAGCCTAGGCCAGCTACCGAGGCGGCCCTGGTGAGGGCCAGCCTGCAAGCTTAGATCTTTACCTGAGGCCCGGAGAAGCAACAGCCTCAAGAGAAAAACTCTCTCATGAGTGGAGTCACTCAGGAAAAACAATGTCAATGGCCCCATGGGCCAGACATAAGATCTAACTGAAGCTCCAGCGTAAGTCTCTAATTTACATATACTCTCCACTGCTTTTGATAGAGAGGAGACAAACTACTTTTCCCTGACGTGGCTAATAGCCCAAAAAGGCCTAAAAGCTGTTTAGAAGCTAAACCAAGCGGTGGCATCAAACCTACTTCTAGTCTGGGAGAACGCCTCACCACCTAGTACTGCGCTGCATACCAGTAGGTATAAGCGGTGGCCTCAAAACTACTCTCACACTGAGAGGAAGCCTAATCACTGTGCACAGCGGAAATGAGGGGTGGCCCAACCAGTGAATTCACCAAAGGAAAAGCCAACCCATACTCACTTACGAAGCCTATATAACTGGTGCTTCTATATAATCGTTCAAGCCACCTAACAGGGGAACTTCAGGGCCCTAATATTCCTTCCTCTTACATATATACACTTTTAAACACATAATCCCCTATAAAGGGAACGGAGGTCTGCAGAAATACATTTTCTGTTTTCTTTCTCTTTTTAAACTGAAAAAAAAGACCTACCAGCTCAACCTGCGGCGTGCAGAATGAAGACTCACCAATTCAGTTTTATAAACATGAGGTCTATCACCCTTACAGGCCTGAAAGGTCTTGGCACTGATCAAGCCAAGGCGGGCCGTAGAATATCGTTTCCATATTCTATCACGGGCCCAGCCCCAGGCCTGATGTAAGAAGCGCCTGGGGAAACGATGAAGAAGAAAGATGATGGTCAGGTTTTTAGTTCTCCCTCAGGGAGGAGACCCATCACCGATGCTGACTGCGTTTGTGATGAATCACCTCCCTCAATTCTTCCAGGAGTCTCGCCTCTTTTGCGACCTACTCCTCCTCTGAGGAGGAGCACGAGAGGCGACTCTGGCTCTCTGGCCCTGTCTCCAGCCCTCGGACTGTGACGGGCCAGGCCCTCCCGCCTGCCTGGGTGCGTACCTGGATCTCAGCAGGATTTAAACCCTGTTGAACACGCCTTCACCTCTCCAAACTTTCCCACCACCCAAAAGTTTGGAGGCCGAAAGAATCGAAGAATCAAGGAGAAAGCCCTTTTCTTTCTCCCCGATAACAGCCAAGTTCAACAACAGATGTCTCTCCGTGGCCACCATCGCCGCCATCGATCGACCGATTGTTTGGTGGCACGGAGAGCTAGATATGTGTTGTGGCGCCGCTCGACCACCGCATCAGGGGTCAAACCCACCCACTGATGGATATCCCTCAGCAGATCTGCCTGGTACGCTTGCAACACCGCCATGGTGTGCAAAGCAGCACCAGCCTGACCTGCTGCCATGTATGCCCTGCAATTTAAGTGAGACGTCATTTTAAAAGGCTTAGATGGCAGTGTTGGAGCTCTCACTGACGATGCCTACCCAGATGCAAGATCAATCCGTGGCATCAACACAAACCCATATTCCCCGATCCCCTTTAGATCAGCACAGTTAACCCGCTGATGTTGGTGAATATGGGCTGAATATGGGCTCCATGCCCTCTCAATCTCTGTGTTCAGATCGAGAAGGAAAGGAAGGCTCACTGGAGCTGGAGGATTATGGCCGGAGAGAAATCGATCATCAAGCCGACTGAGAGCGATCTCTCCCCTAACGCGCTGCCACAGCAGCTGCAGTCTGTCTGCGGCGCATTCCATTACCTCTAACAGCTCCGCATACATGGGGCAGAGTGGCTGAGAGGATTCAGAATCTATTTATTTTCTCATTTTCACCACCCTCACCAGCCATCCCTTGCTCATCCATAAGAGCCAGTGCTTAATTTGTAAAGTGGGAGGTCCCGGAGCGCAGAGGGGGGGTGGATCCGGCGACTCAAAACGCAGGTTGGAGGTAACGGAACAAAACATTTTTTACACTGCCTATAGCAGTGCTTCTCAATCTTTTTTCAATAACGTACCCCCTATCATTTTTTTTCTCAGCCAAGTTATTAAAAATCATTTGAGATAGAAATAAAAGTTATGACTATAGTGATATGCCCAGTCAGAATTATTAGATTTATTAAACAAATTAAAAACATTTGCAATAATAAACAATATCACTACCGATAACGAGCATCATATATAAATAAAATATAGGCCTATATTTTAAATATATATATATATATATGTATTCGGGTGACATTAATTTTTTTATCACTTTCATTAAATTTTGCTTTGTAGAAAAAGCCTTTCTTTGAAACGAATTTCGTTTTGTATAAATTGTATATTAATTTTAGTAAATGTTGCATTAACTAATTGCTTGTATTTAATAAATAAAAAGCAAATATAACAGACAATATAATAACCGTGAAATGGAGGCACCGGTGCGCCGCGTTCAGTTGCATTGCGCGTGAACTGCAGCGCATCTAATCATAAATAAATTAAACTCAGCATAGGCCTATGCATACATTAGCCATTAAATATATTTGTTGCATTGGATGGTATCCTTTCTACAACAGACCAGGGATTTCTCGCGGCTCGCATCAGAAGAGCATTGCGTCAATAGACCGCAAAACAAACAAGGCCGCCTATGTAGCCTATTCAAGGCAATTTTTATTTTTATTTCAGAACATGGACTGCACGGGTGCGAAATGTAAAAAAATACACTGCATGAATTGTTTTCACAAGCAGTTATTTTTCGGAATATTAAATTAACCAAGAAAAAAAAAGTAGAATATAGTATAGTATATATAGAATATATATATATATATATATTACTACATTTCATATAAAACTATATAGTAGGCTATTTTAATGATGCACAAATAATCAACACAAACACATCAGGTCGTTATCCTATTTATCCAGAACGGCCCATACAGCATCGATAGTGCCCTCGATCGGCCTCGATTCTGCTTCTTTCTCTACACCTCGTGTCCAGTGCATTTTTCTAACATCGATCTCAAGGCTCGACAACAAGCGCGAATAGCATGTGTCACTTTAAGTGCTTCACCTTTCGTCGTCCCTCTCCCCTCCCCTTCAAACAAAAAAATGTATGGAACTTTCATAGGGAATAAATACGCACACAACCAATAACATTGAACACTACACAAATAGTATTTTTTTTTTTTTTTTAAGACGATTAATTTGAATAGTGACATTTGAGGTGCCGGATTCAATAAAAAAGGTTACGGATCCAACATCGGAGGTGCCGGAACATGTTCCGGCGTGTTCCGGCTCAAATTAAGCCCTGATAAGAGCACTCGCTGCTGGGCCTCGTCAGAAGAGAGCCAGACAAGAACGGAGCATTCTCAAGGGAACACGCTCACAATTCGCACAGACAGCTCCCTCAAGAACTGACTGTGCATGCTCTTCTACCAGGCAGTAAACGCACAGCTCGTGTGTGTCCTCCGGTGTCAAATATCTAGGACACTTTTGGGTCAGCACACTTCTGAAAACACTGGCATTTCATATTGAATTTGTATTACCTTATTTCGAAGTGCTTCAGACAGAACAGTCCCCGAAGACGAAAAGATGAATGTTTGCAAGGTGCCCTTATATACTTCCGGGCGACACGTTGAGGACATCATAGACTGTCGCTGGTCAATAGGATTGCTGTGATTCGATAGTAGTTTCAGACACCTGTCACGCTGAGGCGTTCCCCAAAGCGTCCTAGGACCCAGTGCGAGTTCCCTTCGAAAAGGAACAGATAGTATATATCATATTACAAATCAACAGTAACTGTTTATCCTGACAACATTTGCATGTTTAGTGGAGTAAGTCGTTTCATTCAGCTTCTGATATAGAGGATGTCTGAGGTGTTCAGAGATTTAGAAACATATCATCACACTCGTTTCATCTTGACTTTCTTTTTCCCCATCAGGGTTTCTGTTGGTGTAGCCATCAAGCATGAAGTGGAATTTGTTAAAGAAGAAACCTGCAGCCATGGTGGCCCCCGAACCCACCGGCGCCAGCGTCCTGACGATGGCCCCTGTTGTTTCTACCCCTGCAGACAACTCCACCGAGAATCAGGGCCCAGTCAGCAAGAACGATGTCTTTGGTGACATCAAAAACAAGTTCCTCAATGAGATGGACAAGCTTCCACGTGAGTATATGACTATATGGGAAAGATTAACTAACAGCTTGCGCCAGCGCAAACCTTCTTTTGCTGTTAAAAAACTACTGTCAGGATTTACTAAAGTTCCCTTTCAGACGCAAAATGCCTGCAAAATTGTTTTCAAATTTGAGCGTCGTCAGTAGATCACGTGCTAGAACTACAATAACCATCATATTCATGCAGCGCACACAAAGCCTCCGCACGTGATTTCTCTCAACATGGGGACATCGAGAGCTGTCGATCTATAAATGGGAAAACAAAGTAACTTGCATTACATATTTGAATTTTTGAAGTACTAAAAAGTAGTTAATGTGTTACTTTACTAAAAGTAAAAGTAATCAGATTACGCAATTCATGTTACTTGTAATGTGTTATACCCAACACTCATACAAGTATACTACTAGATATTAGTATACTTACTACATTAAGTATACTTGGAAAATATATTTGAACTTTACCTAATAAAATAAATTTGAAGTTTACTTCTTTTTTTGAAGGGTTTTTAAATGCCTGCATCTTTGTATTAAAGGGTTAGTTCACCCAAAAATGAAAATTCTGTCATTAATTACTCACCCTCATGTCGTTGGACACCCGTAAGACCTCCGTTCATATTCGGAACACAAATGAAGATATTTTAGTTGAAAGCTGATGCTGAGAAAGGCTTCACACAGGCCTCCATTGGCATTCAGTACATTGACACTTCCAAGATCCATGAAAGGCACTTAAAACGTCGTTACAAAGTCTATCTCACCACAGTGGCTCTACAATAATCATACAATGCGACGACAATAGTTTTTGTGCGCAAAAAAAAATCAAAATAACACCTTTATCCAACTTGTTCTCGACTTCCGTGTGCGCCTCCACGACGCATGCGCGAGAATATGACGCAGATCCGGCGTTCGGACATATGACCCAGAAGCGATTTGTTTACGAGCAGAGGAAGACGCGCGTATCTCAGCTGTTGGATTCTACATTGATCGTGCTTTAGGTCTCGGCGTAGTGCTCAAAATGGGGTTAGAGTGTGCATTTCATGGAATCCCGAGCCCCGGCGCTACGTCATATTCTCGCGCATGCGTCGTGGAGACACACGCGGAAGGCAATAACAAGCTGGATAAAGGTGTTCTTTTGATTTTTTTTTGCGCACAAAAACTATTGTCGTCGCATTGTATGATTATTGTAGAGCCACTGTGGTGAGATAGACTTTGTAACGACGTTTTAAGTGCCTTTCATGGATCTTGGAAGTGTCAATGTACTGAATGCCAATGGAGGCCTGTGTGAAGCCTTTCTCAGCATCAGCTTTCAACTAAAATATCTTCATTTGTGTTCCGAATATGAACGGAGGTCTTACGGGTGTCCAACGACATGAGGGTGAGTAATTAATGACAGAATTTTCATTTTTGGGTGAACTAACCCTTTAAACTATGCACCCACCAATTAACCATGGTTCATACAGATTACATAATCAGAGAGTATTTGTTTTCAATTTGTATTGGTTTGTTTAAAAATAGACATTTCAAGCTTTCTATAGATATATTTCTCATGTCTGTGAGGTAAGTATACACTGAGTTTCAGTTCATTTTTGTGAAACGCTCCAGTCCACGGAGACTGAGACGGCAGAAAGACTGTTTGTTTTCTATATTTTACAAAAGTACAATATTTGATTGTTATTGTGAGTGAGCACAAATAAAAGTTCTCTCACTCTTTCTCTCACTTTTAGTGCCTCCCTGGGCCATCATCGCCATCGCGATCGTAGCTGTGGTCCTCATTCTCACGTGCTGTTTCTGCATTGTTAAAAAGACCTGCCTTAAGAAGAAAAAAGGCAAGAAGGGAAAGAAAGGAAAAGGAGAAATGGGAATGAAGAACATGAAGGGAGGAGAGGTACGCCCACCCGACACCAAAGCTCTTCAGCCTTAAAGGGATAGTTCACCCCAAAATGATAAACTCTATCATCATACAGTACTTACTCATTCTGATTAAGCCTCGAATCTCTTTCTGTCATGACATAAAATGAGATGTTGTTCTTTAAGAGACAATAAAAGTAGAGGGTGATTCATAATGGCATGATATAGAAAATAGTGTTATTTAAGGATCACTGAGAAACTAATATTGTTTTTATTAAAATGCTGAATAGGTTTTATTTTTATATTTTAAGTAATTACAATTTTTAAGATACAGTTTTAATAATTTTGTTGTATGTTTTTAATATGTCTATATAGTTATTTAAATGTTTATTAAAACTAAAACCACAAAAAACCCACTTTTGTTACTTAGTGCTGTCAAATCAATTCGAAATATCGAAATATATTTACCAACATTTATGTTAGATGCGATTAATCATGATTAATCGATTTGTCAGCAAGTAACAAAAGTGTTTTTTTTTGTGGTTTTAGTTTTAGTTAACTCTAACAACCTTTAAAAAATAACATGAAAGTATCAGAAATTCTGAAAAAAACACTGTTAATTATACCAAGCTGATGCTTTTTTGTCCTTTCGGAGCTTGGCAGTAAAAATCACCATTCACTTTCATTGTATGATAAAGCAGCTGCTTGCACATTCTCCTAAACTCCTTTTATGTTTCACAATAGAAAAGAAAATGTTTTGGAATGACGTGAGAGTGGGTAAAAGAGTAAAATGTAAAACTTTGGGGGAACTATTCCTTTAAAACTGCAGTCACGGCTGTGTTCAAAGGAACAGAAAGATTAACGTTTTTCCACTGCCTAATTTCCATCTGTTGCTAATGAGTTTAATAGGGTTCAATACATATCTAATCTGAATCTTTCACTTGTTTAATGCTTTTAAAGCTTTTGCACAAGCAATATATTTGAAAGACTCTACAATCTCAAAACATCAAAGCCTGTCTTTTAAAAATAAACGGCTGTGTTACTACCTCACATATCCTTAATATAGCTTCTAGGTCAAGCAAATGGATGGTTGGTATTCTGAAAAGATTTTTTACCCATTTAATATTCATAGAATATAAAATATTCAGTGTTGTACGTCATTCGCTGCCTGTAAAGCAGGAAGGCTACATGAAAGATTTCCCGCCACATCAATTCACTTGCCGTGTTCGTATAATTTGGTTTCTAGAAGAATGTATGTGCTGTTAATCTCTTGTGCTTTTGTGTTAAAAATGACACATTTTCCAGCGAATGCACAGCCGCACTAAATCTTTTTTTTTAATCTCTGTTTTGGAAATAAATGATCTGAACAGCTAAAGAGTTTTGCTATATTTGCTGTGTTGTGTCAGATCCCGCTGTGTGCTGTGTTTGCTATTGTGACAAGCAAATATTCTTTTAGGAATCCTGTCATATCTTATTATATAATTTTCTTTATAAATATGACAAAACTATGACAAAATCAAATATTAATATAAATGTGTATATAAAACACAATTCCAAAGCACATCTTCTGTACTGTTATGTATCTCAATTCAGGGTTATTATAGTTGACTAAAACCTTTTAAAAAAGCACTGAAATAAAAAGGATGCTCACTGAAATTATGAAATAATAAAAATAAAAAATAAAAACATTTCAGCTAGTTGCCAAAGCAATATTTCTCATTTTCAAATAGTTTAAATTACTAAAACACTTACTTAAATTACTAAAACCTTAAATAAAATTAAAATGAAACTGTAAAATAAAATACAAAATAATAATTAAACTAATTCAAAGTATTAAAAATTGTAGGCCTATCTTAAATTATACACTGTCTCAAATAAGATCAGCCTTAAAAATATGATTGCTTTAATAGTTATTAATATTATTTAATATTTTTCACCTTTATATAATAGTCATTATTTTAGCTGTCAGTAATATTATGCATTTTAAATTTTAAAAATGTAGTTTTAGCTACATAATAATTATCTTAAATAATCAAAACACTCAAAACAAAAAAATTATTTGAATGTTTAATTTTCATTTCAATCATAGCATTTTATTATTATTATTAACAACTAGTGTTACAATAAAGTCATAATAAAATTTTATAATATCCTTTATGGCAGCTACCAGCAAACATTCACCAACAACCTAGAGATAAACTGAATATCAGTTTATAAAGCGTCACCAATCTGGCTTAGTTTCGCTTTATTTAGGACATATTACAATTGCCCTATGTCACCCTTACTGTACAGTAAAATGCATCTATGTGGTTCACTTCTCAAATTGTATTGGTTAAATTTGTTATGCAATGTTTAATGTATTATCCAATAACATAATGTGTTTATTTAAAGCAAAATGTGTCATTTTTGATACATGTCCATTGAGTGTTACTTGATTTCCTCTACTTGATTCTGTCTTCTGTGAGTTCAATCTCTCCCTCTCTCTCCATTTCTTCATCTCTCTATCCTCCCCGCTTTGTGTCTGATTATGTGCTCCGTGTATCTTGACTGTCGTGGACCTGTCATCTTACGGTAGGTGTGACATGGCTTGCAGCGCCCCTCTCTGACCGCCTGGTTAAAGCTCAGACCAGGGCCGGGGAAATGGGCTATGAAAAAATGGCTGGGAATGAAATCTTTGGCTTCTTTTTGAGTCTTGCAAGCTGCAGGGGTGCTGAGGTTGCTTGAGGACTAGTTTGGGGTTGGTTTGGGGAGGGCTCGCATTCCACCAGTTTGACATGCCACACTGGCGTTTGGGGAATTAAAGCCAAACGGGTAGAAGGAATGGCCCTTTAGAAGTGGATGTGCATTTGGTTATGAACTTAAACTTCATCCTAGCTTATTGAAAAACACCAACACACCAATCCTCACTAACATGCATGTTGAAAGGGTACGGTTGGTGGTTTGTCCTCTAAAAGCTGCTCCACCTATCTAATGTCACGATTTGGTCCGTTAAACGATCCCTAAGATAAGTTGTTATCCAACAAACATACATATCTGCATACTTTAAACCTTTCTTAAAGCAGATAGTCGGCTGTAAAAGAAAACAGGAGGAATTTCAAGATGCGGTGAAGCAGCATTTGAGACAAAGCCCAATGCATGCCCTTCATACAGGCACCAGTGAATGACCATGACTTGACTTGAGAGTAACTTTCCTGGACGACCCATTGTGTGGAAACAAACAAAGAATCTGTTGCTTTCTTCCTGAAATGTAGAGATGAGCCGTGGGATGGAGTAGGTGGCGTGGAAAACAGCCTTTCAACAAGAGACATATTTCAATTGTTTTGTTTGTTTTATTTATTTTGTATGTGTGTGCTAGTGTGTGTGTGTGTGTGTGCGCGCGTAAGTTTAGTGTGCTTTAGTTTGAAATAACGTTAAGGGTGATGTGTGTATTTTCAATGTTAAAAAAAGTTCTCCCATCCCAGCTCTTAAAGGTGCAGTAAGTGATTTCTGAAAAACACTGTTGATATTTGAAATCAACCCAAACAAACACACCCCTCCCTCCCTTAAATAACAGACAACACGCAATGCGAATGGATGTCTTTTTATCATAGCAGAAGTGAAGCAAAATAATGCTTGAATAAAGCAAAGAGGACGAACAAACAACAAGGAAGAAGAAAACATTTACATACAGTTCACAAGAGTATATACAAGCAAGAGCTTGTTGTTAGTCACCAGCAGCACAGCAGCTCCAGACAAACATTGACATTCAGAACTGTCCTGTTACTGCAGATAATATTACAACAGCAGCATATATTGGTTCTGTGAAACATTGCAAAACCAATGTTACTCAAGTATGGAGCAGAAACAATGTAACCTCGCCGTCTGTTTTCAGGCCTTCCCGCTCCAGCACTGGAAAGCTTTTCTAATATTATCACGTGTCCTAAACCTCTTGCCTGATCACAACCAGTGATATTCCTCTGAACTTTTCTCTTTTGTAATGTCTCTCTGCCATCTCTCTTTCTACAGTCTTCCTTCAAATCTCCCTCTTGCTCACTCTCTCTCCTTCCCCATCATCATGAGTGAAACACGCCCCCTACTGCTGATTGGCTCACTCTCTCTCCTCCCCCATCATGAGTGGACACACCCACTACTGCTTATTGGCTCACTCTCTCTCCTCCCTCATCATGAGTGGACACACCCCCTACTGCTGATTGGCTCACTCTCTCTCCTCCCCCAACATGAGTGGACACACCCACTACTGCTTATTGGCTCACTCTCTCTCCTCCCTCATCATGAGTGGACACACCCCCTACTGCTGATTGGCTCACTCTCTCTCCTCCCCCATCATGAGTGGACACACCCCCTACTGCTGATTGGCTCACTCTCTCTCCTCCCCCATCATAAGCGGACACTCCCCTGCTGCTGATTGGCTACAAGTGTGTTGTGGTGCTCCGTCTGATTCACTTTCAACAGCTTTTCTCAGAAAGTACTTACTGCATCTTTAATGAAAACAAAGTGGAAATATGTGATCTTTGCTGAAATGTTACAGATTTTTTTTTTTTTTAAATGATAGCCTGAGCTTTAAATGTGTGGTATCATTCCGAAACCACAGAAAAATACATTCTGACAACTGATAACTATCCTGATGTCCAAGACAGCAGATTATGAACAATACAAACCCCTAAAAATTATACAATTTCACATCCAAAGTTTGGGGTTGTTAAATTTTTTTGGTATGTTTTTTACATTCTTTGACTCTTATGCTCACCCATGCTGCATTTAATTGACCAAAACTACATTAAAAACTGTATTAAACAATTTAAAATAACGAAATACATGTATAAATATATTTTAAAATGTAATTTATTCCTGTGGTCAAAGCTGAATTTTCAGCATCATTACTCCAGTCTTCAGTGTCACATAATCCTTCAGAAATCACTCTGATATGATGATTTGCTGCTCAAGAAAAAAAAAAATATAATGTTTAAAACCATTGTGCTGCTTAATATTTTTGTGGAAACCATGATGCATTTTTTCAGGATTCAAAAGAACAGCATTTATTTGAAATATAACTATTTTGGAACTGAGGTTTTATTGTCACTTTTGATCAATCTAATGCTTCCTTATTTAAAAAAAACAAACCTGTTTGAAAACAATCCTTATCTTTGCAGTTCCACAAAGGTTATGGCGCCGAAATTACACACTTCACCTTTGAAATCTCACTGCCCCAATAACTTTACTTTATCATGTAAAAACCTTTTTAAAGGTCATCATGATTAATCATTTTACCTAATGCACATACATTTTACCGGTTGTTGAAAAATAAAGGACTTCATGAATTTTGGGCACAAAACAGGCATGTATTTATTCTTGGGGTAGTGAATAGCTAGTGAATAAGCTTAAATTATGAACTTAAATCATAATGCAATGAACAACATGGTTAATCATTACATGCTGATTTGATCCCAGGGCTGTTGGTGCAAGTAATCGTTTATTGTGAGTGATTGATTTCTCCTTCACCCTTTCTTATTCCATCTGCCACCTTTACTAAGATGAATGTGCTGTAACTTAGCATGACTGCCTCTGAATGCTCAATGCAAGTTACGTAAGAGAACCACCGCACACTTCATATTAAGAATACTGCATTAGTCTGATACATCATTAATCATCCTCCAGATTTAATGCCAGCATCGCAATGATTTTATTCACTATGGCTTGAACAATTATGCAATCAATACAGAATATTTTCAGACTTTGCATTTTGTGTCTTGGCATGCATGAATGCATTCTACCATGTCAGTTAGAATTTAAGAAATTGTGTTTTTTGATGTGTGTGTGTGTGTGTGTGTGTGTGTATATTTGGGGTGAGTGGTCAGTAAGGACAAATCCTCACCCCAAGCATATTTTGTTCTTTTTAGAGACATTGTGATTCAACTCTTTTCGTTTGTCTTGTATTCTTGTATTTATTTTCTTTTCTTGTTTTTCCCAAAGCTGAACCAGACATCTCCATCTATGTAAGCTAATATTTGCTGTTTCACTAGCATTGCGTTTGAGGCTGCATTAATTCTTCAACGTGCATAACAAATCTCAGAAATGCTTGATCTCATGAACAGTCACAGCAGGGATCCGGTATAAACTTGCTGGGGGTCACTGCTAACCCAAAAAAGCAGTGTTAGTCATGTAACAGGGTTATGTATAGTTTAACTCCCTCTCTTTGAGAGGACACAAATGCTAGGCTAGCAGACTGAGACTTTTGGTTATCAGCGTAAAGTCTGGTCTACTTTAATGCTTACCCAGCTAACAGGGAACCTTCTCAGTACGTTTTGGCAAGGTTCTCTCAAAGTTATGAACAAATGTTCTTCTGGTAACATTAATAGAACATCCTTTCAAAGTTTTCTGGTCTTTAACCCTTAAATGCGTGAATGTTTTGCCAATCATTCTTACATATTCGGGTCTTTAGCGACCCGGATCTATATCTAACACGGATGGATCTCTATCTGCTGTGATAATATAAAACTCTCCTGATATTAGAGAAACAATTACAGAAGAGTAAAATAAATCATATTTTGTAACCTTTTGGTGCTTGTAAGGGATCAGTTTGAGAAGATGTTTTATCCCATCATCTCTGTCCTCATCAGAGCTCATTTCCCAGTTCATTCAGCATCTGCCTCATATTCACCAGCTCAAACATATTCTCAAAACTATAAACATCTTCAAAATCAATATTTCGATCTCTGACAGCTTCTTCAGCAGATCCACCATCAGTGACAGTGACAGTAATATTTGACTACGTTCAGTTCTTGCTCTGCAGTAAATCTCTGAGACATTTCAAGTTTTGCTGATGATTCTTCTATTCTTTTGTTTTCTGCCTGTGGTAACTATGAGTGAAACGTCACTTCATCATTGTGTGTCAGACATTGCCACCTTGAGGAATAAAGGTGAACTGCACTTATTCAGTCATCAAATATTCAATTATTGTTGTGCAGAAAAAAATATATGTACAATCTTACACACCTCAGGTTGTTAGCGACCCTATACAATTTTCACAAAAAAAATGAATGGAAAAACAGGCATTATTTTATCTTTTATATATATATATATATATATATATATATATATATATATATATATATATATATATATATATATATATATATATATATATATATATATATATATATATATATATATATATATATATATATATATATATATATATATATATATATATATTGTTTATAATGAATTGGTTGAGGAATACTAAGAAGATTGATGTCTAACTTTAAAAAAATTATGAGGAGGAGGGTAGTGAATGACGTCCCGGGTCGCTAAAGAGGTTAAATGCATATCTCAGGTCTCTAGTGACCCGGGATGTCATTCACTACCCTACTCCTCATTTATTTTTTAAAGTTAGACATCAACCTTCTTAGAATTCATTGTAAACAATATAACAAGAAAAAAATAAAATTTTAAAATAATGCCTGTTTTCATATTCATATTTTGTAAAAATTGTGTAGGGTCTCTAATGACCCGAGGTGTGTAACAGTGTAAGTATGTTTTTTTCTGCACAATAATAATTGAATCTCTGATGACTGAATAAGTGCAGTTCACCTTTATTCCTCAAGGTGGCAATGTCTGACACACAATGATGAAGCGACGTTTCACTCATAGTTACCGCAGGCAGAAAACAAAAGAATAGAAGAATCATCAGCAAAACTTGAAATGTCTCAGAGATTTACTGCAGAGCAAGAACTGAACGCAGTCAAATATTACTGTCACTGTCACTGATGGTGGATCTGCTGAAGAAGCTGTCAGAGATCTCAATATTGATGTTGAAGATGTTGATAGTTTTGAGGATATGTTTGAGATGGTGAATTTGAGGCAGATGCTGAATGTACTAGGAAATGAGCTCTGATGAGGACAGTGATGATGGTATAAAACATCTTCTCAAACTGAACCCTTACAAGCTCCAAAAGGTCACAAAATATGCTTTATTTTATTCTTCTGTAATTGTGACTCTAATATCAGGAGAGTTTTATATAAATGTGACAGGTAGAGATCCATCCGTGTTAGATATAGATCCGGGTTGCCAAAGACTCGAATATGTAATAATGATTCGCAAAACATTCATGCATTTAAGGGTTAATAATGTTCTTAAAATGTTAACACAAAAACATTATACATCATTCATGGAATGATTTTTCTGAAACGTTTTACTTGGACGTTTGTCTAACATGTTGTTACTTGTTTCAAAATGTTCAAAGAGCATTCAAAAGTAACATTCCAATAATTTTTACCTTAATTTAAATT
Source organism: Gobio gobio (assembly GCF_949357685.1). Taxonomy (NCBI): domain Eukaryota; kingdom Metazoa; phylum Chordata; class Actinopteri; order Cypriniformes; family Gobionidae; genus Gobio; species Gobio gobio. Next base: position 35,885,139 of record NC_137117.1, on the reverse strand, counting down.
CTGTCATTTACTCACCCTCAAGTTGTTCTAAACCTGTATGAGTTTCTTTTTTCTGCTGAACACAAAAGAAGATTTTTTTTAAGAATGTTGTAACCAAACAGTTCATGAGCCCCATTGACTTCCATAGTATTGTTTTTTTTCTCCATACTATAGAAGTCAATGGGGCTCATCAACTGTTTGGTTACAACATTCTTCAAAATATCATCTTTTGTGTTCAGCAGAAGAAAAAAAACTCGGCGATTTGATTTTGTCCTGCAGCTCAGTCTGGAAACCTGTGCATTCATTTCTACTGCTTCTGTTACACTTTTGCGGGAACCAATCACAGACTGGCTTATCCATCTGGCGCGCTATTGGCGGGTTTAACACGATGACGGATAGAGAAGCGATGGGTCGTTGCCCGTTGATCACGCCTCTTGTGGTCTGATTGGTTGAAGGACTATCCAATTGCGTACAGAGTCATTTAATTTATGCTCGTTTATCACGCCTCTTGTGCAGTAGAAAATACAGAGCAGACTCCCCAGACCAATGTTCATTATTAAATTGAGGTCTGGTTATCTGGTGATAGCAGACAACCTTTAATTTTAATAAAACCAAGAAGAAACATTTTTAAACTGCATGTTTTGAAAGTTCAAAGAACATTTAAAAATGACTTTTTCATAATGTCAGCAAAACGTTCTAAGAAAATAATTTGTTAGCTGGGTATTCTGGACAAGAACAGCATATCTAGAAAGGACAAAACTAAATAATTTGACAGACAAGAAACCAAGTTTGTTTCGTTTTTATCTTTTAGGGATTGGACAATCTTATAAGGATAGTTCACCTCAAAATGTAAATTCTGTCATTTACTCACCCTCATGTCGTTCCAAACCCATTAGACTTTTGCTTGAAACTTTAGAGATTTCTGTCCTTCCATTGAAAGTCCATTCCACCAAAACGTTGATGTTTCAAAAAGTTCATATATTTGACATATTTTACCATATTTGATGTGATCTTTGTGTTGATCAGAGTTTATCTGTGAATAAAAGCCTAAATTAAATCCGTTCATCACATAAAGTGATTGTGTCTCTTTAGAAGTCATGTATTAAACTGCTTCATTCATATTGATTACTTTTACATTCTCTTTATGAATGTTTTGTCTTCATTTGTGTTTTGAAGATGATCAAACAATTAATGGGTTTAGAACGACATGAGGGTGAGTAAATGATGACAGAATATTTTTTAGGTGATCCCTTTAAAGTGATGATAGACCGGGATTTAAAAACCTCATTCAAATATTAGCACACAAGTAGTTATAAAGAAAACACAGGAGAAGTGAATGTAAAATGATAAATATCGGTAGACCTTCAACACCATTTCTGTCCACTTAAAGTGAATTAGTTATGGGCACACATCTAATTTATTCTCTACTCAGTGCCTTAAGCGAAACTTTTAATGAAATGCAATAAAACAGACCTCACATTCTTTGGCAAATATCTTATACAGTGCCCACACATTTCAAATTGTTGGAAGAATTTTAGTAGCAAAGAATGTTTCATAGACTCTCAAAGACACTGGCCTTGACTTATCTGAAAAAGAAAATATGAGCATATTTTCACCAGAAAACATGTCATTATTTCTCCTTACTGCAATTAATTGGATTTTTCTTCCTTTATGATTATACTACTAGTTATGTTTAATTCAATCAAAATTGTGTACAGTATATGCTATTGTATATATAGCACACAATAGACAGCCTCGTGAAGCTATATTTCTGTAATATCCAATTACAGCACAGGGCACAAACGTATTAATTACAACTGAATCATTAGATGAAATTAAATCACCAACAGATTAAATGACGATATAAGTTCATTAAGATTCAGTTCAGCTTTTTCCATTGTCATTTCGAAGAGCAGCAGGGAGGAACCATGAGAAATAATGATGTGTAAAATAACACTTATTCTGCTCGTGTACTGATCTTTAGTATCTGTCTGCCGCAAAATTTCTTCCAAATTGTCCATAATTTTACATTTTATATGTGAGCTGATATGAGTATCGGCTTTAAAGCACCAACACTTCCCTTCTGTATCCATTCTAAATCTTTTCTTCCTCTGTAAAAGCGAGACTCTGGGTTTTATTATACCCTGCAGGCTGAGAATAAATTTATGGACAGACTGCATTAGAAGGACTACAATCATTCGGTCTGACATTCCCTCTACAAAGAAATGTATATTATTGCAAATGGTGTCATGAAAGGAAAAGTGAAATCAAGTCATGTTGCTATGAAGGTCATCGCTGACACAGTTACATACAGTAACACCCGGGTGGTTTGACACCTGGCAAACTTCAGGTAAGCTGAGAATTGACCCAACGACCCATGTTTGGGGAACTTCATTTACCTTCATCACCCTTGTTTTAGTTTCTCCTGTAACGCCATCTGTGCTTTTGTCTTTCCAGAAACAGGAAGAGGATGATGATGAAGAAGATATAGACGTGGGAATAACTGAAGAGAAAGAGGAGGAACCTAAAGAGAAGGAGAAGCTTGGAAAACTACAGTTCTCCCTAGACTATGACTTCTCTGATAACAAGGTAACTTGTTCATTTAACTTTTTACAGTATGTTTAAACAAATCAGATTTAATATCTAAGTTTATAACCCAATAATAACCAGAATGTGTTTTTTTTTTTTTTTTGCATCTTTCATATGAAAATGCTACGTTCTTTAGCAAGTTTTGTATATTACTGTAAGTGCACATTATTTCATGTAAAAATTATTTAAAGGGTATACATAACACACACAGTTTCTGCCAATCTCATATTAATCATGAGTACCTATAGAGTGGTATTGCATCCTTCATATCTCCAAGAGTCTAAATCATATTTATAAAAGACAGATACGCTGTACCGATTCTTTCTGAAAACAGCCAAACTTGTTTGGGCGTGCAGTGGGCGGAGCTAAAGAGTCACGAACACACACACACACAAAATACATCATGGCATTATCCCTGGATAACTTTCTATTCACTATGCGTTCGTGTTGTTCACATTATATGCACTTACATGCCGATTGCCAAAAAAACAGATATTTGATGCAGTTTCACTCACCGCCTGCGGTTTTGACTTGTGACCAGGAACAAACAAACACACTTGCAGAACTCCTTTGCTGCTCCAGGAAAACAAACTGCATCCACTGTTTCCTTAACGCTGGGTTATTTGGGAATCTGAACATGGTTATCTTTCCCTCACAACCAGAAACACACTTCTTTAGTGACGTCATTGATTTTGTGGTCTAAAAACAAAATGGCAGCACTGCCGACGGCTTTCGTAACCGAAAAAAGCTCATTGATGGGCGTTCTCTTGCTCTCGCTGCGGTTGATCTGTGCGTGCTCATCCGGGAGAAGTGCCCATACAAGCAATTCCGCCCTTTATGATGTCATACAGGGCCATACTCGGGAAAAAACTTTCTGAACCATATTCAAATCCTGAAGGAGTAATAACTCGTTTTGACTATGTGAATCCAACTCTTTAACAGTGTAAATAATGCATGAAATAGCATTAAGGCCTGTTCACACCGGGATGATTTTCGCGTTTATTGACGACGTTTAACACCTCATGACTAAACAAAGGGCACCAATGTGAGTGTGCACACCGACGCGCAAAACGGCAGGCGTAAAAGCGTTATTTTAAAAAGAACGCTTCGGGTTCGTTTTTTTATTTTGATGAGATTTCCGCTTTTGTTCACGTGCCTGGAGCTGCTGAAGTGACAGTAAAACACGACTTGGTGGCGCTCAAGCACAAAACGGTCTTGCCGAGCACACATTGATACGACGAAGAAGTAGTAAGTAGACTAAGAAGAAGATGAGCTGCTAATGCTGCTTGCCAGTTAGCAAAAAGTGTGTGAATGGTTTTGGCCATAGACATAATATGTCTATGGTTTTGGCAAGCACGTAAATACTGTCTCTCTTCTTCTTCTGTGTGACAAGCGAGTGTCAGAAGCGTAAAGTGCCGCCGCATCAGCTTGTGTACCGGGAGCGCTATCTTTTGAATGTGCACGTTCACTCGGCGCATCGCCAGTGAAAATCGCTTGGGTGTGACTGTGAACACTCAAGACGTGCTGAAACAAGTCACAAAAAACGCTGCCGACAAGCGTGTGCGATATTCGTAACGGTGTGTACAGGCCTTTAGTCACAACTTTTTATCTTTTGTCAAATCAACTTAGATAATTCATGTGATTCAGATAACAGTTTTTTTGTTTTGTTTCTATTTCTTAAACCAATCTCTTTTGTTGTATTAACAAAAAAAAATCAATTTCAATTAACTCAAAATGTTAAGGCAACCAGGTAACTTTCTTTAAGTTAAACTAACAAAACATTTTTACAGTGTGGTGTTATTTTAGTTCCCAGGATGCCCTTCGGTAAAAAGAGTAGATGTGTAACCCCGGCATCCTGGCCAAATTTGCCCATTGGCCTCTGTCCATCATGGCCTCCTAATAATCTCCATACATACTGATTGGCTTCATCACCCTGTTCTCCTCTTCACCAATCAACTGTGTAGTGTGTGTTCTTGTGCAATATGGCTGCCGTCGCATCATTCATGTGGATGCTGCACATTGGTGGTGGTTGAAGAGATTCCCTCCTTATATGTAAAGCGTTTTGAGTACCCAGAAAAACGCTATATAAATGTAACAAATTATTATTATTATTATTATTAGTTCTGTGTCATTAAGATACTATTATAGTGTTTATTAATATTTTAAAATAGTTTTTATTTTTATATTTTAATTTGAGTAATCTAGCTGTTTTTGTCATTTTTATTTTTTAAATATGTCTAGTTTTTATTAACTAAACTAAATAATACAGAGGAAAATCAGTTTGAAGAATGCATTCGTGGAAGGACGTTAAACCAAAGTACACATTTTGCCCTGGTAGCTAGTGGAAATAAAATACTTTTATTTAATTCTATTTGGTTTTATTACTTAACTATGCGGTTACATTTACCTTTGTTTGGCAAATTTCAATGGATGAAATACAGCTATTTCGACAAGGAACAAACGCGATTGCAGATTTAGCAGCGTGTTCAAGTTGGTCGCACTGATTCGCCACATTGTCCAAGAGAAAGCTGCTTGGTTTGAGAGTGATAATAGACGATGGACCTTTTTAGCCTGACTGCTAATGGGACCACACCTTTAGATTTTCTTTAGAAAATCCTTTTGGTTTCATCTAGTTTTGAAAAGTTAGGAACTCTGTGAAGTCAAGTAAAATGTAATAACATATTTTCCCTAAATCTTGAATACATTCGTATTTTAAAGAGTGACACTCTTTTACAATGTAGCTATCAGTGGGCATCCTGCAAGCTGCAGATCTTCTCTCCATGGACAGTGGTGGCACCTCAGACCCGTACGTCAGAGTTTTCATTCTCCCGGACAAGAAGAAGAAGTATGACACCAAGGTGCACAAGAAAACCCTTAACCCTGTCTTCAACGAGACTTTCAACTTTAAGGTAGAGTGTCTTCAGTACAGTAGCAGTTAATGTCATCACTCTGTCTCGGCAGTCACTCATGAGCTGATGTTGATTTCTAGATTGCGTTCACTGAAATGGGAGGAAAGACATTGGTCATGTCTGTGTACGACTTTGACCGTTTCTCGAAGCACGATGTGATCGGTGAGGTGAAGATTCCCATGAACACCCTGGACCTGGCACAACCCATCGAGCAGTGGAGAGACCTGGACAGCGCAGAGAAAGAAGAGGTAAACCTGTCCTTCATCTGTCATTCCCATCATGTTAACAAGCAGCTGTCGCCACCTAATAATAATGAGAGTTACTGAAATAGTATTTCTAAACATGCTGTTATGCCCGTAATGTTACATAATGCTTTTCTTTTCTACCTCAACACGTTACAAATGTGATGTTCCCTTTAGCAAATAATTTAATAATTGAAATATTTAATAACTGAAGAGACATTATTGATGTATTATTCATTGAAAATGAAATCCGTTTTTCAAAAATTATCATTGTGTCTTCATTTACTGTACTTACCCCCATGTTGTTCTAAACCTGTAGGATTTTCTTTCTTTTGAAAGATTGAGATGATTAGCCGAATGTTCAAGCTGCTCTTTTTAATTCATTTTAAAGTTAACACTGAAGAAAAATACCATAGAGGTTTTATCCATGTCTTTTGAAGTCAGTTGCTTTCTGTGAGGATAAGACTGAAAATCTTCCTAATCGAATCCAGTTTGTAAGATTTAAATATGCAAATTAAATTGTACACACAGATGAGCCAAAACATTATAACCGCCTGTCTAATATGCTGTTGGTCCTCTGCATGCTGCTTAAACAGCACTGACCCACTGAGGCAAGGACACTATGAGACCCCTGAAGGTGTCCTGTGGTTTCTGACACCAAGACGTTAGCAGCAGATCCTTCAGGTCCTGTAGGTTGCGAGATTGAGTCACCGTCTATTGAACACCAGCACATTCTACAGATGCTAAATTCTGGGGAATTTAGAGGCCAGGGCAACACCTTGAACTCTATCATGTTCCTCAAACCATTCCTGAACAATGTGTGCTTTATCCTGCTGAAAAAGGCCACTTCCACCAGGGAACACCAATGTCATGAAGGGGTGTACCTGGTCTACAACAATGTTTAGGTAGGTGGCACGTGTCAAATTGACGTCCTAATGAATGACCGGACCCAGGGTTTCTCAGAAGAACGTCTCCCAGAGCATCACACTCCCTCCACCGTCTTGTTGTTGTCCCACAGTGACCCTGGTGCCATCATTTCCCCAGGTAAACGGCGCACTTGTACACGCCTGTCCACGTGATGTAAAAGAAAATGGTACCCATCAGATTAGGTGACCTTCTTCCACTGCTCCGAGGTCCAGTTCCGACATTTGCGTGCCCATTGTAGTCGCTTTTGACAGTGGACAGGGGTCATCATAGGCACTGTGATCGGTCTGCAGCTACGCAGCCTCATACACAGTGTGATTCACTCTGTGTTGTGACACATTCCTCCCATAGCCATCATTAAAATGATGTGTGACCACAGTACCTTCTGTTGGCTCGCACCAGACGGGATTGCCTCAGTTTCCCTCATGCATCAATGAGCCTCTGGCGCCCAAAAGCCTGTCGCCGGTTTGTGTTTTGTCCCTCCTCAGACACTGTCGGTAAATTCTCACCCCTGCTGACCTGGAGAAACTCACAAGGCTCGCTGTTTCAGAGATGCTCTGACCCAGTCGCCGTGCAATAACAATTTTGCCCTTGTCAAAGTCGCTCAGATCTTTATTTCTGCCCATTTATTCTGCAACCAACACGGTGATCACGAGAACTGATTGTTTGTTACCTAATCTAACCCAGACCTTAATATGTGGCCATGTTAGGAGATGATCAACAATATTTAAATATATAATTTGCATATGTAAATCTTACACAATGAATGTGTTTTAATTGGTCATGTCACGATCGGACACACATCATTTGGCATCATTCATGTCAGACCTGAATAAAAAATGACAATTTTTGTGTGAACTGTCCCTTTAAGACCAACTATTTAATTTTTTTCCACAGCCTGAAAAGCTTGGGGATATCTGCATCTCTCTGCGCTATGTACCTACAGCCGGAAAACTCACCATCTGTATCCTTGAGGCGAAGAACCTGAAAAAGATGGATGTTGGGGGACTCTCAGGTACACACACACATATTGCAATGCCTTTTCTTTTTTCTCTATCCTCCAGAGAGTGGGTGGAGATAAAATCACGCAGAAGACTGGATGTTCCTGCATGTGCCATAACAATAAAAGAATGTTTTCTGTTTGTGCTTAGACCATATTTGTGCATGTTTTATTCATTCTTTGTTACAGCTTTAAATACTAGCGGTCATGTTTCTGTCAGACATGCACAGCAGGCTTCAGTGCTGCAGCAGCAGTGTACCTACTCGTGTCACAGCGGTAGCCATGCAGAAAAGATAGGGCTCACGTGCTGACTCTGCAGTCCTGCAGAGGACGTCCCCTCCAGTCAGTCCTCACTGCTGCCATCTGCTAGCGGCTCTGAGAACAGCACTTCTCAAAACAGTGCAGGGACCAGGATTAAAGAGTCCAAAAAGTCTTTCTTAACCATTGAATCTTGAGAGAAATCGGAAGTGATTCCAGAAAAGACCTGGGGTGCGTCTCAATCAGCTCCTTAGCTCCTTAGGTCATGAATCCTATCGTGTACACACATTTAGGCACTGGTGAGGACAGTAAGGACCCTGGCTCACTACACATTGGGACACTGAGGGTGACACGCCAACATTCTCATTGTACAACATCACTACTGGTATTTATGTATAACAGCAAACTGATATCTGATATACTTTGCTTGTTACATGCAACATATTAGCCTAAACCATTTGAACATAAATTATAAATGTTAGCTAGATTATATCCATTACCTGTCTATATCACTGATAAAAAATGCTCTTCTTAACTAGTATTTTTGTCTTGTTTTTAGTCCAAATAGCTAAAAAATCTTACATTAAGAAACATTTACTAGACAAGCAATAATAAAAATAAAATAAGCAAAATAATCTGCCAATGGGGTAAGAAAAATAATCTTGTTTTCTGTTTGAATTAAGATTATTTTGCTTACGCCATTGGCAGATTATTTTGCTTATTTTAAGCAAAAACTCCCTTAATTTTGAGTTATTTTCCCCAAAAAACTTTTGCTTGTCTAGTAAATGTTTCTTAATGTAAGATTTTTTTAGATATTTGGACTGAAAACAAGACAAAAATACTAAGTAAGAAAAGCATTTTTTGTAGCGATAAATGTTTATGATGAAATATAATTAAATAATGGAAGAAAAAAAAACATCTATCGCATTTCATTATGTGTAGTGAGTTGGCTTACGAGATTTATGTTTCCCGCTTAAAGGAACACTCCACTTTTTTTGAAAATAGGCTCATTTTACAAGTCCCCTAGAGTTAAATAGTTGAGTTTTACCGTTTTTGAATCCATTCAGCCGATCTTTGTATCTGGCGTTAGCACTTTTAGCATAGCTTAGCATACATCATTGATTCTGATCAGTTCATTAGCATCTCATTCAAAAAATGACCAAAGACACTTTCAATATTTTTCCTATTTAAAAATGGACTCTTCTACAGTTACATTGTGTGCTAAGACCAACTGAAAATGAAAAGTTGTGATTTTCTACACCTATATGGCTAGGAACTACTTTCTCATTCCTGCGTAATAGTCACGGATCTTCGCGGCCGTACCATGGCTGCAGCGGCGCAATGATTTGTTGGTATTCTGTGAAACATGGTGGTAGTTACACCTTCGACTTACTATCACAGCCCTTTACAACACACAGAACCATGGCTAATCACACAGCTAAATCCACAACACAATTTGTCGGCTGCAAGCCTGAAACTTTCTCTGCAACTACACAAACTTAGTGCCTGTCACATTGAAAGTTACCTAGCTGGGGCTACTTTCAGGCGCTGTAATATCATTGCGCTGCTGCAGCCATGGTACGGCCGCGAAGATCCGCGACTATTACGCAGGAATGAGAAAGTAGTTCCTAGCCATATAGGTGTAGAAAATCGCAACTTTTCATTTTCAGTTGGTCTTAGCACACGATGTAACTGTAGAAGAGTCAAGTTTTAAATAGGAAAAATATTGAAAGTGTCTTTGGTCATTTTTTGAATGAGATGCTAATTGACTGATCAGAATCAATGATGTATGCTAAGCTATGCTAAAAGTGCTAACGCCAGATACAAAGATCGGCAGAATGGATTCAAAAACGGTAAAACTCAACTATTTAACTCTAGGGGACTTGTAAAATGAGCCTATTTTCAAAAAAAGTGGAGTGTTCATTTAAGAACTTCCGTTAAGGGAACATATGAGCATCGATGCTCCCTGGTTTACACTGGATTTTTTAAGGAGCGAATGTGTCAGTGAACTGGCAACATTTTGAGATCGAGATAGCCCTCAAAATGGCCGACTCCCTGACTACTCAACTAGGGAGCTGATTGAGACGCACTCCTGGTGTTGGTGGACTAGTGAGAGAGATAGATAGATAGATAGATAGATAGATAGATAGATAGATAGATAGATAGATAGATAGATAGATAGATAGATAGATAGATAGATAGATAGATAGATAGATAGATAGATAGATAGATAGATAGATAGATAGATAGATAGATAGATAGATAGATAGATAGATAGAAACATGTAAACAACATGCATAACATAAAATGCCAACTGACACATGTATAATAACGACTGGCACTGGTAAACCTCTACAGATCCCTATGTGAAGATTCATCTTCTGCAAAATGGGAAGCGACTGAAGAAAAAGAAGACGACCGTGAAGAAGAACACGCTGAACCCGTACTACAACGAGTCTTTCAGCTTTGAGATCCCACAGGACCAGATGCAGGCACGGCTCAACACAAGAGTTTACCTTTTTGTGCTCCTTCAAACTTTGAGCTCAATATCTGTTTGTTTTTTTTCCATTAGAAAATACAAGCTGTGGTCACGGTGCTCGACTACGATAAGATCGGCAAGAACGACGCCATCGGGAAGATCTGGGTGGGAAGCAAAGCGCAAGGCACCGAGCTTCGGCACTGGTCCGACATGCTGGCGAACCCACGCAGGCCCATCGCTCAGTGGCATCCACTCAAACCTGAGGAGGAGGTGGATGCCACGTTAGCAGCCCTCACTGCCAAGAAGTAATCCTGTTCTTCTTCCTTCCCTCCTTCCCTCTCTCCTTTACCTCCTTCCTTTCCTTTCTTCCACTTTTCAACATGCACTACATGTCATCTTACCCAGTCAGCACTGAATTACAGCCATGGGCCACCAGCCTAAAGGTATTAAAGAAGATGATTCGGCCTCATCAACAGCTAAAATGAGATGGTGGATCAGTGTAATGAGCGAGACTGTTTCCACAGATGTTTTTGAAGACAGGCCGAGCTCATAGGTCTGTATATCCTTGAGGTGTATTCGCAGACGAGATGTAATCTCACATTCACACCCCTATATCCAACAGATCAACAGCATTCCAAAGTTTTCCATCGGGGACCAGGGATAGAAAACACTGCCTCTTCCACTGCCTAATTTAACACATTCCTTCTAGATTCTCTGGTCATCTAGATGAAATCAGTTCTGTTACATTTTTTGAGTCTGAAAGGACAGTTGAAGAATGGTTTATCAATATGAATTATGAAAGTAACAAAAAAAAAAAAAAACTAAAGGAAATGGGGACTGGAGAGATAGTTGGACTAGAGGCTCCTGACCCAGCCAGAAGGTATCTTTCAGGTGTCGATTACACTGCCTGCAAAACAACCTCTTCTTCCATTCTTCAGTTCCAGCTGTCAGATGGCTTCTTCCACTGCCCAACATCCTAACAAACCCTGACAAAAAGGAGACAAGCCTTGAAACATCACGAAATAAGCAATTCTTAGCTGCCAGGGAAGTCTTCCTGTTAGCATCGGTATATTTGTTTCTTTGTGTTGATTTCTTGTAAATGTCTTCTGCCTGAGCACTTTAAACGAAGGTGTGTTTTTGTTCCAGTCAATGCTTCGTTTTTAACCTGCTTTTATTTGTACCTGCATTCGGGAGTTTTTGTGTGTTTTTTTTATGTTCTGAACCCACTCATTAAAGGAATAGTTCACCAAAAAAAAAAAAGCTAATGAAGTCATTTACTCACTTGTCTTTCTAATGGCAGTGGTACACAAAAGGAGACGTTTCAAAGCATGTTCACGCTGCTCTCTTCCATCCAATGGAAGTCAATGGGGGCTGTCAAAAATATGAATCATCCATTTATTTTCCAAGTCTTCTGAAGTCTTTTAGAAGAAAAGCTTCAAGAACCTCAAAGGTCAGGCGCTTCATATATAGAACCTTTTAGGGGGTTCTCATCATGTTATCATTTTATTGATTTAGTTTAATTAATTCATTTTACTTTAATTCATTTTTAATGTGATGTTTTATTTAATTAAACAGCTTGGCATACTTTATCAGTAGAAACAATTCATTATAAAATGGTTAGTTCCAGTCCTTCATTCTGATTGGTCAATTGCTGTGTTTTATTCACAATAAAACAGGCCTATGACCGCTTTTCCCAACAGTTCTATGACTACACACCACCCTTAGCAACCACTTTTACCAACGTAAACATAATTGTTCTCATTGAAATTGTCCATTAAGCTTACTGTATTATCCCGTGCCTGACACTCACAGCGCTAGTCAAAGCATTTGTCTTTTGTGTTTTGCTCCGTGTTCACATCAAGTTTCAGTCCTTTCAATATAAAAGTAATTGAGGCTGGTCTGTTACAGAGCCATTGAGAGAGACAGCTCTGGTCTGTTATTGTCATGTTCTGGTAGTGCAATGGTCAAATGATAGGGGCTTGACGAATAAGGGAAGGATACGCAATGATTCAGAAGACCCAATCAGGGAGCGAATGTGGGCAGCCACATGTTTTCAAAGGCTCTTTTTTGGTCCATCTACACTAAAATGCAACCCCTGAGTTTGTCCAAAAGACTGTTTTCGAGGGTTGTGAGTAGTGTGGATGTCAGGCGTAACCGTAGCAAAAGTTATGCGTTTAAAAATATCTTGCTTAGCAGACGTGGTCACCATTCACTTTCATTGTGTGGAAAAGAGCTGCTTGAACATTCTTCAAAATGTCTCCCTTTGTCTTCTACGCAAGAAAGTAAGTCATACAGGTTTCAGAAAACATTGAGTGAACTATTCCTTCTGAGAACTTCCATCACGTTTTGTTTTCATGTAATACTCAATGTTTAAACCAGAAGTTATTATGGTTTTATGAGAAGAGTTGATAGAGGGTACTGTTATGTGTGTATTTACTGCACATCTTACCAAACACTGAACTTATTTGCACTACTGGAACTGCATTCTGTACATGTTGCTCGATCGATCTCAATATGTGCTTTTGTGATAGCGCATTCTTGATTCGAGCTGTCAGAGTTTGCATTTGTTTAAAAAGGGAAATTGTATCAACTGAAAGCTGCTTTAGGGCTTACAGTATGAGTCATTGTGTGAGGATGTGAATCTCAGAATATCATTTGCTTAAGACCGACACAGAACTAAATCTTTGTGCGTTTTATCCTCATATTGCCTGGAGAAACTTATTTGGCAATGACGATACCTTGTGATATTGGTTCAATTATTAAGTAGTTGGGAAATTAAGCAAATTCGTAAACCTGATTTGGATCAAGACCTTTTTTGGAGCATAATTTATTGAGTATAGAATTTTAAACCAGGCCAAAAACTACATGTAAAGACCCACGAGTGGATTTGAGGGAGACTTTGTTGTGTACATGCCGTAACCCATTAAAAACTCACTCTCGTAAGGAAACGTCACTTTAGCAGCTTTTAGCCTGCGCCAAACATCCCTCTACTGCCACATTCAGACTGGATGATTGTAGTAGTTTATCCAATCACTTTTAGGCTGAAAATGAATAGTCTGTGTTTGTGAAATTCAAAGTTTTTTATTGCAGAATGTCAGAGACTTTTTTAAATAACGAAAGACGACAGATTTGTCAGACTCCAAAAATGACAAAAGCACAATAAAAACACTCAATTCTGCACATACTTTATATTCCAAGCCTTCAGAAATCTCATAATAGCTTTGTGTGAGGAAGATACACTTACAAATTTACAAGTTTTAACAAGAAAGTAATTTACAAGAAAGACTTTCTTTCTTCTGTAAAACATTAAAGAAGACCAGTTTTTGTCCATTCAATGAATGTCAATGGGGTCCAAAACAAGATCGAACCCCATTGACTTTCATTGTATGGACAAAAAAAAAAAACAAAAAAAAATTTTTTTCAAAGTATCTTCTTTTCTGTTGCCTCAGAAGAAAGAAAGTCATACCAGTAAATTATTACAGAATTTTCCATTTTGGATAAGCATTCCCTTTAAGTCTTAAAGTTTTAAATATTTCCCTCCGCCATCAGCGTATTTTGTAAAGAAATATAATAAAACAAATTGTAGTTAAAGCCATTTTATGTCATTCAAATATGAAATATCTGAAGACCAGAGTTCGCGTTAACCGTAAATTTTCCGTCATCGGCGCATTTTTTTTGCAGTGAAAATCTGAAAGCCGTCTCTCATTTTGACAGATTACACTGAGTGTGATCTATTGTAACTGTAATTGATCGTTCGCAAAGACCCGCCCCCTTTAGTTTCTGTTGCTACGTCCGACAAGCCATGGTGCTCTTTCACCCCTACGAAGGGGTATTTTCACCCCTACGCCTAGGTGTAGGGGTAGGCGAAGGGTATTGAGGCGAAGGGTATATCTTGGGGATTGAGCCAAAGTCTCAACTCTCAAATTTGTCATTTTTAAAAGAAATTTAAACAATAAATACTGTTTTGTGGCTCTTTAATGTGTGGTGACAGATCACCGATCATCTCTTCCTTCTAGTTAAGTTATAGCATCAAATAAACATGAACGGAAAGACGTCAGTACACACCGTTTTTCAAGTTCAAGTCCACCGACGTTAATCTACTAACTCGCCTGACTGCTTTGTCGAACAAAATGGCGGATGACGGATTATGATTGGTCAGATTGCCTGTCAATCAAACTCCATGTAAAGGGTGAATTTTCACCTCCACCTCTCACTGACTATAGTTAATGGTCAGCAAATGGCTTTTCTAAGTTACATGACATTATCTACAAGCGTTCTGTGGTTGAAACACTGATTGAGCGATTACATGAGAGACGGATTTTGGTAAGTCGGACCGTATTTTTCAACATATTATCATTCATGTTTATTTCATTCTATAACATAGTAAAGAGGAAGGCATGATTGTGTACACTCGCGCTCCGCTAGGCGCTGCAGTGATCTCTTGCGCCACATTAAAAAGCGCCAAAACGGTATTTATTGTTTAAATGTTGTGATAAAATAGACAGAATTTGAAAGCTAAGAGTTAGTTTTTTTATCAAAAGTAACAAAGCACAAAGCTTTTATTGGATTTATTGAAAAGTGACACACAGTCTCTGTTCAACTTTCTCTTCATAAATAAATAAATAAATATATGATGTAGCCTATGCTTTTCCTGGAAGTTTGTGAATAAAAAACGAAAATGTGAACAAAAACCGAGCCTATTAAATGGCTTATTATCGTTAAAATATGGTTTGTTTGTTTAAAAGCCGCTTTAGTGACGTTTCCCTTGATAAAACAGAAGTTGCAATAGCAGGTATTTCCAAACACATTCACAGTGCCGTTTGACATTTCTGCAGGTCTAATGAATGTGTGATTATTTGTTTATCATGCTTTTGTTTATCGAAACTCTTCGTTTACTCTGTTAAATGTCATTTTTTCAGGTTTAATCTCTTACACAAATATGTCCCTTATTTCAAAGAACATTCACAGAAAAAAACCCCTAAAAAAACAAATCGTAACTTGCAACTAACACCCCCTCCCCAAACCCATAGGCGTGTAGTTTGACCTATATATGCATAGTTCCTACTTTATGATACTGCATGTTACAATACAAAAAGATGCGCATGTTTCAGAGATGAAGCAAAAAATATATTGTGTACCTAAGTAGGTGTTCTTTGTCATTTTATTAACAAAACGGAGGAGGATAAGATGCTGTGTATATTTTCTAATCAAATCAAATATGTATTTATTTTCTGTGAGTGGGTACTGGAGAGAATATGAAGTAAACTAGACTAACCTTCATTTTCAGATTCAATCCATGCCTGGACATCATGAGCAAATACTGTGTGTTAAGTGCTTCGTGTGAACTAATATAGAATGAAAACGTAGCCGCATGCTTGCCGTCTACTAATATTGTTAAGGAACAAAAATCTTTATTCATTTGAAAATGAGTTCTATTTATTTTTCAGAGTGATATTTCTGTCTCTTTGTCCGAATATGTTTGTGGGAAGTAAAAAATTCCAGCGGGGGCTCCAAGTGAACATTCCCCCCCCCTATCCTGTAGGATCCTGTAATCAGCAGAGTATCTCTGTCAGAAAGTTTTGGATCGTGCAGAATCATGAAAAATTTACACTTTATGATGATTTTTCCCCTTCTTTATCACTGTTAGTGCCAATGAGAGAAGTCACGTTTACTGCCATTTTATCTGACTTTACATCATTTTTACGTGATTTTTTCGGACCAACTGATTCCTACCTTGGTGACAAAGTTGCCAGAGCACAATAGTATCAATCGTGTTACGGAAAACTTGGAGTCCCCATTGTTTTCTAAAAAGCTTTTCTTTGTGAATCTTTTACATAATAACAGCGTTTAACTAGCCAATAAACAGTAAGTTTGTGTGTGCGAGTGTGACTTAAGATAAAGCCATAAGACTTGAGCTAAATCTTTGGAGCTCAGCTATATAGATGATCCTAAAACGTGTCCTCCTTTCATAGGCCGATGTTCCTCCTCGACATTCCATGTAGTCTGTGAAGCTACGGGGCCACACTGTTTCCTAAAATGTGCTAAGTTAAGAATTATTGGCAGTCTTTCTGTTAACAATGTGTCTTATCAATTTGTATTGATGTGTATTATGATGATTTCAGTCTATATTGAGTTTTGTAAACGCCTTGATTTAACACGAGGTGTGCTAGGGTCGCCTGTATGAACATGTAGACGTTGCCATTCCACTATGTATGTACAACACATGCATTTTCAAAAGGGCAATTAAAAAAAAGAGGTTTAGAATGGTTGTCTAACCATGAGAACACAGGATTGTAAAAGTTCTTGTTTTTACCATTTTAATAACGATTCACAATCCCAAATTCGGTATGGGAAAACTAAAAAGATTCAACAGAATGATGCAGAAATTCAGCTTGTCCAAGTAATTTCAATCAGCATTGCTTGAGGTTTGAGTGTGATTGCGTGTGACTAAAAATAATGCATAGGCCCTTTAAGAAATAATCATTTGTTGTGATGTGAATTACTCAAGCACTGCCATCCTGCCTATATGGCAGCATGCACAATGAACATTTGTTTGAAACATTCCTGATCGCCAACCATAGAGTTGTTACTTGCAAGCAAAGATATGTGGGAGCAGTTCAACACAAAAACAAAAAAGCGCTGATGGATTCCATCTTTATCTTGCTCTCCATGTATAAATCAGCTTACAAAACCAGCTCAGATGTCTTTGTAACGCTCTGTGACTGTTTTATGTCATAATGAGAGTCTTCTCTAACGCCCATAACGGAGACGTCTTCACCTTTGTTTTTTCGAACGCTAGCCGATGCTATCATGTCTGCTTTGGCGTAATTGCATAGATAAAGTTCTGGGGGGAAAGAATCAAAAGCCTGCCATTGTGTCTCTTTGATTTGATTCTTCTCTTGCACTTTTCATTCTGCTTATCTGGAGTTGTAAAATGCTCTTTTTTCTATCTGTGTTTTTTTTTTTTTTTTTTTGTCGGTGGGAGACTGCGAGGGTTTGGCCCTCAGGCTATGTTTGTACTTGTTTCGGTGTTCTCGTGTGTGTGCGTGTGTTCATGTCCGTATTGTCGTGCCTAGTGTGGATCAATCGCATGCTTTAGCCCTTGATGGGACACTTTGAGAAAACGTTGCTCACAGACTCTTCCCACAACCCTCTAGTGGACAGTACATGAGCATCAGCAATCCTTGTAAAGACGTCAAGGGAACCAAATAGCTCTACAGATTTATCATGTGTGTTACCAGCTCTGTACTGAAACAAATGAGAAAATAAAGGCCTTTTAATTACACTTAATTCTGGTTATAATGTGGTTGTACGTTATTTAACCCTGAATTCCTTTTCTGTTTGCTTTATTTATTTGGATCTATTACAGCTCTGACAATGTGCATGGATGCAGGTATTTAATAATCATAATAAGGTGGTACTGACTTCCAAAAAAAAAAGAAGTAAACTTTATTAAGTAAAGTTCAGGTATAGTTTCCAAGTGTAATTAATGTAGTAAGTATAGGCTACTAAAATCTAGTAATATACTTGTATGCAGTGTTGGGTGTGACGCATTACAAGTAACATGAATTGCGTAATCAAAATAATGTTGTCTTTTTTCATTTTGCCTGTGTTAATGCCAACTACATACATTTTGGCACAT
This sequence comes from Gobio gobio, assembly GCF_949357685.1. Lineage (NCBI taxonomy): Eukaryota > Metazoa > Chordata > Actinopteri > Cypriniformes > Gobionidae > Gobio > Gobio gobio. The sequence goes on along the minus strand of NC_137117.1, from coordinate 35,867,117 downwards.
GTGTTTTTTATTTCACCCTCATTTCCTTTAATAAATAAATGTTATACTTGTAACATAATAGTTCCTCTCAGGACCTTACGGACAAAAAAGTCAGTGCAATTTTTAATCCCAGGGCCACTTAAAGGTGCACTATGTAACATTTTTGCAGTAAAATATCCCAAAAACACTAGGCCAGTGTTATATATTTTGTTCGGCTGAGTCCTTATAATATCCAAAATGTTTCCAACTATTTGTAAATCGTGAGAAATTGCTATTTTAACCAAGGAACCGGGACGCGTGAGGGAGTCGCCTGTCGATTGTGTCATATCTGTGTTCCCCCTCGGGTTCCGGTTTTATTTTGCAGAAAAGCTTTACTCTCACTGCAGTGTGAACAAGTGTCATAGCAGCCGCCGAGAGAACGCACAGAGTAACGTCATAACAGCATTTTCAACACACTCAGATGTATCTAATATGATAAACAGAGCTGCGTTACCTCATACTTATGACCGGGAAAGCGGAAGTGGCGCCGGCGACTGTGTCATAATAAAAGTCCCACCGGCCACTCTGCCATAATAAAGGTCCCGTTTTGTTTTCCTCTTGCTGTCCCCATGTTGTGCAGAGGTGTTGTGTGCGCTGTGTGAACATGATGGCTATTGTAGTTCTAGACTAAGGGCCAGATTTACTAAACAGGGCAAATAAGCGTGAGAGCGCAATCCCATAAAAGTGCAGATGAGAGTGGAAAGTTCTGCATGTGATCTACTGACGACACGCAAATAAAAGAACACAGATGCAGCCGGATCATTTCCAAAATGACCAACACAATCTACCAAGAGCAGCGCAAATTAGCATCCAGTTTAAAACATGCTTTTTTTGGGCAGTAAATAATGGCGCAAACACCTGTAAATTGACGAGCCCAAGCCTTAGTAAATCACCATGCGTGATTCATTTAAATATTCTCCACCCATAAATTTTGCGTCTGAAAGGGAAACTCCTACAAATGCATATGCAATAAGGTCAGCCGCAAAAATAACCCTCTCCACGCCTTTTCAGCTCTAATTTTTTTTATGTCTTTTGCAAATCCTGATCGGTTTTTTTTAACACCAAAAGAGGGTTTGCGCAGACACAAGCTGTTAGTAAATCTGGCCCTATATGTGAGCAGACATACTCAGTTCACTTGCACAAAAACAGATTCAGTATTCCCTAAAATGAATAAAAATAGCACGAAAAAGCTACCTCAGAATATTACACAAATCTCCAATAGTTCAATGTTAAATTACACAAATATTCTTTATGTATTTAATCTCACTTTATTAACCCAATGCTTTTGCTGATGACCTTCAATGATCCAATTCAACCATAATAATAAGCAAAAATCATCTTCGGTGTCCAATTCTTCTGCACGAATGGCAGCACAGCTGAAAGGTTTGTTTGAGCGGCGCCCTGTACTGTACAGATGTGAATTTATAGTTCCTTCATCCTGAGGCTTATTCATCTCACTTTTGGTGTGAAAGGACCTTTACATTTGTCAAAAATATAAGCAAGTCCAGCCCAGGTGAGAAAAAGCAATGCAAAAGTTACCTCATGGCTTTCAATCAGTTACTTTTTTAAAGAGTAACACAATATTGTAATGCATTACTTTTAAAAGTAACGTTGGTCTCACTTTATATTAGGTGGCCTTAACTACTATATACTAGCATTTAAATTAATAATTTGATACAATGCACTTATTGTGTACAGACATATTTTTACATTGTACTTATATTTAAAAAAAATACCTGCATGTATTTACATCTGTAATGACACTGTTGACACTTCCCTTACACCTAACCGTATACCCTTAAACTTAGCCATCCCACCACATAACTTTACCCGTATCCCACTTCAATATCAGCAAAGGTGTTTTGCAATACAATATGAACACATTTTTGATGTAAGTACATACTAGTTAAGGCCACCTATATAAAGTGGAACCATAACTATTCCCCAACACTGCTTGAGTGTGTGTACTATTTCAATACTTCTTGGAATAATGGCCCACTTCTTAGTTTATACAATAATACTTTTAACGTTTACTTTAAGTGTATAGTAAACGTTAAGCACACACAACTAGTTGTAATTTAAGTGTTTCTTTAATATTGCAAATATACTACAAATTAACTTTAGGTATACTGTTACTAGTAAGTACATTCTTCTAGCCCACTATTGACTTTATGAAAGTACACATTGAAGTATAGCTACTCTCACTACTAATTTAATATAGTTTGTAAGCTGAAAGTGTACATGTATAAGTATACAGGTTAACTAAGAGTATAGGTGCCATAGTAAAGAAAAGCTAGATAAACATGTGCTATTTACTCCCAAGAAGTATTTAAATAGTATAATACACAGATATTTGTATACTTACTACATATAGTATACTTGAAAATTATACTTGAGTTTTACTTAATAAAATGAACATTAAGTTTGTTTATTTTTGTAAGGGAGAGTGATGAGAAACGGCTGATGGAACTTTATCTAAATGCAAACCTGACAGTACACAATAACTGTAATTTCTTCAGAAGTGCATAAGAACACCAAAAACAGGAAATACATTTCAGTGAAGTAGTGGAACCTATTCAAATGACTGTAATGATCATGCACGCAGGCAGAGGGCAGCACTGCACCTAAAAAGGCACTTGACTACATTTTCCGCATTTTACAGTGTGTAATTATTAGTAATGGTAACAGGCAAACAACAAACACAATCATAAACAAAGTGCTGTGAGCTTTGGTTCAAGGTTACAGGTTAAAAACTGTGGACAGTGGAAATTAACAAAGCATATTGTGTGTGATGTGTTTTCTGTTTGATCCATATATAGATACTCTCAATTACAAACAAAAGGCATGAATAAATATAAAACACATTCAATAATGGTGCCATCATGTATCCATTCTTCAGCCCGTCAGTTCATAAAAGTAAAAAGAACCAATGGATTGATATGAATCGAGTTAAAGGAGTGACATCATTCCTCAGTGGGAACATTCTAGAATGTTCTGGCAGAGCTTCTGAAGATCATACTGGACCGTATGAGTATTGTCCTGCTCCAGGACAATTAGATTTGATTGATGATCAAATTCTCTTTGAAGGAATGGCAGTTTGTACAGCTCTTCCCTGCTGAAAAGGCCAGGAAAGTTGGTGGTTTGGATGATCGTTACGTGATACTGTTGTGCTAGCGTTTTCTAGTCGACCAGTTTCACCAGAAACCTAGCTGACCTAAAGCTGACCTGAGCCTTACAAACTCAATTTTGCTGGTGAAAAGTATGTTTATGTTTATGTTGAAAGGGGGTTTTTTTTGGCAGTAATGCCACAGAAGAACCATTTTCGGTTACCCAAAGAACCTTTCAGTGAACAATTCTAAAAATAACCTTTTTTTTATTAAGTCAGCAGGAAATGAAAAATCAGCCTACTGTTGATTTGAAATGTTACATTTATATTACTTTTTTATTTATGTTTGATCTCGTAATGTTTAATCAAAATGTAATAACTGGACTTTCCGGCGACTTTGTCAGACTTCACTCTGGTGTCGTATTCATGATAGGCTAGAGATGTCACGATACACACGATTTCGATACCTTGAAAAATATTGATAAAGACCATTTTCAATACCACGGGGAAAACTGCCCTATATATATTTTTTATTATTATCTCGTAATTCTTTGATAATTTTGGTGCAATAAGCGCAGAGAGGCTTTAGTTGAAACTAAAGACAAGTAAACAGTCGGCAATAAAATAAGTAAACAAATGACAAACGACAGCACAAATAAATACAACAGAATAAAGAGAGAAATGAAATAAACAGCATTACGTTTTTTTCAGGTGGGTTTAACAGTAGTATTCAGGTAAGAAATACTACAGAAATTAATTAAAGCAATCAAATGTAAAGATAACACTGGATAGTCTTCATTGTAATGCTTACAATTAAAGTTACAAAAGTTTTTTGATTTTCTCTGTGTTTTGTTCTTTGATTAACATGATATATTGGGCTGCTGTCACTTTAAGAGCTTATGAATGGATCCAATATAAGGTTACGTAGCATGACGTTTTCTTTCTCAACTATTTACGCTTTAAAACTGACTCACCTGAACACTCGCCAAGACCAAATGACCTATCGGTAAGCCCCGCCCCTCAAACGCAGATGAGCCAATGGCAGTTGAGTATCAGTTGTGCTGGGACCGGAACTCGGACATCTATAGGTTTCAGCGCCATAGAGAAACATATGAAAATCCGAAGCTCTCATCGGTTTGATGGTGTTTATGCTACAAAAATGCTCAAATGTCTTGCCTGAGGTACTGTAACACTCATTCCAGGGATCCTGAGAGGATTTTCTGTTTGTCATACTCTCATTAAGTTATGATTGAAGTCCCTGCTAACATACAAACTGAAATAACTAACTGTTCTCACGTCATGTAACAATAGGTCAAAAACACGAAGGTCTACATTTCAGTGCCTCTCCATATTAAACTGGTTAAATGTAAATGAATTTAATTTTAGATATGTTTAAAGTGTACATTATCTGTCTTACTAAGGAGGACTCCTATTTTGATGGGTATTATAGTGTACGGGTAGTGACAGGGAGAGCTCGCACGCAGTTTATCTGAGTTGTTTTGCAGATACAAAGTTTACCAGTTATTAACTGCACCCCCGAAAAGTCATACACTCTGTGTATATGTTTGTTTACTGTGAGTTGTATGAGTGTTTTTGTGTAATTTGCTGTGTATGTTAATGGTAATGCAACGGAGAGAGAGAGTTTGTGAATGAGACGTTAGTGCGCACTTCTTATGCTTTGTTTGTTCAGCTCTTACGATGATTTATTTGGAGTAAAAAATGACATAATAAACTTCATAAACCATCTGTAAAGTTTGGCCATCATTCGGACGGGGTATACGCTACATTATGTGTCCAAAAACATCTTGGGATAAGGTTTTCACACTGACAGCTGTCATTGTAAGATATAGCAACTCCGTTTGTTTGTCCGAGTTAGCAACAGTAACTAAGGGGGGCGGGGCTTACCGATAGGTCAATTCAGATATTTTAATATCTCAAGTATCGAATTATCAATATCTCTGACAACTCTAACTTCTACAATCATTTAGTCTGTTTAAATCCCGCCCCTACAAACTCACGTTCACCTGCCTTCACTTTTGAGTGCACCTCCCACATCTCAAAATCCAATCAACAACCAATAAATACACACAACCAATCCTACACTTCCTCTTTTTTTGATAACCCGTTACACTAGGATGTGTCACAATACAGAAGAAAACATCTGCTGCTTTAATTTCAGCATGGCTTTTTCCACTATCAAGAACTTTTGAGCACTGGAAAGGTTGCATGGCTGTTAAAGGTTCTTCCTGGAGCCATAGATGTCAATAAAGAACCTTTTATTTTAATGCCTTTAAACCAGCCTGGACCAGTGTGGACATTCATTGTTTTTTTCAAGATGGATTTTAGCACTTCATACACTGATCTTGAAACAGTTTAGAAAGGTCATTGAGAAAACATTCAATTCATTGGATGTTTTTGAGGGATTTCTTAGGCTACAGTGTTATTCTAGTATCCTACTGCAAACACCAGGTCAACCCAGCTTTAGGTGGTGAAACCAGTTAACTAGTTGTGTTTTGGAACTTTAACCAACCAGGTCCTCGCCAGTAAAAATAGATTATTAGCTCTAACCAGGTCAATTAAGGCCTCGAAATACTTCAACTGGTGTGACGTAATTGGGAGTTTGAAAGAGCTTGCCAAAGGGAACTTTCCGGAAAATTTCAGTAGTCCAGCTGGTCAATCACCTCAACCAGCTTAGGCCAGCATACATGTAACTCCAGCTACCATCTTAAGAAAGCTTTAGCTGTATTTTGTAAGAGGGTGGTTGCTTTCTTTCTTCTCCGGAACACAAAAGAAGATATTTTGAAGTATTTTGGTAACCAAACAGCTTTGGCGACCACTGAATTTCATTGTATTAACAAAAACAACACTTGAGACATTTCTCAAAACATCATCTTTTATGTTCCACAGAAGATAGGAAGCCATACAGGTTTGGAACGACATGAGGGAGAGTAAAGGATGACAGAATTTTCATTGTTGGGTGAACTATCCCTTTAACCTTGGAGCTGCTGCACCAAGAGCAAGAGATGACAGACCATTAGCCAGCAAGGCAGTGGTCAGGTTGAAGTCAATGTGACGTTCTCAGATTTGGTCTCTTTGTTCAGCGTTTCTCCTCCCTCTTCAACCGGTCGTCCTCACTTGGAAAGTTTACTGATGACTCTGATCAAGGCTCCATTCTCATCTTTCAGCCGCTGGTTATCGGACTTGAGTTCTGTCAAAACCTGAGATTGACGAGAAACGAGAATGAGAGAGAAGAACGCTTTTGATTATTAACTTCAAAAACATTTAGTGGTCATGTGACGTCAAAATTGCAGTGCCCATGAGATGGGGATACACTTTATTATGAATAAAACAGTTCTTGTAGACCACTCATAACTCATAATCTCATGTGACTGGATTTCGTTTTAATCGTCTAAAACATGATTCATTTCTTTAGATGTGAAATATTTTATGTTGGAAAAATATGTAATAAGACATGCACCGAATGCTAGATCATAACAAAATATGATTTTCAAATTGACCTTTATAAAGGAATGGCAGATAGCACGGTCATGTGAATGTGTGCTCATGCATAAAGAAGGACGACCCCTTCCTCCTACTGCAGTGCGTAAAATAGTGCCAGAACTACAAAAGCTTTAACGGGAGAGCAAACCCGGCCACTCATGACTTCATATAACATCTTTCCATCTATCGGAGAGAAAAACAAAGGGGTTTTTTTGTAACTCCCTTTTAGAAATAGCCAGCACACACACAGAGGCTCACAGCACTGTGGACAGTACTGGCATTCAGCATGATTAAGATGCAATTTGATGTCCTGCTACGTTTTTAAAGTCACCATGAAATCAAAATGTACAATTCTTTTTTTAACGGAATCTTGCTGTATTTATTATTAACGATTTTTTGGTGTACATTTTTTTTTAAACTTCATGTCCTCAGTCTTTAATCAAAATAACTTCCCCTCCCTCTCATAATGACGTCTCTTCTCTGATGACATGTTTAGTGGCGCAAGGCCGGGACAACCTGTCAGTCACATGAGATCAACCAATAGTAAACCACAGACAAAATCAAGTCATGCCCTACATTTTTTCTTGTTCATGCCGGCTTCAAGCAATAAAGGCACTGCATGTTCTTTAGAAAGAAAACTTTTAGATATGTACGATTTTAGATTATTATCTAAAATTTACATAATAGGTCTGTTCGACTGTCTGACATGAAGCAGTGCATGTGAGTTAAAAATGTTGTCCGACTTGAGGTGGCGCCAACGACATATCACTGTAATGTATGCCATCAAAGTCCCGAGTGCAGTGGCTCATTCATTGCGGTTTCTCCAGTGAGGCTACACAAACTCTCTCGCTCTTTTTGACCGGATTCACCGATGACATGATAACGTGTGTTTTGTGTTTATTCCGACACCTTCAGTTCCGCTAATGCTCACAAATCCATCGTTTTATAACAGTAAAAGCTTTTTTTCACGTAATCTTAACTCTATCCAAGCCAGCTTTAAAAAAAAAAAAAAGTTGCCAGCCACCGCCAGTGCTTTTGACCATTTTGACAAAAATGTCATGGCCCCCAGAATATTTTGTTAAATGAATATCTGAGCATACAATACCTTCTGCTTTTAAACAAACAAACTAAAATGTTTTTGCTCTAGCTTCATGCATTCTTTTTGTATCAACACTTGGATGTGGGTAAGTTTCATTAAAAAAAAAGCAACATTTTGAGCAAAAAGTTGAGATAATCATATTTTTGTCAAAGACTACATCTGGATCATATTCAGAACGATGATCAAAACACAGATGGAGTAGATCGAATCCATCAACACCCCCAAAGCTTCAGTCCCATAGCTTGTCCTGGGTCGACATTTCATTCATTAGGCAGTTTTGATTAATAATATGCTGTTTAAAGTTGGTGATTGCGTTCTTTTACATATGCATGTGATTACATATGATATTGCTTGTTTCTGCATCTTCTTCACCTGTGTTTTGATCAGGAGATTCTGTACTCTTTCAGAAGATGTGTCATAGTGCCCCCGTATAACAGTAAAAACACGGAAAGCCGGAAAATTCTGCCAATGGCGGGGAAAGAGTTGATGTTATATAGTGTTATGTTTATCAAAATAAGACTGATGAAATATATAGACCCCACTTTATTGGTATTTAAATAATAAAGGCATATGTTGAACTTTATTCTTTTACATACAGGTTTTGAATTACATAAAGTATTGAATGAAAAGTGTTTGTTTCTTCAAACCATCTGAAATGCCTGAGCGTTTGTGCATTTGATAAATATTGTAGATAATCCATCTGTGATAAAGTATGCAAACACTGCATGAGCATCACTACAGAAAGCAGAAAGTGTCCAACTTTACATTTCCATTCTCAACTCCTTCCTGACTGAACATTTCATAAAATTGTGGCTCCCAGGAAATGACATAATTCATTAAGCTCAATTATTCAAACCTGTTACTGTGATTTTGAGAGAAAGATAATTATACGTTTTGGGGGGATATTTCAGTAATTTTACTTCAATTTTGATGAACTTTTTATTGCTATCTGTGTGTAATATAGGTATCCAATATTCTGTAACCAATGAGTTTGTGTTCTCAGGGACTGTAAATGTGATTTGGACATTGCTGGAGTGTAGAGGCGTTTGGTCATGTGTTTGGAAGATCTATAAATATCTTCAAAGCCACCGCCTGCAGAAGGAATGTGAGGGGCTACCCTTCCCCAGACCCAACAGAGAAACAGCGAGAAAGAACGCATGGACGATAAAGCTTAACCAATGCAAAACAAACAAATGAAACAGCGAGACCTGCCTGAGAGGTGTGCAGCAGAGGGGCAGAGGAAGAGGACTACAGGGTGCAGCGGAGAACAGGAAGGAGGAAGGGACAGAGAGACCGTGAAAGAGCGAGAAGAGGACTAGAGATCCTCCGTCTCGGGGAGAGAGGCCGTCTGAGTGAGGCGGGCGAGGGTGCGCAGCATGGCTTTGTTCTCCACTAGGAGGTGTGCGTTCCCCCTGCGGAGAGTCTGCAGCCGAGTCAGAGCAGGAAGGGTCTGGAGATATAGAGAAGCCCAGACATGATGAGAGCGAGAGCGAGTGTGAGAGCACATCAAAGAGGGTTGGGGAACAAAAATAGACAGCATTAGTGTGCTTGAGTTAGTTAAAGCAAAGTCAACAGGAAATCAAATGTAACCCTGTCAATCTGTTCTGATTCATCAGTGCACATGCAAAAAAACTTGCATTTTTAATAGTTTATCCAAATGTACATTAACTTTTCAGCAGACTTCAATCCAGTGGCATAATGCAGATCTTGAGTGCAAGTAGTGATGTCAAGCATTAGCATTCTTCTCAGGTGTAATTAATTAAGCACACTGGGTAAATAATGGATGATTCAATGCAACTAACCCTAAACCAAACACCAATTGCCCAAACCCAAATTCAGGAGTTGAACTGGAGTTTAGAAAACATTATTTAGGTCAATTCTGAATGGCACAAAATCCTGGTAAAAACTGATTCATACAGACACATTTAACCATATAATTGGCTAAAATTGTTGTGAGGGGCCACAATGCTTTTTGCGAGCCAATAATTTCCCAATGGATAAAATCATGCCCCGCCCTATACTGTATTTTTCACAAATCTTGTTTCACTGTTAAATATGTCACATTATGAAAGTAAAATGAGTGTTTCATGTTGACTTTAGAACGGGAACATAAGCATGCAAAGACGATCATCTGAGAACATAAATCTGAATTGGATAAACTCACTGACACAAAGCACATGTAACTGGACAGCAAAACAGGTCTGCACACATTTTCATGACCACTTACATGAAATCAACTCAAGCTTTTCACTAATGGAAGTTCTGCCAGCTTTTAAACAGTAGTAATCGCCACTATTTTCTTATATAAAAGCCTCACACCGTGCAGTGTGGAGATTAATGAGCGACGTGAGGCATCTGTGGTCAACCTCAGAAACTTCCTGAACCAGCATGTGGAGAAACCCTGAGGTTTGACACCGTTTCCCAACATGGTTTCACGGCTTACGGTGCTGGGACCGGGCCGTTGAGTTTCTCCAAAGCATGAAAACCAACAGAGAACAGCAAGGCATCCAGCATCTGTTCATAGCGCTTTCATGATTCATGGCTTTGTCTCTACAAAAAGCATCTGTAGGCTAGTCAGATATTTGAACGGGTTCACTTTCTAAAATGATGAATTGCTTTGACAAACAGAGATAGGCGTGTCATATCAGGCATCTTAGCCATGACTCAATTTGTCTCAACATGCTTTCTAGATGTGTTGGGGACAAATGGCAGAGCCATTCCTTTACTCAGTAGCTCCATTATAATAAGGGTTCGCCCTTTATAAAGGATGCAAAATGGGGGCATTTGCACTGATGCAATAGAAGAACCATTCTTGTTTCCCCAAAGAGCCTTTTTCTTAGTGTGAACAACAATTTTCCACTATAAATAATCTTTTGTGTAGTGGAAAGGTTCCATGGATGTTAATGGTTCTCATGGAACCAATAGTGCCAACGAAGAACCTTTATTTTAGCTTAAATGTGTGATGTGAATAAATAGTGCTCATAAACAGCTGCTAAGATAGTATTCTCAATTGAAACGGAGTAGAGGTTTGGATTCTGAAACAGTATTCAATACGTCACGAGTTAAACAATCTGATGTTAACATGTTGCTAAGCTAACTCTGATAAGCATGAAATGCGACATATATTGTGTGAAAATGTCAATTTTAATGAAGTGGAACGATTATACTAAGTATCATTTGTCATATGTACTTTCGGGTGCATTCACAACATGTCAGAATCATTGTAAATACGAGAGAAAAAAGCGTTCACGTCTGTGTAGAAGTCGACATGTGAACTGAATTTTCTTAGAGCCTGACTGCCATAATGCCATGTGGAGAAAAACACAAAATGGCAGTGGCTTCTGCAGTAAAATGTATTAAAAGCTATTTTAATTTCTCCAAGTTTAATAACTCCAAGAATAATCTGCATAAAAATGCAAGAATAATCTGAAAATAAACTCAACATCAATGCAATTTAATATCACAGAGTAACTGTAAGTTTATTCATAAGGCATTAGCTTAACTTCTGTTACTTCTTGCATTGTGGTTTTGTTTATTGACTACCCAAATTACACCGATTTGTTTTGGTGTTACTAGTGTTGCCGTAGAAACACACAATTCTGAGGATATAAGCAACTCTGAGTTGAATGTTCGTGATTGTCATCTAACTAGGGTAATTACTATATGGCGTAAACGCAGCATTTATAAATCAACATTTTGCTTGAGTGGGTCTGGATCTTGCCGCTTTATCATTTGGCCACAATGAGTAGCAGTTTCTCACACAGTGTTTACTGTAAATAATATCCATCCACAATCTGACTCATGATGCAGTCTGGAATCATAAATCACACTGTGTCCGTCATTTGGCCAGAGGAGAACTGCTCCCCTAACTGAGCCTGGTTTCTCCCAAGGGTTTTTTCTCCATTTCTGTCAGCTGATGAAGTTTGGGTTCCTTGCTACTCTCGCCTTAGCTTGCTCAGTTGGGGACACTTAATACCAAAGACCAAAGAAAGAGCACTCATATTCCTATGAATGGGAGAAAGTTCAACGTGCAATATGGTGGAATAAGTCCCGCCTTCTAAATAAAAAGAGCCAATCGCTGATTGATAAAGTCATTGTGTTACTGCAGCTGTCGTTAGAAGCTCTGGGCTGCTTTTCCAAAAAGCATTGCGAGCTAAGCTGATCATAGAGACCATTAGGGACAATAGTTCAACGATATACTTAGGTTTACAATGATTTTGGGAAACAGCCCTGGTTGCTATAGAAACAGAGACATGCACTTATGACTGCACATGCACATTGGCTAAGCCAGCCTGAAAAATTATTTTTTTTGTCATGATTTGAGCATTTAGGAACTAAATTTATGAGACAGTTGTTTCATTGGTGATTCCAATAATGAAATTAAATGGTAAGCTTGGTGAACAGCTTGGAGAAATTGATGTTTCCCCATTCAAAGAGATATAGAAGCTGCACTTGAATGACTTAAATAGTCACCTGAGAGGTGTCCAAAGATGGCCACCAACTGAAATGACTTGCCTTAAAGGGACTTTCTTAATATTCAGAAATATTATTGGATGGTGTCACTCGAGACTTACTTTGCTTTCTGCTTTATAGCGAATAGAAGTCGTTTCATAATTGACCGTTCGCAAAGACCCGCCCCCTTTAGTTACTGTTGCTATGTCCGACAAGCCATGGCGCTCTCACACCACACACACGTTCTCACGTAGAGAAAATACATCGCGGAGCAAAGAGGACACTGACAACACGCCGACAGACAGGACAGAACAAGTTACTTTTGATATTAAACAAAGTCTCAACTTTGAAATTGTAATTTTTTAAAGAAATTTAAACAATAAATACTGTTTTGTGGCTCTTTAATGTGTCATGATCGCTGTAGCGCCTCAGTTAAAGCTGCTTGTGAACTGATCATGTCTTCCTTCTAGTTCATTGATAAGCATGAAATAAACATGAATGAACACTAAAAGAAATGTTGTTTCAACTGCGGAAAGACGTCAGTACACACCGTTTTTCCAAGTTCATGTCCACCGACGTTGACATTGACATTGTTATTGAACTGAATTGGAACAAAATTTTAATTAATTTAACTGAATAACAACACTATCTTCTGTAGAGCTACTTATAGCTGAATTGAACTCATTTCATAATTGAAGAACGTTACCATTATTGAACTGAACTGAATTGAGCTGAGAACACCCAAAAACACCCAATGATGCAAGGGCACACTACTGATAAAGTGTCCCATGCCTAATTTGGACCCCAAATGGTACCCTGACCAAGATTTACCTCCCACACAACCACCATTTGATTGTCTACCACTCCAAGAAGGTAAATCGTGAGGAAAGTGCTCACCACCAATTGGCCCAAGAGACCGCTTCTAACATCTTGTCCTGTGTTTTTGATTCTGATTCTGTAGAGCTGCTTATAGCTCAACTGAACCAAATTCACTGATGAACTTTACACAGCTGTTGGACTGAATCAACACCAAAACTGACTTGAGCTGACACTATTGTAATTTTTAGAGCTGCTTTACAGCGGAATTAGTATCCGTCTCATATATAATGAATTTTGCATTGTTGATCATGTTATTTTGCTGTTTATTACTGTGAAGCTGCTTTGAAACTATCTGTATTGTATAAAGGCGACTTGACTCGTTGTCTTTATAGGATAGTAAGCCTGCTATCAAGGAATTACAGTAAGAGATCAAGTTATTTTGAGAGCTTTACAGTGTGAATACAAATGTGTGACTAAGAGAGACATAAAGTGATCTAAATGACCCACACCATGTTGTACTGCCGTGAGTAATGGGTGTGTGTTGGTGTGTGTGAGCAGGCAACCACGCGTGGGGCAAAACCACTCACCATCTGCCCCTCTTTCACCCAGTCCAGCTGAGGATGAACTCAGGACTGGTAGCGAAACCTCACTGAGGGCGTCTGCTGGGGCAACAGTGACATCACTGATCAAACAAATACAAGTGCTTCTCATTTCTAATGTTGATAGGCTCAATGAAGTGAGTTTGAATAGCTACATAAATACATTTAATTCCCTCCATGGCACTCTGGAACTAAAGCTGTTTGCATATTTGCAATATAAATGACACTGTCATCCGCATATCTTGGGCGAATCTAATCAATTTTGAACTAATCTGAGTCAAAACATCCCAGAAACCTTGTTTCCTCAATTGCAACATGGATCAATTATCCAACTGAGCCTGGCAGACTACAGCAGCCGCAGATATCTCATCTGCCTCACATTGATTTGGCCTTTCATATATTTGGCACTGTGTTCTTCTTGGCCCCTCAAAATGCCAGCTATGTGCAATTACTGCTGGAATGCTGAACAAAAGCCACGCCGTGTCTCTGTGCTGGATTCAGTCTGGCCCTGGCGTAGCTGGAACTAGGTCACCATGTACTGCTGCAGCTGTGAGCTGCTACAGGCCGAGCGCAATGGCCATGGCTAGTAGCGAGCAGAGCTGGCTAACATGGGTTAAAATAGGCATGCTAGTTACACTAGCTGTTAAACTTAAACAAGTGATCTAATCTTTTCATCAGTTCATTCAAACAAACTGTCCAAGTCAATTTTGAGGTTAACATGCTTGGGAAAGTCACCACAACTCAGGCTCTGAATAATACAGCAAAGCCACATTTAAAAAAAATATATTTTACCTTTAATTCTTCTTCCATGTTTGAAACCTTCTTCTCCAATGCTTCTTTTTCCTACACAAGCAGACAAAAATTCCTGTTACAATTTTCAAAATAAACTATAAATAAAATAAAGTTTGTATTTTTAAATATTTTAAACCTTTAACTTCTATGTAACACATTTATAATAACTGCATGCTTTGAATCATTAGTTAAGCATTAGTAAATAGTTAATTCATATGTTTATGAAGCATTAATAGACAATAATAAGCTGTTTATAAATACAGCTATAAATGCTTTATTCTTGCTTTATAAGCATGACTATAGTGTTTAATAATTTTAAAAAGTGTTTTCATACTTTATTAATGATCAATTTATAATTTCTGAATTAAATATTATATACAATGTAAAATACATGTATAAGTATTATCAAATTATTCATTTAAATGTTAGTACATATACACATTTATTTATATATATTTTTTAATTGATGTAACAATAATAAATTACATTTATTTTATATTAAATACATTTAATTATTACTAAAATCAAGATGTTAAAGCAGAATAAAGAATAAAGCAGTTGTGAAACATGGTTTATTGAGGTACTATGAGAACAGCACAAAGGGATATCAGTTCAAGATCTTAATCAACAGAGAACACACTGAAATCCCTCAGAAAGTGTCAGAAATTATTATATAATGATTATATATATATATACCCTTTTCTCTGATTCAAATACAGTGGACCTCTCTGATATTCTGTCCTGCTTCTGAAACACATTCACAAAAGAGAATTGCAGACAAAAACAAAACTGTAAAGGAACAAAATAAGGAGCTTTAAATACATATTCCGGGGGAAAAAACGTAATGTTTTAATAAGCAATTAATGCTGGACTAGTATCTAGATATTTCATTGCCTTTTCACAGATTGTGATTCCTTACAGATTCTGTGAGTTGGATTCAGAGGGCCAGAATGTGCTTTTGTTTTTAAAACAGGCCCCTCCGCTTGGCAGATAAATCATCAGAAAGGAGATCGCTCTCCCCATTTGATTGTTCTCTCACCTGT
This sequence comes from Gobio gobio, assembly GCF_949357685.1. Classification (NCBI taxonomy): domain Eukaryota; kingdom Metazoa; phylum Chordata; class Actinopteri; order Cypriniformes; family Gobionidae; genus Gobio; species Gobio gobio. The sequence continues at coordinate 35,851,688 of NC_137117.1, read as the reverse complement.
GCGACTCTGTCAAGCTGTGAGCGGATTTTGGTGAGCTCCTGTTTGCTGTCGTCCAATCGAGACTTCAGCTTCTCATTCTCAGCCAGTGCGTCCTCATACAGCTGATACAGAGAGACAAACAAGAAGAGACTAAATTAGCATCTCCACTGGGAGCTGCTTTCCTGTCGCTGGTCAACAGAAGACTGCCAATGCTCTGCACTGGATAAACAAAGAATGCTATTAGCTATTAAAAAGGAACTAGATTCACATTAAGGTACACCGATCAGGCATAACATTATAACATTATGGTGCCTAATATTGTGTTGTTCCCTCTTTTGCTGCCAAAACAGCCCTGAGCCATCCAGGCATGGACTCCACTAGACCCCTGAAGGTGTGCTGTGGTATCGGGCACCAAGATGTTAGCAGCAGATCCTTTAAGTCCTGTAAGTTGTGAGGTGGGGCCTCCATGGATGGGACTTGTTTGTTCAGCACATCCCACAGATGCTCGATTGGATTGAGATTGAGATTGGAACTCGTTGTTGTGCTCCTCAAACCATTCCCAAACCATTTTTGCTTAGGTAGGTGGTGTGTGTCAAAGTAACATCCACATGGATGGCAGGACCCAAGGTTTCCCAGCAGAACATTGGCCAAATCATCACTGTCTCTACCGGCTTGCCTTCTTCCCATAGTGCACCTGGTGCCATGTGTTCCCCAGGTAAGCGACGCACACACACCCGGCCATCCACGTGATGTAAAAGAAAATGTGATTCATCAGACCAGGCCACCTGCTTCCATTGCTCCATGGTCCAGTTCTGATGCTCACGTGCCACTGTTGGTGCTTTCGGCGGTGAACAGGGGTCAGCATGGGCACCCTGACTGGTCTGCGGCTATGCCGCCCCATAAGCAATAAACTGTGATGCTCTGTGTATTCTGACACCTTTCTATCAGAACCAGCATTAGCATCTTGAGCAATTTGAGCTCCAGTAGCTCGTCTGTTTGATCAGACCACACAGGCCAGCCTTCGCTCCCCACGTGCATCAATGAGCCTTGGCCGCCCATGACCCTGTCGCCGGTTCTCCACTGTTCCTTCACTGGAGCACTTTTGATAGACACTGTCCACTGCAGACCGGGAACACCCCAAAAGAGCTGTAGTTTTGGAGATGCTCTGACCCAGTCGGCTAGCCATTACAATTTGGCCCTTGTCAAACTCACTCAAATCCTTACCCTTGCCCATTTTTTCTGCTTCTAACACATCAACTCTGTGATGAAGAGATAATCAGTGTTATTCACTTCAAATGTCAGTGGTCATAATGTAATGCCTGATCTGTGTATATGTACTATTTCAATTTTACTATATTTGGATGTGAGATAAAAGTTAGACACATACTTAAAGCATTGTGTATGACATATAACTGACTTTGGGGACAGTATTTGAGGAATAATACCAAATACAATGAACGTCAATAAGTATTTTATTAATCAAAGGTATCCTGACCTTCTTATAGTCCTTGCTGGCAGAATTGTCGTCTGTTTTGCTCAAAGAGGCGAGTCTGTTCTCTCGGCGTGTGTAGGTGCTGGTCCGAGCTGACAGTCGGTCTGACGGAGACTCCACACCACTGGAGTCTGACCTGCTCATTCACATCAATCACCAAGCAATTTTTTAAGAATGTATCTAAACAGAAGCTATTTCCAGAAAAATGTTTTTAGACCAGGAACAGAGAAGCTTACCTTGACGCCCGCTCTTGCTACAAAGAAAGAAAAAAAGTTTTCATTTAACATAAGGTGATAACCTCAATACACTAACAAAAAAACAGAACATTGCTTTCTCATGTGTCAAGCAAGCATAATTGAGTTTCCATTTACCATATCTAAGTGCACTGTGTACATTCACTGATCAATGTTTATATGAATAAAACCTTAAATTAAATCTGTTATCATAAAGTCTCTTCTTAAGACTTCATTCATATGGATTTCATTTAGAAGCATAATAGTTTTGGGTGAATTGACTTTCAATGGAGGGACAGAAATCTCTCAGAATTCATTGAAAATATAGGTGATACTTTTAGTTTAGGGTCCAATTCTCACTATTAATTAACTAGTTGCTTATTAGCATGCATATTACTAAGATATTGGCTGTTTATTATTTCTTATAAAGCACATATTAATGCCGTATTCTGCATGACCATAATCTACATCCCTAACCCTTCCCAATACCAAAACTTAAAAACTACCTTACTAACTATTAATAAGCAGTAATTAGGAGTTTATTGAGGCAAAATACGTAGTTAATAGTGAGAATTGGACACTAAACTAAAGTGTGACCGAAATATCTTCATTTGTGTTTTGAAGATGAAAGAAAGTCTGTTGGGTTTGGAATGATATGAGGGTGAGCAAATGATGACAGAATTTGGTTCAACTTTATTTCTATGGTCCACTTTAGACATTCCACTAACTTTGCAACTACCAGCCAACTAACTCTCCTTAATTTGCAACTACATGTCAACTAACTGTTACTGTTAGGATATCGGGTTAGTAGAATAGCATGTACTGGCAAAGTAACTTATAGTCAGATGAATGTCTGTAGAGCAGCATCAAAAGCAGATAGCAGATATCGAGCAGACAGTCTACTCTAATGAGTGCTATAGTTGACATTATTACTATTACAAGGTTCACTGTACTCTCTTTAAGTTCACTTAACCCTTAAACGCATACCTCAGGTCTTTAGTGACCCAGGATGTCATCAGCTAAACTTGAAATGGCTCAGTTAAGTGGCCTTTTGTTTCAGAAATATATTATTTACAAAAGCTATTTGATGCGGACAAATCTAAGCTGTTTTCTGATTGGGTGATTATGCGATCAGCCTGATCAGATCGCAGTAATTGCTTAGTGTGCAAACAAAAGAGTTTTTAAGTGTGACTGAACATGATATAATTGAGCTGGAACCGCGGGTCAGGTCAGACCTCTGTCTGTCTACCATGCAAAAGCCTGGAGCAAGAGTATGATATCGTGTGTGTACATAAAAATGACATTATGTCGCACCCACTTCATCTCAGTTGAAATCACACCAACTCTAGTTAGCAATGACAGCACAACAGTTCATTTCAGGAGGATTTGTTCTCTAATAAATGTTCTATTGTAATAAATTGTTGCTAATTTTATAAAGAATGATTTCCTACATGCTCCTTGTACAAGCATATAAATCAGTTTGTGTCTATGGGAGTTAATCTTGAGGGGCAGTAAATCTTCTGATAGAAGATTTGATTGGCTTCCATTTTAGGTACATGTTGTGCATAGTCGCATTTTGTAAACATCACCGTACACCATCACCGCCTGGATGACCTCTCATAGATGGTAAATGACTCATGTGAATGTCTGACAGTCCAAGCAGAAACATCCATAACAAAGATGGGAGGCTACAAGCCACTCATAATTTAAAGTAGTTAAACTACAGTTAAGCTACTCGACGGGTGCAGTGGAAATGGGTCTGGTAATATGTTCTTCGTTGCTTCAGATTTAAGGCTAGAGAAGAGAAAGGCAGAGAAAGGGAGAAAGCTAGAGAAGGAGAGGCAGAGAAAGAATCCCCTCTGTTCCTCTGCTAAAGACAGCACATCCTGTTTGGACACTGGGCAGCACACTTGATTATGCATCAGAGAGGAATAACAGTCCACTGTCTCCACTGACTGAGGGGGACCTCTGAACAACACCAAAAAAGGACATGCAGAATCAGTCACTACAGCCGGACACAGTTTGGCAGAGAAAAAGAAGAGCTTTTCATTCACTCACAAAACTAATTACAGTAAATGAGATCTTTTAAATTAGATGGTTCTGTGACTACAGGAACTTTTAGATACTTTTTCACTCTCATTAGTTTAATTTGTCCACTAACAATGTCCAACAGCATACAGTATATATATATATATATATATACATATACATACAGTATGCGTAGAGTACATCAGAGATTTGTCATTTGTGTCTTTTCTTTTCTGACAGTCATGATAATTTGTGGTTAATTGCATCACTTGTAGTGTACTTCAAATCGTAAAAGTGTCGATTTAAAAAATGTACTTGAAGATAATATATTAATAAAATTCAATTCCACATGAACTTAAAGAAAGTGCCCTTTCATGACTGTTTCTTAACAAACTTGAGTGCACTTTTAAAATGATGTTAACTCTTGACGTAATGTCAAATTAAGAGTACTTTTTAAATCGCTGTTTTAAGAAACGTTTGTTATACTTTAAAGAAGTACACATGTTTTGATGTGTTGACTAAAAGCATGTGTAAAGTACTTGATTATGATTTTAACTGTAAATTTACTCAATTTAAATGTACTAAATTGCAACTTCAGCATTACAAATGTGTAATTACAAATACACTATGTTGCCAAAAGTGTTGGGACGCCTGCCTTTACATGCACATGAACTTTAATGACATCCCATTCTTAATCTGTAGGGTTTAATATGGAGTTGGCCCAGCCTTTGCAGCTATAACAGCTTCAGCTCTTCTGGGAAGGCTTTCCACAAGGTTTAGGAGTGTGTTTATGGGAATTTTTGACCATTCTTCTAGAAGCGCATTTGTGAGGTCAGGCACTGATGTTGGACGAGAAGGCCTGGCTCTCAGTCTCCGCTCTAATTCATCCCAAAGGTGCTTTATTGGGTTGAGGTCAGGACTCTGTGCAGGCCAGTCAAGTTCCTCCACACCAAACTCGCTCATCCATTTCTTTATGGACCATGCTTTGTACACTGGTGGGAGCATGAAATTGTCCAAAATGTCTTGGTATGCTGAAGTATTAAGATATCCTTTCACTGGAACTAAGAGGCCAAGCCCAATTCCTGAAAAACAACCCCCACACCATAATCCCCCTCCACCAAACTTTACACTCGGCACAATGCAGTCAGGCAAGTACCGTTCTCCTGGCAACTGCCTAACCCAGTGAAGCGTGATTGGTCACTCCAGAGAACACGTCTCCTCTCCTCTAGAGTCCAGTGGCGGCGTGCTTTACCCCACTGCATCCCACGCTTTGCATTGCTCTTGGTGATGTTAGGCTTGGATGAGCTGCTCGGCCATGGAAACCCATTCCATGAAGCTCTACACACTGTTCTTGAGCTAATCTGAAGGCCACACGAAGTTTGGAGGTCTGTAGCTATTGACTCTGCAGAAAGTTATCAACTTCTGCGCACTGTGCACAATGGCGTCCATGTTATAATACCACTAATAGTTGACCGTGGAATATTTAGTAGTGAGGATATTTCACGAATGGACTTGCACAGGTGGCAACCTATCACTGAACAACACTTGAGTTCACTGAGCTCCTGAGACCCATTCTTTCACAAATGTTTGTAGAAGCATCTACATGCCTAGTGCTTGATTTTATACACCTGTGGCCATGGAAGTGATTGGAACACCTGAATTGATTTGAATGATTTGGAGGGGTGTCCCAATACTTTTGGCAATATAGTGTATATGTGACCCGTGCTGGCAAAAGGAGTCGGAATGACCAAAATATAATTTAGAGCTACTGGCAAAACAAGAGAAAAATGTAAATTTTGGTCGATTTTGAGGTTGTCACAAACATGAGTTCATTGAGCCCTCGTCTAGCGATCCCAATGCTCCAAATAGCAATTAAACATCTAAAAGTATGTTTATTTGTACGTTTTCGGTACCTTTCCTTAGTCCATGAAAATGATCTCACTCGCGCTGACTGACAGATCCGACGCAGATGTTGCTCGTACGGAAAATGAGGGAATGACTGAGGGCCAGACATTTTTGATATAAACCCATTTTCACACAATGCATTTTGAAATGGCTTATAATTATTTTACGAATTGTTTAGATTAACATTTTATGACAATACATTCTTTAGGTAACACTTTATTTCAATGGTCCACTTTAGACACTGTACTAACTATGAGTAACTTTGCAAATACATAGCCAACTACCGGTAATTGGAGTATTAGTAGATGGTCTGCTTAATATTTGCTAACACTTTATTTTGATGCTCCCCCAACAGACATTCTATAAGTTACTTTGCAACTACATGTCAACTTATACTACTAACCCAAAACCTAACAGTCTACAGTCTACTATAAACCTAACCTAACAGTCTACGGTCTACTAATACTCTGAGTTATTTGACATGCAGTTGACAAGTTATTTACAGTTAATAGAATGTCTAAAGTAGACAATCAAAATAAAGTGTAACCGTTCTTTATGATGGATATGAAAATTTCAATTCTAAGTGTATAAAAACAAAATCTAAACAGATAGAGTAGATAAATGATTAAGGAATGGTGAAAGTTAGCAAAACATACAGAGAAAAAATACATTTTTAGGTTTTTTAGGTTGATTTTAAAATATGTGAATCAATCTAAAAGAGCCCATATATTTTAAAAAATACGTATAAAAATGATGTACAAGCATATGTTACTTGCTGATCGTAACTGCATATGCTATTTTCTGGCATGATTCTGTGGTGCTTTTTACAGGGAAATAAACAGATGGATGAGAGCAAGGCCCTGAGCCACTGGAGAGACGGGTCCATCTGAATGTTTACGCAGTATTTCAGAGACGGCTCTCCTTATGTGGCTATAGCACGTCGGCCTGCTCTCCGACCATGTCACGGTTTAACACTGGAGGAAAAACAGAGCTTGACCTTCGGCACTGGCTTACAATAACTGTTGTATATGTGACTGGTTTTGTTTTACTGGCAATCATTATGAATTCTCAAAGTGAGGCAATATGTCTTATTCAAGTGTTTACACAGCCACAACAACAAAAAACGTTCACAATGTGTGCAGGTGGTCTTGTTTAGTTCTGTGTGGTCACGTCATGTGGGGAACCTGAAGTCTGCATTTAGTGGATATGTGTTCTGGTGGTCTTGTTCTCATCTCTGGTCATTCTGGGATCTGAGGTCATCGTTATGCACAACAAAGTAGGACAGTTTTTTTGGCATCCTTTATTGGTCCAGGAACAACATTCCTATAAAACAACTCTCAGTCTACAATCAGAGAGAAGTAAAAGGTTAATAAGAGTGTTGTTCAACCCCATGACCCTATCCTTATCCTCCAAATCCTATCGGTTAATAGGAGTGTTGTTCCAAGAACATGTCCTACTTAGGTAAATCACGTTAAACTGGAGGTTTAAAGTCCTCGGGGGGCATCATTACCCATGGGCACCTGCTGGCCCTGAGCTCACTCACTGTGTCTACAGAGAGAAAGAGAGTGCACACTTTCACCACAGTAAACCATGTAAGGCAGCGCTGATGCTGCTGCGCACATTCCATCCTGCTAGTAAAAATAACACTCAATCAGATTAATGGGAACGGCCTCTTCAACACAAATACAAGCACTCTGAAGAGAACAGGCACTAGCCCACCGTTTCATTGCGATCAAACTCACACGTGTCAATATACAATATATTTATCTTGTGTATTTCAAGTCTATTTAAACATGTCTGTTTATATATATAGAATATAACATAAGAATATAAAGTGACAAATATCATGTTCTCTCTATGGGAAAATACTTTCTATTGCACAGTTCCCAGCTCAGTTAAACGCTGAGTATTTTGTAATGAAATTTTAGGTCACTGAAATGCTGTTGGAATGATCCTTGTGTACAGAGAATTCTATCTATTATGGATGATTTACAATATTAACTTTATATACAATCTGTGTTTCACATCTCTTGCATTTTGTCCTCGTTTTGTGTGATATATAGCTAGACACTGTACCATGTTTATTATAATTTTGTGTTGTATTATTTGTTTCCCTACTACCACTATAACTGGTTCAACTCTTTTTTTTATTTATTATTATTATTTATTTATTTTTTGCCAGCACACAAATGTGTTGCCATTAGATGATTATTTTCTGTGATGTCCTCAAGTTTTTTTTTACTTAAATTTTTTATGATCTTATTATGAGTATTAGATATTTTATACATTTTTGTTCATGAGAAACCTTCTGTATTATTTTTATTAAAATAACAATTATTATTATATATTATATTTTGCTATATTTTTACTATTATATTTTATTTAGTACTGTCAAAATTAGCATGTTAATGCATGCAAAAAAAATTCAGTTTAACGCGTTAAAAATAATTAACGCAATTAACACAGCATCAATTTTTTCTGTCATCCTTGGGCTAGCGTTATATTATATGATCACGCTCTTATTCATGCAAATGATTTTAAACCATTCAAGCGCGACAAGAAAAAAAGAGAATGTGCAAGCCAGTATCGTGCGCAAAGACAGCAATAACTGACAGAATTATGCCAAAATGCCCGTTTTGTCGAGTATTCTCATAAGAGCAGTCTTAGTTAAATAAAGTCTTAAACGAACTTAAGGAGTTTGAGAAAATTAGATACACGTCACAGCATTTGAGATTTGCGTAATGTGCGACAGCGGCAGATCTTAAAGTGACAGCAGCCTCATAAACCAGTTGCTGTGATGTCTGTCATTACTGTTAACCATTTATGCAGTGTAGACTGTTTGATAACTTTATTACATTTCTGTATATTTCCTACCTGTTAGACAGGTAATGCCACAGGTAAATAGGACATTTATTATAATGAGTTCATGTGAAGATTGTTTTAAGTTCACTTAAATTAAAAAAATATTTTTTTTTTTAAAGCCTAATAAATGTTGAAACTGATATAGCTTTCAATTATCTATCATTAATTTAATATGTCTATCATTAATTTAATTAATTAATTAATTTAAAATAATCAATATAAAATATAAAAAATCACAATTAATTACAGAAAAAAAATTGCGATTAATTCGCTTTTTAATTGCTTCTAAAAGCTTCTAATTGTATTATATTTTTCTATATTTTCACTATTATATTTTTCATATTATTGGGTATCATGATGAATATCCTTATTATATACTATATTATATATATGTTTTAGTTTTGTTCATGTGATTCAGCATTATTTTATTATTATGACTACGCATTTTTTTGCATAATTTTTAGCATAATTTTTTTGCTAATCATTTTAGCATTATTTTTGGTAGAGGGTCTCATGGAGGGTATTTTTAAAGTGCCCCTATTATGCTATTTTAAAGTTTCCAAATGTAGTTTTGGAGGTCTCCAACAACATGAACAGCATCAAAGGTCAATTTGGTCAAATTGCTCTGCTCTGATTGGTCAGACGGCCCAGTCTGTTGTGATTGGTCTACCGCGTACAACGCATATTTCGGAAACAAACGCCCATTACCATAACTGAACTCCAGCTCCGTCCGGCATCCAGAGGCTTCGATAGTACACACTGTAAAGACGCCGATTTTACACCAATCCCAGCGAGAGTCTGAATCAATGAAACATTGGAAGAACTAGTTATTTAACCCGTGTGTGTGTGTGTGTGTGTGTGTGTGTGTGTGTGTGTGTGTGTGTGTGTGTGTGTGTGTGTGTGTGTGTGTGTGTGTGTGTGTGTGTGTGTGTGTGTGTGTGTGTGTGTGTGTGTGTGTGTGTGTGTGTGTGTGTGTGTGTGTGTGTGTGTGTGTGTTTCTAATGTATTGCGGTGCACATGCGGGAACTGTATCAATAACAGCACATACAGTATTTTAGCCGAGCACTAACGTGAATGACTGATGTAACATTAAAGTTTGCAAAACAAATCTTGCTCCATCCTTTATCTTTACTCAAAACAGTAAGAATGACAGACAACCTGCATTAATAGAAACAGTTTTAGGTAATAGCGACCCACAGCTGATTTACAGCAGTATTTCAGTAAGACAGTAATAACGTGAGTTAGCCGGTTAGCCAGAGACCAACACAATATAAAACACAATAAACACATTGTAGAGCACAGCGTCTTCTCGACATGATGCTATCCAGTATCCGCTGCAGTGTTTGAGGTGGTTCAAGGTTTCCCTGGTGTCTGCGCGCATAATAAGTGGACGGGCAATATGCTAATGTTTCGTCTTGACATCACAACGAAATGGCTTAGGACTCGTTTTAAAAAACAATTTGTTTAATTGACTCTTAATTTTGAGAGACAATAACTTTATCTACGCTGCACTTTCAGATTTAAAACTTTGCAGGATGTTTTCATTAACTTAGAACTATGTTACACATTACATGAAAGGTAACTTTCAAAATCTATAATAGGGGCACTTTAATATTATTAGCTGGTGTTTCATTTAATTGCACATTATGTGAATTCATCGTGGAGTATTCTTTGGATGCGTTTAGGCAACTTCATTTTTGGTATGAAGCTGAATTGAAGGATTGAAGGTTGTCTTTTTTGGTCTGATGAAGAGTTGTGAAGGCGGGATTATAATAAAAATTCTTTCTATATTTACCTTTCTATTTTGGTTGGGCACCTACACTTAATTGCTTCTGTTTATTCTTAGCATATGAACTTTTTTATATTGGCTTCCTTTGGGGTGTTCAATCCTTAATTGAGGGGTCAAACCCCCCTGGAATTCACACCCTGACTGGCATTGCTGGCAGAGCTCATACTTTACACGATTAAAGATCTGGGAACAATTTAGTCAATTCTCTTACAATGGTTGAATGAGGATTTGGTTAAGCTGGATTAGTACACCAGAACTGTACCTTCACTGCACATCAAAGGCATGTGAAACTGTGTTCGGTCAGTGTACATGTTGCAGGGTTGCTCAATTCTCCATGCATTCAGCACATATGAGCTATATATATATATATATATATATATATATATATATATATATATATATATATATATATATATATATATATGAAGTAACAGACTGAGACCGCTTCATGCAGCTGTGGGCTTCACCCTGATCCCATAACTCCACAAACTGTAACATTTACAGGATCTGGCTCATGCTGAAGTATTTATACACAACCTCTTTAATCCTCTCTTTCCCCTCATCCCTTCATCCCCCCCTTTGAGAGCCAGCTAGTCCGTCTGCCAGCTTGCAAAATGGAAAATGTGAGCATCACCATTCTGAAAAGGAATATTACACACAACTCCAAAAAAAGGCTTTACCGCTTTGCATATCTTTCTTGCTTGCTTTCTTTTCCCCGCTCCCACCTCTCTTTGTGTGATAAGCCAGATATATTGAGAGAAAACAAATCAAGTCATTCGTTTTCAATTGTTTGATGACTTTATAAGGGCTGGTTTCTTCTGATCTGCTCTGTTGAGAAACAGTTTCTCTCAAAAAAAAAAAAATCCTCATCCTCATGTTGTTTCAAACCCATGGACTTTCATTCTTCTATGGAATACAAAATGACATTGAAAAATGGGCTGGTTGCTCTTTTCCATGCAATTACAATAAATGGAAACTTTGAAGCTTCGAAAAAGGCTTTTTTATGAACTCTTTAAGCAATTTATGAACTTTCATTAATATGGATTTCTATTTTCAGTGAACAATTGACTGTTCTTCACACAAAGCTAGGCCTATATCACTTCTGAAGACTTTATTTTCCGAGCTCCACTCCGTCTCGCACACTGTTGAGTGTGCGCAAGCCTTACAAAGTATACTTCTTTGGCCGTGAGTGCAGAAAGAAGCATTCGGCGCGTACACACTATCAGGTAGACTTTGTTTTCAAGTGCTCAAGTCACTCGCACATGCGCTGTTGTAGATCTGCGGGGACACAAAAATTGGGCTGCACATGGACGGTCTGCACGGAGGTCCACGAACCCTCCACGGAAGGCCGAGGTATACTTTGCGTTGTACACTGAAAACAAATTGCCTTAGAAAACAAAGAGCAAAGTGTCTATTTACAAGTGCAAGTAAGAACCATTTTGACGAACAATACAACACGCACTTCCCCCCTCTCTGCTGTAAACAAACACAGATACCCCTTTTCCACCAAGGCAGTGCTAAAGCTAGATCGGAGCCAGAGCCTAGTTTCAAATCGGTTCTTTGTGTTTCCACACCCAAAGCCCCAGCTCCGAGCCACCAAAACATTGCTGTGCTAGGACAGGGCTAGAAGTAAGAACCGATTATGTCAGGCGCTGGGGGCGGGGTCAACAAGACCAACACAAACTGGAGATCCGCTATTGTTGAAATAGCAGCTAATGGAGCTAACAGCTGCTGCTCGTTTGTAATCTCCGTCTATACAAATTACGGCAAACTGCATGAATGTGTTGGATTCGCTGTGTTTTCGTTGTGTTTTGATGCCGATGTAGGATCGTAAAGCCATGTGAATCAATAGTAACGCAACGTTTGCATTGTTGATGGAAGGCTTGTCCGCAGCAGTGCTGTGCAGAGACCGATCGCCGTATGACAACGAGTCCAGCTAGAGCATATGACTCCTTATGCTTTTGATTCACTCATGCGGTTTTTGATATATATATCATACGTGGCTCGGTCTGCGCTGCGCCGATGCATCTCGAACAAGCCTGGTGTGTTTATGTTTCCCGCTGCCCAGGGTTGCCAGGTTTTCACAACAAAACCCGCCCAATTGCTACTCAAAACAAGCCCAATCGCGTTTCAGGGGGGCTTCCCCGGTAAAAATCACATTTGGGGGTAAAATATTTTTTTTTTGGCATGGTTGCCTACTAAAATTTGCATTTCCGGGGCTAAATATCACATAATTGGGGTCGCTTCAACCCGCGGACATGAAAAACAGCCCGCGGCAACAGTGATGAAGTAGTCCAACTTGGCAACACTGCCGCTGTCTCGCTAGCGTTGCTGAGAAAGATGAGACGTATACAGTGACGTAAGACATGGCTCTGTTGTGGCTCTCAGCAAGTGGAAAAGCAAACAGTTCTTAGAAGCTCCTCAGTCGAACCAACTATGAACTGGGACTAGCTCTGGCTCTGAATTAGCTCTAGCACTGCCTTGGTGGAAAAGGGGTAAGAGTCAGCCCGCGCATACGTCATAAAGCAACAGGAAGCTCGCGCTCAGGACTGTTTGCTGAAGCTGTGCATTACAGGTCATAATGTTGTAAATATTGTTCAGTTTCTTACACAGACCGATCGTTTTGCGTCATACAACCTCAGTGTATCGCCAGGAGCAACGGGTATTACTTTTGTTTTGTCTGTATATGTTTGAATCTCAAATCTCAAAGTGACGGCACCCATTGACTTCCATTATATGAACCAGCAAGGACCACGGTTTCGACTTCTCTTCTTCGGCTGAAGAAAAGAAGTCACCTACATCTCAGATGACCGAGGGTGAGTAAATCAACAGTGAACTATTAATAAATGAATCAATTTCTAGTTCAAGAGCACTGAGAGATTCGCGATTGAACGGGAAACAGTCTGAGAGCGCACACTCAATATCTGAGTGAGAGGAGAGGCAGTTCATTTGTATATTTGAGTGCTCACATTCAGTTTTCTGCGATTACATGAATGTGCTCTCGCATTACAATAATGCACTTTCGACATTTGTTATTAAAATACGCCAGAGAAACCTGCGGGTATTATTAAAATTATGCGCAATACCTGCAATCCTGCGCTGACACTCAGGCTCTATAACTGAGACGAATGAGTGACAAGAGGCGGGTGTCAAAATCGCTGTCGGAGAGGAGAGAATGAGAAAGCACAGCTGGTATCGGTGTATAGATACTGCAGAAAATGAGTAGAACAGTGTCAGATATTTATATAGATATTTTTGACAACACTACCATGTAGTTTGTTTCTCCAAAATTTCAGTCCATAAATCACTCTGAGCTCCTTCACCGTTATGATAAGCTCTTCTTGCAGCAGCGACTTTATCCAGTCCGGATATAAGGGCTTTTATTGGTCCGTTTATGATCGGATATCTTTATTGGCTACCAAAATGCCAGTCAAAGTTTTGAATAGGAATTCAAATTGTAGGTGTACTCAGTGATGAATTGTGATTTTAAAAGTAATGAAGTAGATTCATCTTAATTTGTAAGTACAAGTAAAATTACACATTTAAAAATATACTCAAAAAAGGACTTAATACCTGAAAAAACGACTTAATTGCAGTAACGTGAGTAGTTACTCGACATTAGTAATTTGTTACTTCCACCTCTGGTAGAAAGACTATTAATTTGATTATACTTCATTTAAGGCAGAAACTTAAATCAAAGAACTTACATTTTTTACAAGTTTTTAAAACATTTTTTGCATAAACCACTTTTATGTTACTCATATGTTTTATGCTGTTGTTGATTTTTTTTTTTTTGGTCATATTGGAGTTTCTGGAGCTGCGCCAGTCCTCATTCACTTTCATTACACTACAAGGGGGAAAAACACTCTCTTTTGTGTAAGACATGAGGGTGAGTAATGTAAATGTGAACGATCCCTTTAAAAATGCCTGCTCTCACACACTCAGTCAGATGTGTTTGTTTGTTACGCTGTATTCTGTTGTTTGGGGTAAAAAAGTCCATCATAAACATGGATTAGAAGATCACTAAAAACAAAACACATGTGTTTATTCTTTTGCTCTCTTTAACTTTCGCTCCCAAGGAGACCTCACTCGCACAGGCCTCCCCTCGTCATGGAAACTTCAAGCCCACATGTGCAATTTAGTTGATGGGAAAAAAAGCTATGTTATGATTAGAGGAAACATAAAACGTCATGACCATTTTCTTCAGCTAATCTTGTCTTATTATGTGGCGAGCCTCTCGTTATAATCACTAAACATTCAACCTCTGTAACAGTGTGCAGAACGGTTTTGGGGAGTAACTAACTCAAAGTAGACGATACACTTTGCAGTAGTGTGGTAGTAGTTCAGCTGCTTTATATATAGTGTTGTGTTGTCCAGTAACAACAAACTATTTATTTATTTTTTAACAAGTAGCATGACCAAATGCTACATTGCTGCTTTCATTTCACATTGTTTACACACACTTAACCGAATAAATACTTTGGAAACTGCTTCTGTATCAAGAAAATCATTTCTCACATAAAAATATAGATCCTATAAGTGTTTTTAACTAGTGATTTGACTAGTTATTTAGCATAAATTAAAGGGGTGATGAATTGAGAAATCAACTTTACCTTGAGCTTTTGATATATAAAAGGTCATGGTAATATCCTGTAAGTTTCAGTTTCAGAGCTGAAAACTTCCTTGTTAGTCAAAGAAAAGCTTTTACTGACACCAGGCCCAGAAAACGCTCGATCTCAGAATATGCTGACCATTGACGTCATAGAATGCAGAAACGCCGCCTCAGCAGATAAATATGTACGCCTGCTTCAGTAGCCCCGCCCACCGACTCGTGGAGCTAAACGGATCATGCTACCGAGCAATAAACATGCCGAAGATAGCAAGATATTGTGCTGTGCCTGGTTGTGGAAGAACACAGTCGCTGCATAAGCTTCCTTCGGATTATAATATTAGGAATTTTTAATTAATATTCAGCTCACATGGGGAAGACTTTGCGTTTGTTCCCACCGACTCGTGCCACTGACATGACATAGGCCTACAGAGAGAGCTAAATCGCATCGAATTTCTAAACATACCACAAAACCTTCATTCAGATTCCAATATTATGAATGCATGGATGACCTTTATTTTTTATGAATATTCAGCTCACGTGGGGAAGACTTTGCGTTTGTTCCTTCATTTCTGATCACGGATTCGTTTGTAAACAAGACACTGGATTTGCAGATAGGATGAGATCATACATGAATGAATGAAGCAACACACTAATGTGAGTAAAACATGTTTTTTATATGTGATATTATTGCATTACAGATCGTTTGATATAGATCTATTGATTGTGTACGTGTCAAACTTAACATACCTTAGCACGCTGTCAAAAGCCGGAGAATCCTTTATTTGTGGTTCTTGATGCGCGTTGTTCACTCTCTTGACTTGATATTTGAAGGAAAAATACAATCGCGGAAGTTTTGATTATGCAGTCTGCAACGTACCTGCGCGTGCGCGTGTGTCTGTGTGTGTGCTGCACGGTTCGCCCTTATATCCACCGACCGGGCGGGCCAAGTGATAAAAAAATAACATTCCAATCAATCACGGATGGATGAGAGATAAATCATTGTGTTTGTTTGATAAAGACGTTTTGCGAGCCCTGTGGGACGAATTATTCCGGTTGCCGTTTTCCCACATGCTTCCAAACAATCCCTCACGGTGTACTCGCAGGAAGCCGAAGCTCATTAAATATGCAAATATTATCCAATCCTAGCCGTGGGCGTTTACTTCCAAGTCTTCAGTGCGGCACGCCCATAAAATCCGAGCGTGCAGGAGAGAGCCTCAAAACTTATGAGGGGCAGTCGTGGCCTATTGGTTAGAGAGTTGGACTTGCAACCCAAAGGTTGTGGGTTTGAGACTCAGGTCCTGCAGGAATTGTCAGTCGGGGGAGTGAATAACCAGCGCTTTCCTCCACCCTCAATACCACGACTGAGGTGAGACCCTTGAGCAAGGCACCGAACCCCCAATTGCTCCCCGGGCGCTGCAGCAATATGGCTGTCCACTGCTCCGGGTGTGTGTGCGTGCGTGCGTGTGTGTGTGCACTTGGATGGGTTAAATGCAGAGCATAAATTCCAAGTATGGGTCACCGTACTTGGCCACACTTCATTTCACTTCAAAACCAGGGCATAAAATAGCCTATTACTTATTCATTATGATGTTTTTGAATGTAAAAACCACGCAAACGTCATAAGTGGACCTCAACAGTATAATTTTTTTTAAAGCCAGTTCATGACACCTTTAATGCGTAAATGTGAAAGAATAACTAACAGAGTTGTGTAGGTGATAACTGGTTAGTGTGACGTTTATTATACATTTATTTAAATTAAAGGTTTAATTTACCCTATCCATCCCTTTTCAATTAATTCTGTTTAACTGCTTTGAGCTGAACTGTCCTCTATGTAGCATTGGAAAGTATGGTTCATTTTAGTGAATCGGTTTGTTTGATTCGGTTTATGTAAACAGAGTGTATATTCACACCAAGTGCTATTTGCACTAGCTCCGCCTAACAAACAAGATTTAAAAAAGCGCTTGGATTTCAACGTCTTCAGTGGTGCAATCAGTAAAGCGTATGGCTAATTGATTTTGATGCGATTGATATGGCTTTGAATCTGCCTTTTGCAGAGTTTTTTCTTATCTCTTTTCTCATCACAAATCACACCAGATATGCATTAACTTTCAATAAAAATTAAGAAAATGTTCTAAATGTGGAAATTAAGTGTCTAACGAAATGTTTAATAATAATAATAAAAGCATTTATTGGGTAGGGTTATGGATAGGTGTAGGGAGGGCTTTTATTGTCCCATTAAGGCGGCATCCATTTAATAATTTTATAAATATAATCATTTACACGCTGTTATTATTGCACCCTGTTAATGTACAACAATACTGAGATGCAAATAGTATGTATCTGTCAAAATAAAGTAGCCTATAAATTACATGTAATTACTATTTACACATATTGCAAAGAACTGCTACTTTTATATGGTGTAAATAGAATATATCAACTTAGTATGCTATTTCACTTTGTAAATAGCATCTACAGCTATTTGCACTTAGTGTAAATATCGTCTATCGTTAATAAAATGTTATTTTCACTTGGTGTAAATAGAATCTAGTTGCTATTAACACTTCGTGCAAATAGCCGCTGCCTTATGTAAATTGATTAAAAAACATTTTCACAAACTACAGCCCCAGGCAGCAAAGCAATTTGTTCTTTTTTACAGAGGAATATTTAGATAAATCATGCTGTTTTGACTCAATATTGTGAATTAGGGCTTATTGTATTTATTTGTGTTTTAGCTGTATTTAGTGTACATTTATTTATTTAAATTTACACTAATGTACATTTATCCAATTAAATTCTAAATTGCATTAAAAAAAAATGTTGTTTACTTAAATATTTAAAACCCAAGCATTGATGTTTTACCACAACTTTACAATAACATTGATCATAATTTATTAATTTGTGTCAAGATTGCACATTAATCACACAAAAATAAAGTGCTATTTACCGTTATTTCACAAAAGAAAGAGGACACTCGTACTTATTCAGTCGCATCTATTTCTGTTTATTTGTAGTTACAGGACAGTTTGTTTAAATCACATTTAGATAGAACGATCATTTCGGCAAATTTTCCACCAAAAATACGACCTGAGGAGCTTTAGCACTCTCTCCAGAGACAGTCCCAACACAGTTATATTTTCAGTCTTTCCCCCGAAAAAACGGAGTTGCCTTATTTTATGACATATGTGGAGCTAAATATGAATATCAGACAGTCCGGTATAAAGAGACGAGATGTACTGACAGATTAAATAAATACACGATTGTGATAGCCTCTAGAATTTGTCTGATTTCTTCAAGTGGTCATATTTATCATGTTTACTACAGTAATGGTTAATGCGCATAGTCTTATGCATCTCATATAAATTGCCTTATACAGTAATCAGAATTCACATCGGATCACAAACAGAAGTTATTTCAAACACTTGTTGCTGTCTGAGTGAGTTTTGAGCTAAAATGATTGTAAAAGTCTTTAATGCTGATGTTAGCTGGAATATGAAATCATCCGCGGTGCTGCCGTCTCCAGACTCAGATAAACTCTTTGTTTGTATCCACTCCTTGAGCGCGAGCTGGCCCGCTTTGGACCAAGGTATTTGGCGGGCCAAAAAACACTGGCTGTTGGCCCTGAGGAAACCCCGACGTGGCCAGATCAAGCCCCGGAAGTGACAGTGGAAACGCGACTGGCCCTGGAAACGGGGCTAATGTGGTTATAATAGCCTGTATAGTGAAGCTAACTACTGTTTTAAAAGAGTAGCTGGACTAGCTGTTTACGCAGAACGCATTTTTCACAGACGCAGGTCAGCAACGAGGCAAAATAAAAAATATATATACTTGGAGCACTTTTAGAATGCCTTGTGATTTGCAAGATCTGCAAAAGTAGACAAAAATGGACAAAGACGTCCGTCTAGCGTATGTTTAAACAGAAAAAAACTATGAAATATCACCTCAGTGCTATGCAAAAACACATTCAGAGTGAACAGACCCTATAACTACTTTAAGAGTAGCTTAACTACTTTAGTTTCTTCCACAACACTGTTGCAGACAGAGATGTGAGGTCAGTGATGTCATATATAAAGCAGCATACATTTACGTCAAAACTGGACTGTCGCACTCAACTGAGGTTTTGCAAAAGCAGTGGACTAATGGCCGTCTGCTTCCCCTTCATTCCGTGCATGCATTACCTTCCTAAAGACAGAACATCTGCAGCACCTGCTGATTTTATGAGCATCTTTTCGCTGAAGTAAACACCGTCTCCACACGTCAACATGGCCTTTATTGGTCTTGTTCGCTCACAGACTTTGAGTTTGTTTATGAGGTTTTGAAGTGGCAAACAGCAGCCAAAAGTAAAACTGAGAAAGCAAGTGTTTCAACAAATGCTGCCTGAGGAACAACATATTATGCAAGAGTACACACAGATATGAGCGTCTCATGAAATTTTTGACAGAAAAACCGCCAGGAAAATCCCTGCTGGAAAATGGAAATTTCATTACAGAGATTTTATTCACATAAGAGATTTAGCCCAAAATGGTTGTGTTTTTTTTTCCAGGCAAGGTGTTTAAATCTAATCAGGGGAAATATTGGATTATCTGGGTGCAGCATTGGGTTATACTGTATGTGAGGTCAGCTCAGGACGGATTGGGGGGGGGGGGAGTTCTGTCAACGCCAGAGAATACAAGACAAACCCTGTTCGCAAACAAACACACACACACACACACACTCAAACCGACTCAAAATATGTCCCAGTACTGCCACAAACTAATGCATATAAAAGACATTCAGAAATGGTCAATGCATGTTGACATGAAATGTCAAACAGTGACCACAACACCCATCAGTGTGGCACACTTTCTATACATCACATGAAATGTGTTGTTACTGTGTTTCGCTTTTGTAGGACACCATTATACATTTTCAAATCACATGGAATACTTAAATACTTATAAAAATGTATTTGTGTGATGATTACTTGAGTAAACTGAAAAAAAATGTGATTAAAAATGTGCATTTTTCCATATTTAGTAGTGCAAAAAGCCTCACTATTACTACTGCACATTTATTAGGGATCTGAACAGACTCATAACCCTAAATATAAAACTTCAGCTTGTAGCTCATTCTGCGCTGAATGATTCCTCAAATCATATGGCTTGTTTAGGAGAGGTGTGCTGTTACTTCTACTGTATAATCGACCAGTATCAGGATTTTTGACTCGGGGATGATAAAATGAACACCCTATTAAATATCCAGAACACCTTTTTTGTTTCTTTTATGGCTTTACTTGACTATAATAACCCTGATATTTATCTGTATATACCATCAACTATATAAAATAAATAAATAACATTTTCTTTAGTCTTTTCTGATAACACTGCAGACTTTTCAGCACTGATGCGCTGCAATAATTACTAGCGTGGGACGTGGCCCGAGTAATTTAAAAACTGAGTGAACCGTGACCGCTGGGAATCACTCCCACTACATCCTGAATCAGTGTATACATCACAGACACTGCAGCTCTGCTCATTCACTGATGTCGGTCCTCAATCACAGCACAACAACACCATCTTATGAGCTCACTAACCCGCTCTGTTGTAATACAAGCACCAAAAGAGGAGTTGAATTTACAACATGACTATAGATTTGCTTGCTTACATATTTAGGACCGTTTCATGCAACTTTTGTTCATACTGTATACTAGGATTGCTGCAATAGTCAGTGTTGACGGTGTTACCGGTGTTCACCGACACTGATACTTATACTCATTCACGGCCGCACTGTCGTTCATACACGGGCCACAAGCCGCACTGTCATTCATGGAGCATGTCCACTGGTGCGTTTTCAGTTCATTCCTATGGAAGATTTTCATTGAAAATTGCATTTTCCTTTCGGTTTAGAATTAGTGATTTAAAATTGGTATTGGTATTACCGGTGTTGTCACGTGTCGATTAACCGGTGGGGAAATTTCCTCATGTCACATCTTTGCTAAAAAAGAGGATTGTGTACTTGCTGTACACTATCCTCTACATGCCTGCTGTTGTCTGACTGATAGTTAACACTTTTTTAGCAAGTAAAAGGCCTTTAAGTATAACTGTAAAATTGTCCACCTTCAGATCGTGGTACCTGACTTGTTATAAAGTAAATGTAAAAATGTATTTCATATTGTTATTAATATTTCAAGACATTTACTGGACTAAAACAACTTGATTATACTTGATTGTTTTTAAGAAAAATCATGTGCGAATGTATCAAATATTATCTATCATGCTTTTGAGGAATGTTTATTTGTTCACCAAACTGAAAATGTTTTGCTCAGTTTGGGCCTCTGAATAAAAAAAGGTGTTTTATTCCTCCTTTAATATAATCTCCATATTCTCACTCTTTCATATTACATGAATCATAAAAGCCTAATATATAAAATATGATACAAAATATAAAGAACACATACACAAACTTTTTAGATTTAAAATGCTTTTATATTTTCTGACTTTTATGTCATGTCAGACTTTACAGGGTTAACGACAACAGCACTTGAGCTGCATAAACTCCCTAAGTTTGTGTAAAACCTGATGATCATGTTCTCCAGCATTCAGACTGTCAGTGCAAGCAGTCATTTCATTTGTTGACCTAGAAATAGTGCAGAATCTGACATTCAAGATGCTTTTGTTTGCTTTAAATTGCCCAAAATCCTAAAACACTCCTTAAAACAATCCTAAAACTGTTTATTTCCAGGTTTAAATGAAAAACTAAATCCCAGATTTTCAATGTGGACTTTGGACTTCACTATAAGACCCAAAATAATCAAGTAAGCACTTAGTTAAAACTAGTTTTAATGTTTTAACCAGTAAAACTTGCTCTGACTGTTGTTAAAGAGAAAAAGAAATGTAGCCTAAAATCCAGTAATTCATGTAAACATGAACATTTGGCATCGTCCAGTGACAAAAGACAATGTTACATCAGATTGAACACAATACTGCCTATTGAAACGTCTGTGTTATAATGTGACAAACACTAAACAAACACAGCTGGCTCTTACTCTGAATGTTTTGGTGCTGGGGGACGGAGAGGAGGGTGGTGAGTCCGACAGGGACTTTCTGGTGCGAGAGGAAAGGTCCTTGCTGCGCGAATAGAGCGATGACATCTCTCTCCTGGATAAAAAGGAAGATCCCTGACAAACGCAGGCACCGTTTCACACAGCTGTGGAGACGGACATGACTTCTGGACGTGAAGTAGATACGCTCAACAGGTGCAAACGCATGCGTCCAGAGGATCACGCGGATAGTGTGTACGCCGAGGCTGACAGGCGATCTGTGTTTCCGTTCCTCCGCAAGGCACAGTGCTCATTACAGAAAAATGAAAACAATTAGAAGCACCTCTACACTTCGCTATCTCCACTCCCTCTATCTCTATTTCCGTCCCACTCCCTCTCTCACATACGCATAAACAACAGTCGTGGTCTCCTCCGGCTGATGTTCTCTCTTTGACACTCACTCATACAGACTCACAAAGAGAGCTAAATAAGGAGAGGACTTTTCTTTGTTAACTTTACAGATGGCTGAAAGCCCTCCCTCACTGTTCTGTCTACTTACAATTACTCCACACAAACACTGAAGGAACAAAACTGTTTTCACTCGGTCCCACTCAGCTCCGTCGCTCTCTCACAAGCTCTCTCTCTCTCTCACACAGTCTTTTCACTTAGTTGTTCTCTCATGTTGCTTCTCTTTCTCTGGCTCAGTACAAGGGGCTTTCTTTTATATCTATTACATTTGAATAAATCAAACAGAATTTAATATTGTAAAAATGTTAGCTAAAACCCTGTTGGAAAAAACTATCTACCTTGTGGCATATTAAGCACTTTTATGGGGTTTGAGGTCTCAGCCCCCACTGATTGTAATTATGGAAAGGAGCGAACAGTACATTTCTACAAAAATGTGAAAAATTATTCGATCCATGCACTTTTTTATTAAATGTCTTTTTAAAATGCCTGCATGTAATTGCACAGCTATATTTAATTTCTGTAATTACATCTATAATTACATTGTTGACCCTCTTAAGCCACCCATACCACTAAACCTGTCCCTAACCTACCCATATCCCACCTCAATAGCAGCACAAGTGTTTTGCAATACATCTGTTTTGCAAACTTTAACACAATTACATTATGCTTAAAAAAATTGTTTTATCTTAGTACATAGACGTTAAAAACACCTAAACTAAAGTTGAACCAATTTTTTTTTTTCCACAGAAGAAATAGTTATAAAAAAATATAGAAAAAAATAAATAGTGTACAACAATATGAGCACAACAGAAAATGAATGACAACAGAAACTGTATGTTTGGGGGAACGTTTCCTTTAACAAGTCCTACCTGTATTTTCACTGTAAAATACATTAAAATCATTGAGGAAGTATGTAACGAAAACGAACTACAACGCCCATAATGCAATGCAACAAGTAGGAGGAGTCAGTAATCAAAAGAAAATGGCAGTCCATTTAAACAGGTGTGTGTGTGTGTGTGTGCATGGCATCAAGGAGAGAGAGAGTTTTCTTTTATTTGGTTGTGACCAATGAGAGCAACAGAACAGAAAGGTTGAACTGCCTGAAGTCTTTAGAGGTTAAAGAGTGACGAAAATAGTCAAGCTTGAAGACTGTGCAAGATGTGCTTCGTTTGCTGCACGGCGGGAGGGTGCTTTGACTGTTACAGCACGCTGCTCCTTAGTGGTGTTTGGGCCGACGAAAGACTCAACAGACCAAGCGTGGTGAAGGAAGGACGAAACTGGAGATGAGATTGCAGACTACCACGTCATACAAGTGAATTGATCCCGGTTGCACAGTGGATGAGTGTTCGGATGTTTGCTACGTCCTTCATTTACAGCTGTGTTTGAACTGCGCAGGGTTGGAATACCGTGGCGGTGGCTGAGTTTTGTCCTGGATGGACTGAAATCCTCTGGTGCACGTTGGACTTCAGGTAGGCCTTGACCTGTTAACCTTGCTACTCAAGAGGCCTTCTAAATCCCCAGTGACTCTGAGAACATGGGTTTAGCGGACATTTCACCTGAACTATAACACACACACTTACACGAGCACACATCACCTTTTTCCATAAATCATTGTGTATTGTGAAAGATAATCGTGATCCACTGATGCTTATGGGATGGTTTATTTCATGAGATGATTTTTTGTTCTTTGAGATACTTTGAAAAAACAAGGGACAGAAAAAAAGGAAACGAGTCCCCTTTGAGTTAAAATAATATAAAAAAAAAAACAAGAATGCGTTTGCATTTGTAAAAGTGAGTTTATTTTTGTATTTGTATTGTTTTGTGAAGAGTGATTTGGGATAATGGGCATATCTAGACTCACTACGTCACAAGTATAAAGTATAAATTACACTATAATTTGCATTTTAACAAAACTGTCACGAACAGTCCAGGCTCTCCCTCCACACGCACACAACACTCACTCTCCCCTGATTACTAATCACAAGCACCTGCAGCTCATTGTCTCACCCAGCACCTCGGCTACATAAGGACTCTCACTCAATTCATTCATTTTCTGGTCATCCAAATGGATACTCAGTAGGATTGCTGCGATAGTCGGTGTTGCCGCAGAGTGTGCACGCATTCATGGCCACACTGTCATTCATTCACGGCTGCACAGTGCGCACACATTCAACGGCCGCACTGTCATTAACGGTATATTAATTTTCTGTTCATTCCTATGGAAGATCAAATTCCATATGAATTCATTGAAAACACTCGCATTGCTCCGCACCGTTATGAATGCCCGAACGGCTGTGCACATTTTACTTTCGGTTGAGAATTAGCTATTTAAAAGCCCCCATCGGGACTGATCCTTACTCCTGCTGTTGCTATGCAAGAGAGTTTATACTTACCTCCAGGGATATTCTTCCATCTCCAGCGATCTCCTTGTGTACTGATTCCGCTACTACGGACTCTAATTCTCTGTTTTATCATCTGGACTATACTTAATACCAGCTCACGGTCAGTGATATCTTACCTACCTGCTTTACTCACCTGTCCTACAATATATATCACCAACACCAGTTTCCTGTGGACTACTTACCCGCCATATTGTGTGTTCATCTGCTGTCATCTGTTAAAAATCTCTTTTGTGCTTTCATTACTAACAGAAAGAGCACTGAAATTGGCACAAACTATCTGGCAGCAAGGCTGACTCGTCACGCAATCATGCACACTCGTCGGTGCATCTCACCTCATATGATGAAGAGACCTAGAATGGTTTCTACAAACTGGTGTTGCTCACCGCACAAAGGCTCTGTCTACGCCTGGAGTCACCAACTCTCGGAATTCAACCACAGAACCCATGCAAGTCAACTCCTCACGTCTGTCACTGGCAGAGCGGCACCGCCGGCTGGCCCAGAGGCTATGTTTGTCTTCTGGCCCCATTGAGCTACCCAGCTGCCTCCTCATAGACCATAGTGCAATCAAACCTATCCCCAGTGAGCCAGTGCTCCATAGCATAGTGTGCCCGCTTTCCATCCTCGAACAGAAGGCCATGGAGGAGTACATTGTGGAGGCATATGAATAAGGCTAAATCAGACCGTCCAACTCCCCTGCTAATTCTATTTTTTTTCTTTGTGGCTAAGAAAGACAGAGGCTTAAGGCCCTGCATCATCTATTGATCACTCAACAGAATCACTGTCCAGTCCCGGTATCCTCTTCCTCTCGTCCCTGCTGCCCTGGAACTGTTGAGAGGAGCCAGTGTCTACACCAAGCTGAATCTTTGCAACGTGTACAACCTTGAATATGGGAAGGGGATGAATGGAAGACCAACTTTGTGAGGTATTCCGGGAGTTCCACTTTGTTCATCATCTACATCCATGTTATTATCTATTCCACAAATCATAAAAGTGTGAGTTGAATCAGATGACCATCCAGTTCATGGGATACAACACAAGCCCTGAAGGAATTCAGTTGGAGGGGAAGGTGGAAGCAGTTCAATCCTGGCTGTTCCCACCTCCATCAAGGAACTTCAGTGCTTCCTAGGCTTTGCCAATCACTGATTCATCCAGAACTATAGTTACATCACTGCTCTGTTAACATCACTGCTCAAATCTAAGCCCAGGTCTCCTGGACCTCAGAAGCGGGTCAACGACTCAAACAGGCGTTCATGTCGGAAATCGTGCATTGGAGGAGTAGCGGCATTGGCTGGAGGGGGCCCATCATCCTTTCCTGGTGTAAACGGATAACCGTAACAGAGTACCTTCAAGAAGCTTGCCGCTTAAGGCCCCATCAAGCATGTTGGGCCCTCTTCTTCACCCACTTTAATTTCTCCATATCGTATCGTCCAGGGGCCAAAGGCTGATGCTTTGTCTTGCCTCTATTTTCCTGACGAGCCCTTAGAGGCAGGGGTGTCAAATCCTGCTCCTGGAGGGCCACTGTCCTGCAGAGTTTAGCTCCAACCCCAATGAAACGCAGCTGAAACAGCTAATCAAGGTCTTACTAGGCATACTAGAAACTTCCAGCAGGTGTGTTGAGGCAAGCTGGAGCAAAACTCTGCAGGACAGCGGCCCTCCAGGACAGTGGTCCCTGGATAATCACATTGCGGAGGCTGCCACCACCGAGCCTGCTCTGCTGGGTTGCCCTGTGAATAAGACATTTGTTCCAACCTCTCAACGTCTTCCACTCATGGAATTAGTCATCAGTGGGCACTAGCCGACCAACAAGACCCTCTCGCTTATCTAGGACTGATTCTGGTGGCCATGTATGTAGAGAGAGGCCAGGAGGTGTGTCTCCGACACTGAATCACGACACCGTTTGTAACTGAAAACGGAAAACTTTTTATGTGTTTTGGACATTCATTTACATGACAACAGCGTTTTGGGGGCCCGAAAACACAAGCTTTTGAAAACTGGTTTCAAAGTGGAAGGTTTTGAAAACGATGCCTTTACCGTCTCCATATAACAAAAACGTAGTAAATTTGTGAAAACAGTGACATCATGCACATGCGTGTTATGTGCTCACGCATGTAATATAGAGTGTCTCCGTAACCAAGACAATTCAAGTACTTTTACAGTAAAATATTATTAAAATGATGTTGTTGTTTTTTAATTCTTGCTTTAAAAAATTATTATTACTTAGAAAAAAGTCAATGGATGTTCTCAGAATTCCCTGTGTGATGACTCACTTTTGAGAATTTCATTTAAATTGTTGTTTTGTTATCAGCGTTGTTTGTTACATTTCATGTTGCTTAGTTAATGTTTATTGTTATTATAGTGTTTATTTTAGTAATGGTGTCTCTGTCTATATGTTTATTAATAATGGTTCATTAAAAGGCAGATTTTAATTCACCATGAGACTTATAGGTTATTATGGCAATTATCAATATATTATATTAATTAAAATGCATATTTTCAAATGTGTTGTCATATTAAAATTATATTAGTGAATTATATAGTGCATGCAATTTTGAAGTATGAATTAAATATAACCTCTAAATCATTGCCACTGTATTATGTACACTGAATTTGTTTTTGATAACCACAGCTACCATTTTTGACAGTGTTACAGTATGTGCCAACTGTAAAGGCAGACTTTAAAGTGAACTGACACATACAAAGAAACACACCCATGAACAATGATGAATCCAAGATTTTGTAAAAGGCCCAAAAATTGCTTACAGCGGCCCTGCCCCAACTGCCCACTAGCATTTTCCGTGCCCGATGTGTCATGGAATTGGTTTGGAATGACATTTGAATGAAAAGGCTAACTGCCAGAGGCTCTGTGTCACAGTGAAGCAAAGTTCACATTTCGTCTCCTGCACTTACATTGTTCACACTGATGCTAATACAAAAAATCAAGCAAAAAATAAAAAACAATAAAATGTTGCTTTAATTTCGAAGAGTATATAGTTTTAACATTATAACATCATTTCTGATTTTTTTTTTGTTGTTGCTTTAAACCTGTGGTTCTACAATCTTTCAATACATTCACTTTCATTAATGTCTCTAACATAAACGATGCAGGATGAATTATGTGCCGAAGTTTAATATTAAGGTTAAGAGAAATCCTTCTCAAGCACATAAGTTTTGGGCCTGGTCCACACTCTAAAAGCCTAAAATCAGTTCCCATGCTTTCTTCCTGTCTGTTTCTGACTAATAATGAACTCAAGAACTCAAAGCCATCTGCAGAGGTGAACCTGAGCCATAGAGTGCACCTCATCACATCGGCCACAATGGCTGTGCTTTTCCACTGGCCTGGACGGAGTAAGCCGGTGGAAACGGGCCTTGGGAGACTTGTTTAAGAGAGTGGATTTCAGTCTGGAAGCCAAAGTTTCAATAGCTGCATCTGCGTTTCGGGTTAAGCAGACTTGACCTATTCTTCTTTTTATGACTTTCCAAATGGAACATTCATATCTGCGAGCACTCGGGTTCAGTGCTTGTCCTCTACTTGTCCTCCTGAATCAGGACACAAACGAATCTTTGAGATCCGCATCACAACAGTGAGATCACTGAGATGAAAACAAAAAAGCAGCTGAAGTAAATTGTTTGACGTTTTTTCAGGTTGAATTCCGATCAAAGATCTGTCATATTTAATATAGCTGAATATTCACTATTGCAATCATTTCTTGTCTCACAGCTTACATTTGAATGAGATTTTTTTCTAAAATATGATTTAAACTTAAGTAGCAAAAATGCCATTGGAGAATACGCTACCGTTCAAAAAAAAAAAATTATTTTGGCTTTAAATTGATCAAAAGTGACAGTAAAGGCATTTATAATATTACAAAAAAGATTTATATTTCAAATAAACACATGGTTCAAATAAACACAAAACACATGGTTTTAGGAAAGCTGATTTGTTCAGTATTTCACCACCATGTAGAAAGGGTGGTGTAGCATGATATTTCTAGCTAAAACATGTCCACCTTCATGGAGGTTCAAAAAAGAAACACAGCACTTACAAATGTAAAAAAAAAAGAGGAGAATTGTATGTTAAAGCGCAGCAGGAAACATCAGAGCTGTGTGGAAAATATGAAAGGAGACACATGCAAGTATGGAAATGTTTCTAGCAGAAAGTAAACTTCCATTGCTCTCTGCTGGGGTCACAAAAGCCATTACACCATAAACCCACACACAGCAGCACTCACACACACTTTGTGCCATCTATTACTAGAATCATACACAGACAGGTCCATTATAACACTATAAACTCCCACTAACTAAATATAGACAATCACAACCAAATATTATGAATACAAACTAACTCAGCTGCTTCTACATACATACATAAAACACACACTCGCATACAGTCCATACTGAAGTCCACACACACAGTGTTCACATGTAGCTGGTCTGTCAGATCATTTAGCTCTTTTATAAGAAGAGGCAGAGTTTTGGCTAAGCACAGCATCTTTCTGGATCATTCCCAAGATCTCAGCATACATATCATAATATTCCATCTCAAACCTAAGTCTAGCCTTCCCTTTCAGCTTGTCCCTTTTTAGAACAATAAATAACACAACCATAAAAGTGCCCATGTCTTATTATGGAGCAAAAATGGTATTATGTAAACTGAGAAAATAAATAATTACTACAGTAATATTATGACTTTGTGTGACATTGAAGATTTAAGTTCAACTTGAAGCTAATCTTTGACTTTTTGTATTTTCCATTTGACTACACACGACCTAATTTATTTTATATAGTACATGGAGAAATAAAGGGATAATTCACCCAAAAATCATTTACTCACCCTCGAGTTGTTCCAAACTTGTATGAATTTCTTTCTTCTGCTGAACACAAAAGAAGTTATTTTGAAGAATTTCGTTAACCAAACAGTTACTCCCATAGTATTTTTTCCATAGTATTTTGTGTGTTCCTCGTACCCTGTACAAGTTAACATTTAATGCTTTTGTTTTTGTTTATCATTTTTACTGTTAGTTGTCTCATAAATATGATTACTTGTGTTACATGTAGAATTTTAAAACTACACTTCATTTCTAACAAAAAATATGTGTATTTTAGTTACGCGCTTTATTGTTTGACGCGCATGTGCACACCGGCGCTCGTTCATTGAAGTCTGTGAAGTTTAACAAGACTCGCTTGTCAGAATATGCTAAATGAAAATACTTTGCAGGACTTTCTAAAAATTTCAGATAAAGATATAACCATAAACTGTAAGTTAAGCGCTTAGGAAAACATGCGTCACAGGCTTTAAACTGCACATGCATCTGTTAAAGCATGACAGGGCAAGACGCAGTAACGCTTATGCTTTAGTTTGAAGCGCTTAAAAATATAAAGCATTCTCATGTTTCAGACAACTTGGATCATGTACCTCTCTCGCAGCAGCTCAACTGTGTCCTCCACTATTTTTCATATGTGTTTTGTCTATAGAAGTGGGTTATTCATTACGGTAAAGCAGCGTGACTGGCTGATCGTTTCCTAGCACAGTGCGCAGACACGACTAATCCATAATCAAATTCCAGATAATAATCGATTTTATCGATTAGTTGTTGCAGCTCTAATTTGGTTAGTTGAAGGCATGTTTTAAAGTGCCCCTATTATGCTATTTTAAAGGCTCCTAATTTTGTTTTGGAGGTCTCCTACAACAGGTTTACATGCATCAAAGGTTTCATTTTCTAATAATATACATACCGTAATATACCAAATCTTTCAATGATTCTCAAACGACTCGATGGATGAATCAGTCCCTCTAAATCCCGCCTTTCCGCAAGCCTACTCTGCTCTGATTGGCCAGACGGCCCAGTATGTTGTGATTGGTACAGCGCACGTCGGAAACAAACGGCCATTACCATAACTGAACTCCAGCTCAGTCCGGAGGCTTCCTAAAGCTCAGCGATTGTAAATCTGTAAAGACAGTAACGATGACATTGATTTTACCATATCAATCAGATCGCGAGTCCGGTGATGAAACATTGGAAGAATTAGTTATTCAACCAGAACCTCCATCACAAGGAGGATGTTTCTCAGTGATACACTACTCATTTTTAGCTACATTATGGGATGTTGCAGCTGTAATTCCTCACCATCAGCATTAACAAGTGTATGTCCATCATCAAACCAATGTGTATATTTCTCATTTATTGCGATGCACATGCGGGAACTGTATCAATAACTATATCAATAATGGTACACGTTAGCCGAGCACTAATGTTAATGACTAATGTAACATTAAAGTTTGTAAAACAAATCTTGCTCCATCCGTTATCTTTACTCAAAGTAGTAAGAACAACAGAAAATCTGCATTAATAGACACATTTTTAGGTAATAGCTGATTTACAGTAGTATTTCAGTGAGAAACTTGCACAATATAAAACACAAAACTACACGTTTTAAACACCCAGTAGAAAAATATACATAATAATTATTTATTTATTATTATTTTATTTACTGGTTGTGATTCTGAGGAGCAAGCTGGTTTAAATAAACTGAGTACTGACCCATCTTTCAAGAGCAAGCGTTTTGCGAATCTCTGAGATTTGAGAAGCAGTCGTCAGTAAAATGACGTTTGAGGGCGGGTCCAAGTTATACGCGGGCAGATGACGTACAACATAGGCGGGTATTATGTCTTTTCTAGTGACGTAGAACTGCCACGCACTGAGATTCGAAACATAAACGACTCATATAGGCGGTTCAGAGATGATTCTTTCTTTTGGTAGACAACTTTATTTATCGTGCACATAATAATAGGGGCACTTTAAGATTTAAAAAACAACTAAAATTGATATCGGCACACATAGATACACATCTGTGTGCATATGATATAATTAATATAATACAATGTGGTTTGCTGAAGGCATGTTTTAAGATTGGAATAACTAAGAATAATTAAAATAGCTTGATATTGGCACATACTATGATAGTGTCACATTGAAACATGTTCCATTAAGCTGGCAATGAGCACTGCTGCCTATAAAACACATATAAATAGATGCACTAAACATACACGCATACATTTACGCACCAGCTCAAGGGTAACCATCTCTTAACAGTCGACCGTAATATGACTACAACTCAGTTTACATCGATGTGGCATGCTGAAGCAGGCAGTGAGCACCAATCTGATGAGCATCAGTGTTAATTATCAGTGAACATATATAGGCCGCAGCTGCACAGAAGCTTTCTCCTATTACACACCGGCTTCCCCAGAGTGATTCAGCGCTTTGATTCATAGGAGAGGCAGCTGACGGAACGAGAGAGGGATTCACTGTACCTTTCCAAGGATAAGCTCACTGCCACATATAGGTTTTCTCCTTGGTCTCTCTCTCCTCCACCCATGTTGCTGCCTTATACGTCCCTTTCTTATTGTTTTGTTTTCATTACTGTGCTTAATTTTATGTGATGTATTAAGCGTATAGTACTGAAGGTTTAAAGAGGTAGGAAAAGAGTGGGAACCGAGGCTGGAGACGGGTATTTCTGCCCTACATGGTATGGAATGTCAGGATACCTCACACGCTCTTCACGGGTACATTAAGGGCGGACAGCAAGATCGCTTCTCTTAGCTCTGCCTGACAGATCTCTACCATCTGTACATGAAGAGAATGACAGGACAAATTCATCCTGCTAAAAATATGTAATGGGGAACATTGTGCAAATGTAAGGATAATGGATTAATCATAACAGGATTGTTCTACTTGACCATAGATTTCGTACCATTTAGACTAGAACTATGCAGCAGCTCCATCTCGTGGTGCGAAAGCACAATAACCATGTAATAGTTGAAATTTAGGTCCATCAGCAGGTGCTTTTATAGTTTGACATTGGAATATAGTTCTTACAGGCTGATCACATTAAAGTTAAGTTCATCCATCTCCAGGAACGTCTGTAAATAAAAGCTGTTGCTTCAGATCAAAGACTGTGTTGTGGTAGTCTCAGCCTCAGACATCACTGAACGTCTGATGCATATGGCACACTTTTCTGGAAACCCTTCAGGAGGAGTTTCGAAGTCATCATCTAATTGGTTGAACTGTAAAGGATGTCTGGGAGACGTGTGTGTTGCGTTCTTTAACGGACCGCATGGAAACAAATGCCGTGACGCCACGTGGAAAAACGCCGTTCTGTTTACAACTGTGACAATGAGCGCTTACCGGGATCAACTAAACGCTGGATTTTCACAGTAGTTGTGAAGTTTACGGCTCCATTGTTGCAGTAAACTTGCACAAGGTTCTTGAATGGATGATTTATAGATGCACGCCGGTCTGTTATTGCAGGGACATCGACTTTAAACATGATGCCTCTAAACATGAATTGGAAAAAAAACAAACTGTGATTGGTTGCATTACATGTAAGTCAAATGTCCTCTCGGGCAGTCCTTGGCCAATGAAAGCTGCGATAGAGTCCAGACCTTCTGCCGTCAGTCTGAAGGTCTGGCTACGCGAGACTAGTGTTGTGGTGACTGATGAGACGTCTCTTCTCAAGGACAAGTGACCGTAGTCCAAATAAGTTTTACATTGAATTGATGTCAGTAGATGTAAAAATTCAGCCTGCAGGGTAATTTGATGGGTTTGTAAGCTTGTTAAATGAGTAAAAAGAAGAAATATGAAGAAAGAACTATGAAAAATGTAGAGAATGTGTTTTTGCTCCAAACCAGACTTTTTTTGGGGGGCCGCTCTCTGTTCCGGACTTGCACACAAACTGCATTGCAATCATTTCCCAAAATTACATTTGTGTGGAAATATTAAGTCTGTAAACAGGACGTTGACACAGGCCAGAGACGGGACACGCTGAAGACTGACACAAAGAGAAGAAGAGAGCACAGAAAATAGCCTACTGTATCAGGCACAGGAAGCTCACTGTTCACGATACTCAAAATACTGGAAGAAAAATATAAATATTGAATTGGGGTGAGGATTTATATGAATGTGTCTCTGAAGGGAACTGACTTCAGAAAAGTTTTGATGGCATTTTCTTGGAAATGCTGCATCACTGCTGTTCCATAAGCGAGTATGAGTAGGGGTGGATATGTATGCATACATTGTGTATATGAGAATGTCATTGTTTTAATTGTTTTATATCTTTTATGTATATTATGTTGTGTCGGTTGTAAAGCCAAAGACAAAGAAACTTGTAAAGAAACTAAAACAAACTAAGAAAGAAAGAAAAAAGTGGTATCGGAATCATCCTATTTTGTAAAAAAAAAAAAAAAAAAAAAAAAGATCCGCAATAGGAATCAACCATGAAACATTATGATTACGAAATTATTATTATGAAAAATGTACTTTGAATGAAAACTGTAGAGCAAAATGTAGATTTTTTTGCCTTTAAAAGTTAGCAGTAAATTACAAATTAATAATCAAATTATTGCCATCAACATTTTTGCTTGTATAAAGCAATGTATAGATATATAAAAATGAGTGCTGTCAAAATTAGAGCGTTAACAACAAATATTTAAAATATACTGTCTTTAAGTTGTTTCTACATTAATTTGGAGAGTAACTGTGAAATTATTACAATCTAAAAATATTAAAAAAGGTGAGATTTTTAATTGCGATTAATTAGTTCCTTTTTTTATCGATTGACAGCACTAACGAAAATATATAAATACATGTTTGAGTAACAGCAATAGCAGAGAGACACACACATACCTCTGTAAGCAGGCCGGTCAGGTCAGCACTGAGATCACGGTCTTTGGTCAGCTGCTGTCCAACAGAGGAACCATAAAGGATGTTGTCATTTTCATCTGTCCATTCAGACTCTATACTCAGAAAAAAACAGAGAAAACACCGTATATTAGTATGATGACGATACCAATAAAGTAATACACGCTTTCCCAGATAAGGTGTAACAGTACCTATCGAAGTGCTGTGACTCTTCAGACTGGGAGTGAAACCACACGCTCCCCTAACTGATGAGACGCAAAAGGAATACCTTTCAGGTTTGGTTCTTGGTCTTCTTTTCCAGTTACCTTGCTTGAAGTAAAAAAAAATTATTAACAAATCAATCAATGAAATACTACCACAACAAATTAAATATTCTAAACAAAGCCACAGAAGTATCAATACATGTAGTGTTTGGTTCCTGAATAAACTGATCACCCTTGTGAAAAATAAGTACACTTTAACATACTTTTAAATTCATATATATATATATATATATATATATATATATATATATATATATATATAAAATATTCTTAAGTTAAATTTACATGATATGCAATCAGTTGAACTTAAGAGTGCTTTCTGACCCACTTAAGTAGGACTTAAGTACATCTTTATATGTAATTACATTTTTTTTATTAATGTCTGGTTAAAGTTACTGCCGAATGTACTGACAAGCATAAGTGATAAATTAAAATATACTTTAATATAATTCCTTTTGTAACGTGTCATGTATTTTAATATATTTGTAAATGTAAATGACGAAGATGCAATTTAGTACATTTAAAATCTAATCATAATACTGAACAACATACTACATTTACATTTATAATCAATTAAATTATGCATTGTAGTAGTCTATGTCAATCAACAGATTCGAAATAAGTGCACTTTAAAGCATTAAAAATATTATTAAACAATTATTTAAAGTGTATTTTTTTTATTTTACATTATTAAAAAGTGAACTTTTTAAAAGAGTACTTAAGTGTGTTAAGAAACATATGAGCACTTAAGTGACCTTTTATTTTATTCATAATATATATCTGCAAGTATATATATTTTTTTTGAAGTAAGATTTTTGAAGTAGCTACACTACATCTGCACATTCAATGCAATTAAGTGCACTTCTTTATTTACGTCGTTTTATTTTAGTAGTGAAATGAACAAACAAAGACTAGCAGATTGATGCAAAAACTATAAAGTATTTTGCATCCAACACATTGACATTCATACATTGAGTTGTGTGTCCAAGCACTGTTGGGGTCACTAAATATGATTTTAGTCTTTTGCCATGATTTGATATACTTCATTATAGGCTACCTGCCGTTGTTTTTCGTGAGTAAATTGCATGTGGTTCTGCTGTGTCATGTTCACCTCATCCAGGTTTTCCTCAGACTGTCCCTTCCTCTGGGACGGGCTGGTTTCTGTCCTGTCTTCAGAAAGTCTTTTCTGGACACTCATTCCCTCTGTGGATATGCACACCTCACCTGTTTGTATGTCCAATTTGGACGGGCTGAAGGTTCTTTTTGCCTCCATCAACTCTGAGAGGGTAACTCCCTAAAATAAGACCATTAAAATTAAGAAAACGTATCAGAAGCAAGTGTACACAAGTCACGACTATGATTCTGATTGATCAAACTCAACGGGTCACATTTCCATTGTTGTTGTCAACATCCCGCGCTAATTTCCCGAATTCCCCTGTGTTCTATCTTTTCATTCATGGAAGTTAAACTAAGCAAATTGGCGCCATCTTGCGATTAGTTACTGGCTGTGGTAAAAATGGCTTCAGAGAATTAACTTTAAATTTTCTAGTGAGTTTAAGTCATGATAGACGGTTATTAAATGCACATGCATCTCTTTCATCGGTCAGAAGAGAACAACAACATATAGTACGAAGAACAGTAAATGTTTTATAATTATTTTTAGTTTGTTTTTTCAGTTTGGCCATATAAACAATAGACCCTTTTCACAGACTGTCATGACGCGTTTTAACGGTCATCAATATATCGTAAATCCTGCAACATTTTTTGTATTTTCATTAAAAAAATATATATATGTACATTTATAACATAATACTTTGTATTTTATTACTTTTGCATCAAATTACAAAAAAATATTTAGGCCTAATGTGCTCTCACCGCTATAATAGCCCAACTATGACGACTTCCACTCTGAGAAACCCAGAAATGTGAAAGGGTCTATAACAAATGTTGCAAATTAACAATATATTAAAATGGTAACATTGTTGCAGTGTTCGTCTTGCTATTTTAGGTTTGTTGTTGTTGTTGTTGTTTTACATTGTAGCCTAAATGGAAAGAGCAAGCTTAAATTTAAGCTTTGCATTGGGGTCCTGTCCTGGTCTATTTTGTGGTAGGCCTAAATACCAGATGACTGTACAATGTACATTAACCATTAACCCCGTTACATATTTTAGAGATATGCAATCCAGTAACCCATGCAATATGTAATGAAAGCAGACAGAAGTGTCATATTCTGCCCCATGGATGTTTTGCGAGGACACTACATACATCAAAGCATGATTATCATAGGCTACCTGTGTAGCTCTTCGAGTCTGTCTGGCCTGCCGTGATTTGGCCTTCCTCTGAGACTCTGCCTCCTCATCCCTCACTGGGATCATGTGTGTCCTGAGACAGGATACAAGGACTGATAAATATACATAACACTGAAAATAGGTCTACTTCTTTGCAGTGCAAAATAAAACTAAAACAAGATAAGAATGAATGTATAAATTGTTATTTTATTTGGCCAGGACACATTACATTTACCAAAAGTGACAGCAAAGATGTTTACAATGTTACAAAAGATTTATATTTCAAATAAATGCTGTTCGTTTGAACTTGATTCATCCATCCAGAATCCTGAAAAAAAAATATGAAGCAGCACAACTGTTTTCAACATTGATAATAATCAGAAATGTTTTTTTGAGCATTAGATCATCATATTAGACTGATTTCTGAAGGAACACGTGACATTGAAGACATTACAAAATATATTACAATAGAAATATTGTATTATTTTAAATTGTGATAATATTTCACAATATTACTGTTTTTACTGTATTTTTGATCAAATAAAAGCAGCTTTGGTGAGAATGAGACTTCTTTCAAGAACATTACAAATCTTACCAACCCCAAAATTGTGTGTATACTGTACAAACACACATGCATAAACATACTCAGTCTTTTAGGATGAATCTTACAAAAGCATGATAGATCATAAATAAGACCTTTCATAAATAAGACCTTTCATAAATACATTTTTCATGACATTTAATCACATTTTACCTTTTTCTACTAACACATTTCTTATTGTTTTAGTGATTTTGGGGTAAAATAATGAGCATGACATGTTCTTGACAGGATTTGTGAGATTCACGCAGTGATGCCTGTGCTCTGAACAGATTGTTTCTTGCTGCACAAGAAGATCAATATCTGTGAGTATAGAATTTCCCCACTGAAAGCACTAGAGGCCAGACGACATACTGTCCCAAAGAGATGAGTAAGCACTAATTGCAAAATCAGACCACTTAGCACACTGCATGTTCCCCACCCTTCCCATCCAGCAGTGTTATTGATCGACATGTGGCCATGAGGCTCAACCAGAGAACCGAGTCAGAGCATCATTTTGATTTAATTTAAACAATGTACCTGCCATCTGCTCATTCTCCAAATACAAGTGTTGATGATTATAACCTACATCTAAAATACAATTAAATGCGTTTCTAAAAACACTTCAATTTTAGTACATTTCTGAATACACAAAAAAATGTAGGCCCACATGTCTAATTTTTTTATGTTATGGCCTGATATTTTAAATAATCATTTAAATAATGAATTAAAATATTAAAATATTTTAATATATATATATATATATATATATATATATATATATATATATATATATATATATATATATATATATATATATATATATATTATATGATACAAATATTGTCCAGTATTATTGATGATATGATATATTATCACCAATATATTGTGCATCTTATAATAACATGCACACCCGTAAAATAATATTAAATTATGAATGTAAATAGTATGATTAACATCCACGCAAAATTGACTGTTCAAACTGCTCACGTGCAAAAAGAACATAATAAATTATGTATAATGCATATTTTAATATTATGAATCACAATTCCCTAGAATTCCACAAAGTTACAAGAGACTTCATCCGTCCTAAGATGTAAACTCAGATCAGAGAAGTAAAAACATGCTGCTAAAGGAAAGTGTCTTAACTCCTGCAATGTAAAAGACATTAGGCCACAGATCACACACTGAACAGCAGCGAGCCGGTCCGACTGAACATCACAGCAGCAGAAGGGATGCTTGAGATCCCGTGATAAAGGAGGGGCATGCAGCTTTTTGAGGGAGATCAAGCAGATGAGAGGTTAATACTGTACCTGAGCTGACAGTCTTGCATCGTCCTGTCTGATACTACAAGACCTGTGCTGATGTCGGCGGCAGAGGAAAGACTGCAGCGGTTATGAAAAGAAGGGATAGAGGGAGAGATGGATGGAGAGAGAGGGGGGGGAGAGGCAGAACACAGGATAGAGTGA
This sequence comes from Gobio gobio, assembly GCF_949357685.1. Classification (NCBI taxonomy): domain Eukaryota; kingdom Metazoa; phylum Chordata; class Actinopteri; order Cypriniformes; family Gobionidae; genus Gobio; species Gobio gobio. The sequence continues at coordinate 35,812,605 of NC_137117.1, read as the reverse complement.
CTTTCAAGGGAGGAGATTAAATAGCAGACTGTAGCTGACAGAGATACAAGCACACAGACTAGTGACATGGTGTGTGTGTGTGTGTGTGTGTGTGTGTGTGTGTGTGTGTGTGTGTGTGTGTGTGTGTGTGTGTGTGTGTGTGTGTGTGTGTGTGTGTGTGTGTGTGTGTGTGTGTGTGTGTGTGTGTGTGTGTGTGTGTGTGTGTGTGTGTGTGTGTGTGTGTGTGTGTGTGTGTGTGTGTGTGTGTGTGTGTGTGTGTGTGTGTGTGTGTGTGTGTGTGTGTGTGTGTGTGTGTGTGTGTGTGTGTGTGTGTGTGTGTGTGTGTGTGTGTGTGTGTGTGTGTGTGTGTGTGTGTGTGTGTGTGTGTGTGTGTGTGTGTGTGTGTGTGTGTGTGTGTGTGTGTGTGTGTGTGTGTGTGTGTGTGTGTGTGTGTGTGTGTGTGTGTGTGTCTGGGGGGCCATGTTTTTGTGAAATATCAGGACACAAATGTGTATAATGACATGGGTATGACATAGGTATTACAAAAAGAGGGTGAAATATGAGGACGTTCCCCATGTCCTCACTTTTCAAAATGCTTATAAATCACACAGAATGAGTTTTTTTTTCACAGAAAGTGAACTGCACAGTCTCCTGTGATGGGTAAGTTTAGGGGCAGGGGCAGTGTAAGGGGATAGAAAATACGGTTTGTACGGTATAAAAACCATTACGCCTATGGAATGTCCTCACATTTCACAAAAACAAACGTGCGTGCGCGTGCGCGAGAGAGAGCTGTAACTTTCTGGGCATAAGTAGTTTAAATCTTTTGAGCTTGAATGCATTTTTTTTTTAAGAATAATTGCATTTCAGGGAGTATACCAGGTGTAAGGAAAATAGGGTATTTTTTCTTTGACGGTTACATATTTAGTGTATTTTATACAGTTTTTCAATCGTATACAGTATTGTTGTTTTTTTCTTATTGACTATTATTTCAACTCTGTATAGTGTTAAATCTTGAGTAAAGCACGAACATAAGTACACGCAGTGAGGCATGTTGACCAGTAGAGGACAGCATTGTCCTCTCCACAGACAAAATTGTTGGAAACGTGGCCTTGTGAAAAGATTTGGCTGGTTATTTTTGTCTTCACTTACCAGATAAATATTCAGTATATAGATTCAGAGTAGAGAAAGGCCACTGGAAAGGACAGCCCAAGGAAGAGGTGCAAACTCTGCCCAAAAGTTTTGTGAAATTTTGTGAAATGTTCTGTCTCTGTCTGAAACGATCATTTTCATGTTCTGGAAGAAATTTAGGGAGTGAAGGTTCAGAGAATATACTTTACAGCAGATCTATATTAGTTTAGAGTTTTTTAAGAAAAAACTGCACTCACTTAAAAAGTGAATGCCTCATATAAATACAATACAGGAAGGTCTAAATCCAGGGTATTATTTATATCATTGTTATATCCTACATCAGTCAGGCATAACATTATGACCATTGTCAGGTGAAGTGAATAACACTGATTATCTCCATCACGGCACCTGTTAGTGGGTGGGATATATTAGGCAGCAAGTGAACATTTTGTCCTCAAAGTTGATGTGTTAGAAGCAGGAAAAATGGGCAAGTGTAAGGATTTGAGCGAGTTTGACAAGGGCCAAATTGTGATGCTAGACGACTGGATTAGAGCATCTCCAAAACTGCAGCTCTTGTGGGCTGTTCCCGGTCTGCAGTGATCAGTCTCTATCAAAAGTGCTCCAGTGAAGGACCAGTGGAGAACCGGCGACAGGGTCATGGGCGGCCAAGGCTCATTGATGCACGTGGGTAGCGAAGGCTGGCCTGTGTGGTCCGATCAAACAGACGAGCTACTGGAGCTCAAATTGCTCAAGAAGTTAATGCTGGTTCTGATAGAAAGGTGTCAGAATACACAGAGCATCTCAGTTTGTTGTGTATGGGGCGGCATGCTGACCCCTGTCCACCGCCGAAAGCACCAACAGTGGCACGTGAGCATCAGAACTGGACCACGGAACAATGGAAGAAGGTGGCCTGGTCAGACGAATCACGTTTCCTTTTACATCACGTGGATGGCTGAGTGCGTGGCTTACCTGGGGAACACATGGCACCAGGTGCACTTTGGGAAGAAGGCAAGCGGTGGAGGCAGTGATGCTTTTGGGCAATGTTCTGCTGGGAAACCTTGGGTCCTGCCATCCATGTGGATGTTAGTTTGACACACACCACCTACCTAAGCATTGTTGCAGACCATGTACACCCTTTCATGGAAACGGTATTCCCTGGTGGCTGTGGCTCTTTCTGCAGATAATGCTCCTGACTCAAAGCAAAAATGGTTCAGGAATGGTTTGAGGAGCACAACAGCGAGTTTGAGGTGTTGACTTGGCCTCCAAATTCCACAGATCTGAACCCAATCCGCATCTTTGAGATGAGCGGAACAAACAAGTCTGATCCATGAGGGCCACACCTCACAACTTACAGGACTTAAAGGATCTGCTGCTTACATCTTGGTGCCAGATACCACAGCACACCTTCAGGGGTCTAATGGAGTTCATGCCTCAACGGGTCAGGGCTGTTTTGGCAGAAAAAGCGGGACCAACACAATATTAGTAATAAAACAATGTTATGCCTGATCTGTGTATATCGTCACATCATATAGCCCTAAAACCTGTGTAGTTTCTGTCAGTGTTTATTTAAAGACATCCAATTATATTACATATATTACATAAATATTTAATTTATCAGTTGCCAATACAATATCTAACAATACAATAGGGTATGATTTTACCCCAAAGTTCAACAAATTGAACAAACATATTGACAAAATGATAACTGCAAATCCATGTTTCGCAGCCTGTAGTCCAGTTGTTTCTGTGAATTGCAGCAATCCATTTGCTTCTCTTTTCTGTAGCTTTTGGAAGTCTGTAAAAGATATACATCAGATTTCTTGTCAAATCTATTTGTACAGTCAATATCAAAGCTCTTTCCCATTTTAGATGTGTTTTGTGTCTTTTGTGGCATTCACGCTGAAAACCAATGCTGCCACTCAGTGGGCGTAACCACCTTACAGCAACGTCACACGCAAACCCTCTATATGTACATACTTTCTCTGTTAAAATTGTTTTTTTTGTAAATAATTAGCTTACTTGCTAATACTTCATCTGTCACTTAATAATCTGGATAGTAAAAATCTCTTGGTTTGGGCCAGTAACAATCACTCACCAAGAAAGGCCTAATGCCCAGTACACATTGTACAATGTTGGCCTGTCCCAGACGAAAGATGACCAATCCTGGCGATTTCTATGGCCGTGTCTAATAAATGCTGGTCCTACGTCGTTCGTGTGTGTGTGTGTGTGTGTGTGTCTTTCCTTGGACTTGAAGAGGTCAAGGATCAGTGCTTGAGGTGGAAATAAATACTCTCCATTTTTCATTCTCCTCATCGGGGTTGTGAGCGAGCAGGAGACCCATGGGTTTGCAGAAGAGGAGGTCATAAAACAACATGACACCAAGAGGAAGTCCACGTTAGCTGTGCTGAAAGATGGCAGCGTTTGCGAGACTGCGATGCTAATGGTTTCTGGGAGTTGACGAGGGGTGGGGGGACGGGGGGAAACGTAGAGATTTCCCCTCTTAGTCCCACATTACCACCCCATTAACCTCTGACCCCATATTGCCGAGAGCAGAGCAGGGCCGCGGTGGAGAGGTTCAGCGGAGGGCAGAGCGAGCTAGATGAGAGGAAAGAAGAGGCCAAGCTTGTGCCCCTGGCCTCAGAGAAAGAGAAAGTGGGGAGTGTGCCCCGTGACCTCGCGCACACACACATGTTCTGCATTTGGATGTCTGCGGGTGGCACAGAGCTAGCGCTAATCTAAAACAGCCTTTGCTATAAACAGGATGTTGGGAGAGTGGACAGGAGAGAGGAAGAGAGAGAATGCAGAAAGAAGAGGAGGCTGTCCTGATAAAGGTGTCAGTTTGGTCTGAGCAGATCCAGTTTTCACTCTCTCTGTTTTATATGACTATGAAGCTTGTTTCCCCTCAGAATAAAAAGTAATAAAAACGTAACTGTAACTTTAAATCTTACAACTGCGCCTTTTTCACAATTGCGACTGTATATATATATATATATATATTTTTTTTTTTGTGACATTTACATCTCTGATTATGACTTAATTTCTCACAACTGTGACTTAATTTCTCAAAATTGTGTAGACTAAATCTTACAACTTCAGCTTTATGTGCCGCAGTTGCAATAATCATAACTCACAATTTTAACTTTTTTTTGTGACTTTCTTCCGTTTGCAATTATCATAATTGTGGTATCTTAACAATTATTTGTATACAGTTTCAAATTATTATTGTTTTATTTTTGTGACACAATATGACTTTATATCTCACAATTGTGACTTTTTTCTTCTATTGTGATGCTTATTTCTCTCAATTGCAATTATATTAATTTGGGTATGCTTTACAATTGTGACTATTATCTCACAATATCAAATGTATTTTTTTTATTTTGTGACTCCCAATGCTACTTTATATATCACAATTGCAACTTTATTTATTGATAACTGCAATTATCATAATTGTTTTGGTTTTTTTTACAATTGCAACTTTATACTTCACAGTTTAAAATTTTTATTATTGTGACTTTCTCACAAAAAATTTGTTTGTAATTGCAAAAAAAATGCAGCATTATTCCTCATAATTGCGACTTTATATCTCCCACTGCGGCTGTTACTGACAATGGACTTTATCTCACATTATGACCATTTTTTTATTTTATTACTTTATATGTGACTATTTTTTATTTTATACATACCTTTTAATGTGAGGCTAAAATAGGTTTCCATACATAACTCTTCCTCTCACTCACACACACACACACACACACACACACACACACACAAAAGTGATATTTTTATAAAAATTATATAAAAAATATTTTATTCTAAATGTATAACAGATTTTCACTATATATAAACCAATAAAAGTGTACTACTTCAGTTTTCAGTTAACATTACAAACTTCCCTCCCTCTCGGGTTTAGGAATAGTTCTCTTTCTTGCTAATGCAGAGACAGCACACGTGTGCACAATCTGCTGTCGGCACGACTGCTAAAGCAACACTAAAGCACTGCTGGAGCAAGCTTATGGTGACAAGCTTATGGTAATGCTTCACAAACAGACATTTGTGATTAGCACACAAAACATCCTGCCAGCAAGTGCCACACTTTAGTTCTCACTTCCATCCATATTTAATTCAAAAGTGCTTACAGACTAAGCATTACTATTATGCCGGATTTATGCAAAGGCATTATAAGCACGTGCCTATGCTCGTACATCCAGTGGGACCCAATTACAATGTAGTATAAAAAAAGTAATTGATTACATTTATTATATTAGTATTATTAGTATTATTTATCTCTAATGCTAAAACTCTGTAAGACAATTAATTAATTAATTAATTAAGCTTTTTAGCTTTTAGTATGACTATGTTAGCCTCAAGGTTATGAATAAGCTGGTGTGTTCCAAAACAATGACAAAATTCGCATTTAGGAGATATAAGCATTCAAAACTTACAGTCCGTTAAAATGAATCACAGATTTTGATGACATCATCGCAGACTTCATCTTCTCATCACATCTTCTGTCCAATCAAATGCTCTCTAGAATCTGAAGCCCTGCCCCCTACACTATAAATAGACCCTGAACTGCGTCTGAAATCGGTCAGCTGTTCACACATTTGCTATTTTCTACATGGTGAAAATATAGCGCACTATACATGCGATAGGAAATGATTCAGACGGTGTAAATATGCTTTCAGTTGAGGCGAATGAAGTCTGGTTTCACGATAGTTTCACGTGCACCGCCACACCGCACACACAGTCTAGACCAGAGCCGTTAACTACAGACACGAGAGTGCAGACAACACAACATATCGGACCCATTTAAATTCCGCAAAGAATGCTGTGTTTCAAAGCGATATGGAGGAGATTATGATGATAAACGGTTATAGATTAGGAGGAAACTGGCTTTACCAGACAGAAACAGAAAGGCTCAAGTCAAACTTTGGTATTAACGAAATTGTATTGGCGGTTTCAAAAAAGGGGAGGAGCTGCTAACAGCTGGAGCCGTTTCAGGGGAAATTAAATCAACACATTGAATAATACTGCACGTTTTAAGGCACTTCAGTGGGCCTTTAAAGGGATAGTTCACCCAAAAATGAAAGTTAGCCCATGATTTACTCACCCTCAAGTCATCCGAGGTGTATATGACATTCTTCTTTCAGACGAATAAAATCGGAGTTATATAAAAAAAAAATGTTCTTGCTAATCTAAGCGTTATTATAGCAGTAGGCTAATAGTTGCTCTGTTTTTGAAGTCCATAAAAAGTGCATCTGTCCATCAAATAACTGCTCCACGCGGCTCTGGGGTGTTAATAAAGGCCTTCTGAAGCAAATCGACGCGTTTGTGTAAGAAAAATATCCATATTCAAAACTTTATCAAGTAAATTTTCGGCCGACCGCCTTCCGTGTTCAATTTATGGAAAAAGTGTTGAAAGTTCCCCTGCCGATGGAAAGACTAACGCGACCAGGTCCGCTCGTCATGACGTCACGTACGCATCTTGAGTTTCACTTTCAACATTCAACACTTTTCCACGGAAGGCGGTCGGCCTAAAGTTTACTTGATAAAGTTTTAAATATGGATATTTTCCTTACACTAACGCGTCGATTCGCTTCAGAAGGCCTTTATTAACACCCCAGAGCTGCGTGGAGCAGTTATTCAATGGACAGGTGTATTTTTTATGGATTTCCATTCAAAGAGATAGGACCTGCACTTGCCTGCCCGAGAGACGTTTCGAAGATGGCCGCGATCCACTTTTGAGTCCTTAAACGCCTTTTTTTTTTTTGGTCGACAGCTTATAAAAACTTAGTTCTGTGTTGTTTAGCTTGTTTGCTGTACACCCTGTTCACATAGCAGCTTTTAGACATTGTTCTGTTTTTTGTTATAAAATGACAAGAAATGGCAAGGAGGCCACTTCATGCAATACAAAGTCAAAGGAGACGGTTGTGGCTGGTGGGAGGGGCCTAAATGCGCTCTGTTGCAATGAAAAGTATTAAATGGAGATTGTGACTGAACATCGTAACTCCATTGGATTCTCAAACTGTCAGTCAAACCTCATAACTCAACTTCGTGAATAAACTGAAGTGCCGCACACAGTTTGGACCATCTGTGCTTGTTTGCAGTGCAATGGTAAATAATAAAGAAGAACCGGTTGTTTGAATAAGTACAGCGTTTTCTTTAGTCAAGAAACACAGATATTCATAAGGCTAATGTTTTTATGTATTTGAGGAGCGGAGAAGAGTGTCTTAGTCTAGCATTTGCCATGGAGTCATAGCCAATAGCCTGTGTGTAGCACTTCATGTTTTAATGAGATTTTGGCCAAATAAACAGGAAAAAAACGCAGCTCCCCCACATAGTTGCTACAATGAACTGTAAGTTGATGAAAAGTTTCTTTTGCTTGTCAGAATATGAGGCGAACCCGACCCTGTTAGTAATATATGTTTGTTAGTGTTTCACATTTCGTTAGCATTTGTACACCACCTGTTGACCAACTAGAGAGTGAGAAGAAAAAGGCTGTGGAAAAAAAAGATCATAAATTGGATTTCAGTTTATCCAACAGGATCTTATTTGATTCTAAGATATTTTTAAAGGATTCTTGTTGATCCTATAGGGGTCCGTGCAAATTATATATGGATAGAAATGCCATTAGCATTCCTGTGGGATTTTTTGTCAAAGGAAAACGAGAGCAGAGTAAACTGAGAGATGTTCTGTGTGTGTGTCCTCACATACACACGCATGTGGACGCCGCAGGTCTCGGGGTCACTGCTCGGGTAAGAGGTGCTCGCTGCACTGAGAGGACAGCCTGTGTTTATTCAGACTTATTTATTGGGCTAAGCCTGCAGTAAAACACTATCAGAGTCTGGAATGATATCCTCACCTCATATGCTCCTTATAAATGCCCCTCTGCAGGGGGAAAAAAGAAGAAGGGAATGTACTGGGCCTTCAACAAAAGGCTAAATAAAATGACAGGAACCAGGTGAGACTTGAAAGGCAGTGGAGGAGTCAACCAATCAAATTCATCCTCTTATTATAAAAAATGAATTATGTACAGCACATTTTCTTATTTCACTTGTTGGCTTGGCAGAAAGTTCGTTTTGGACTAGTGCCTCTAATAAACTGCATGGAAGAAAATCTGTCCTTGTGACAAAGAAGTACACTTTAGCATACTTTTAAAAAAGTGATTATTACGGAAATAATATACTTACCGGTAAGTGTGAACTGAACGTGTTGTTTTCAGGCACTTAATTGCCTGTCATTTGTTATTGTCGTTTAAATGTATATTAAATGCAATAGAGTGGTGTAGGAATGACATCTCTTTGTAGGCCAAAACGCCAAAGCGAGTTAGCAGTATAGCACTTCTGGTTCCCTCGTCACAAAGTCAATGGATTTTTTTTAATGGGATTTTGGTTAAATGACTGAAATAAGGTGTGTGGTGAACACAAGCTCAAGACACTTTCACGTTTTATTCTACGACATAAAATACATCAGTATTACCCCACTCGTGATTTTTTTAAGTTGTTTCGTGTCTTGAAAAAGGCGGATGCTAAGAAGTGGCTGTAATGGGACTACAGATGCTGTCAGGGTCATTAAATGTCCTCACGCCACAGAGGTAATATCAGTCCGCTTTTACAGCATCATTATGTTCATAATAGTGCTCTTATAAACTATTATTACTCAAACGCTCTGGGAAAATGTTTTGAGATAAAAACTGAAAGAGTTGTCGGAAGCGTAGTGATGGTGATGTTGAAATTGCAGTATAGGTGTAGTTTGTTTATAGAATACCTTTAGCTTTTTACTTCTGGCGACTGCATTTAGACTTTAAAATTCATAAAAGGTGTGTTAATCTGTGATAATTATCTTGATGGGCAAAACGTGCAAGTATCATAAACTTGTGTTGATCACAGAGCTTGTTTTTTGGGATAAAATCAAAAGCCTATGGGAAAATCCTATTGGGTTTTTCTCCTACCGGTTGGCCTACAAAGCGACGTCATACCTGCTCAACTCTATTAGCTGAACTTTAGACTTCTTTGGACCCACTTAAGTAGGGATTTATATGTAATTTCATAATTCTATTGTTTTTGAAATATGGTTAAAGTTCTGCTATATACTTAAATGTCACTTCTAACTTGTATGTCATGCATTTAAATACACATTTGTGATTGTTGCAATTTGATACATTTAAAATAACTTTACATGTAATATCACTATATGGTTACTATTTTAATAAAGTACTTTACATGGGCTTTTGTTAGTCAACAGATACGTGTACTTGAAGTACACTATAAATGCACACTTCTTTTTCACAAGGGTGAAGAAACTACACTTGCATAGTTTGGCAAATCCATTAATTAAAGTCCTAAAAATGTGAAATTGATGTATACATTACACTGATGCCTTATTGTATCAGCGGTATGTAAATGTATATGGCAGCTGGTAATCCCATATGTTGGAATTTTATGACATGTATGAATTTATCTGCATTTTTTAATTTATTTGCATTAAAAAAAAATAAGTGTTATGGCCCAAAACAATTAGGGTGAAATGTCTTTTTTAAAACAGTGTGGAGGACACATTAAAAACAGACCAGAAGACAAGGGTGTTTAGACTCCATGTTGGAAGACCAGGAAAATAAATACACTTTTGTTTCTTTTGTTGAAAAACTATTTACACAGTAGAAAGCACAAGTATCATATAAAAGTGTGTACATGTGAGCATGTATATGTGTGCATACAAATGTTGGTGTCTGGGTCTTTTCTGGTAATTTGCTCTTTTTTGTGCCATATTTTAAACATTAATTGTTGTACATATAAGACAATTTTGCACATTGTCCATGGTAAAAGCAATCCTGGAATTGGCCTGAGATCTTCATATGGTTTTTAGGACCTTGTGAGTGCTCCTTTTTTTATAAGCGAATGAAGAGCAGTCAGATGTGTGACTGTGTGTGTATTGTCTATACTGTATGTGTGTGCGTGTGTGATAGGACTCTAGTGGCAGCCACACGCTCTGACCACCATGTTGCGGTATTTCTTCAGGATGACATTGGAGCTGTCGTCAAAATACAGGACGGAGATGGCGTGGAGTTGTGTGGGGGCGCAACATGGTTTTGGAACCGTGTCGGGGTTGATGAAGTGAACCTGAGAAAAAAAAGCAAAGGTCAAAACAAAAGTATTTGCACAGATAGAAAAGAGAACATCTTACTAAGTTTTTGAACAGAGTTATTGTATTGTTAGACACGAACACTTTGGTTTTATTGAGTTGTTAACTGCAAGTTGGATGATAGTTTTAGGATGGGCGTTTATGCATTTTGGCCATTCATTTAAACGACAGTGGCGTTTAAATGAATCATTAAATGAATGATACCTTTTTCGTCTCTGTGTGAATTTGTGAACATGGTGACCATGCGTATTATGTGTCCGTGCAGTTTATAGGCGCGTATTTTCTTCACAAAAAAACATTGCCAATTACTAGCCTGGCAGCAGAATACAACTTTTTTTTGTCGTTTTCACGGATCTCCTTCAATGCTGTATTTTCGGCATCATTACTCCAGTCTTCAGTGTCACATGATCTTTCAGAAGATATCATTCTGATATGATGATTTGCTGCTCAAGAAACATTTCTGATCATATTGTTGAAAATGTGCTGCTTCATATTTGTCGTGATTCTTTGAGAAAAGAAAAGCATTTGAATCTTCTGTAACATTATAAATGTCTTTATTGCCACTTTTGATCAATTTAATGCATCCTTGCTGAATATATGCAAAGTATTAAAGGGTTAGTTCACCCAAAAATGAAAATTATCTCATTAATTACTTACCCAAAATGTACTTTTTTTGCCACAGCTTCCAATGATAAATACCAGACATAAATATTTATAATGCTGCATCTTTTTTTTTTTTTTTAAGAAATTAAAGGCTTAGTTCACCCCAAAATTTAAATTCTGTCATTAATTACTTACCCTCATGTCGTTCGACACCCGTAAGACCTCCGTTCATCTTCGGAACACAAAGGAAGTGGTTCTACAATAACTTATGAATCGGCGAGAAAAGTTTTTGTGCGCAAAAAAAACCTAAATAACGACTTATATCATGATGACCGATTTCAAAACAAGGCATCATGAAGCTTCGAAGCGTTATGAATCAGTGAGTCGATTCAGCGGTTTGAATCGCCAAAGTCACGTGATTTCAGCAGTTTGGCGGTTTGACACGCAATCCGAATCATGATTCGACTCGCTGATTCATAACGCTTCATGATGCATTATTTTGAAATCGGTCATCACTATATAAGTCGTTATCTAGTTTTTTTTTGCGCACAAAAACTATTCTCATCGCTTTATAAAGTTATTGTAGTCTTTAGTACCTTTTATGGGTCTTGAGAGTGAACCGTGCATTGTGCCAATGGAGGCCTTTCAGAGCCATCGGATTTTAACTAAAATATCTTCCTTTGTGTTCCGAAGATGAACGGAGGTCTTACGGGTGTCGAACGACATGAGGGTAAGTAATTAATGACAGAATTTTCATTTTTGGGTGAACTAAGCCTTTAATTTCTTAAAAAAAAAAAAAAAGATGCAGCATTATAAATATTTATGTCTGGTATTTATCATTGGAAGCTGTGGCAAAAAAGTACATTTTGTACCTAGGTTAGATGTCTAGATGGTGACAGGCTTACCAATGTCTGTACGATGGCGTGATTTGTGGCGTTCATGTAGGAATTGAGAGGAAAGGCACATTCTCCCATACAGTAATAAGCAGCGTAACCCTCAGGAGCTATAATCCAATCCTGAGAGATGGACAGAGAACAGATCTGTTAACACAACATCCACCTTCAATCATAAAGCCTGAGCTAGACCCTTCCCAACCATGTGCTCGTCATTTTCATGAAGCATGTCAGATCGCTCCGATTGTGATCACAATAAAGTGTAATCGTGTTGAGGTATGTGTGAAATGTTATGGCTCAAAAGGGAATTTGGGGTACAGTCGGGGTACGACTCTGAGTCCTCGCCAGCTGTTCTGAGCGAGTGTTTATGTGCGGTGATCCAGTAGGAGAGACAGATATGCTACAGGTGGCAAGAATATCGGTGTGTAAACAGAAACGAGGCTCTCCTATCTCTGCTTGACTGCTGTTGCTCGTGCTCTTGAGCCTAATGGAGCAAACGACCTGAGCTACACAGACTCATAAAATGGTTTGAGCCATAAACACAGTAAGAGATAAAGTGGAATGTCGAGTGAGAAGGAGAAAGAACAGAGCTGTGTGAGAGGAAAAAAAACCAGGCTAACCCTGATTAGGCAGGTTTTTGGAATATTTTAGCTTTTTTGTTGCTAGCTGTAAGCTGGCGGTCTATCGGCTTTTTGGGTGCGTTTCCCAAAAGCATTGTTCGCCAACTATGTTCGCAGGTTCTATCATTATCAACATAGTCCAACAAGTCTGTTTCCCGAAAACATAGGTCAAACGAACATTCGCAAACAGCATTGCAAAGTTGTGTGGATGGAACGACAGCTCTCGACATGTGGTTAGAAGCAGTTTCTTGTATGCATGACATGTAGACTTAATAAATCTATTAAGCAAAATAAGCAAAAATAAGCAAAATAAGCAAGCTGACATTCAGTACAATCTATATCTTCCATTTTAAAACATACAAATGTTATTTACGTGTTTTAGATTGTCAAGAGATTTAAAGCACCATTTTTAGTGCGCATCTGCGAACGAGCCTATGATTGAATCTGGAAATAAAGCAAAATAACTGAGAACAATGAGGATTAGTCCTCAGATGCCATGTCCGTAATTTATAGCAAAAAAATCTAGCATTAATTTTTATCTCAAACAAATTTATTACAAGAAGTTATTATCCACCACCAGCATGATGTCATTAACCAATGTGGTTGAACGATAAATTTACGGCAATACGGTTTTCTTTGTCGTGACTAGCTAGTTAATTTCTTGCTTGCTAGCTAGAAATATGGTAGTTAAACAGTGAGTTACGTCATTGTATGGGAAACGTACCCTTGATTGACTGAGATGGTTTAGCACACAAAAAAAAAAATATATATATATATATATATATATAACTCACCTAAAGGATTATTAGGAACACCATACTAATACTGTGTTTGACCCCCTTTCGCCTTCAGAACTGCCTTAATTCTACGTGGCATTGATTCAACAAGGTGCTGAAAGCATTCTTTAGAAATGTTGGCCCATATTGATAGGATAGCATCTTGCAGTTGATGGAGATTTGTGGGATGCACATCCAGGGCACGAAGCTCCCGTTCCACCACATCCCAAAGATGCTCTATTGGGTTGAGATCTGGTGACTGTGGGGGCCATTTTAGTACAGTGAACTCATTGTCATGTTCAAGAAACCAATTTGAAATTATTCGAGCTTTGTGACATGGTGCATTATCCTGCTGGAAGTAGCCATCAGAGGATGGGTACATGGTGGTCATAAAGGGATGGACATGGTCAGAAACAATGCTCAGGTAGGCCGTGGCATTTAAACGATGCCCAATTGGCACTAAAGGGCCTAAAGTGTGCCAAGAAAACATCCCCCACACCATTACACCACCACCACCAGCCTGCACAGTGGTAACAAGGCATGATGGATCCATGTTCTCCTTCTGTTTACGCCAAATTCTGACTGTACCTTCTGAATGTCTCAACAGAAATCGAGACTCATCAGACAGGCAACATTTTTTCAGTCTTCAACTGTCCAATTTTGGTGAGCTCGTGCAAATTGTAGCCTCTTTTTCCTATTTGTAGTGGAGATGAGTGGTACCCGGTGGGGTCTTCTGCTGTTGTAGCCCATCCGCCTCAAGGTTGTGCGTGTTGTTGCTTCACAAATGCTTTGCTGCATACCTCGGTTGTAACGAGTGGTTATTTCAGTCAAAGTTGCTCTTCTATCAGCTTGAATCAGTCGGCCCATTCTCCTCTGACCTCTAGCATCAACAAGGCATTTTCGCCCACAGGACTGCCGCATACTGGATGTTTTTCCCTTTTCACACCATTCTTTGTAAACCCTAGAAATGGTTGTGCGTGAAAATCCCAGTAACTGAGCAGACTGTGAAATACTCAGACCGGCCCGTGTGGCGCCAACAACCATGCCACGCTCAAAATTGCTTAAATCACCTTTCTTTCCCATTCTGACATTCAGTTTGGAGTTCAGGAGATTGTCTTGACCAGGACCACACCCCTAAATGCATTGAAGCAACTGCCATGTGATTGGTTGATTAGATAATTGCATTAATGAGAAATTGAACAGGTGTTCCTAATAATCCTTTAGGTGAGTGTGTATATATATCATAACCAGGAATTGACCAGGAATTAAGAATTTGTTCTCTCATTTTAAAAAGTCCTGGTCATGATCATAGTCATGATTTACTAATTTGTTAAATCGTGGCCACAAATTAAGACAACATATATACATAGACAAGTTTGCACATCGTACATGGTAAAAGAATTCCAGGAATTGGCCTGAGATCTTCAAATGTTTTTTATAAGCAAATGAAGAGCAGTCAGATGTGTGACTTAACTAAAACTAGGGAATTAACTATTACAACGTGGAAAAAAAGGGAGCAAATTATTATATTGTGTGCACGATTTACTCAAAAAGAGGGAATGAATTAGTTAAACATGCAGACGTATTAGTAAGTCGTGGGAACACATTCTTAGCCTTGACCTGGAATTTGGAGGCCAAGTCAACACCTCAAACTCGCTGTTGTGCTCCTCAAACCATTCCTGAACCATTTTTGCTTTGAGTCAGGGCACATTATCTGCTGAAAGAGCCACATCCACCAGGGAATACCATTTCCATGAAAGGGTGTACATGGTCTGCAACAATGTTTAGGTAGGTGGTGTGTGTCAAAGTAACATCCACACGGATGGCAGGACCCAAGGTTTCCCAGCAGAACATTGCCTAAAGCATCACTGCCTCCGCCGGCTTGCCTTCTTCGCACACGCACTCAGCCATCCACGTGATAAAAGAAAATGTGACTCATCAGACCAAGCCACCTTCTTCCATTGCTCCGTGGTCCAGTTCTGATGCTCACGTGCCACTGTTGGTGCTTTCGGAGGTGGACAGGGGTCAGCATGGGCACCCTGACTGGTCTGCTGTTATGCAGCCCCATAAGCAACAAACTGTGATGCTCTGTGTATTCTGACACCTTTCTATCAGAACCAGCATTAACTTCTTGAGCAATTTGAGCTCCAGTAGCTCGTCTGTTTGATCGGACCACACAGGCCAGCCTTCACTCCCCACGTGCATCAATGAGCCTTGGCCGCCCATGACCCAGTCGCCGGTTCACCACCGTTCCTTCACTGGAGCACTTTTGATAGACACTGACCACTGCAGACCGGGAACAGCCCACAAGAGCTGCATTTTTGGAGATGCTCTGACCCAGTCGTCTAACCATCACAATTTGGCCCTTGTCCAACTCGCTCAAATCCTTACGCTTGCCCATTTTTCCTGCTTCTAACACATCAACTTTGAGGACAACATTTTCTGCCTAATATATCCAACCCACTAACAGGTGCCGCGATGAAAAGATAATCAGTGTTATTTTTTTCCACAGATCTCATATGAGGTTTTCTTTTAGATACACAACCATTTAAAAGTTTAGGGTCAGTATGTTTTTTTTTTTTTTTTTTTTTTTTTAAAGGAATTAATACTTTATTCAGCAAGGATGCATTAAATTGATCAAAAGTGACAGTAAAGACATTTATAATGATACAAAAGATTTAGATTTCTAATATATGCTGTTCTTTTGAAATTTCTATTAATCAAAGAATCCTATCATGATATCCACAAAAATATTAAACAGTTTTGAACACCGATAATAATAATAAATGTTTTTTTTGAGCAGCCAATCATCATATCAGAATGATTTCTGAAGGATCATGTGACACTGAAGACTGGAGTAATGATGCTGAAAATTCAGCTTTGTTCACAGGAATAAATAAAAAAAAATTATATAATACAATAGAAACTATTATTTCACAATATTACTGTTTTTACTCTATTATTGATCAAATAAATGCAGCCTTGGGGAGAATAAGAGACTTCTTCTTTTAAAATCATTACAAATCTTACCGACCCCAAACTTTTGTACGGTAGTTTATATATTTCCCTTTTTGAATCATTTTTTGACCCCTGGTCTAATCAGGTCCACCAATTGGTCGTCCAGTTAATTAACCATACCAGGACAGCTATAAAATATATTAGTGTGTATTGTACAACCAAAATGTATACTTGCAAACCAAGCTGTGCTAGGCAAAGAATTCATGTTTGTCTTCTTGAGTTGAGCACTGTATTTTTCTGGCCAAAAAGAGGATATATGAGGGGAAAGAATAGCCATAATAGAAGTGGTAAGAACAAAAAAGAGCAATATCACACCTGCCATCCAAGGTCTCGAAAACTAACATACAGCTCATGTTTCTTACAGGCCTGCTTCTGATCAGCACTGCTGTTCTCTGGAAAGAAAGAGAGAAACTTTTACAGAAATGATAATCACTTATGATAATGGTTTGCACGTATTCTATGCTTATTTAAATATATAATTTAACGCATTTAAATTTCTCTTCCCATCTTACATATTAATGACTCCTCTTGTCCGCAGGTGTAAACTAATTATTACAATGAATTGTTATTATTATCCTTATTATAATATGTAATAAAATATACTGTAATATTTTAAACTAAAATATTTTAATACTAAAATACTCTATGGAATGTTGCAAATCATGGCTCATGGCTGTGACATAAACTGAAGTTAATTTGATATTTAAAAAATATAGGATGTATAGCCCACACGTGGTGACATGCTGTCGTTGCTGTTTTACAGTAATATTTCTGCTCAAACAGCTGAAAACATTTCAAATATGAGCACTGTCTGACTTCAAATGTGTGACGGGGTTTTGAAGCTGAGGCTAAACTGTGAGAGACATGGAGAAATATGAGGAAGAGGTCACTGAAGTTTGCCCGAATCCCTATAACCCTCATACCTATGCAAATTCATCTAATATCCATTTAACACTGTAATGCTATTACTGTGCAAAATAACCTGCAGAGAATTACACAGTAATAGGAACCATATGAACACGGACACACATTCGAGCACAAATTTTATCTCTGGTTCTCCTTTGCCTTAAAGGGATAGTTCACCTGAAAATGAAAATTTAGTCACGGTTTACTCATTGTCATGTTGTTCCAAACCTGCAGGTTTCTCACACAAAGCTTTCATTCGGCTTCAGAAGACTTGGAAAAATGTGAATGGACTTAGCCTGTCAAGCCGGACCCACATCAAGATGTTGTGTCTGGGAACTCACCATTGGCAGGGCTCAATCCGAGGGGCGGGATAAACGGTTGTCTTTCAAATTCCCTCTGCACGCAATAGGATAGCGCTACAACCAACCAGAGCAACGAAGAAGGTGAAGCGGAGCTAGTTGATGGATTAAACTTTCGTCGTATCCGGTCGGCAAATCTCCGAACACATCTTCCTTTCTTAAGAATGACTTCAGTGCCGTTCTTTGTTCTTTCCTCAAAGAAAAGCTGAACTCCAAGTCTTCCAGAGTCGCGGCCAAAGCCGATTGGAAAGACCACTGTTCGCCAGCTTCTTTGTTTACAAGTAGCACACGGAACCGCCACAACTCTGCCGTCATTATGTTAAGCCCGCCCACCGACTCTATACACAATGTGATTGGCCTGAACAGAGTTTATTTTTTCCAGCTCGCAAGTCAACGGAGAGTTGCTAGACAAATTATATTTGCGGCCGCTAGGGTGCGTCAAGGTTTCAAGGACAGAATGGACTACTTTTATGATATATTTTAGTATTTCATTGTCTTTTTTTGAAGCTTGAGCTTGAGTTTCTGCTTTGTGTTTTATTTCGATGGAAAATGTGTCAGCCTACAGGTTTATAACGGCATGATGCTGAGTAAATACTGACAGAATTTGTTTTTTTCGGATGAACTATCCTTAGACTCTTACCGTCAAGGTTATGCTCCGTTTAGTTGGATTTTCATGGACTCTTATTTTGTCTTTCTTCAGTTAAATTTCCCGCCAGTCATTAGTCGTCATGGACATTCATTAATGAGCACATATGTCTGTATTTAGTTCATCACCATGGCTGTGTCCTGATTCAGAGGCTGCATCCTTCGAAGGCCGTGAAGGTCAGTCCGAACGTTGTTAAATGGGATGGTCTTGCCTTTGGAGGACTGTTCTTGTCGCCTAACTGTGACAGCTGTCGTTGAGTGGCAGTAACGTTTGTACTGGACTTTTTAAAAAGTTATATTAAACTGTCTGAAAACAAAACAGGGTTCACAAACTGTCTAAATATGTTCGCCATGGTCCATTTCAATATATAATGAGTATAAACGGTATATAATCGCATCTTAGCAAGATATAAGTCAACACTTGAACGGCTTAAAGGATTTTTGTTATTTTTACATTTGTATCATTAGATATTTGAGTAAGCTGAAACCTAATATTTACGTTTAAAAACGTAATTCTGCAAATTCTTCTCACTGGCGCGCAATGAATTCTGGGGTAGGCGAAGCCGCGAAGGATCCATCTGATGTATCCTTAATTTCACTGGAATCGAAGAACGCATGTAAAGGAGCCTTCGATTTGGGACAGCCTTTGTCGCGCCGCAGTGATGCAATCGGCCTTCGAATGCGGCCTTTGAAGGATGCAGCCTCTGAATTGAGACGCAGCACATGTCTATTTAAGTTCCTCATTTCATTTCAGTCATTGCCTGGTATTGTTTCATTTGTGTTTCCCCAGATTTGGATTACCTGTATAAATTTTGTTTAAATAAAGAACTCTTTTTAAAGACTTTGTTATACAACAACATTCTTTATCATCATCGGACTAAATGTTACACTAACTGCCCTTTTATATTAGAGTAACCCTTACAGCTTTAATTAGTGATGAAATATTACTATATATGTACTTTATATGTACTTATTCTGCATGACCATATTCTACATCCCTAAATACTATCCAATACCTAAACTTAACAGCTCATTTCCCAGTTCATTCAGCATCTGGCTCATATTCACATCTCAAACATATTCTCAAAACTATCATTGTCGGCATCTTCAAAATCAATATTTTGATCGCTGACAGCTTCTTCATCAGATCAAGTGACAGTCTTTTCACTTGCCTTCACACTTCTGTATTCAGTATTGAAAACACACACACACACACACACACCTGCAATATTGGCTACACGCAGTGCCTCTTGGCCCTTGGCGGTTTTCGAGCGGTTGGGGTTGCGCTGCTTGTTGCCGCCCTGTGCGGAGCGGATGCTGCGGATGTGGACCTCCGTAGCTTTGAAGAAGGCCACCATGAAGGGTTGTTTGCTCTGGGGGCCGCTGCGGCCCACCAGCCCAGCCACCCATGGATTCACACTCTGGCCTGCAGGGGGAGACAAAGAGATTTCAGCATATACACCATTCATTTACGACTGTCAGAAATGAATTACTAATGTCTTTTCTCTCTGAGATCTGAGACAAAGGAAATACATCTTGGAACTGCTAGTAAAAATGTTAACAAGTACAAATCTCAAAAGAGAAGCAGTCACATCTCTGTAAAGTTATATGGGCCTCTTGAAAGATGTTTTTTTATCAGCGTAGCAGGAGACGTATTTTTTCTGTGTGTATTTCTGTGAATCAGTTCTTAAGAGAGACTGTTTAAACACCCCACATATCACTCAACGGGACAGTTTAGCAAGCCTTTATTTTGTCATAGCCCTGTGACCTAATAAATCGCGTAATATGCATTATATAATAATCAGCTCGACGGTCACAGTCTTATAAATCAAGAGGCTTGTGTAAGAAAGTGTGTGTGTTCTCCAAGAATATGCAATTTCTGATGTTTATTTTGTGTAATCTTTCCCGCTCTCAAGAGTTCTTTTAGTTCCCTGTTTACTCAGAGAATTCCTGCACTTACATCTGTTTCTGTCTCTGTGCCATCCTGGACTCCTTTTACCTACACACCGGCTTTAATGTGTGTGTGTATTCCTTACAACGAGGAAGGAATGCTCTCTCTGTCTGTGCGCCGAGGTAAAGCTGGGTTGCCGGTTGCCTACGGCGACAGGGCAGGCGTCCCGCAAGCATGTCTCGACAAGCTCACTGATCTACACAAACCCCATAATACACTGCACCTGTTTTCATGCTAACACTTAAAACCTGTAACATCCTGTACACACACACCTTCCGATCATGCAGCTATGGTACAAAACACACCCCCACTGCGGCTGGCTATAAAGTGAGCGAGTGAAAAGCATACTAGGTTTAATTCTGCATTGCTTAGAACTTATTTAGGACATCCAAACCCAGCATTGATCTTAGACTAAACTTCACCGTTAATAACTGAAACTCTAGACTAAGCATTAGTGATGAACACAGCTACTTGAAGAGAATACACCTTCATGACGGTGTTTCTTAACACTCTTAAGTACACCTTTAAAATGTATTAATGTCAAATGAAAGTTTTACTTTAAAGTACATTTTAAATCATTATGTTTTAATAATATTCTGTTGTGCTTTAAGTACACTTATTGCGATGTGCAGACGAATATATAGAGTAAATGTAAAGTACTTAAAGGGATAGTTCAGCGAAAAATAATAATCATTTACTCACGCTCAGGTTGTTCCAAACCTGTATGAAGTTCTTTCTTCTTCTGAACACAAAAGATGAGATTTTAAAGCCCATAAAAGTGCATCCATCCATCATAAAAGTGTTCCACTCGGCTCTGGGGGGTTAATAAAGGCCTTCTGAAGGGAATCGATGGGTTTGTGTGAGAAAAATAATCAAAACTTTATAAACTAAAATACCTAGCTTCCGGCAGACGGCCTACGCATCGATTTATGATGAAAGAGTAACCCTTGACCTGGCGCATGACGTATTGACGAACGCGGAAGTGCAGAGGATGGAGAAAAACAAAATACTGGTGACAAAGAAGTCTAAAACGAGAATTTTTAAAGGGCACCTATTATGCCCCTTTTTACAAGATGTAGTATTAGTCTCAGGTGTCCCCAGAGTGTGTCTGTGAAGTTTCAGATCAAAATTCCTGACAGATCATTTAATATACCATTTTGAAAATGCCAATGTTTAGGTTTGAGAAAAATGAGCTGTTTTCTGTGTGTCTCCTTTAAATGCAAATGAGCTGCTGCTCCCCTTCCCAGAGGGCGGAGCCTTCACAGCTCGTGAACACGCAAATGAAAACTGAAACATGATACGTCTGTTTGTTTTGATGATCGTCTCTATCGCAGACACACTCATGTGACATTGCAGTTCTTCATCATCATGAAAAATTATCATCTGCATGAGTTTTAAAGCCTTATCACTCTAAACTTGAGCACACACACCCGACGCATGCGCTCCGAGAGCTCCGTGAGTAGGCTAAACTAGACTAGTTCTCTTTCATGTGTTATTGCGATTAAACTGTCAAATGCACACTAGGTTATGTCAGAAACACACAAAGTTCACATGAAAACAGTTGGTTATATCTGTGCACTAATACAGCAAGTACAGAAATCCGAAGTGTATATTAGATCTGTGTATTAAAGTGAAAGCAGTGTAATATACAGTACCTACTGTTATATCTGCTGTTAATATGAATCAAACAACAGAAGAACAACAGAAAATCACTCATTGCTCTTGACTGAATGAACTTTAGTAGCTTTATTAAGAACACATTTCTTACTTGAATGCTGTTGTTAAATGCTCTGGCGAGGAGATACACATGGCGGACTGTGTACAGCTCTCTGAGGGCGGGGTCTATGCTAATACGGCAGTGTCCATCAACACTCGTGGGCGGGGCCTGTGAAATGTGACGTCACATTCCCAGGAATCTGCAAACGGCTTGTTCTGAGACAATGCTTAAGATTTATGGGGATTAAAAAAAAGGAGTGGGTGTATTTTTACCATTATAGGGTGGTTGTGTACACACCCTGCCAACACACATTTATGTTCAAAGACCATGTAAAAGTGATTTTTGCATAACAGGTGGCCTTTAAAGAGAAATGTAGGAGGGTTTCGATATAAGAGAAGAGGAGCTTTTGTTGAGTTTGTTGCCCAGCCCTATTTGTTTGAACCGCGAGATCTCGCCTCGAGGCGTCAAAGCTTCTGCTACTGCTAACGTCATACACCACGTCAACTAGTTTATAAAGTTTTAAATATGGATATTTTTCTTACACAAACGCATCGCTTCACTTCAGAAGGCCTTTAGTAAGCCAACGGAGCCGTGTGGATATTTTTTTATGGATGCATTTTTTGCTTCCTCATCCTCTATTCACTGCCTAAGCTTGGAAGAGCCAGGACATTATTTAATATCTCACTGATTGTATTCGTCTGAAAGAAGAATGTCATATACACCTAGGATGGCTTGAGAGTGAGTAAATCATGGGGTAATTTTCATTTTTGGGTTAACTATCCTTTTAAGTGTGAAAAAACACTCTAAAGATCAGCTTATTGCATTTAATTGAACTATAATTATCATTTAGGTGTCCAAAACATTCCACTTTTTTTACCTAAAGTCTTTTTAAAGTTACTTCTTTTAATTGATTTTTATTAAATTAGAAAAATACAAAATATACTAAAACACTATGCATTTTCAGTAGTGCTCTCAAATGTTTGGACCCCCACTGTAGATGTTTTTCTTTGAGTGGCTTTTAAATGCAATGTAATAAATTGCCCTTCAGAGAGACTGTAAACATTTACTGAACTGCACTGAATCTAAACGGCACATAAAAGTGAAGGCAAAACAAACTGATGCAACTGTGATGTCTGATGCAACACTATATACATTTCTCATTTTGAACCTGTGGTGCCTGCACGTCCACCTACCGTCCAAACTTTCCAGAGCCAGCTGCAAGCCCAGATTCCGGCCCGGGTTCAGCACCCAGTGGTTACTGGTGGCTGTGATGTCGAACACCAACCAGCCCTCTTCTGCAGCCCAGATCACTCGTGAGTCCAGCAGGAACAAATCTGAATCCCTAATGGAGAGACCGCATATGGCACAAAAAGGACAGCGTATCACAAATTAAAGCAAGTATGGAAATGTGGAGAAAGATGTGCCAGACCATATATATATTGCCAAAAGTTTTGGGACATCTGCCTTTACATGCACTTGAACTTTAATGACATCCCATTCTTAATCCGTAGGGTTTAATATGGAGTTGGCCCAGCCTTTGCAGCTATAACAGCTTCAACTCTTCTGGGAAGGCTTTCCACAAGGTTTAGGAGTGTGTTTATGGGAATTTTTGAGCATTCTTCTAGAAGCTCATTTGTGAGGTCAGGCAAAATTTAAATTCTGTCATCATTTACTCACCCTCATATCATGTTTCACAGAAGAAATAAAATCATACAGGTTTGAAATGACATGAGGAAGAGTAAATGACAGATTTTTCATTTTTGGGTGAACTATCCCTTTAATATCTTTGTAAAAACCCATTAATCACATGGCATTACTTAAGTGTAACAGCAGTGTAAATGCTTTTCACGCCGCAGTAAATGGTCAGTAAATACTAGAAATAGCTTTTAATTCAACAATATAACAGAAAAAACAAAGCAATAGTGTGTACTGAAACAAGTTCAACACCAGACAATGAGTGGAAAGCACTGAAGTACTTAAGTACACAGGCAAACAAACTCAATACAAAACAGGCGTGCTGTAATTAGTAACATAATGAGTAACATTGATGGCAGGAACATAGGAACAAAGGCAAGCAAACTAAGGGTGTTTACACGTTTTCAAAAGCGTTTTATAATATGTATTTGCTTTCTCAACGACTTTATCTTTTGGGGGTAATTTCTCAGCCAAATTTGATGTACAATTAATTTGCGATTAATTAGACTAATTAATCAGCTCATCCTGTAATTAATTAGAGTAAAACTTGAATTGACAGCCCTATTCTTTTTACTTTCTCCAATAGCTTTTTTTAAATTATTATTATTGACGAACATGTAATTCTGAAATACAAAGCATACATATATATATACATGGAGTGAGGGATGAGCTTGATACAATCAACAAAAATAATATGGAAAATTAATATATTACGTGTTTTAGTGTATGCTTTGTATTTGTGTGTATATATATATATATATATATATGTATATGTATCTGGCACCAAGATGTTAGCAGCAGATCCTTTAAGTCTTGTAAGTTGCGAGGTGGGGCCTCCATGGATCGGACTTGTTTGTTCAGCATGATGCTCGATTGGATTGAGATCTGGGGAATTTGGAGACCAAGTCAACACCTCAAACTCATTGTTGTGCTCCTCAAACCATTCCTGAACCTTTTGCTTTGTGGCAGGGAACATTATCTGCTGAAAGAGCCATGTATATATTCTTTATATTTGCCAAACAAACACTCTAACAAATGCTTCTGGGACAGTGCATAGCCAGCTAACTGCTCCACAGTGATAGATACCTAGAATGATATTTGTATCCAAGATGTGAAGTTCATGAAAACCTCAGTAAGAAGTCCAGAGATGGAGGGCAACTGGAGTGAAACAAAAGAAAAATACACTCAGTGGCATTCTGATTGAAAGATTGGTACATAAATCACCACAGACACCCTTTAAGTCTTGTGTCTACAGAACAGGCAGGCAGAACTGACAACCATATTTAGTACAGGTGTGACTTTTGAATTTTGCTGTTCACACAACAGCTTGAATAGCAGCCTGAATAGGCTACTGTCTGTATGAACAAATAATAAAGTCAAGCCCCATTTCTATTCTCATAATAGCTGTCAATAACATCTGGTAACTTCCATACAGTAACACCACAAAGTCTTAACCCAACTGAAATGAGTTTTAGGTCAAAGCAAATGTATTCAGGTCTAAAAACATTTATCATGCATGTCTGTAAACTGTTTCTAACTTCACCTTGCAGCATTGCGTTCATAATTCAAATATATGGGAATATATACACGCACTCACAAGCCACTTTATTAGTTACACCTGCTTGTTAACGCAAATCTCTAAGCCAATCACATGGTCAGGTTTAAAATGAGCATCACAATGAAGAAAGGTGATTTAAGGGACTTTGACCGTGGCCTGCTTGTTAGTGCCACACGGGCTGGTCTGAGTATTTCAGAGACTGCTGATCTACTGGGATTTTCACACGCAGCCATCTCAAGGGTTTACAGAGAATGGTCTGAAAAAGAGAAACTATCCAGTGAGCGGCAGTTCTGTAGGTGAAAATGCCTTGTTGATGCCAGAGGTCAGAGGAGAATGAACAGAGAAGAGCATCTCTGAACACACAACACTTCCAACCTTGAAGCAGACGAGCGACAGCAGCAGAAGCCACATCCATGACACTCCTGTCAGATAAGAACAGCAAACTGAGGCTACAGTTCACACGGGACACCAAAACTGAGTCTGATGAGTCTGGATTTCTGCTGCAACATTCAGACGGTCGAGTCAGAATTTGGCGTAAACAGCATGAACGCATGGATCTATAATGCCTGGTATACCAACAGTTCAGGATACTGGTGGTGTAATGGTGTGAGGGATATTTTCTTGGCACACTTCGGGCCTCTTAGTACCAATTGAGCATTGTTTAAACACCACAGCCGACCTGAGTATTGTTGCTGACCATGTCCATCCCTTTATGACCACAGTGTATCATCTTCTGATGGATACTTCCAGCAGTTTAATGTGGCGTCTCAAAGCTCAAATCATCTCAAACTGGTTTCTTGAACATGACAGTGAGTTCACTAAACTCAAATGGCCTCACAGTCACCAGAACTCAGTCCAATAGAGCTTTGGGATGTGCTAAAACGGGAGATTCACATCATGGATGAGCAGCCGACAAATCTGCAGTAACTGCGTGATGATATTATGACAATATGGACCAAAACCTCTGAGGAATGTGTTCAGCACACTATTTGAATCTCTGCCATGAAGAATTAAGGCAGTTCTGAAGGCAAAACAGGGTCCAACCCGATACTAGCTAAGTTTACCTAATAAAGTTTACTTAATTTTATGTCCACAGGTTCTGTGTCAATGATTTTGAACAACTTAAAACTTACCCTTGTTATTTAATATTGTCAGTAGAGGATGTTTGAACCTGTCAGCTCTGTTACCATGATTTTGTATAGTAAACCGTTGTTAATTGAAGACTGAATTTTCAAAATGGAAAAGACACTGATTTGAGTGACCCTTAAAGTGAAAGACGGAGAAGGTGGCGGATAATGTGAAGCAGAGGGGAAAAGAGAAATAAGTGGAGAAATGGGAGAGCGATGAACAGAGCGCTCGCTCCAGATGGTAAGGCCCTGGGGAGCACTTCATTTCCTTAATTGACAATAATGGCTTTATAAACGGCTGTTGATCTCACAGTGTGGCTGCTCTGCACTAAATCAAACAGAGGAATTTAGAGCACGTCAAGAAGACAGCGTAAGAAAGGGACTGAAAAGCAGTATACAACAAAAGACAAGGGGAAACGCTGCAGGGAGAAAAAGACTGGAACTACATGAACACACTTCAGAAGTTTCAAAGCCCCAGAGTAGTTCAGGTGCTCAGTGTGTGTGATCCAAACACCTGTTCTGCTCAACATCTGCTGCCTCAGTCTCTTTATCAGTCTATTTTTGTCTCTTTTCTCTCCCTGATGGGAGCACAATGAGGTATGTTGTTCCCCACAGACCTGTCGAGGCGACTGAGGCCTCCAGGAGGGGTCGAGCAGCACGTAGGAGGAGCTAGACGTTCTTGAACCCAATTCACAGCGCGGGTCACGCCGATATTCTAGAAGGTCCCGAACGTGCGGTGAAGGGAAGCCCTGTGGTGCACAACTGATTCTTTGAGAGGGAGCCACTGAGTCGGAATAGGAAACATGGTGTGGTACAACAGAAAAGTTTGCATTGGGATGGTTAGATAGACTGAGCACTGTGTGTGTGCGGGCTAAAAGAAATAGAAGGAAAGGAAACACAAATCAAATGTGTCCAGCGTTTATGCACCAGAGGGGTTGAGAGCGTTACGGCCCTCAAGAGGAACAGATTTTCCTTGGAAACCAACTCACAGGCAAGAAACACCCACCATAAAAAATAAGTAAACGATATGCAGGCCCACATGGAATCTGCAGATATTTTTCATATTTCTGATGCTGATATAAAATGCAATAAGTATTAAATGCAATAAGCACAATGCAATATGCCATAAAAGTTTTTGGTCACACTTTAGTTTAGGGTCCAATTTATTAACTACGACTTAAAGTAACATGCCACAGTTTTGATATTTTTCCTATTTAAAACTTGACTCTTCTGTAGTTACATTGTGTACTAAGACGACGGAAAATTAAAAGTTGTGATTTTCTAGGCAGATATGGCTAGGAACTATTCTCTCATAATAATAATCAAGGAACTTTGCTGCCGTACCGCCTGAAAATAGTCCCCAGCTAGGTAACTTCCAACGTGACCAGCACTAAGTTTGTGTAGTGCAAATTAGGTAGTGGATTCACCTGTGCGATTAGCAAAGGTTCTGTTGTAAAGGTTCGAATCTTGCCTTTCATGTTCCGACAGCTAATCTTCTGTGTATTCCGGTTCAAATAGATACGGTTCAGGATCTGCACCAACGTAAATATCTTCTTTAATTATTACGCAGAAATGAGAGTGCAGTTCCTAGCCATATCGGCCTAGAAAATCACAACTTTTCATTTTCCGTCGGTCTTAGTACATGATGTAACTACAAAAGACTCAAGTTTTAAATAGGAAAAATATCGAAACTCTTTGGGCATTTTTTGAGCGGGATGCTAACGGTCTAATAAGATTCAATCATCTATGCTAAGCTATGCTAAAAGTGCTACCGCCAGGCCCGAAGATCGGCTAAACGGATTCGAAAACGGTAAAACTCAACTGTTGAACTCTAGGGGAGTTAAAAAATATTTTCAAAAATAGTGGCGTGTTCCTTTAATAAACTCCTTATTACTGCTTATTAATAGTTAGTAGTTGTTAAGTGTAGGTATTGGGTAGGATTAAGGGATGTAGAACGAGATCATGCAGAATGAGGCATTAATAAAGTATGTACTTTATAAGTACTAATAAACAGCTAATATCCTAATAATATGCATGATAATAAGCAACTAGTTAATAGTGAGAACTGTACCCTAAACTAAAGTGTTACCAAGTGTTCTTGAGGAAATGGATACGTATATTGATGAACTGATTTCGGGGTCACTGTAGGATTCAGAGGAAAGATTTTCAGTAGAAAAACGTTATAGATTTTCACGACCATTCAGATTTGGCGTTATTAGTCGCTGAAATTTGATTGGCTGCTGGCAGGTGCTGTTTTTTTTATGTAGCGAGTCATATTAGAGGATCTGTTGGTATGTCCACCAAAGAAGATCAACACCAATTTTAAACTTCACAGATCATACGGTTACGGCGTTATTAAGGGTTTTCAGTTGCAGCAGTTCTGCAATTTTGACATAATTTGGAGTGCGTCCTCAATGTCCTGTAGTTTATGTGTATAAAGTTTCATTAAGTGGTGTTCCGTTTTCAACACTTCTTTTGACTTAAATTTCTTTTTGCCAATTTCTTTTTCTCTCTTGCTGCTGTGTGTAAAATTTGATGAAGATTAGATGAACGGCCTAATGCTGCGTTCACACCAAACGCGAATAGAGCATCAAAATCGCGTCTACCGCGTCTAGTTTGACGCGTAAACATCTTGAATCTATTCGCGCGTCCACATATAAATTGAGAGTTTGAAGCAAAATAGATGCGCGTTCAAGGCTGCTCCAGGAGAAATATGTCATAAAACACCACTCTGCCTCTTTTCATTTTCATTAAAAATATATATTAAACATTAATAGCCACACAAATGTGGTCCAGGCAACTCCTACATTATCTTCACTGTATGTATATTTAAATATCCTTAAAAAATAAAGTTATGAAACTTCTTTTTGCCCTCAGTCAAAAACGATTTGGCAGACAACAAATTATAGATTCATGACACCAAAGATCACCCGTTAGATCCACACAAGACGAACCACTACAGGACATCAGAGCCAGCGGCAAATGTCAGAAGGACTGGCCGAGGAAAGGCTGCTCTCGCCGGGGTTAATGAGCGCTGACTGCCCGGTGATGGCCTGGATCTCACAACTCCAAAAACACAAGATTAATTTTTTAAATAGGCGCTCTCTTTATAAATAAACCACATATTTGAGCTTTAAACAACTACATTCTCACCTGAAAAAGTCTTAAAACTACATTTTGTAACACAATAGTAGTATTTTTAAATTATGCAGGGTTTCTCATCACGTCACTTTACCACGTGACCGCAGCGAGCAGGATCCTGATTGGTTAACGCGGTGCGAATTGACGCCAAAGTTCAGATTTTTTAACTCTGGCGTCAGACGCAAATTTGCTTCAAACGCGTGAATGCAAAAAAAGCACCACTCGCGCATAACGTGCGTATCACGCAAAACGCTAAATTCGCGTCCAATTCGCGTCATTCGCGCTGCGTGAAACGCGTCTATCGAGCCGCAGGACCTCCAGACGCGCGTCAACGCGCCTTTCCATTGACTTAACATGGAAATCACTCACAGCAGACGCTCTATTCGCGTTCGGTGTGAACGCAGCATTAGAGGCGTTAAAAAAAGTTGGCTTTTTGGAAAAAAAAATGTGCATAAAAATGTTATAGGCAGAAACAAAACTGACAAGAACATTAATTTTAGATGTTGACCCAAGGATTGAGAGTACTGTCCGACAGATGTGTGTTCGCTTGCCTGAGTGCTTTGTGCTTGGAGCCCTTAATAGAATGATACTGTATATCCACGGTATAGAATGTAGATGTACCTGTCTGAGTGTTCTTCCAGCACCTGGTAGACGCTGATGCGAAAGGTCTCGTTGTCAAAGCGTTCTGGAACAAAGTCCTTGTAGATCCGGAACTCTGCAGCAGTCACCGCCTCACCCTCGGGAATCTTGGACAGGTCAAATCGGAATTCTCTGTGATGGCGCCTTACGGGCAAAAACTCCTTATCGTGTTCAACTGTACAAGATAAACAGTGAGAGAGATGCATCCATTTTACATCAGCGCTTCGAAACAGTGTCAAAACATTTCCACCGCAGTGAAATGTACACTCATTTACACTTGAACTCAAATGTCACCTTCATTTGCACTGTTGCTCCCTGCAGGCAAGTCAAGCCACCCCTTTCTGGTTTTTCATGGATAAACACAGAGCACATTTCTAGACAGATGTTTGAACTCTCCAGAGCCACTGATTGAGACATAGTCCTGCAGACAGCTTTATGTCTCTCTTTTTCTCAAGCCCGTTCTTTTTCATTATTTCCTCCATCATATGGACTCTCTCACATTCACACTCTCTCACAAGGCAACTCTCACATTTTGTGAGCTTGGGACTTGATTCAAACTGGCTTATCACATTGTGTTTACATTTTCTCATTGTGAAAACTGCCTGAATGTTTTTCATGAAGAGGGCAGATTCTGATACTGAGCCTGGAGTGTTTTGGTAGCCGAGGAACTGGAAATAAAGAGATTGTTCAAACAAAAATGAAAGTCATCATTTACTCATGTGTACCTCATGTGTTTACAAACCTGTATGATTATTCTTTGGTTGAAGACAGTAAAGACCAGGTGGTGACTTTGCCGATTGGCTCTTTTATTTGGAAGGTGGAACTTCTTTTACCAGAGCTAGCGTTCCAATTTCTTGCATTCATTGTAAAACCAGTTGCCCATCTCAGTTATATACAATCCCTGGCAGAACACAAACATGTAAAAGCCAGTATAAAAGCAAGCACTGGGGGTCAAACGGATAAAAAGATACACTCTCAGAATTGTTTTTACCTTAAGGGGTACAACAGCTTGTCACTGCCATTTCTACCCCTTAGCCCTTCCCTTTCCCCTACCCCTTCGTTTTGCCTGTACACATGAAGGGGTAGGGGTGTCCCGATTCTCTTTTGGCTGGAGTGGTTGGGGTAAGGGCCAGATAGCCCTTCAAACTAAGATTTTTCAGGACCACACTTCGAACGAAGGGGTATGAGGAGTTTCCCTCCATGGCTCCACTAACTACCGTGCTGCTACAATGTGTGTATGTTGCCACTCGAGATTGATCACGTGTGTGTCGTCTGGCTGCCAGTTTCTCCATAGCTTGCTAAAGCACTGTCCAGCTCCTTTTAAGGGGACAAGGGGTCAAGCTGTTTTACCGCTAAAGATACAATTTTTGCAATCATTGTGACATCTTTGCATTCATCTTTTTTTTTCTCCAAACATTACAAAAATGGATAACTTCAAACTATCGTGACAGAAGCTTACACTCTTAAAAAAAAGGTTCTATATGGCACTAAAAGTGGTTCTTCGTCGTAATCATAAAGGAACCCCTTTTGGTACCATATCTTAACATGTTCTGTATATGGTAGCGGTGCTATAGCACCTTAGTCAGTGGTGCTATATAGCACCTTAGCAAAAGAACCGCTGAAGAACCACTAAAGCACCAAAATTGGTGCTATACAGCACTTAAAAAAGGTTCCCATATGATTACGAGCCAAGAACCACTTTTAGTGCCATATAGAACCTTTTTTTTTTTAGAGTGTATTAATCAATTAATTAATCAATATGAAATTTTGCTAGTAATGTAAATAAATGAGATATGTATAACTGTATAGCAGATGACTTGCATAAAATGCATATAAATAATATCAGTTGTCACTATATCACTATATATAGTAAGATAACTAAGTTGTTTCAGTCCAGTAAGCAAGATACACTATAAGAAGAAGAACATGTCTAATGTGTCGAACTCTCACTTTTCAGTGATTGATAAGCCCTTTCAAGGACTGAAGTTAGCTCTCTGTCTTTCTCTGGCTGCTCTTCTGTCTTTTACTGCTGTGTGAGAGTACTGCACACACACAGACAATAGAAGCCTTGTTGACTCTTCAGTCAGTGCATCAGAGCCAGTGAGAGCAGCTGTCATCCTCATTGCTCTACTGAGAGCCGTGAATCATGGTCTGAAGAGACTGAACTGTGTGAAAATGAAGCTGTATGTCTCTCTTTACTGATTCCCAGAGTCTATGATCAATTCTAGTTCTCAACTGGTGGTTTTACATTGGACTTCAAGTGGAAACCCAACACTGTACCAAAATGATTTGTGGACTGTTCATAATAAAGAAAAAAAAATCACTTGTCTAGTTCTTAGAAATGTCCTTTTTGTATTGATGTTATTTTCCTATGGTTTTGAAAAACAATTTTTAAGAAAGTTCAAATTGAATAACTCCAAAAAATAAATGTCATGTTGTATAAACAAATGAAAAGTCATAAGTACTTACCCCTATATGCAAAAAATATATAATAATAATAATTATATATATATATCTTTAAGGTAAAGTATGTTTTGTTTTTTTTGTCATACCATATGACATTCTTCTTCCTGAAGTAACATTGCCTCATCCAATAAAGGTAACATATTTCAAGATATGTATTTTCTCGTATTTCAAGAGATTTTTCGACCATGACATAGTCATGAGGGTCTGCAGGGGTCCTCAAGGTGATATCATATCCTGTTTGGTGTTAAAGGGTTAATTCACCCAAAAATTCACCCAAAAAATCCGACGTCTTTAGTACCTTTTATAGGTCTTGAGAGTGTACCGTGCATTGTGCCAACTTTGAACATGAACATATTGGCTGCACCACTTGAAAAGGTTTTCAAATATTAATAATCACTGAGGCCATTTTTTTTTCCAAACTGTTAGAATACTAGATTTAATAAAAAAAATAAAAAATAATGATAAAACAATTTGAAATAAAATAAAATAAAAAAGTTTTCAAGAAATTACGGTTTGCTTTTGAGGAAGCTTGACGCTGCGTCATGGTGTTGACACTATGGGAACGTGTCCAGGTGTGACCGGTGTCTGAAGCATGTAAAAAACCCACCAATACTGATTGGTCGATGGCAATGCTATGACGTCATATGGAGCGCCCATGCGTATAAAAGGGCACCTGCATTAGATGTTATCAGCTTTTTTATCTTTAGGAGCTGTTTTGTTTGTATGTGCATTTAAGATGCACATCTGGAGCGCGTTCAACGGAGCGGGATATGCTTATTGTTATGCATTTGCGGTAAGAGCTTTTGTTCTTGCTTGATTCTCTAGAATCTAGCGTTTGGAGCGTGTTCGGCTCTCACTGGAGCTGGAGGCTCTTATGGTGAAGCGTTTGCAGTAGGAAGCTCTGTTCTTGCCCACTCTCTCTGTCGCCTGTATAGTGCGTCTGTAAACCGTGCTTGGACAGATGGAAATATTTTTTCTGTGTCAGTATGCTCCTTCATAGCTAAGATTTGGGGTGGACTGATCACATTTTGATCAGTGACTCCCCTGATGGTCTGTGGAGGATCAACAGTAAGAGGTAGATCACTTCAGGAAAGTATCCTTCACTCCAGTCTGTTGCCCGAGTCAGTGAATAGAAAAGGAAAACTATTCTTTATGGATCTTCTTTTCCAAGGCTGACGAATGAGAATTATTATGGACCGGTAACATAGCATCCCAAGTTCCCATCCTCTCATTTTGTCTCCCTTGCCAATTATTTAGTAGGGCTGTATGCTCCGCTGTGTGAGGGTCACTTTATGTGGTGAACTGGCACGAGAGGGCGACTCTGGATTTCAACTGTTGCTTGGTCTATGGACTAAGCATACTACTGGAACTACTAATTAATTTGATTAATTTGTTACATATTATATAGCGCTTTTCTAGGCACCCAAAGCGCTTTACATAGAAGGGGGGAATCTCCTCACCCACCACCAATGTGCAGCATCCACCTGGATGATGTGACGGCAGCCATATTGCGCCAGAACGCCCACCATACACCAGCTGATTGGTGGAGAGGAGACAGAGTGATGAAGCCAATTGTATATGGGGATGATTAGGAGGCCATGATAGACAGAGGCCAATGGGCAAATTTGGCCAGGATGCCGGGGTTACACACCTACTCTTTATAGCGATGACTATGTTTATGTCATTCCCTGGACAGCTCTAATCCTGAGCTCTAGGCCGGTGCCTGTCCCGCTTCCGGAAGTCGGCTACCTGTGCTAGAGTTCCTCTGCTAAATAGGGATACTTTAAGTATTGGAGCATGGAGCTCTGGGG
The DNA here is from genome assembly GCF_949357685.1 of Gobio gobio. NCBI lineage: Eukaryota > Metazoa > Chordata > Actinopteri > Cypriniformes > Gobionidae > Gobio > Gobio gobio. Next base: position 35,778,429 of record NC_137117.1, on the reverse strand, counting down.
TTTGTTTCTAGCACCTGTTGTCACTGGCTATTAAGGAATAAGGCTATTGCATAAGTCGCATAGGATGCAATGAAGTGTCGATGATCAACTCCGGGCTTGGCCATAGAGTTGTTATGCCTTGCTCACCATGATTGTGCACTGTTCACAACTTGTTGCACCAGAGATTCTCACAGCATGGCAGAGTTGCTTCTTGTGATATGCATCGCGTTGCCATGCCTTGGGCATGCCTGCACGTCTCCTTCAGACAATGAAGCTGATGATGTCTAATGCAGCCGCCCTTTTATACGTGCAGGCTTTGCATGTGACACACATGCTTTAGACACCGGTCACGTCTGGGCGCGTTCCCATAGCGTCATCACCATGACCTAGTGTCTCGTTCCCTTCTCAGGAAACCGGGGTTACATACTGTATGTAACGCTGAGACGTTTTCATTCTTCAACCTCATTTGTTTTAAATCAGAACATTCTAATCATAAAAGGTGTATTCAAGTCACTGTATATTGACCCATTTATCAAATCAATGTAAACTGAAAATTGGTAAAAAATAATAATAATGCACTGACATTTCTTTACATATGTATTAAAGGTAGTTCATTAATAATACAATGTAAAACCTTTGACATAAAAAGCTAAAACAATCGAGAGAGAAGGAGAGAGAATATCTCAGTCTACACAACCTGTGAAATCAACAACAAAAGATATGGCAAGTGTATTTTCAGAAGCTAATCGGTCTGTTTTGCTGACTTATGCATTATTTTACGGTTCCATGTAATTGTTTGCATTTAGCATTACCTTTCCCTGATGACTGTAACAGACCCCCGTTTTCAGGTCGTCACCCAGCAAGTCGTGAAGCATTGGTTTATTACCTGCTCACCTCATTTATCCTCAGTTACTCTCTTCATCCCTTTCTCCCTTCATCTTCTCTCATCTCCTCCTCCAGATCCTTTCATCATCTTTTCTACCCATCCTTTGCCCTCTCCATCCACTACCTCTCCTCATCCTCCTTTCATACCTCCTTTAGAATGGCAGCAAACAGCACAAAGGCCCTACTGTGCAGTAAGGTAAAAGCGAGAGAGGGAGAGCGCGCATGGATCCAGTTACCCAGCAGTGACGATTAGCAGGGGGCATTCCGTGTCTCATTGTCCCACTCTTCTCAGAGGACTGGAATTGTTTACACACCGTTCTAATTCAGAGCTGCCCTTCCATTGAACCCCCAGGGTGCCCCCCTCGCAGGGCAGACGTAACACCAGGGCCACCTGTGCCCGCTTGGCACAGAGCTACGGCTCTAACAGAGACACCTAGACCTCTACAGTAGTAAAGCCTCTCCAACAAAGATGGTTCTTTCTTATTATGTAATACTTTTATGGGTTCAAAGCCAGGAGAAAACAAACACTGAATAGAGTTCTTGCACATCTGACAGCTGCACTAACCTCTATCATTCAACACATGCTGATATGGATTCTAAAGGCCCGTTCACACCAAGAATGATAAATACAAAGATCACTATAATGATAAATATACTAGCATCCACACCAGCAGACAATCGTGTATATATAACAGAAATCAATGGAATCACTTTCAAAGCGATATCAACCTCATCTGACTTTAAAGGGTAGATAACACACACAGTTTCTGCCAGTCTCATGTTAATCTTGAGTAGCTATAGAGTAGTTTTGCATCCTTCATATCTCAGAAGGGTATTTAGTTGTGTCATATATTTATAAAAGACAGATATGCTGTACCGATTCTTTCCGAAAAGCGCCGAACTCATGCAGTGGGCGGAGCTAAAGAGACACGAGCACACACACACACCTCATGGCATTATCCCTGGATAACTTTCTATTCACTATACGTTCGTGTTGTTCACATTATATGCACTTTCGCAACGAATGCCAACAATACACACTTCTTTAGTGACATTGTTGATTTCGTGGTCTAAAAACAAAATGGCAGCGCTGTCGACGGCTTCCGTAACCCGATTGAAGATCGATGATGGCCGTTCTCTTGCTCTCGCTGTGGTTGATGTGCACACAAGCTCATCCGGGAAAAGTGCTCATACAAGGAATTCGGCCCTTTATGACGCCATACAGGACCATACTCAAAAATTCCGAAACTTATTCAAATCCTGAAGGAGTGTATTTGGTACAGAAATACTCTGTCATACGTCCAACTCGTTTTTTTACATTTTGGCCATGTTTAGCATGAGAATCCAACTCTTTAACAGTGTAAATAAGTCAGAATGCATGAAACAGCATTAGAACTCCTTTAAAGCATAAACTCAGGCCTTCAAGGTCCACTTTCAGACATATTAGATGGGAGGGGAAATGATGGTGAGAAGAGGGAGAAATAACAACAGGAAAGGTTGCTAGCAAGATTCAAACTCACGTTGTCTGTATGAGCACCATGGCCTAATATGATGGAACACACGTGCTAACCACTAAGCCACAGATCCAACAGGTGAAACTGGAATCAGAAAATGTTGCAAGCTAAATGTGAATTCCCTTCACCCCAGCAAGCAAGAGCCGTTATTTCACCATCTCGGTTAACTATAGACTCTATATAGTCCAGCTATGAGTAACACACTTCTAGCCAAAATAACCTTGAATTTGGTTACACATCGTTTTTTCCAAAATAACTTGCGAGATATGTATGATCTGCATCATGTAAGCAAAGTCAACAGTGATTACAAGGTGTTTGGTTTCATTTCTTTGCCATGTTTATGTTCTAGATTACTACTCTATTCTTGGGCTATGATTAGACGTCTATTAAATTTTCTCTGACAGCCCAAATTTGGCCTTGTATTAGCCTAGACATCAGTGCTGGGTTTGGACGGCTATTAGACATCTTTTAAACGCAAAAATGAGCACCATGAGCGCATTGACAAGGCTACAGATTTGGCAGGTGCATGCTGATTTTTTTTTTCTTGCCTACTTTCTTCCCTTCTTAAGTCATCACTTAACTTGGACCTCAATGCTTTTTTTACAGTTCTATCTCTGTGTCACACACACACCACTCTTCCTGTTTCCCTCTCTCTGTCTCTCCGTGACTCTTTCTCTGTCAGGGAAGATCAAACAGTTTGGTCTAAGTGCTTTTCCATTTCTCTGTAGATTTTAATGGATGACGTGCACCAAGCTGTCATTGCTTCGCCCTTATGCCATTAAAACATACCTACAGGAATGTGCTCGAAAAACAAACACACAGGCTCCTGATAATGTAAACCAGAGCACAGACAACCATGGAGACATGCATGTAAAGCACTTTAGCATACTTTCAAAAGAATGCTTTTTGTCACAGATAAAATATACATTAAAAGAATACATTTAAAGCCACAATATGTCATTTTTCGCCACTAGAGGTCGCTTATTCAAAACAAAGGCGTAGCTTGATGACGTCTTGATTTCGCAGAGCTTTTCTATTTCGATTTCGCAGCTGTTTTATCATATTAGATACATCTGAGTGTGTTGAAAGTTATGTTATAATGCTACTCTGTGTGTTCACTCGATGGCTACTATGAGACACTTGTTCACACTGCAGTGAGCTAGATGATATTAGGCATGATAAAACATGGCACTCGCGGTAAATCAAGAAAACCAGATTTAAACAATAAGACTAACTGTGTTGAGCTGCATAATAATGATTAGTTTTCTGGTGATGAATGTCTCCAAACAGTTGCTCACCTGTCTAATAAAACATATTATATATTAAAGCGTCTTTGGTGTTTCCATGGAAATCGAGGGTATGATGTCATTGATAGGCGACACACTATCTGGTTAAAACTGGTTATTTCTCCGGATTTAAACATTCTTGGAAACATCTGGGATAATGTAAGTACAAAAGTCAACAAAATGTATAACATTGTTCTAGTGGTTTTTGGAACTTTTACACCAAAAATCTTACATATAGTGCCTTTAAGTGCAAACTGAATGTAGGGCCCTATTTTAACGATATGAAACGCAAGTGTCAAAGCGCGAAGCGCAAGTAACTTTGTGGGCGGGTCTCGGCGCTGTTGCTATTTTCCCGGCGGGATAAATGGCTCTTGCGCCCGGCACAAATCTAAAATGGGTTGGTCTGAAGTAGCTTCATTATTCATAGGTGTGGTTTGGGCGTGACGTGAATAAACCAATCAGAGCGTCATCCAACATTCCCTGTAAAAGCAGGTGCGCAAGTTCCATTATGGATTGCTATTATTATGGCGTATTTACCAGGCGCACGCCAGGAGCGGTTCACAGCCGAGGAGACTGATGTGCTTGTAAGAGCAGTGAAAGACAGAGAAGTTGTGTTGTATGGGGATATGGGGATGGGAGAAACCCACCCAAAATAGCGTCGGTTAAACAGGCGTGGGAGGAAATAGCCACAATTGTTTCATCAGCTGGCATCCCCAGGACGTCGCACCAGTGCCGCAAGCGCTACAATGACATCAGAAGACGGGGAAAGTCCAAGCTTGCCAGCATCAATCGGGCACGCCGTGTAACGGGAGGTGGATCTGCCTCTACTCAGGACCTGACGCCAGCAGAGGACATCGCTGCGTCCACCCTCACCGATTTTTATTCCTGGTTCTTGACGGACAAACCAATTTGTTAGATGTCCTTATATACATATATGTCTTGCCAGAAGTTGCCACTATTGGGCAAACAGGTCTCCTTAATTATTAGACTTCAATTAGCCTGAATAATTTGAAAGCTAGATTTATGCCTATTTTTTCACATCTTCGTGGCACACCACAATGATTTCCGTCATCTCATGTGTTAATATTTTTTAGTGTAACAATTTATGATTTGCAAAAATAACTGTTGCATCTGTGTAGATTACATGAGCAAAGTGTATGCGCGTTGTGCACGCTATACTTTATGGTCATGCATGCGCCCTTAAAATAGCATAATGAACAACGCGCAACGCGCCACTGACTTTAGACTAGGTTTTTTCTGGTCAGTGGCGCAATTGTTTAATGGAACAGCAAAATAGCACCAGGGATTGTTTGCGCCGGAACACGCCTCCTTTTTTGCGCTGAACTGCCCAGGGAGCGCAACTTCATTCACTAGTTTAGCGACGTGCTTCTGTGGAGGGAAAAGCGCGCTTTGCGCGGGTGCAAAATAGGAATGACACATGCGTCGGTGTACAAAGTCAATTGCGCTGGGTGCAAGATAGGGCCCGTAATGTTTTCGGACACTTAACTGCATGTTACTTAATGGAGTTAACTAGTTAACTGAGGTTCGGGAGCGGGGCGACGCCTCAACCAATCACCTTACAGTACTGTTTGTCTCGTTCTCTCGAACCCTCCCTTTCCCTCCCTCTCTCGTCCATTCAATCATCTTTACAATCCGCTGTTCTCTTCCCTTCCAGGTTGTATCCGGCCCTAATCACTCGGCCTACATTTAACTGAGATGATGCCCCCACTCTGAGTCTCCCGGCCGCCAACACCAGATGCCCAGATCAGCATGACTACCATCCCTTTCTCTCTTCCCCTTTCATCCTCTTCCTATTCATCCCCAACTTCTTCAATATATTATTCGCCAACATTCATGGTTGTGGCATGGTCCTCGCACATGAAAAATTAACTGAAAATAATTGTACAATTAAAAATTTAATTACAATTAAAATATACTATAGTTTAAATGTATATCAAATAGTACAGCTTTATGTGTAATTTCATTTACTTCTATTGTCTTTGAAATATGATTCAAGTATTCTACAGCAATAGTTCTCTCAGAACTCGAGCATACAAATGAGTCATAAATACGACTTTCCATGTCCAATTTATGAACAGGAAACTCATATTTCTGATCATTTAGATAGCACATAAAGGCAGCATAACTTCTACAACTCAGGAGAACTGACTGCATACATCCACAGAAAATCCCCTTTACACAAGCTGGATAAGACGATTATATGGTTCTGAGAATTATTTGTTAGTAGGTGCTCCTTGCATTGACATTTTGTCATCTAATACAATGACATCTATTAATTTTTAGTGTTGCTACACTGTCCAAATACTTTTTGGATCCCCTGTGTTCGTGCATTTCTACAGAAGATCCTATGAGAACAGGAATCTAGGTGACGGGCAATTTGGCCGCGTCTTCAAAATTACACAGTGTTCTGAACGCTTTCGACCAAACCAGAAACAAATGATTCAAACGGCCACCTGTTCATCAATGGCATCAGCAGAGCAAGACCAGACGAGTGTCATAGTTGAGCTATTTAATAAGAGTCTCTTCACATTTTTCCCCTAGTTCATTTGGCTTCATTGTCTGAGCACATGTGCGGCCTCACAGTAAATGAGATCACACACACACACAGGTTTCCATGTTTTATGAGGACTTCCCATAGACGTAAGTATTTTTATACTGTACAAACTGTATATTCTATACCCATCACAGAAAAACAAAACAATTAATATGATTTATAAGATTTTTTCCTAATGAGACCGAAAAAATGCCCCCATTAGGCCACAATTTACTGGTATTACTATCCTTGTGGGGACATTTGGTCCATATAATGTAGGGAATACCAGGTACACACACACACACACACACACACGTCCATTCAAAACAACACATGGTTAAAAAACACAATGCACGTGGCTACAGATGCATCATGGTGAATCTACTCTAAGAAACATCTGCAAACGTGGACACATGCACACACAGCGAGTGAATGATTGCAGCAGTTGTTCTGTTCCACCCTGTAACCAATAAATAAGATCTCCAGGCTCAGAGCAGCCAGAAGTGATGACACAAGTAAGCGTGCATCGCCCATCCATAAAGCCCTCAAAAGCCCAAATCCAGGCTGTACCCCAAACCCGTGGCCCACAGCAGGTGCGCTTCCACTGTGGACAGACACACCCTATCTGAGCTTGGGCCACGGCAGGCCCTTAATCTCCCTGTCAAGGCTTCCACATTAAAGAGAGGCTTTATCGACTGTGTGGAGCAGATGTGAAGCAGCCTTCTCTCCAGCCTCCTGCAGTCTTCTGTTCTTTCACAAAAGTCCTGTGACGCTCTTTTGGAGTGCATTCTTTTTAAACACCCCATAAAATAGCTCAACGGACATTATTTTCTCTTGGGGCAGGACATGTTGAATATGCAGTAACATGGCAAAAATGTATATTATTTGAAAGTGATTCCAGCTGATCCCATTATTCTACTGTAAGAACTGTTCCTAATGCTTCTATAAAACATTCACAATGTATTTAATGCATTTCAGTCATATAAACTCAAATAATGCATTTAAACTCAACTCAGGGTCATGGGCGGCCAAGGCTCATTGATGCACGTGGAAGGCTGGCCCGTGTGGTCAACCGTCCGATCAACTACAGGAGCTTCAGTAGTCTGTTTGATCTGACCACACGGGTCAGCCTTCCACGTGCATCAATGAGCCTCGGCCGCCCATGACCCTGTCGCCGGTTCTCCACTGTTCCTTCACTGGAGCACTTCTGATAGAGACTGACCACTGCAGACCGGGAACAGCCCACAAGAGCTGCAGTTTTGGAGATGCTCTGACCCAGTCGGCTAGCCATCACAATTTGGCCCTCGTGAAACTCACTCAAATCCTTACTTGCTATGAGACTTGTTCACACTGCAGTAAGATATTAGAATATCATATTACAACAGGTAGAAAAATATGTAACATTGTTAATCCAGAAATCTTGCATATTGTTGCCTTTAAAGTCAGTATGAAATTAAAATTCACTGTATGTATTTTCTAAATGCATGTTACAGATCTTATTGCGAATGATTCATGCATGCGTATGTTTCATTTTTAATCATTTATTTACTTCCTAATGTTTAAAAAATATATTATTGCTAAATCTTCCGATGAAAATGACAATCTCGTGACGTATTCTCCAATCATTTAGTCCACTTAAAACGCGCCTCTGCAAGCTCACGTTCATCTGCTTCCTCTTTTGAGTGCAACGGTCACATCTAAAAACCAATCAACATCCTACATTTTTCTTTTTTGATAATCTGTTACACTTGGATGTACATCCCACACTGAAAAAACATGAAAACACATATTGTCCAATTTACTTAATCTTATTATTTGCGATCTATGCAACAAAATTGTGTTTCTCTTCTAAACATGATTTATTTGCTTCCGATTAATGTAATTCTCTAAAATGTGCAATCTACTAGATTATATTATTTGGGGTGAATGTGAACAATTAAGTACTCGAAAATGATTTCTGCTGAAACTGTAGTTCCTAGCATGCTTTGCTTGGGACTTGTCGACTAGAGTAAAATTGTTAAAAATTAAGTGTTACTTTGTGTTTTTTGGCAAAATGAGAAAGGGGGGAGACTTTATATTGTTTATTAGTGTTTAATGTTTAATGTTTAATGTTTAATTATGGAGATGGTGGCCGAGCGGGTTAAACCATGGAACTGATATGCAGAAAGTTGCTGGTTCGATCCCAGTGGTCACCACCAGTGTGCTCCTTGAGCAAGGCACTTTACTCCATGTTGCTCCAGGGGGATTGTCCCTGTAATAAGGGCACTGTAAGTCGCTTTGGATAAAAGCGTCTGCCAAATGCATAAATATATAATTATTAGAACCCTTTAAATTACACTGGGTTACCATTAATGGAGAAGAGCGGAGCATTTGCTTAGACTGTGAACGGATTCAGCACATGTCATTAAAGAGCATTTCATACTTAGCACTTGGCATGTTCATTACGTGATATTGCTGGCTAATAGAATGAAAGCTAGTTAGTACAGTCTTAAAAATCAGTCAAGTGACAACAAAAATATACAAAAACAAAATAAACTTGTGTTTTGTGATTTGATTGAAGAGGCAGGGTCTCAAGCCCCCCAGTGTGCACAACACTGTTGTTAGGGAGCCATATTAAAATCATTGTGAGATTACTCAATTCGGTTATTTAAAAATGACTTGATGTTGAAATAATGTGAACAAATTATGTTTGATTAACTTAACTGATTCATGTGGAACCGATGTACATGATTAAATCATGTAAATCCAACACAAATTGCGCTGCTACTTTAGTTTCAGCACGAAGTGTCTTCTCATCTATCTAGCACTTCTGCCTGAGCTAAACTGAAGCTTTTTTGTGGGTTATGCATTCCTCTAGACAGGGTAAGAAGTCTGGATAAAAACTGGTCTGACATCATGTTGTTTCTGGATGGTGACCAGAACAAATCCATTGGAATAATCTCCTCAGCTTTCCATGATGCCCGCAGCTTCTAAAACATCACCTCTTCACTTATCATCCCTTCATTTCCATCTCTTTCTCTATCTCTCTTCCTCTACATATGAATGGCAGTCATTAGCAGCAGGGCTGGGCGCAGTTAAACCCAAGCGGGCACATTTATGACTTCCTCTGGGAGGAAACAAGTGGCTAACGGCATGGTCGTCCTACCTGTGTAAAATAAACATTACTGAGAGAGCGAAAAAGAGAGAGAGAGACAGCATTTATATGAGCAGCTAGGGAAACTCAATCCACAGGCATTTGAACAGCTGCCCGTTTCCACTGCTTTTCCTTTTCATCCCAATACACGCAAACACAAACAATCCCATTAGCACTTGCGCCCTGCATCACTCCTGCTTCTGCAGTCTCACACACGTGCACAACATACGCTTGGTTTGTATGAGAGGTAATGATCGAGACCCCAGAGGCTTGCTGAACCTGTCGCCCACCTGGAGCTCTGCAGATTGAGTGCATGGGGTCCATACTTATAACATTTATACCTTTCATACCTAAAGAGCACAGTAAAAGTCCAGTGTCGTTCTGTGAAAGTAATAGTTGCGGATACGGTTTTATTATTCCGTCATTGTAAATGTCAGCGATAGTCACAATGAAATGAAAAATGTATTGATATGTCTATATTGTTTAGACCAGGGGTTTTCAAAGTGTGGGGCGCGCCTCCCCAAATCAGAATAAACCGTGACAGAGAACTGAATTTGGTACTTCCTGTGGCTCACATTGCGCACGAGTGCTGAAAAAATGTTACAAATTTAATTTTACTGTGATGTGCTGCACTTAATTACTATAAAACTCAAACTCTCCTTCCTCCACTGAACCACATCAATACAGCCAGACCAAAACCCATTCATCACACACACTCTCTTTCTCTCGCTCTCTCTCTCTCTCTCTGTGTGTGCGTACGTGCGTGTGTGTGTGTGTGTGTGTGTGTGTGTTTTAGATAAACTATACATTACCCCACAAAGATGGAAATATCCGAAACCGTTGTCCTTGTGGGGACATTTTTAGGTTTATAAATCACTTAGGCCTATAAATCACACTAAGTGATGTTTTTTTGAAAATGTAAAAATGCTGAAAGTTTTTTGTGATGGGTGTTTAGGGTCAGGGGATAAAATATACAGTTTGTACAGTATAAAACCATTAAGTCTATGGATAGTCCTCAAAAAAACATGAAAACCCAACATTTTGTGTGTGCGTGCGCACGCGAAGCCATTATGAGATGAATGTGACCTCTAATTGGAAACACACCGTCAAACATAAACAAATGAAAACACACATTACTTATCTCCCGTGTCTTTCTAATTCTCTTTGTCTCTTGTTCATACACACACTTACATTCCCCTCATTGTTATTATTAAATTACTGTCGCTACATTGTTTTTGCTCTATAAAGTATGAGGTACATTTCCTGTCTGTGTGTTTTTTTTCTGCCGTAATAAGCTGTTCTAAAGGGCACATGCTCAAACTGCTCAATTTGGCAGCCGGTCTCAGTCTCTCACATGTGTTGGCCACAGGAAAGAAGCAATGGAGCTGTTGAGCATCTCACCAAGCACTTCCTCCACACACACACGCACACCCTGTTTAGTCGTGGGATTACGAGCAGACCTCTCGCATTTAAACTGAGCACAGCTGTTCTTGCTACACACACACAGAGAGAGAAGAACTGCAGAGATGATGTCACTCTTCATCACTTACAACTTACACGAAACAGCTCACCAACATCCTCCTGACAGTCCGACAACACCCTTCAAATACAGCGCGCAACAAGCATTCTGGGGCATTCAGATCTGTGCTGTGTCCATATTCACTATACAACATTTACTGACCAAATAAATGCAGCCTTGGTGAGAATAAGAGACTTCTTTCAAAAACATTTTTAAAATATTACTGACCCCAATCTTTTAAACGGTAGTTTAATTATTGAAAATAGCAAAGCAATTATACATATTGGTAATGTGTAATGAATTTCCCACATTTGATCTACTTAACCCTTGAACGCATACCATGGGTCTTAAGTGACGTCATTCACTACCCTCCTCCTCATTCAAGATAGACATCAACCTTTTTAGTATTCCTCAATCAATTCATTATAAACAATGTAATAAGAAAAAAAGAATACAATTATAAAAGAATGCCTGGTTTCCCATTAATTGTTTTTTTATTTTTTTGTAAAAAAATGTGTCTAGGGTCACTAATTAGCCGAGGTGTGTAACAGTGTAAGTATATTTTTTCTGCACAACAATAATTGAATCTTTGATGACTGAATAAGTGCAGTTCACCTTTATTCCACAAGGTGGCAATGTCTGACACACAATGATGAAGTGATGTTTCACTCATAGTTACTGCAGGCAGAAAACAAAAGAATAGGAAGAATCATCAGCAAAACTTGAAATGCTCAGAGATTTACTGCAAATTTAATGTCACTTGATGGTGGATCTGGTGAAGAAGCTGTCAGAGGTCAAAATATTGATTTTGAAAATGATAGTTTTGAGGATATGATTGAGATGGTGAATATGAGGCTGATGAGGACAGTGATGATGGGATAAAACATCTGCTCAAACTGAACCCTTACAAGCTCCAAAAGGTCACAAAATATGCTTTATTTTATTCTTCTGTAATTGTGACTCTAATATCTGGAGAGTTTTATATTATCAGGACAGGTAGAGATCCATCCGTGTTAGATATAGATCCGGGTCGCCAAAGACCCAAATATGTAATAATGATTGGTGAAACATTCATGCATTTAAGAGTTAAAGTCAAATGCTATGTGACATTCTATGGATGCATCTATTTTTACACTAGATTTGGGGTAGGTATAAATTAAGCCCGATCTGCTGTGACGTCACAGTCGTGTTGCATTGTGGTCTATGGATCTGCCTGAACTCTCACCTATGGTCATGAGCTTTGGGTCATGACCGAAAGGACAAGATCCCGGATACAGGCAGCCGAAATGAGCTTTCTCCGCAGGGTGGCTGGGCGCTCCCTTTGAGAGAGGGTGAGATGCTCAGTCACTCGGGAGGAACTCGGTGTAGAGCCACTGCTCCTCCACATCGAGAGGGGTCAGCTGAGGTGGCTCGGGCATCTGTTCCGGATGCCTCCTGAACGCCTTCCAAGGAAGGTGTTTCGGGCATGTCCAACCGGGGGGAGGCCCCGGGGAAGACCAAGGACACGCTGGAGGGAGTATGTCTCCCGGCTGGCCTGGGAACGCCTCGGTGTCCCCCCGGAAGAGCTAGAGGAAGTGTCTAGGGAGAGGGAAGTCTGGGCATCTCGGCTTAGACTGCTGCCCCCGCGACCCAGCCCTGGATAAAGCGGAAGAAGATGGATGGATGGATGGATCTGCCTGAAGTGTACATACTGAGTAGACTCACTCCCTCAGTCAAAATCGAAGGGTCAAGGGTCTGCCCAAATAAACTTCCCTCACCCTTGGCGAAGTTGATCGCATTTCAAAATGTCGGCGGGAATTCCCTCGAGGGGAAGTGCTTAGGAAAGTTTCCTAGTATATGTCTAAAAGTGGAGTTAAGCACAACCCTCGCAGTTAATTTGTAGCAAAGCATTGTGGGTTCACAGGGAGCAGGTGGGGCAAACAAGGGCCTTGTCAAAGTGTGACACATTTCAGTGGGTTGACACCTCTGAGGCAGGATGAGAGGAGAGGCCGCGGTGACACAACAGATTAGCGCAAATGCCCGTCAGCCGCCTTCACACCCGCCGCCCCAACCTGTGTTCTTCCTCTTCTCAGCAGGACACCTCAAAACTCCTTCTCCATCCCTTACTCTTTCTTTCTCAGATTCTCTCCATCCTGTCCTTCACGGTCCTTAACATTCTCCATGTTACATTCTCTTGTTTGTCCCTCTTGCAGAGCTATATGTTAGACTCTGCCGCTGAAATGAACTGAAAGAAGTACACTCAATTTGATGTGTTGACTAACACACCAAAGCACATGTAAAGTACTTGTGGTAACACTTTATTTTACAGTGTACTAACAGTAGTAATAACAGTATAATTATTCATAATTACATGCTTACTCATAACTAAACCAAACCCTAATTCTAACCCTATAGTAATATCATTCAAATTAATTAACATGTTGTTAATTCATATTACTCCGTCCATAAATGTAAGTAGGACACATTAAAATAAATGAAGTGTACTTGTTTATCATTTAAACTGTAGTGTGTTATTCGATATTACATTTAAAGTTAATATATTTTAAATGTACTAAATTGCAACTTCATCATTACTAATGTGTAATTAGAAAAATGTGCATGATAATTCTACCTAAACAAAATTCTCCTTTTAATCTCAATGATAATATCGTAAAGGACGTCCTGGCCACTGAAATCCCTTCAGTCAAACACCTTGCAGTTCTTTCAATGAACGAATAATCACATGCTATAAACCAGCAGGTGTTTTTCTGAGACCAAAACATCGGCCAGAAACCACCAATATACACCTTTCTCATCTTGTTCATACAAATGTACAATCAATAACGCATGCGAACACAGAAACGGAAAATAAACAACAATCGGCATTAGCAAAGGCCCCGTCACACACATCACAGTGTGTTTGGGTTGTACTGTTGCACTGTTGTTTATTTAGTTTAATTAGATCCAGAAACTCTTGGTGAATTAATGAAAATCCTGTGTAGCCCCAAGCTGCCTGCGGTTTAAGCATTTCCTTAATAAACTGATGTAATAATTGCCGTATTCATTTTTCAGACTAATTTGACACACATTTCAGGTTCTCATAAATGATGCCTCGCAGTTATTGCTCAGCTGTACAGTAATGGGCTTTTATTTGGCTCATAGCATGTGCTAACATCCTGTGATGCATTATGGGGTTCTGTGTACAACATGATCCTGTTTATACACACACATGGAGGAATACACGCAAATATATGGACGCACTGTCACAACATGTCACTCGGGAACTTTGGTTAGAGTTTTAGGGGGGTAAAATTTCTCTTTGTAGAAGCTTTTCATTTAAAAAAGCTCTATTCTTCCAAATGAAATGTGGATCTCAGGGTTTGGCATCAGTTCAAGGACAAAACAGTGCTACTAATACATTCTTTATCTCTGGCTCTCTGCCTCTCAGCTGTGAAGAGTCGATGAGTTTGTGTGTGTGTGTTTATTTTTTTTAATGCCTGTGATCCGTTATCGGGTCACTGGCTGGGTTTTAGGACTCTCTCCAGTGTTGAGCGAGCCTTAAAGTGGCGAGCCTATTACACTTTTTCAAATATTGCCTTTTATGTAGAGTAAAATATAGTTGTTTGTGAATGTAAAAGGTCAGTAAAGTTAAAAAAATCAAAGTGCACAACAAATAAAGTTATTGTCTCTTAAAGGGCACCTCTTATGCCCTTTTATATAAGTTGTAAAATAAGTGTGTATGTGAAGTTTTTGCTCAAAATACCCCACAGATAACTTTTATAGCATGTTAAAATTGCCGCTTTTTGGGGCCGAGCAAAAACCTTCCATTTTTGTGTGTTTCCCTTTAAATGTAAATGAGCTGGTGCTTCCGGCCCCCTTTCAAGAAGAGGGCGGAGCTTCAAGAGCTCGTGCTCCGGTGTCAGGACAATCTCACGCACTGAAAATATCAGAAACTGTCATTGTTCAGCGGTGTTCAGTTCAAACCGGAGTTGGACAATAATGCTTACAGAGCCAGAGAATATATGCTGCATGGAGATAGAACGGGTATAGTTTAGTTTAATTACGGTTATAACTTGAATATTAGTACAAGCCTGTTGTAGCGGACCCCATCCAAATGTTGGCCAAAACTTTACTGATGAGTTTATTGTACTTTACATAAAAGATGAAGCGTCCGTTTTACTCAACAAAATCAATGTAAGAACTGTAATTAAGTGTGCGCTCTCCCTTTCATTACTGCCGTGACCAGTCTCACTCCGGAGACTATAAGCTGGATCACAAACAGTTGGTACAAAACAATCCCTGAGTAACTATTTTTTAGCAAAGCCTGCCTTGTATTGCCCCTCCTTCACAAAGCAGTCTGGAGTTAAATGATTTGGGCAACCAAATCCACTGCGTCTTCAGTGGCTCAGATGTCAGGAGTAAATGACGACAGCTGTGTTCATTCTTATATCGGAAAAAACAAAACACCTCAATCGCTTAGAAGACATTCTTGTCTACAGCTGCTCCGGCATCAAAACAATGGCGGACTGTGTACAGCTTGCTCAGGGTGGGTCTATGGTGAAACGGCAGTGTCCATCAAGAGTTGTGGGAGGGGCCTGTGCAAAGTGACGTCACTTAGCCCAGAATCTGCAAACGGCTTTTTCAGAGACACTGCTCATGATTTATAGGGATTAAAAAAAAGGCACTGGGTGTATTTTTATCATTATAGGGTGCTTGTGTACACACAGTGCCAACACACATTTCAATTTCAAACACCATGTAAAAGTGAATTTTGCATAATAGGAACATTTTAGAAAAAGATTTGAGTCTCACTTCCCGTTACAGACCTATGTTACAATGTAACACATTTGGGTTTCACTTTATTTTAAGGTGTCTTGGTTACAGTGTAATTACACATTTAAGTACTAAGTAATATTAAGTAACTACATGTACTTACTATAGGGTTAGGATTAGGGTTTGGTTTAGGGTTATAGTTTATGGTTATTACTATAGTAACTACATGTAACAAGGACACTGTAAAATAAAGTACATAATGGCAATGGTTTTTCAGTTTGGGCTGAACTATTCCTTTATGACTGAAAATTGACATCAGTGCACTGACATTCCTCTCATTTGTTCTTCACATTCTTCTCTTGTAGTTTTTATGTTGTGCTGAATGGACTAAAGAAAACAGCTGAGGAATCTTTTGTTGCACTTTGTCTGATATTTCCCAGCACAGCCAGATCTGCGGCATGCTTCTCTGTAAGTGTTACACAATGTTGATGCTCTGCTGTGTGCAGACGGGACAGGCGGGGAACTGCACTCTCACCAAGAACAAATGGGCAGGTTAAGCTTTTCCCCCTCACAACGAGAAAAGGACAGAAAAAAGTGATAAAACAAATGCAAAAATAAAGACATTAAAAGTACACTGTAACGTTTGGCCCTGTAGCAGTTAAAGGGTAACTTCAGTGATTTAGCATTACGCTTTGTATCAGTAGAAACCCGATAGTATATTCAAATTATGGTACTTTCCCCCCTCATATCCCCCTGAGACGAGAGAATTATGCATTTTATTTCTGGAAAAAATCCTCCGATGACGCAATGGCGATATTTGCGTCATCTGAGGATTTTTTGGCCAGAGGCTAAAGACTACAGCCAGTAGATGGAGCTGTTCCGCATGTTTTTAACCCGCCCACAGGGGAGGGATCTCACACACGGAATGTAAATGCACTCAGCTAGGCCTCTGGCATTCATAACTGAGCGATGCAGAGCAAAGTGAGTGTTTCAACTTTTCAATGAATTCCTGTGATAGTTTAGCATCCATATGCGATCTGAAAACGTGCCAGACTGGCGCTTAACGTTACCTCAGCTCTGCTCAGCTCTTCGTGATGAATGAAATCTGACACTGCTGCGTCTGTGACGTGACTTTCGTTCGGCTCACTCACACTTTATTGAAAAGACACATTCAGTTTTTAATTGTAGTGTTTATTCTCTAACTGAACAAAATGATTGTATCACTATGAAGACCAAAACGACGGTGTACGGAGTGGCCTCGTAGGACAGCGAAGCAAGTGCATTCTGGGAGTTGTTGTCTTTCATCCACATGAGACAAAAATACATTCTCTGTCTTTTCTCAGTCTAGAAGGCACCAAATTCATAAATAATTTCACATATCTACTACATAAATGACCCAGTTTAAATACAAAGCTTAATGCTAAATCACTGAAGTAACCCTTTAAAAAAACAAAACGTTAAAAACATTTTGCGGCAGAACATTGTTTTGGTTGTGCTTTGGCTCTCCGTTATGGTTCTCCTACTGCTCATAAAACATTCACTATTCGGCTTAAGAGATATAACCAGTCTAGATGGAAAGGATCTCAAACTGACTAGCTGAAGACATTACTGTAGCTTTACCCATTAATACACAGTACTTCCTTGTAAATAGATTCCAGCACAGCGCTACAACACCCATAATGAAATAAGCCTTCACAATAATGATTTACAATGAACTCCATTAGAGAGCTACATATGGCAATTTATCTGATCAATAAAATACCTTACTCACCTGTTGAGTAAAAAAAATGCCATCTCTGCATCGTTTTTACAACATTTCAAATCCCTCAGTTCTTCTCACTATCTCCGAAAAGCCAAGCCAATGTTGATTCTTGTTTTATTACAAGCTCTGTCGCGTTCTCCTTTTGCCAGCAGACTCTCCTCTGTTCTACTTTTTTTTTTTTTAAATGGGGTGTTTCGTCTGAAGTTGGAGATTTAACGTGACCATGTCAACCTTTCTCACTCGTTGTGAAAACTAACCTATGCCACTCTCACACCATACTCACATCAAAGTAGCCGAAGCAACTTTTCTCTATTTAGGGACACGTACGGACGAGGGAAGTATGTACGCAATTTCCCACAAAACCATCCCATCAGGTCTAAAATATAAACACTTATAACGGGCTTACCATAGTGACAAAAACACGTTTTGGAAGAAGGATTGATGGTGTGCCGCCATCAATTTTATGAATTGTGAACAGAAAAGGTTACATAGTGCACTTTTAAATATAGAACACAGCAATCTCCAAGTGGTAGAAAGGTAACGCTTCAGTTACACAAGACAACATGTCAAGACAAGATGTCAAGGCAAGAGTACTAATCAAACTCAACAAGAGGAAACAAATTCTGTCAAAAACTTCCCTTTTATTTGGTGCCAAAGGCAGGCCAGTGGCTCTCACTCACTCTCTATCATCTGCTATAACTTCCAAGACAAGTCCATCTAAACACAAGTCCTTCACAGAAGGAAGGAACTGACATGTCTAGACCTACTTGGAAGAAATGCTGCAAATGAGGGTGTGTGTGTGTGTGTGTGTGTGTGTGTGTGTGTGTGTGTGTGTGTGTGTGTGTGTGTGTGTGTGTGTGTGTGTGTGTGTGTGTGTGTGTGTGTGTGTGTGTGTGTGTGTGTGTGTGTGCAGGACTTTGAGCAGATAAAGTTCTCCGTACAGCTGCTTTGGCCAGCAGATGCACAGAAACATCTGTATTAACCTCTGGCAGTGTCCCAAGGGCAGCCCGCTGAGAGAAGGAATGCTAGGAAGGCCCTTCCACAGAGCCAGAGACAGAGAAAGAACAGAAAGACATGGAAAAGGGGCACAAAGAAGATAGGGATAATGACGCCGCTGAAAGGAAGGCATTCTGCTTCAGAACTCAGCTTATTGTTTTAGCAACAACAGCTATCCCACAACTGACCATCCCACCATTGCACTGAACATTTATTAGTACACATTGAGCCAGGTGACCAGTGAAGACTGAGATGGCTGCATCTGACTGGCATGATATCAAAGTGACACATTTAACAGTTTTTTTCAGGTAGGGTTGTATTTAAAACATTTCTGGGCCTCTGGGCCTAAGTAAAGAAAGGAAAATCACATACAAATGTTTCTATGGCAAAACTATCCACGCCGAAATGAATCTGCTGCAGTCAGGTGGTACAACTAGAGCTCTGTAAGTTGTTAACGTTCATTATTACTGTAATGTTATGTGCTTTGAGACATGGGCTAATTTAACGGCGTCTCTCGTGATGCTTTGCAGACTATGCTGTGTGTCTTCGTGTGTTTTGAAGGAGGCTCAAATGGATACGGTAAAACCAAAGGCATTGTAAATGTTTGGTATCAAGTACTGAGAAAGATGTGGAGCCTGAATTCCGTTTCATTTCCAATGCGCGCTAAATGAAACAGACTGGGACGTCTGACCAATCAGAGCAGAGTAGATAAATTACAACAGACGGGACCATCTGACCAATCAGAGGAGAGGAAGCTCTCAGAAAGGAGGGGTTTAGAGAGACCAAATCCTTTATTGAACCATTTCAGACACTGTGAGAAATGAGGTGATATTCAATGTTTTTAAATTAGGAACCTTTGAAATAGAATAATAGGGTCACTTTAAACTTTTAATTTGACATTATTACAAAGTGTACTTTTTAAAAGTGTACCTGGTGTGTTAAGAAACAGTCATGAAAGTGTACTCTCTATTTAAGTGCACTTGGTGGCCTTTTGTTTTCATTAATATTATATTATCTGCAAGTACAGTTTTTTTTCATTCAAAACAATTAAGCACACTTCCTTTTTCCTAAGGGTTTGGTTCCAAGCCCAAACCTTTAAAGGGATAGTTCAACTGAAAATTAAACTTTACACACCCTCATGATGTTCCAAACCTGCATGACTTTCTTTTATTTGTGGGACACAAAAATAAACCTTTAGGAGAAGCTCCAAAAAGGACAACATAAACATATCGCAAAAGAAGTCCAAGCAAATCATTCAATGGAGGGGAAGGTTTTAAGTAAATCAGTTCAGCCTTCTCCTCTCCTCTCCAAACTTTTGAAGCTTTACTGTGTGGTAAAGAGCAGCTTTTCTGTAACACATCTCCTTTTGTGGCCCACGCAAGAAAGTCAAAGGGGTTTAAAACAACATGAGGATGAGTAAATGATGACAGCTGCAAACTACTACAACATGCAAAAACAGATGATGGCATTTGTTTATTTAAAAACAACTATCATTAAAGTGAGATTCAAACTTGTGACATATTACACTCCACGCCACATCAGCTCATGTTCACTTAAGAACCAAGAACTTTGTACTGAATTTTCCATGACTTTTTGTTAATGGCGCGCAGGGAAAATGATAAATAGAAGTTTATTCTTCCAAGACGCAAGTGTGCCATGTAAAACACGGCAAAACAATAGTATGATGTGTCCACTTGTGAATGTGCATCGAGTCAGACGCCTTTTAATGACAGATTGATAATCATAACAAATTGACCTATATTACGTCATGCTTCCCCAAGAAAGCTTCTGATTACCTAGTCACTATAAAAGATTACAAACGTGAGCCAGCCATGAGCCAGAGTGTCCTCAGAGATCTGTGTGTATGTGTGTGTGAGGCAGAAAGCAACTTCCATGAGTATTAACTATTGTTGTAGTGAGACTCCAGAGAGTTTGTGCGTTAACGAGAGGCTCACTGACACACACACACACACACACACACACACAAATACACAGACGTCTATTAACCAGAAGATTCACAACAAAAGGTTAAAGGGACAGTTCACTCAAAAAAAGGAAGATTGCCATATAGCAGAGAGTCCAAGCTGCTAAAAATACATGCAACTAATTCATACAATGATCTTTTATGATGCTGGTGTGACTTCTGAGGAATAAAGATAAAAATGTCAGAGTGATACAACTGTAACAAAACCTTATTAAGTAGGTTGACATATTTTATAGGCAGCGGCTATTTGCACTAAGTATGAATAGCATCTAGATTCTAGTTACACTAAGTGAAAATAGCAGTGTTTTCTTTGCGATAAGCGTAATAGTTATGATATGTATTCTTATAAATAGTGGCAGAAACTAGTTGCACATCAGTGTTGTTGTACATAAACAGGATGCAATAATAACAGAGTGTAAATGATACTTATACTTACCCGTAAACACTTTATTATTAAACACACATAAGACGCTTTATTTCCACTTTTCGAATATATTCTTAATTTGTATTAAAAATAAATGCCTTTCTGATTTGATATGTAATGGAAAAAGGGAGTAGAGTGAGTATTGCAAAAGGCGGATTCAAACTTGGGCCGATTTATAATAATAATAATTTGTTACATTTATATAGCGCTTTTCTGGGTACTCAAAGCGCTTTACATGGAAGGGGGAAATCTCCTCAACCACCATCATAACGATTTGCATCAAAACTTTCTGCAATGCACCTTACCCCTACGCTATTACTACTGTTGACTATCTAGCATCTTCCATAATTTTGTCTGGCCCAACCAGACATCGTGGGTGGAGTTAGTGTAAAGAGCCTCTGCCAACAAGACGGGTTATTTGCACTTAGGGTAAATAGGCACATCTTATTTATATTGTTATGATTAATATTTTAGCAAGCCTGCTTTGCTGATTCTTAATATTTTAAAAGTAATGCAGAACCATGAGAAAAAAAACCTAAAGAAGGAAATCATATCATAGGTTGTAAAATGCCATGTGGTGCAACTCTCCAAAAACTTAAAGACACAATATGTAAGATTTTTGGATTAAAATATCCAAAAAGCACTAGAACAATGTTATATATTTTGTTGACTTGTGTACTTACATTATCCCAAATGTTTCCAAGAATGTTTAAATCCAGAGAAATAAGCGATTTTAACTAGGACACGGACCGTGTCTGTGTGTCGCCTATCAATGACACCCGCGTTACCCTCGGTTTTATTTTGTAGAAACCATGGAAACACCAAAGAGGCTTTAATATATGATGTGTTTTATTAGACAGGTGAGCAACTGTTTGGAGACATTCATCTACAGAAAACTAATCATTGTTATACAGCTCAACACAGTTAGTCTTATTGTTTAAATCTGGTTTTCATGATTTACCGTGAGTACCATGTTTTACCATGCCTAATATCCATCTAGCTCAGAGTAGCATTATAACATAACTTTCAACACACTCAGATGTATCTAATATGATAAAACAGCGCTGCGTTACCCCACATACACATGAGCGGAAGAAGCGGAAGCGGCGATTGTGGCAGAATAAAAGCTCCGCGAAATCAAGGCGTCATCAAGCTACGCCTTTGTTTTGAATAAGCGACCTCTAGCGGCGAAAAATTACATATTGTGGCTTTAAACTTTTTAAAAATATGAATTATTATTATTAAGATCTTAAAACTCAAATGTATTCAAGGTGTAAGGAAAATATGTTATTACTCTTTAATGGTAATCTGACATGTAAAGCGTCGTTTTCTTAAAATGTTTTTTTTTTTTTTAAATAGTAACCTGTCCATTTTTTGTTTTTCAGTCAGTGAATCAGCAGAGTAGATGACAATTTTCATTTTTATGCATTTCTTAATCACCTTTGTCTGTTTCCTCTAAACATCTGATTAGTACAGTGGTGGAGAGAGTACTGAAAAAGCATACTCAAGTAAAAGTACTGTTACTTGTCAAAAAATGTAGTGCTAGTAGAGTAAAAGTACCTGTCCTAAATACTACTCAAAGTAGGAGTAAAAAGTAGCCGGTTTAAAAGTACTCAAGAGTAGTGAGTAGTGAGTATTATGAATGTTATTCCACCTTATACCCTGCTAATTAAAAACGTAGCTTACTCTTTTATGGATGATTCTCAGTAAGAACAAAAAAACATGAGATCACCAACAGTATTTCAATATTTCTCCAAGTTTTATTTTTGACTGCTAGCCATGTAATATTTGAGAAAGTAACCAATAATCTGGTAACATTTATGACAACCATTCTGTAGAGGTTTTCTTGCGGTTAATTAAAAAAGGTTGCAAAGCATAGTACATTAACAATTTTCTTGTTCTTTCTTTTCAAGACGCATGTACTGCTTTAATTTCAATGGATGTTTTCTCTGTAAAAATAATACACTTCAGAAATCAGAATCAAGTAACTCACAATTTTCACCACTGATTATTTTTGCTTGCAATTAAAAAACAAACCTGATTTAAATATAAATCTGATGTTTTATGAAAGTTATTTGCTATATACATGGACAAAATGTTTAAATCGCCATGTGAGAAAACATAAAAATATGCATTAAACATTAAACATTATACATTAAAATATGCACTACAATAGGTCACACGCGTGCCGTACGGAGTCACAGGACTGATTATTCGTCTTAGCCAATCACGCCGACAGGAAAAAAATAAACATAATGTAGAAACGGCAGGTTGTGGGGAAATATGGGCAGTAAAAGTTCCGATACAGCACTTAAAATGTACTCAAGTACACTGTTTTTAAACTACTTAATAAAGTACAATTCCTGAGAAAAACTACTCAATTACAGTAACGAGAGTATTTGTAATTCGTTAATTTACACCACTGGCTAAGTATTAATGTTAAAACACACTTTATTCGCCATGTTTCGAAGTGTGGCTCATGATGCCGGGAGCTGTGTTTTATTTTACGAATCTTCCAGAAACTGTGATGTAAATGTGCCCTATTAAAAGAAGAGGAATCTATTAGAGTCTTAAAAGCTAACAACCCCCCGCACAAGTGTGGTATTAAGTCTTCTATCTCTCCATCTGAGATTCCACTTGCAGCTAGCCAGAGGACTGCATGAGAGCAACCTATGACTAACGCTCTAAATAGCGCATTAGAGTAGGCTGAGAGACAGAAAACAGACCCATAAAAAATTGATGGGGTAATGACGTCTCTTTCTCGTGGCAGGTAGCAGACAGGCCATTTCCTCACACGACGGGACTCTCAGCACGGGGTCGGCCGATGTGTGGAAAGTGTTGGGGTGCGGTTGAACTAACGGTGGGGGTCAGGTCAGGTCAAACTAATTTCACCCCTCTCCATCTTACTCTCAGACCGCTGGAAGTCTCACAGAAAGAAGCAGTCTAATTCATAATGGATGAGATCTCCATTAGATCATCAGGACTAACTCCTGCTGGAAGTCTTGCTTTTGACTAAACTGTTGAAATGCACCAGGCTTTTGAGACACTGTCAGTCAAAGCAATATTCTTGGTCTGTTGCAAAACACCTGAATTGAAGAATGTTTCAAAAGGTATAGGCAACATCATTGTGATTGCCTTATATAAAACTCTCCTGATATTAGATAAACAATTACAGAAGAGACCTTTTACAGAAGTTACCTTTTGGAGCTTGTAAGGGTTCAGTTTGAGCAGATGTTTTATACCATCATCACTAGGGTTGGGAATCGTGAGAAATTTTCCGGTTCCGGTTCCGGTTCCGGTTCCGCCTAACGATTCCGGTTCCGATTCCGGTTCCATTAAAATTATTAAACAAATAGTGGTAAAGGAAAAAGGCACAATACGCAACTCAAACAATCCATTTTGTGTTTATTACTTGCTCTAAAATGTATTTACAGGTTGGCAATGTCAAAAAAGTCCTGTACTGTACATATATTACAGTATTAATTAAGCCATTCTTGCAAAACATTTTTTTTCAAATGAACACCTCTGAAATTGTCTTATTACATTTTATCTCTCTGTCTCTGAATAAAACCAAGTTATAAATTATATTTATTAGTTATATTTATTAATTAGTTATATATTAATTTAATAGTAATTCAGTTATTCAGTGAACTTGTAAATAATAAATTGCAATTCAGCATTACAAAGGTAGCCTAATTGTGCCTAAACGCTTACCTAAACCATGGTGACTCAACGGTTGACAAATATATATATATATATATATATATATATATATATATATATATATATATATATATATATATATATATATATATATATATATATATATATATATATATATATATATATATATATATATATATATATATATAGGCCTTTCACTATAAATCTGGTATAAGCCCTGTGGCATTCTGTGCTGTAGCAAATGTTTTGTCAAATTGCTAGTGCAGCCTCCTTTGCATGTTATTAACTTTTCACGTGTTACATTTTGCTTCATTATCATTCATTCTTTGGAAATGAATCCATACTTGTGACTTTCTCTTCGCCATGCTGGTGGTCAACGAGAAAATATCTGACGCAAAACCGTAAATGTGTAGCGCGAGGTCTTTCAGTGCTGAACTGCTGCACTCCTGGAAGCGGCAGGCAACGTAATTAATATTCATGATGAGGTGAGCCAGGGTTGCCAGGTTTTCACAACAAAACCCGCACAATTGCACAATCGTTTCAACCCGCGGACATGAAACACAGCCCGCGGCAACAGTGGAAAACGGGAAAATCACGGAGTTGGCAACACTGGCTGTCACTCGCTATGAAAGGATACGCTTCCAGCGCTTCGCACACACATTGCACCAGAACCGTTTTCGGAACCGAAACTTAGGAATTTCGCGCGGTTCTGGTATTTTTCAAAAATCAGTTTCGGTTCTGCATAAGAACCGGTTCTCGGTTCCCAACCCTAATCATCACTGTCCTCATCAGAGCTCATTTCAGTTCCTTCAGCATCTGCCTCATATTCGCCATCTCAAACATATTCTCAAAACTATCATTTTCAACATCAATATTTAGATCTCTGACAGCTTCCTCAGCAGATCCACCATCAGTGACAGTGACAGTAATATTTGACTGCGTTCAGTTCTTGCTCTGCAGTAAATCTCTGAGACATTTCAAGTTTTGCTGATGATTCTTCTATTCTTTTGTTTTCTGCCTGCAGTAACTATGAGTGAAACGTCACTTCATCATTGCGTGTCAGACATTGCCACCTTGAGGAATAAAGGTGAACTGCACTTATTCAGTCATCAAAGATTCAATTATTGTTGTGCAGAAAAAAATATACTTACACTGTTACACACCTCGGGTCATTGGCGACCCTAGACAATTTTTACAAAAAACAGGCATTCTTTTAAATTGTATAATTTTTTTTCTTGTTATATTGTTTATAATGAATTTATTTAAGAATTCTAAGACGGTTGATGTCTAACTTTAAAAAATGAACAAGGAGGAGAGTAGTGAATGGTCACTAAAGACCTGGGCCCGTATTCATAAAGAATCTTAATGCAAAGAGTAGCTCCTAGTGACAAAATTCTAAGAAAATTCTTAGAAATGTGGGCGTTTACTCTTAAAATTAACTAAACAATCCTAGTAAAGAAAAAAGTAATTCGGAAAGCATCTTAACCCTTAAAAGAGGTCTTAAGGTCAAATTTGTTAGGAGCACGGACGAGGACTTTTAAGAGGCTTAAGAGTTTCTTTAGCAGCGGAGAAAATGGCAGAAAGACGAAGAGGGAGAAGAAATGTGTTGCAGACAATGGATGACAGTGACTTAATAAGACGCTATAGATTAGATTGTGCAGGGATCATGTTTGTTGCATTAAACCCAACTTTCAAACCACCAATTAAATAGACATGCCAGCAATCAGTGTAATTGGAAAGAGTGGAACAATGTATATGATTCTAAGCCAATCAAATACCTTATAGAAAATTAACAGCATGGTAAATAATAAAAGGATTTATATACATATATATAATGTGTGTGTGAGTGAGAGAGAACGGTAAAATAGGACAATTTGCGCTTGTAATTTTAAAGTGAAGGCTTAGAATAGACCCTATACTTAAAAGCGCTCCTTTTTTCCCCTTTTTGGACAACCAACCAATCACAGTCTTCAAAAGACTGTGTCATACGTACCAACGGGGTCAGCCCCGCCTCTTCTCTAAGATAAAAGTTTTTGTATTTTCCTTGCTCAGAGTTGCTCTCAGATCGGTCCCGAATAGCTCTTAAGCTAAGACTCCTACGTAAAAGTTTGTAAGCTAAATTAGGAGTTTTCTGAGAGGACTCTTAGAATCTTTATGAATACGGGCCCTGAGGTATGCGTTTAAGGGTTAATGTGATTGTAGTTGAGTAATCTAGCACACTATTTTAATAAGAAATCTCAGCATCTGACACACTGAAAAACATGTTCTAGTGTTCATACTATAGTTTAACCATGGTATTAGTAGTAAAACTATGGTTCAGTCAGTTCCACTTAAGTCAAAAACACCATAGACAAATCTTTAGTCAACTTTTTTATTGGCATATTTGGCGATATGGCTCTGTTCTAAATTCCCCATCCTTTTTATGAGATTCATGAAAAGCCAAGACAGGGAACAGCAGCAGCTTCCGGGGACAACCTCCCATTTTTAAACTGGGAGAGCAGCGTAAATCCCCCATTGAGAACAGAGCATGCATCAATGACAACAAAATGACATTGATTAAGTTAAACACAGTTTAAGGAGGAGCTGGGGAGGAGGTGGGTTGCAAAGGCAGATTGAACTGAAGCTGCGCTTAAGTAAGGCGTCCTGTTTGAGAGTCGCCAATTGAGTGCATAGGAATCGGATCAGCTGATATGGGCGGGGTTGGAATTTTTCCAATCAGCTGATAGTGGAGCTTGACTACGTGGCCTGGCTGAACTAATGCAGAATGCTTGATTTATAGAAATGGTGGTCAATCTGCCAAAAAAAAAACATGGTTACACTTTTAATATAACAAAACCCTGGTTAATTTTCGTAAGGGCTGCCTTAGTAGAATGTAAGGTAGCTCACTAGGTTTTGAAATAGAACGTCTTCACATTCTATATTGTACTTAAAAATTGCAGGGTGTTCCAGAGACCCTGTAAAAAAATATCACAAAAGTGTCGCCAGCGCTTGTTTGCAGCCACACAGATGAAGACCAGAATCTGTCACAACATAGGAAGCTACAAAACATAAAGAGAAATGACTGCACAACAGTTCTCTCTTCCACTCTGTCCAAATCAGAAGCCCCTTTAGCTCTCTCAATCATTTGCAGCACATCTTTGCCTCAAATGCCTCATTCTCATGCCTTCCACATTAGATGAAAAGAGACAATGAATCCTCAGAGAATATTGTAGTGGCCAGAATTATAGTTCTGCCTTTGGACATGCCTGTATGTGTCCTGACGCGCCAGGATAAGGACGCCTCATCTAAAAATGTAACTCTGACTTTAGAGAAATGAACAACAAAGTGGTCTGACTCTGACAGACTGAATTAAAGACAACGTTGATATCTGCCCTGCTCGTGAATATGTAATATTCTGTAAAAATAATTAAATAAAAGACTCATTAAGTGTACTTAAAGAGTGACTGTTTCTTAACACACTTAAAAAATGTATAATTTCAAAAATAAAAAAATGTTTAAGTACATTTTAAATCATTGTGATTTAATAGGCTAATCTTTTGTCATGCTTTAAAGAAGTACACTTATTTTGATGTGTTGATTAACGTTATTTTAAGCAAATATATTACATTTAATATGTTGGCCCTATTAAGTTGCCTTAACTAATATGTACTTATATCAAAATATAAGTTCAATGTACTTATTGTGTTCATATTGTATTGTAAAACACTGATATTGAGGTGGGATATGGGTAAAGTTAGGGACAGGTGTGGTGATATGGGTCAGTTTAAGGGTAGGGTGAGGTGTAATGGAAGTGTCAACAGTGTCATTATAAATGTAACAACAGAAATGAATTACAGATGTAATTACATGCAGGTATTTTTTTTTATGTAAGTACAATGTAAAAACATGTATGTACAAAATAAGTGCATTGTATCAATTATTAATTAAAATGTAAGTACAAAGTAGTTAAGCCACCTAATATAAAGTGGGTCCAATATTTTTAATATATATTTTTAATGTAATAAATTGCAACTTTATCATTACAAATGTGTGTTTAAAGGTCCTGTTCTTCGTGATCCCATTTTTCAAACTTTAGTTAGTGTGTAATGTTGCTGTTAGAGCATTTATAATACCTGTAAAATTATAAAGCTCAAAGTTCAATGCCAAGCGAGATATTTTATTTAACAGAAGTTCCCTTTCAAAGCCTACAGGGAACGGCTGGTTAGGACTACATCCTGGTATTTCCTGCTTTAATTACGTCAGTAGAGCAGTATGTCGACTAACCTCCGCCCACAAGAACGCGCGAAAAAGGGGGCGTGGTCTTGTTGCTCCCGCGTGGAGAAGAGGAAGTGTTGCGTTCGGTTGCGTTCGTATAGTTTGTTTGTTGCCATGTCGTCGAGACGCTGTTATTTTCAGCCCGGAGTCAAGTCACCTTTGTTTGGCTTTCCCAGGGACGCTGTACTTAGAGATCATTGAGCGCGTGCATCCCCGTTATGGTGAGAGGCGTGACCTTTCCGGTAACGTGCGCTCTGCGTGCCCTAAGCTGCTGTCCAATCACAACACGGGAACCGCTGGCACAATCAGAACTCGTTACGTGTTTCTGAAGGAGGGACTTCATAGAACAGGGAAATCTTTCAAGCCGTTTTGAGGACAGTGAAAACAGCAGTATACAGATAAGTAAATTGTGTGAAAAATACTGTGTTTTTTTACACGCGAAACATGAACACATGTTATATTGCACACTGTAAACACAATCAAAGCTTAAAAAAACACGAAAAACGGGACCTTTAAAGTATATTTAAAATACATGACGTACGAGTTTCAATAAAAATGACATTTACCATAAATGCTTGTCAGTACATTTTGCCAATACACTTTAATCATATTCCAACAGACAATACAAGTAAATGTGTATATACATTTACATTTACATTTAGTCATTTAGCAGACGCTTTTATCCAAAGCGACTTACAAATGAGAGCAAAAGAAGCAACTAGAACAGTCAAGGGCAACAGTATGCAAGTGCTGTAGCAAGTCTCAGTTAATCTAGCTCAGAACACACAGGACAGTTTTTTTTTTTTGTTTTTTTGTTTTTAAATAAATTAGACAGACAGAAAATGAATAGAATGATAAGTGCTATTCTTGATTGGTCAGGTGCTGCTGGAAGAGATGTGTCTTTAGGTGTTTTTTGAAAATGGTTACAGACTCGGCCGCACAAATATAAAGATGTACTTCAAGGAATTTCACCCAAAAATGAAACTTCTGTCATCATTTACTCACTCTCAAATTGCTTCAAACCGGTATGAATTTCTTTGTTCTGCTCAACACAAAAGAAGATATTTTGAAGAATGTGGGTAACCAGTTGATGGACCCCATTGACTTCCATAGTATTTTTTCCCCACTGAGGTGGTCAATGGGGCCCATCAACTGGTTACCCACATTCTTCAAAATATCTTCTTTTGTGTTGAGCAGAACAAAGAAATTCATACCGGTTTGAAGCAATTTGATAGTGAGTAAATGATGACAGAAGTTTAATTTTTGGGTGAACTTCCTATAAGACACTATAGCTTCTAATATTTACTATTGTTACCAGTAGATCATTATTGATAAAGAATGCATCAACCAGGATGTTAAGACCATTTAAAAAAAAAAAAAAAAGTTTTGTCCTTTGAGATACTTGATTTTCACCTATAAGTATTTGGAAAAGAGCAGCCTGAACATTCTGCTTGTCATCAATTGGGAGTTGAGCTATCGTGTGATTTTATTTCGGTAGTATAGACGAGTGCCTGTATTTCACACACTAAAAAACGTGTTCTGGATTCCTGTAGTGTTCACACGCTCTCCGCAGTGTTGACTCGTGTTGCGTGTTGCATTTACATTTTACATACATGCCGTAAGCCATTTACACAGCTGGGATTTTTACAAAGGTGACTCAGAGACAAAATGTCCCGTGCCTCGGGGTCCAAACAAATCTGAGACCCACCCACTTACTCTACACAAGGGCAAATAGTAACATCTCTGTTATCGCTAAACCTAACAAAACGCAGGCCCTTTAAGGGCCACTCAAATGACACAACATGTCTGACTTACACAACTAGAGCTGGGGGATATACTCAATATTATGATGAACATTAAAAAACTCTCAATAAAACTTTATACCCCAAAATTTTAATCCTGCCATCATTTATTCATGTTGTTCCAAATTTGTGTGACTTTCTTTCTTCTGCAGAGAACAGAGAAGATATCTTGAAGAATGGTTCTGTTTTTGTCCAAAAAAACACTGGACCCCATTGACATTCAATGTATGGAGAAAAATTATAGTGACATTATAGTGTAAATTTATATTAAATGCAATTAGTTGAACTTAGAAGTGTTTTTCTGACCCACTTAAGTGCATCTTTATTTGTTATTTCATAATTACTCTTATTGTCTTTGTATGGTACTGCTGAATATACTGACAAGCATTTATGGTACACTAAAATATATGGTTGCAATTTAGTACATTTCAAATATATTGACTTTAAATGTAATATCAAATAACGCACTAAAGTTGAAATTATAATCAAGTACTTTACATGTGCTTTAGCATGTTAGTCAACACATCAAAATAAGTGTACTTCTTCAAAGCACAGCAAAATATCATTAAAACATAATGATTTAAAGTGTACTTTAAAGTAAAACTTTTAAATTGACATTATTACAAAGTTCTTCTGTACTTACGTGTGTTAAGAAATATAGTAACATAAGTGTACTCTCTTGTAAGTGCACTTAAGTGGCCTTTTATTTCATTAATATTATATTTCCTGCAAGTACAGTTTCTAAAAAATATACTTTTAAGCATTGAAGTGCACATGCAATGCAATTAAATACACTTATTTTACACAAGAGTAGACATATTGAATATCATCAAAAGGCCACCAAACTATATCTTAAATCTTACTCAAGTCACAAACATGTAACTCAGAAACAGCTGGCTCTATAAAACTCTGAATGCCAAGTACAAAGCCTTTGCCTCCAGTGCTACTACAAACAGTTTTAGTGAGTCACACCTGCGCTGGATTGAAACACACTTCATTTGACAGACGAAAAAAGATTAATTCTCTTGGAGCATGTGAGACACCCACATGTCTGTCGTAAATTGTGCCCCAGACTTATGAAACATTTGTAGGTATAAAGAGGGTCTGGCCATGTCAAACAAAGCTTCTTTAGAGCCTGTCGTTCAGCGGACCTCCCCACCGTGCTTTAGAGGAGTATCTGTGAAATCAGATCCACAACTGTTGTCATAATATTTTAGAAGGGGCGAATGCCACCCAGCTTCATTCAGAAGGAAAGAGTGTGAATAATCAAGATGGAGGAGGGCACAAGAAGTACACTTTCTTTAAGCCATTTATGAGAAACACTTTTTTTTCGATTGAACACGCAGATTTTATCTAAAAAGTTTGTCTAAAAAGTTGAAAAAGGTATACAGTATGTAGCTATGAACACAATTAAAGGCAGTTCAAATGAGTAAATCTGTTTAAAAATGTCCATTCACTTATGTTTTCACTGTATTCCAGGTAATGTTCAAATAACTTTTTTTTTTGCGTTGATCTTTTTGCAAACATTATGAGAATGTTACTTTTGAATGTAACATTTATAAAATGTTAGATGAACGTCCCACTAAAACTCTTCAGAAAAAAACTTCCGTGAATGATGTATAAATAACGTTTCTGTGGTGATATTTTGAGAACATTATTAAACAACAGATAACCTTCAACAAATGTTCTGTAGAGGGCAACAGACGGTTCCGGAGGTAAAAACTCCATTCATTTTCGCCATAGGGAAAAACTATTTTTTTAACGATAATTTACAAACCTTTAAAGACAGCCTTACTGTGAGCTACAAGGTTGTTAATAAATAGTATTTTCTTCTTTTGAAGCCGTCAACCCACATTATTTTTACTTAGTTTTAAAAATGTGCCAAAATATCTCTTTAGCTCCACCCATTCCCATGATATATCCCACTCCCATATAAACATCGCAGCACCTGTTAGTGGGTGGGATATATTAGGTAGCAAGTGAATATTTTGTCCTCAAAGTTGATGTGTTAGAAGCAGGAAAAATGGGCAAGCGTAAGGATTTGAGCGAGTTTGACAAGGGCCAAATTGTGATGCTAGCCGACTGGATTAGAGCATCTCCAAAACTGCAGCTCTTGTGGGCTGTTCCCGGTCTGCAGTGGTCAGTCTCTATCAAAAGTGCTCCAGTGAAGGAACAGTGGTGAACCGGCCACAGGGTCATGGGCGGCCAAGGCTCATTGATGCACGTGGGGAGTGAAGGCTGGCCCGTGTGGTCTGATCAAACAGACGAGCTACTGGAGCTCAAATTGCTCAAGAAGTTAATGCTGGTTCTGATAGAAAGGTGTCAGAATACACAGAGCATCTCAGTTTGTTGTGTATGGGGCGGCATAGCCGCAGACCAGTCAGGGTGCCAATGCTGACCCCTGTCCACCGTCTTGTACCTTTATATTTTTATCCGATTTTCAAATACTTTTTTTGCTTTAAATCAACGT
The DNA here is from genome assembly GCF_949357685.1 of Gobio gobio. Classification (NCBI taxonomy): domain Eukaryota; kingdom Metazoa; phylum Chordata; class Actinopteri; order Cypriniformes; family Gobionidae; genus Gobio; species Gobio gobio. Next base: position 35,745,431 of record NC_137117.1, on the reverse strand, counting down.
TTGTAATGTTGTGATTCACCTCGTAGCTGGTTGGCTTGGTTCATGGCTCATGATGCTTTAACAAAGACTATTTTGAAATCCCTATGAGAGACATGAATGGAAAAAATACTTCCGGAACCAAAGTGGACGGGCACTAATGCACTCTGTAAACATGACTAAGAATGTTTGCTCATAACTTGCCAGAACATTAGCCAAAGTTCTGAGAATGTTTCCTGTTAGCTGAGATGAATCCATTTCTTCAGAGAGAGAGAAAGAGAGAGAAAAAAAAAGATTTGTAAACATTAAATATGCTCCATATCATTAGACATGATGGCGTTCATAAAAAGAAAGAAAAATGCTGCCTAGTCACTGACAGGCTTGGTACTAAGGAAGCAAAGACACAGATTCTGACACTTCTGTTGCTTCTGAAACATAGCATGTGTTTATAATTGTAAATCGCTCGTCTTTTCTCAAAAAGGCTCAGAAAAGATTCAATAAGTCTGATCAAATCACGAGGTTCAGGCGCTGAACTCACAAAGCAGCATTTCTCTCACAGAGAAGCGACTGCAATGCAACATGAAGCAAAGATAATCAGATACTGTAAAAGGGCACATGAGCAAGATGCATCCCGTCAACATGTCCTCCGTTTTGTTTTTAGGAAAATGCCTGAAGAAGGTTTTTAATTGAAGAATAAAACGTGGCAAGCTACAGCAGAGTGTGGGACGTTTTCTTCACAGAGAGGATTGAGAAGTTCATAATTTTATCGGATTTGGGCGTAATCCCATTCCAGTAAACATTAAAAAATCTTTAGATGGTATTGGATCTCATATGGTTTTCCTGTGAACTCTTTTGTTTTCCTTGTGTTCCTTTTGCTTATGTAAAGCATCTTTGTTATGATTGACTGTCAGGTTTATGGATCGCAGATTCAGCGAAAGAGGCAAAACACTTGTATCATATGGCATCTATGTAGAGTTCCCTGGGTCTAATGCAATATAGCAGCTATGAGTAACCACCATTGTGAAAATTAAGTAAATAAATATACATCTGCACATTCTTTCTGCAAAATGCCCAAGGGGGAAGTCTCTGTTGACGCTGTAGCTTATTTAATATAAAAGGTGTGCTGTGGCAGTTTGATTTGGTTGAACAGCAGGTTGTTTCATTTAAAGCTGATGTCTCTCCTCGGGAAGAGAGAAAGCAGAGCAGAAAGAGAGAGAGGCACGTCTCTGTGGTCAAATCCATCTGTGTCAGTGCTTGTCCAAAATAGGCACAATACAGCAGTCCTCTGGATAATTACACATTTCAGAATAGGAAACACTGTCACCTCCCTCCCTGTAGTCATACACGCACACGTTAGTCATTCAGATTAATCATTCGTTGGATTTTTAATACCGTAAATGCAAAATATATTTTGTTTTCCACGAATAAAGAAAGTTAAGGAGGGCAACATGGATTTATAGTGTAAAGTCGGCATGAAACAGAAGTTGCAATCGTCTTTTCTTTCCCTTATTGTGATGTATTTTTGAGTGAATGCTACTCAAACAAGAAAAAAATGTAGGGAGGGGCTTGATTTTGTCTATGGGGAGTTGAATGCATGGTTGATGTTTGCAATTGGTTGATCTCATGTGAGTGACAGGTTGCCCCGCCCTCACGCCGCTGAACGCATCACCAGAGAAGAGATGTCACTGCAAGAGGTGATTTTGATTAAAGATTACGAGGGAACATTGCACAATATTTTTTTATTACAGATAAATTGTTTATAATAAATCCTGCCGTATTCTAGCCTAGAAATCTAGACGCACCCTAGCGGCAGCAAATGTAATTTGCAGCCAGGGCGTCTAGCAACTCTCCGTTGGCTTGAACCAAACTCCGGTCAGGCCAATCACATCGTGTATAGAGTCGGTGGGCGGGCTTAACATAATGACGGCAGAGTTGCGGCGGTTCTGCGTGCTACTCGTAAACAAAGAAGCTGACGAACAGTGGTCTTTCGAATCGGCTTTGGCCGCGACTCTGGAAGACTTGGAGTTCAGCTTTTCTTTGAGGTTAATCTATCAACTAGCTCCGCTTCACCTTCTTCGTTGCTCTGGTTGGTTGTAGCGCTATCCTATTGTGCAGAGGGAATTTGAAAGACAACCGTTTATCCCGCCCCTCGGATTGAGCCCTGCCAATGGTGTGTTCCCAGACCCAACATCTTGATGTGGGTCTGGCTTGTAAGGCTAAGTGTTGGGGGTAACGCATTACAAGTAACTTGTCAGGCTAGCCGTAGGCTATTCCATAAAAAACAAGAATTTTGATACCATGGTGACTTTAAGAAACTATTACAATCCATTTTACCAATAAACAGCGATACAAATCACACCCTTAACAACATAATTGCTCTTATCAGACAATAAATCACACTTTGCATGGCAGTGTTGTGCTTGCGTGCAGATGATGACGCTTTAAATGAGGAAACTAACAGGTTCGCTGATAAGACAAGCCAAGTTAGGCGGCGTCAAAGATTACGCTAGGTAAAAGTGGATGACTAAAAGCTACTTGGGAGGGTTCATTCAAGATGTGTTGCCAAAATACCAGAGTTATTATTACAGTTATTGCTTTATAATAAAACAGTGGAACCGTAGATGGTGGTAAAAAAAAGACATAAATCAAAATATTCTGAGCACTATGTATATATCACGTATCATAGTTTTACAGTAGCAACAATGAATGTTATTGGCAGAAACCATGGTTACCATGTTCACTTTTTTCAATGCAAGAATATGCGTGAGCTTCCATAGGCTTCCTCGTTGTAGTTGAGCAAACGAGTCATGAGACGTACTTTGCACTTAGCAAAACACTTGTGCCTCTGTCAGCTGATATCATTACTGCAAAGAAAAAAAAACTGAAGATAAAGAGACTGTTGAGCTCCCAGACAGCCAACCCTGAACACCTGAATATTAGCGGAGGACACAGCTGGCGCTGAGACAGCAGACGCTTGGGAATGTGACAGCGCTTTATTATCACTGCCCAAAACACACAATGCAAATATAGGTTTGCGTTCACCAGCATTAGGGGCTTGGAAATCACGCCAAGGTTAAGACTTTCCGCAGATAAGTGGCCTAATAAAATCAAACAAACAATGGAGGAGAGAACTATGCATGCTATTTGGCCCAGGAACAAATAAAATATCTAAGACTCTCGGGGGGGAAAATCCCCATTCTTTGGCCTGTTATGTTTCACTCAGCCCTGTTATTATCTGATTTCTGTGGCAGATCTTTTCTGACAATGCCAAGAATATGAAAAGAAAAGAATCAATCGGAGTAAAGGTTTTAATACAAGTTTTGAATATTATTTGAACAGACAATCAGGCCCTGTTAATGCCTATTAAGATGAGTTTTGGTCAATCAGATCACAAGTAGACGACGCTAAATAACGGTGTAAGAGGGGTCTAAAATGTTTCGAGCGTGTCCACTTTCGACCACTAATGCCTAATGCGCACTATGGGAAGCACGCTAGCCAGACGGGATTTAAACTTTGTCAGCTGGAGACCCAAGCTTGGTTTGAAGAGATAATGTACCAAGCACAATGTTTTCTCGCCATTCCTGATTTCTAACACACACTCACAGTGTTCACCGTGATCTTGCAATTGTCAGAGCAGAAATGAAATCTCATGCTCTCCGTATGTTTTTCATGTCATCTACGGGCACATCCATATGTAAATTGCGTGCATAAGATCGAAAGATCTGAAAAAGCCCATACATTTACCCGCACATAGACCCTCCCCTCGAAGAAATCAGGACAGAAGTGGTTGAAAGTGAACCAAAGAGACGAATGAATATACCAGGTGTAAACGGAAATGTGCCTCCCTCGTCTACTTGTGACCCAATTGACCAAAACGCATATTAATACCAGGGGTAAACAGGGCCTCAGATAAAATAGAAATGTATTATGTTTCACATTTAAGCTCTGCATGTTTCATAAGTCACTCTCTGTCTTCCAAAAAGTACCTCGTAAGTTGGATTTATTGAAGACTTTGTGGCAAGTTCTTTGTCAGGAACATCGAAACGAACATTTTCAGAGAGATGAATGTTATGTTTTATATTGTTTCTTGTAAAACTATCAAGTTTGACCCCAAAATATTCTCAATGATAGGGCTCAATAGGGCCCCTGGATGTAATTTTCTCCTAAAACACTTTTATTTTTGATTTCCTTCATAGTAAGTTAACCTTATCGTGATCTTAAGTGCTTTAAAGATTTTATCAAATGATTGCTACATATACAAATATTGGGGCCTGACCTTTTTAGTAAGCAAATTCATGAAGGGGCCTCCATATAGTCCCTGCCACAACAGAATGCTGTGATTGGTGAACAGGTGTTTCGTGTCATAGCTGTTCCACTATAATGTGGAAAATAACACAGCTGCAAAACCATGCTGACCTATCCGTTTTATAAACAAAAAAAATTTGACTGATGGTTCACCAATTAGAATCAAGTATTAGCCTACAGAGAGCCTTGCAATAAAGGACACCTTTTGTCAAGCTGTGTCCAAAAGTTCTTTAGTGTTTCTTTTTACTCAAATGATGAAACTCCATCAGTATATTCAATTATTATAATTACACGTTATGACTCAATAAGAGAGTCACACTGTAAACAAGTAGCTATTGATGGTTTTAGTATAATAATCACAGGTGGGAGCAGTTTTGGGCAATCTAAAGAGGGATAAAATGTGGCGTTTGACATCCCAGAACTGTCAGTGCGCGCGAGACAATCTTACCTAGATTAACAAAGCTCATGACCATGTCCGCGTCGTTCAGAAAGTTGTTGTCCTGAAGTGTCGCAATTGGCGGTCCCTGAGTGGTGAAAACGGGCTTGTACGGGTACGAGAAGCCCTCCTCGTCTCCCTCGGTGGACATGGCATTGTACAGATCCAGCATGAACATCGGCGCGGCGTTGTGCTTCCCGTGGAGGTGCGGCCGCGGCCGGTGCGGCAAGCCGAGGATTGACAGGATCTCCCGCTGCATCTCCCGGCGCTCCTGGCTCTTCAAGCGCCGGTGGATGAAACTAGAGTGGACCTCGTTGTCCAGAGTAAAGTTTGTAAAGACCGTGTCTGCCAGGACGCAATATCCCCACACCAGCAACAGAACAAGAGCGCTTAGATCCAGCAATGAAACCATGATGAACTTTCGCGCAGAGTTTCACACACAAATAAATGAGCCAATCCAAATATAGGTGATGACTGAAACTGGTATAATCAGTTATTTTGTTCCAACATTTCGCCCACTAGAGAACACTCTCAGATTCTATAACCTGTTGCGTTTCTTCAACCTGCAGACGCACAGAGCGCGATGCGGATTCCGCGTACAGATGGCAAACTGGAGGAGGAGGAGCGAAGCGCAGACGCGTAAACTCCGCTAACAAACGGGTCGGAGAGTGGGAGGTATGAGAACGCAGGCGACTGATAACGGCAGGGTTATCTGCAGATGCTTGTCTCTGAGCTGTAATGCTGTGTGGAGGCTGCTTACGCGCTTCGTAGATGCCCGTTTCCAGAAATGCACCTGCGGCGACAGCATGTTGCCCTGACGCGCGTCTCATTGCAACATGTCAAAGAGAGTGAATTACAATGCTGTTATTAGCTGGAGATCTTACTTTAGGGCACAGATTACAATCAGAACATCTCAAAAGCAAGGAGAAAACATTAGTAAAACACTGGCTGTGAACTGTGGGAGGTTTGTCTGACCCGAACGTTTATTAAGCACAAACGTCAGAATAAAACAGGCGAAACTAAATGTGAAGTGTTCTCCTGTTAGGAATCATTAGTGCATCTAAAACACTGTCGAAGAACATTATAGAAATATAATGTTAGCTAATCACTAGATTTTTACAGCTCAAATATCACAAAAACCTTTTAAAATAAACTTCAACAGATTGAAATGCCTTGTTATTGAATAATTTGCACGCTGCAAGTAGACACATGCCTTTGACAGTTCGATCTGAGGTGGGAACACCTTTTTCATAAAACACTGGACTGGTGGAGATTATGATTTTAATTTAAAGCCGCAGTCCGTAACTTTTTTTGGTTAAAAATATCCAAAAATCTATTTTTGATTAAGTACACAATTAACAAGCTAGTATTCAAAACTATCTCTTTACCTTAGCCCCAGCTTATAATAATGTGTTATAATAGAACTGACTAAATGTAAAAAAAAAAAAATGTGTACCTTGAATGCAATGTAAGTCGCTTTGGATAAAAGCGTCTGCCAAATGCATAAATGTAAATGTAAATAATAAGAGCAGTATGGTAGCCTGACAAGCCAGACCCACATCAAGATGTTGGGTCTGGGAACTCACCATTGGCAGGGCTCAATCCGAGGGGCGGGATAAACGGTTGTCTTTCAAATTCCCTCTGCACAATAGGATAGCGCTACAACCAACCAGAGCAACGAAGAAGGTGAAGCGGAGCTAGTTTATAGATTAAACTTTTGTCGTATCCGGTCGGCTAAACTCGAATGACTTCAGTGCCGTTCTTTGTTCTTTTCTCAAAGAAAAGCTGAACTCCAAGTCTTCCAGAGTCGCGGCCCAAGCCGATTGGAAAGACCGCTGTTCGCCAGCTTCTTTGTTTACGAGTAGCACGCGGAACTGCCGCAACTCTGCCGTCATTATGTTAAGCCCGCCCACCGACTCTATACACGATGTGATTGGCCTGACCAGAGTTTGGTTTTTCCAGCTTGCAAGCCAACGGAGAGTTGCTAGACTACCCTGACTGCAAATTACATTTGCTGCCACTAGGGTGCGTCTAGATTTCTAGGCAGTATGGTGGATTTCCGCGGGAAATTCAAGCATGTCTTTGCGTCATTACCTCACGCCTGTATACATAAAGAAAGCGTCCGGCTATAGTAGTAATGCACGTGAGGAGCATGTTCTTCAGCGGGTCATTTATAGCCTTTTCTCACAGCAGCTGGAGTAATTAAACATATTATTTTTATGGTGGATTGTAATCCAGAAAGGCCCAAAAAACATCATCAGTGACAAATGGACCCTTAAGCAAAAGATTAGATTGTACAGAAATTCAAATCTACAGGTAACGCTAATCATCACTAAATACACTAGTCACGCAATGCTATGCCGTTAACATTAACCATTTGAGAACAAAGTATAACAATAATAATAATTTGCACGGTTTGATGTTATACGAGTGATCGTTAGATTTAATCACCTTTGGTAGCGCGATTTATTGAAATGGTTTGTTCCCAAAAGTGGCAGACATGTTAATTACTTGTTCAGATGACATTTTCTGGTGAAAATTCTTATTTAGGTTATACTCCAAGACGTAGAATCTGTGATTCTGAAGTGCAGTATCCACACAGATGCGGTGAATGAATGACAGCCGCACAAGCTCCTCAAAACATTAGATTAATCCGCGCTGAGGAGCCGCGCCGATGCACAACTCACGTACAGATGATAACTCCACAAATAACTGCAATTGCAGGTTTCAAACAGAGATGGCGACACAGAGGCAAAACTTACAGACTGCAGCTTTAACCCTCTGGGGTTCTTCGGGTCAAAAATGACCCGAAGCGTTTTATAATCGTAGCTTCATCGGAATGGTCCGAAACTTGTTGACTTTATTGGTACTTGTTATATGATCACCCAAAAAATTGGGGACAGGATTTGAAAAGTCTAAGTAGTCGTAAAAAAATTGTCACACTCAGGACCTTCGGGTCAAAAATGACCCCCATAGAAAATGAATGGGAAATTGGCAAAAATATGAAAATACAGAGTTTTTTATGTGCATACAATCTACAAATCAGCCGGGATGCTGAAAAAAAGGACTCAACAGTGAAGGGGTGAATCTCCAAAACATCAAGAGTGCAAAACAGACAAAAGAACTCACACACTCACACACACACACTTGTACACACAAAAACACACGCACACACAAATGAATGCGTGCCATTCCAAAAGCTAATCGTGTTTTTGTGTGTGTGTGTGTGTGTGTGTGTTTTTGTCTGTTTTGCACTCTTGATGTTTTAGACTATTTTTCTTTATCGATAATTCACTATCCTCGGAGTTAGCCTGTCACATATAGAAGAAAATATCTGTTTCATTACAACTTTAAACTATTACAATAGTCTCTTCATGTAGGCCTAGTGCTTGATAAACACAAACATGAAATATGTAAGGAATATTATATAGTTGGTTTTAATCGACACTTCACCCATACATTTATTGCTAAATTACTTTCTTTAAGTTTCCAAAACATGTACAATTCACCAGTGGTCTTTGAAGGGTCTTTCATAAGGGATTCTGATGCTCACCTTTGTTTGACAAATCTGAGCACAGTTTGAGACATTGTTGAGATCGCTTCTAAGGGTGTGTTCACACTTGTATAGTTCAGTTCTCTTGGTTCTTTTGGTCTGGACCAAAAAAGAATATTATATATTCAGTCCTGGTTCGCTTAGTGTTTACACTGTCATTTTCACGCACATTCTTAACACCGAACCTAAAACAAATGGCTTTTATGACGTATATTATTTGAGACGGAACTTGTGGAACATCCAAAACAATGCTGTGTGCTGGGCTAAATGTGCTTGTTTTGACCAGCTGAGAACTCGTGAAGAGCTAATAAAATGTGTAAAGAAGTCAAAACAGTGGCAGGAATTCCTCCGTCACACACACAAATGAAGATTTGAGGAGACGTGGTTCTGATGCCTGTACCGAACTGTGAAGGGCAACATCATGACTACTACAAGAAAAAAAAAACATGTTTGCTTGAGTATTCTGTCCTTTTTAGGGGTCTTGTGACATCTCCTCTTTTCGGTTCATTTACATGTCTTTGGTCTGTGTTGCCTTCATATTTTCACACCAGAGTTTGTTTGGAAGTGGACTGAGGGTGTGTTTATACTTGTAGTTCGCTTGGTTCGTTTGGTCCGGACCAAAAAAAAAAAAACATTTAGTCCTGGTCCGCTTAGCATTCACATTCACCGAACCTAAAGATACTGAACCTACAGGCATAGGAACATGTTCACAACCTGATTGGTCGGCTTTTATTATGTATATTTCGGGATGGAACTTACCGAACATTGAAAACAATGCTGTGTGCTGGGATAAATGTGCTTGTTGTATGTGCGTCGCCTACATATGATGGTATTTTGACCAGCTGAGAACTCAAAAAATGTGTAAAGGAGTCAAAACAGCGACAGCAATCCCTCCGTCGCGGTTCTGCCTGTACCAAACTGTGATGGGAAACATCACAACTATGATGAGAAAAAATAGGTATGTTTGAGCGTTCCGTCCTTTTTAGGGTCGCATCTTGTGACATCATCATGTCCCCTTTTTGGTTTGTTTACAAGTCTTTGGTCCGTGTTGCGTTCATATTTCAGTCGAACCGCACCAGAGTTTGTTTAGAAGTGGATCTTTTTAGCGGTCTCAGCCCGCTTTTTTGGTGTTCACCAGGGTTCAGATGGCTACGTTCACACTTATTCCTTATTCGACACCATAGTTCGTTTTAATCAAACCGAATCTGTCAAGTGCGAACACACCCTAAATTTCTAGTGGAGACACATGTGACATTGGGGTCTTTTTCAAGGGGAAAAACATGAGATGCAGACGGCTAAGCAAAAGTTTCCATTTAATCTCATTGCTGTTAAAGAGAAACAATGAAGGTGCTGCTACAGAGAACTCCTTCATGATTTATATGAATGCTCATAATGACTGATGTATGGTGGACAGCTGTTGTGTGAGGCCAATCCCACCTGCCCCTTACGGCTCAGCACCTCTTAAACACTCATTTTAATGTGATGGCTCTGAAGCTCACCTGCGCTGTTTATTCTGTCACCCTGCCACATTAACCTCCAGACACCCCGTACAGCTAAGAGCCTTGTACAGTTGGAGAGATAGGCCTGTTGTTTTCATAATCGGCTTTGCCTTGAGCACAGGTGTCAGGTACACTCATTAAAGTGGATTCAGCGCCAGGGGAACAGGGCAGTCCCAGATGTGAAACAACAGCTGCTTTGATTTAGCTTTTGGGAAGATGGATGGAGAGGAAGTCACTCTTTGCTTTACGCCCCTTATAGTGTTAATTTCTTATTTAGGAATACTTTCAGTCCTTTGATTTGCAATGAAAATAAATGCGGTTAATCCATCTGCATTGGGTTTTCTTGCGCTCAATATCCGTTTATACCTCGATCTGTGCTAAATGCCTATTAGAAGTAGCCTGAACCATGTCAACAGCGCTTTCCGGTTCCATTAGATAGAATCAGTGAATGGCTGCAGGTGTTTACATTGAGGCAGCATCTGATTGGGGACTTAAAAGGAAGGGACATGGTTTCAGTTAAGACTGTCCTCCATCCCTGTATGTGGGAGCCAGGGCCCCCCGGTCCCCCTCTCGGCCCAACAGAGAGCTGTCATTCTGGGGAAGGACAATAGGAACAGACCCCCCTTTGTTCAAGCTCCGGTGGCCCTTGTGACCAGCACAGTAAACAGCGGGCACAGGCTGATTTGCCGGCCTGGATAGCCACACTGAGGAGCTTTTGACCGGGGGAAGTTAAGCAGAACAGCACCCTGATATCTCCCAATGACTCTCTCTTTCAAGCACAGTCTCTCTCTCAGCCTCACTCACCCTCTTGAAAACAGACTTTTTTTGGCAGGGAATGTACACAAAAGCCAGCCATTTACGCAAAGGAGATGAGGAAAAAACGAAAACAATGAATGAGTGTTTATGCTTATGTTAAAAAGCGCACTGTCACTCATTTTCTGAATAATGCTTAACCCTTAAATGCATGAATGTTTCGCAAATCATTATTACATTTTTGGGTCTTTAGCGACCCGGATCTAACACGGATGGATCTCTACCGGTCGATAATATAAAACTCTCCTGATATTAGAGTAACAATTACAGAAGAATAAAATAAAGCATATTTTATGACCTTTTGGAGCTTGTAAGGGTTCAGTTTGAGAAGATGTTTTATTCCATCATCACTGTCCTCATCAGAGCTCATTTCCCAGTACATTCAGCATCTGCCTCATATTCAACATCTCAAACATATTCTCAAAACTATCAACATCTTCAACATCAATATTGAGATCTCTGACAGCTTCTTCAGCAGATCCACCATCAGTGACAGTGACAGTAATATTTGACTGTGTTCAGTTCTTGCTCTGCAGTAAATCTCTGAGACATTTCAAGTTTTGCTGATGATTCTTCTATTCTTTTGTTTTCTGCCTGCGGTAACTATGAGTGAAACGTCACTTCATCATTGTGTGTCAGACATTGCCACCTTGTGGAATAAAGGTGAACTGCACTTATTCCGTTATCAAAGATTCCATTATTGTTGGCAGAAAAAATATATATATACTTACACGGTTACTGTCTGACACAGACGAGAACAGACGAGGTAAGTCAATGTAAATGTTTTTTTGTAGAGAAAACCGGATGCAAAGTGGAGAGAAAAACAGGTGAAAGGATTTGTATATGATAGTTGGTGTCTTAGCAGGCTGGTAACAGTGTTTTTGGTGCAGATGAAGGACTGGTGCAGTATACTGGTGAAACCGTTGAGCAGATGATCCTTGCAGACACAGGTGAATGGACACGGACAGACAGAAGACAGATCAGGTAATAGGTTCTCAGGTGAGCAAGACAGGGTAGGTCATGTGTGCTTGTCATAGACGAGACCAGACAATAGTGAGGTGGAAGGTGAGCGCTTAAATACAAGGTGTAATGAGGGTGATTGCTGGCAGGTGCGGGTGATGGTGGAGTGTGTGCAGGTGGTGAGCAGAGAGGATTATGGAAACTGTAGTGCAGATGCGGTGAGTGAGCTGGTGACTGTGACAGTTCAACCCGATCTCATGGCAATTCGTACATATTTTACGAGGTGGCTAATTCGTACGAATCTGTACGACCTCAGTCGTACGAATTCATACGATTTTTGCTAAATCGTACGTATTTGACGAGTTGCCAAATTCGTGCGTATTTGTACGAATGACTTACCTCAAACCCCGCCCCTAAACCTAACCGTCACTGGGGATTAGACAAAACGTACAAATTCGTACGAGTGAGGTCGTACAAATTTGTACGAATTAGCCACATCGTACAAATACATACGAATTGGTTGTGAGATAGCGTTGGACAGTTACACACCTCGGGTCATTAGTGACCCTCTACAATTTTTTTTTTTTTTTTAAATGAATGGATTTTCTTCTGGGATTTTCGTTCTTTTATCATTGTATTCTTTTTTTCTTGTTATATTGTTTATAATGAATTGATTGAGGAATACTAAGAAGGTGGATGTCTAACTTTAAAAAATGAATGAGCAGGAGGGTAGCGAATGATGTCCCGGGTCACTAAGGACCCGAGGTATGCGTTTAAGTCATCCAAGCCAAATTCTACTCTTCTGTCTTCCTCTCTCTTGGATTGTTTAGACGAGATTAAATACTGGTTTTCGCACAATTTTCTCAAGTTGAATATTGATAAAACAGAGGTTCTTCTTGTTGGCACTAAATCTAGTTTATTAAAATCCAATAGCTTTTCACTTTCCATTGATAATTCTATAATCTCTCCATCCTGTCATGTTAAGAGTCTGGGTGTCGTCCTCGATAGCACTTTGAAACAATATTACTCAGTCAGCATATTTCCACCTACGGAACATCAGCCGTCTTCGTCCATTTCTCACATGAAATTCCGCAGCCATTCTTGTTCACGCTCTAGTCACTTCACACATTGATTATTGTAACTCTCTTCTATTTGGGTTACCTCACAAACTCCTCCATAAACTCCAGTTGGTCCAGAACTCAGCTGCCCGTATAATTACCAGAACATCTTCCATTGAACATATCTCTCCTGTCCTCTATCATCTACATTGGCTTCCTGTTAAACATCGGGTAGAGTACAAGATTCTTCTTCTCACTTTTAAAGCTCTTCACACTCTTGCACCCTCAAATCTCTCTGAATTGCTTCACTCCGAAGCATACCCTTCGATCTTCCTCATCCATCTCTCTTGTACCTACTGTTCGTTTAGTCAAAATGGGGTCCAGGGCGTTCAGCTGTGCTGCTCCTCGTCTCTGGGATTCTCTTCCACAGTCTTTAAGAGAAAGTGATTGTCTGGTTACTTTTAAATGACATCTTAAAACCACACAAAGTGATCACAATGGTAATCCATACGAGACAAGTTGATAAATCAATGTCTTTTGAAGCAAAAGTTGACATGTGTGTGTTAGAAAAATACTAATATGTGACCAATGGACCACAAAACCAGTCATAAGTCTCACGGGTATATTTGAGGCAATAGCCAACAATACATTGTAGGGGTCAAAATTATCGATTTTGCTTTTATGCCAAAAATCATTAGGATCTTAATGTTCCTTGAAGATATTTAGTAAATCTCTTACCATAAATATATCAAAAATGTATTATCAGTAGTAATATGCGTTGCTAATGACTTAATTTGGTCAACTTTAAAGGCAATTTTCTCAATATTTCGATTTTTTTTGTACCCTCAGATTCCATATTTTATTAAATATTGTCCTATCCTAACAAACCATACTTTAATGGAAAGCGTATAAATGATGATGTATAAATCTCAATTTCAAAAAAATGTAGCCTTATGACTGGTTTTGTGGTCCAGGGTCACAATATTTTAAACGTTTTATACTAAAAAGGCCCCGATATACTTCAAGCTAAATTGTTGTGATGTCATTTTGAACAAAACTAGGCCAAAATGTTAATTTGGAGTTTGTTTCAGGAGTTCAAAACAGCTTGCGTGAACTTTCCGGTTCTTTGACATCTCATTTTTATGGATCAGTCCATTGAGGTCAGATGCAAAAAAGTATCAGTTCGTGCATAACCAAATGTGACATGACAAGTTTAAAAAAACATGGCCACAAATGAGATATAAAAACTGCAACAGAGGGCATGATAATAATTGAATGATAGCTTAAATTAGCTTAGCCTGTACTTCATAAAAAGCTTTCGTATGTCTTCAGGAATATATGTTGTTACCATTCACTCTCCTTGTATTAAAAACAGATGCTTAGACAGCTGGAAATACATGGGGGGGATTCAATTATGTCAAAATGTTCATACATTAGACATTATGTCTAATATATCTGGACACTGGAATACAAATGTGATTACTTACCAAGCATTTTCCTGACTATACAGGGTTAGCCAATACCCTGATCACATGAAGCAAACATAATGAAGCTTTCCTGATTGTGTACACACTATGGAGGACTTACATTGCATCATGTCTTAAAAGCAAGATAAAAAAAGGTCACAGTTCTTCTCAGTCTAAACAAGCTCAAACTGTTGAGGGATGTAAATTTGAGTAATCAAGTGAAGAAAGAAGGATAGTCTTTCCGTTCAAAAGTTTGAGGTTGTTTTTGACAGGAGTATCTTATGCTCACTAATACCATAAAAATACATTAAAACAGTATTACAATTTAAAATAACCTTTTTTCTGTTTTTTTTTTAATACAATTTATAGTCTTTACTGTCACATAACCCTTAAAAAAGTTATTCTAAAATGCTAATTTGCTCCTTAAGAAACATTTCTTGTTATTATTCATGTTTAAAAAGGTTTTGCCGCTAAAAACATTTTACAATACAATATTTTTGCAGGATTCTTTGAAGAATACAAAGTCCAAAAGAACAGTATTTATTTGAAATGGGAATCTTTTGTTACATTATAAATGTCTTTACTAAAGTTTTAATTTATTTAAAAAAAAAAAAAAAAATTTATTTAGAAATGTATGTATTTCGAAATATAACTCTATCCATTACTGCACTGTAAACCCGATTAAGTTAAGTAAAGGGAGTAAAGTAAAGGGAGCGCCCTTGCATGCTGTCTAGGCGATATAAAAAAATATAGGCCTATAATATATTCAGAATTTAAATAAAACTTCTGTTTTCCATTCTTGACAAGCGGCCACATACACAGGCCCATCCGCATATACATGCAGGATTCACTCTCGAAATTGTGATGACTGACTAATACATATTTATGTATCGAAATCAGGCTCATATAAATGTCAGGAAAACACGATTCCTGGCTGCATGTCAATATCCATGGATCACTGGATCTTTGGTAAGTTGTAAGGAACTTGACAGAAAAAGAAAGTTCTAAATACTCATAAACGTTCATTTGACTGAACTAATTTGTTTAATTTAAGTTTGTCCCACTCAAACCAATGAATTATTTTGAGCGTTAGGGTTTTGTGTCACATGATTCTCTCTGCCTAAGTCATAATCATCTTACAGAAGCTCTTGCAGTTTAGAGAATGACGTTGAAATCAAAAGATTCCAATTTAAATGGAAAAGATCCAAAAGATTCTAATTCCAGCCTGAAATAACTGACACACGGACACTCTCCCACACCACCTCAAAGGCCTTCTAAAGCTTCTCTCCTTTTTTTTTTTTCTTTTCACTCGCTCTGTTTGACTCTGGCACCAAGAGTTGGAGACATGGGTCAGAGTAATATTTATTTCGCATGTTGTCTGGTTCAAGGCGGGGGGCGGCCTTTTGAAGGCAGCGGGATGGGAAACAGTGGGCGGCCCTGTGAAGGTTACAGTAAAACTCTTTGAGGGTAAACGGACCCTCAAATGAAGCAGTGAAGATTTGGGGAGGGTCGAGTAGGGCAAAGCGCGTTCCTCCAGCCGTTATGCCTTGTCTAGATTTTCGGGACACCCTGGGTGTGAGCACCCAGCATCACGGCAGGCTGTTAAAACACTGGCGCCCAGGTGGGACTGAGCAATAGCAAAGTTGACACTGCGAGAGGCCGCGCGAACATATGAGACACAGCTGTGAAAAGGGGAAGCAAGAAAAAAGAAAAGGCGGCTTCAGATCTCTGTCCTTTCTCACATGCAACAACTGTAGCACTGCATTTCTGCCGTGTGTTTTACATATTTGTGCAAGATGGCCACTCAGGCAGATGTTTAAAAGCTTGGAGAGATTCTTGTTTCCGCTCATGTGTTTGTGTGTTATTGCGTTAGATCTCTGATCTTTAGTTTCCAATGCTTTTGACAGTTTTTACAAAACGATTTGAACTTAGTGTATTTGTTTTTGAGTCCTGCACTTTTCTGCCTTTCCGGCCTACATTCTAACTTTGTTTTGCAGTATTTTAAACATTGCTTACTCCTTATATGACCGCTTAATGCTTACACTATGTTCCTCATTTACGTTGGTGTTTGAAAGCATTTGCGCTAATGTAATTAATCAATCAGCCAGTTAATTTTCCTTGTTACTCCCAACACAGTTTCATGGCAATCCATAACTATTTAGCATTTTTTCGAATTCATACAATCTCATTCATACATTTTCATACAATCGTATGCCCTTGTGACGGTATGCTTAGGGGTAAGGTTAGGGGTGGACCTTCAGGCTTTCTTTTCTTCTACACTAAAAAAAAGCAGCTGTGGTTGCCAGAACTTTACCATAGAAAATAGAGTAGCAACATTTTAGGTTTTAGGGGACAGCACTTAGTTTATTGTCTATTTTCAAACCCGTTTTAATTTAAAGGTTTATATTGTAATAATTACATGTACACTGTAGAAATTTACATTAAATTTACGGGAATGTTTTTTATTTCATTAACTGAAATAATGTTAAATTACCAACCTATTGAAATATGTACCTTTGATATATACTGACAACCACCAATCACAGTGGAGATGAGAGTCACATGAGTCATCCTCATCACAAGCTTTTAGGAGGACAATCATAATATATAGAAGGTGCACAGTGTCATTCACACAAACACTTAACACCATCATGGTAACACACATGAAACTTCCAAAATCCAATAAACATTAATTTAACAACATTAGTTGTAACATAAAACCCTAATGTACATAACTGATTAGAAAAACTAAGAAGAAACAGTTATTTCAACGAAAATACATCAAATGTGAAGTGTCACGCAGTGAATTCTAGGAATGTCAATTTACAATTTTTCACTGTAAATTACACAATGACCTGTTCTTTTTTTCACTTACAAAAACTGTAAATTTAACGGCATTTACTGTAAAATTAAATTAAATGTAAGGTTAGATCTATTACAGTTATTCACTGTATAAAGTATGGAAATTTTCTGTTAACCAATTAACTGTTTTCACCGTAGCATTTTTACAGTCTATTACCGTTAAAATCACGATAATTTTGCATGATGTTTTTGCATGATTCAGATTGTATGAATTCATATGAAATCTCCTCCACGTGTTCCCCTGAGATCACCGCTATATGGCTGGTGATTTAATATTACATTTGTTAACTGCATTTGCAGTAAATTCAATAATATCCATCCTTATTTGTCCCTGTCCTAGTTTTATTTATTTACCCGAATTTAAGGCCCTAACCCTGCAGCAAAAAAAATCACTGGGGAACTCATGGCCCGGATGGGCTGGGTTTGCCAGGGCCGAATTAGCCCCAGTCCGACTAGCCCTGCTTTATAACTTGCAATTCTGATTTTATATCACTCATTTCTGACTTTTTACCACACAATTCTGACTTTATATCACACAATTCTGACTTTATATCACACAATTCTGACTTTATATCACACAATTCTGACTTTTTATCACACAATTCTGACTTTATATCACACAATTCTGACTTTATATCACGCAATTCTGACTTTATATCACGCAATTCTGACTTTATATCACACAATTCTGACTTTTTTTCACACAATTCTGACTTTATATCACACAATTCTGACTTTTTATCACACAATTCTGACTTTATATCACACAATTCTGACTTTATATCACACAATTCTGACTTTTTATCACCCAATTCTGACTTTATATCACGCAATTCTGACTTTATATCACACAATTCTGACTTTTTATCACCCAATTCTGACTTTATATCACGCAATTCTGACTTTATATCACACAATTCTGACTTTTTATCACCCAATTCTGACTTTATATCACGCAATTCTGACTTTTTTTCTTGCAATTGCGAGTTTATATCTAGCAATTCTGACTTTATATCACGCAATTCTGACTTTATATCACACAATTCTGACTTTTTATCACACAATTCTGACTTTATATCACACAATTCTGACTTTATATCACGCAATTCTGACTTTATATCACGCAATTCTGACTTTATATCACACAATTCTGACTTTTTTTCACACAATTCTGACTTTATATCACACAATTCTGACTTTTTATCACACAATTCTGACTTTATATCACACAATTCTGACTTTATATCACACAATTCTGACTTTTTATCACCCAATTCTGACTTTATATCACGCAATTCTGACTTTATATCACACAATTCTGACTTTTTATCACCCAATTCTGACTTTATATCACGCAATTCTGACTTTTTTTCTTGCAATTGCGAGTTTATATCTAGCAATTTTGACTTTATAGCTTGCAATTGCGACTTTATAGCATGTAATTCTGACTTATATTGCGAGTTATTTATACTTTAAATTTATACTTATACTTATTACGAGTTTAAATCAGATGTAACCTCGCAATTGAAAAAAAAAGTTGTGATATAAAGCAATTAGGCCTACCTTTTTTTTTTATTCTGTGGCAGAAACAAACTTCCATACACATCATGTGAATTAGATTTCTTTTAAATATTTTTGTTTCCTCTTATTTTTGTTATCAAAAATGTACAGTAGGGTGTTGAGTTACATTTTCTGTTATTTTGTTAATGTTTATTTAATGAACAGCATTTCATTTTTAGTGTTGCGTGTCACCCTGATGTTGTTTGTACCTTGTGTGAGTGACCCTGTTCACCATCTATGAGTGTTGGTCATGTTTC
Organism: Gobio gobio; assembly: GCF_949357685.1. Lineage (NCBI taxonomy): Eukaryota > Metazoa > Chordata > Actinopteri > Cypriniformes > Gobionidae > Gobio > Gobio gobio. The sequence goes on along the minus strand of NC_137117.1, from coordinate 35,726,686 downwards.
ATGGACAGGCCACTCATAATGAGCTCTGATCAATCATGTGGCTTTCTATTGTGCCACCCGTATTTTTATTGTGGTTATCAGTACACAACCACAACCAGTGTTAAGGCCCCGATATACTTCAAGCAAAATCGAAGAACGAACTGATGCGACATCATTTCGAACAAAACAAAACTTTGTTTGGAGTTCATTTTGCAATCATTGCAATATGCTTCATTTCTCCTGTTCAGCCCATCAACATATTTACATTTCTAAACATCACTCTCAGCAATGTGGGTGGTGTCAGATGTTCGCTAACAGTATATAGTTGCTCATGTATTTTGAACTTCGTTTTACTCCTAAGAGAAGAACGAGTATATCGGGTCCTTTAGGGGTAATGCGAGTTAAGTAATCAGATTACTGTAATGCATTACTTTTAAATTTACAACAAAATATCTGAGTTTACTTTTATAAGTAATGCACGTTACTTTGTTTTCCTATTTATTGACTGACAGCTCTCCTGTCACCAAGTTGAGAGAAATCGTGAGTAAATGTGAACATGATGATAAAAACAGTGAAACAAATATACTTTAAGTATTTCATCTCACTTTATTAACAGCCTTTGACCATTGATGATCCAATTAACCATACAAATAAGCAAAAATTACTTTAGTTAAACATCAAATTTGCATTTAAAAAATTCTATTGCTGAAGAGGCTGCATCCGAAATCACATTCTTCCCTACTTTACAGAAGGCGAAAAACAGTATGTGACAAAAGAAGTCTGAATTCACAGTACTCATAAAAGAGTAGGCAAAAATTACCCAGATGTCCTACTTCTTCCGGTGAGATTCTGAAGTGTGCATACGATGGACACTTTACTATCCTATGAGGCCACGGGAGAGGATTTATGAATGACAGTGAAGCGCTGGTAGGTCACTTGATAAAGACAACATGGCGGATATAGTATGTCCGGATAACATTCATACTACACACATTTATACTATAGAACGTACATTTTTATCGGCCTAGAAGAAATTACTTAACCTACTCAAGAAAGTGTGATTTCGGATGCAGCCAATGTGTTGAACTTTCTTCTCCTGCGTCCCATCCACAAGTTTCCTACGCCCCATGATGCCTTGCGTCAAAAGTGGGAGCGTCTTCCGGTTCGAAGTAAACAAGCGGGACATTATGCATTTCCGTCGTAGTTTATGCGCACGTTTTCATATCGGATAGAAAATGTATCAGACTCAAGCGAGCGCATACGTTTTTTTTTGCACATTTATAGAATTCATGCGCATCTTGGCGTTTCCATTCAGCATTTTTTGATGTGATATCCCAAAATGCGCATAAAAGGTGGAAACATAGCTTAGTGACATTCAACAGTTGTTTATTGTATTGTGATATTAATAATTAACTAGTGTACTAAACTGAAATGTTTGGTGTGTGTCTTTCATGTTGCTTCACAGTAACCTTCACTTAACCCTTGTGGCACCATCTGATAAAACATTTTTTTGAAACCTTGGCAATGATCCGACTAACACTAAAACTAGCACACAAAATATCATTATAGCCTATACTACTTCCGCCGCCTCACCGGAAGTTGTACCCACGTTCTTTTTTACAGTAGCGCCCATAGATATCCATAATAAAGGCTAGATGTCTCGTCCGCGCTGCTGGCCAATGGAGGTCGACGTCCGCACCTGGCGGCCATCTTGTCACAGGCAGCTCGTTCACTCATTGTGTTTTAATGGTGCTTGCACTTTTTAGATAACCATAACTTGCTCAATTTTCTACCGATTTTCAAACTGTTTGGTTTGTTATAAACGTCAGATATGTAGTTATGACACTGCATACTTATGAAAAATTATTCATAATTTGTTCAAGCATCCATAATTATAGCCACGTTAATAACGTTTGTAAGAAACCAAACCATTTGTAAATCCGTCAAGATTTCAGCAAGATAAGAGTATTTGTGTTCATGCAGATCACTCGCCTTACATCAGGTACCACAGAGCCCTGCCTGTGACAAGATGGCCGCCGGTGATGACGTTAGAGACTCCGCCGTAAGACATCTAGCCTTTATTATGGATATCTATGGTAGCGCCCCCCGGAAAAAGGTGGATTCTTCTGCGATCCTGAAGGGCAGCACAGCTGAAAGGTTTCTTTGAGTGGCGCCCTCTACTGTACAGATGTGAATTTTTTCTTTTTTTGCTTGGCCAGCCCAGGTAACGCAATCAGTTACTTTTTTAGGGTGTAAAGCAATATTGTAACGCATTGCTTTTAAAAGTAACTTCCTTCAACACTGACCTCAACTATACAAGCTATATACTGTGGAAGGAGTAGGTTGGTAGTAAGCTACTCGGCCAAGGACCTTAGGGGCAGCACAGCTCTCATCACTAAAGACAAAGCCCTCCTCCATTCTTTATCTCATCTCTCTGTGAGGTTATGCAGAGCTGTCCATTACTGCCAGGGCCAATCAGTCACTTCCTCCTTTGGGATGCTTCTCTGGGTCCCATTAACAGGCTGAGGGCAAGCAGTGTTTGGCAAAGGGCAGATGTGAAAGAGATGAAGCAGCGGTGGGGTATGTGCCAAATGAGAAGGAGAGAGGCAGAGCCGAGGCAGCTCTGTTTTCTATTTGTGGGGATTAGACTGACAGATCTGTATTTGGTTTCGGAGGGGCCTCTGGCTTCAGCTAATCCTCATCACCTGCAGCCCCCCTCCCTTCAAAAAGTCTCCAACTCCCCCTTCTGCGGCCTTATAACCCTGCACTTCGGCCCAATAAAGCAAACACTCACCCTGAGACGCGAGCCTCACACTACGTCAGGTTGACCAATTCAGCCCAGAGGAAGAGAGATAGTCTGCCTCTTTGTACCCTTTCACAGTCTATTAGAGCAGGCTTTGAGGTGTTGCTGTGTTGGTTTTGGAGAGATAGCAATTATCTGCAGATTAAACTCAAGTGTTATGGAAACGGCTTGTCAATGTCACTCAAGAAAAGAGGAGAAGATGCCCAGATGCTCCGTGAGGAGCCGTATGGAGGTTTTCGGGTCAGGTCAGGGGCAAGGACCTTCTGTCTCCCTTAGTCTCACAATTTTTTCACACATTGTCAACAAGATCTGATCCCTCTCTTGATGACCTAATTAACATTTCAATTCTGATACTCATTTCAAACTAGCTTCATACATCGATCAGTGCCAGCATAAGCAGCCATATTCAAACAATAGATCAAAATATATTTTTAGTTGAAATATTGCAATCATAAATTATATGTATTTTTTAAAACTTGCAGGTAATATAATATTCATGAAATTAAAGTGTATTTAAAGAGACTTTTTCACCATACATCAACATGATTTAATAATATTTTGTCATGCTTTAAATGAGTACACTTATTTTTATGTGTTGACTAACATACTAAAGCACAAGTAAAGTATTTGATTATAATTTTAAGTTATAGTTAAATATATTTAGTTGGGGCCTATATTAAACATGCAACCACTTCTTCCGCTCATGCGTATGGTATGTGAGGTAATGCAGCTGTTTTATCATATAGATACATCTGAGTGTGTTGAAAGTTATGTTATAAATAATGCTACTCTGTGTGTTCACTCGGTGGCTACTATGAGACACTTGTTCACACTGCAGTGAGCTAGATGATATTAGGCATGATAAAACATGGTACTCGCGATAAATCAGGAAAACCAGATTCAAACAATAAGACTAACTGTGTTGAGCTGTATAACAATGATTTGTTTTCTGTTGATGAATGTCTCCAAACTGTTGCTCACCTGCATGTCTAATAAAACACAATATATATTAAAGCGTCTTTGGTGTTGCTTTTTTGGAAATAATGTCATTGACACGGTTCGTGTCCTGGTTAAAATTTCTTATTTCTCTGGAT